>NC_045799.1:147500-1347500 GCF_009873245.2 Balaenoptera musculus | reverse complement strand
GGTTACTTCTCAGGTGCCTGGGTTTCTCTCGTCAGGGAAGAGGGAGACTGGTGCCCCCCCTTGGAGGGAAGATCCAGGGACGCGCCGGGCGACACAGGGAGTGGCACCTGCCCGGCGGAGGGCCGTTCCCTCCGTGACTGCAGTAGTGGTCACGTGGCCACGTGGTCCTCGCCAGTTGCTCCCGGCCACCTCGTCTGTCCCTGTCCTTGTGGCTCCTTCCTCCGGGGCCTTTGCTTCCCCTCTGCGCCCCCTCCCACCCTCTCCCCTGGGTGCCTGAGAAGGGCTGGGCTGGTCTTGCCTTTGAGAGGTTCCGGGGGTGCCTGGTGGGGCAGCCCGCGGAGGCCACTGCCACTTGTTCAATAATTCAATAATTGGTCTCCCGCTCAGCTCGGGGCCCAACGCCCCATCACGAGCCCTGAGAGGGGTGAGAGGAGGCGGGATAAGGGGTGGCAAGGGGCTCTGCCCCCTGGAGCGGGGCGACCCTTTCTGTGCTTTTTTCCTCATCTGTGGGTGGGCTGCTGGGAAGGTGGCCCCAGGCCTGTGGCGCGGGGACGAGATGGCAGCGGCCTCACCTCTGGCCCACCCAGCACGGGCACCCACAGGCACAGCCCTTGCAGGCCCCTCAGTTCCCATCTCCTGTCCAGCCCGCTCGGGAGAGAGCTGGCTGTGCTCTGCTCCAGACCCCGTCCCCGAGGCATTTCCTCTGCCGCCTGGCCCTGGTCACGTGGCTCTCAGTGTGGCTGCCAAGGGACCTGAGAGCTTGTGAACGTGCAGGTCCCCAGGTCCCGCCCGTCACCGATCTGACCCCCGGCCCTGAGTGTCTGCATTTTACTGGCCCCTCAGGTCGTCCGGATCTGGGTGGTCCGTGCTGCAGCCCTCCGTGTGGGAGGGTGGGGGTCCCCGATCACAGTCGGGACCAAGGCACAGAGGCTTGTGGCTTCGTGGGGACACCCAGATGGTGAGAGGGGCCGGTGCCCTCAACACAGGGGGCCTGATTCATGCCTTGTGCCCCCGCGTCCCCAGGGTTCACCCAACGCTACCTGCTGTGCCCCAGTCAGAGGCACGAGACCCACATGGGGCCACTGGGGCCACCACTGCCCAAATCTTGGCTTGCTCTGTGTCCCCCTACCCCGGGCCAGGAGGGCAGTAGGGGGCAGGACAGGGACTTGACCCGAGTCTGCCTGACCCTGAAGTGATGACTTCTCACAGTGTGGTCCCCAGGCTGGGCCCTGCCCGCCCCACCCAGTGTCCTGCCCTCGTGCTGGTGGTGACCTCGAAGCCACCCAGTGTTCACGGGTCTCGTCAAGTCCTACTGATGCCCTTGAGAGCTCCTGACGTGACGCAGAGCGGCCAGTGAGGTCCAGCAGCCCGGCCCCCAGAGATGCGTTTCTAGGCGAGGCCGGGAATCCCACAGGTGATGGGGAGAGGCAAGCAAAATTGAAATCTTTATTTTACATTTTTTTTCTTATGGCGGCATTTGTCTTAAAAAAAAAAAAAAAAAGGCAACAACACGTGGAAATTGAGCTGGTTGAATCTCGAGGTACAAGTTCAGGATGAAGGAACACATTCGGGAAGCTGCCACCAAGGAGGAGGATTTTTAAATATGAAAGAGATGTTTTAAATAGGAAGGCGCAATGGTGGCTGGTTTCGATGGCTTGCAAAATTTGAAAGATTTTTGAATCGAATTGGGAGTTGGGGGGGGGAAAGCTTTCATTTGGAAGACTTTACATTAAAAAAAAAAAAAGCCAGGTTTCTGGCTTCCGTGGAAAAATCCGAAGTTCTTGTCGGTGAAGGGCAGCAATGGGACGGAGGGACGCTGTGGCCCTTCTGCAGGGCAGCCCCCTCCCCTCCCCCCTGCCTCTGCCCTCAGGCTGTTAGTAGCCATTCATCAGCCCCGTGGGCACAGCTGCCCCTAGCCAGTGCGCCGACTAACTAATTTATCACCCAGCCCTGGGAGGGGACGGCTTTGTACGCGAAAGGGGGTGTTATTGATAATTCTGCTGGGGCAGTCCCAGGTGAGCCAGGACCTGTGGTCACCCAACCACCAGCCCCGAGAGTGCCCGCGTGGGTCAGAACTGGGCCCCGGGTACTCTGCCCATCAGAAATGGTTACAATCCACAGATTCAGTCAGAACAAGGCCCTTTACTGCCCGGTCTGGGAAAACCGTCCAAATAAATACAAGCCCACGATGACCACGATGTGAACGGCCTCCCCCTGGGGTGGCGTCCCGGTACAGTGCACGACCTGCACATCTGTCTCTGGCCATCCCGTGCTCCGAGGAGGGCAAGGTCTCTGTGCCATGGCTCTATGGTCCAACGTGGGAAATGGACAGCCCGAGGCCTGAGGAGGCCCCGCATCTGGCTGCCCTCCTCATCCCTGTTACCTGCCCGGCCTCAGTGATTTCACCTGTGATCCTGGTTTTACAACAGGAAGGTGGGGTTTTTCCAGCGGCTGCAACCTGTAAACATGATGATGGTGAGCCTTGAGGACAGAAGTCAAGTCGGTGTGGGAGCCCCAGTCAGCCGTGGCCAGAGTGGCTGGTATGGTTCAGAGCCTTGCCCTACATTTGGGGGTCCCTTGCTGTCCGGGGAGGGGCTCAAGCCCTTCTCCCACCAGCCTTCCTCCTGCTCTGGGGCCCGACTGCCGTCTGCACAGAAGTCCTCCAGGTCCGGCTGGCTCCAGTCTCTTCCGGCGTCCGGCCTGGCGGTCTCTCTGCTGAGCTGGAGCAAAGAAGTAGCGAGGTGGGTCCTGGTGGGGGCCCGGGGACCTAGGCCAAGGCCAGCGCACACCAGGCCTCCTGGCGCAGGGTCCCGCCGAGGCCGGCCTGGGGGCCCAGGGCTGCAGATGGCAAGGCAAAGTCCTCGGGCTCGAATTTGAACTCCAAGTGGCTGGGGGCCAGGGTGTCGTCCACCTGCGGGGAGGCCTGCAGGGAGGACACGGCACGCGTGAGGCTCGGGAACAGTGGCCGGCTCCCTTGAGGTCGGGAGCCCTGTGACAGGGCGATTTGCCCTAAGGGGCCTCCTCAGCTCCTGGAATGGGGGTGGGACCCCTTGGGAGGATCAACAGGGGCTCTCAGCCGGCATCGGCCACAGGTCAGCTCCTGGCACCAGCGGCCAGCTGCGTGTCCAGCCCCAAGCTTCTGGCAGGGGCCCATGGGGGCCCTGACCTGGCTGGGGTGCCAGGGTTCCCCCAGGAGGTGCCTGGGAGCCAGCTCTGGGCACCCCACCCCACCCTGACCTCCTTACCTGGGAGGTGACGCTGGGCCCGGGGCACGAAGGGGATGCCAGGCTGGGCTCAGGTTTCAAAGTGGCAGCTGAGATCTCCAGGTCAGGGACAGAGGCCGGTGGGGAGGCTGTGGTGTTCCCTGCGGATCCTGGGAGGGAAGGCAGGGCATTTACAGAAGCTGCCAGATCTGGTTGCCTTGGTCACGGGGGCAGGTGGGGGGGGAGGGTTGGAGGTGCTGGGTGTGGCTTCCTCCACTGGACCTCCTGCCCCACGGCTGGGTGAACTCCTGCCACCCCAGCCCCTCCCCAGACCAGACCATCCCAGGACAATGGGGGTTATTTGCACTTCAGGACGATGATGCTTGCACCAAACATGTGAATCTCTAATGGTGGAATGTGAGATACTCAAAGTGATTCCATAGGGAGAAGGTGTGCCTCACTGGAGGGCCTGGGGGCCTGGGCTCCCTCTCGGCCTCCCACAGCCCTGGCCCATGAACCTGAGGAGCCTTTGGCCTTGGAGATGTTCTTGGGCTTCCGTTTCCGTGTCTGGATGCTTTCCTTCTTCATCGCCAGGGGCCGCGGTACCTGGTGGGGTTGGCAGGTGGTGAACGGCTGCTCCCTGTCTGTGCTCACCCCTGGGGCCTCTTGGCATGGCCACCTGCCCCGATCTCAGCCCTGCAGAGCTGGTCACTCCTGCGGCCCTGTTTGGGGAGCTGCTACCCCCAGGCTTGGCACTCTCCTCCAGGCCCGTCCCACCCCAGCCTCCGGGAGCCGGGGGGCCAGGAGGGCTCTGGGGGTGTCCAGCCTCTGCCCCAGGCTGAACGGCTGCGGGGAAGCCACAGTGATGTTCCGGCCTCTGTGAGCCCATCTGTACCACGGGCCTCACAGTGACACGCGGGCACGTGCAGGCAGTGGGGCCACGTGTGTACAGGCGTGTACACGCTCAGCTCAGGCCCAGCCTGATCCACACCCCTGCCCTGCTCCTCAGCCCCGTCTCGGGCCAGGGAGGGTCCCGCTCACCCCGTGCAGCTTCATGTAGAGCCCGCAGGCGTTGCACACCGGCTCGCCGTCCACGTTGCGCCGCCAGAGCGTGGTGTTGGTGGTGTGGCAGTTGGTGCAGCAGAGACCGGCCCGGCGTGAGGAGGACTGTGGACAGGAGGCTGGGCTGAGCAGGGCTGGGGGCTGGGGCCCTGCTGCTCGGCTCAGCGGGGCAGGTGCACCTGGGCGGGAGGGATGGACACTGGGCTCGGGGCTGGGGGCCGCGTGGGGCTGGGTGAGAAGGCCTTTGGGCGCTAAGGGCCTGAGGCCTGCCCGGGATTCCTCGGAGCCTCGACCTGGCGCCCTGCTAGCCCTGGGACAGGTCACTTCACCCTTCTGGCCCTCAGCTTCCCTATCAGTAAAATGGGGGTGACAGTAGACCTGCCACAGGCCTCCTGTGGGGTCAGGATCTCGTGAAGAGCCCAGCACAGACAGGCAGCTGGGTGTCTGTTGCGGCCTCTTTTTAACCAACGCTGGGCCTTAGCCCCGTATTTCTGTGGTGGAGCACAGCCTTGGGAGTCACAGTGCCGCCCTCGGGTCAGGCCCCGGGCTGAACATCCAGGGGGTCTGCCGGTCCCTCTGGGCCTTGCCTCCCAAGACTTGGCGCTCTGAGCCCATGCTCAGCTCAGCAGCTCTGCAGCGGACTGTGGGTTGCGGGTCCCCGATGCCCACCCCTGCCTTGCTGCTCACATGCCTCATACTGGGGCAAGACGGCCCTTCCAGAACCTTCCAGAGGCCGACCTCCCAGGTCCGTATCCAACCAGGGTCCCCAAACCTCCCTGCACGTGGGGGCCCAGCGGGCCCCAGACAGTGCTCACCCAGGAATCGGGGCCTAACGAGCCCGGGGGTCCAGGGGCTCTGCCGAGCTGGCTGGCTGGCTGGGGAGCAGCTGTCAGAGGCCTGACCCCGGTCCTCCCACCAGCTCAAGGTCCTCGAGCTCCCAGAGCCCAGCCCCTCTCTCCCAGGCAAGGATTCTGCCCGACTCACATTTCGGTGTGTGCATGGGGTCCTGTCCCCTGCAGTCTGGGAGCTCCAGACACTCTCTGCTGCCCAGGGCCCCCCAAGGCACCTCAGGCCCAAAGCCCCTCCCTTCCCCCCAGCACAGCCTGCAGGTGGCACACCCCTCCCCAGCCCCATCCCCCCAGACTTCATCCTCGGGGGTCTGCCCTTTCCTCTCCCCAGCCCCTGCCCTCAGATGCCCTGAATCTGTCTGACCTTTTCCCTCGTTTGCATGGCCCCTGTCTGGTCCAGTCCCCTGCCCCCTCACCCGGACCACAGTGATGCAGGGTCTCTACCCCGACCTCCCCGTGGCAGCCGCGGTCAGACCAAGTCACATCCGCTACGGTGTTTCAGTGGCACCCCGGGGCACCAGGACAGAAGCCCGTGAGACTCCACACTCAAAATCGTCCCAAGGACGTGTGTTCTCTCCTCAGTACTCTCCAGCCCAGGACCGAGCCAGAGGGCAACCAAAAGCAAGATGGACGAAAGAAGCCACAAAAGGAATCTGTCCCGGGGTAGGGCTGAGCTGTCGGCGGCAGCCTCAGTTGCCCCGTCTGTCTGCCGTCTCTGGGGTCCTTCCTTCTGCACTGACCGAGCTGCCAGACTTGCCGACCGTCTCCTGCCCACCCCCTTCCCCCAGGCTGTCAGCCGTTCAAGGGCACAGGCTCTCCCCGTGACTGGCCAGGGAGGGAGAGTGGGGCCCGTCTGGAGCCCCCGGCACCAGCTGTTCCCAAGAAAACGCAGACCTGGAAACGCCTCCTCGCCCTCCCCTCCCCCAGGCCCAGGCGGCCGCCAGAGGCTCCAGGGAATTCCGCCCTGTTTAATCTAAGGCTCGGCCTCCGGTCTCCAGGCAGGACTCTGCCCCAGGATCTGGGACAAAAGGGCCACAAGACAAGGAAGGGACGAGGCCTTGGAGGCTCAGAGGGAGGGCAGGGCGGGAGCTCCCGGCCTGGCTGGGGAGACCCCATCCTCTGGCCGGCGGCCTCTAGGCCACGGCTGTGTGTCCAGCCTGATGTCCAGCCTGGCCCCATCTCCAGTGGTCTCCCCAGGGTTCCTAGGGGTGGGACCTGTGCACCTGCTGGAGTGGAGAGAGCTGGCGGCTGGCCCAGGCCCAGCAGAAGCGGAAGGGACGGATGGTGGGACACACTCTGAGGCAGCAGCCCTGGCCCTGGGGTCAAGCAGGCCCCCAGCCGGAGGGCCTCCCTGGGAAGACGGCGGCCACATCCTGATCTTGTCTAGAAAGCAGCTGCTTTTACTGGACACAGTTCGAGTCTCCCCCTCTCTGCTCCCTTCCACCTGCCTCTTGGCTGCGGGGAGCTGTGCCCACACGGAGGCCCCCTGCTCTCCCGGGCCCACTCCCAGCCCTGCTGCCCGCCCCGGCCCAGGATCCCCTGACCCCGAGTCCGTCCATCTTCCTAAGGTGGGAGGAGGCCTTGGGACCTCCCCAGGGTTCCCAGATTTAGCAAACAAACAAACAGGATGCCCAGCTCGATGTGAATTTCAGATAAGCAGCAAATATTTTGTGTAAGCATGCCCCATGCAACATTTGGGACATATTTATTCTAAAACGCTATTCGTTGTTTATCTGAAATTCACATCTAACTGTGCATTCTGTATTTTATCTGGTGACCCTAACCTACCTTCTTGGGCCCCATCGCGGTCCCCAACTCCAGCTGTGCCTTCAGACCAAAGGGGGGACCATGGCCTGAGGCCCCTCCTCCCAATCCAGCTGGGACCCTCAGGGTCTTTTACCAACAGCTGCTCCCTTAGAGTTCACATTGCCATCTCACATTCCCCCAAAATTTTAGCATCATTCCTGTAGGAATCACAGGAATGCTGTCTCCTTGGCCGGCCATCAGGCCACTTCCTACTAAAATCCTTCCTACCGAAACACTCTCGCAACGGTGTAAAGAGACCCACACGAAGGCTTCACGTCAGCACTGTTTCCAACAGCACGACCGCAAGGCTGCACACACGTGGGCACGACCGCAGACACACGTGCACCCCAAGCGTCCCCCACGGTCGCCTGTGCATTGCGGAAGCAGCGGAGCTACATGCACTGCTGTGGGTCCTGGGGAGAAGCTACAGCAGCTGGACTGCGTGTAGGCAGGACACAAGCCCAGGTGGTGTGAACCCATCACCCAGACCCTGGGGGTGCAGGGGAATCTGGAAGCCACATTGGAACCTCTCTCCAGTGAGCATAAATTAAAATCGAGAAACTGGAAATTAGATTAAAATCAAGAAAATGGGAAAAAAGAATGACCTTGAAAAAATTCTCGCAGTGCTTGCTCATTTATCTTTTTCCATCCCCTCAGCTGCCTGCGTTTTACGGGGGGAACTGAGGCTCAGACAATGAGGGGCCAGAGGTGCGGGGGTGGTCCCGGCGTGGACAGAACCTCCTTCCTTGGCTGAACACACTCAGGGGTCACGTCCCCGGGGCTGCCTGCACCCCCTGGACGCCCGGAGCCTCCCTCTGTCCTTCCTCACTCGCTGTCGGGACAGACGGCCAGGCCTGGCCACTCTCAGGGCCCCTAACTGCGGGGCCTCTCCAGGTTTCGTTTCGTTTTTCTTTTTTGGTCTGTTCTTTTCAAAAGAAGTGCAACTTCAAAGCCAGCAGCAGAGCCTGCCTGAGTTCCAGGCTCCACGAGCATCCGGGCATCCAGGGGAATCAGGGCGGTGGGCAGCGCAGAGCTGGGTGGGGGGCTGGCGGAGAGGTGGAGATGCGGCTGGGAAAGTAAAGGTTGCAGGTGGTGGAGCCGCAAAGATACTCCCGTTTCAAACGGGTCCTCTGGACGCTCTTGGCAGGGGAGACGCGGGGACACAACCTGATGGAGAGTGGGAGCCCGGCATTGCTCGGGGCAAAGCGTGCTGAGGACACAAGTCTGTGAGGTGGGCTGTGCAGGAAGGAGCACATGGGTCGGTGAGCCTTCGAAGGATGCTGGGCCCTCCGTGGCACTGGCCACGTCCCGGAGCTGGCGTCAGAACCGGCCTCGGGCTAACGGGCCTGCCGTCCGCGGACCCTGGCTGCTGGGCTCCGACGTTTTGGGGTCAGGCCGGGCCGAGGGGTGCTCGTAGAGCCCCTGGCCGCAGGGACAGGACCACCCTCCCTGCTCGTCTACACTGATGGAAGCCTCGGGTCAAAGGTGTAACCCCCCAGCCTATGACCGAGGAGGCACATGGGAGGCAAAGGGTAAAAAAGACACGGGTTCCTACCGGGAACGCGGGCACGCTTGTTACCGTCACATTCCTGTATTCTTGGTGACAAGCTTCTAGGACGTTTGGAATTATTTGAAAGAAGGGGAGGATTAGTTCTTCCTGGAGAGGCCCTCCCGGGGCATCACTTCTGCCCACACGCGAGGGGGACCGAGGCACTGGAGCGGGGGCAAGTCTGGGGTGACCGGCCCAGCCCCCATGGCCAGGAGCACGCGGCCCGGGCTCTGGTCTCAGGACTGCAAGAATCTCAGGGTTTTCGCAGTGAGCCTGGCCCTGCCAGGACCAGCCGCCGGGCAAGCGGTGGGGCCGCCCGCCCTGAGTGACAGGTGGGCCCCCCGCAGCCAGTCAGAGGAACCCCCTAGGATCCTGCTCAGGGAGGGACGGGGAGCAGAGGGGCCCTGAGAAAGCCCCCGGGCCCAGCCCCACTGGGCAAACGCTTCCTGGGCGTGTTCTACAATCAGATCCACGTGGGCCTGGACTCAGGGGTGACCAGGGCCGGGCCGACCCTGTGGCCTCGGGGAGACAAGCAGGCATGCAGGGATCCCTCACCCTGGGGGCCCCCCAAAGCGGAACATCCCACGTCCTCAACTACGAAACGGGCCTCGCCAGGCCAAGTGGCCGACGCCAGCCCACCCACACCGGCCACGGCCGTCCAAGTGCTCTGCACACGCCGTCTAATTGACCTTCCCAGCAGGCAAGGGGGCAGCCCCTGAATTCATCTCGCAGCGGCCTGGGCAAGAAGACCCAGGGCTGGGGCAGGGGGCTCAGCCTGAGTGGGGCGCTCGTGGGAGCCTGAGGCCACAGTCCTGGTCCGAGCCCAGGGCTGGCCGTCAGCGGGCTGCATGCCCAGGGAAGTCACTCAGTGTCTCGGAGCCCCGGGTGGTCATCCGGCTGATGTGACGGTAAACGCCTCAGGGTGGAGATGGTGGCCCTGGCCCACCGCCCCCGCCAAGTCAGGAATTTTCTGCTGGGAGCTGAGCCCTGCGAGGGGTGTGGGTAGAGGCAGGGAGCCCTGCATCTCCCGTTCAGCAGTGCATCCTCGGCACCCAGTTTAGGGCTTGGCCCGGGGACAGTGCAGGGAGCCAGAGGAGAGGACCGGTCTGCTGCTCGGGGTCAGGTCTGGGTTGCACCCAGCCCCCAGGACCCTGTCCCTTGGCCTCAGTTTCCCCTTCCCTGAGGCCACACCAGACATCAGGCCGGTGCAGCACGCCTGGGGTTGGGGGCATGATCACAGGGGCAGAGACGAGACTTGGGGTGATGTGGACTCGCTCCCCCTTCCTCTGAGAGGCACAGCATGGGTGGAGGGAGGTTGGGGGACCCGCAGAGCCCCAAACGCCAGGCCAGATCAGAGGAAGGAAAACAGCGGCTGCCCTCAAGCTGCCCGACCGAGTCAGTCCTGCTTCCTGCCCACCCAGCTTGGGGCCTCAAAGCGTCTGGCCCCGGCGCTGCCATAGCCGGGCCTTCGAATTTCCAGTAAAGGCCAGCACCCGACCGCCCCGTGGCCCAGACCAGCAGCCATGGCACGGCCATCCCACAGCATCAGCCACGGAAAGCCCTTCCACACTCCTCGGGGCCCGACACACCAGAACCAGTCGCCTGGCCCTACAGGGCTCACACCAGCATCAGCCCAGAAACACAACCCTGCCCGGACCCGGAACTGGGAGCCACCGCGGCCTCACTGACTGGACAGCTGGCCGACATCGGCGGGCCCTGCCACTTATTTACAAAATTACTTGAGCATCAAAATTTGCCTGTGACGGGTTCGAGCCCTGGTCTGGGAAGATCCCACATGCCGTGGAGCGACTAGGCCCGTGAGCCACAACTACTGAGCCTGCGCGTCTGGAGCCTGTGCTCCGCAACAAGAGAGGCCGCGATAGTGAGAGGCCCGCGCACCGCGATGAAGAGTGGCCCCCGCTTGCCGCAACTAGAGAAAGCCCTCACACAGAAACGAAGACCCAACACAGCCGTAAATAAATAAATAAAATTAAAAAATAAAAAACTATTTAAAGATTTGCCTGTGAAATGGTAGAGAACAAAGGAACTTGAAACCTTTACGCTGCTTCTGGGACTCTGCCGTGCTGGGGGCAGAAGTCGGGCTCCCAGTCCCTTGCTGGCCACCCAGCCATACAGCAGAAGAAACCAAAAGTGAAAACAAGTTTCGCCCAGGGAACAGCTACAGACCTGGTCTCGTCCCATCCTCGCAGTATCAGAGGCAGCGGGCCCAGGGTCCCTCCCCCAAAACATTCAACGTCCTCCAACAAAGCCCGCACTCAGCAGCCACTTTCCCCTCCAGTCCCCTCCCTGGGGTCAGGTCACCTTGCCTCTCTGCGCCCCCCCGCCCTGGCCAGCCCAAAGCCCCTTGGAGCCACAGGGCCGAGCCCGCAGCGGGGGCAGAGCGATCCCCTGCCCAGGAGGCTCAGGGCCGAGCTTGGGAGACCCCGCAGACACGGCGAGTGCGTGGCCTCCAGCCCAGGGGGCCCGTGACAGTGGACCAGGCGCTGCCACCCCGCCCGGGCCTCCTGGGGCTCCCCTGGCGCCCAGGCCATGGCCGCAGAAGCGCCGCCCCCTCCTGCCCTGTGGCTGCCCGCACTCACCAGGCGCTTCTGCGGCCGCGTGAGGGGCCGGTTGACGCCGTTCATCTTGTGGTAGAGACCGCAGGCGTTGCACAGGTAGTGGCCGGTGCCATCCCGGCGCCACAGCGGCGTGGACAGGGCCCCGCAGTTGACACACTCGCGCCCCTCGCCGGGGAACTCCTCCAGGAGGTCGGCCGCTGCGGGAAGGCGGGCGGCTGCTGGGTGAGGCTCTGCCCCTTCCTGGGAGCCGCCATGTCCGCAGCACCTTCTCCTTCCCTTCCTTTTTGTGCCTTTATTTTATTTTGCTTCAAAATCTACTTTACCTAACTTTCTTTTCTAAGTTTAAGTTTACATACAGTGAAGTTCATGCCAGGTCTCAATCACTCCTCAGGGCTGCTTTAAAAGGTGGGGGGAGGGTGAATAAATCCAACCTCGGGGCGGGTGACAGGGAATTGCCCCACTCTGAACAGGATCCAGCACCAGCATTGGTAATTTTGATTCTCTGGGGAGGCAGGAGCGTCTACACTGGCAGAGGACGAGGGCCTTGTCCTCTGCAAAGTGGGTCGATCTGGAGGGTGGGCAGTGGCAGTGAGGCCGAATCGGATTGCGGGATCCCACGAGGACCGCGGTGCCTTCACTGTCAGCTTTTGCGGTCTCAGCACCGTCCTCCCACTTGAGCTGCTGGGGCGAGGACTCCTGGCCCCCTCCAGACCTGGCCAGGCGCTGGAGACACTTGGGCGCCGGGTGGGGGCGGGGCGGGGATCAATCATCGCCTGGCCAGGGGTGGGCGCCAGGCGTGGGGCGCCCTGGCGGCCCGGCCAAGTGGATCCCGCTTCCTGCGCTGAGGAGCTGGGGGCGGGGTGTAGGCTAAAAGACTGGGGCAGCAAAAAAAGGCGTGGCCCTCAGTTTTGAGGGTGGGGTGAGAAAGAGTCGGTGGCGCCCGCGACTCAGGAGGGAGGGATGGGGAGCAACTCTCCGCTTTAAGGGCCTGGAGTCCGATTACTCAAATTTATACCCTGGAGAGCGATTGCAACTGGGTCTCAAATTAGAATACATAAACATTCTAGAACAGAGATGAATGTGGTGGTTTACTTAGATAAACTGGTATTTTGAGCTTTAAAAAATAATCATTTCCAAAACTTTTCATAAAAACGTTTAAGACGTAGGCTCTAAATGGCACGATCCCAGAATATTGGGTTTGGATGAATGAAAAGTAGAAATATAGAGGTGTGCAAAAAGAAACTCAGGACGGTGTTTTCATCTCGGGGTGGCAGCCGCTGCGTTCCGTCCAGGTTTACGCGTCTCGGGGGTTCTGGGCCCGCCCCATGCTGGTGTCGGACCCGGCTGGGAAAGCCCTGACTCTGGGGGGGTGCATTTCGTAGGGTGCGGGTTTGCACCCCAGTACGGCCAGCACCCAGGACCCCAGTCAGTGGAGCCACCTCCCAGTCCCGCACTCACCGAAGGTGACTCCGTGGCCCGGGAGGCCAGCCGGGCGGGCCTGTAGGCTGTGCAGGACGCTGCCGTCCAAGGGTCCAGAGGTCCAAGACGGGGCCACCTCGGTGCTCACGTAGGCCGGGTACGCGGTGGGGTACGAGGAGCCCACGGGCCGCCCGAGCGGAGCCGGGTACTGCTCGCGAGCCAGCATCGCGCCCTGAAAGGCGCCGCCGTCCCGGGCCCCTGCGCCGCCGCCGCCGCCGCCGCCAGGTCCCGGGGTGCTGTGCGCAAAGGGGAAGGCGGTGGCCCCGGGCGGCGGAGCGGCTGGCGGGTGCGGGCTGCCGGAGCCGAACGCCGACGAGTCCGCCGCGGCTGCCTGTGCCCAGCCGGGATGCCCGGCGATCGCGGGAGCCTGCGGGCACGGCTCACACGCCGGCAGGTAGGGCAGCATGGAGGGGACGCGCGCCGGCGGCACGAACACCGGGGAGCCGGCGCCCGGGGTGTGCAGAAAGGCCCCCGAATCCGCGTAGGCGGTCTGGCTGGGGCTCGGGGCCAGCGCCAGGCTCTGGTACATCTTCCCTGGCGCGGCCTTGACCTGCAGGGAAGAGGGACGGGTGTCGAGGTCACGGCCGCTGTGCCCCGCAGGTGCTGTTGCTCAGGCCACGCTCCTCGTTCCCCAGCCCGGCGGTTCTTGGGGCGGGTCCTGGAGCCTGCGGGGACAGACGGCAGGGGGCGGGGGCTGCTCGGAGCGGCTCATGGGGGCATCCCGGGTGCAGCGGGAACGTCGAGCTCACCTCCTCCACAGCCGGGGCTTCGGAGGTTCCCGGGTGGTCATGGTGGGCGCTGAGATGGAGAAACCCGGCAGGTCCGCAGGACGCAGGGTCTGGGCGCTGGGGGAAGGCGCCAGGCTGGGGAGGGGCGCGCGGCCAGGCCCGGCTGGGTACTCACCGGCTGGTCGTGAGGACCGGAGGGCGCAGAGGGCGCGGGCGCGGCAGGCGGCGACAGGCCGACTGGAGACTGGGAGTCGGGGTCCGCGCGGTTCCGCAGGGAATCCCGGTGCTCCGGCCGCCCCTCCGGGCCGCCCCGCCCCGGCCCGCCCCCGCCGCACCACCCCTTCCCTCGCGGGGCCCTCCCCTCGGGGTCAGCGCCGGGGCTGCGGCCGCGTTGCCACGTGACCGGATCAGGCTGGGCGCGCGGAGCTCCGCGAGAAAGGCGACTGGAAGCACCGCGCGGGGCACCCAACGCCGAGTCCCGGCCAACGCAGGCGGCACGAACCAGCCAGGTGCTTGGTGCCCCGGAGCAGTCCCGGCGCGAAGGCTTCTCTAAATTTGTTCGGGGTTTTCGCAAATCCACAGCCCTCCCTCCGCCAGTCCCAGGCTTCCGCTAAGGCTGGCTTAGTGTCTGGTGCCGTCTGTGGATGAGTCCGTGAACCTGGCCTCGCCACCACGGACACAGTGGTAGAGACCCCCCAATGCGCCCCTGGTCTGGGGCCCAGAGCAGGGGTCCCGCTTCCAAAGGGGCCGCTTGACTCCGTTTCCCTGAACTCAAACCGCTGTACCATGGCCACTGCCCCCGCAAAGTCCAGCGGGAGTCCCACGGTTTCCTCAGTTTCTTACCAAGCAGGGCAACTGCCGCACTCATTCCCAGCTGGGGGGGGGCCCAGGTTGGGTGGGCAGTCTCCATCTGGATGCACTTCCTTTCCACAAGGTCCCTGCCCAGCTTCTTGCCTCCACCCCTAGGTGGGCCTTTCACTTTGGGGGATTCCCAAAGAGTCTCCTCCAGGCACCAGACATGTGGGATGGGTGGGCCTGGAGGTGGCTCCTGGCACTCCCTGGGTGGGCCCGATGGTGCCAGCACCTTGGTGAAACGGGCCACCCGAGCCGCTTTGCTTACTGGTGACCGAAGCCTCCCCACAGAGCCAGCGAAGAGCAGGGCTCACCAGAGGGACCCGGGCTGCTGTGCTTGGGGCAGTGATTGTTTTTCGTTGCCAGAAATGGGCCGTCCCTGGAGTCCCTTCTTGTACGTAGGTCCGGGACGCTGACTGGGGCCAAGGCGACTCCACGAGGGCCAGGGCACTTTCGCCTTGCGGAGGGGTGGGGAGGCCTGGCACTCGCTCCTCTCCATGTGCTCCGGCACCAGACTGTAATTCGGGGTGCACATCGGGCCACCCAGGGCCCCTGGAATGTGGCAGGCAAGGCCCCCACTCTCACCCTGGGCTGGGGACCCCACGGAAGTTTCCAGGCGGGCTCTGGACTCTTCACAAGCCTTGGCAGTGTGCCACTGGGAGGGGGAGTAGGAGTCAAGTATCCCCTTTACCCACCGCTCCCAGGCCCTCCCCCGCCATCAGGGCCCCGGGTCCACGCTGCCGCGATGGTCTCCCATGGTACCTGCTCCCCATGTGCTCCCCTTGGGGGTCCGAAGCGGGCCCTCCCCGCCCTACTCCCTGCAGACCCCGCTAGTGGATCTCGGCTTTCTCTCTTTCGCAGTGGGCAGGGCCCCAGGAGAGCAGAGAGAGGTCCCCGAGAGCTCAGGGTACTGGAACCTCGCTGTGCCACGGGCCCCTGCGCGCTCAAGACTGCGGTCTCACCAGCGAGGTCCGTCAGCAGAACCGGCGCCGAGGCCGTGGCACCGTGAAGTCGGTAGAACCCGTGCTGCCCCCGCGGTCCTCAGAGCCCAGGGTAGGGAGAGTTTGAATGACACCGGAAGATGCCCCGCCAGCACCAGGGGTGAGGAGAAGTGTAAAAGGGGAGTCTCAGCTCGATGGGGGTTGAGACACCCCTCCACTCAAAAAAAAAAAAGATCCAAGGAAAAATGGAAGATCCACAGCAAACCTGGGACCCTGTTGGGGCTGTGGGGGAGGGGAGGGGGGAGGGACTTGTGTTTTTTGCTTGGCATAAATCCGGTGAAGTCCTGAATAGGAGACCCAACGTCAGGTGGGTGCTGTGCCTTGCCCTGTGATGTTTCCGTTTGATTCTCACACCAGTCATATGAGGTACAGGATGTTGTTATTACTCCTGTTACAAATGGGGAAACAAGGCACAGAGAGGTTAGCTAACCTGCCCAAGGTCACACAGCTAGTAAACGAGGTAATTAAAACAAGCTAAGAATGCAAAATATACATAAGGAGGCAATCTCTGGTCACTTTTTCCGTATTAACAAATCGCTAAAATGGATGTGTGTTTTTTTAAAATAATTAAAAGGCTGAGACTATTTCCTGAGGTGGGGGTTGGGTGGCAGAAGCTGCCCCTAAATCCCTGGTCTCTCCGGAAGGATATTTACTCTTTGAAGGCTCCTCCCAGGCTGGACCAGATGAAGGGCCGTCTGCTGGGTGTGCAGGGCTGTGCTGTCACTTGGTGAGTCTCCATGTGCAGTAGCCTCCCCAGGTGGGATGTGAGCTCACGGCCCTGGAGCAGTCGAAACAGAGGCTGCTGGTGTTATTTCCCCATCCCACCAGGCTGGACACCCTGCTGATGCTTGCCAGCCTTGGGGTACAGTGACAGGGTGGGAGGGGCACTGGTTGTCTGTGACAGCATCTGGACCCCTTCACGATCCCTGCTACTTGAACCAAAAAGAGAGGCATCTAAGCTGAAACTACAAAGCCAAGTTCCCTCCCCACCCACCTGCACCTTGCCCAGCCTCCCTTACCCCCCAAGTCACCTTCTAATGCTACAGGACCTGTCTTCCTCCTTCCATGCAACTGCCCCTGCCAGGCCTGCTGGGCCCCCCGGGAGGGAGCCGGGTGTCCCAGTCTCCCAGGACCTCACAGTCCCTGCCAGCCCATCCAGCTGCAAGCCTGCCTCTCCCCTAGGCCTTGGCCCGTACTGCTCCCCAACTTGGAGGACCCTTCCTTTGCCCTCTTCTCTACTTGCTGAACTCCTACACATCCCTCAATGCCCAGCTTGCAAGTCCCCTCCTGTCTGTGGCCTTCCTGATAAGTTGCTCTCTCCCTTCCCTCCTACCTCATCATGTTTTGTGGTTGTGTGTTCCTGCCCTGCCTCCCCACCAGACCCTGAGCCTCGTGGGAAGCTCTGGGGAAGCAGGTCAGAGCATGAACTCAAAGCAGTCCAACCTCCTTCGGGCTCCGCCTTGCCATCTCAAGCTGTGTGAACTGGGGTGAGCTGCTATTCTTTCTGTATCTCCGTTCATCTGTAAAGTGGGGGTGACACTAGTGCCTGCCCCTCACACTGGCTTGGGGAGCAGTTAGTGGGATGGGCACTCAGCGGGCACTGGGCAGATGCTGAGGGGAGGCCAAGTGAGGGGAGCAGAGGGCTGGGGCCCCAGGAGCTCAACTGCAGCCAGGTGGGGGCCCTGAGAGCAGGGCTACTGGGATGGGCGAGAGAGGCACGGGAAGAAGGAATCTCTGCCCCAGAGGTCAGCCGTGGGTGACCCCCGCTCGTCTCCCCCAGGCTTCCCTCTCTTGGGACCTGGCCAGGGCTGCCCTGGGGGAAGCGTCTGTGAGGTGGGGACCCTACCCCAGCCCCGGGGAGATAAGAGGGTTGGCTTGTTAACCCCCTGGTGACCAGGCAGAGCTGAGATCCATGATTCGAGGCCTGTGAGGGGCTGCCTGCGGGGGCCTTGGGGGAAGTGGCGGCCAGGGCCCTAGTGGCTGGGGGCAGGCTCTCACAGCTGGGCTCGGGGTGTCATTTGCCCAGCGGCTGCCTCCTCCCAGCCCCTGAGCTTGGGAACCCCTAACTCAGACGCAGGTATGGATGGAAAAGAACAGACCTCATCCGGGGGATAAGGAAGGGTCGGGGCCTCTGGACCAGCTCCCGAGGGGGACCCAGGCCTCTCCTTGGACGCCTCAGGGCAGCCCCAGAGGCGTCTGCCCCCTCGCAAGAAAGGCTCCATCAGGCTGCCTGCTATGCACACGCTGACCTGTGGCCACTGGGGGCTGTGAGCTCTGGGAGGTAGAGCGTCTGTCCAGCCCCAGGGAGGGGTGCAGGGCCCGGGGACTAGCCCCTTAGGGCAGGGCTGTCTGGGTCACCGCAGCCCCGGGGCCCGCCCTTCCTGTAGTGGGGGCCTGGGGAAGGGGGCCCTGGCTGGCTGTGTCGGGTGAGGCCTGGGGTGGGGACGGGCTGCGAGGTCAGAGGGAGGTCTGCGTCCTCCCCAGGTGTACGGGTAAGCCCGTGTGCCCTCTGTTCTGGGCCGGGAAAAGCCAGTTCAAAGCCCCCTCCCCTGCCTGCTGTCCCCGGCGGGGGCCCCTCTTCCTCTCGGCTCCACCCTCGCAGGGCTGTGTGACCCGGAGTGTCTGCCGACCCCTGAGCCTCAGGACCTGCTGCCCCTGGGGGAAATGAGGTGGGGTCCAGGTGGAGGGTGCTAGAGCCTCTCTGACACCAACCGGAACTGCAGAACTCAGCCAGGCGAGGGAGGTTGGGGTGGGTGCCCTCCGGGGATACAAGTGGGAGGGGCTGAGGGGGATGGGCCCGGATGTGGCACCCTGCAGGTGTACAACTCACTGTGCACGCGTAGGTGTGTGTACCTCTCCTGCAGGGACCCCCGAGCTCCAGAGCCCAAGGCCGGCCTCGGCCCACCTGCCCCTCTGGCCGGTGACTGAGCCTGGAGCTGGGGCGAGGGGCAGCGACGGCCAGGGGGAGGGGCCCCTGAGCTGTGGCTGCTTTTGTCACTGTCATTGTCACCATCATCCCTTGGTATTTCCCGAGGGTCCCTCACATGCCTGGCTGAGCCCGGGAGCTTCTGTTTTAACTCCTTTAAAGCTCACCGCCGTCTGGTGAGCTGGGGCGACTCCTGTGAGCTGTCACACCCATTTTATAGGTGAGAGAACCAGGGCCAGGGCCTGGCAGAGGCTGAGGCCTGGAACCCCACTCCCGGGCACTCTTGGGCCATGCTCTGCTCTGCCCTGTGGCCTCTCCTCAGCCCTGCTGCCTGCCTGCTCCTTGGGCCGCTGCCCCCCACCGCGGTCCGTGACTTCCCGGTCTAGGTCCTGCAGCCCTTAGAGGGTCTGTGTGATTGGGTGGGCGCGTCATCGCCCACCCTGCCCCCAGGCTTGGTGAAAGGGAGATGCTGGGCCTTACAAACAGCCCGCACTGTGGATGACCCAGCCGGGCCTCGAGCTGGCTGCCGAGAAAAGGGGAGCAGGAAACGAAAACAGAGTTCACGGGTGCCGTATCATTTATGTAACCGAGTCTGGTTTCAAAGGCCCTCCCAGCAGGCACTCGCGGCCAGGTCACCAGACAACCCTCGTAGAGAGGGGTCCTCCGGGGAGGGACTCAGGCGAGTTTGTTTTCGGGGAGACGTAATCACGCTCAAGCCGGTTCATCTCTCCGTTGGTTGGTGGGAACGTGCGTGTGACTGCAGTGTTGGCAAATGTCCTGTCACAGGCCTAGGAGCTCCCCGCAGAGGGAGGGCGTGGAGCCACAGTGCAGACAAAGGGACAGGGAGATGGCCGGCTGACCACCGGGGAGGGGGAGTGATGCAGGGGTCTCTGGCCCCCCCTGCAGCTCGAGTGAGGATGGACAGATGGACGGACGGCTGGTTGAGGCAGCCCCTCCCATCTATTAGCTGTAAATTACTTCACCTCGAGTGACATCACTCTGGGTGCCTGGTAACCAGGCTGGGCCTGGGGTAATAAAACAACAGTGTGACACCAATGCCGGCCTCGGTGATGGACGGCTGCCCCGTCAGATCCGCCGCCGGCCCCTCCTTGAACGAGGTCGTGAGGGTCCTGGGCCCTCCGTGACTGTGGGCCCCTGACTTTGCCAGAGAAGATAAGAATGACAACCAGATGTTGCTGTGGAATTGCAGTGCTTGGCTGCCACGTGGTGCCCACCCACGGCCCCCACCCTGTGGCTCCCTGGCCGGTGACATTCCCACAGCAGGGGGCTTCTCACTTGTCCTTCCCAGTTTTGCCCCCAGCGGCTCAGGATTCAGGATCGTTGTTTATCTCCCCCGACCCCATGGGGCTCATACCCTCTGGTGGGCAAACACCCCCCCTCCACGTCCTGCTGGACGGCGCTACGGGCGTTGGGAACGCATGGCATGCTGAAACCACATGGTAGAAGTAAGGAGCAGCCCAGGTGGTTGGGGTTTCAGAAAATTAGCCTGCAACTCTGTCCCCGGGGGCCCAGTGCCGGCCGTCCTGGGTGAGGGCACAGGCCCGACCCTGCCCCTGCCCCTTGCAGCTCACAGTGGGGTGGTGAGCAGGGCGTGTGGGACACACTCTGGTGACGTGGAGAGTCCTGGCTGGTCAGGGTGGCCAGGAGGAGCGTCCTGTGCAGCAGCCCATGGGCTGTTGAGGGGCTTTCCTGGGTACCAGGGCGCCGCACCCCGTGTTCCCATGTTCACACGAGGTTCCGGTGGACGGTAGGAGCCACGGCGCCAGGGTCCACAAGCACAGCGCCTTTGCTGGCGAGCTCAGCGGGCCGCCAGGAGCCCAGCTGCGCCTCCTGCGGGGAAGGCAGCTCTAATCCCCTTCTCCGGAGGTTCAGAGTGTGGGACTAACTGGCCCCCCCAAGTCCACACAGGTGGGAGGTGCAGGGTCAGGGCCTCACGGTGGTCCCTTCAGCTCCGGCGATGTGTCCTGTCGTGTGTGCAGAGCCCCGCTGAGGCACTGCTGGGGAGGGCCGGGCTCTCAGGGCTGGGCCTGAGCGTCTGGGCTGTGTGTTCCCGGGGAGGTGCTGTGCCCCCCCTGAGGAAGAGCCCAGCTGCCCTGCCCAGCAGGCTGGGCGGTGATACCGTCGACAAGCACAGTTTGGACTCCAGTGCCAGTTCCCACCAGCCGCTGCCCCCTTCTCGGGCAGGCTCTGAACCTGCACGGGCGCACCCTCTGGTCAGGTCGGCTGGCCAGACGTGGCGCTAAGGTCCAGGGCAGGCGGGGACAGTGGGACGAGAGGGGTATGTGCTCTTGGCATCACTCAGCACCTCAGAAGGCCCCCGGGAGGTGTCCTTCCCCTCACCTGCTCACCTGCTCTCCGTCTGCTGGTCCAGCTGCCCCGGCCCAGCGGTTCCAGGTTCTCCTTGCAGCTGTACCTGATTGGGAGCAAAGGTGCGGTTTGAGGTTGTCGCTCCCTTTCTTTTATCTAGTTATTTGGTTGTGCTGGGTCTTAGCTGCGGCAGGCGGGCTCCTTAGTTGTGGTACGTGGGCTCCTTAGTTGCGGCATGCGAACTCTTAGTTGCAGCATGTGGTGTCTAGTTCCCTGGCCAGGGATCGAACCCGGGCCCCCTGCATTGGGAGCGCGGAGTCGTAGCCGCTGGACCACCAGGGAAGCCCCTGGTCGCTCCCTTTCTTTCCTTCCAGGGTCGCTCGCCGACTTCACCTCTGATCGCCGCTCCTGTTGGTGTGGAGCACACCGGCTGACGACGGCCAAGTGGCTGAGTAACCGGCGCCCAGACCCAGGACGCAGCCGGGCCAGCCCTCATGTCCCCAGGTCCCGTGGCCACCCGCCTTGTCGCTCCGGGGTCCTCTGTCCCCAGTGGCCTCCCCAGAGACACCCGTGTGGCCTGTTCCCGTTATGTCTTCCTGGAGGTGCTCTGTACACGTATGAGAAAACGCGTGTGCAACGCCTGCACACACAGGCACACACGCACTCAAACATGCTGGCATGCCCACTGGAACACACACATGCACATCAGTGCACACGAGTCACACGCATATGTTACACACATGGATCCATACATATGCACACACACACTTGCACACGCAGGCACACGCATGTACCCACACAAGCACCCCATGCGTGCATATTTCCATCTTCACAGAGAGAAGGCCTTTTAGGGAAACCCCAGGAGGTAAAACACCCAGAAGATGTAGGGTGGCTCAGAAAGCACCTCGCCTGTCTTCCCCTTCCCTCCCCCTCTCCCTTCCCATTTCTGAAGTGACGTCAGCTGGGGGGGCCTGGAAAAACCCACATGTGGGACTCACTCTTGTGGGTGATAAAGCCGATTGTCCTCATCTCCCACTGAGTTGTCATCCCGATAGCCCGTAGCTGCTGCTTAGCCATTGATGGAGGAGACCTGGGCACCGAAGCTGGTGAATGACAGTGACTAAGGGCTTGGACGCCTCCTCCTGCTGCCAGCCTCGAGGGGGAAGGCACGTCTGGGGGGTGGGGGGTGCAGAGTGAGCCAGAGGCTCCCAGGGAAGAGGGTGGGGGCCCCGCTCTCCCCACCTGTGCTGCCGAGCATTCCTGGTGCCACTTGGGCACTGAGCTCTCTCCATATCACCCCCTTCCACCCTCGCTGAGACCCTGCAAGACGGTGATGGGCATCCGATGGGAGAACTTTCCTCCAGGGGAGAGGGAGGTGTGTGTATCACAGCGGCGGGTGGGGGTTGGGCCGTGAGGGAGCGCGCAGAGCCTTCCCAGGGTCAGCCCCCCCAGGGCCCCGGCCATACAGCCGGGAGGGGGGCTCAACATAACAGCTCCCCCTCCCCCCACCCTGGGGAGCAACCAGCTGCCCCACTTGGGGCTGGGGAAGGGCTGCCTCCAGGCCTTGGTCCCAGCTCCCTTCCTGGTCCCATGGGGCAGGGGCTCGGGCCCTCGCCTGCCCTCCTTGCCCTGCCTTCACCCTCCCCCTTGACAGCGGCAAAGATGCAGGAGCTTCTCCTTGAGGGGAAGAGCTGGTGGATGGAGGGAAAGCCACAGTCTGGCGGCTGAACTGAGGGCACAGCGGCCCTCGGGCCCTTGGGGTCTGGGCAAGGAGGTATTGTGGAGGCCAGGGGGGCCCCCAGACAGGAGACACAGTAATGGTGGCCAGAGTTAGCAAATAGAAATACCGGAAAGAATGCTCAACATCATTAATCATTAGAGAAATGCAAATCAAAACTACAATGAGATATCATCTCACACCGGTCAGAATGGCCATCATCAAAAAATCTAGAAACAATAAATGCTGGAGAGGGTGTGGAGAAAAGGGAACCCTCTTGCACTGTTGGTGGGAATGTAAATTGATACAGCCACTATGGAGAACAGTATGGAGGTTCTTTAAAAAACTAAAATAGAACTACCATACGACCCAGCAATCCCACTACTGGGCATATACCCTGAGAAAACCATAATTCAAAAAGAGTCATGTACCAAAATGTTCATTGCAGCTCTATTTACAATAGCCAGGACATGGAAGCAACCTAAGTGTCCATCAACAGATGAATGGATAAAGAAGATGTGGCACATATATACTATGGAATATTACTCAGCCATAAAAAGAAATGAAATTGAGTTATTTGTAGTGAGGTGGATGGACCTAGAGTCTGTCATACAGAGTGAAGTAAGTCAGAAAGAGAAAAACAAATACCGTATGCTAACACATATATATGGAATCTAAGAAAAAAAAAAAAAAAGTCATGAAGAACCTAGGGGTAAGACGGGAATAAAGACACAGACCTACTAGAGAATGGACTTGAGGATAAGGGGAGGGGGAAGGGTAAGCTGTGACAAAGTGAGAGAGTGGCATGGACATATATACACTACCAAACGTAAAATAGATAGCTAGTGGGAAGCAGCCGCGTAGCACAGGGAGATCAGCTCGGTGGTTTGTGACCACCTAGAGGGGTGGGATAGGGAGGGTGGGAGGGAGGGAGATGCAAGAGGGAGGAGATATGGGGTTATATGTATATGTACAGCTGATTCACTTTGTTGTACAACAGAAACTAACACACATTGTAAAGCAATTATACTCCAATAAAGATGTTAAAAAAAAAAAAAAGAAATACCGGGCCCCCAGTTAACCTTGAATATCAGATAAGCAACAATAACGTTTCGAGTTAGTATGTCTCATGCGATGCCCAGGGCACAGGTGCACTGAGGATGTGCTCGCGGTTTACCTGAAGCTCACCTTTAACTGCGCGGCCTGGGTCTTACCTGGCAACACTAAGGAGCGGGTGGCCCCAGCACAACCAGCCCTCCCGGTTCAGGCAGGGTCTGCCCCTCGGAGGCCAGGACGGCTGGGGGCCCTTGGGCCACCTCCCCCTCAGCCTGCAGGATGTAAGTTACCTCCTTCCTCGCTGGTCTGGGTGGGTGAGAGGCGGGGCTGGGGGTTGACAGGGGCCCTGCCATCCGTTGTCACTGGGCCAGGGAGGTGGGCGGGTGGGCGGTCTGTGGTGGTGCCTACTCGGTGTCAGGCCTGCGCCCCCCGTAGATTACTCCCTTTGGAGGCCGAAGCAGCTCCGGCTCCCAGGGTAGGACCAGCACCTCCTGATTTGTCTGTGCCCCATGAGAGGCCTCTCCAGTCCCGGATACCCCTCGGAGGCCAGGCCCAGGCCTGAATTCAGATCACGGGGGGCGGGGGGAGGGACAGGTCCGTGAGAAACCCACCGTGGGGCACACTCTTCTAGTTTGCTAGTTTGCAGTTTGCAGCTGTCCCTCCGAAAGCAGCTTCCAGAATCTCCCTTCTCGGCCCAATAGGCGCAGGTTTGGGGCTGTCAGGGCCTCTCTCAGTGAGCTGCCTTGGCCCCCACCGGGGTTTCCCAGATGGCAGACTCACCTGGGGATGCAGACGGGGCTGGGTGATGATCCCGGCCCGTGACCAGCTGCTGGGGATTTATTGTGGGAGTGGGACTCACTTCTCACTTTCGTCTCCAGGGGCTGGGGGCTGGAGGGGGTCCGCGGGGCTAGCCCGGCCCAGGGCACCGTCTGTGTAACTCAGCTTGGCTGCGGCAGGTGGGCCGTCTCAGGATTGGGGGGCAGGCTCGCTTTTGGAGGCACCTGCGGCCAGTAGGTGGAGGCGCTCATAGGTGGGTGCAGCCCGGGCAGGCGGCAGGGGCCTTGTCTGATGCTTGGGGTGGTGCTGGCGCCCATTCCTCTCCATTCTGTCTCCCTGATTTGCGCCCTTTGCTCTCATCTTTAAAAAATTCCCTTTCTTTTCTTCCCTTCTTCCTTCTCTGTCCCTCCTCCCCTCCTCCCTCCCAGCCCCTCCCTCACTGCTTCTCTCTGCTCCTGCCCTGCCTCCTGCCCTGGCCCTCGCCCTCTGCCCTTCTCCACTGTCTTCCTGAGGACATCCCCCATTGAGGCAGCCGTCTGGGCTGGGGGGTCCCCCAGGCGCTGCGAGGAGGGGCAGGGAGCCCCAGGCCTGCCTCCCGGTTCTTCCCCCCAGGGCCCGCGGGGGAGGACGGCCCAGGAGCCGGCCTCCCGCCTGCCTCTGCTGGCAGGACGGTGGGTCCCCCAGCCAAGAGCAGAAAGTTTATCGCGTCCCAACCGTGTCTGCTCAATGTACAGACTTCAGGGAGTGTCAGAGCCATCAGCCTCGCTCCTGCTGGCGGGAGGGGACCGCGGTGAGAATCCAGGGGCCTTAAAAGGGCTCCGAAAGCGTCAAAAAGTCTGGATTGCAGAGGACGATTGCTGGCTGGGACCACGTGTGCCTTTCATCTTCATCTTCTATGTTTTTTGCATTTCCCATATTTTCCACCATGAACAAATAGATAAACAGAAATGCAATGGGAAATAAATCACATTTTATAGAGTTTGGCTGAAGAAGCTCCAATGGCTGCAGGAAAACATGTTTGGGGAGTGAGGGTGCAAGGGTGCCTTCGGGTCAGGCATAGTGCCAGCCCCCTCTGGGTTTGCAGAAAGATGGACACGTTTGCTCTGCCTGAGCAGAGAGGGAGCCGATGGCGGGAAAGGAGGCTCCGGGGCCGAGAAAGGACTTCATGCACGGTAGGCAGGCCCTGCTTTAGCGGAAACCTCCTTCCTGGCAGTGGAGGCCCTGCGTTCCCCAGTAGCCAGTCGCAGGGGCCAGCCCACCGGCCCCTCGGTGTTGAGGGGCCTCGTCCAGTGCCCCCGACTATGTCCTGCTGGTCCAGGGGCTTGGTGGGCAGGGCTAGGGGGATCAAGCAGGTTCCCCGGGTGTTTCACAGGCAGGAGGGAGCCGCCACCTCCCCTCTGGGGCCCAGGTCCTCTGGGGAGGGCAGCTGGGGCCCCGGCCAGAGGCTGCTGCCTGTGGGCACCCCAGGAGACCTGCCTGTGTGAGGCTGCACTTGGGGTCCGCTGCTGGGCACAGTTTCGAGCTGGGAGCTGGATGTCACGTTGGAGGCGGTCAGGCCCAGCCCTGTCCCCTGGGCTCCCCGCCTTGGGTCCTGCTCTTGGGAAGGGGGGGCGGTTGTGTCTCAGGGTGAGGGTCCCGGGTCTGCCTCTGCTGAATGCTGGCCAGTGGGTGGGCTGGGTCAGTGGTAGCTCTGGGAACTGGGGGCTGGCCGGTCCCTCCTGGGGTGTGGGGTCATGACCCCTTGTCAGGTCATGTTTCTGGCCTCACTCTCCTGATCTGTGCGGAGGGGGGGGCTGTTGTCAGGAGAGGGAAAGTGCCCGCCAGGCGCCCTGGCCGGCAGGAGCGGAGCCAGGAAGTGACACCACTGTTGGAAAGTCCCCAGCCCTGGACGGCAAGGTGGGAAGAGGCGACGCTGCTTCTGTCCTGGCCACCAGAGCCCGGAGGGAGGTCTCGCCGGCCAGCGGTGCCCCATCGACCCCCGGGGGAGACCCAGTTCTGGGCCTGACGAGGCGCGGAGCTCAGTCCCGAGGCGCCTCAGTCGGGAGGGGGGTCCGGCAGTTCGGTGGACGCCCCTCCAGGCTGACCCGAGGGCGGCCGCCTGGTTCCAGCCCGACTCTGTCCCGTCCCAGCCTGCGCCTGCCTCTGAACCCCCATCCAGAGATCGCCAGCCCCGTGCCTCACGTGCAAAGAATTTCCCGTGCAGCCGCCGCGGCAGCTGGGACATCTCTGCAGCTGGATCGTTCCGAGGGAAACCAGCGTGTCTCTCCCAGTGCAGACGTGGGCTGGCGTCCCAGGTCCCGGAATCTCCCTGCCCTGGTCTGGCTTCCTTTGGAGAGAAGATAAGGGGCTGTTGGCATCTCGTGGGCTGGAGACCCCGTAGCTTGCTGATGGTGGGGATGTGCCAGAGGCGGCCGAGACCCCCAGCAGCCCCCCCACCCCTCTTTCCCCTGGGGCTACAGAAAGGAGCCCCGGGGCCCAAGGCCCACATCTGGCCTGGGTCTGGGTGCCTGGTGGTCCACGCTACCGGTCTGGGGCAAAGAGCTGGGAGGGGTGCCTGGCACATGGCCGCACTCATTCTTGGGGGACCACCCTTGTTCCGGGGGGCCGCTGTCTCCCGGTTAGAGCCTGCTGGAGCTGGGCTGGGCCAAGGAGGAACACGTTCTGACGCCTTGGTCAAGTTTGTGATGGGCCAGGCCTGGGGACACCGAGGTGAGCCTGGCAGCGTGGGGCAGACACAGGAAACACACGGGTCGCGCAGGAGCTCACGCCAGGATGGGGCCGTGTGGAGGGGTCCAGGGAGTTCAGACAGGGCCTGAAGAGCAGCCACCCCGTCCCCGGGACCTCCAGCTGCCCATGGCTCCCTCTTGTCTGAGAACATTGAGATCAGAGGTTGCAAACAGGCAGCCATGCACAGCTGCCCACCATGTTTTAAAAATGGGAAAAGTTTAAATAAAAATCCAGATTTCTTTTCTCTTGAAAAAAATCATAGCATTTCCACCAGGCAAGAGTTCCACCTTTAGAAAAGGCGAGGGGCACTCCCAGCCGCCACAGACCACACCTCTCCCTACTGTCTCACCCATTCCTTGCATGATCTCCTTGCGGCCGACCCCTGATTCAGCCATTATTACACTGAAAGGCCAGACTTCCCACAGGGTTTTCAAGAGGCTCCTTTGACCTGGTCTCAGGAGACTGGACACCTGTCACTGACTAGCTGATTGGTTTGAACAGGACCCTGTCCCTCCCCGAGCCTCAGCGTCTTTAAAGAAGGGACTAATACCTGTGTGCTAAGAAGACAGCAGAGTCACAGAGGCTCACAGCCTGGAGGTGGTTCTAGAGACAGCACCCGGCGCCCTCAAGTCCCTGTGTGCACACAACTCCCACTGCGTCTGTGCCCCTGAAGCCACACGTAAAATTCACACCCCTTCGAGAGAGGCTTGATTAGTTGTAACTTTGGGTCTTTAAGTATTTTCTCAACCAGTGTATGCTAAACGCATAGCCCCTCTCTGGGTGGGGAAGGGTCTCTATAGCTTTGCCATCAAGAGGTAATCATGAAGTTGGAAGGTTTAGGGATGACCTGGAGAGCCCTCGGGGCTATCTGTAGCTCCTTCCATGTGGGGACAGACCTAGGATCACCCTCTCTGGGCCTTAAACTCTTTGAATGAGCGGAGGATGTGGAGCTTTCAGGTTTCTGAAAGCAAGATCGTGTGGCTTGGTAGGCAGTCCTTGTCTGGGATTAAGAGTGAGGATGAAACAAAGTGAAATCGGCTTACAAAGGTATTTGGGAGGACTTTCTAACCTTTCATATGCTGATGAGCGCTGGGCTGGGGCTGGGAGAGCGGCATCCAGCATTGTCCAGAGGCACTGGCCAGTGAGCCCTCTTCTGAGGAGCATTTCACAGGACTGATGTTCCCCCAATGCTCTTTAGCAATGCTGCACTAAGCAATACGACATGCACAACGTGTCTGTTATGCATTTATCATTTGCACGTGTGTCACACCCTCTGCCCTGCTCCCCCTATGAGGAGGGGCCATATCTTGCTTTTGTCTGTTTTCTCTGTGGGTCTGCCTGGTAAATGGTGCTCACTTAAAGCTTATGGAGTAAGGAGCAGCCCCACAGAGGCCTTTCTTGGCCAAGGAAGTCAGGTCTCAGCAGGAGGGTGGGAGGAGTGGGGTCCCCCGCCACTTGTACCTTTTCTGGGCTCAGGTGGAAGGATGTGCTGGACCTCCCAAGTTTGTCCACGGAGCAACCTCCTTTGAGCTCCTTTCTGGTTTCTCCTCAAAGGCTGTTCACACTTTGCCCACTTACAGGGCTGATAAGTCATGCAGCCGGCAGCTGGCAGTGTTTGCTCCGTTGATTCAAGGAGGCGAATATTTTTCATGGAGATAAGCCTGTGAAGTCAGGGCCAGTCCCCCTGCTGGGGCAAGGAGCAGCAAAGGCCCTGCAGAGGGCTGCAGAGAGTGGAGGGGCAGGGCAGGGTGTTTGCCCAGCCCTGTTGTAGCATTTTCCTCTGTTGGTTTTGCCCAGGTCTGATAAGTGAGCCTGCTCTGGCCAGAGTCTTCTTGGGGGCTTATCTGGCTGAGTAATCCTCTGGCCTTGGCTGGAGAACACCAGCACCTCCCTCCCTGCCCCCATCCTGGCCCCTGTGGGCAGTTTCAGATGGAGGTGGAGGAGATGGAGGGAAAATAAATTTCCCTCTCCCTCCTGTCACCTTTCTCAACTCAACTTGGGGCCGCAGGGGGGTGAGGAGGCTCCTCTGGGGAGGGACATCTTGCTTTGGGGGCAAGGGTCTTTTTCACATTGGTCCCCCAGCTCCCAGATCTCCACTCACTACAGTCTCACTGCATAGACCCCTCTGTAGCTGCAGAGCGTCGTTTCCAGTGGTCCCCAAGCTCCAGACTTGCACCTGGAGCAATTTTGCTTCTGGGAAGGGTCAGCCTGCCTGGATCCACAGAAAGATGAGCTGGTACATCTCTTGGTGTTACAGATAGGGAAACTGAGTCCAGAGAAGTGAACTGGCCCAAATCTGCACAAGGAGGTACAGCTCTCTCCAGCCTCTTGACCCCCAGGCCTGCACTCTGTCCCCCGTCCCACTGAGGCCTTGCTGGGGGCATCCCAGGGTTGGCGCTGGCCTGGCCTCCCTTTCTGAGGACTGAACACTGTAGGTTGAGGCAACAGCCCTGGAAAAAGTGAAACACGACCTTTGGCCAGCTGGCACTTCTCCACCAGGCACCTTCCTCTTGGCCCTGGGTGGGGCAGGGAAGGCATCCTTTTACCATCCATTTCCCAGGTGTGGCCCTGAGCTGCCCAACCCTGTGGCCACTGACCAGTTAACCAGGAGGCCCTGGGGGTCATTAGGAAGTGAGTTTGGGACCCCAACCTGCCAGTTTTTGAATACATGTGTGTTGTTTCCAGTCTCAAAAAGAGGCCACCTAGAGCAAGGTCCAGCACATCCTTCATTTTGTTTGTCTAGGGCAGGTCCAGCGGCTTATCCACCACAGAAGTGTGTTTGTTGGCCGTGCAGAGGAGAGGGCATTTGGATAGGGCTTTGAGGTGTGAGTAGGACTTTGCTGAATGACATGAGAGGAAAGGGCTTTCAGAGGAGAGGGTTTTGAGGCACACAGAGAGTGACTGCTGTGAGCAAGTGGTTGGAACTGGGTTGGCTGATGGTGGGAAGACACCTGGGGAGCATGTGTGTCAGGCAGAGGAATCTTTTTTTTTTTTTAATTTTTTGGGTCAAAGCACAGCCTTCCATAGGATTTCCTTTTGGCCTTTTTTATTCATTAGAAAAGTAATTTATGTCCACAGTAACCGTTTCTGAAAGAAAACCAATGATATTTCGTCTTCTCTCTCCCCTCCGCCCTGGAGACCCCAGGATCTGCTCTCCCTCCTGACTTGTCTACCCCTTTGTACAAACACACAGATGTCAGTCTATGGAAAGGTGCTCTTTTTTTTTTTTTTTTATAAAGATGTTTTTGATGTGGACCATTTTTAAAGTCTTTATTGAATTTGTTACAATATTGCTTCTGTTTTCTGTTTTGGATTTTTGGCCCCGAGGCATGTGGGATCTTAGCTCCCGGACCAGGGATGGACCCCCTGCATTGGAAGGTGAAATCTTAACCACTGGACTGCCAGGGAAGTCCTGAAATGTGCTCATTTGATTTATTTTGAACAAACCTGCGTCTCCTGCCATTAGCTTTATTTTTTCCTGAACATCTATGTGGAATCCTTCCACGTGAGCACATGTTTTTGAGCAGCCTCACGGAATTCCGTGGTGGGACGTGTGATGGTGTGTTTAGCCAGCCCCTGGGGACGGACGTTCTGGTGCATCCAGGGTGATTTCTTGGCCCACGGACCCTGCTGTGTCGAGTGGCCTGCTGGCATGTCTGGGAACCTTTATAAATTCCCAGAAGTGGGCTTGCTGGGGACAGTTCTGAGGACGTGTTATTTTAGTAAATGCTGCCAGATCCTTTTCCAGAAGTGCCGAAGGACGCGGCCGCCTCGTTCTTGAGGCCTGTTTCCTCCCCTCCCCAGCCCAAGGTTTTCAGTGGAAACTTTCGGCCCCTTGGGTGGGTGAAGTCCTGCATGCACCTTGGGGCTGTTTTACCCTTAATCGCCCTGACTGTGAGGGAGGGAGCTGGAAGCCTCCGCTGTCCTGATGCAACCTGACCATTTGGGGTTCACTTGGGCCTTTCTGGATCGCGGGCTCCGGGCTCTGCCCAGCGTCGCTCCTGGCCCCTCCTGCCCTGCTGAGCGCGTCTGGGACAGACGCCCTGGCCCAGCGGGCAGGCAGCTCTGGACTTTGCGCCTGGGCCCGTGGTGCCTTGGAGAGGGTGTTTCCCAGCACAGGCTGTCCTGACCTTTGGCAGCACCCTGACTGCAGACTGGGGGGGCGGAGGGCTAGCTGCAGTTGGGGTGCCCCAGATGGGAAGCGGCACATGGCATGGCCCGTAACTGGCAGTGACTCATGGCTCACCTGGCCATAAAGTCGGGTTGACGGGCTCCCTGGAGCCCTGGTGCTAACCACACCCGCTTCTCCCGGCAGCTGAGCTGAGCTGAGCTCCATCCTCACAGGGCAGCTCCGTCACACAGACCCACCCGTTCCTGCTCTTGGCTCCGGCTGGGGAAATGGGCCCGGGGTGGAGAGGAGTGTGGCACAGACAGCAGACATGGGCGCAGGGCTCCTTGGTCGTCTCCCCCACTCCTGTGTTACAGAGTAGGGGGAAGGGGGAGCCCAGTGTGGGGTGCTGAGCTCAGGAACGGACATCCAGCCCCCTGGGCGATTCTGGAGGAAGCAGGCTCCTGCGGGGCCGAGGACAGAGCTAAGAACGTGGACTCAGGAGCTGCAGTGACCGCCTCCTGAGCCGCTCAGTGCCTCAGTTTCCCCATCGGCAAAGTGGGGCTCGGGGTTGTCCCTTCCTCACCGGGCTGTTGGAGGATGGGTGGGTGATGCGCTGTGACAGGATCATTCTTTATGGGGCGCTTGTCTGTCCCTCTGAAGAAGGAGATACCCTGGGTGGCTCAGTCCTGGGCTGGATGGTGGGGTATCCCGGACCAGGCGGTGGCCATGTGAGCTGCCTGCCCAGTGGAGCCTTTGCAGGACCCCTCGATGCTCTCCCTGGGGTCTGGCCAACCAGGAATTGGGCCTTGCTGTCCACAGGGTCGGCCTGGCCCCTGGGGGCAGGACGCATGTGCCAACCTGCACCTGCCGGCTTGGTCTGCAGCCACCTGGGCAGGCAGCGCTCCCTGCCGGCTTCTCCAGCCTCCCACCCCACTCTCTGCTCCATCACTGTGAGGGGCAGCTTGGGGTGTGTCCACCCTGCCCTTGCTCCCTCACTCCCTCTCTCCCTCCTTTTCTCACTCCCGTGAGTGTCACCCTAAACTTTGCCATGTCTCCCCAAGACCCTGTCTCCCCCTTTTCTCTTTGTTGGCCCTTCTGGGTGTCCCCTCCTCCAGGAAGCCCTTCTGGGTCCCAACCAGAGTGCCTCTCGCTGCTCAGAACTCTGTCCCTGCTGGGCACCTCTGCTCTGGCAACTGCCAAGGGTATTGCTGAGGTTTGGGTGGGAATTCTCTCTCAGTGTGATTTTGACCTTGAGGCTGGAGCTCTGAGCCAGTTCCCTTACTTGGCCCAAGTGAGTGTGGCAGCTGGAGGTGCTTCCCAAGGCAGTGGGCTTCTGGGCTGGGCTTTGGAGGCTGAGTAGGAGTTTCCTGGAGAAAGCGGAGCAGCAGCAGGAGCCTGGAGCCTGGAGGTGGAGTGGCCACCAGCCGGGCAGGACCTCGGTCCTCACCTACTAATGGCCCATTGCTTGAACCTCTGTTGTCCTTCCCCAAAGGGCTCAATTTCTTTCCCTAAGGACCCAGGGGTTCTGGAGCCCTGGAATCTGTTTATTTTTATCGGGTGGACAGGACCACCTCTCCCCTAGGCCCCTCTTGCTGAGGGTGGGGGCCTGAGCACTAGCCTTGCCCATGGAACGGGCCATTCCTGAAGCTCCCCCAGACCTGGGAGGTGAGGGGTGGGCTGGGAGGATGCACCTTCCCTCCAGACCCTTGCAGGTGTGGACCTTGTTCTGTGGCAGGTGTGGGGGACAGAAAGAAAGAGGACGGCAGACCAGCTCCTGCCCTCATGGGCTTATAGGAGGGGGAAACAGTAACAAGGAAACAGAGACAGAACCCGATCATGGCAGAGGGCGAGGAGGTCACGGAGGAAATGGACCAGAGGACAGGGTTACGTGAGATGGGCTGTCACGGAGGCCTCCCGGAGGAGGGGACCTCGGTGCTGAGAACCAGGACCACGAGGGCAGCGATGGGGAGACCCGGGGCATCTTCCAGGCAGAGGAAACAGCACGTGCAAAGGCCCTGGGGTGGGACAGAGCTGAAGAAGAGAAAGAGACTGAGGAGGGGCAGGGGAGACTGGAGGACACCACATGACCCTGCAGACCCCAGGAAGGAGGTGGGGGCCCCTCGCTGCTCAGCCTACGAGCTCAGCCAGTCCTGGAGCTGCACTGGGCCAGTTGGATCCAAGCCCCGCCTGCCTGCAACCCCCACAGTGCCAGCCCAGCTCCATCTGCCTGTGGAGCCCAGGCCCTGGAGGTGGGGGGGGTCCTCCAGGAGCCACTGATTATGGGGTAGTGGGGAGCTGGGGGACGGGCAAGCTGAGCGTGGGTGCCTCTGCTCCCCCCAGCAGGCCCAGCCAGGCACACGTTACAGCTTCCTGAGGGAGGGTTGAGAGCTGGAGGGTCCAGAGCATTGAGAGAGGCCTTGGAGTGTGGGGGCAATGGAGGGGGCCAGTGCTGAGCCCCTGCCATTTCAGCAGGACGGTTGTGGGGTGCCTGGCCCAGGGCCAGGGGCCCAGCGGAGAGTCTGGCTCCTTAAGAGACTCCTGAAGCCCACAGCCCCCTTGGCCTGGGGAGGGGTGAGAGGGACGGTCCCTCACCAGGCTCCGCAGATCCCCACCCCCCGGCCCCAAGCCTGCCACCCCACAGCCTACTTCCTACAGCTGCGCCCCTGAGTTCCCGCCTCCCTCGGCTCTGGGTTTCCTGTGCCTTCGCCCATGGGGTGCCGTCCAGACGGCAGAATTAAGATGCTCCTGGGGCCACCGCAGACACGTGGCGCCCCTCGATCTGGTACCGAGGACTTGTTGGGGGGCGGACGGGCTGCAGTTGGAATGGGCGTGTTGGTGTCCACTTTCCGCACCAAAGACACAGCAGGTCTCCAGTGAGGGAGCTCTGCCCTGGGGCCCCGGCCCTGGCTTTTGGGTGCAGATGGGGCCTTTGGGGTCAGGGTGTGGGACCTGGTTCTTCTCCTTTGAGCAGCCTTGGGCATAGAAGCTACCGGGCTAAATATAGCTGTGGAACTTCCCGGAACACAGTATTCCGAGTGTCCAATAGTGAACGCTCCACAGCGCACAGTGTCTGCCGAGAAAGCCAAGCCCACCCTGCATGTGCCACGGGGGGAGGGTCAGGAGGGTCACTGCCCACCTCCAAGGGCTCAGTGACACCCCCTGCCCAGGAGAGGCCCGGGGGGCCTGTGGAGTACAGACACCAGCGAGCTTGTCTTCAGCCCCCTGGGGTGGCCAGACTGTGGCTGAAGCTGAGGGTAGATGATGGCACCCTCGTCTTCCGGAATCTTCTGTGACCCCTGCGTGGAGTGCAAGGAGGCACGTCAGGGCCCCAGGGAAGCCTCCTGTGCCGGCAGGACGAGCTGCAGGTGTCGCCTCCTCTGAGAAGCCCTCCTTGCTGGGGCTGGCCCCCATAGACCCTTCCCCAGCCCCAGCCATTCGTTCTTTCCCACTTCCGGGGCAGAGTGTGGACCACCAAGGGCAGGCTCCACTCGGTCTCCCTTGCTGCCTGCCCTGGAAAGGCCCAGGATGTGTGCTGACAACATGACGGATGACAGGCAGCTGGGAGCCTGAGGGGCGCCCAAGCAGGGACCACTGACAGCCGTCACTGACCGGTGACGCTTCCTGTCCGGGGGGGTCACCTGGCCCCTTGGGGCTGACTGTTGCCTGGGCCCCGGGAAGGTCGAGCCCGGTGCTCTCCCTCCCAGGCCGTCCAAGGTCCAGGGCAGGTGGGCACCCTGGATGCTGGCCCTGCCCCGCCTCCCCTCCCCCTTTCCCCTGCAGGAGGGCTTGTCCCGGGGGTAGTGAGGGTGACTCAGGTCAGCAGGGATGATTTCTGTGCACAGATGCCTGGAGCATCTGAAGGGTGGTTCTTGGCCCGAGGTTGGCACCCACCTCCGGGAGCGGGCCTACCTCTGGACGGGGCGAGTCGCCTGCTATACCTGCGCTCTGGGTGGTCACCATGACGGAGGCACCATGGGGAGGGCCTGGCCGAGCGGGCCGACCCCTCAGGTTCAAGGTCAAGGAGACCCCACCCTTGTTCCTGCCGACCTCGCAGGGGACCCCGCAGGGTCTTGGGTGGGAGGCCCCCTTCCCATGGCCCCTCTGTCCTGGCTGGGGGTGTCTGCCTGGAGCCAAGGGTCTGGCGGTCGGGCAGTGGGCGCCCCCTAGTGGCCACTTGGGGCAGGGGCGTTGCGGAGAGGCTGGACGAGACACAGGTAGGCCCCAGGGCTTTAGGGCCTCCAGGCTCGGTGCTCAGGATCCAGAACTGGCCATGGCCGCAAAGGTCTCCCTGGAGCCACTGGGGTCGTCACGCCCACCTCCTTCCCCGCCATCCGGCCTGGCCGCTGCTGAGCCTTCTCCTTCCCTGCAGCTTTGTCATCTCAGCCCCTCCTGGACCAGGGAGGGAAGGCAGTCCCTGAGGCGTCACCCCCGCCCTGGGCCTCAAAGCAGGATTCCCAAGACTGAGCCAGGTGCTGGAGAGCTGGGCTCTGGGGACCTGGGCAAGAGCCCCACCCCAACCCGTCGAGAAAAGTCACCGGGCGTTGCTCAGGGCTCCAGGGCCTGGTGACGTGCCTGGTCACGGGTCCACGGGGCAGCTTCATCTGATAAAGGTGAGGGCTCAGGGCCACTGTGGCTGCCCGCCAGGGGCAGGGCGACATTCATGAGACACACACGTCCGTCCGTCTCACACCGTGACGAGCTCTGACGGCAGGAGACGGGGTCTCCGGGCGGACGGAGGATGGCTGAGGAGGAGTGAGTGGGGAGAGGAGGAACAGCATCGGGGCGGAGGGAACAGCATGTGAGCAGCTCAGAGCAGCCCATGCAGGGCTCTGCGGAGGGTGGGCTCCAGGAGCGAGGGAAGGGACCCCAGAGGCCTTCCCTCCCTGGCCCGGGGCCCGTCCCACTATGAGTGCTGCTCACTGGCTTCCTTGCCAGGAGGGTCAGCCCTTCCCTGCCTGGCCTGAGCTTTCCTCCTGTTCCTCTCGCCCTTCCTTCCAAGACACACTCAGGGGACACTGGGGGAGGAATCATTTCTTCCAGCAAAACATCTGTATGCAAGAAGTAAATTTATCTATGATGAGAGTCAGGGGAAGATACGGCGTGAGAACGGGGGCGGGGGGCGGGTGGCAGGGAGACGCGTGACCCTTCCCGAGCCTGGAGAAGGTGCCATCTCTCTGACATTTAATAAGAGCCATCACTCAGGGAGGGGGAAGCAGTGGTGTGGGCTTCTACCAGGGTTTGGAGGGAGTGACGGAGGTGTTTTTCAGGGAGCAGCTTGCCTTTCCACCACTTGTCTGGAAGCCCAAGTTTGCTTTGAAATACACTTGATCTTTGTTTAAGGCAAGGAGACTGCAGTTATGAATTATCAATTACTGTTGGCTCGAGCTGGCCCAGGGGACATGAGTGGGGAGGGGGAGACAAGGGAGGGGGTCCAGGTCACAGAGGTGGAGGCAGGAATGGACGTGGGGACCCTGGCTGACAGTCAATGGGGACGGTCCTGCCTCCGCACATATGCCCCCCACCCCCGAGGCCCAGACATTGAGGGTCGCTGGGTGGGGCAGTGTCTCCTCTTTACAAGGACATTCTTGGGAAAATAAATTTAAGTACTTCCATTATTCACATATTAACACGATTTAAGAATGTTTTATGGGAGAAAACATCATTTTATTCACGCAAATGTCATCTGGCGGTGTCAGGAGCTCTGGAAGCAGGTCAAGCTCAGGGTTGGGTCACAGCGGTGCCCCCGCATCTGATCTCGGATCAGGGAGGTGTCCTGTGTCCTGCCCTCTGGTTGAGAAAACGCCCTGGGAAGGTGGGACTTTTCTCCTTGGGGTGGTGTGTGTTGTGGGTGTCACCACTAGGGGGCGCCCCAAGGTCTTGTTTCTGATGGGGGTGCGAGAGTGCGTGCAAGCGTGAGTGTGCACACGTGTCTGTGTGTGTCTGTGTGAGTGTGCGTCTGAGTGTTGACCCTGTGTTCATGCGTGTGCAGGAACGTCTTACCCTGCAAGGTGGGTGAGTGTGAGTTGTGTGTGTCTCTGTGTGTGTCCTACAGTATCAGTGTAGAAATGAGCGTGCATCTGTGCATGGGGGTGTGTCTGTGCGTGTGAGTGTGTGTTTGAGCGAGCATTTGCGTGCACGGCTGTGGGATGGGAGTCACGAGTCCCATGCAAACCCAGAAGCCCCGGTTCTCCGAGTAGCTGGGGTGTCACGTGGCATCTCGGTTTCCTCGGCTGTAAAGCGGGGACCCCCACCCCTGACCTGGGTGGAAACCAGCCTTGAGCAGTGGACACGGCTGCCCACCTGCCGGCTGCTGGCCCAGAACCAGAATCTTCTCTCTGACTCTGTGTGACCCCAGCACCCTTTGGATGCTTCCCAGGGGTTTGCGAGCAGCAACCTGGGTGGGATCTCAGAGGGGCACAGTTAGTGCCCCCAGCCCTGGCCGAGCACCCCTGAGGCAGAGCCTGAGGGCACTTGCTGAGCATGGGGTGGCCTGACCAGGAGGAGCCCCCAGGGTGTGCCCTCTTGGGCTGGGGTGCCGGGACCCTCAGTAGCTGGCTGGCGAGGCAGAATGCAGGGTCTGCCGGGGTGGGAGCCCCGCACTCCTGGGGAGGAGGGTCCCTGGCCAATGGGGCTCAGCTGGGGCTCCAGCCAGGCTGTGGCTCAGCGCCCCTCTGCCTTCCCATTTAGAAGAGCCTCGCCGATGGGAAGGGACTGTAAGTCCGCACGTGCTGGGTCCCCTCTGAGACTACTCCTACCCCCGTCTCACGGTCTTGCCCTGGCGTGCCCACCCTGACTGGTTGTCAGGACCCCAGGGGTCTCTGCCCACAGCCCCTTGACGTCCTGGAATGTGCTTGGGGCTGCACATCTGGGGTCTGAGCGCAGGTGGAGGAGGGGAAACTGTTGAATGTGGTGCAGCCAGCAGAGAAGGGCTGCTCTGAGAGCACCTGCCCCTCGGCGGGGACGTGTCCCCGCTCCGCTGGAGGCACACAGAGGGGCCACCTGCCTGGCCCCCATGAGCCTCAGTGCTGTGTGCAGAAGAAGGTCGTGTGCTCAGAGCTGAGCTTACAGTGAGCGCTCAGTAAATGCTTCCTGCATGGCTGCGGGACAGGGGCGAGCCCCTCTGGGGGTGGGGGCTGTGACTTGTGCCAGGTCACCTGGTTGGCCCCTCCAGGCTCTGTGGCCTTGTGACCTAGCGTTTAGGGGCCAGGCTGCCCCTGGGCATCACCTCCACATCCCGGTGTGTGCAGTGGGGGTAACAATAGCTCCAGGGAAGGGCGGGAGACCAGGTAGGGGGGCCCAGGGACCTCTGATCCCACAGAACTCCTCCCTCACCCTGCTCAGCCCCTGGTGGATCCCAGGACAGACCCCGGGCGGGTGACATGACAAGGCCCTGTCACTGATGCATGTCTTAAAGGACTTTCTGATGGGAATATTTTTTTAAAAATAAATAAATTTATTTATTTATTTATTTATGGCTGCCTTGAGTCTTCGTTGCTGCATGTGGACTTTCTCCAGTTGTGGCGAGCGGGGGCTACTCTTCATTGTGGTGCGCAGGCTTCTCATTGTCGTGGCTTCTTTTGTTGCGGAGCATGGGATCTAGGAGCACGAGCTTCCGTAGTTGTGGCATGTGGGCTCAGTAGTTGTGGCACACGGGCTTCAGTAGTTGTGGGACGTGGGATTCAGTAGTTGTGGCTCATGGGCTTCAGTAGTTGTGGCATGCAGGCTCAGTAGTTGTGGCTCGTGGGCTCTAGAGCGCAGGCTCAGTAGTTGTGGTGCATGGGCTTAGTTGCTCCGTGGCATGTGGGATCTTCCCGGACCAGGGCTCGAACCTGTGTCCCCTGCACTGGCAGGCGGGTTCTTAATCACTGCGCCACCAGGGAAGCCCTGATAGGAATATTTTTAAGCTAAAAACATTGAAACCGGGCTCTCCAAGCTGCAGAGGGTGAAGTGCACATTTACCTGCTGGTGCTGCCCCCACCCTGTAGGATGCAGTGCCCCAGCCGCCTCCCCCAGCTCCCGACAACCCCGAGGGCCACCTAGCCTGGGTGGGTAACCCCCTCACCAGACAGGGGAGGACCGCATCCTGGGCCCCCCCGGGGCAGGCTCCATGGGACCGCTCCCAAGCTCGTTCCTGCCTTGGTCCGCGGGCCTTGGACCTGCAATTCCCGCCGTCTGGAAGGCTTGATCCCCAGCGGCCTGGTCCTGCCCTTGCTGTCACCTCCTCAGAGGCCTCCAGAGCTCTGGACAGGGCTGTGACCTCAGGGCGCTATGGGGTCAGCGCCCTCCATCAGCAGGCTCGGGCCCTCGGCCCCTGGCTCCTCTGATAACAAAAGTGTCAGACAGGAGACACAGACGCAGGAGCTGCCAGTGGGCTGAGTGTCCTCTCTGGGGGGGTGGGAGCCGTATGGGAAAGGGGCCTGTGGTCACCGCCCTCCCTCCTGGGTGGCCTGGGCATGCACCCACCTATAGGGGCCTGGGGCATATCCTGGATGCCAGGCGGGGGCTGGCGGCGTTAAGGTGGGCGTGGGTGCAGGAGCCACTGGCTCCCTGGGCATCCCAATCAGGTTTGTGTCACAGGGGCTAAAGGGGCCCTTCCCTGGCCCTGTGAGACTTGCTGCCCGAGTCATGTGAAGGGAGAGAGGACGCCTGCACTTCTCTCCACCGGCCTCTGTCTCCTCCTGACCTTTGGAAGTCCGGGAGCTGCCCAGCTGCCCACCAGCCCACCCACCTGCCTTGGGGTGTCCACTGGGCGTGGGGTGATGGTGGGCTCTTCCTCCAGGTCAGCCTCAGAGCACTGGGCCTGGGAGGACCCCCGAGTGGTCCAGTCCGGCTCATACAACAGAGTGCAGACAGGCTGGAGAGAAGGGATCTGCCCTGGTCCCTCAAGGCCTTTCCAACGGGCGCTGGGCACACCCCGAATATGCCCTCTGCTAGCTCCATCCACCTGGAGACAGAGCAGGTCTGGGGATGGTGTTACGGCAGTGTCGGGACCACGTGCCCCCCATTAGTCTATGTTTCCTGAGTCCTCACCTGGAACCCAGAGAGGAGGGCTTGTCTCCCCTGCGAATGTTGAGCAGAGAGGTGGGGGCATGGCTTCCTCATCAGACAGGCATCATTCCCGCTGAGCTGCAGGACGCTGACGGCACCCTCTGTCACCAGGGCCTTCTCAGAGGGCCCCGGGGGCAGCGCTGGGTCAGGAAGAGCAGTCCGGGGGAGACAGCAAGCCCGCCCGGGATCCAGTAAGGGCCCAGAGGCTGCCCTCGGCAGGGGGTTCCTGGAGTCTCGGAGGCAGGGTCTTGGCCTGAGCGCCCCCAGACCTCCCCAAAGAGCAGGCGAGGCCCCTCAGGGCACTGGGCCAGCCCATGTCCCCGCTGCACCTCGAGGGAACGCCTGGCTGTGGGGCACGCTGGCAGCAGCTCCAGGCACGGCCCTGCCAGGCTGGACGAGAACTTCTTGACACAGCGATTCCCGGGCCAAGCTCCACACAGCCCGGCCGCAGCTCCGGTCACCAGCAAAGTCCTGGAGGGCGGAGGCGCAGCCGGGGAGGGTCACCTCCGCAGCGCGCGTCCCCTCCTCCAGCCCCTGGAAAGCAGATTTGCCTGAGAGCAGGGGCTGGATGCCCAGGCCCTGAGGAAACGGGCTTTATGTGGACCAGTTGTGAAGGGGTCTCTGTGCCCTCACGTGCCCTGGACCGGCCTGGACACGAGGCCTGGACTCATCCCGGGGCAGACGCAGGACGAGGGGCCCAGCTGCTGGCCTGTCCCTCCACCTGACCTGGCCCGTGGAGCCACCTGGCAGGGAGACAGCCCTGGTCCCCAAGCCGCTCTGACAGTTCCTCCCAGTTTGCCCATTTCATGTGGGTTTGGTCTCAGGTGAGACACTCTGTCTTCAGAGAACACTGCCTAGCAGGGGCCGATTCCAAGGGTCTCAAAGTTTCCCCAAATAGCACCCTGGGGGGGTGGGTCCAGGGTCCCAGAGTGGCCCGGGGAAGTGCCTGGACTCGTGCAGACTGACCACCTCTCCCTTGGCCCCAGGTGCTGTGTGGGTCTCAGTGTTGGGTCTGGTCTTCCGGCCTGAGTCCAACAACCGCCTGCACCCCCAACTGCCCACATCCTCCGACCGCCCACCAGGGAACAAACCTGCTGCCGCCTCTGTGATCCGGACAGGAGCCCAGCCCGGGGCAGCGGGGCTGCGTTCGAGTCCGTTTCTGTGGCCTTGAGGCCTGCTGGCCCCAGCTCCCTGCCCCAGCGCGGACCCCGTGCGGCCACCGGCCGGGAGGGTGCTGCCCCGGGAGGCTCTGGTCCCACAAATGGCTGAGAGAGGCCGGGATTGGGTTTAGACTTGGAGGTGAGATTGTACCGCTAGCATGACAGGCAAGAATAAATCGGGAGAAATTACATGTATGTCTTTTCTTCCCCCCTACATTAATACTATTTTTTAAAAGCAATGTAGTTTACCTGGAAATTTATGAGTGGTGATCTTTTTTTTTTGTTTTTTTGGCTGCACTGTGCAGCATGTGGGATCTTAGTTCCCCGCGCCCCTTGTATTGGAAGCGCGGAGTCTTAACCACTGGCCCTCCAGGGAAGTCCTATGAGTGGTGATTTTTGAAAGCTGTCTGATGAGCCATGCTGATTGCGGAACGCGGCTCGTAGAACAAGAAGGGCCATGAATCTCTGTGGTCCACCAGGCAGTGAGGGGGAGGGGCGGGGGGAGGGGGCATGGGCGTCCTTGCCCTTCCTCCCTCCATCCCTCCGTCTCCTCCCCCGTCCCCATCCCTGCTCCTGTCCAGGCCTCAGTTTCCCCATCTGTCCAGTGGGAGGTAAGTGCGGGTCACTCTGCATGGCCCTCACTTGGGAGCTTTGAACCGTGGGGAAGTTGGGGGTAAGACCGCGCAGGTGAGGGCCCTGGTCCTCTCCTCCTCCACGCCAGCTTCAACAGCCAAAGTCCATTTTATTTGTATTTACACGCATGTTATTTTTATAAAAATGCCCCAAAAAGTCTCCTGAGCCATGGAAGGTGGGGGTCAAGGGCGTGCTCTTGGACGGCGCATTCTGATGTTCTATTAGAAGCGCTGGGATCTGATGGTGGGAGGGGACAGCTTCGATGGGAAAGCGTTCTGCTGATGGCCTGGTTCTCAGCCAGTCAATGGAGAAGCCGTTGTCTAAATGGAAGAAGAGGAACGGGTCCTTGGGAGTGTGTGACCCCAACGGAATGAAGGCAGAGCTACTGCAGGCCGAGGACGCTGCCTGTCAGAGGAAGAGGGCTCTGCTCCCGTGCCCTCCTAACACTTGCTCAGCTCAGTTTGGGAATGATGAGACACCTATTAGTGTGGAGATGGCGGATGCCAGCACTCACACCCTTGTGCTCTTCCTATGCCCTCGTCAGACATCACCAATCGATTTCCACTCTCTACTGCTGAGCCCAGACGCAGCCTCAGAATCGTTCTGGACACAGTCATCCAGCAAGCCACTAGGGGAAGTCAGAGCGGGCATGCCAGGTGAGCCCTCCATTGGCGAAAAGCTCCTGGGGGGACCCTAACCACTGCTAAGGACAGGCCCACCCTGACTCCCTCCACTGGACCCTCAGTGCTGCGTTTCCACCCATGGGTCCCCGAACCAAGTCTGGGGACACTGAGATGTGTCCTCAGCCTGGGACCTCCCGTCGCTGGGCCTCCCTGCTCCTGGCCTTGTGGGAGGACTTGCAGGGGCCTGGTAAGAAGAGAGAGGCTGAACTGAGACCAGAGCTGGCCCTGCGGGTTTGGGTCGGGTAGGGCTGGAGGCAGGGCCCGCCTGGCTGGGCCCGGAGGCTGGATGTGTTCCTCCCAGAGCTGGGCGAGCGGGCGCTGCGTGGCCGGGGCGGCCTCTGGGACCTGCGGCCTGTAAAGGGGCACCGCCCTCCCGCCAGCCTCACACCCCTGCTGGCCGCGTCGAGACTCTGGCTCCCTCACCTTCCCCCCTAATTTCCAGCCATGACTTTGCCTCTCCTTTTGGGAGGTTCCTCATTTCCACTTGCCGACGATGTGTCCAGCAGGAGTTCCGTTCCTGCCGGCGTTCTCATCCGCTCTTTCTGGAAGGGCCCCGGGGGCTTGTCTCTGACTTGCCAGGTTGTGTGCTGATCTGAGGGCCTTCCGTTCCTGCCGGCGTTCTCATCCGCTCTTTCTGGAAGGGCCCCGGGGGCTTGTCTCTGACTTGCTAGGTTGTGTGCTGATCTGAGGGCCTCAGGCAGGTGGTACAGGCTGGGGCAGAGCAGGTGCAGTGGGGGGCCCGCCAGCCCCATGTCCCTCTGATCAGACTTCCCAGCTTAGCTCACAGCCCGAGCCCCCTCCCCTTCCCCTACTGAACCCCCCAGAGGTGGACGTGGACCCTTCCTCAGTTTCCCAGAGCACCGTGGGTGGCAGCCCATTTCTCCCAAGGCTTTGGGGGTGTAGGCAGAGGGTGGCTTCTCAGGCCGGCCAGGTGGTGACAGGTGACGGGGACACTGGACACGTATCTGCTCCCTCTTTGCATCGTGGTTGCTCTGGCCGTCTCGAGCTCCACCACAGCCCAGACCCCCTGCGTGTCCCCCCGGTCCTCTCCTCTCCAGCCACCAGTGGTGCTGGGCCCCTCCGGGCTGCCCGCCCCCATCTCCTGGCTCGAGCTCCCCCCGTACTCCTGCTGGCCCGTCCTTTACAGAACAGCGTGCAGCTTGCACGGCTGTGACAGGCTGCTGCAAAGTCCCCGTGTGTGCACGTGTGCCCCGTCTTTGAGGAGATGCTGGGGGACAGGGGTGCACAGGTGTAGGCTCGCCTGCTCTCTTGGAGGGAGTGACCACGGGCCCTGCCCCCAGCAGGTGGGGAGTGGGCCCGGCCCTGGGCTCTCCCCGGGGCTGTGCGCTGCTGGCTGTGCCATAGCAGCCGGCTGAGCGGTTCTGTGCGACGAGGCAGAGCTGGCTAATGTCTGGTCAGCACCCCCCCCTGTTTCTCCCCCACCCCCCCAGCCATGAGGCCAGTGGCCTCCCAGGATCTGGGACCCCTCTGCCCGGTGACCTTGGGCACACTTTCCACACCCCGCCCCTGGCTGGGCCGTGCCTCCTGTGAAATGTGGGGCTCCCCCGCCCACCCCAGCTGCTCTGGGCTCTGTTCCCGGGGCCGCGGGTGGGCGCATGGCCACGTGGCCTGGTGATGCTGGCCGAGCGGAGTGTCTGTCCCGGGAGTCGGGCGATTTAACTGCACCAAGGAGGAGCAACAAGCCCCCGCCACGCCCGCCCCCCGGGGTGCCCGCCCCTGTCGTCCCTCGTCGTCCCCCCGTCCTCCTCACTCGCTCCTGCCTCCGAGGTGCTGACGTCTAGTCTCCTGTCATCCTTTCTTCTTTTCCGAGCTCGCTTTCTTGCTCTATCTCCCCTTCCATGCCCTCCCGCCCCCCGCTCTCTGGGTCTCTCTGTGTCCCCCCTTCTCCTCTCTTCACCCAGACCCTTGCTCCTTCCTCCAAACACAGCCTCCTGACCCCCCTCCGTGGATAAGGTGAGCCCTCGCCTCTGTCAGGGGTCCCCGCTCCCAGGTGAACGAGCCACCTCCTTGCGGGACCGGCTGGGCCGTGCCCCTCAGAGCTGGGAGGTGCTGGGGACGGCTTCCTGGTGCTCACAGGGGTCGGGGGCCCTCCACTCCTCCCCCCATCCTGGGCCCCTTGGCCAGCTGGCCTGCAGGTCCAGCCCCAGCCCATCCCTGTCCGGGCAGCCTTAGACCGATGGCAGCAGAACGGGAGGTGCAGGGGCTGCGGAAGTGCTCAGGCCTCCGGCAGGGCACGTGGATGCTGCAGCGGCCGCCCCTCGGGACGATGGGGACAGCAGGTCCTCAGGGCTCTCCGGGCCACCCCACAAACAGCTGGGAACACGGCACTGAGGAGGGAGTCGGGGTGCTGCCAGGACCCCTGCCCTGCCCTCTCGGCCAGGGCCATGGGGGCTCCCGGGGTGGGCCCTGCCTAGTGAGGGGTGTGGACGTGACTTAGTGGCTGTGGTTTCTGGGGACAGGAGGGGGAGGCGGGGCCCCATCTCAGCGGGGCCAGCCTTTGGGTGAGATGAACCATGTGGAGGCTAAGCTCCGCCCACTGCCCGTTACACACCCGGGGGCCCAATGGCCCGGTGGCTTCTGGACGCCAGCTTGGGCTCTGCATTCAATCAGCTCAGAAATGGAGTCGATGGGCAAGAGGCACAAGGCAACTTCCTCTTTGCAGAAGGAGCCAACTGCAAACGCAAGCGAGTCCCGAACTGTCCAGTGTGGAGCTGGGTGGAGACACTGCCCTGCTGGCTGGCTGGCTGTGCTCTGCTCCCCACCCCCAGAGGAGCCCCACCGGCCGAGGGTGCTTTCGGAGCCGCCTCCCCTCCACTGCAGGATGAAACCCCCGTTAGCGGACCCTGGTGGAGCCCAGCTGTGCTCTGTCACCACCGCAGAGCCTAGGCGCTGAGCACCTGGGTGGGGGTCCTGGGGTGGGACCCTCAGCCTCTTCCGCTGCCCCAGCCCAACCAGGCCCGAGTCAGGCTAGAGTGGGCCTGGGGAGCCCGATGGAGCTGTGGTGGGGCAGGGGTGAGACCCACAGTGCCCGGGGCAGAGTCCCTCCCTTTAGCCTTTCTGTCCTCCCTCCCTCGCCTGCCTCCCCGGGGCCCTTTCCGGAGAGTGGGGGATTGTGGCACTCGTCTACATATTAGTGAGACTTAGGCCAGGCTGCTCTGTCTTCCCAGGGGCTCTGCAGTGGCCACTGTTTACGGTGTACCTGTTGGGCAGGGCTGCCACCATCCGCCCATTTTAAAGATGAGGAAACTGAGGCTCAGATAAACGAACTTGCCCAGGGTCTTACAGCGAGTGTGGCGGGAACATGGCCTGACCCAGGAGGGTCTGAGTGGACCTCTGACCGTCACGAGGATGATGATGATTTAGCGGGAAGGCTGAAGCCCAACTAGGAACGACATAAAAGGCTTGCATTCCTGACCCTGGGGGCAAGTGTTTCTGGCCTTTTCGGGGGCCTGAAGACTGCCTCTGGGCCTCCAGGCCAGCCTGGGCCAGCTTGCGCTGCAGGCCTGACTTGGCTTCCGTGCGGGTGCTGAGCCGGGAGGGGACAGGCCGTCCTGGCTGCTGCCCCCCAACCCCGGGGCCTCCTCACCGGTGGGCGCTGAGGTTTCTCCCTTCCTGCCACAGCACGCAGCGGGACCGCCCTGGCCCCAGTGGGGAGTGTGCAGGGGGTGCCCAGGAGCCCCTGGGGTGCCTCCTGCCCTGGGGGGAAGGCTTGCATGCCAGCCCCTCCCTCACACCTGACACAGACATCCCCCCTCCTGCCCCGGCCTCCGCACCTGTCCATCCCTGGCCTTTAAATAGCTGTGACCGGGCGCCATGCTCCTCCCTCCTCACCAGGGCCAGCACCCACAGCACAGACTTCCCAAAAAAGCCGCCCCTTCCCACTGCCCATGGGCAGGCTGGCCAGCCCTGGAGCAGAGCCGGGAAGTAGCCAAGGACACGCGGGGTTGGTCTGCTGGAGAGCGGGATGCCCGGGTTCCCGCTTGCTGGGAGCTTGCGGCGGAGAGCAGAGAGGCGGGTGCGGGCTGGCGGCTCCCAAAGCAGGGGGGTGGCCGGTGTGCGACCCTGGGAGGGGGCCCTGGGCGGCCACCCCTTCCCCTCCCCTCTCTGGCGCTGCCTTCTCCCAAAGGCTGCGGCCATTTGAGCCCCTTTTGTGCACCGGCCGGTGGTGATGTGGCCACACGGCCCCGGTCAGCAGGAGTGCGTGCGTCCCTCCCACCCCCGGTCTGGGAGTGGCCGGGCCAGGGCCTGTCCTGTCGGGGCGGGACCGTAAGGGCTGCTCTCCGGCCCCGGCCCCTCGGTGCTCTGCTCGTGGCTATTTTCAACCTGCGCGTGGTAAGTGCCTTTCTCCAGGAAAATCGCGCTCCCGATCAACCCCTGCAGCTGCCGGGTGTGGACCGCAAGCTCACGCACCGGCCGCCGCCGGGGCTGTAACTGGAACCCATCAGCTGACCGGGGCAGGATAAATCCGGCTCCTCTGACAACTGTGTCCTGCTGGTCTTATCTGGTTACAGACACCCATCCCCACGCCGCTGTCACTCCTTAATATAACTCTGAGATCGTGCCTGGTGCCGGGGCCACGGCTGGGGCGGAGGGCTCAGGGCCTGGGTCCCCCAGAGCCTGGGGCAGTGGTGGTGGCCCGAGAGGACCTGCTTCCTGGAGCGTGGAACCCAGGACTGGCCCCTCCCAGGTGAGGGGCCACCCTGTCTCTGGCCCCACGAGGCTGCGGGAGGGGGTGCAGGCTGGCGCTGGGCTTGTCGGGGGGCCATGATCCCCTCCAGCCTTCTGAGCCCCTGGGTAACTTTAGGGATCGGATTAGAGCTTTCTTCAGAACCACAAAGGGTCTGATGCAACTAATTTTGCTGGGAAGGCAGATGTGTTCTGATCTGGTTCCGGGAAGACCTGTCATTTTGTGACGTCACGTTTTGAACAGACCCCAAGCCACCCCAAGGCCCGGCTTCCTGAGCAGCAATGGGTGTGGCTCGTGGAACGGAAAGCACAGAGGAAGGGACCCATCTGCCGTGGGTGCACACCTACAGGCTCTGCGGGAGGCTGGTCTTGGTGCGGGCCAAGGGCCTCTGTGGGTGAAAGGGAGACTCATTTTTGCAGTGTAGCCTCTGGACTGTCAGATTTAAAACAAAACAAAACATATGTATATATTGTCTTCGAAGAAAATTAAAATAAAAACCTAATAAGAGCAATGATGGCCTTAATAATAATAGTGACACAGCTCTGGGCGCCGGCGGAGGGACACGGCCCATCCCTACTGGAGGCCAGCCTCTCCCCAGGCCTCTCTCCTGGTGCCCCCGCTGTTACCAGGCTCCTCCCATCCAGACACCCCCCCCACTCCAGCTCTCTCTTCACTGGGGGGCCTTGGGCTGCCCCGGCATCGTGACCCCTCCCACTTGGGCCTCTGCTTGGAGGCCTCAGGCCGTGGAGAGCAGAGAGAGCTTCCCTGGGAGTGGGGAGGGCAGGAGCGCTTCTACTGCCCCCACCCAGTGTCCTGAGCACTGGGCAGGGACTCCCGAGCCCAGCTGCCTTGCCTGGGGTTGGGGGGAGCTGCAGACATTCGCCCCCTACCTGGGGAGCCAGGCAGCAGGCCTCAGAGGGGAGGTGGGTACAAAATGTTTCAGGTGTGATGGGCTTTACCTGTGGCAGGCCGCCTCGCTGCAGCCGTGACCTGGTGTCACCGTCCCCAAATCTTAAAGGCTCCGAGAGGGTCAGCCACGTGTCCACGGTCGCCCCAACGGAGGTGGCAGAGCTGGGGCTCGACCAGGCCTGCTGATTCTCAAATGGTACTATGAGCCACCGTCCTGGGACTGTGTCCCTGAGGGAGATGTTTGTTCAGAGGGGACCCCCTCCTGGCCCCAAGGCCACATCCCCCAGGTGGGCTGGTGGGACCTGGCCTTCCAGAAGCATCGTGTCCACGAGGCCACCTCTCCTCCAAGTCAGACTGTTCATTTCAGCTCCGTTCAGAAGAGAGAGGAAGAGGGAGGAAACAAACCAGTGTGAGTCGGTGGGAATGAGCAAAAGTCTGCAGGGCCTCAGAAAACACTCCCCTTGTACAAGCCCGAAGGGCAGCCCCGGAGTGGGCCTGGGGCAGTGTGGGCACAGGCTGATGCTGGGGGCTGCGCTGGGGGCAGCTGGGTGAGTAGGCGCCAGCCCAGCGGACCTGAGGGGCCCCACTCAGGTCCCAGGGCCTGGGGTCTCAGAGCCTGCAGTACTGCTTCCCCAGGCAGAGTCAGATGAGAATAAAAGGCAGTTTAGAACGATCTATTAAACAGTAAGCCTCGTAAATGCCAGAATTTCTTATGCTGCGGGCCTGGCCTTTTATTTCAGAGGTGCTATGTTAATGTCACATGTGGCATAAAATTTTTAGTGGGCCTTAATTGAGCCAATGATACAATTACAGCCATAAATTGAGAACTCCTCTAGTCCCTGAAGTTAAGAGTAAATCTAAATATTTACCTCATCCCTGCAAAGGGAAAAAACCTCTCCACATGATTTAACCAATAACCCCAAATTTGCCCCATCCTGGAGTCAGCCCTCTGCTGACTGTCAGGCGGGGACACTGCCACCTTCCCAGCCTGGGCCTGTGAACCCCATGTAAGTGACGCCCCACCAGGCAGGGTCAAGCATGGCCGCTGACCATTCAGGGAGTTGGGGTGTCCATAATGACCCCTTCCTTCACAGGTCTGGGTCCCCGGCGCTAACACATGGGAACCTGCTCCAACTCCCAGGCCAGACCATGGGGCCTGTCATGCCCTAAACCAGGTCCCCCTGACCTCCACCACACCCCAGGCCCTGGGCTGGGCCCTGAAGCAAACACTGCAGACGCCAAAGTCCAAAGAGGCCGGTGGGGCATGAACAAGTGAGCCGGCTGGTGTGAGGCGTAAGGGAGCAGTGGGGCTTGTGGAGAAATGGGAGCATCTGCCCACCTGGGGGGACATGACCCCTCGTTCCTGCACAGTGGTGCCCCCTGGGGGGGTCCTGAGAGCTCAGGCCTGTGCCGGCCAGAGCGGGCACGTCTACAGACCAGCTTTGGCCACGGGTCTCTGGTACAGGAACCTGTCAGACTGGACTTGCCTGTGGACAGGAGCGGCCCACCCTGCACAGGGCCGGGCACGGAGCAGCTGCTCAAACACGTTTGTTGAGTGACTGAGAGAATCACAGATGAAGAGGGGGAGGGTGCCTTGGATCCCTGCTTGCATTTAGCCCCAGGGTTTTCCTGCCCCGGGGTGTAATTGCGTGCCTCCCCACCCCAGACTGGGGCACAGACGAGCAGGAACGGGCTGCCATGCCCAGGGCTGGGCCCACAGTGGCCCACGGGAGCATTCCTCACAGGAGAGCGTGGCCCCTTGTGTGTATGTTGGGGGGGGCACGTGGTGGTCCTGGCAGAGATCAAGCATCCCCAAAACATGCGTAGAGCAAATGAAAGCCCGCAGGTGTCACCAGTGAGGCCCTGGGGGGTGCGGTCAGAGGACCTGGGGAGACAGGCTGGGCCACGTGGTCGCCAGGTCCGGCCAGGGACACGCAGTTCTGTCTGAAGACTCTGAGGCCCTCCGTGGAGCCCAAGACTCCAGTTAGAGCTGGGGCTGTGCCCAGGGGTTCTCGGGATGAGGGGGCACCCTGTGTGCCAGGTCTCCCCCACCCCGGGAGTGGACGTGCACCCTCACTGGGGATGAGATTCTGGGGGCTCACGTGAGGCCGCTGAGGCATTCCCAGAGCCTCCTGGGCATGTCGAACGACTGCTCCAGGACAGGCCGCCCTGTGGGACACGGGGGCCGCTCTGGCCACGTCCCGGGGGTGCGCGGGAAGCGCGGGGCCGCATGTGGGCCCACCTGTCGTGGCAGCTCAAACGCTTTGGGGATCAAGGGTCCTAGGATGGCTGTGCTGGCCGATCCCAGCGGGAGCGCCCTGGCGGCGCTGGGAAGCTCCCTCCTCTTCCCTGGGGTGTGGCCTTCCTGCACCTGCAAGCACCCGAGAGTCACCTGGTCACCCAGTGGGAGGGCAGCTGGCCGTGCTGCCTCTGGCCTAGAGCAGCCCCTGCCCTCAGGGCCTCCCTGACCGCAGGCCTCCATCCGTTTGTTCGCTGGGAACCTACGACAGGCCGGCCCCCCGGGTGCGAGGGGGATAGCGGTGGGAAAACGCCGGACCCTCGCTGTCCTCCTGGGGCACAGGGCCCGGGAAGGAGGCCATGCAGGACACGTGCCCACACGGATAACGCAGCATGACAAGGCCCTGGGAACTCTCAAGGGAAGGACGGGTTGCTGGTGACGCACAGCAGGGGAGGCAGCCGGGCGGGGGTGACGGAGCCTTCCTGGGGGAAGAGTCCTCGGACCTGGAGCTTGAGGGGGAGCGGGAGGGGCACAGTTACTCCACGACTGGCCTCTCTGGAGCCGCTGCCCCCCACACTGGGGGGGGTCTCTTTGGAGGCCCCCTGGAATTACGCTGCCTCCCCCGGCCCCCCAGGCTCCCCTCCCTCAGAGCTGCCCGCACAGGCCAGGTGCGCCCGGTTCAGGGCTGTCGGGGGAACCAGCACGCAGCGGTCCCCCCTCCCTGAAGCAGCCCTGTCGGCGGGTCTCCTTCCAGATCACCTAAATGCTCAGCAAGAGTCGAGAGCTGCCAGCCAAGCCTGAGGCAGGAAGCAGGGCTTTCTTGGAGGGTTGGGAACAGTGCTGGGCTTCAAGGCTGCTATTAGTTTCTCCTCCATCACATTTAAGTTTTTTATTGAAACCATGGCTTTCTGGATTCCAAACCGTGTATGCATGATGACCTCAAATATGTACAGTATTTTCAATACAGAAGATAACGTGAATCGCTACGGTAGTTAATTTTTTTTTTTACTTTTAAATAAAATTAATAGACAATTTTGGGGGAGCAGTTTTAGGTTTACAAAAAAGTTGAGTGCAAAGTACAGAAAATTCCCATATATCCCTCCCCTATTATTAAAATCTGGCACTGGTGTGATATATTTGTTATAATGATGAACCAGTATGCATAGATTATTATTAACTAAAGTCCACAGTTTATATCAGGGTTCACTCTTGGTGCTGTACATTCTATGGGTTTGGACAAATGTATGATGACCTGTATCCACCATTATAGTGTCATACAGAGTAGTCTCACTGCCCTCAAAACCCCCTGTGCTCTGCCTGTTCATCCCTCCCTCCCCCCCAACCCCTGGCAACCCCTGATCTTTTTACTGTCTCCATAGTTTTGTCTTTTCCAGAGTGTCATAGAGTTGGGATCATACAGTCTGTAGCCTTTTCAAATTGGCTTCTTTCACTTAGTTAAATGTATTTAACGTTCCTCCATGTCTTTTCTTTTTTTTAATTTTTAACTTTTTATTATGATAATTTTCAAACACAAAGTAGAATAATGCAATACACATCCACGTGCCCATTACAGAACTTCATCAATTGTCATCATTTTGCTAATCTTGCAGAAACAAGTGTTAATTATAATCAGAGATAAAACAGGATTCAGACTTTGTGGAAAAGAGTAAAATATACATTTTTTACTAACAGTCAAATGGGTTCCTCCATTTCTTTTCAGGGCTGAATAATATTCCACTGTCCGGATGCACCACAGTTTATTTATCCGTCACCTGCTGAAGGACATCTTGGTTGCTTCTGAGTTTTGGCAACTATGAATAGAGTGGCTATAAACATCCATGTGCCGGTTTTTGTGTAGACCTAAGTTTTCACCTCCTTTGGGTCAATATCAAGGAGCACAATTGCTGGTTCACATGGTCAGAGTATGTTTAGTTTTGTAAGAAATCATCGAACTGTCTTCCAAAGTGGCTGCACCATTTCGCATCCCCACCAGCATCTGGTGTGTGTGTGTCCTGGATTTGGGTTGTCCTAAGAGGCAGGTAGTGGCTTCTCATTTTTCTAATGTCCCTGATGACATATGATGCGAGCATCTTTTCATGTGCTTGTTTCCACCTGTGTATCTTCTTGGGTGAGGGGTCTCGTAAGGTCATCAACCCACTTGTAAATCTGGTTGTTTGTTTTCTTACTGAGTGTAAAGAGTTCTTTGTAAATAACAGATGTGTTTATCCTTTACCAGTTGTGTGTTTTGAAAATATTTTCTACTGACTGCGGCTCGCCTTTTCATTCTCTTAACTGTGTCTTTTGCAGAGCAGAATTTAAAAATTCAGGGAGGTCCAATTCACCAATCTTTTCTTTCATGGACCATGCCTTTGGTTGGTGTCATATCTAAAGAGTCATCACCAAAACTGCGTTCCCTTAGTTGGAGATGGTTTTCCTTTAAGAGGCAGAAGGGCTGAATGGTTTGCAGTCTTTCTCTCCTGGTTTTAGATAGATTTTTTTTTTTTTTATAAGCTGCAGTGCGCTCTGCTAAATCGCCAAGGGGAAGCCAATTACACACTGAACTGGGCAAGAAATGTTGAGTAAAAATGAAGTTTCTGTCTGGCAACTTCCAACCCAAGTTGTGCTGGGACACGAGAGGGAGGTCTCCTTCAGCAAGACGGTGCTCTTTGCTTGTGCCATGGTGGCGAGTTCACAACCCTGCTGGGGTTGGGGCTGGTGGGCACACCTATAAAGAAGGGGCCTCAGAGACGGGGGCTGATTAAGGCACAGACTGATGAAAGCAGAGAGAATGCAACCCAGGCTGGCTTGGGAAGGGGCTGGCAGCTAGACGGGGCTACGCTTGCCTGGAGTAGCCTCAGGGGCTGCCAGCAATGGGCAGATGGGCCATTGTGCTTGCCAGAGGGGTCTCTTACCTGTCCGGTGGGCCAGTCTCACCCAGCTCAAGGGGGCTGTTATGGACCGAAGGTATGTGTCCCCCCCCCCAAATTCCTATGTTGAAACCCTAATCCCCAAGGCAACGGTGTCAGGAGGTGGGGCCTTTGGGAGGCGATGAGGTCGTGAGGGTGAAGCCCCAATGAATGGGATTAGTGCCCTTGTAAAAGGGGCCCCAGAGAGCCCCCTCACCCTGCTCACCATGTGAGGACCCAGGGAGAAGACCATCGTTTACAACCGGGAAGAGGCCTCACAAGGACCCGACCGTGCTGGCACCCTGATCTCATGCCTCCAGCCTCCAGGGCTGTGAGAAATAAACATCAGTTGTGATTAAGCACCCCCCAAGTCTGTGGTCTTTGTTACAGCAGCCTGAGTGGACGGAGCCAGAGACTCCATGTGGGGTAGTGAGGACCAGCAGGCTCAGGCAGAGATGAATGGGGAGTGATGGAGACAGGGTGGGTCCGTGGGCCCCTGCACCCCATCACCTGGGTGACGAGCTGGTCACCCAGCCGGGGCCCCCATCTCAGCACCTGTGCTGCCACTGACGTGATGAAAGAAGGCCCGGGATGCCTCCCCGGGCGCTGATCTGTGATGGGAAGAAGGCTTCTGCGGAAGCAGAAACATCACTCCCGTGGGGCAGTCGCTGGGGCATTCCCGGCGTCCCTCCATCCCCTGGGGAGTGGACTGTGGTCCTTGTGGTGACTGCTGAGGCAGGACAGCACTTGCTGGCACCAAAAGCAATGGTTAATTTACAGGGTATACCAGAGTGCTGTTGCTGCCCGGAACAGATCCCCATAAATCCAGCGGCTTAAAACAACACAGATTTGTCGTCTCACGGTCCTCCGGGTCAGAAGTCCAACACGGGTGTCCTGGGCTAAAATCGAGGGGTCCGTGGGGCTGGTCCTTCTGGAGGCTCCGGGGAGAGTCGGTTCCAGTGTCCGGAGGCCCCTCCCTCCGTCTGCACAGCTGGCAGCTGGCACCTCCCTGTCCCTCTCTTTTCCACATCACGCGTCCTTCTCCGGCTGCTCTAAGACCTCTGTGATCCCGTATTCAGACCACCTGGGGAACCCAGGAGAACCTCCCCATCACGGTCCTTAACTGCATCACGCCTGCAGAGTCCCTGCCGTCCTGGGAGGTGCCATGCTCACAGGTTCTGGGGGTCAGGACGTGGGTGTCTTTGGGGGCTGTGATTCTGCCTCCCACTCAGGACGCAGGGACCTGTGACGTGCAGGTGGACCAGCCCCGCCAGAGCACTGCCCTCACCACACCACGAGGTGATTCCCTGAGCCTCCGCCTGGCTTCTGTCAAACCTCGACAGGTCTCTGTGTCAACCCTCCCAGAGGACAGTGGAACAGCTGTGTCCCCTCTGAATGCCTTCTAATCAGATCACTTTGCTTGGGCCAAAGGTCACTGCTGGGCTGGATGGGGAAGCCAGACAGGAAGGGAGCTGCCGAGGGTGACGGAGTGAGTGGGCTGCCCTGGGACCTGCGGCCAAGTCTGCAGGCTCAGCCCCCCTGCCCAGTAGACTGGAGAGAAGTTGCAGGCGAAGGGGCTGTAGGGACAGCTGCTGAAGGCCCGATTCTCATGAACATCCACCCTCAGAGGCCCAGCCGGCCTTCACCCTCCTCCCCACCCTTCCAGAGGCTTCCAGCGGTGGCTGGGGCCTGAGTTCCTTTCCTTGGGGCCACCCCTGGCCACGCCTGTGTCCGCGTCCCATTCTGCCTCTTGGTGGCTCGGAGCTCCGGCTCAGCTCACTGCCGGCCCCACCAGGTCAGAGGAGCATGGCTCCTGGGGCGGGGGGACAGACACCGTCATCCTGGTTACAGATTAGAGGGAGGGAGGGCACAGTTAGTTATGACCCTCATGGAAATGTGGTCCTATTTCCAGGGTCCCTCTGGTGAACTTTAAAAAAAAGTAATAGATTATTTTTTAAAACAGCAGTTTTAGTTCTCCAGGAGAAGCGTGCAGAAAGTACGGAGATTTCCCATATACCCCCCGCCCCGCATGCACAGCCCACACCACTAACATGCCCACCGGATGGTGTGTTTGTTACAACTGACGAACCTGCACTGACACCTCATCGCCACCCAGGGTCCAGAGGTTACGTCAGGGCTCACTCTTGTGTTGTACATTCTACGGGTCTGCACAAACGTATAACATGTGTCCACCATTACAGTATCATACAGAGTAGTTTCGCTGCCCTGAAAATCCTCTGTGCTCTGCCTCTGTGTTCATCCCCTGCACACACCAACCCCTGTTGTGTTGTTGTTTTTTTGTTTTGTTTTTTACTGTCTCCATAGTTTTGTCTTTTCCAGAATGTCATACAGTTGGAATCATACAGTCTGTAGCTTTTTCAGATTGGCTTCTTTTTTTTTATTTTTTAATAAATTCATTTATTTATTTTTGGCTGTGTTGGGTCTTCACTATTGCTCACGGGCTTTTCTCTAGTTGTGGCGAGCGGGGGCTACTCTTCATTGTGGTGCGTGGGCTTCTCATTGCAGTGGCTTCTCTTGCTGTGGAGCACCGACTCTAGGTGTGCGGGCTTCAGTAGTTGTAGCATGCAGGCTCAGTAGTTGTGGCGCATGGGCTTAGTTGCTCCATGGCATGTGGGATCTTCCCGGACCAGGGCTCGAACCGTGTCCCCTGCATTGGCAGGCGGATTCTTAACCACTGAGCCACCAGGGAAGCCCCCATATTGGCTTCTTTCACTTAGTTAAATGCATTTAAGTTTCCTCCATGTCTTTTCATGGCTTGACAGCTCATTTCTTTTCAGGGCTGAATAATGTTCCACTGTCTGGATGGACCACAGTTTATTTATCCATCACCTGCTGAAGGACATCTTGGTTGCTTCCAAGTTTTGGCAACTATGAATACAGCTGCTATAAATACCCGTGTGCAGGCTTTTGTGTAGAAGGGGATTTTCTTTCCCAGCAGCCTCTCAGGCCTAGTGCTGTGGGGTGAATTGCGTCTCCTAAAAACCTGTATGTTGAAGTCCTCACCCTCAGGACCTCAGAATGTGACCTTATTTGGAAATAGGGTTGTTGCAGATGTAATTAGCTAAGATGAGGTCACCCTGAGGAAGCGTGTCTCCTAATCCAAATGACTGGTGTCCTTATAAAAAGGGCACATTGGGACAGACACGCTCACAGGGAGACACCATGTGAAGATGAAGGTAGAGGTCAGGGCGATGCTTCTACAAGCCAAGGGACGCCAAGATGTCAGCAGGAGCTGGAGAGAGGCCTGGGGCAGATCCTGCCTCGGAAGGAAGCAGCCTCGGGAACAGAGCTGGTCTGTGGGGCTTTGTTGCGGTGGCCCCAGGACAGTTACATGCCCAGTGAGCACACGTGTGTGGCCCCAGGACAGTTGCGTGCCCAGTGAGCACACGTGTGTGGCCCCAGGACAGTTACATGCCCAGTGAGCACACGTGTGTGGCCCCAGGACAGTTGCATGCCCAGTGAGCACACGTGTGTGGCCCCAGGACAGTTGCGTGCCCAGTGAGCACACGTGTGTGGCCCCAGGACAGTTGCGTGCCCAGTGAGCACACGTGTGTGGCCCCAGGACAGTTGCATGCCCAGTGAGCACACGTGTGTGCCAGGCAGCCTGCACGCTACGTCACTGACCTCGGACGCCTGTGAAGGCGAGGCTCTATCACTCGTTTGCAGGTGGGGGCAGGTGGCCCCGGTCACCCCGCTCCCCGCCGGCTCCCCGCGGCCCACACTCAGGTTACGGGGGAGCCAGAGACGTTTGTGCTCACGGAGCAGGAGGCTGACACTAGCCCTTGACAGCGAGCGAGGGCGCCCTGGGCGGCCCCCACGCCTGCAGCCCCGTGGGCCCTTTGGGATTCGGAGTCCGAGGCAGCTCTGCCAGCCTCCCCCGCCAGGCGGTTTGCAGCTGACGAGGCAGCAGCAGTTATTCCTGCAAGAAAAGCAGCGTTAGCTTCTCTTCACTCCTGCGAGCCGGCAGCCAGGTCTCTGAAACCCCATTCGTCCGAGCTGTGGGCTGAGGAGGGACCGCAGAGAGAGAGGCCACGGCCAGCCCTGGGATGACCTTGGCTGCTGGAAATGTCCTTTGTGATGTCCAAGTTAATTATTTCTGGGAGAAATGTCAGCCGGGCCCTAATGGGTTGGAGATGTGCAGGCAGAGCTGCTCCCTGGCACACGGCGGGGTGGCACCGGGGGGGCACCGGGAGGGTGCTGGGGGCAGGGCAGGGGGAGGCGCCCGTGTTCAGACCTGGCACCTCTGTGGGCACGTGGGGGTTTGAAGCCCCTGCTCCAGGCCTTGGTGGCCTTGGTGAGTGGGGACAGGTAGGGAAGTGAGGCGCTGTGAAGGCTTCCCAGCTGGTGCCCACCTCCCTCCCTCCCAGCTCCAGCATGGCCCCTGCTCTGGCCTCCCATTGGCTCCCCTCCTGGACCCATCGTTCTCCCTTCCTGATACTCCCAGGGGCTTCCTGTACCCTTAGAATAAAATCAAAGCTCTCATCCTGGCCTACAACCCCACATGACCCCCTCCCATCTTTGCTCTCCCAGCCTCTGGCGACTTTGCATTGTTTTGTTGTTCATATAGGTCTTTGTAGCCCCCAGGGCTGCATGTCCGGGATGGGGGCTGTTCCTGAGCCCGGCCCACCTCACCCCTGGGAGCACTCAGCACATTTGGAATTGCGTAGAGTTGCAGAAGATGCACACTCTGACCTATTAGGAGTGTCGGGGCGCACCATCGCAATGACCCCACGCTTCCGAAGTGCACGTGTTTCTTTTTTCCTTTTTTTTTTTTTTAATAAATTTATTTATTTATTTATTTTTGGCTGCATTGTGTCTTCCGTTGCTGTGCGCGGGCTTTCTCTAGTTGCGGTGAGTGGGGGCTACTCTTCGTTGCCGCGCGCGGGCTTCTCATTGTGGTGGCTTCTCTTGTTACGGAGCACGAGCTCTAGGCCTGCAGGCTTCAGTAGTTGTGGCGCATGGGCTCAGTAGTTGTGGCGCACGGGCTTAGTTGCTCTGTGGCATGTGGGATCTTCCCGGACCAGGGCTCGAACCTGTGTCCCCTGCATTGGCAGGTGGGTTCTTAACCACTGCGCCACCAGGGAAGCCCCCAAAGTGCACTTGTTTCTGTAACAGCACCTGCCAAGGCCTCTCAATGCATCTAGTCACACAGTTCTTAATAGAACATCCTTAATGACTTTAATGAGTTTTGTTAGGGGTTAGGCTCAAAGTAACGGCCGCCTTTAACTGAACAAACACCCCGAGCCAGACGCTCCTCCAGGCGGTGCACATGTCACCTTGGCCAGGCAAGCATCCTGCGTGGCTGCTATTTTATTTTACGGATGAGGAAGTGGGGGCACCGACGTGACTCGCCCAGGGGGTCGGAGAACACGGCTGAGCCAGGACCAACCCTGGAATTCAGAGCTGGTGCCATTTCCTGCAGCGTGTCCCAGGCCTGCCACCCTGACCGGGGCCCCGGGCCGGGGCTCCCGGGAGCACAGACCTCCTGCTGGACCCTGCACAGAGTGGGCGGTGCGGGCCCCCAGCAGGCCTGCCCTGCGGCTGTGGACATCAAAGCTCCCGTTCCCATCCCCTGCTGCCCAGCTTCCTGGGAGGCACCAGAGATCAGCTGCCTAAACAACTAAAAATCCCGTTTACCGGCAGCGGGGACTATTTCAGGTTTCGCCTTTCAGCCAATCAATGCCCAGTCTGCGTGCGGTCAATACCAGGCTCTCTAGTGTTCAGGAAGCCAGCCGGAGGGTCCACCTGGGGGCTCCGGGAGGGGGCGGCAGGGTGTGTCTGGGGGTTGGCAGGGTCGGCGAGCCCTGGGGGCCCTGCGGGGGGGGCCCTCAGTTCTCATTGGAAGTCAGCTTGCCGCCCTCCTGACCTGAAACCAGAACCGGTCACGGGTTTGTCGTGAAGATGTTGTGTGATGAATACAAAAGGCAGGTGTGCAGCAAGCACTCAATGAATGTTGGCTGCACCGATGGTGAGAGCCTCCGCCTTCCTCCACATCGCCCGTGTTCCCTGTTCTGTGGTCTCGGCTGGGGCTCAGAGGGGAGTGCGGTGTGGGTGCCCTGGTGGCTCTGGGCCCGGGCCCTCCCCAGGGCTGTGCAGGGGGTGGGGAGGGGGCTTTCCTGATTCCCCTCCCCCCGGCCCGGTCCCTCAGCCCCACTCAGGGCACTTACCTTCCTCGGCCTCTTTCTCTTCCTGGTCTGGGGGTGCTCGCAGGGAGCCGAGGGCAGGTGGAGAAGGTCCCGCCGGAACTGGGCACCCCTCCAGGGCGGGTCATGACCTCCACCCCCGGCCTTCCCTTCCCAGGGCCATGCTCACGCCAGGCTGAGCCCCTGGCAACCCTGCACTCAGGGGACCTGGGCTTCGAGCAGCCACCCCTGGACAGTGCCCCCTGGAGAGGGCAGGGGGGCACTCGCTGGACTTGGGCTCGGACCCAGGCGAGGCAGTGGGAAGCACAGGGGAGGTTCTGGAACCTTCCTAGGAGGTAGAGGGGGTTCTTGAAATTATCCCTCCCACGCAGGGGCGACTCCAAGTTAAAGAGCCTCCCTGCCGATCCCACCCCCACCCACCCAGGCAGCAGGGGCTGGAAAACCAGGACTAACAGGTCGCTTTCTGAATGTGAACTTCTGGAACTTCTGCGTCGCGTCTCTCTCTGACCCTTGCGGTGCCCACTGACAGTGGGGGGGTGGCTGGGGAGATGTGCAAAGCCGGTTACAAGTCCCGAGGGGGTGGGCGCCCCCCCTGACAGCCCCCGGGGCAATTCTCTTTGGAGAGAAAACCCCTAGGACACCAGGAAGTCCCCTAAGACATGAGTGGAGGACGAGGGGCCCAAATGAAGCAAACGCCTGCCGCCCTGCCAGAGTGGGGGTCTGCTGCCTTGCCCCCCATCTTCTGGGCCAAGACGGGGTCTGGGCCTGAGATGCTGTAGAAACGGGCGCTTCCAGCCTGCTGGCCACGGCCCCCTGTTTCCCCACCGTCCCGGGCGAAGCTGGGGCCCCCGGGCTGCCCCGCCATGGTCAGGGGCCTGGCGGGGCTGAGCGTTTAGACCCTGGGCGGGCAGTGGGCTCCTCCGTTCTCAGGCAGTGCCACTGACATGAGGAGCTTGAGGCACCGGTGCCTGGTCTCTAAGCCCCTGTTCACGCCGTCACTCAGCTTGGCCTTGGGAGACAGATATATTTTTAAGGGGACTTTGACATATTTATTGGTGGGGCTAATTAAAAAGCCCGACCTGATCTCGTGGGGCAGGGGCAGCAGTGAGGTCGTCACACTTAATTACGCTTCTGGAAAGCCGAGCTCGCCGTTAGAACTTACTAGAGAAGTGGTGCTGCCTGGGGTGGCGGGGACCCGGGCGGGGGCTCCGGGCAGGGCTGCTGGGTGAATCCCCGGTCCCTCACAGCCGCCCAGCGGCCTCCAGCCCCGGGAAGGCTCTTTGCTCATCTTTGTCTCCAGCCCAGGGAGGGGCCCTGAGGAAGCTGGTGGGGCCAGACTGGGGAGGGCATCTGGTGAAGACGGCGGGGGGCAGGGGAAACCCCTGCAGGGGAGCCGGGCCGAGCTGGTGTCGGAGGCATCGCTGACTGGGCTGCCCCAACGTCCGTCACGGGGCCTGCGAAGATTTATTGAGCACCTACCACGTGCCAGTCCCATTCTCGGGCAGGTCTGGAACATGCCAGGAAGGAGCCAGGGCGCTCTGGGCTCCGGGGGGACAGCCCCCCAGTGGACCGCTGTGATGGAGGTGGTGGAGGGTGCCCCACGTCATGTGACTTTCAAAGTGCTGTCCTGCTTGTCTGCTGGACGCTCGCTGCTCAGCTGTGGGGGGCGTGACCAGGCCGGGCGGGATGGCCCCCTCGGCCTAAAAGGGCAAGTGACTGCAGCAGCTGCCCTCCAGCCCCCCCCCCCCCAGAGCCCTCCAACCCGTCCAGCCCTCCGATCGCCCAGCCCAACCTGACCTCTTGGGAAAGGCTATTCTGAGTCTGCCCAACAGGTGCCGAGGTGGAGCTGGAGTCCGTGGTGGTGTCCGCCTCCCAGAGTGTCCCGCTTGGGCGCCTCTGCCCCTGACTGGACAAGTGCCCCTGGGCTGGCTCTGCAGGGAGGTCTCCAGGCCTCACCCAGGAGCTAGGGAGAGGGCCTGAGCCCTGACCTGGGGATGGATGCCACCCCTTCCAGGAAGTCCTCCCTGCCCTGTCCCCATCCTTGTACCACGTCACTACTGATTCTAAGCTGGGCTCTCTGATGGGGAGGCCTGGGCTGTGTCTGAGCTGGCACTTGGGTCTGAATCTACACCATTCCCTATGCCAGGCCCCCTCTCCAGGGGCGGGGTGCCGAGCCCACCCGATTCACAGAGGAGGGTCAGAGCCCCAGCGCTCAGCAGACAGGGCACGTGGTGTGGGCCCAGCCAACGTCTCCTGAATGACCGCGTGAATGGACAGGCCCCCACCTCAGTGCAGTCTGTGTAAAGGTGCACAGAGGACCTGCTTCAAGGGGGCTGGTGCTGCTTCTGGGAGACCCCGGTTCCTGGAGAGGGGCCCCGGCCCCCGTGGGCACAGCCTTCAGCCGGGGCCCTCCCCTGTGCCTGCGCCCTTGGTTGGAAGGGCCAGACTCAGAGGTACGGCCTGCAGGGGGCGTCCCCATCCCAGAGCCGAGACTAGCCCATGTCCTCCAGCACCACCCGGCCTCTAGGAAGGAGCCCTGGGGCCTGGAAGCAGCCTGGCACGGCTGCCATGTCTCAGTAATTAATGAAAACACGGGGAAGGAACCAGAACGGAGGCCGGCGTGGAGGTGGAGGGGTCAGTGGTGGACAAAAGGAAATTTATAATTTTTGGCATCCGCCTGCCTCTGCAATGACCTAATCAGAAGGTTTTTTACTGACTGGGCAATAAAATAGCTCATAACCGTGAATGCGCGGTGCTTCAGCAGAACTGGCTGCAGGCTTCGCAGCCTTGGCGAAGGTCACTCCTGGGGCTCGGAGAGGCTGCCTCTGGGGTGGAGGCCTCCGGGAGCTCATCCCCCCTACGCAGGCGGGCCCCAGAGGGGGGCTGCAGTTAGTCCTGAGCCTAGCGCACTGCAGAGATCCCCCCACCGCAAAACCCCAGAGGGCGCCCACGTGGGTGCCCCTTTGGGCTGACCCTGCCTCAACCCCTGTGGCTGCAGGGATTCTGCCCCATCGGGCAATGACCCCAACACCAGCACGAGTTAGTTGATTGACAATCTCAAAAATCTAGGTGAGATTAGCTCAGTGGAGGGCCGGCTGGGGGAGGAGTTGGGGGTCATGAAGGATCTTCGCGGAGGAGAGGTCCCCCTTGGACCAGGGGGACCTGCACCAAGTCATGAATGGGGGGAGGCGAGGGTAACGGGGGCTCCTCACGTTGCCGTGGATGGGACCCCCCAGCAGCTGTGGTTCCCAGTTTTGCTGTCCTGGAGCAAGACGCTCACTGCTGCCCGGACCAGAAAGCAGGACTGACTATCTGGCATCTCAGTGAAAAAAGCCGGGCCCGTGACGCACAGGATCTGTTATTCTCTTCTCGTCCAGGGGGTGGGGGCTGGGCGTGGGGAGGAAGCACCTGTCGGGGCATAGCAGGCTCTCATACGGCCCCTCAAACTGTGAGCCTTCAGTGGAGCTGAACCTGCATATATGGCCCACGTGCTACCGCCCACGGGGCATCGGTGCCCCGTGGTGCCCTTCCCACGGAGCCTAGGCGTACGTCAGCATTCTTCTCAACATGGCCCAGCTGCCCCAGGGAGACGGAAGGGGCCAAGGACGCGGAGACCACCTGCCCAGGTTCCCTAGGGGAGCCAATGGACGTGACTTGAGCCGTGTCCTGAGTTTGAGATTCGGTGTTTTGTTCGTTTTCTGTTCTGAGGGACAGCTGACCACCCAGTTGTTCTCCGACAGTCCCCGTGGCTCAGGAGCCCGGCGTGGCTCCTCTGCTCAGGGTCTCCCTGCGCTGAAATCAGGTGTGGCCAGAGCTGAGGACACTTCCAGGCTCGGTGAGGTTATTGGTGGGATTCATTCCTGCAACTCCGCGTTGTCTGTGGCTGGGGGCTGGGGGCTGCCACGTGGCCCCATGGGCCGGTCACAACCTGGCTGTCGGTTCCTTCCCTGAGACCAGCAGGACAACGTGTTTCTGATGCTCTTCCCTGTGAAGGGCTCGCCTGATTAGGGCGGGCTCACCCGGCAGAACATTCCTTCTGATGAATTCGCAGTGGGTAGATTAACGCCCTAAGCCTGGGAGTGATTCCCCACCACGTTCCGTTCCTGGTCCTGCCCTCCTTGCGCCAGGCGGGCCTGGGGGGCATGGTGCAGGGACTCCGCCTCCCACAGGTTTGTTTTCAAAGGAAATTGGGGGAGTTCCCCAGGGAGGGGTGGCCAGAGAAACAGCCGAGACCCTGGGCCGAGGGGGACAGAGGGTCCCAAAGACCACGCTGGGGGCCTCTCAGGCTTTGCTGCCCTCTGACCTCGGGGAAGCTTCCCGGGGATTCTGGATTTCCAGCCCAAGTTCCCGGAAGAACATTTCTCGGGGAACCTTAGCCCACAGCAGGCGAGCGCCGCGACCCTCAGGACTCGGAGTGTTACAGCCCGCCTGCCAGGCCTGTTCCAGATCCCCGAGGACTCGGGTTCAATAATTTATCAGGTCACATAATAAATTCAAGAATATCTCCAAGGTTTTGAGAACCTGAATTTGACTTCCTCCGGAGTTTTACGATCCGGCTAAGCCATCCATCAGGACTGAGCAGGGTTCCATTTGTTAAGTGGGACGCTCTCTTCAGGGCCCCGGTTCTCACTGTCTGAACACCTGCTCTCAGGGAACCCGCACGGTCAAGAAGCAAAAGCTCCCTCAGGGGCCCCGGAGCGTGGCCGCACCCGCCCTAGCCTGGGAACTTCTGTTGCTCCAGGTGCTTAGAAACTTCGCCAGGGCAGAGGCCAGTGGGGGGCTCCAGGGGAAGGCGGGACGGCCACAGCCAGATGCGGGTCTGGCCTCTGACGCGCAGGGCGCAGAGGGAGTGAGGATTCCACCTGCAGGCCGGCTGTTGGGGACGGTGTCCCTTCTGCTGGCGCTCTGCTTGCGGCCGGCTGTTGGGGACGGCGGCATCTACAGGTGTGCAGGTTCAGGAGCTCCCCCTGCGCCTGCTACCCCGCCGGGCTTCGATAACCTGACCGATGGTCAGCGTCGTTGTCGTGTGACCTGCCGTCACCGGCTCCCTTGAGGCGGGGAGGGCACCTCTGAAGCAGTGAGCACCCCATCGCCGGAAGCATTTAAGCAAAGCATCCAGCTACTGGTGACAGGAGGGCCAGGCGGGGCGACCTCCGGCTCTATCCGAGATCCAATCCGGCGCAGACATGCTCGGGCTCGTTCGGGGGGGCCAAGATGGGCTGTAACAACCCGGCAGAACGGGCGGGATTCCGGCCTCGGGGTGTGGAAGCCGAGGTGCAGGAGGCCAGCCCCCAGCGGAGGCAGGCGGGACCCCCGACAGGAGGGCGACAGCACACCTTCCACGCGGCGGCAGGGCCAGCCCCCTTGGGAGGCCCCGCCCCCTTGGGAGGCCCCGCCCACAGGCACAGAGCATCCTGGGCACACTGTGACATTTATAAATGTTACATGCAGGGAACAAAAAAAACTGTCCCAAATTAAGCAAAACCCCAGAGAGCGCCCACGGGGGCCCTGAGAAGCCATCCCGGTGGCGGCTGTGTGGCTCATCCATGGGGGATTTGGCGTAGCGGCCTGCGTGTTGGCAGCTGGGCAGTCCCTGACTCCACATGAGTTTGGCTTTTTTTCTTTAAAGCACCTTTATAGCAATGGCAGAATGAATATTTATGGGGCAGAGATGAGGGACGCAGCTAGCGGTGGCTGAGCTCTCGCTGGATCAACACTCCAGGCCCCCTTTGTCTCAGGGCTCCGGGCTGGGCTCCCAGCAGTGGGAGCCCCCCTCACCCACCCCCATGCCCCCCACCGCTAGCCTTAGCAAGCAGATAGCAACCTGGCGTGAACGGGGCATTAGGGGCTCTGGGGCCCTGCCCGCACCGCTGGGCGATGACCAGGGCTCTGGGCCCCACTGGGCCCGGGGCGTCCAACAGGGCAGCCCCAGAGCCCTGAGGTCTACCTGGGGAGAGAAGTTGTCTGAGCCCCAGGGAGGGGAGGGGGCAGGGAACAGGTGCCCCTCAGCCATCGCCCCTGCGTTTGCCCGGAGCGGGTGGGAAGGGATGGCGCACAGGGAGTGTCCAGTCATTGGACACAAAGAGTCCACTTAGCCAAATGCGCCGGAGCCTGTGCCCAAGTAAAGTGACGCTTGCCCACCTGGTGGACATTCTGTCCCCACGTCCAACAATATGGAGGGGAAACGTTTTGAGCGCTAAATGGGTTTGCAGGTCAATGGTCTAAATGCCTGTGTTTCTGTCAATTCCCCTCACCCCGTAGGTCAGAAGCCAGCTCCCGGGTCACGTGGGGGACGGGAGCTTTGCTCGGCTCAGAAGGAAGAGGGACGTGTGAACTGTAGTCAGAAGGACTCTCCCGCCCGGTCCACTCTGTGTGTCCTCGCCGGCTCAGGCCCCTCGGAGGTGCGCTGCAGAGTTGGGGGCAGGGTTGGAAACAGTTGGCTCTGCTTGCAGACGCAGGATGAACGGTGGTCGTGGTCATCTGGGGTCCTTCCCCTTCTCCCCCCAGAGCCCTCCTGTGCACGGCCTGTCTCCCAACTCCCTGGGTCCCTTGGCCGCCAAGGCCATGTCTTTCCCACTCTGAGCTGCTCCCCAAACTCCTGGGAGAGCAGAGCAGGCCTCTGCCAGGCTTCCCACAGCACTCAGCAGTGGCTGCGGTGACTGGGACAAACACGTGATGACCATGACGGGGCAGGAGCCCCCAGAAAGGGCAGGCAGCCCATGGAAGTGAGGCCACCAGCTGCCCGGTCCCCCAGCAGTGCTGGGCATCAGGACCTGCCTGCAGAGCTGTGAGCCCCTCTGTTTTACAGCTTGTTCTGACGGCTGCATCTCTGCAGGAGCCGGGAAAGCTTTCTGCTGTGATGAGTTTCTACATTTAAGGCAGGATTTCTTAAAATGCCACCAGAAAGGGCCCCCGAACCTCCCCACCCCTGCCCGGGCTTTATGATCAGGGGCTTCTTTCTCCCTGGAAATAGGAGTCTGTTGACTGACCCAGAAAAATACTTCCCCAAGGGGCCACTGGACCCAGTGGGGCGAGGGGACCTGGCCAGCCCCCTTCCTCACCTTCCTGCCTCTCATTCCCTGTAGGACCAGCCACGGGCGGAAGTGGGAGTACCAGCCCTGTCCTCAGGGGCGATGTCGAGGTCAGCCGGGTGGTGAGGGTCCCTCTGTGGGCATGTCTGTGAGGAGGGGCGGGGCACCGGCGGTGGGGCTCAGAGCAGCCCAGCCTGGCCCGTGTTCCCTGGCTTGAGTTCATTTTCTTCTAAGATGAGTCCGTGTGAGTCCTCCCCATGGGGGAGGCTTCTGCAGGTGGAGGAGTCCTTGTCACCCCCTGCACACACGGCGGGAGGGGGGCAGAGAGGAGAAGGAGGCCGAGGAAGAAGCCGGACAGTCTTTGCCCTCAGAGCAGGAGGGTGACCCCTGAGGGCTCGGAGCTCAGCCTGGACCCCCAGCACTCCTCCCCTCCAGTGCCCCTTGCTCTCCGGGCCTTCCTTTACCTCCCCCCGAAGCTCTGGGTTGGTGGGGGCTCATTGTGGTTCAGGTCCAAGGCCACCCTGCTGACCCGAAGCTGCACGAACCCTCACAGGGGCTCCGGTGGTGCCACATGGCCAGGTCCCCGAAGTATACTGAGTCTCCATGATGGCGAAGCTGTCACCATTCTGGATGGGACGTCTCTGGAAACAAATTGCTCTCTGCTGACATCATGGCAATGAAATATAACTTTCCTTACGAGCTGTCAGGGAGGTTTTCCCACGGCCATTACGGTTATGTACGCACGTTTGTTTTGCTGTATGCCCGTGCGTGCGTGCACGTGTGTGTGCACGTGCGCCTCTGTGTGTGTGTGTATTTGAGGGTCTGGGCACTGGCGTCTGGCAGCAGGTGACCTCATAGTCCTCCTGCCTCATCCCACGGGCACTGCACCCTGGGCTCTGCTCCATGGGCCTCCCTGCCGTGCACAGCTCCCTCTGAGCGCCCCCAGATGCCGTGTGCCTGTGTGTGCTGGCTGGTGAGGGTACGGGCGAGCAGAGCAGGGCGTGGTCGGCTGAGGCTGGGCTGCTGGGCACTCGACGTGCACACGGGCACTGGCCTCAGAAAGGCCCTGAGAAGTCCTGCGGGCGGACGTCTTCTCGACCGGCTGAGTGCAGACACCCCCGAGTTGCTATAGGAGCCCCTCTGTGCCTCCAGGTTTGTGGTCTCGCCATCCAGGCAGGAGAGAAGCTGCATTCACAGAAGGTGATGCGTTCACAGGTTCCGGGGATCGGGATGTGGACCTCTTTGGGGAGGGGCATTATTCTGTCCATCCCACAGGGAATATTCCAGCAGCCACGGGACTGGGCAATGTGACACCCTCCCGAAGTCTGTGCCTGTGGCCGTCCTTAGCCCAGAGGGGCAGCAGCTGCCTCCACGCCCCTCCTCCCTCCTCCTGCCCCTTCCTCCCCTCCCCTCCCCCCACTCCTGCCGCCCCCTCCCCGGCCTGAGTGGAGCCGGGTGTCGGGGTGTTGGGACAGATAAGGTTGGAGTTCATCATTCAGGTCCCTAAGAGAGCAGGAGCTCAGCCTTCACAGCCCAGGGGCCGTGCCCGGGTCTGGGTGGTCCTGCGTCCAGGCGGTGGGGGTCAGTGGGGAGACGGGGTGGGGCTGGACCCTGAGCTCTTTTTCTGTTGTTTTTTAATCGAGGTGAAATGCACACAACATAAAATTAGCTATTTAAAAGCAAACAGTTCCGGGGCATTTTAGCACAGTCACAGCGCCATGCAAGCACCACCTCTCTCTGGTTCCAGGACGTTCTCCTCCCCGCGAAGGGGGCCCGGTTCCCATCAGGTGGTTGGTCTCCCCCTCCCTCCGTCTGCTTGGTCTTGGTGGCTTCTCCTGCCCCAGCGGCTCGTGTAATGGGATCGCACGACACACGGCCTTCTGCGTCTGGGCCTGTTCACTCAGCACCGTGTCTCCTAGATGTGTCCACATTGTGGCCAGCGTGGCTGAATCGCTTCACTGTGCGGTTTGTCCGCCCACTGGCAGCCGGCGTTGGGTTTCCCCATTTGGCTGCTGTGAGCCCTCGCGTGTGAGTATCTGTTTGGGTCCTTGTTTCATTTGGGGGCACGTACCGAGGAGCAGAATTGCTGGTTGTGATGGTTTGACTTTTTGAGGAGCTGCCAGACGATTCTCCACAGTGGCTGCGCCGTGTTACATTCTCACCAGCAACACCTGACGTTCAAATTTCGCCACGTCCTCGCTGATAACAATATCACTTGTTATGTTCTGGTTTGGGGCTCTTGTTTTTTCCAGCCGTCCCGGTGGTATGAGGCGGTGTCCCACCGCGGTCATTGCTCTGGTGACCGGTGACGATAAGCATCTTCCGTGGACTCGCTGGAGAGGCGTCTGACTGCTCAGGTGCTCTGATGGGTAAGCTGGGCTCATCTTAGCAGAGAGAGGCCATTGCAGAGACTGTGTTGACTGTTGTTGGAAAGTACAAGTGAAATATTAAAATAAAACCTAGGATTAATTTTGTTTTGTTTAAAGACTCAGGATAGAGCAAAGTGAGCAGGAACAGGGTCTCGCCAGAGGGGACAGCGCTGACTGGGGACTGATGCTTCGAATGGCTCTGGATGTCTCCTGGGGTGGTGGGTGCCCAGGCTGGGGTGAAGGGGCTTCCACCCTCTGACTGTGGCTCCCAGGGCACTGGCCCAGCCTTGCCCTTCCCCGCTCTAAATAAGACCCCAGCCTCACCTCCACCCCCAAAGCTGAACGTATATTGACATGGGTCCAGCCATATTCCCCCTGCCCCCCATGTGCTGCCCACCGCCCCGCCTGCCCAGTGGCCGAGGGATTGACTGACCCATTGATGAGGTCATCCATCCATCCATCCATCCATCCAGTAGCTCCTCTGGTGGGTGAGACAGTGATGCTGTCTGGGGGCTTCCGTGGCTGGAGTCTCGGCCAGGGGCTCTGTCCACACCTCAGCCTCCTCACCACCCGGGAGGGGCTGTGGCCCCACTTCACAGACGAGGAAGCTGAGGCTCTGAGGTCAGAGTGGCCTCTCATTGCCCCGTCCCACCCAGGCCCCCGAGGGTCTCTCAGTGAGGCTGGAGCCGGGCTCTGTGGGGCCTCCTGGGCTCTGCACCCCCTCTCTTCCCAGGCTGGCAGATGGGGTGGGATGCACGGGAGGGCTGCCTGCCCAGCCCTAGCCCCCCGCCCTGTGCCGCCAGGGATGGAGCTTCAGGAAATGCTCTCAGGCAGAAGCCACTTCCCCCAGGGGGCCGCTCAGGCTCCATTACTGTCCTCAGCGCTTCCAGGAAATCGCTGCTCTCCAGCAGCTGCTCCCGGCTCCCCTACCTCGGCTCAAGGGGTGAGGGGCGAGGGGTCCACTGGGCGAGGGACCCAGAAACCACACCTGCCTCCAGTTACCCGAGTTCCAGGGGCTCCTCACCGTGAGACGGTCCCCCAGGCCGGTCGCGGGGGCCCCTCCGAGCCCCGCAAGGGGCTCTGAGAAGGGAGCACCTCCACCCCTCACAGCCGCTCGGGTACCTCTTGCTCCGTGGGGGGTGGGGCCGGCTTTTTCCAGCCCACGGGCAGAGGCCCCTCCCACGAAGCGAAGTCCCCGCCTGCCCTTTCCTCCCCTCCCACCTTCGCAGGAGAGGCACCCTATTCCCCGTGGGACCGCTCACCTGACACCCCTCTTTCTCTGTAACCATCTCCCCTGGGTCAGCAAATCTTGTGGACAAACTCTCAAGGTCTGGCCAGGACCTGAGTGCCCCTCCCCGCTGGACCGCAGCCTCGCTGAGAAGCGTCAGCCCTGGTGGCCTGGGGCTCGCGGCTCGACCCTGCCCCCGGCAGCATTCCCACCCGAGCAGCATTCCCACCTGAGCAGCACACCTCTGCCCAGCCCCACCGTAGGTCCGTCCGCCCTCCCTCCTGCCCTCTGTCCTCCCAGCGCCCTCTGCCTGGGTGCTCCTCCCCAGACATTCAGCCGCCGCACCTCAGACGTCCTTTGGGCCCCTGTCCATCCCCGACGGAGGCCTCCCCTGACCTCTGACCTACAAGCCCATCCCTTCCCCAAACTGCTCTCTCTGTGGGCCCAGGACCTCCTGCTTCGCTCCCCATCCTCTCTCTCTCCCACCACCCAGCACAGTAGCCGCTGCTCACATGTGGCCACTGAAACTAAGATTAACTGACTGACATCAAACCGAAGGTTCAGGTCTGCAGCCATGCCAGCCGCACCGTGAGAGCTCAGCAGCCACGTGCAGTGCGGTGGCCCGTGCGGGAAGCACAGCACATCCGGCCACGGTGGAACGTTCCACCGGACGTGCACGGCCAGCCCCACGTGGTCTCGGCGGGCGAGCTGCACATCCTTGCTGGTGAATGAATGAGGGAGGGTTGCCTTATCCATCCTCGCGCGGGAAACGCCGTCACGTCACCCGCCGCCTTCCTGAGGACATCCAAAGCTCGGCACCCAAGGCAGGCGACACTGGGCCTGTCTTTCCTGCCCCAGTGAGGGGGCTGGAGCAGTGGCCAGACCGCAGGACACTGCCCAGCTCCGCCCCCACTGTGTGACCTCGGGCAAGTCAGCTCCCCCTCTGAGCCCCGCTCCTCCCCAGTAAAGTGGGCACAGCAGGATACCTACCTCTCAGGGATGCTTTGAAGATAGAGGTAACCCACAGAGAAGCTTCTGGAATAGCTGTAGATGCTGGCTGTGTGGATAAATGAACAGAGTACTCTGTCATCTGGCTTGGTCCTGGGACCTTGGGGACCCCTGGGTCGGTCCACACACACCACCCCTTCTCCGGGGAAGGGAGCCCCGTGCCCCGTCCTGGTCTGGAAGGGCTGGGCTGCCACTAGGAGGTGATTATGGAGGTGATTTACGGCAGCACCTGCTCCACACCCTCTCCCTGCCCTCACGGCCTAGAGCGTCACTCACAGGGTGGCCTCAGGGACAGGCCGGCCCCCACCTCAGGCCCAGCCAAGGGTCCCTGGACTCCCTGACCCTCCCTGCTCAACCTCTGTGAGTCCCCCTCCCCCGCCCACCCCCTGCCCGGAGAGAGAAGGTGGGGTGGCGAGGGGAACGGCAGGTACAGGGGGCACGTGCAGCGCCAGCTCCGCTGCTGCCCCTCACACTGGCTGCTCTCCCACTGTCAGCTGGAGGACAAGTGGCTTTTGGGTTCCCAGAAATGCACTCAGATGGGGGCAGCTTGCAACCTCCCAGGGTCCACGCCCCGCACCCAGAGTGAGCCGAGGGCCCCTTGGCTGGGCCGGTGGCCCTGGGAGCAGGGCCTGCCTGGGCCTCCCAGCCACTTAGAGCTTCCCAAGAGCGCTGGGCCCGCCTCCTCCGTCCCCCCACTCCTGCCAGCCCTGCTCTGCTCCAGGGCCCCTCCGCGGCACCCCACCCCCCGCCCCTGCGCTCCCGGCCCGGCCCGCATGGCACTGCTGGGATGCGCTGCCGTCCCTTCCCCAGCCTGGGCCGCTCTTGGGGGAGAGGCTGGATCCCAGGGGGTGATCCACAAAGAGTGTCCCCACCGCACCCGGTCCCAGGGCTGGGACCCTGCGCTCCGGGGCCTGGCCTGGGTTGTCATGGGGGGATGGGCACAGGGGAGCCGGCTCTGAGAGGCACAGACACCCCACGTCCCTGGCTGGGCCAGGCCTGCGAGGCGGCACAGGGGACAGAGGGCTGTGAAATGGCTGCCCACACTCCGGGCGGGCACTCCGGGAACAGAGATACTAACTACCCCTCCCCCTCCCCACGTGAACCCTGCACCTAGCCTTCGGGGAAGTGGGTCCACCCCGTTATTGCCGTCCCCTGCCCTGGCCCTGGGGGACTCCAGGGGGGCGAGGAGACCTGCCCGGCCCACACATGGCGGGGGCCGGCCGGCCTCTGTGTCCTGGCCCCGCGAGGACGGTCCCTGTGGGCTGTGCCGCCACACAGCCACGACATCACGCAGGCGTGAGCCGGGGGGTGTCCAGGCGTAAGCAGCACTCGGACCCGCGCGGCGTCCCGCTCACACGTGGCCCCGGCTGCAGGCAGGGTGGGGTGGGCCAGCTCGTCCCCGGGCTCCCTGTCCAAGGGGACCTGTCGTCATCGCGGGCCTGGCTCGGGAGCCTCGGGAAAACTGGCTGTTCCCTCGCCACCTGATTTGGGCCCCAATTCTGGGCTAAAGGGCCAAGCGGAGGGGGCACCGGTGGCGCCCAGCCCGCTGGAGGCCAAGGGTGGGGAAAAGGCAGCGGGCCTCGGGAGCGGCCGAGTCTCCCCAGGGCACCCCTAGGACCGGGCTGTGTGGCCCGAGAGGTGTCTGCTGGGCCGCCGCGAGGCGCCTCTGTACTGGGCTGGGCTAAAAATAGCAGGGGGATGGCAGGGCAGGGACGGCCGGTGGGAGGCCCGTGGGGAGGGGCCGGGAGGGGAAGAGGCCGGCAGCCTGGGCCCAGGACCGGCCGTCAATGGCGTTGGCGCTCCCACCCTGTTCCCGGTGGCCGGCCAGCCGCGGCCCAGCTGACAGGCTATTTTTTCCCCTGCTTGACTAAATATGGTCAGAGAGCACAGCCCGAGGGGCCACTTGGCCAGGGCGCGTGTTTGGGATGCTTGGCCGGGTATATAAGGACTGCAAAGGTGAGGCCGGCTCCTGATCCGAGGAGGGGGCCACGCCTGCTCTGGCCCCTCGGGTCAGCCCTCCCCTCCCCTCCCCTCCCCCGCCCGCGTGGGTCTCGCGTGCGGGCCGGCCGTTTGCCTGTGTGAGCCTGCACACCCCTGGGACCTTCCCCTTTTGTTCACCTGACCTCTACCTTGTGCTGACCCCGGCCGGGGTGCAGGGGTGCAGGAGCGTCCTGCAGGGAGGGCTCAAGGTGTGCGGCCGCGAGGTCGCTCTCGGTAACTCCGCAGAGCCTCCCTCCCTCCTTCCCTCCCTCCCTCTCCCTCCCTCTCTCTCCCTCTCTCTCTCTCTCAAGATCTCCCTCCCTGCTAAGCTGCTGAGGAGGGCTGGGGGAAGGGCAAGGGTGCGGAGAGGGGGGTGCCTGGTGTCTTCTTTCTTTCTGCCCCCCCCACCCCGCCCCCCAAGTGCGGACGCATCGGGAGCGCCGGCCTCCCCCACCCCTGCATTCGCGATTGGCTCCGGGAGAAGGTGGATGGCGCGGCCGCGGCTGCAGCAGCGTCTCTCCGGGAGCCGCACGGGGCGCATCGTACCCGGGAGCCGCGACCCTGAGCCCGCGGCCGCGGTCGACAGCCCGGCTGGAGGGGCTCCGCGGTGAGTCCCGCTCAGCCCGCCCGGACGGCCCCCCGCAAACTTGCCGGCCGCCGCGGTGGGGGTGTGCCCGCCGGCGAGGTGGGAGCCGTGGTGCCGGCGCCGCGTGGCTCCAGCCGGGGGTGCTCTGGAGTTTTCTCTTGGCTCGTGGCATCGTCCGCATTTGGAAAACTGCAGAGCCAGCAGCCAGCAGGGCGGGGAGGGCGCGTCCAACCGGGAGGCAAGAACTTTGACATGCAGGCATTTTGCAAGGATGCGGCGCCTCCAGATGGGGTGCGCGGGGGTCGAGGTGCTGGGGTGGGGGCCGCGGGGGCTGGGCGGAAGGTGTGATTAACCCGCAGCCAAGCGCAGCTCGGGTGGGAACGAGGCGAAACTTACCTTGGAACTTGCAGCAATAACCGTGGAAGCGCTGGGGGCAGGGGTCCCGCCCGGAGCAGGGGCTGCGGTGAGCCTGCCCCAGGTGGGGACTCCGGGCGTTTGCGGCTCTCACAGCCCGGGTCAGAGTGGGGAGGGTCCCTGTGCCGGGCGGGCAGAGCAGGGGCGCACGTGGGCGGAGACTTGGGGCTGCAGGGGGGGCAGCCCGGGGGTCTCTTGCGAGAGACCCTGACCTCCACCCGGCTGGGGGCTGGGAGCATTCACAGCTGAAGGGCCTGGGCTTGGCACACGGGCCCGGTGCCAGCTCACTGCCCCTGTGGGGTCCCCTTGGAGGTGGCTGGGTGCTCCTTTTCTATCAAGGTGGGAAACTTTTTGAAAAGTGGCTGCGGTTCATTTCTGAGTGGATAGAAGCTCGCTGGGGCTCTGGCTGGACCTGGGGTGACTCTCCTGCCCTTTGGGGCTCCCAACTTTCCCCTGACCTCCAGGCACCATCCATACGCACGCCTGGGGGTGGGGATGGGGGGTGGTCCTGGGGATGGGGGGTGGTCCTGGGCCTGAGCCTTGGCCATGCCTCCCATCCTCTGAGGCCTCACTGGTCAGAGGGCGGCCAGGAAACTTAGACTTCAGACTCCAGTTATCATGCACGGTTCTCTCGAGGCGCTCTCCACCCTTGGGGGGCTTGAGGAGAAGCCGGGGGGCCCAAGCAGCTGTCTCGGTTGCCCTTTATTTATCCTTGGCTCCGTGAAGATGACAAATGGCAGCAGCCCCACGGAAGTGGGACATCACTCCTCCGTGTCTTCCTGCCGGGTGGCTCTTTCCTTTTAGTGGGGGTGCCCCTTGGAGCCCTGATCATGCCTCCCCCCCCAGCCCCCCCATATAAACTCCAGCCCAGCTGTGCCCAGGGCTGCTGCCAAGCCCAGGGACTTGAGAAATCGCCCAGTTGCTTCTGCACGATGCAGGGTCTGCAGACACTGCCCTGCCCCGGGTGGCAGCGGCGCTGGACACCCTCTCTGGGCCCACCCACGCAGGGATGGCTGGGCTGCCTGGTGCGGAGGGGCGGGCAGGGTCACTCCACACTTCGTCTTGCTGACGGAGGGAGAATTAGAAGTCCACTTGGGTCCAGGGCCTCCTCCTCAGGCCACGGTCAGCTCCCAGCCACACAGGACCTGGGCCCAGCAGGCAGACCCTCTGTGTCTGCACCCGGTCGGCTGCCCGCCCCCAGCGAGCGTCCGGCAGTCAGTGACGTCCTCCTTCCATGTCCTACCTCCTCACCTGTGGGTCTCACCTGGACCACGGCAAGGCCTCTGTCCCACGCTGCTCCTGACACCTTGTGGGCTCCTCTGTCCTCCCAGCGCAGGCTTGGGCTGGGGTGGCTTTCCTTCCTGCATGGGGACCGGACCCCAATGACCCGCTGCTCTGCTACAGACTCTCGTGGTGTTCAAACTCCTGGCTTCGTGGTGGACGTAGAAGGTGGTGGGGAGGAAGGTTCTCCACGTCTCCATCACAGGGAAATTTTGAAATGCTGTGGAAAACAGTATCGATACAATTACGTATTCCAAAGTGCTTAGTTGGCCGCTTGCTAAGTTTACTTAAACCCTGTTTAACGGGTTCATTAGAAGCGGTGAGCACTGGGGAAATTCATTAACAGGAAGGCAGCCCCTGCGTTTGACTGTAAATTGGTATTGATCAGGCCTGGCGGAGGCTGGGCACAGGCCACAAAAAGCCAGGTGAGGACCAGTCGCCCTGGGCGCCCGTGTGAGCCGTCCACTGGCGCAAGCATCGCTTTAGGTGGTGATGCACCAGGAGTGGAGGGGAGAGGAAGGGTGGAGGAGAGAGAGAGGGACGGAGGGAGGGAGGCAGAGGAGCAGGCGGCCGGAGGCGGGAGGCCAAGCCGGCACCAGTCCCTCACCGGGCTGGGCGTCTGCACTGTGGCCAGGCCGAGGCGCCGAGGGAGCTGGCCGCGGCCCGGGCCACTTCCCAGCAGCTCCCAGCCGCCCTGCGAGGACGCAAGGTCCACCTGCAACCGCCCTTCTCATACACATCTTCAAAGACAGGGGCATGAGCCCAGCTCTCAGGGGCGCTGGCTCTTGGGAGGCCGAATCACCAGGGACCTGCCCAGGAAGCCGCCCAGCTGCCCAGGTAAGGCCTGTCTGCTTCTCGGTCGTCTGCGCTTATGGCCAGCAGTGCTGAGCTCCCTGTTGGCTCTGGCCACCCTGCTCCCTGGCCGCTCGTGGAGGGGTCCTCCTGAGGGGCTGTCTGCTTCTCGGTCGTCTGCGCTTATGGCCAGCAGTGCTGAGCTCCCTGTTGGCTCTGGCCACCCTGCTCCCTGGCCACTCGTGGAGGGGTCCTCCTGAGCGGCTGTCTCTGTGCACTTGGTCAGGATGGGGACGCCCAGGTGGAGAGGGAGGGTGCCGGCAGGGGCTCGGGCACGGTCTCTGGGAGGGAATGACACATCCTTCCTGGGGTGAGGGTGGCAGGTGGCCGCCTGAGTCCTTTCTTGTGTCGTTGACGCAAAACTAAACAACTGCAGGGGCGATCGGAGGGATTCTTGAGACTTTCTGGAGTTCGTTGTCTGCTTCTGCCCTTCCTGACCGTGCACGTACGTGTGTGTGTGCGTGTGCGTGTGTGTGTGTGCGTGTGAGAGGGAGAGGGAGAGAGAGAGAGGGGAGGGCCGAGGTCAGACGGGGCTGGGGGCCGCGGGGTGGGGTGGGCTGGCTCCAGGGACTGGGTCGGGGGGAAGACCCACGGCCTCTGTGCAGCCTTCTCAGGGGGACCCTTCCCCAAGCGCCACAGCTGTGCCGTTGAACTGCCTGCTTGGGAAACATACTTCTTTATGTGCCCATATGGACCTGCTAAGCTATGGAATGTAAAGAAGTATGTATTTCAGGTCAGGAACTCTCTCACTGGAGGAAGGGGGCAGCGTGCGCCTGTGGGGTCGCCCGGGGGACAGACAGGCCGGCAGCTGTGGCCGGGCCGGGCCTTGGTGGCAAGCTGCCTGGGCGTCGGTGACCAGCCTGTCCCCTGCCGGTATTGTTCTGTCACTTTGCCTGTGTCAGCAGGTGGAAGCGTTCGCCAGACATTAAATATTCAGCGTGCTGACTGCAGCAGAGGGGACGTGGCCCGTGGCAGGCGTGGGGTCCCCGGGGGGCGTGCAGGGGCAGGGGGGCAGGGCAGCGGGGCTCTGGGCATCACTTGTTGCCACCTGGAAGGGTCATTTGGCAGAAGAAAGGGCTGTTTGTGTGATGGGGGCAGAAAACTGCTCAGAGGCCAAGCAAAGTAGCCTGTTCCCCAAAGGACGGTCCAGCTGCCCTGAGGGAAGGGGCTTGTGCGGCCACGTGCGAGAGTATCTTTGAGAGAAAGACACTCGGTCTTGGCTCTCGGGCCGCCTGCGAGGCAGAGCACCTTGTGGATCAGCCCCCTCGGCCCCAGGCCCCTCTCCCTCTTCTGAGATACCCCGGCCCGGCATTTCGAGGACACCTCGGGCGCCTGTGCAGCTCCCACCTGGGCCTGCCTCCTGCCCCCCGCACCCCGCCAGGCCTCACACTGCTCTCTGATTTTAGCAACTCCAGCTGAAAGCGCTTTGCTCTGTGAAGGATGGTGGGGTCACGCTGGCTGGCATCGTGCAGACCAGGACCCATCTCACCTAGCCTGCCGCCAGCCAGGTCCCAGTCAGGACAGGGGCTGGGGTGATGTCCTGTGGGTCCCGTGGCTGGACCGTGCCCACCCAGGCACTGGGGACAGTTGCTGTGGCCGGCCCTCGAAGCCTGTCTCTGCAGTCTGAGTCCTTTCCTGGCAAAGCAAAGGGCAGGGGGCCCTGGGGGCAGCTGGCAAGGGCTGGGGGCTGGGGGACGGGGTGGCCCTGTCAGTTTCTGGCTTCTGGAGTGGCGGAGTCTGCAGCCGGGATGAGGCCGGCGTCCCCGCCCAGGGCACGCTCTCCACGGGCCTCAGGGCCATTTTTCCAAAGTGTGTGTCATCCCGCCTTCCCTGCCATCCCTGGCACTGCCGCCCGGGCCCACGGCAGGTGCCCCAGCCCCTCCTGCACCCCGACCTTTGGCAGGACTTTGGCTCTTGTGGGGGGGGAACAGGGAGGAGGGAGTGAGCAGGCCTCCTCCTCCAGCTGCTGGAAAGGTCTGGGAGCAGCCACGTTCCCTGAGCCACTCAGGCCCTTCCTCGGAGCTGGGGACAAGGAGGCGTGGGCACTTCCAAGCTCCCATGTGGCCGCCACCTCCTGGGGAGTTGACTGTAGTTGAGGGTCTGACCCCGTTTTCAAGTCTCCCCGCCTCTGGCCCTGCTGACCCCACAGCAGGGAGGTGGGACTGTCCTTGGGCACTGCTCTCCTCCCGGCCACCAGGCCCAGAGGGGTCAGCGCCCAGTATCCCCGGGAAGGTCATCTCTGCCCTGCTTGCTTCCAGCTCCGGCCACAGGGAGGGAAGTAGCCGGCCACGGCCACTGAGGCCGGCCGCAGACACGCACTTGCTTCCCCTGCATACATCCCGCTGCACATTAAGGCTTTATTGCAGGATGTGGTGTTTAAATAAAAGCATTAGTGTTTTGGAATTAGGTTTGACTGAGCAGTAAAACTAGAGAGTTTGCAGGGAGAGAGCCGCGGCCTTCTCAGCTGTAAATCACGTCAGGTCTCTCATCTGCCGAATTAAAAAGGGGCACCACTGGGATGTCTCCCTGCCAGGCCCCCTCCCCGGTGTGCGCCCCTCACCCAGTGGCCCTGCTGCCTCGTGGCGACACTGACGGGGCTGTATTTTCTGTATTTGAAGCTCCGACTCTTGGCTTTCGGGGGGAGGAGCTAGGGACGGTCCCCCAGGCAAGGATGGCATTCTTCTGAGTGGGGTCTTTGGGCCTTTCTGTGTGAGGGAGGGGAGAGGCGGGCGGGAACGGTGTCTGTGCTCCACCCAGAGGGGCTTTTGCTGGACAGGGCACCCCCCCAGACACACTGCCGCGGGGGCTCTGGGACTCCAGCGGAGGGAGGGGAGCCTGGGGTGAGCTGGATGGGTGAAAGCAGGACAGCCCCACACTCATGGGGCTCGCCCGCCAACCTGGGGACCCGGGTGGCTTTGTGTGGCTGCGGGGAGACACCCAGGTTGGGCGAGGTGGCCGGTGCCCCTTTCTCTGAGCTTGCAGAGGGGTAGGTCCTCAGGGAGCCTCCCGGGTTTCCCGGACACACTCCAGGACTGGCCCACGGCAGTCCTATGGCCACCCCAGTTTCCACTGGTGCAAACAGTAGGTCCGAGAATTGTGGAGCTCATCAGTTCAGGGCCAAATTAGTCAAATGTGTCTACGCTATGGCTCGCAAGCTCTAGCCATGCTCCAGGTGACGCTTCCACACCGGAGGGAGAGCGGGTCTGAGTCCGGGGTGAGGGCCAGGAGGGAGGGCCAGCCCCGTCATGCTGCACGCGTGCGCGTGTGTGCTCGGGTGAGCTTGTCTGTGGTGTGCACGGAGAACAGGGTCTTTTTTTTTCTGGAGCCAGGTGGCCACGTACCTCGTCCCTCGAGGCGCGGCTTCCAAAGAACACCTTGTGGCTCTGGTTTGATGGTTCGTCAAATGCAAGAAAGCACTAGATGGCAGGAGGCTTTCAGAGGGGGGGGCCTTGGTGAAAGCATCTGTGAAGGGGTATTAGCGATCTCTTTTACAGCCGTCGGCCCCACGTGAAAAATGTTTTGAAGAGCAAACTGCGAGTGAGATGATTAGATTGACCTGCAGGACGGATGCTTGAGCTGCCGTAGCCCCAGCCCATCAGAGTGGACACTGCTTGAATGGCAAATTTCTCACCCCCAAAATGTCCTAAATGAAAAATGAGGGAAGCTGAGTAATTTGGGGGCCAGGACTAGGCAGGGGAGATGGGCTTGGAGCTGTTTGCAGGCTGGGGAGGCGGGGGAGTGGGTGGGGCCAGTGGGCGGGGCCAGAGGGCGGGGCCGGCATGTTGCATTAATTGCTGCCACCTTAGCATAAAGGTTAATGTGGTCCTGTGTGAGCCTTGTGCTGACTCAGCCTCGCGCGGCTGGCTGCACGTCCCGTTGCAGAGGGCCTCCTACCCACTGCAGCTCTGCTCCTGCCTTTGACGTCCACTGCTTCTCGGGGTGGCCATGCCTGGGGCTCCCGGGGCTTTCTGAGGGACCCTGGCCTTGCCCACTGTCCTATCAGCAGCCGGCCTCCCGGATGAGAAGAGGCGGGTGTGACTTTCGGGAAGGGAAGGGGCCCCCAGCACAGCATCAGCAGCTCCCAGAAGCTAGTGCCGTTAGCTCTGGCCCGTATTCCGCTCCGGGCCTCTCTCAACTGGCCCTGCAAGGCCAGGGCCTGGCCGGGCGGCGCCTGGGCTGCCCTGGGCCGAGTTTTTCTGGCTGCGCAGTGGGGACTGCCTTTAGTGCTCCGAGTTCCAGGCCTCTCTGACCCCGGGAAGGCCCGGCCCGCCGGCAGTGGGGGCTTGGGGGGCGGAGCAGTGCAGGTTGCTGCAGAGCTGCTGCCCAGGGTGCTGCAGTGCGGAGGTGCAGCTGCGGGCGGCATGCAGGGCTGTGCACCTCAAGGGCAGGGATGAGAGGGCCGCCTCTGACAGCCCCGCGGCTGCTCCTTAGCGGGAGAGACTCAGGCAGCGGCTCTGGCAAAGGCACCAGCTCCCTGGGCCCACCCACCCAGGTCTTCAGAGGCCCCACTGACTCTCAGGAGAGCTCTGCTTCCCAGGCTAAGGGGGGTGGTCTGACTGGGTGCCAGTGAGGGCCAGCGACGCTGGGCACAGGGGCACCTCCCAGGCCCCCGTGTCCAGCCCAGCCAGAGAACAAAGGAGAGAAGGCCCACTACACAAGTGCTGCTGGGAGGGTCACTGGCTTCTCCCCATCCAGGGCGACTCCCAAAGGACCTGGTGGTTGTGAGTCTGGGGGCCCCCCACCATGGGGTCAACCCTCTAGCGTGGGATGGGTGCCAGTGAGGACGGCTGGGGCCAGAGGCAGGTGTGTGCGCGAGCCAGTGCGGGAGGACTCTGTGGGACGGAGGAACGGTGACCGGGTATTTTTAACAGTAGGGCGGGGAGAGGACAGCTGTCCCCGGATCCTGTCACCGGTACTCGTGGGGACTTTTGGAGGTTGAAGGACACCCAGGACAGACATGCGGTTCTGGGTCCCATCCCCCTGGCAGGCCTGCGCACCGTTGGTCATGCCCACATATGGCGACCGGGCTGCGTGTCCCTCCAGCCGCCTGTCCGCCGTGGCTGGTATAAATAGTCCACATTCTCAGCTGTCCCGTTGCAGAGGCTGAACTCGGATGACTCCGGGCGGGGGAGGCCCGGGGCGGCCCCCTCACACCCCGCCCGCCACCGAAGTGCCCGGGATCGCAGCTGCGGTGGCAACGACAGGACAGGCGGTGAGGCTCTGAGCTCTGCCCCCGCCCGTGTTTTGTTCTCCCCTCGCCACCTGCCCCCTCTGTGGGCATCAAATCCAGTGGCACCTGGAGACTCCTGCTGTCTGCATCCAAGGGCGTGGCAGAGCCTTTGCCCACTGAAGGGCTGAGGAGGGCCAGGACCCCAGCCCAGGCTGGGGCTTTTGTGTGGGGCGGAGGGGGCTCAGTCCCGCAGCAGGTAAAGGCTGGCGCTAGGGTACCCCGAGTCCCCACTCCCTGTGGTCCCGCCTCATCTGTCTCTGGCCATTCCCTCCTGTGCTGGACGTGGCAACATGCCCCAGAGGACTCACAGCCAGTAGCTTGTTTCTCCCTTCCCGGGGGAATTTCCTTTCTCTCCATCTTTAATCCAAAAAGTGAATCTCTAACAGTGGAATTTCAAACTGCCCCCCCAAGGCCGGTGGAGCAGATGACCCTGAGTGAGGGAATATAGGGCCTGCTGAGTCCCCCTCGAAGCATAGGTGCCAGTCCCGTGGCCCAGACTACGCTTCCGCGTCTCCCCATCCTGAAGATCTCACCAAGCTGGGGGGGAGGGCAGAGAACTCGGGCGGAGTTTAGGGACAGATAGCACAGGCGATTCGTGTGTGCGGCTCGGGCCTTCCACCTCGTCCCAGGCCCGTGGGCCACCGCACCGGACCTCCAGCTAGTTTATCTGTGTGGTGACACGGCCGCCCCTGCACACTGAGCCCTGCGGTGCCGGGTTCACCTCTGCAGGCGGATGGGATGTAGTGGGGCTCCTGTGAGGCCCTGTGGTGCCGAGTGCCTTTTTCTTACCTCTGGACACATCGGCCGTCAATTTGCTCCGGAGCTGCCACCCCCTTCCCTGACCTCAGGGCTCTCACATCTGATTCTCAGCCAAGCTGCTCTCTTTCCTCAGATCACACCAGCTTTTACCCCCGCCCTGTCTTTGAGATAATAAGGCACAAAAATCTATCTTGCCATTTTTGCAAAGGACAGCAAAACAATCGTGCGTCCCCTCCCGCCCCCGTCTCCCGTCGCCCCGTCCCCCCTGCTCTTTGGGTCTATTTGAGGTGAAATTTATCTCTAGGAGGGGCCCATCGATTTGTTCTGCTCTTTTGTTGACAAGTTTATTAAAAACCCGGGCAACTCTGTATTAAACTTTTATCAGCGTTGAGAAATAATACCTTTTTTTTGGAGTAGACAGAAGAGTTATTGAGCTGGGCTGAGTGGGTCTTGGTCGGCATCTGGCTGGGGTCAGTGCTGGCGATAATAAGAAACAGGGCGGTTTTGGGGGGCGCGGGTTCCTTTTGCCTCTTCATTGTGGGTCTCCCTCGAGACTCCCCTGTACGGTCCCAGCAGCCCCAACAGAACCCCCGGGAAGGCTCCTTCGGCCGGGGCTGCTCACACTCCCAGGACTAACCGTCATTCTTTGCCATTTATTTCAGTAATTAACCAAAATCTGGAATTAAAAATTAATTTAGTGGTGAATCTGAGTGTTAATAGGTAATGTTGCCACCGAAAAATATTAGGTTGTTGATGTTTAAAATTTTAAAACTCCGTAGTAAAAAACCCAAAACAGATCCAGGTATGAGTCGGTGACACCCTCCCAGGTCAGGAGGGGAGGGAACCTGGCAGGGAGGTGCTGTGGCCGGCAGCCGCTCCCGCCCCCGAGGGTGTGCGAATGGGGCTGGAGGGGAGGGGGACCGTTGTCTTGGGACACTGGTCTCTGTGATGACTGGGGTTGGGGGTGGGTAGAGCTTCATCCCTGCCCTGTGGCCTCTGAGGGCAGCGTCTTGGGCCTCAGGTGTGTTTGGGCTGTTGGTCATCCTTGGGCAGAATTATGTGCCACCTCTTCACGAAGGATATTGGCCATAGTGCCCACTGTGAACCTTCCTCTGGGGGGTATCCTCTGCCCTAAGCGGACGCTGTTCTCTGAGGTCCTGGGCCAGGGCTTGTGGGGCAGCATGGGTGAGAAGCTGTCCGTCCACCCTTGAGGGGCAAGTGGCCAGGGGACCCTACTGAGCTGTGACAGTGGTGACAGGGCATGGAGTGCCAACGACTAGGGGCTGCATGGTTCTGGCCAAGGAAGCCCCCACGGGCTCCCAGCTTGGTGTGTAGCGCTCCAGAGCCCAAGGTCACCCTCTGCTCCACCAAGGTCAGAGCTGGGGACCACTGGGGGTGCAGGGGTGGCCCGGGGTGGAATTCACTTGGCGAGGCTGTGCTGAGTTTAGTGCCTGCTCGTTGAGTCTGCATTCTGGGTCTGGGGCCTTATCAAATGCAGGAGGACTTCCTGGATGAGGTGGCTGCCACGGCTCAGGGCCTGGGGGTGTTGGCGTGTCACCGGCCCGCTGGGCAAGGCTGGCCGGCGCAGGCCAGAGCCTCCTGCAGGCAGTGAATTTTGGCGAAATCTCGAAAGGAGCGCTGGCCTTTGTCGGAGCTGTTTGCTCCGATTAGAACTAATTGGACACATATCGCATTTTTCATAGCATCTAATTTTCTATTGATTTTAACGGGGCTGCTGGTGTTTTCAGCAGTGATTCCCCGCATCTTGTATCAGTCGCTGCTTGAAAATGCTGAGTGTACTTCCCTGTGTGGAATGATTCCATCAGCAGATGTTTTAAAACCTGTTTAATTGTTTGGTTCATAAAATGCACAAACTGTATTAGCTGCAGCCTCGTTCTTTCACACCCTGGTAAAAAGAGAGGCAGAAGGGCAGGGGTGGGAGGGGCTGTGCCGACGAAACCCCTGCCAGCTCCAGCCGCTGCCCTGCTTCTCTGGCGAGTGGTGAATTCACCAGAACATGGCCGTCTCCGTGCCAGGCCCTGCAGCCATGGCTCAAGGGCAGGCCCTGCCCTGGGCAAGAGGCGTTGCTCACGTGAATGCAGAGTTTGTGACGTGATTGCAAGTCATCGAGAGGGCTTGGCAGTGGCTGGCGCTATAGGGTCAGAGGCCCTGGGGCAGCCACGTGGTGAGGGGAGGTGAGTTCAGGGCCTGAGGAGGAGGAGTGGGGGCCTGGGGGGGGGCTGGGCTCGTGGGGCACCTGGTCTCTGAGCCACGGGCTGCTCGGGAGCTTGGGGCTTGTGGGACATTAGCATTTGGAATTTTCCAGATAGAAAAGAAAAAAATACTGCAAGGAAGTTGGGATCCCCGATGGTAGGTGAGAGACCCCAGGATGCAGAGGGGAAGGGATGCAGAAATGTCTGCCAAAGTGACTTGAAACAACCAACCAGGGCGCCCGTCAGAGAAGCAGGACAGTCAGGCACCTGGGCTGCAGGCGCGTCTCACAGTGGACCCCACTGTGCTGGGACACAGCCCCGTGTGCCCTTCAAATGCACAATCAAGTGTGGTAATCACGTATTCAGCAAAGTATTGCTGGAACATTCCCTGGACGAGGGTATGGGGGCGAGGGGAGGGAGAGGCTGGACATCCATCCACTGCCCCCAGGAGAGTGGCCCGGGGGCGGGGAGACGGGTGGGCTGAGTCTGGGGGGCAGGCGACGCCACTCGAGCCCCCGTGCCCTCCTAGCTGGGACTGCACAGGGCCGCAGGCGGCGTCCTCGGTGCTCACACCATGCAGGCACGTGGTGGGCTGGGGCGAGCTCGCTGAGACAGCCCTGGCCCCAGGGCCATCAGCCGTCACCCGAGGTCACTCGGGGTTTTGCAGCCAGCACCTTCACTGTGGTGCCCACGGGTGAAATGTTTGCTGTCCTCCTCGGCAGATGCAGAATCTCCCAGCTCCCTGTAGAAAAGAACCGGGGCTCTGGGCCAAGTCTCTGGCCTGGTGTTCTGCCTTCTCCTGCTTTGGTTTCCAACGGCCTCGAGCAGGGACCTGGCCAGGCCGGAAGTGGAGAGAAATGTGCAAGGGGAGTGCCAGGGAGTGGAGAGTTTGATGCGGAAGCAAAGGCCTGGCATGTGGGGACATCCCTCCAGACGCAGTGACACATGGAGAGAAATCAAAGAGCAATGGTGGGCTGTAGGGACATGCCGGCGCAGGGGATGCGGGGGGTGGGTGTGTGTGTGTGTCATGCACCCAAGTTGGTGCCAGGGCCTGGGTGGGACTGGGAAGGACTTACCCAGGGCGACGGTAACGGGGTGCAGCTGCCCGGCCCTCTTCCTCTTCCCCTCGTGGCGGCCAGGGCGCAGGGCCGACGGGGCAATCCCGTTGCTTGTCAAATCTTCCGCTTCATTAGGAACATCTTCAGCGGCGATACATGCGGCCGGGTGGCTCCGGCTGCGCGGTGTCTTCACCGGGGCTGCGGGCGGCCGCTCTGGGGAGCCTCAGGGCTGCCCCCCATCTCTGTGCTCCTGGAGTCAAACCAAGAGAGGTGTTTGCAGAGCCGGGGTCCAGCCAGCCCCTCTGTCTCTGGGGCTGAGCTCTGCCGTCTGTCACGGGACGTGAGGCTGAGAGCGCCTGGCACCCACCCCTGGGCTCCCCGCGAGCTCTGGGGAGGTGGTCTCTAGGGGAGAGGCCAGGGCCACGCACAGAGGGGGACCCTGCGGCACAGCCCAGCTCAGCTCTGGGGAGCGGGCAGCGCGGCAGGGACGGGAGGGGAAGGTGGCGGCCTGCGTGGCGGGGGCTGAGGTCTTGGGCGTCCTGGAGTGGCCCTGGAGGGTGGGCACCGTGCCGTGCCGCCCGTCGCCAGCGCCCGAGCATCTGCGGCTACAGTGTCAGGAGGCAGGGCCAGAAAGGGCCCCAGGGAAGAGGCAGCGGGCGGAGAGGGGGCTGCAGGGGCGAGTGCGGTCACCCCGCCCGGCCGGGCTGGTCTGTGCTCAGAGGGAGGTCCACACACAGGGCGTCGCGTTCCCGGCACCCCCCGCCCCTGCTTGACTCCTGATGAACTGGTGCTGGCAGGACAACTAATTTTCTAAAGAGGAATCTGTCCCCTCCAAGTCACTGAGGGTCATCAGGCAACTGTGGCCTGGGCTGGCCCCATGCTGGCCTCACACTGACCCAGGGGCTGTCCTGGGAGCTGAGGGGACCACCTTCACACTCTGACAGGCTGTAGGTCCCCAGACCAGGAGCCCGGGCCCTGGTGAGGGTCCTCTGTGTGGGTCCCCGTGTTCCTTCACGTCTCCACACAGGGCTGGCTTCCCTGAAAGGCTCGGGCCCCCATCCAACCACAGCCCCCCGCCGTGGGGCGGAGCCCAGCCACCCATTCCGGGCCAGGCTGGACTGAGGCCCCTGCAAGCCGGGCTCCTGCTCAGCCAGCGCCCAAGGCGGCACTCAGGGGCCGGTCCTGCCTCAGCTGCAGCTGGGGATGTGATGGGGGGGCAGGGGACAAGGGCCCAAGACTGCGGGATCCCGGGCCCCCAGGATGTACGCCCATGAGGGCAGGTCCAGATGCTGGTAGCTGGGCCCCAGGACCAAGACTAGCGGTGGTGCCGTGGGTGCCGGACGAAAGGCAGGATTGCTAAAGAATCAGTGAGTGAACAGTGGAGGGAGAGGAGGGAGGGAGGTGCCGGGGGGGGCAGGGGCGTCAGCGCCAGGAACAGGGGCTTCTGCCCCCCACCCCGGCTTCTTCCACTGGTCCCAACCAGGGAGTGCTGGTGGGCCAGCAGGGGGGGCCGGGAGCGTGTGTGTCTGTGAGCATGTGAGCTTACGTGTGTTTCTGAGAGTGGGTGCGAATGGTCTGTAAAGATGAGTTTGTGAGTGTGTGTGTCTACGTCTGGGCCTGGCTGTGTGTGTTTTGGGGACATGTGTCTGTGTCTCTCTGTCCCCGTGTGTGCTTCTGGGGTGTGTGTCTTTGTGTGTTTGGGGTGTGTGTTTATGTATGTGTGTGTGTGTCTGGGTGTGTCTGTTTCTGGTGTGTGTGTCTCTCTGGGCTTATGTGTGTTGCCTGTGTGTCTGGGGGGTGTGTCTATGTGTCTGGTGTGTGTGTGTGTCTGTGTGTCTGTGTGTCCGGGGGCTGTGTGTGTCTGGGTGTGTGCGTGACCCTCACACGCCCGCCCTCGCGCGCCCCTCCCACTCCAGCTGCGACCGGCAGAGCCTGGGGGCCCCTCGGCGCAGGTGGTCTCAGGGAAGGGTGGGGGCGTGGGGCCTGGACACCCCGTGGCCCCCATCTCGTCCGGACGTCGCACGGAAGCCGCCTTCGTCGTCGACGTCGCTGTTTCCCGTGGACCCGGGACCCAAATGCTTTGCTAAAGCTGGTAAAATGGAACCAAATCAACTGTTCAATGGATTTGGTCCCCTTCAACCAGCTGTAGCTGCGCATTGATGGCGCCGTTGGCCTGGCGGGAGGACACGCGACCACACGGGCCCAGCTCGGCCAGGGAACCAGGACTCCCCTCCTTGAGGTGGGTTCCTCGGAGACGCCGTCCCCTCGAGGGCGATGTGGCAGCAGAGCTGTGCCTGCCCCGCCCCTGCTGTCCTCGCCAGTTCACCATGGAAATAAATGTCTGTTTTCACACCAGAGCGTCACCTGAGAGCGTGTGTCCAGGAGCCTGCACGGCGTGGGGTCTGGGGTCTGCGGTCTGGCGCCTACGTCCTGCCCGTCCCGGCCTTGCTCTGCTTCCTCCTTCACAGCAACCTCGGCCTAGGAGGAGTGCTGGGCATTGATGACCTTAGGGATGCAGAGGGTGGTGGCTGGGGGGGGCGGCCCGCTGAGTCCCTGCGCCCACGTGTCCTGGTGTCACTTCAGCCGCCCCATGTCCTGGGACGGCCGGCTGCTGGGTCACCGGGCTCCTGACGGGGTTCCAGGACGGATGGGAGAAGCAGGGCCTGGGCCCGCGCTGGTGAGCCTGCTTTGGAAACCCCCCCAAACTGAGGATCTGGGGCTCTTGGCCTCCCGTGTCCTTCCTGCTGAAGCAGCTCTCAGTTGGGTGTGGAATCCTGCACCCGCTGGGGACTCAGGGGCCACCCCTCGTCCTCAGGAAAGGAAAACCCCGGGCCTGCAGTTTGCCGCCCCCCACAAAGCTGGCTACCGCCCCAGAAGCTGATCGGTTAGCTTTCAATTGATTTAGATACAGCTCACATCCATCTCCCGTGGTGGCCGGAGCTGTCAGCAGCCCGGGAAGGGAGGACCCCTGCCGGTGGGAGGCTTTTGTGCAGATACTGCGCCCAGACCAGGGGCCAATTTGCTGGCCGGGCACCTGTTCAGGAAGCCCCCAAACTGGCAGAGGCCCTTTGAATACGAGCCATCGCTTGACTCGGGACATGACGCTGGCCGTGGATGGGGACACCTGGTCCCCCAGGCCCAGCCTGTCCCTTCTTTCCTGTCCCCGCCCACGCTGCCCGTCTCCCCTGCGGCACCTGTGGTTCCGATTCTGACCCATGTTGACTCTGCCAGTGGTGACGGCACCGCAGCTGAAAATCACTGCCACACAGGGTCCCCACCCCAGCAGGCAGGGCCTCAGAACAGACAAGGGTCACCCCAGGGTCCAGCCCAGCCACTGCCCCAACTGGCCGGGCGCCTGAGCCCCAGGCCCCTCCCAGCTCCCGCCTGCAGCTCCCCTGTAAATGCAACGATGCCCCGACCCCCACCCATAGCACGGCCCTCAGCTCGAATCCCTGGAGACGGGGTGCTGCTGGTTCCCGGCCCGCCCACCCAGGTTGCGCGGGGTCGGGACTCCGAGAGCTGCCGTCCTGGCCCAGGTCAACTTCTGCTTCATTGACCGCGGGTGACCACACGGGTGCTGTGGATTAAATGACCAAAAACACCACCAAGCCTCCGCCAGGCCGAGCAGGGGCCAACCAAGGGCCGACAGCCCCCCAGCGGCCGCGGGCAGTGTGCGGACAAACAGGCGTGGGTGGGTGGACACCGGAATTTGAACCTCATATCATTTTTACCGGTTGTGAAATATTATTCTTCCTTTGATTTTTATCCCTCCTTGAGCTTTAAAAACGTAAAAGCCCCTCTCAGCTTTTAGGCAGTGGCAAAGCAGCCGGCTGGGATTCCGCCTTGGGCCGGGGGCGCCACCCTGGGCAGATTGGATGGATAAGTGAGCAACAGACACACGCGCTCCACGCCGTGTCACAGAAACGGCCTGTGTTTTGTTGCTGTTATCGCTGCCTAGTAGACATTTGGTGAGCAAACAAGAGGAGGCCCCAGGAAGCCCCGCTCCCGTCAGAGCCCACCCCTATGGCAGGCAAGTGCCCATCTCTGGAGCAGGGGTCTCCAGGGCACCGGGACCCAGCAAGTGGGGCACGGCCTAGGGACGCAGGCTCGTCCTGAGGACCCACACATCCTCCTGCCTCGCGCCCCGTCTTCTTGTCATAACCCCAGGCTCCGTGTCCGCCCGGGTGGGGTGCAACCACCAGCTGAGCACCTGGGCATCAGAGAGGGGGAGGGGCTCGCCCACGGTCACACAGCAGCCCGTGCCCAGCTCGACATGCAGGCCTGGCTCTCCTCTCGGGGGTCCTCGGCCAGGCCGCCCCTGGGGTCCCACACGTGGTCTCCCGTGCTGAGCGCTCACTGCATTGGGGGGTGGTGTTCGGCTGCGCGGTGGTGAGGCCCCGGGGGAGAGCGGGCAGGCAGGGACGGGGGCTCCCATGCTGGGGTGGAGGCTCTGTGTTTCGCCGGCTCTGGCTCCATCTTTTCTCATCCCCGGGGAGAGGGTCTGAATGGCCCATGCTGGAGGGTGACGCCTGGTGCAGCCGACGCTGAGGCCTGGGTGAAGGTGGGAGGTGACCCCGCCCCCATGGGACCCAGCCCTCCCCCTCCCCCACGTCATTATCTCCTCTGCTCACCTTCCTGCTGGCGGTTCGGGGGGTTCGCTGTGTCCACAGCAACATACCTGACGGGAGGTGTGCACGGCCCCGCCGCGGCCTCTGCCGTCCTGTGCATGTCCACGCGGGCTCCCTCCAGCAACGATTCCCCACGCTGGCTGGACCTCCTGGGATTCCACTGCCTCCAATATATTCCAGCTTGCCCGCTCGGCCCCTCGCCCCGGCCCCCGGCCTCCCTCCGGCCCCGTGTCGAGCGCTCGTGGACTTGCTCCCCTCCACTCTGTCCCCCCACGCCGTGTCCATCTCCGGCCCCGGCACCCTGCCCCTCCCCAGGCCTTGCTGACCGGGGTGCCTGCCAGCGTCCTCAGGTGTCTCTCGTCCCCAGCACTTGGCCGTGGGGTCCCTTGGCTCCGTGTGCCTGGCCAGGGCTCTCCTCCATGTGAGGGCAGAGGTACCTCCGGGGACCTGCCCAGGAGTCGGGGACGGGAGGACCCGGCACACGGCCTTCCACGTTTCTGGGGAGAACCTGTGATCTCAGGAGCTTTGGCAGCTCTTGACGAAGAAGGAAAATGACACACGTCAGAGCCTGGGATGCCAGCTGTCACAGCCGCTACCCCGACCCCTTACAAAGGCCGAGGGTTTGATCGCTGGGCTCCTCTTCCATCCTGGATTTTGAGCTCGTAGGGAGAGAGAACGCCCCCCACCCCCGACCCCCTGTTGTTTCCCCTTGGTGTCCAGTCCTTCCGGCGGGTGGGCGTCCGTGCCGGGGAGGGGCCTGTGGCTTTTGGATGGGAAGCCTGGTCCTCGCTCCTGCCTGGATATTTCTTTCTTACAAGGTGGCCCTGAAATGTCCATTACGTTCTAGTACAGAAAAGGAAACTCTTGTCTGAAAGAGATTCATCTTTCTCTCTCTCTTTGACAACACGGATGTTCCCGCGGTAAGCGGCCCCATGGTTCAGTGTGAGACGGGCAGCGGGGGATGGTGGGAAAGGTGGCCAGTCCTTCCTACGAGGACACGTGGGGTCAGAGCGGCGCTGAGGGTCCACGGGCCAGAAGGCCCCTCCCTGTCACTCCAGCCGCCTCTGCAGAAGGAGCCTGCCGCACCGGCTTCCAGGTTTGCCCCGACGGAGGCGGGGGCTCAACCCGGTTTGTCACCCTCCCTCTCCCTACCTGTCCTGGGGAAGCCCTCCCACTGCCAGACTTTCAAACAAACATGACAGTCATGCCGAGTGCCAGGGGAAGTGCGCTGCTTCCCGTCACGTCGGTGGTCTGGTTCTGCTCCGAGTCCCAGCATTTACAGCTGGGGCCACACGGACGCAGGAGCGCACATTTACCCCAGCACACTCAGGCAGACGTGTGGGCACACGCGACGCACACGCTCACGTGGACGCGCATTGCCACCGCCGCACACAGACTCCCAGCGCGAGGAGGCGGCCCAGGGTGGGCAGGTGCAGGCAGGTGGGCTCAGGGGAGGGGCGAGGGCAGCCCGAGGGCTGCAGGCGAAGGGAATAGAGCACCCGTGGTGGAGCCGGGGAGCGTGGGGACGGCGAGCTCTTGGGAGAGGCTCAGAGTGAGGCGGCCAGGCCGGGGTCAGCGTGGGCTTTCCTTGGCGAGCCCCCTGCTTCCCTGAAGACCCAGGCCCTCTTCCAGGAAAGCTCCCGGCTCCCACTTGCCCTTCCCCGGGCCCAGGGCCACTCACTACCCTTCTGCTCTGCTGTCTCGGGTGCAGGGGCCTCCCCTGCAGCCTGTGAAGGGTGGGGTCCTGTCTCCCCTCCCCACTGATCCACTTTCTGTCGCCAGAGATCGGGTCTGCCTTTTCCAGAAGTTTGAACGACGAAACCGCACGGTGTGTGCTGGTGCACTTGGCGTCTGCCTCCCGACATGCTGTTCCTGTGACTCCTCGTAGTGCGCCTGTTTCTTCCCATGGCCAAGCAGCATTTCGTTTCCTGGGGTGGACACTGCCTTTCCAGGAGGCCTGGGAGCCGTGGACCCCCAGGCAGGAGGGGGCCGAGGCCCGACCGCAGGCACAAGGACACGTCTGCCTTCGCTCTCCCGTGGTCCAAACTGTGTCGGCTGGGGATATAAACCCAAGGAAAATTTACTGGCTCCCATGGCCCAGGGGTCCAAAAACAGGGCTGGATCCAGAACCTCAAACTGTGTCATCAGAAATCTGCTTTCTCCACATCTCGGCTCCCTTTCCTCTGGGGCTTCATTCCTCTCTCTCCAGGTGGGGGCACAGGTGGCCCCTGACAGCTCCAGGCTCATCTATCCAACCAGAGCAGCAAGCAGCATCTGAGGGAGAAAAGGGGGGTGGCGGGGGGGGCAGAGGGGGAACCCGCAGAGGCCCCGGCGGCTACTCGTTGGCCAGGCCCGGGTCGCTTGACGGCTGGTCGGGGGGGGCAGGGTAGGAGGTCACCCACCAGAATGGCCCAGGCTCTCCAGAGAAAAACCAGGGAGCTGCTAGCGACAGGGGAGGAAGGATGCGGGGGGCCAGAGCCGGGCTCCTCGCACGTGGACCCACCCCACCGTGCCGAGGGCCGCGGGCACGGGAGGGCTGGCCGATGGCCGGGGGTCGCTTCCGCAGCTCAGTCGTCCCGGTGCAGTGGTGGGTGGCCGTCGAGCTGCTTTACTGTGCTTTGGCTTGACTTTATTTCTAAAAATAAGTAAAAGTAGAAATACTAGAATGCGGACGTCAACAAGAAGAAGCACACGTTTTGTAAACTTAACATAATTGAGACCAGGATGGACAATATCAGGGCTGTCGAGGGGCTCGTTTTTGTAGATTTTAGTTCGCTTTCCAGGCCTGCGTTATGTCCACAGTGAGAGAGACCCACAGAAGGACACAGACTGGCTCCTGGGGGGCGCACCTCCCACGAGGGTGGTCAAGCGTCTGAAGACACGGGGCGCTTTCCCGGCGGTGAGTGGCAGTGCGGGGCCCTGACAGGCACCCGGGGTGGGGCGGCTTGTCTCCGGCTTGTGGGTGAGGTCCGCCAGTAAGTTCACTGGGAGACGGTGGGGTCGTGTGCTCCCAGTCCAGATCGGAGCGAAAAGCAAATGACAAACAACAGATCACAAGGCGTTTCCCACCCATACAAAGCTGGACCGTACTTCTCAGCTCACCCGCCAGAAACGGGCTTTCTCGGGGGAGCAGGGCCAGACCCTACGGAAACTTCTAGATGGAGGCTTTCTGCGTCTTCCAGCACCAACCAGGGGACACCGTGACTGATGGGATCACTTGCACCTGTTAAATGAAAGCCCAGCCTCGCTGCAGAGACACCGATGATGACGCGCATGAATCTGCTCGCCCCTCGCTTTGGCTAAGTGCCCCCGTCTACATGAAAATATCCGATCAATAGCCACACACTTGCTCTTCCCGAAGGAGCCGAAGGGCAGCTTCCCCGATCTGCTTCTTGCTGGCTGGGCCGTTTTCCTCTCCTGACCTGCCACCCTGCTGGTGTTGCGGGCTGGCTCGGGCATCTCTCCGGAGGGCCCCAGGGGCTGGGCTGAAGAGGGGGGTGTTCCGTGTGCCCCAGAACTTGGAAAATGCCTGGAGAGCAGGTCTGGGGGGCTCTGAACTCTTTCTGAGGGTATCTGGGGTCGCCCCTGCCTTTGGACCAGGTTTTCCGGAGGTTTTAGTGTAGCACCATTGCCAGGGTAATTGTTCCAACCTGGTGTGCCCCCTTCCCATCCCCCTTCCTCTTACGGCTGCAGAGGGGCATGGGGGGCGGGCAGAAGCCCACGTTCCCCCAGCCAGCTGGTTGCTCAGGAGCAAGGGAGCAAGACGGGGGGCCGAAGCTCTGGTTGAAGACCTGCCGAGGGTGGGGCTGGATGCTTCAGCCCATCAGGGAGGGGAGGGGGTCTCTGGCCAGCACAGAGGGGAAGGGGGCCCAGTGGGGACTCCAGGTCCAGCCCTCTCCTTGCTGGGCACACCAAAGACACAAAGGTGGACTGAAGTCGTTGACAGGTGTGGCAGGGCCGGCGGGCAGGCCAGCTGGCGTCTGCTGAGGAAAACCAGGGCCGTGAACATCTGACCTTTGTCACAAAACTGAAGGGCACTGGGTCCCTGGCTCGGGTTTGTCAGAGGAGCTTCTCTGTTCAGGCAGCAGAGGCCAGCATCCCCTCCGAGAGTTAATTCCTGGAACCGGTAACGAGGGAAATTGCCCCAAGGAGCGGGTTTCTCCTGTCCTCGTTACTTTGTCGTGAATCAGACAAATTGGAGCCTGAGAGCTGGGGTGAGCTCGTGTGGGGCGGGGCTGCCACCCACCGCCCGCCTCGCCCACCCTGGTAGCTGCAAGCTGGACCCCTGGCCATGTGGCCGCTATCCCGAGGGAGATGAGAGCCAGGGAGGGAGATGGGAGCCAGCAGAGCAGGGGCGGCGCCAAGCCCGCTGGGAGATCAGGAGAGGCCTCTTAGGTGAACCTAAACGCAGAGTCAGCCCCGCACTGGAGGACAGCGCCGGGAGCCCACGGGCCAAAGCCCCGAGGGAGGCCGTGTGCTGCCCTGAAGCCTCCTGGGCTTGCGTGCAGAAGCCTCAGCAAATTCCTGGTCTGGGACCTTGGGGAAGGTCCCCAAGCCTGTCCTCATCTGTAAGCCGGGGCTGCCCTGCATTCCTCCTTACGGTGAGGGTGAGGGACCAAAGATGCAGTGCCCGGCGTTCACAGCCCACGAGGGGCACACCTCCACCGCCAGCCCTGCTCTGTCTCGTGCAGTCTGACAAGCAGGGAATCTGGGGGCACAGAGAAATGGGGAGCCCCCTGGGATACAGGATGTGCTCCCTTGAACATCCAAATTCCCCTGGACCCTAAGTCTCTCACTAGGGGGAAGGCGCCATGGTCTCCATGCCAGCCTTGCTCCTGCCCCTCCTTCCAGGTCCGCAGAGTCCCCCCTCCGAGAGGCCCTCCCCCAAACCTTCAGCCATCCTGGTGGGTCTCTCCCCACCCACGGCAGTGACCTCGGCCACTCTCAGTGAACGACATGTCAGCTCTTGATGGTACAGTTTCCAATCAGTTCTGTCATAATATTAACACAATAATAAAAATAGCATCTGCACGTCATGTGCCTCATCACCCCCAAACAGAAAGCCCTCCGCCCCCACCAGGAGTTCCCTGCTTGGGAAGAGATGGCTCAGGGGATCGGACAGGGCACGGAGGAAGGCTCGGGGACACGAACTTCCAGGACAGGCCAGTGGTTCGTGGAGGGACCCTGGGTAATAATTTGCCTTCTGCACCTGAGCAACACCTGCCCAAGAAGGCCAGCCGGGTCAGGCCAGAAGATGTGGGCACAGCGCTTCATTGAACAGTAGAAAAGTGCCACGTTGTCAGAGCCTTTTCAGGACCTGCCTGCGGACAGCTCCTGCCGCACTGCTCACTGCCGGCCCCCAGGCGAGCCCTGCGCTGGGCGGGCAGGGGAGCTGCGGACGCCCGTGGGCGCATGTGGGCTTGCAGGAACCCGGCACCCAGTCCCCTCCCCTCCGTGTGTCCCTGAGCCCCAGGCACTGATTCTCTGTCCAGAGGAGGACAGGCCCAGCTCTATCACACGAACCCTCGAGCTGGAAGACGAGCGCCGTTAATCAGACTCTCAGCAAGTTAATTAAAATGCTTGCTTGGTTCTGGGCACAACTTGGAATGAGGGTGTTAACACAGAGACTCACGGTATTTGGGGACGCCCTGGCCTGAAAACAGGCCTGACAAACTTCTACTACACCCTCCACGGATGGAGCGCGGATGCGTGAATTATTCAGGCGGGACTGTATTAATTGTATTGATGTATTAATAGCTAATAACGACATGCTAATAACTGCGGCCGTGGCCAGTCCGCGTTGCTCGCTCACGCCCTCCCCGTGATGCCCGCCCTGGGAGGAAGAGCTTACAGCCCCAGGGCGCTGGAGCCTGGCTGAAGGGCAGCAGAGAGCAGTGGGCGCGCCCCCCGACAGTGTCCCCCCCCCCGCTGCAGGCAGGTGCCGGAAAAGCGGCGCCAAATGGCATGGTGATGCAGGCCCACCTCCAGGTGTTCCTGGGGGGGGAGCCCAAGGACACAGCCAGGCGTGTCCCTGAGCTGACCGTTTGCACAGGTGTCCCCGACAGTCGGCTGCGAGCTCCCTGCTGCTGCGTCAGGCCTGTGGGGGTGGGGTGCGTGAGCTCCGGGCCCACGTGACTCCGCTTTGCCATCTGCAGAATGGATACAGCAGTTGGATCACCTTGAGGAGGGTTCACACCGGGCAGGAGTGCAGCACCTGTCAAAGGCAGGCGCTTGGACTCGCTTTATCATGCCCCTGAGGGCTTTGCCTAATTTCCTTCCTTGGGAAGCACGGCAGTAAATTCTAGAAACTGCTATGTTCCCTAGCGTCATGCCCCTCCTGGCCCAGAGAGGGGGGAAGAGGGGTGGGGCATAGGCTTGTTTTAAAAACAAGGTCTGGGGGGCTGGTGTTTGGAGAACACTGTGGAGGCCGGTGCCCGAGGCCTCCCGACACTGTGTTCTCAGTCCCTGTTCATGACGACATGTCCACACAGACCACTGTTATTAGCCCCATTTTACAGGGCTGGAAGGGAGACTGGCGAGTTCAGTGCCTTGTCCAAGGTCACAGCCACGGACAGGCCAGACTGGGCTTCAAATACAGGCAGAAGTTTCCAGAACCAGAGACCGTAACCACTAGGTGTCCCTCGTCCCGTCCGACAGTTGGAGAGGCTGGCGCCGCGGGCCCGCCAGACGGCCCCTTCCGCTGCACGGGCCTGCAGCCCCTCCCCCTTTCTCTCTGCCTCTCTCTCTCTCTCTCTTTTCTCTCTGCCCCCTGTAATGATGGCTCCAGGATGATTATCTGGAGGGGGCCCCGAGCATATGAAGCCTGTCCCCGATGGGGGCCTCCCAAGCACACGTGGGGACCCTTGGCAGCCTCACACCTGCCCGCACAGGCTCGTGTCCTTGGCCTTTGGGGGCTGGCTCCTCTGGGGCGGCGTGACTCAGAGTGGAGCTGTCATAAAGAACAAAAGCTGTGGAACATGCTTTTATGCCCTTTTGGCAACTTACCCCAGAATAGGCCTCTCACTCCTGAGCAAAGCATCCCCTCGGCATCTCGGCAAGTTCCCGGAGGGGCCCAGCGAGCCCTTGTCCCTTGGTGCTTCCTGGGGGAGGGGCAGGGTCATCAAGGACGCCGGGAGGTGGGAGGATGTAGGATGGGGCTCATGTGTGCACGATGAGTTCTCCCTGGAGGCTGGCTCTCATCCCAGCCAGGAGATGGGGGTTTGCTCTGCCAGGCCCACACCGGGGCAGGGCTCGTGTCGAGTGGTGCAGGGAAGGGCCGCTGGGCACTGTCGGCGCCCCCAGTGCCGGCTGTGCCCCTGCGTGGCGTCCTTGAGCCTCGAGCCTCGTGCCTCGTGGATGCCTCGGGGACGCAGGCTGGGCTGACGCAGCCCCTCTTGGGTGGCATCTCCCCACGGGGCTCAGTAGCCATGCAGGGAACTAGGACCGTGCAGGTGGGGTTTGCGGTGGGACGGGGAGGTGGGCCATTGGGGTCCTGGGTGGGCCATGGGTTTGAGGGCAGGAGGCCTTCCAGGAGAAGCCAAGGTGCAGAGGCGGTGTGACACGTGGGACCTGTTGGGCGACTGTGGCCAAGTGACCGTATGTCCCGACGTCAGTCCTCATGGCTGCCCGAGGGTCAGAGGGAAGACCTTGCTCAGCATCTGGTGGGGAGAGCTGGGCAGGTGGGCAGGAGAGCCCAACCCCTTGGTGGCCCCTGGACCCAGAGGGCTGTGGGTGCCACTGGGGTGCAGCCCCCTTCCCAGGCCTGGCCTCCTCTCTGCGAAGATGCTGTTCCTGCCTGAACTGCCCTAGAGGAGGAAACTCCTGCGGCGGGAGGCCCTGCAGGCCTGCATGGCGATGGTGCAGCCGCACCAAGACCTCGGCAGCAGCTGCAAAGGTTGCGGGGGGTCTGTGGGCACCGAGCCCCAAAGCCGGGGAACCTGTGGTGCTGAGAGGCTGTGCGGTCCCATCAGGGGATTCACTCTAAAGCGAGTTTGACCAAGGAGCTGCTCCTAAGGCTTTGGAGAAACTGCTGGGCAGACGACTTGGGGGAGGGGCAAGGGGCGGGCGGGAGGGGCGATTCGCACTTTTCTCACAGTCTGGATGTTCAACTAGCTGCAACGGCTGCTTTTATTTAAAAATGAGCCTTGAAAAATTTTGGAACACGAAATTCAGGCGAGGAGGGAGATGCAGACCCCAGGTCCTGAGAAACCAGGTTTGAGCGCCCCCCCAGCCCCCAGCAGCCTTCCTTTGCGAAGCCCCCGGTGGGGTGGAGGAGTCCCAGAGCCTCCACGCTCACCCCAGGAGGACTTCACAAGGGCGCTGCAGGTCTCGCACTTAACTGCTATTAGCTCCGCATGTCAGGGCTGTTTAGAAAGAGAGCATTAGTACTTCCCCCAGGGTTTGCAGCCCAGCACAGGTGTGATATATGAGTGTTCTGTGATTCAGACCTACAGACCCAGGCTGCCCGTAAAATATCTGTCCAGGAATCTGGGCGTGCGCGCAGGTCGGGGGGGCAGACAACCTGCTCCAGAGTTGCGTGCCAGTCGCTGCCTCTCTGGGCTGAGAGGAAAGATGGGCAAACAGTAAAACCGCTGAAACCGATGCCGGGAAATGGTAGCCACTCCCCACCCCTCCCCAGCGGGGCCACAGCTGGGCTGGACGCACCCACTCGCATCTCCGGCTGAAGGGCCGCCTACCCCCCGTGCGCCCACAGAAGGAGGGGGCCTTGGGGGGGAGACATCAGTCTTCGCTCTTGCGGCCCCAGCTGCTTGGACGGCCCACCCACGTCGCAGAGGGTCACCCACTTTCCTTGTAGTCGGCTGGTTTAACTGTTGATCACATCTGAAAATGCCTTCATGCAACATCTGAACTGGTGTTTGACCAAAGAACTGGGCCCCGAGGCCCAGCCAATCAACGCATAAAATCACCTTTGCCTTCCGCAGGGTGATGGGGGGGGGGGTCTTCTGAACCCCACTGCCAAGAGGAGCGGAAGTCCAGTGTTCCTGGGAATTAGGTCGGATCTTCCGCCCATTTTCCCAAGGAAGCCAGTGATCCAGTGGCATGAGTCACAGACGGGTTTGTGGTTCTCTGGTCCAAGGGAATCTGCAGGCCTGGGTACTGCCGAGCTCTGCGTTCATCCACACCTTAATGTACCCAGGAAATACCTGAGGAGTTTCTGTGCCAGGCATCACAGAGTCCAGTGAGGGGCAGGGCACGTGGAGTGTGGGGCTCATGGCAGGTACTCATTACCTGCTTTGGGTGAGTGGTCAGGGAGGACTTCCTGGAGGAAGGGATGTGTAAAATGAGACCCAGATGACGGGTAGGAGTTCTGAGCAGGTGAATTCTCCCCGGTTGTCCCCACACCTGCTGGCTACCTCGGATTTGAGGTGCCCCCTGAGCCCGGGGACAGGTATGTACAACATGTTCTGAGAACCAGCAACACGCCCCTGCGGGTCTTGGCCACACCAACTAGAGGGCTTGTTCTGCGATGACAGTGGACTCGCCCCGCCTTCCCTGGCCTCACGTGGACACTCACAGCAGAGCTGAACACACGATGTGTGGGCGGAACCCCCCTCAGACCCAACTTGCAGTGTGAGGCCCACCTGCGCCACGGGTCAGGTGTGACATGGCCGCACAAACACACACCACACACGCTGAAACACACATGCCGTTCACACATGTCCCCTGTAGGTGACGGGTCGCCACACAGACAAGGTGGCGGCTGGCGTCTAGTGCAGTGCACACGTGACCACGGCCGGCGGGGATCTGGAATGTTGCCAGCCCAAGGTGGCAGCAGGTGGCTCTGCACGGAGCTGTGTCTCCCGCTGGCCACGCCCCTCAGCGCAGCTCAGCTGGTCTCTCCGAGGCAGAGTGGGTCGGGAGGCTGGGGCCTGTGTGACCTGGGCAAGCTGCTGCCTCTGTCTGGGCCTCGGTTTCCTCATCTGTAAAGTACGATGACAGAGAAGCAGCACATTGGAGGGGGCGGCACTCAGGTCCAGACCCGGGTGGGGAGATGCCCGAGGCTGGAGGTGCCTCAGGTCCCCCCCCACCCTGAGGCTGCCACCCAAGCAGGACCTGGCGTTACACGTGGCTCATCCTTGCCACCAACACTTACTGCGTTGCCTGGGGCTCTGCCCTGTGGCTCTGGAAACACGAACAGGGATGATGCGTCACTGCCGCTCCGGGATCTCACAGACGCGTGAACTACGTGTGCCTGAGGCCGAGTGTGCAAATCTAATTTGGTGGCTTCACGCTATTTAAACGCGCTAAGGAAAGCCACTCTGAGAGCATGTCTGATCAGTCCCTCCATGAGCTGCGAGCCACCAGGAAGCACGGGTTCTGGGACAGGGGTTGACAGCCGTCAGCAGAAAGAAGGGTTTCCTGGACGAGTTCACTGGCGGAGCCCCTGGCACCAAGGTCACAGAGCCCCCCCTGCTGGCCTGTGGGCCACCTCTGGGAAGCCGTGTGCTGAGGCTCTGGCCCCACAGCTCGTGGAGCGTCCATGCGACCAAGGGTCCTGGGTACCCACTGTGGGAAGAGCTGCTTCCAGCCGACTTCACCCCGGGACTGTGAGGCTGGGCCCCCACTGGCACTGTTGAAGCTGGAGGGCAGACGTGGGGACCCTCTGTCAAGAAAAACTTGGTGTGACACATTCCCCAGGGTTGCCACAAGTGGGGAGCGCTGGTGTCTTCGTCTGGGTCCCTGACGCAGGCCCTGGACAAAGGTTTGGGGCACACAGTTTGTTTGGAGGTGATGCCAGCAAATGCCGCGAGGAGCCGGGAGGAGAGACCAGGAGGGGAGGAAAGGCAGTGAGCGGGAGCTGGTGAGACGCGAACGCCGAGGACTCTCTGATGCGGTCCCGAGTGGGGGACCCCCAAGTGGGGGATGCTGAGTGGCTACCACCAACTCCCGCCCCTTTTGGTTGGGGTCTCTCTCTCCTGGAGGCTCTCCACCTGCCCCGCACGCCGTCCACTCAGGCCAGAGATGTTCCAGGGTGGGTGGGAGAGGCCGGAACTGTCCAAGGTGGCCTCGAGAATGTCCATGGCCCCCCACCTCCCGCTGTGAGGCTCGCTTTCAGCACCGAGGAGAGTGGCCTCCGGGCCTGGGCTTTATGTCCCCGCTGGCCGAGGCAGAAAGCGCTGCAGCTGCTGAGGGTAACATCTTCTCAAGCAGCGATTCACATGGGGGCGAGATTACTCTTTCATTTGGGGCATGAATAACCAACTTCCTACTAATCTGCCAGCGCTTTTATTATCAATATTACATGAGTTTCAGTTGTATAGCACTATAATTCGACATCTGCATACACTACAAAGTGGTCACCACCACAAGTCCAGCTGTAGCCCACCCCCAAACCCCTCCCCTCTGGTAACTACTAATCCGTTCTCTGTATCTATGAGTTTGTTTTTGTTTCATTTTGTTTGTTGTTTGTTTTGTATTTTTAGTTACCATATGTGAGTGAAATCATATGACATTTGTCTTTCTCTGCCTTATTTCACTTAGCATAATACCTTCAAGGTCCATCCATGTTGTCACAAATGGCAGGATTTCATTCTTTTTTTTTATGGCTGAGTAGTATTCCATGGTGTATATACCACATCTTCTTTATCCATTCATCCACTGATGGACCCTTAGATTGTTTCCATGTCTTGGGATTTCTTTATCTATCCATCCATCCATCCATCCATCCATCCATCTATATATCATCTCCTTGCTTATTGGGGGCAGGACAGGGCTGGCACAGGCCTGGAGATTCATGGGGCCCTTCTCTCAGCAGAGCTGGGGCGAAAGGTTTACAGGGGCCCACATGTTCGGGGGGGGTTCTGGATAAACCAGCAGGAAATGGCAGTGATAAGCCCCGAAACCAAATCTGGGGAAGCTAAGGCTGACCAGGCCCGCGACACGCAGGGCCCGAACTCCACGTCCTGCTCGGCCAGGACTTTCGCACGTGTGTGCATGTGTGCAAGTGCCCACACGTGTACACAGGGGAGTCAGAGGGCAATGGAAGCTGTGCTGAGTGCAAAGTGTTGCACATGTGACATGCAGGAACCTTTTCATACACATGCATACGCACACGCATATGTGCACACACAGGCACAGCCCAAAGCGTGCCCTTTCCATGGCCCTGGGAAGCACTTTTTGAGAAAACAAGGCAAACCACGCGCAGTCCCAGCCTGGGGAGTCGTGGAGCCCGTTTCCATCCCGAGTCCTTGCCTGGCTGGCGGTGGAGGGTGGAGGTCAGCTCGGTCACTGGCTGGAGCCCGTTGGCAGCGCTGGGCCTGGCACAGTGAATGTGGCCCCCGCAGGCAGCTGAGGGAGGGCTTGGGCCAGCGTGGGGCCGGCCTGGCTGCGGCAGCCTCCGCTGCGGGTCCATTAACAGCGTGGGCGGAGGCTCCAAGCTGCAGCCAGAGATGACTTAAGAGAGCGCCAGAGGGAAGGGACGTGGTCCAGGAGAGCGCCCCCGGCCCCCCTCACCGGCCTCGTCCTGCCAGGGCCAGCCCTGTGCCGAGTGAATGATTCAGCAGGCCAGCTGAGACAGGCGGGCAGGGCAGCTCCTGGCAGCCAGTGAAGGGCAGGCAGGACGAGGGTTGGGGGGCGTATGTGCTCCGTGGGTTCCGTGTCATCCCCACGCCCCTGGAGAGAGCGAGCGCTGACTGTTTCAGAGCTGGGGAAGCTGAGGCCTGGAGGGCTTCCTGCCCAGCCCCTGGGCTGGCTCCCCGGCACAGCAGGCCCGCTCCCGCCAAGCCGAGCGAAGCCTCCGCTGCAGAGGTGACATCAGAGCCCCAGGGCCTCCAGGAGCAGAACGCACCTCCCGGGAGGAGCAGCAGGGCTTCCCGGCCAGGAGACAACGGCTGCTTCCTTCTGCCCTGGCCCCAGCTCCTCTGACCGGCCCCTGGCTTAGCGAGGGTGTCCTGAGCCCCCGAGATCTGGAGACCACCCAGCCACTCGCCGGGACCAGGCAAGCAGCGATTTCTGCTGTGGCCCCGCAGAGGGATCGGCGGGGCTGGGGGGGCTGCCTCCTGGGGTCTGCCCTGGGGTTCCTCAGGCGTCCCAGGTGGGGACATCGCCTCCCCTGCTCCAGCCCCCTTTCCCGGGGAGGCCCTGCCCAGCCTGGCAGCTGCCTGGAACCTCTCTGGGCTGTGGGCACGGACCCCACGGCCGCAGCCTCCCTCCAGGACCTGCCTGTGGTGTGGATGGAGCATGGAAGAGCGCCCACGTGAGCACGTCCCAAGACAGGACGAGGCCGAGGTTCCCCCGAGGTGGGTTCAAGCCCCACTCCTCTGCTCACTGCTGTGTGTCTCCATTTCTTCATCCACACGATGGGCAGCACTGATCCAGGAAACCTCTGACCCAGACAGAGGAGGTCGCTGCCCCCAGGGGCTCACATTCTAGCGGGAGGTATCGGGGGGCAGTGCCTGGAAAAGAGCAGCTGAGACAGCGTCAGGTTTTTATAGGAGATAGGCAGATGGGGGCATGGAAGGCCAAGAAGGACCCCTCCCAGAAGAAATGTCTGATTCAGGCCTGAGCCGCCGCGCAGCCTTGTGGGAGAGCATTGCAGACAGCAGGTGCAATGGCCCTGAGGCAGACGGGCCGGGGGGCGGTCCGCGCCAAGAGGGGAGACCCATGTGGCTGGAGCCCAGGCAGAGAGGGACTGCGGCAGGTCTTGGGGGGCGTTGTGGACCCCAGTAGGGAGCAGGTTTTGTTCTGAATGAGGTGGGGGCAGAGACGGCGGGATCTAATCTGTATTTTCACAAGGTCCCTTTGGCTGCTGTGGGGAGAGAGATGGAGGGGTGAAGCCTGCGGGCAGAGGGAAACTTGAGCTTATGGTGAAGGAGGAGCCACAAAGCACAGAAGGGATGGGACGAGGGGGCGGAACTGGTGGCGGGGCCTTGGGATGGTCTGGGCCTGACGGGCAGCAGAATGGTGCTGCCTGCACGCCGGGCCTGAGGCCCCCGCTGGACTCCACGTGGACAGGCAGGCCTTCGAGGGCTAAAACAGCTCAGGGGAAACGTAAGGGACATGGGCGTGAATCTGGGGGCATCAATGTCCGGGTGACCTCGAAGCCCTGGGACTGGCTGAGGTCATGAGGGGTGTGGACAGCGGGGAGAGGAGGCCTGAGCCCTGCGGCCCTGGGAGGCAGAGAGAAGAGGAGGAGCCTGGATGGGGGGAGTGGGAGGGGAAGTTGGAGGACAGTGTGTGTGGTCAGGGCGGGCACGCAGTAAGTGCTCAATAAATGCAAAGTCAGCAAGTTATTGGCACGAAGTTCCCTGGTCAAGAGACAGTGGGACTTAGCTGTCTGAGTCCAGATGGACAGTGTTGGGTGTTGGCGGTGGTGCCGTCGCCGTGGCAGGGCGCCCATGTGGTTCCCACGGAGGGAAACCGAGGCTCGGGGTCACACAAGCTGCGGAGTGTGAGGGCTGCACCAGGACCCACGCGGGCCGTCGCGCACCTCCCGTGTGCTCTCCCGTCGAGGCCGGGGGAAGGGCCTTCCGTGGACCTTCGCCCCGGGCCACGCTCACTGTGACTGCAGGGCAGGTGTTCAAGCCCATCATCCAGGTGAGGTGACTGAGGCTCCCACAGGCAGCAGGGCACCAGCCAGGTGGAGGCCCAGGGCATAGTAGGACAAAACCCCCGCCCCGCGGGCTCCTAACACCCGAATCGGTGGAGATGAGCCCCCTGGAGTCACCTCCATAGGGCAATGACAGTGACCCTCCAGCAGCCGGGAGGGGAGACGGCGCCAGGCCAGGTGGTCAGCCTGGGACAGAGGCCGGCTGCATCTGCCCGGGAGCACCGCTCCCCATGAGCCCCCGTGTGGCCTGCGGGGGGAAGGGCTGGCTGTGGGGGTGCTCAGCCCAGGTCAGCTCGGAGCCTCTGGGGCCTCTGGCCATGTCGGTCCGGGTGCAGGTCAGGCCTGGTGCAGGTCAGGCCCGGGTGATGGTCAGGCCCATGTGCTGGTCAGGCCTGGGTTCTGGTCAGGCCTGGGGGCAGGTCAGGCCTTGGTGAAGGTCAGGCCTGGGTGCTGGAGTGTGTGCTGGACCTCACCTGGACAGCCTGAGGGCAGGCCGGGCCACATGAACATCAATACTGCCTTAGCCAGCTAGGTTGCCTCAACAAAATACCACAGCCTGGGTTGCCTGAACACCAGAAACTCATTTTCTCACAGGTCTGGAGGCTGCAAGTCTGAGATCAGTGTGCCGGCACAATCTGGTTTTGGTGAGGGCTCTCCTTTGTGCCAGCAGTCAGCAGCCTTCTTGCTACGTCCTCACGGGGCCTATCCTCGGTGTGCACGCAGATAGAGTGGCTCTGCTCATGGGGCCACTAATCCTACCATGAGGGCCACATCCTCATGACCTAACCTAACCCTAATTACCTCCCAGAGCCCCCTCTCCAAATACCATCACATTGGAGATAAGGCTTCAACACATGGGTTTCAGGGGAGTTTTAGGGGCACCCAAAGGTTCAGTTCATAATGTGCAAAAATCCTCAACAGATACTAGGAAATGGAATCCAGCAAAAATAACGAGTCTGTCGTAACTAAGCAGAGTCATCTCTGAATGCACGGCTGGCTCAACACTCGATATTCCAGTCACAACACCTGGGCGGTGCCATTAGCTCAGGGAGGTAGTGAGGACTCCACGGGCAGCCAGCCCAGCTGTCCTGCATCTGGCAGGGGAGGCTGAGTGGCCAGCAGCCGGTCGGGTGGGGTGTGGTGTCAGCACGTTGATGCAACATCTTCTTCTCCTGCGTCAAAGTCGACCAACATCCTTGGACTTGGGCAGCAGCTGCCCCTCCTCCCGCCTCGGCCGTGGGGAAAGGGGGGCAGGGCCGGACTCCGAGTCTGAGCTGGGACCTGGGAGCCACCCGGCCACACATGGGGTTAGGAGCAGAGGGGCTGGAGCCCACACTGGCCCCTGCCCACCGTTCTCCGAGCCACTCAAGCTGCCTGGGACCCAAAGCCCTTGTCAGACCCAAGTTTCTCGCCCCACACCCCAGCTCTGGGGGTGAATAATTGAAGGCAGAGCCGATGAGCTCAGAGCTGGTGTGTGGGGGGGGGGGTGGTCTGGCTGGACTGCGGTGACTCAGTAAGGAGGAGGAGACGGGAAGAAACGCATCTCACACACACCGGCCCAGCGGTAACGGGCAGGAAGGGGGACGTGAGACATATGGGCCGTGACAGCTTAATGGCCTTTGGCTAGAGCAGCCCCTGAATGTGCTAGCTTGGGGAGGCTCCGAGCTGAGACCACTCCATTGGCCGGGCTGGGAGGGGGTGGTGGCACCTCCTGCTGACCTCGGGGGGGCGGCGGGAGGCTGGGGAAGAGGCTGCATCTTGGGGACCCGCACCACCCGGCCACACCTAGATGGGGACGCATCTGGGCCGGACCCGGGCCCACCCTGCCTGTTCACCGTGACGCCTGCCTCCCCTGGGGGCCCTCCCGGGACCCGCCAGCAGAGGCTGGGAGGCCGGGGTAGTGAGGGCCTGACTGCATGGGTTCCTGTCACTGCTGCATCACAGGCGCCCAGACTTGGGCTGTAAGATGACCCCGTCCATTGCTTTCGGAGTCTGTGTGGCAGGATTCGGACAGGCCCCGTGGGATGGCCTGATTTTGTTCCTCAAGGTCTGGGAAGACTTGAGCCTGGGGGTCCAGTCACCTGGGGGCGTCTCCTGCAGTCGTGGCCTCTGTCAGCAGGAACCTTGGCTGGGACGCCTCCCGGGGCCCGAACATGGCGCCAGCTTCTGCACCTGGCGCCCAGCAGAGACCAGTGCAGGCTGGGTCACCTTCTATGGCCAAGACTCTGGAGTGGAATGGCGCCATTTCCACCATGGTTACAAGGCCACCGGATTCCAGAAGAGGGGACAGAGACCCCCACCCCTCCACGGAAGGGTGTCAGAGTAACGCTGGAGAAGAGCCTGGGGCTGGGAGAGACCCGTCTTTGGAAAAGCCCGTCCGCCTCTTGCGTGGCTGCCGGCAAGGCCCAGAGCTACGTGCAGCCACCCACAGGCCCTGCCGCCAGACCCCGCGGACTGTCCTGCTCCGCCAGACAGCCCTCCTTCCTTGGAGCCCTGGGTACAGCGGGAGTTGCTTCTCTGATTACTGCGACCCCGGGGGGGAGGGGTGCACCCCCCACGCACCTAAACACACCCAGGGCTCGCCCAGGACAGGACTCAGGTCAGGGCCTCCCTGCTCAGAACCTGGAGGAGAAAGCACACCCACTCCCGGCTGCCCTCCCAGCCGTGCTCCCAGGTGAGAGACCCAGCCCCAGCCTCCTTGCCTGTCTGGAGCCACTGGAACCACACTGGTGGCCTGGCGCCCACCAGCTTGCTGTGCTCAACCCTCTGTGAGCGTGGGGCCCCTCCCCTGCCCTTCACCACCCAGCTGGGCTCCACCGGTCACAGACGTCTCGTCCCAGCCCGGCCCGGTGATCCACTGGCCTCCCTTGGGATGTCTGCTTTTCTGTTGCATCGGTGACGGGGGGTGGGGGGTGTGATAACAGGTGGGGGTCTCAGCCTGGCTGGGGTCTGAGGACGTGGTCCCTACACCCCCTCCAAGGAGACTGTGCCCACTCCCCTCGAGCTGTGCGGGGCAGCAGGGGAGCGGCCGGGTGGGAGGGGGAGAGGCTGAGTGGGAGGGGCCCCGAGTGGGAAGATGGGGCCACCTGGACCAGCCCTAAGCCCCAGACCTCTGGCAGCTACGGTCGAGCCCCACCTGGGGCCCCTTTGGGGCCCGATGCCACCTTCCCCTGACCCTGCAGCACTCCTGTGGCCCTCAGCAATGGCCGGCCGTTCTCTGCCAGGGCCGGCCCATGTGCAGGGACAGTGGGAGGAGGGGTGCCCTGCAGGCCCATCCTCGTGGGGCCGAGGGACAGCTCACAGGAGCTTCAGGACCCAGCAGGCCTGCAGGTGGCCCCTCGTTGGTGGCCCCCCTCATTCTTCCAGGTGAATGAGCCACTGGTGGAGACAGTCCGGCTGTTGGGAATCATGTGAACTGTTATTTGTCATTAACTCTTTTTTTTTATAGTTTTTTTTTTTTTTTTTTGGCTGTATTGGGTCTTCCTTGCTGAGTGCGGGCTTTCCCTAGTTGCGGAGAGCGGGGGCTACTCTTCCTTGCGGTGCATGGGCTTCTCATTGCGGTGGCTTCTCTTGTTGCAGAGCACGGGCTCTAGGCACGCGGGCTCAGTAGTTGTGGCTCGCAGCCTCAGTAGTTGTGGCACATGGGCTTAATTGCTCCACAGCATGTGGGATCTTCCCAGACCAGGGCTCGAACCCGTGTCCCCTGCATTGGCAGGCAGGTTCTTAACCACTGCGCCACCAGGGAAGTCCTGTCATTAACTCTTCTCTGATGTCACTCTATGACCTGATGAATAGTTGAGCTGGGCGGCCCCAGAATGTTTAAATTTTTTCCCACTCGGGAATTGCAGGGGAGCACGCATCTCCGGAATGTTCTCCCTCACACCTGTCCGGGCAACTTTATAAAATCCAAATTGCCACTCCCGCCTTTTGGCCACCATCTCATTAATAACGAATAGAGCACTTATGGACGACACCTTCCTCTAAATGCAACGACTAACCTACTTGGCTTTCATGCAAGTGGGTGGCATCATCTGAAATTCCAAAAGGAGAGAAAGACACTGCTGGTCAGAGAGGGGGGAAAGCGGGGAGGGCCAGGGGCTGATGAAGTCCCTGCCGTCAAGAAAAATCCCTTGCTGGAGAACAAAGGGTAAAAATAGCAGCCCAGCTAAATGGACCACACTCCTGGAGAGCGATGCTGACTCTTCCGGCCCCCAGCTCTCCGAGGACCCGCAGGTTGACCCTGAGCTGGGAAGTGCTGGGCTGGGGGCCAGTGAAGCACTCAGCGCTGAGAGCGGCCCAGTTTTAACTGGTGTTATTCATTAGCTGTTTTACTCAGCTGGCTGGCAGGGCCCCAGCATGGCCCCAGCTGCCTCCATGGCTGGAGGGATGCGGGACTCCGGGCGAACGTCCCCCGGGGCCAGGCAGGGTGCACCCCCCAACCACAGCACCCTCCTCCTGATGCTCTGGGGGCGTGTCCCCGAAGACCTGTACCCCCAGAGCTCACCACCCGTCCCCAGGCCCTGCCCAAGGAAGCTGTCTGCCAGCTCTCACTTTCTGTGGGTGACTGAGGCCCTGGCCTGGGGAACCCCTCGACTGCATGCCTGTCACGAGCGGATTCTCCGAGCTGTGGCCCAGCCAGAATTCCAGCTCATTTCAGCTCAATATTCACCCGCTGAGGAGTACGAGGGCCCGCTATGTGTCCGCTGTGGGTGCGCTCATTTTAGGTAATTTGATTTCCTCTTTAAATAGCATTCAAGGGGACTAGCAAACTCACCCCCCAACCAAGTTCCCGACGGATTAAAGGGCGTCGTATGAGGCATGCTCCCAAACGATGCTCGCCCGGACTGCAGCTAAACCCTTCCTGTGCTCAACACGACTCAGGCCTAAAAAGGAACGACATAATGCCATTTGCAGCAACGTGGATGTGACTAGAGATGATCATACTAAGTGAAGTACGTCAGACAGAGAAAGACAAACACCATATGACATCACTCATATGTGGAATCTAAAATACGGCACAAATGAACATATCTATGAAACAGAGACAGAATCATGGACATAGAGAACAGACTGGTGGTTGCCAGGGGGAAGGGGGTGGGGGAGGGATGGAGTGGAAGGTTGGCGCCAGCAGCTGTGAGCTTTTATACAGAGAGTGGATAAACAACAAGGTCCTACTGTAGAGCACAGGGAACTGTATTCAATATCCTGTGATAAACCATAATGGAAAAGAGTATTTAAATAAATGAGAAGCTAGATATATGTATAATTGAATCATTTTGCTGTACAGCAGTAATTAATACAACATTGTAAATCAACTACACGTCAATTAAAAATATTATATATATATATATATATATATATATATATATATATATGGCCTACCTTCAAACCAAGGCGACAATGCCCACATTTTAAAATCCACTCTGCTTTATTGTCTGTTGCCTGGAAATTATTGCAGGGGTGCAAACACTGCATCTCACACTCTGTGATGATCTGAGATGGGCCAATAAAATGTCTCGTAAACCTAAAAACGACGCTCCCCTGACCCCCTGCTCTGTGGCCACTTACAGCGGAGTTCTGCAGCTCCGAGGCCGCAGGGAGATGGGGCCGGTTGGGACTTCCTTCCCCGCTGCAGAGGACATTTGCAGGAGGAGCCCGTTCTTGAGGTGGGGGGACCTGGTTTCTCCTGGGGGACCCATCCCTGCCCCATCCCAGCCCACGTGTCCCAGGTCTGGCTGGCTGGCCATGGTCCAGGGCTGGCCCGTGACCTTGGTGATGTCAAGGAGACTCAGTTCTACGAGGAGTGATGAGGGGAGCAGCCTCTGTCTTTTCTGGGGGCTGCTTCCATTTTGGCAAGATGGGCCTGCAAGGGCAGAGCAGTGTGGGTACGGTGGATCTCGTGTTCATGAATGTGCAGTGGGGCCCCGAGAATCACTGATTTAAGGCCCTGTTGGCCATGATAAAGGTGAAATGTTTAAATGAATCAGGTGCTGTGCAGAGAACAGCCTGGGAGGAAAAGGGTGAAGTCGTGGTCCCCCCACCGTTGGCCAGACTGGGGCGGCAGGGACAGGGAGGGTGGGAGAAGACACCGAGGGCCGAGGGGCTCCCCGCAGTGGCGGGTGACCCCCACCCCCCAAAGCCATGTCCCGGCTGGTGGCCGCCCTGTCAGGGGACCCAGGGGAGCGTGCGGAGTGGGGAGGAGAGGGAAGAGGTCACTGGAAACGCCCAGGGGGCCCCTGGAACACCGGGGGGAGGGCCCTGCCCCCCACCGCCTGGGCCAGGTGACACTGGGAGTCCCCTGCAGGCATGCGGGAGCTGGGCCAGCGCGCACACCCCAGGCGGGCGTGTCCCCGAGCCCCCGACGACAGGTCCACGTGGGCGAGGGGCCCGAGCCGGCGGGCCTGGGAGCCTTTTAGTTACGAATGGCAGGATGGGTGGTGATTAACTGGGAGGGAGGAGCACGGCCCAGTCCAGGGAGTCGGTGTGGTCAGAGGCTGAAGGGAAGCTGGGCCAGGCCACTGGGAGGGGTTTGGTCTGTTTCTAACGCAATAGAGAACCACTAATGGGCTTTTAAGCTGGGGCGACGGGAGGGGGGCGTGATATGATTCAGCAGCTTGTGTCTTTCAAAGATCACTGCTCTTGTGACTGGATTGGAGGGGGCAGGGTGAGGGATGACGGGGTGGCGGGGGGATGTGTTATGTGTCAGGTGACAGAAGATGACGGTTTGTACGGGGCAGGGGGCGGGGGGAGGAGAGACGCCCACAGACACCAAGGACACTCAGGGGCGAAGTCAGAGGGATGAGTCCCAGCCACGCTCAGCCAAGGCCCTTCCCACATCGGTCAGCTGTCACCGTGTAACCAGCATCCCTTGGCAGGTGCGCCAGGCATGTCCCCCTCACTCCCGGGTCTGTGGGTTGGTTGGGGGTGGGCTGACCCAGCTGGGTCGCGGCTGTGGAACCACAAGCTCTACCCACTGTGTTTCTTGTTCTTCTGGAAGCAGCAGGCTGCCAGGGCCAGTCCTTCCCACGGAGACACCAAAGCAGAGCACAGCCCACCCACCGACGCGCAGAGCAAGGCTTTGCTGGTCGTACAAAGGGTCCCTACGGGGTGTGGGGTCCCAGGACTGCCCCTGGGAACAAGGGCCTCTGGCCCGGACAGCGCTCCCGTCCCTGGTCATCTCAGAGGACTCAAGGGGCAGTGACCAGCAACCTTCATCGCAGGTCAGAGGAAAAGCTTCACAAACGGGGAGGTACTGGCATCAAGTCATTTTACGGGGCAATGTTCACTAGGCGTGTAAACTGTTTTGAAAGGCCACTCCCCTGGGGTATGTCCGATGCAAACCTGGGTCAAATGAACAAAGAAATGCGGAGGGGGGGGGGCACCCTCCCAGGCTGTTCACGTGGAGGAGCAGGAAGGCTGAGCGGCGTCCAGCCCAGAGGCCTCAGCTCTCCCCCCGAGGGGTCAGCAAAGGACCAGGAGTTTTGGGAGCAGCGCGCCCGCCTTCTGCATCCCCCGTCTGGCCAGGCAGCAGCGGTACAGTCATCGGTCGCAAGGATGCTAAACATAAAAGGATTGCTTTCCGGGAAAACTGCTGACGCGCAGGACTCTGGCAAAGAGAGAGCTTGAGGCCGTCAGGCCCCCCGGATCCGCACGACCCGTAATCAATTTTCAATCCTTGGAACAAAACTAGTCCTGATTTATGAAGTTCCACAAGTCGGTTCTTTTCTGCATCGCCCGGCGTTAGAAGCAGGGACGCCCTCCCAGGCAGCCCCATCGGGCGCAGGGGTTGGGGGGGGCCTCAGACAGGCACATCCATGGCCCTCCCGGGCTCCCACCGGGCCCAGTGCCTTGCACGCTGACTCCAAACACAGCGGAAGCAACCCAAGCGTTCACGTCTCCCGCGGGAACACGGCCACACCCACGCTGGCCGTATCTGGGGGACCCTGTTTCTGTGCTTTTGTGGCGTTCATGGGCTCTCCTCTCTGAGACCTTGTGTGTGCTCACTGGGGTCAGCAGTGGCTCTGAAACTGACCCTGACTTCAGGGTCCAGTAGATGGAAGATGGAAGATGACCGATTAAGGGAAAACAATTCCCTCCAAGTCCACTGACCTGGGAAAACTTTGTATTCAGAGGGGTTGATGAAGATCTATAGGCAATATCAGCTTCTACCCATTTAAAAACTATATAATCATATTCCATCTGCAATCTCCGGTCACTAATGCAAGATCCTCAGCTAATTTTTAAGTAAAGCATCTGAAGCATAGTTTAGAAGCTTTACGTCACCACATACCCCAGCCCACCAGACAGATAAAAGAGTGGGCATATAGATGAATCATTTTATTATTCTGGGATGGTGAGGCCCTCCCAAGCACCACAAAGGAAAAGAGTGATATATTTGACTACGTGAAAATTTAAAATGTCTGTATGGTTAAAGATACCATAAACCAAAATTAAAAGCAAACGGCAAACCAGGAGTAAGCGTTTCAATCCATGTTACAGACAAATGGTTAATAATGTTCTGAAAAAGCAGTACGTTTCTGAAGGACAAGCACATGCACAGAAAATGGGCAAAAGACCTGAACAGGCATCTCACAAACTGCTCTGATCAGCTCATGGCAAATACTTGACTTTGCCTGAATCAAAGAAATGCAATGAAAGCACTGATGATAGTCTATTTGCCTTCTGTCAAACTGGCAAATAATGGTTTAAATTTTAAAGCTGACACTGGCCAAAGAACAGAGGAAGGACATCCTCATGCCCTGCCAGTAGAGGTATAAACTGGCATGTCGTTTTTGGAGGGTGCAGAGATGGACTAAAATCCCAGTAAAATTCGTGGAACTATGTCCTAAGGAAATAAGTTCCTGCCTGAAGATGCGCAGGCAAGAATAGTCATTACACATAATCCCCAAAGCTGGAAACAATCTACATAAGTTAGATAAATTACGGTAGAACAGGATATAGCCCCCAAGAAAGCTGTAGAAGAATATTTATGGGCACAGAATGTTATCCATTAATTACTGCTAAGTGGAGTAAAGAGGGTTACAAAAAACGGCAGGCATCACGTGTGTGCTATTTTATAAGAAAGGAGTGAGTAAATAAATAGATGGTCAAGGGCATGTGGATACTGGTCATTGCTCTCACGTGACCACGGGACCTTCATAAACTTTCTTGGTACAAATCAGAAGAAATTACAAGACAAGTGGATTAGTTTCCTAGCTACCCTGCTGACTAATCATCTTTCTGTTCCCAGTGATTTTGTTCTAGAAATCACTTCCAATTGAGTTATTTGGAATCATAATGCCAAGAGGCACGCACTTGCCCGAGACCGGCAAACACAGACAAGGAAGACGGGCACCTTCCGGTCAGCCGGATCCAGCAAGTCAATTACTGTAATAACAGCGGGGGAAGCAGCAGGCGGCCGGGGCAGGCCCACTGTCATAATATTTTCCTTGCAATTAAAACTGAATTTCTAAAAGGTAACGTGAGTGGTGGAGAGGAAAAGGAGCGCCTGCCTTTCAGAGGTGAATAAAGGCCGTGTGAGCCGTGGGGACCGGTGCCGCCGATCTGCATTCCAGCTCCCCGCTCACCCGCAGGGGGATCTGGACAAGCCACCTCACCTCAGGGTTTATCCTGACCCGAGACGCTGGGGAACGATCGCGTCTGCCCCACAGAGGGGCTGTCACAGGATTAGAATCCTCTTCGGAAGTATTTGAGAATTACGTGTGGCGACTGTCAACCTTGGTATGTTACTGTATTTAAGCACGACACAACTCCTTTCCAGGGAATTTTGCATGGATAAGGCTTGTGAAAAGCCAGTTACAGGCTTCCCTGGTGGCTCAGGGGTTGAGAATCCGCCTGCCAATGCAGGGGACACGGGTTCGAGCCCCGGCCCGGGAAGATCCCACGTGCCGCGGAGCAGCTGAGCCCGTGAGCCACAACTGCTGAGCCCCCGTGCCACAACTACTGAAGCCCGTGCACCGCAACTATTGAGCCCACGCACTGCAACTACAGAAGCCCGCACGCTTTAGGGCCCAAGTACTGCAACTACTGAGCCCACATGCTGCAACTACTGAAGCCCACATGCCTAGAGCCCATGCTCCCCAACAAGAGAAGCCACCGCAATGAGAAGCCCGCGCACTGCAACGAAGAGTAGCCCCCTCTTGCCGCAACTAGAGAAAGCCCACGCGCAGCAGCAAAGACCCAACGCAGCTAAAAATAAATAAATAAAATAAATAAATTTATTTAAAAAAAATCCAGTTAAGGCACATGCATACCCTGGACCTATCAGCTCTGCACAGGTCTCCCCAGGCACGGGCTATGATGTGCAGGCGGCGCCATTCATAACAGCCCCAAACTGGAGACAGCCTACTGCCCATGAGCCATTTAATGGCTAAATTGTTGTGTGTTTGTACAACGGCACACAATAAAGCAGTGCAAAGAAACAGTCTGCCACTGTATGTGACAACCAGGAAGAATCTTATGAATATAATGTCACATGAAAGAAGCTATACGCACACACGTACTGAACGATTCCACTTAAGGTAAAAGACGGGAAAGCTGGAAAACAGGATGGTAGTTCCTCAAAAAAGTAAGCATAGAATTACTGTCTGATGGGACTTCCCTGGTGGCGCAGTGGTTAGGACTCCGTGCTCCCAGTGCAGGGGGCCCGGGTTCGATCCCTGGTCAGGGAACTAGATCCCACATGCATGCTAAGAGTTCACATTCCACAACTGGGGAGCCGGCAAGCTGCAACTAAGGAGCTGGCGCAACCAACCAACCAACCGAACAAACAAATAAATAAACAAAAAAGAATTACCATCTTATCCAGCAACTCTGCTTCTGGGTATTTACCTGAAGGAATGAAAGCAGGGTCTTGAAAAGATATTTGCACACCCATCTTCGTAACAGCATTATTCACAATCACCAAAAGACAGAAACAACCTGGATGTCCATTGATGGATGAATGGACAAACAAGATGTGGTCCATGCAATGGAATATTATTCAGCCTTAAAAAGGAAGGGAATTCTGACACCAGCTTCAACACGGATGAACCTTGAGGGCATGATGCTAAGTGAAATAAGCCGCTTATAGGAGGTCCCCAGAGGAGTCGAATCCATAGACAGAAAGTACAATGATGGGTGCCAGGGGCTGGGGCAGGGGGGAGGGAGGGGTTGGTGTTTAGCGTGTAGTCAGTCTCCGTCCCAGCAACGCAGAGGCCAGGCTGGCTGGCTCCACAGCACCAGAGGGCATTTCTCCTTTTCTCCAGGCCGGAAGGAAGGAAAGGAATCTCTGCTTTGCACCCAGCACCCTGACGTCTGATCCAGCACAGGGATTTGGGAGACCGGCCTCTGCCCTCCCCAAAGAGCAGCCCCCAAGTGCAGAAAGCCAAGCTCCGCCTCCATCTCTGCTGTGTGGCCGGGAGACCAGCGCAGAGGAGAGAACATTCAGGAATCCTTCAGGGAGGGAGGCAGAGAAGTGGGGGGAGGGAGGAACAGTCCTGACAGTCGCATCCTTGGAGACCCCAGAGGAGAGGAGAAAGAGTGTCGAGAGGAAAAAACATTTAAAGAAGTAGTGGCTGAAAACTCCCCCAATTTGGTGAAAGACATAACTTTGCAGATTCAAGAAGTTCAGTGGACCCCAACCAGGATTAATTCAAACAACACCAAGCCCAGACACATCATAATCAAACTGCCAAAAACCAAAGGTGAAGAAAACTCTGGGAAGCAGCCGTGGAGAGGCGGAGAGGAGGGAGGGAGGGCGGAGCTGAGGGAGGGAGGGCAGAGCCCCCAGGGATGCCAGGCCCAGGGCTGACACCAAGGCATGCAGCTCCCGTGCTGGCTGGACAGGTCCCTCAGTGGGATGCTTTGTGATGCAGACCCAGACGGCAGGGAAGCCCGCTGGAGGGAAAAGGGAGGCTCCTACCAGGGCTGTCTCACCTGGAAGAATCAGAAAATGGGATTGCACGGGTTACAGACAAAGGGGAGACCAGTCTGGGGATGTGAAGGACACCACAGCCGCAGGTCAAGGTCGAGAAGCAGAACCCCAGAGCTGGGCCCAAGGGTTAGAGGGACCTGCAGGACACACGGAGTTGGAGGTGAGGATGGTCCAGCCCCTGGTCGTGGACCCAAGGGCAGAGCGTAGCCTGAGGATGCCTTCCCCCAGGCTGGAAGGGGCTCAGGACCTGAGCCCTGGAGCCTACAGGGCCTGATTCAAAGCCAGCTCTCTCTGCCACTAGCTGGTGGTGGGCTCTGGACCAAATTTCTTACCTGGGAGACTCAGTTATCCCATCTATAAAGTGGGGATAAGACAGTCTGTGTTCCATAGGCTTGATGTGAAAGGCCATGCTCAGTGCCTGGCCCGTGGCTCCCACGTATGGCTGTTACTGTTATTTTCCATGATCCTGCCCAACCCCTAGACAGGCAGGGCTCTGGGTGGGGTGGCCTCCCTCCTGGCCAGCTGGTAAGAGTGTGGAGGTTTTGTTTTCCTGAATCTACTCTCTGTGGATTCAAATCTCAGGGAAAATGCCAAGGAGAAGCCGCTCGCAAAAGAAGAGTTGAAAGTGGACTCCATTCAAGCAGAGCCCGCTGGGCTCTCGTCACCTGGGCAGACAGAACAAAGAGGCAGAGGCCAAAGGACCAGCAGACACCCTGCCCCCCATCGCCCAGCTGAGGACCAGACACAAGCACTTCCTGCAGGTGAATCCCCACCTGTGCACGGTGCGCCCTCCCCTCACCCGTGCACAGGGCCTTCCTCGACAGACCCCACCTCCAGACAGCCCCCTGCGCGTCGCGTCCGATGGCAGCCAGGTGTGAGCAGCAGGGAGGGCTCTGGGAGAGGTGCAGTCTCCTAGGCCCCCCACACCCACCTTCCTGTCACCCTGCTTCTCCTGTTTGGGGGAACGTCGAGCCCAGGCCTGCCCTGGAGGAGCCGTGGCCTTGATGATTCAAGACGAGGCTCAGATCAGTTCACTCAGTATCTGAGTCCAGAGGACTCGGTCAAGGACGCCCCCTCCTGAGGGGATCCGAGTGGACACCGGAGGCCCTGCGGGTGCCGGGCAGACGTGGGAACGGGAGAACGAAGCCTCCTGGGGGATTTTGTAGCTTCCTTTCCTGCTGCAGCAAAGGCAGGGACCGTTGGGCACGGAAGAGCCATGCCTGCTGGACACACGGCCACGGGCGGGAATCCGGCTCAGGCGCCGGTGCTCCTAAGGTCACCCAGCAAGGTCACCTTCCCAGGTGATGCCGATTCGCTCCCCTCCTGGGACGGCAGCCCCAGGTTCTCACTCAGCAGGACCAGCGGCCGCCCCTCCCCTCCAGCCCACAGACACCAGCAAAGACACCCCCTGTCCTGTGGCTGCCGCAGCCGGGGAGGCCGGGGCGGGACCGGGGGGCCTGGGCGGTCTTTCTCACCTGGCTCCGAGGCCCGGGGTGGCCGGTGTGCTCTGAGCCGTGAGTGCGGAGAAGCCGGCTGCCATCCCTCACGTTCACCTGTTCCTTCCTCACAGAGCCCCTTCCTCCAAGGGCAGGCTTCCTCGTGGCTGTACCCCTCTCAGGGCCAGGAAGGAGGGGAGGAGGGGGTGGTGACAAGACATGCCCGGCTGGCCTGCCTGTGTTCTCGGTGACTCCAGGGTCCCCCGACGGCAGCCGGCTGACTTATCACCTTCCTGCACCATCGGCATTCTCAGACCCGCGTCCCAGGCAGGCGCTGCCTGAGGGACAAGATCGAAACACGAAGGAAGGACACAGGTAGGAAACACAGGTGCGGGGGGCCAGCTGGGCGGCGTCCAGCTCTCTGCGGCCTCGTAAGCAGCTACCGTCCAGGCCCACCGGGCTTTCATCGTGCCTGCCACCCCAGGGAGGCACCAGGAGAAGCGGGTGTCAGAGAGCCTTCCTTCTTATCTGCCTCCTGGCACCGCCACTCACCCTCAGTGGCCGTGGGAAAGGCCGACAGGCACCTCCCGGCTTTTGCAAGGCAGGTGACCTCGAGGGGGACACAGGACAGCGGGCTGAGCATCCCAGGGAAAAGGCCACGGCCACCCCGGCAGACCCAGGCCAGGAGGATGGACGTCCCGCAGTGGGTGTGGCCCCGCCCTCACCACGGCCCGGCTCTAGGGGGGGTCCCACGGCCCCAGCCCGCTCGCCACCGAGCTCCTCTGCTTCTTGCCTCAGCCTGGCTTTGCCACCAGCCCTGGCGGGGACACTGAGAAAACAGGGCCTGGGCTGGGCAGACTCCCTGCTGGAGCCCGATGGGTCAGGCCACCGTGCCCCCCTCCCCATCCGACCCCCACCCCCCTCACGGCCAGGGCTGCCAGGCCCCTCCCCTGACCTGGGGTCCAGCCTGGAGCCACCCTGGAGCCCGAGGGGTTGGTGGCCCCCTTCCCGGTCCGGGCTCAGGTCAGCTCCCCACTGACACCTCCCCCAGGCCCGCCCGGGGAACTCGTGGTCCTGCGGGAGACTGGAGAGTTTCCCACAGAAAGAGTTCCGACTTGTCAACGTCTCCACTGCGGCTGCCGATTGCAAGTGACCTCCACTTCCTGAGCATGGGGGTGGGGGTGCAGGGGAGCAGGCGCTGAGCAATTCTGGGACCGCAGAGCCCCAGGAAGTGGCCTTGATGGGAGGGTGACAAGACCGCAGCCCTGGAGCAGCTAGCAACCAGCAAAGCCCAGCCCCTCCCTGGAAACGCCCCATGCGAGGTCTGCCACCTTGCAGGAGAACCACCTGTCACCCAGATTTGCCCTCCTGACAACCCCTCCCAGGGACCTGCCTCCCCTGACACGCAGGGGCTGGGGGCTGGGACGCCCCTCGGGCCCCAGGAGCCTCTGTGTGATCCAGCTGTGCGGCTCTCAGAAGAGGAAGCTTCCAGCCTGGACCACCCTCCCGGGAGTCCAGTGCTGAGCCCTGTTTCTGGAGGGAGACCAACCGCTCCCCTGGGCCCCAGCCGGTGAGCTGGGCCACGCTCCGCAAAGGAGGGGTCAGTGGGGCGTCCACTCTGCCCACTGTGCTGGGGACTGTGGCCCAGACTGGCCCTCTGGAGGCAGAGACCACAGGCTTCACATCCCTGTGTGGCCGGCACTGTGCCCTGCACCACACAGACACACAGAGACACAGACACAGACACACAGAGACACAGGCACACACACAGAGACACAGGCACACACGGAGGCACACACACACATACACACACACAGACACACATTCCCGCCACCCTGCAGAGATGCTCACAGCCCCCAGCTGCCCTTTCAAAGTTGCCACTAGGTGGTGCATTAAACTTTCAGGTTTTGTTTTTTAAACTTTTGTGCATCTAGACCATCACAGTTCAAGAAAAATATAATAGAGCCATATATGTAATTTTCCAGGAAACAGGTAAAATTAATTTTAATAATATCTTTTAATTTAACCCTAAATAGCCCCCAAATTATCATTTCAACATATAATCAACATAAGGAATTATTAATGAGATATTTTACTTTCCCTTTTTTCTGGTGAGTCTTCAAAATCCCGTGTATGTTTTATGTTTACAGTACATCTAAATTCAGAACCTAAATCTTTATCAGAAATCGTTGCTTATACTTAAATTTCATAAAATTTATGGTCAGAAAAGGACACTCATTTACTTAAGTTGTTTCAAACATAAAAGTTTTCAGAAACTGCATGGGTATCAGTTTAAATTTTTAAATTTAACTTAAAATCAGAATAAAGTGCTCCGTGGCTGCTGCGTGTGTTTCAGAGACCGTGTCTCCAGCCTCCACCTTCAGGCAGCCCACCTGGGTTAGCAGCCGTGAGATGATGTTATCGGTGTTCTGAGGGACGAACAAGGTGGCATGGTAGCAGACGCGTCCCCTGCCAGCACAGCACCGACAGCAGAAAAACCACAGGGACCAGGCACTAGCAGGGTGACCCTGGGGGGCCAGCCCCACCCTGGCAGAAGGGACACCAGCCGAGACCCCAGAGTGAGAAGGACGGCCAGGCTGAGGGCTTGAAAGCCCCTGGGAGCAGGCACAAAGAGGGAGGAAGGACAGCAAGGTGACCAGTGGAGGGAGGGTGCCTCTTGGCCCCAACAGCACCCACGTCCTAACCCCCGAATCTGCGAATATGTTACCTTACCTGGCAAAGGGGTATGAACCGTGAGATGGAAGATGAGCCTGGTGGTCTGGGTGGCCCACTGGTCTCCAGCGTCCCAAGAGGAGGGAGGCCGGAGGGTCAGAGCCAGAGGAGACGCAGCGATAGAAGCAGAGGTTGGGGTGATGCAAGGAAAGGGCCACGAGCCACAGGGCATGGCGCCTCTGAGGGCTGGAACGGGAGAGAAAGCCTCCAGGAGCTCCATCCCACGGACACCGCACCCGGGGGACCCGGGACTCTGGCCCCAGAGCTGCAAGGTGCTGTCTGCGTGCTGCTCCAGTCCGGCTCGGTGATCTGTCACAGCAGCCAAGACTCACCACCTCCCGGGGAGGAGCTGGGTGCCGGGAGCTGTGGACGCTTTAGGCAGGAAAGGGACAGTCTAATCTGTGCTTCTGAAATATGGGCTCGTGATGGGTTGGCCACCCCAGGGCCAGCCCGATCGATGCTCACACCGCTCTGGGCAGCTTGTGGCCTTGTCTCCGGAGCTCCTACAGCCCTGCTGGCTCCCCCACTGCACAGACGGACAGACTGAGGCCTGCAATGCCGCCTGTGCGCCGGCCTCGTGGGCACAGGATCGCGGGGGAACCCGGAAGGGTTGATGTCGTCTTGCGGGCATATCATGTGCCTAGGGTTAGGGTCGGCTGCTCAGGTTTGCCCTTGTTTCCATCCGTCAAGTTTTATGTGGCCCCGGATGGACCCGAGCGGAGCTGTGTGTAACTTCCCAGTGGCTTCTCCCCTGGAGCGTTTAGGAACCTTCCCTGGGACTGACGGGGTTTACCTGTGTGTGCTGGTGTGACACCCACACAGGGGGGACAGGTGCCCCAACCAGGGACAGAGGGAGATCAGAGGGGGTCACGTTCCCTCCTCGATCAGAGAGGAGGGAGAGGGGTGACACAAATATTCAGATCAGTGGCATCTACAGACCTGAACGGCATCACCTGTGCAGGTTGGGGAGCTCTGTGGGCTCTAGACCTGCCCCCCACCCCAGGACTTCCAGCCTTAAGTAGGCTGGTTGGCAATTATGTTTTCTGCTCTAATGATTTAGCTGGTACTTAACCCACTTTCCATATTTACCTGACCTCTAGGTGCTTTGAAAAGGAGTTTGCCCAGGGAGGGTGGGGGAGGGCCCGGACTCCTGTGCACATAGGAATCATTTCAGGCAGTCGCTGTGGTTTGCCATGCTTTCCAGAAGGAGTCCATGTGTCTGAACTCACAACTTAGGGTTTGCACCTGTTCCAAACGGCTGAGCCGCTTCTCTGACACAAACTGACTTGTGTCCAGGAGGACAGTCTGGGACACAGCTTTCCTGCTGCCAGAGGATCAGGAAAGTGGTTCTAATAAAGGTTGCCAGGAGCCAGTGTCTCTTCTCGCAGTCTGAGACCAGTCGGAAAATTTCTCTCTCAAACTGCCCCAGGGCAGAAACCTCCCTAGCTTCCTGGCCTGGTAATTTTCCAGAGCTGAAACTTTCCTCTCAAGGGGCAGGAAGGACATTCAGCCACTGACAGCTCAACCAGAAACATTTCTGACCGACCAGAAGTCACAGCCGCCCTGAGCGGGAGCGGGACGTGACTCAGCAGGGAAAGGGGCGGGGCAGGGTGGGTGGCGGAGGCAGCCTGGGGACTGCCGTGTGGGGTGCGGGCGGGATGGTCTAGCCACCCCCCACTTTTCAAATCACGTGCATCTCTGGCCTCACGTGAGCAGCCTTGGCGGGTACAGATCGGTCCAGGGGAGGAGCTTCAGGACTGGGCCGAAGGTGGGAGAGAGGCCACAGAAGTACCTGGCTCCTGTTCCCGTTTGGTGGGAGCACCTGGGGGAGAAGGGAGGGTCCGCGGACTCAGGTTCCTCCCCCTCACCGTGCAGATGGTGGGCCCGTGTGCCTGAGCTCTGCCAGCTCCCCCGAGATGACCCCTGGATCAGAACCAAACAGAAAAGAAGTCAAGTGTCAGGCCGCGCCTCTGTCCAGAAGTCCTTCTCTGGCCTCAGGGCACGTGGCAGGAGGTCACCTCCCCGCACCGGGGGTGGAGGCCCCCGTGGAAAGTGAGGTTCAGGTGGGAGCCCTCAGGACTCAGCAGGTGTGAGGCTCACCTGCCCCTCCTCCCCTGACAACCTGGGTCCCTGCACTGGCCCCTCTGGGGCCACCTGGGACGGAGCCCCTGGACCTTGGGCCTGCTCGTTGCGGCGGCAGAACAGGGTCTGTTGACTGATGCACCTCTGAACCGGGCTCAGCCCCAGAAGTGCCGCTAACAGAGCCCCCTCTACTAAGCAACTTCTGCAATTCTGTACTTGGATATCTTTAAGGGAAGTTATTTATTATTCTCTAAATATGTCACTATCAAAAAAGGGGGGGAGAAAAAAAAAGGGACATGCCTGTCCAAACCACACTTCTGCCAGTTTCACCAGAAAGCCCAGATAAAGCCGGAACTTGCATGAAGGGACAGAGCGAGGCCTTCATCCAGACAGAGGAAGCGGGCATCACATCCTCTTACTTCCAGAGGGGCCACACTGTCTCCACCCTCGAGTGTCTGCCAGGGACAAGTGGGGATGGCACAGACTGTGTCCCCACGTCCCCACGTCCCCGAGTCCCTGTTGGCCACTGAAAGTTACAGGTTGGTCTGAATAGAGTCCCATGGAGTCCACACAGGTTGCTGGAGCCCTGGCACGTGCTTCTGGAATCACCTGTGTGGAGAACCCCCGCCTTTGCTTTCCTCCCCAGAAATGAGGGCAAAGAAAACTTAAAAGCAAATCCCCGTTTTATGAGTTTGGTTTTCATTATAAACCGTCTCCCCACTTCCAGGCAACTGCCTGTGAAGTAGAACAGAAGCCGAGAAAGCGCTGTAAGGGTTGGAACCCGCAGCCCCATGCAGCAGGCAGAGTGGGGCATCATCAGGGGGGCCACTGAGAGCCTCGTCTGTGGCAGCAGCTGGGCCCCGAGAGCACTTTCCTTGACCGTCACCCTCATAAGAAGTCCGCTCCGCTGCCAAGCACAGTGAAATTCCCACTATTTTCCACCCTTTGGTTTGTAACTTAATGTTGCTCCGAATAAGACAGAACAAAGCAGCACACGGAAAAGCCCTCCCTGTGGCCGCCTTCCTGCCCCCGCGGCGCCAGGACGACAGCTGCCAGGATCAATTTCCTTGTTGGGCCTATCCTGCCAAGGGTGTGGTCGGCCCGGGAAAGCAGTGCCAAGGACGGGAGGGGCGCAGCCGTGGGCGATCCAGGCAGGAGACCCCAGAAATCAGAAGGCAGACAGGTGGGTCTCCATGAAATGGGAGCGACCACAGGTCCCAGCACGAACTCACCTGCGGGAGGTGGGCGGAGCTTTGCGGACAGGACCCTTGCTGCCCCCAGGCCTGGTCCCCATGCCCCATGCCCCCAGGGCTTTGCACAATGAAACAGCTGAGCCCAGTTTGGGATGTGCCGGGGTGGGGGGGCTGCTCAGACCTGAGTCCAGGGCAAGAGGCCCAGGGAGAGGAGCCCAGGGGAGGATGGGGTGACAGGTGACTCTGTGAGCAAGAGGCCACCCTCCTCCCTGCAGCCTGGCCTTTGCTGTGTGCCCTCCCCTTCTTGCTCCAGATAACTCGGGCTCACCGAGACCTCAGACGGGGGAGCAGGGATCTCCGGGTAGAAGGACACCTGGGGAGAGGTCAGCAGCCTTCACTTGGGCTTCTTGGGCGCTGCTGGCAGCTGTCAGGGTCACGGGGGAGGCGCTGATGCCCCCTCCTCCTCTCCAGGCTCCTCTCCTCTGTTGGTGGCTCCTTCCCAGGCTCCTCCCTGCCAACCTCCACCCCGGGGGCCCCAAGCCCCACATAAGTACCACCTAATTTCCGCAGATGAAGTCCCATTTCTTGCATCCAGGCCTGACTGTCCCTGAAACCCAGAGCAGTGTGTCCAGCTGCTGACCCTGGGTGTCCAACAGGCATCTCTGTGCGGCTGAATTCAGAAACTTTGGTCCAGATCTGCTCTCCCCACCTCCACATCTCATGGTTGACTCTCTCCCTTACCCGTCACATCTGCTCCAAGAGCTAGTCCTGGGCTCTACCTCCAATACATCTCGAATCTGCTGCCTTCTCGTCGCCCCTCCTGCCCCCTCACCTCTTGCCTGACCTCCTTGTGTTCCTTCTGGTCCCCTGCACCCACTAGTCTGACTCCATACCGTGACATCCCCCAAGAACACACTTAGAATCATGTCACAAAGCAGTGAAAACATCTCAATGGCTCACCATCATTCTCCAGATAAAGTCCAAGCTCTTTACCATGTGCTGGGGGGAGGGCTGGCATAGGAGGACCTCCATACATCACTGTCCTCACCACCACCATCACCACCATCATCACCATCTTCATCATCACCATCATCACCATCACCATCATTACCATCATCATCACCATCAGCATCATCACCATCATCACCATCTTCATCACCATCACCATCATCACCATCACCATCATCATCACCATCACCACTATCACCATCACCATCATCACCATCTTCATCATCACCATCATCACCGTCATCACCATCACCACTATCACCATCATCATCACCATCACCACTATCATCACCATCACCATCACCATCATCACCATCACCATCATCATCATCATCACCATCACCATCATCACCATCATCATCACCATCACCACTATCATCACCATCACCATCACCATCATCACCATCTTCATCATCACCATCATCATCATCACCACCATCATCACCATCATCATCACCACCATTGTCATCACCATAGTTTGCCTACAAAGCAAGGGAGAATCTCCCTAGAAGTGGAACCCAGGAGGCAAGGACACCCCCAGACAGTGCTTCTGTCACTGTGAGCGAGGCCTGGACAGAAGGAAATTAACACCTCCCAGGCCATGTAGAGACATAATTAATGAAGGTGATGAGGAAAATATTTATTAAACACTCGGGGTTTTTCCACTTCCCTGACCTGAGGCAACCGGCTATGAGTCACTTGTCACTCGCAGCTGAGTTAAGCAGGCTGGGCAGCCCCCACCTTGCTCAGCCAAGTGTGGAGCGTGCCATCTGGAACCCCACCCAGCACCACTGCCCCACACGGGCTCCTGAAGCCTGAATTCTATTCCATTGTGTGGATAGGCACATTTTGTTTATCCTTCACCCATCAATGGGCACTTAGTTCGCTTCCATCTCTTGGCAGTTGTGAATAATGCTGCTTTGAACATGGGTGTGCAAACATCTTTTCAAGTCCCTGCTTTCAGTTCTCTTGGGGATAATATACCCAGACGCAGAATTGCAGGATCATACGGTAATTCTGTTTTTAGGGGGTTTTTTTGCAGAATTGCCAGACTGTTTTCCACAGCGGCTGCACCATTTTACATTCCCACCAGCAATGCATGCAGGCGGACTTTTTGAAAAGCCCCCAGTGGGTAGAGGATGGGGTGGGTGTGCTCTTGAGAAATGCTGACATAAATTCCCTGGAAATTGAGGTCCTAGCTACCCCTGGCCTCCCCCAGTGGCCCCAGCCCACGCAGGAGCCGGGCTCCCGTGTCACTTGCAAACACGGAAGGGATGAGAGCAGGAAACAAAGACTGAATCAGAGCAGCTACAACTCTGAGGAGGTGCAAGGCTGGTGCGGGCGGCAGAGGGGGCTTCCAGGGGAAGAGAATGGCTTGGCCAGGGAGGGGCGGGTCCTCCTCAGGGCTGGGTCCTCAGTGGGGCCAGGCACCCCCAGCCCAGCACATGGGGAGCAGCCAGGAGGAGGGACCTTCCCCATGAACGGCTGAGCCCAGGAGGGTGTCCAGCCCGGGCCCAGCACACCTGGGGGCAGGCGGCCAGCCTTTCTGGTCTTTGACCCTGAAAGCTGCAGCTCCCAGCCCATCAGCTTGATCTTCTCCCCAAAACCATTCTCTGGGTTACTTGGTCTGGGCTGCCAGGCTGCCGGGACAGCCCCCTCTCCTGGGAGTTGCACGGCCACCCACCCAAAAGCAGTAAGGGTCCCCCACAGGGGGTAGAGTGGGCTGGGGGCACCTTCTCTGCAGATTCCAGGCCTGGGATTCTGGAAGGGGATTTAAAGGGGCACCAGTGGAGCCTGGATCGCAGCCGGAGAGACGGCAGAACGCGTACTGGCTGTAGGAGATGCAGCGGCCGGAACAGGAACAAGGTAGGGGTGGGAAAGGGGGAAGCAGGGGGGCAAGATCACACCTGGGCAGAGCCTAGTGATGTGCTGGACGGTGACACCGCTGGGCAAGGGAGGGAGGAGGGAGGAGGGGGAGAGGAGCTGCAGGTTTGAGGACCAAGGGCTCGAAGGTGGGAGCCCAGCCCCCTCCCTCGGTGGGTGGTGTGTGGACGGGGGACCCGCTGGGAGATGCCCAGCCGCCTGCTGCTGGACCGGCTCAGTGGGAGGTGCGTGAGTGGGAGGTGCTGAGTGGTAACTGCTGGGTGCAGGAGGCCACCCAGGAAGCCGGTGCTGCGGTGGGGAAATAGCCCTGGCCTCGAGAATGTGGTGTCCTGGGCCCGGCTCTCCACCAAGGTCCCTTCTCTCGCTGCTTCCCGTGCGCTGGGCTGGGGGTGCCTGGAGCCCACTGAGGACCCAGCCCTGCACCCCCAGTGGACCAGGTTAGGGGTGTCTAGGAAGTCAGCACCCCCGCCCACACCCCCAGGGTGGAGAGTGGCTGCCCTCCCCCACCTTTTGCTAAAACAGGTGCCAGGCCGCAGGGGTGCAGCTCCCGGGTACCTCGCTCTGAGGCATCAGCGCAGCACGGATGTCCTGCAGTAGCAAGGACCTTGCTCTCCCATCACGCACCCTGTGCTCCCCTGCCGACGGGCACTGGGCTGTCTGCACGAGCTTGGCGGGGTGACGTGCAGTCTGTGTTTTAGCAGCTCTGCCGGGTCATTCCCCCCAAAGTGGAGTCAGGTAACCACAACCACCAGTCCTCTCTGGAGTCACCTGTGCCAGCTCCTCAGGGACCTCAGAGACGTCCCCGAGACGAGGAACAAAGCAAAACACAGAGCACAAGTGGCCCCCATGGCGGCCAAGCAGGGAGAAGGGCCCCAGCCCCGTGTCCACGCCAGGGCGTGGCCATCAGCACGAGGACGGGACCACACTGGTGACAGGGATGGAGCAGTGGGGAAATGTGGACACAGTGTTAGGAGAGGGTGTCTCTCAAGCTGTGTGATGCGAAAGTGGCCGTCACCAGCCAGGACTGGAGAGAACGTGGACACAGGAACGCAGCCGCTGTGTGCGTGCGGAACCATGAGCGAATTGTTCTCCTTTAAAAATATCCTTTAACGTTGTTATAATGTCGATCTTGCAATAAATAAGATGCCTGGGACAAACAGGAGGCAGAGAGCGAGACAAATAAGAGGGATAGAGACAGAGAGACACACAGAGAGCCAAGGGGAGAATAAAGCCTGGTGGGTGCGGAAGATCAGCAGGGCCGGGGCGGGAGCAAATGGAACTGGCCTGATGAGGGGTGTGGGACGTCCTGGCCCAGGGGTCTGGGGTCTCTGGGGAGCCTTGGCAGTTGGACACTGGGGAGGGCACGGCTGGGACAATGCACGGGGTGCAGACAGCGGGCAGAAGAGAAGCTGGTCGATATTCTTGATGAAATGCAGGGACCTGTCTGCACTGGTGGCCAGCACAGCCCCTGAGCTGGAATCCCGGATGCAAGCGCCGCACAAAGGCACACAGATCTGGCCAGGGGACCCATGGGGACAGCGGCAGAGGTGATGGGCTAGGTACAGAATGGGGAACAAGAAAAGCGAACAAAGCCTGGGTGTGGGCAGAGGGGACTCGGGCTCTCTCTTGAGCAGATTCACTGAGCCAGTCGGGGTCCGAGGAGGGGGGTCCTGGGTCATGACCACGTCTGGGGGACCACTGAAGAGACCCATGTGGACACCTTCCAGGACCACAGGCCTCCGCAAGGAGAAGTGGGAGGACACCTGGTGGGGACACGGGTTTGGGGCACATGGACAGAGGAAAAACGCTGGCCTGAGCCACAGCAGCGCCAGCTCTGAGGCCAAGGGCACAGAGAGGCAGTGACAAAGGACACCAGGCTTGTGAGGCCTTGGGGGGCGGGGGAATGAGTTCCCAGGAGGTGCCGCTGGAGGGGGGCCTCCAGGGGAAACTACCTGAGTGGTTTGGGGGATGGCGGCTGATGGGCGGGGCCTGTCGGGGGCTTCAGGGCTGGATGGAGCCGAGGGCAGCAGGGGCAGCATGGGGGTGGGGTCTGCACAGGAGGAGGACGTAGGGACCTGGCCACGGTCACCAAGGTGCCCAGGTTCAGAGGTGACCTCAGGGGGGGCTGCTGGCCCAGCCAGGGGCGTCTGGAAGGGTCTGTGGGAAGCATTTCCGGGGGAATGAGAGGTGTGGCTGCACAGGGCATCCGACAGGCCCGGCCCCACCCCGGGCGAGGGAGGAGCCACAGGGCGGGGAAGACGGGCGGGACGCAGGGGTGCCTGTGCAGGCCTCGCAGAGCCCCAGAGGCGCCTGGCGGGGCCTGCACACACGGGCACCCTCGGGCCCTGCAGAGCCACGAGCCACCCCACTTCCTGCGGTGATCAAGTCATCTGGGATCCGGAAATTGAGCCGGCTCTTCAAATCCCCTCTGGGTCTGCGTGTTCCTGGGGTTTAATAGAACATTCAGGCCTCTCAGTGAGCCAGAAAATCGCATTTCTACCCTGGAATGAGAAAATGAGAATTCTCCCAAGTGGGAAAGGGCCCAGTTCCTCTGCAGGGCGCTGGCCACGGGCCACACAATCATGGAGAGTTTTGGAAAGATTTCCTCACCACTAAGTGGGTTTAGATGTCGTTCACCCTCGCTGAGAACTCACTTGAACCCGCCTCGCCCACTGACTGGCCTGTTCAGGTCAGAGCAAGCTGGTACAAGCTGGATGGGGTCCGGGTGGCCGCCAGGCTTCCGGGGCCCCAAAGACAGCAGACACCTCCCCGGAAGGAATCTCGGGGACCAGGAGCCACCCGTCTTTTATGCCCCTGGGCGCTCTCTCCTGACGCCCCCGGTAGCCCTTCCAGTGGCCTTGGCCAGGCCCCAGGGGCTTGGAGAGGGCCAGTCCGGGACCCACACACCCTCAGGCAAAGCCCCAGAGCCTCAGCTGGTCCCCAGGAGGGTCAGCCCGGCCCGAGGATCTTCTCCCGGCCGCAGGCCTGACCAGCCCCATCTCTCGTCCAGACGCAGCGGCTCTGTCTCCTCGCACACCCCGGGCCCTCTGAGGAGTCAGACCCCGCCCGCCCGGGGCTGGCAGCGCCCCTGCCTGCGTCCACAGCGCCTGCCTGGCTCTCCCGGCTCCGCCTGTGGCCTTGCCACCCCTGCCGGCCTGGAGCCACACTTGGCCCTCCTTCCCAGCTGCCCCAGAGCCATGTCAACACCAGCATCAAGGCCACAACACACGCACTTGTCAGGACCTGGGTGGCAGTGCCCCCAGAGGTGGCATCTCCCTCCCAGCAAACTCCCAGCCCCCCACCTCACCCCGGGAACTGCCCCAGGGCAGCAGCAGCTACAGCCTCGTCGTGGCAGCCCCTGGAGCTCGGCTTCTCAGATGGGAATTTGTCTCTCATTTTCCAGGGAGGGGCTCTCAGGCCTGGGCACCTGTCAGCCGGATGGGGCAGGGCCGACCAGGATATCTGGCCGTGGCTGCCCCTCTGGAGGTCAGAAAGGTCCTGGGTGGGGGAGGAAGGTGGGTCAAGGGCTCAGGCCACTCCGCCCTGGCTCGGCCAGTCCTGGTGACTCAGTGAGTGTGGTCGGCAGGAAGGGGCCATCCCAGGTCACAGTTCTGGGACCCTGATAAAGCCATCCTGAGCAGAGGGGACACTGGGGCCCTCTTTACAGAACTACAGAGCCCAGCAATACATTGGCTTCCAGGAGCGAAGAAGAGGGAAGAGAGGACAAGTGGTTCTGGAGGACTTCCTGGAGGAGGCGGGGTAGAGATTTGCATAGTCAACAAAGGAGGAAGCTTTCAAGAACACTGTAAGTGCCAAGGCACGGGGGTGGGGGACGACCTGCAGGGTGCCGTGGCGAGAGGAAGGTCCTAGCTGGAGTGGACACGGCAAGCGGAGCACTGGGAGGGTGAGGGTTAGGGTCAGGGTTAGGGTTAGGGTCAGGGTTAGGGTCAGGGTTAGGGTTAGGGTTAGGGTCAGGGTTAGGGGGGGCGGTGGGGCAGGCCGGGCAGGGAGCCAGGAGCCAGGCAGGGGGGTGTGAGCTCCAGCACCAGGCCAGTGGGGGACACGGGACAAGGCCACTGAACGAGGGAAGGACGGGGCAGGAGGGGCGCAGGGGAATCCGGAGGCCGAGAGCAGGACGGTCCACCCCGGCTCCACTGGAGAAGCAGAGGCCCCTGCCTCTCGGCGGCCTGGGTCTGTCCCTCCCTTCCACGGTCTGACGTTCTTTTCTGCTGGTTGTCATGAGTAGCAGGGCATTTGCTCCTGGGGAGGTAGCAGCTTGGGGGTGAAGATGCCAAGGGCGGGGTCTCAGTAGCACGGTTTGCTGAGATTCCCACCCAGATAAAACATGAAGAAAGGCCCAAGCAGCGCTGCAAATAGTTGTTGATAATTTGAAGGTCTGCGTTTATTGTCTTTAACACAAAAACACCCTCGATGCAATATAATCTTCCTAGTCACAAGGCAATTATAGGATTGATGAATAACACTGTGCATTACAGGTGGGAGGCTTGGTGGGCGTCTCTCTGCCATGATGGACCCCGCGATGCATATATAGCTGTGTTTGAACCTAATGTAGCAACTCACCTGAAGTGGGGTCCTTCCGGAATGTGAAGTCTCCACCAGGTGGACCTTCTGACCCCGCCTCCACCCTCATACTGGCAGGGCGGGCGCTGGGAAGGCCTGGGCAGTTCCCATGCCCTCCGCCTGGCAAAGACACTTGCCTCTTTATGGAAGCGGATGCAGAAAGACCGCACAAGTGGGTCCACAGTGAAATTCAAATGATTTTTATAGGGAAATGCTAGGCAGCCAAGGCCCTGGGTCTGGACAGTGTTGGGCTCTGCGGGCGCCGGGGGGCCTGGCACATCCCTTCCCGCAGTTTCGGCAACGCGTGTGCCGTGGTGCCCCCAGCACGGAGGGGGGCTTCTCCCCACTCTGCTGTCTGCCTTTCCTGGAACTTAGGGTGCCCCGGGTGTCCTCAGATGGTGTCCTTAGGGCTCAGGGCTCTAAGGGAGGGCAGGGAAGTCCAGACTCCATCTTTTTCTACTCAAAACCTAATGTCTAACTCCAGGCTCTCTGAGCAATTTCCAGCTGGTGGCTTCTAAAGAGAACATGACACCACCCGCATCTGCCTGCCCAGACGCTGAGTTATCACCGGCGGAATAAGCCACATCCAAGTAAGTGCTTGTGAACGAGGGTCTCTGTTCTCCTGGGCCTAAAGCTCCCATCACCTCCGCCAGAAGGGCAGCCTGGGCTGGGACGGTAAATGCGTGTTACTCCATGTGATTTATCTGTGAATCTGTAACCCCAGGGAGAGCCTTCCCCGTCCACCAGCGTTTTGGGAGAATGCCCGGGACCTGTGCAGGGGAATCAGATTCCCCAGCAGCTGCCTTCAAAGGCCGCAGACACTCTAAAAAAGACAAAGATGGAATTGAAACTCCCGAGAGTCACCTTGCTGGGGAGACACAAAGAGTGAGGAACAGTGGGGAGGTTCATGGCCCCGAGTCAGCCCTTCACCGTTTGCCTGGACCAGCCAGCAGGCGTTTGCACCGAGCTGGACGGTGTCCCGGCCCAGCGAGGCCGACATCTCAGTTCACATCAGAGGTTAGCAAAGCAGTGCGGTTGGAACACGGAGATCCTGCCATGACGGTGGCAGCTTGAGTGGAGGGCCTGCGCGCCCCCAACGCGGCACTGAGCACTGTGAGAGGGGCGGGAGGCTGACAAAGTGACCCAGGGAAAGGTCAGCAGGCAGCCATGCAGAGTCCAGAGCCATCAGCTCTGCTCCAAAGGGGCTCTCCCCACCTAGGGTGGAATTACAACCTTGAGGACAGAAAACGGTTTGACCGTCCGTAGATTCTTGCTACCAAAGACCCTCCCAGTGGCCCATGCCCTCCTCTCATTTGACAAGCTTAATCCCCCATGAAGCCCTGCCTTCCAGGAAGTTTGGACGTCTCTGGGCTGAGTCTCTTCCTGGGACCACTCTGACCTCAGGATTCTCTTCTTTGGTAAGCCAGCTGTCAGCCCACACCTGGACCGCACTGAATAATCATCCTCACCTGGCCATAGCGTCTAACAGGTCACAACAGCTCACACAGCCACTGTCTGTAACCAAGCCTGACCTCCTTAATCTTCAGCAAAATCCTCTTTCTCATGCGAAACAGTGAAATCAGCCTACTTTGTTGCAACATGTTTTCATCATTTCTGAGATGTGGTGTCTATTGTCATTAGGTGGAAATGGACATCTTGGGAAGTCAAAAAAGGAAGAACATTGGCAGTTTCAAATGATACAACTGATACATATGCAAAATTCACCAAAATAGAAGTGAACATAGGATTTTAAGTGTTCTTCAAATAAAGCACGCTAGCTAAGCTATGTTGTTTTCGGATACCATGTCTGATGGTCCCTTTTCCAGGCCAGACCACCAGACTGGGGTGTCAAGTCTCGTGTGGCAGCGGGGGAGCTTCCTGTTTCCAACGACATGGAGAAAGATTCTGTCTCTCTCTCTTCACTTCTCTTCTGATCTCAGGAGGAGACACGCTTTCCCCAAAGTGAGATGTCCACAGAGCCTGCTGAAGTCCATGGAGAGCGGGGGTGTGTCTGCACCAGCTCCTCCATTTCAGTTCTTGGCGGGAGGGGCGCCAAACACTATGCCAGGCGACAACGATTGACCATAAAAACGTGAAGCACCTGTTCTGAGCTGCCGGGACAGGCAGCAGAGGGAAGCCAGAGGGACCTGGGTTCGTGCTTTCCTTCCCTTTTAATGACTTCCTCTGCAGACAAAACCCCACCGGGATAGAACTTACCGAGTTCAGAATGTTCCAGGACACTTTATCAGGCTGCCCTGGTTCTCAAAGGCTGCTGCGCTCTGCGGGTGACCTCTTGGGCCTCCTCCCACGCCTCCTAGCTCCTCCAAGGCGAGGAGAGAGTCTCCCGACCCCACAGTGCTGGTGGCCAGGGTCTGAGCTAGATCTTGGACCCCTTGACATCCGGGGCTGCCCCCGTGGCAGGCTGCACAGCACGTGGTCCCAGGGCGCACAGGTGTTCCCGGCGCCCCTCAAGGTGCCTGAGCTCAGGGTTAGCCTTGAGCACCAGAGATCTGCGTTTTGCATTAATACACCTGAAATGTTTGTTCCCGATTTACCTTTCAGATTGTGCCTGTAGCAGAGTCCTGTGGGAGGATCCCTGGTGCAGACACGGTCCAACAAGACAAGATTCCTTGGGGGCCTCGGGGCCGGTGTTTCCCCCCACGGCGGATGAGGGTCTCTGTGGCCTGTGGGCAACGGAGGCAATGCCCCAAAGGGAGCTGGCTCCTTCCACCCTCTCGTTCCTCTGTGCCGGTCACATCCAAGAAAACGTCTTCTTAGTGACAGCCCATCTCCAGCACCTGTCTGACACTCGCCAGTGTCCCTTTACAAACAAGGAAAGAGCAGGTCTAAGGCTCAGGGGCCCTTCGCAGGCAGCAGTATTTGGCTAAAATCAAATACCACTTTCTCTTTTACCTATTTTTTATGGTAACCTCTCTATGGTAATGACACAGATTTACCTTTTAAAAACTAAACTCACTCTTTTAGTAAAATACATAAATTGTTCAGAGGAACAAAATGTGTAAATAATGATTTCAAGGAATAAAATCCAAAATGAAGTTTGGAAACACCAAGTCTGATCCTGCTTCTGACATTTGAAATGCTTTCACAGCATCACCATCAGAAGATCGGCTAGTTCTGCTCACACACCTCCCGTGACGGGGAGCTCACTACCTACAAAAGGCATCTCCATTCGGCTCTCCTGGGAAATGCTGCTCCCAGCAGTTTCCACACTGAGCCCAGGTCTGCAGGGCAGCTCAATTCCCTGTCCTCATGGGGAAATCTTCATGGAGCGGGCACCCGTCCACTCCCAGCAGCCTCCTCTGCCAGGCAGAATGGCCGACTCCCCAGCAGTTCCTCATCCTCTTGGAGGGAACTTCTCCAACCAGGAACAACAGTTGCTGGTTTTCTACTCTTAAAGGGTAGTGCCAGGAGCGGAGACCAGTCTTCTAGGAGTAACTGGACCTCGCCCCAGCTTCCAGGAGTGGAGGCATGGAGGCGGCCGGGAGCCCTGCAGACATCACCAGGGACTCCCAGGACCAGATGTGAGTGGGCAAAAGCCCAGCACCGAAGGAAGAGCATTTCACAAATAACTGTGTGAACGGGACATTCTCCCATAAGCCCCAGCACCTCCTTCTCTGGCTCTGGCTCCCCACCCCCGCACAGGAAGAGGCCAGCCTCTTGTATCTCCTTTGTGGTTCCATGGGCTTTACCAGGCTAAGGTCACACTGGTCATTACTCCCTTACCCAACTTATCTCAGGATTCAAATACACAAACACACACACACACACGGTTGACTTTTGTAGGCTTTTTAAAATAAATTGATTTTAAGGAAAATAAAAAGGAAAAATTGTGGAGTGTTATTGTGGTCAGCTATTAATATTTCACTTCTTGGCAGCTCTTATGAGCCCTTACATGGGCCAACCTCTGGCCCTGTTTTATTTCATTCAATGTTTTCAACAGCCCTTTAAGGAAGCTCCATCATCACTCCTCTTTCACAGATGAGGAAACTGAGGCTCAGAGGAATTAAGCACTGTGTTCAAGGTCACACAGCAGGAATATTGGGAGGATTCAAACAGGCCCCCTTGTTGAGGGCAGTGTGTCTGGTGCCTCCTCCTCTCCTGACATCAGCGCTGACGTCAAAAGAGGATCGTTTTACTGAAAAGGCAACAGACGGAAAAACAGTGGATTTCCCCAGGGAAAGGTGCTGGCCTCACCATGCGCCCAGGGCACGTCCCCAAACCCGCATTCCCAACCCCCACGGGCGCCGGGGCCCACCAGAGGGGCTGCTCCCAGGTGGGCGTCCCAGCCCGGACCTGGGTCCAGACCACTCCTGCGCCTCTGCCCCGGCCCCCACCTGGCCACAGGTGGCCTTGCCGAAGGGGTAGTGCGGGAAACTCTCCCTCCCACGTCCTCTCCCAAGGTCTCGGCCCTACACGCCCTGCTTCAATTCCGAGTCAGTTCGAAACTGAGTAGTCGCGCGGCCTGGGGAGCACACTTCACCGCTCGGCTCTCGGTTTCCCAGCCTGTAGCTCGGAGATCGGGGTCTCTTGGGGTTGGGAGGGATTAGTCAGCGAAGGCGCGCGCCGGCGCCCGTGCGGCGGCGACCTGGGGGATGGAGGGGCGTCCCAGCCCCCGCCCCTCCTCCCTTCGCCCCGTCGGGTGTCGCGCCCCCTCCTCCCTGCTCCAGCCCCGGGCCGGGCCCCGCCCCTCGCCAGCTCCCTCCCCAGCCGCGCACTCAGGCCTCTGTCACCTCTCGGTGGGCGGGCCCGGGGGCGCGGTGGGGGAGGTGGGGGCGGCCCCAGCCCGCTCGGCACAGCCATTGGCCGGAGTAGGTGAGGCCGGGCAGCCTCCTCCCCTCGGCGGGGCGGGCCCGGGAGGGGATGAATGAAGCCGGAGTGGGCGCTGAGCGGCAGCCGGAGCTTGGTTCGCAGCGCGGCGGCTGGGCCCTCTGGACGGTGAGTGCTTGCGGCAGCGTGGGCCGCGGAGGGTCAGGGCACCTTCGTGGGCGCGCCGCCCAGGTGCGCCGGGCCCAGACCTGCTGATGTCAGGAGCGCGGCAGGTGCCCTCAGACGTTGGGTGGGGACCAGGGGATCGGGGAGGCCGCGCGGGGCGGGACTCGGGGCGCCGGCAGTGCGCCCCAAGCCCCTCCGCGGCCGGGAGGGCGGGACCGAGCGCGGACCCGCACCCCACAGCCCGCCTGCCTCCAGGGAATCGGCTGCACAATGCGCCCCCTCTAGCTGCCGGCTCCCCAGGCGGGGAACTTCCGAGGAGGCGGGCCGAGGGGGAGGGGATGGATGGTGGTTGGGGTCAGGCGGGGATGGAGGGAGCGGCCAGGGCTAGTGGCCGGGGCAGGTGGCCGGGCGCGCACGCGGGCGCAGGCCACGAGAGTCGCACCAGGGACAGATGAGCCTTCCGGAGCTGCAGGCTTGCGGCGGGGCCCCCACCTGCGGCGGGCGCCGCTGCAGCTGAGTCAAGGAGGAAATCGTCTTGAACAGAAGTTTCTCGCGGGCGGCAGGGCTTTGTTCGCGCCAGCCGCGCTCCAGACACCTCGGGGAGGGGAGCGCGGGCGGAGCCGGCCCCGGGGGCCGAGCTACTGGGTGGGCGCGAGGGACTGGTCCCAGCCTGGGTGATACGGGCCACGCCCCTGTTCCCGCCCCGCTACGCGAGGTCCCCGCGTCCGGCGCAGAGCCGGCACTGGAAGACCGGGCGCCCCTGGGTGCAGGCCGAGGCTGAGGGAGGATGGAAACGAGGGGCCCACCCTCCGCACCCAGTGGGCACGCTTGTCTCCGGACGGGAAAACCTAGGCAGATGCTGAGATTTCCAAACCGGAGGAGCAAGCCTGGGCGGTGTGGAATCCGGTGGGGAGAAGCCCATCAGGCAGTGGGGTCCAGGCCCCATCCCCCACGTGGGTGCCTGGAGGCTCCTGCTGCCAAGGTCAGACTTGGTGATGGGGCCTGTTTCTGTCTGGAGCCGCTAGGAGCTGCAGTAGTTTTCCACAGTGAAGGAACCAGCTTCCTAGTGGCCGCTTTTCGCGGTGCTTTGGGGAACTTGGGTTTCCTCTGTCTAATCAGAAACTGGCTCCAGGGAGCTGGTGGGGCGGTGAACCGTGAGCATGGTGGTGCTGTGAGGTTTTCTCTGTGCAGCCTGGGGCAGATGGACTTCAGAGGAGAGAAAGCACTTGGTTTTAGCCGGGTTGGAGGGTGAATCTAACACCGGCAGTAATCACAATGACCTCAGGCGTCTTTGTTGGTCACTTAGAATGTGCAGGCCCTGTGCTGCGTGCTTTGAGCATCAGCTCATTGAATCCTTACCACCACCCACGAGGGAGCTACTATCGCTCCCATTCCACAGATGAGTAAACTGAGGCACTTGTCCAAAGTCACACAGGCAGAACATGGTGGAGAGGTTTGAATCACATTTGTGTGATTCCAGACGTTTTACAGCTCTGTTCCTGGGGGAGAAGGAAGCCCAGGAGGGCCGGTCCTGACACAGAGCGGGGTGTCTTTTGCTGCCCACCAAAAGATGGACGGCACCTAAGGGGACAAGAGCATTTGGCCAGGATAGTCCAGGCCTGTGGGATGCAGGGAGGATGCCTCTGGGCCTCCACAGCCCAGCTTTCCCACGTGCTGCTGGAGGGAGGGAAGGGAGAGGCCTCTTGGTTGGACCCCCGCACCCCTGACTGCCCTGAATCAGGACCCGTCCTGCTGGGCAGGGCTGGCAGATATTGCCTGGAAATTCTTCGCAGGGCTGCTTCCCTCCCGGGTGGCTATGACCTAATCCTGGTTCCTTGGGTGTAGTCCCTGCAGCAGGTGCTGGGCAGATCCCAACCACGCCCTTCCCCGCAGCCGTGGTGAGGTGGCTGGGAGCCTGGAGGTCAGGATGAGGGCCGCGTGAACGAGGATGAGGGCCGTGTGAACGAGGATGAGGGCCGCGTGAATGAGGTCTTGGGGCTGGCAACTGGTCCTGTTTGAGTGCCCGACTCCGAGCACCTCGACTTGGAGAGCCGGCAGGTAGTGGGACAGAGCCTGGTACTCTCGGTCTGGATGGAGCTGTGCCGGTGCAGAGGGCCCGGCAGGGGCCCCGGAGGACTCGCCCTGGCCACACTCCCGCTTCCTCCGTTGTCTCCTCCAACTGGGGAGTGGACAGAGACCACGCCGATATTCCCTCCCGAGCCTCCCGTCCTCGGGCATGGCAAAGAGCCCACTGCCCGCTTATGGGGGGACATATGCAATAATCCTCAGGACTCTTGGCCGCTTTTGTTCCTGGACATTCAGCTGCTGTGTGGCCTCGGTGTGGTCGTGGTGGGCATGGGCGTCCACATCAGGGCAGGACCCCCGTCTTCACCACGGCAGGTAATCGGGCAGGCCTGCCGGGACCCCGCCCCAGCAGCGGGAGGGGGGCCCCAGCTCAGGCCTCAGGGCCAGCCAGGCCCTGCCGCGGGGGACGGGGACCAGCCTGAGTGCCGCCCGCGGGGCCCGGGCTGTGTCTCCTGCGGCTGCTTATGGGGACTCTTCCTGCCGCTGCCCCGGCTCAGCCTTCAGCCCGCTGTCCTCAGACATCCCTGTTGCCCTTGGCCACGGCGCAGCCCCCTTCCCGCAGCATTACCCAGAATTAGCCTCTTGGACCACATTTCCAGGGGTGGGGAGGTGCATTCACAAACCACGTGTCCCTTACGAGAGCTGCTCACTCACGGTGCGGCCGGTGCGGCCACTGAGGTCCAAGCACCAGGCCGTCTGGGTCCGCTTATCTGGGTTCAGAGTCGCGGGCTCCCAGGCTGGGGGTTTGCAGCAGGCCCTCCCCGCCCACGCTGCCGGGCACCACACAAGCACCCTCACCACGGGGGCCGCCTTTCCTCCGTGGCTTTTTTATCCAGCAAGCCTTGGGAGTACCGGAGGCATTGCCCCTCCACCCAAAACACAGAAGGCTTGGGATCGCTGGGCTGAGGGCAACGCCCCCTTCCCACCCCAGCTTGCTCGGGGCCCTGCCTCTCGGCAGATGCCGTGGGCCTGGTACTTGGACCCAAGGGCCTAAGAGGCCACCTGGGAGTGGCAGAGTCCAGCCTGCGCCGGGGCAGGCCCCTCATGTGGACGGAACCTTCCCCAGCACCCCCAAACCCGTGAGGGCCTCTGCAGGTCTGCTCACCCCACGCTCCCACACGCCGGGCTCGGGCCGTGGAGGCAGGGTGGAAGTAGGGACACCCACGCTGAGACAGCAGGACACTCCCTGAGGGACGGGTCTTTCCTGGTCTCCCTCAGACAGTCCTACATTGTGGCCTCCATGCAAAGCAGCCAGCTTCCTGCCCACTCACCTGTGTGTGGCCATCAGGTATGCAAATTAGGGTGCGCCAGCCCTGCGGTGGCCGCCCAGGTCCTGCCACCCGGTGCTTGCTCCATAAATAGCTTTGAGTCTCATCTTCAGGAATTGAAGACCCCCTCCACTCACCCACTCGGAGGACGAGAGAGCAGGTTGAGTTTGGGAGGCGAGGGAGACAGCTGCCTGCAGGGTCCCAGGGGTCGTGGGGTACTGAAGGTGCAGGGATGGGAGGCGGGGAGGCAGGAGCACGGCCAAGGGGGCCATGTGACTGTGGCTGGCGGCCTCGGGGCGATCAGGTCGAGGCATCTGCTGGCTGGAGCGCGAGGCAGAGGAGAAATGAAACCTGTGGCTCTTCCCTGGCTGCCAAGCTCCCAGCGTGGCCAGGACAGAGCCCGGGAGTACCCCTGGCGTGGGGACGGGCCCCACCTGGCTCACCCTCAGCCTCAGGCCCCCCTGGGGCATTTTGCTCCAGCTGCAGCCAGACTGTCCCGCGAGAACCCAGGCCGAGGAGGCCCAGGGGCCCAGGGGCCGCCACCTGAGGCTTAACATGTTACTCTGGGTAATCCTGCGCCCTTCCCACCCGCTACGCTTTGCGGACAGCCTTCAACTAGGAGAGGAGTGAATGACTGCGTCAGACCCGAGGAAAGAAGCAAGCAGAGCCGAGCATGTGAACGTGAAAACCACCTCAGTCCTTGACTGACACCAGGATCTCAGTTCTCACAGACGGAGCTACGGCGAGCCACCCAAGTGGGCGCCACTGACCTCCTGCAGTACCGCTGTCGGGGGGTGGGGGGGCTCGTGAGGCTGCGAGGAGGAGGGGGAGGCAAAGTGGGGGAGGGGGCCTGGAGTTCCTCGGCACAGACACCTCTGGGCTCAGCTGATGGGCCAGGCCAGCTTGGGAGTCGGCAGAAACCTGTGGTTTCCTGCTAAGATCGCCGTGCACACACACAAAAGTACGCTCACATGTGTGCACACGCGTACACACCCTCACTCGCCCAGCTGAAGCCCCAGGTGCAGAGCTGCTGGCCTGAGGCCCCCGGGTACACATTATTCTCCCTGCCGATCAGCCTGCCTAATCCCGCAGGCTCTGACTCGCCCCAGGGGACAGGGAGGGAAGGCCTCTGGCAGTGGGGCATACTCCCACGGTCCCCTCCACCTGCATCTGGCCTGCTGCCGCCTGGCCAGGGACAGGCCGGGAGGGTGGGACGAGATTCCCCCTTGAGAGGGGGCTCCCTGGGGAGAGCTGCGCGCCTCCTGCGTAGCCGAGGAGGACAGCCTCTTCCCTGTACAAGGAGGGGATTCTCCAAGGCCAGGAGAGCTGTCAAAGGCTTCATCAGAGCTGTTCCCGGCCTCAGACGTCTTTCCATGAGAGTGAAGGCAGCAGAACAGCAGGGAGGGCCTGCCTGAGGGTTGAGCGGGTGCTCCAGGGCCGCCAGCCCCCGGCTGCCCCAGTTTGGGGGTCACATGGCTGGAGCACCCCGGAGACTTTGTCCTAGGGCAGCGGTCCAGCACAGGGCCGGGGGGAGGGTGCCCGGCTCGGGGGTGAAAGTTACATCCCTAACGTGGGTGCGCCCGTGGTGGGGGATTTCACGGGTCTGCCGTGCGCAGCGCAGGAGGGGGCTCAGCTGAGCCAGGCCCATGGGACGGGTGTCGATGTGGTGGTGGCAGCGTCCTGTCAGATGCCCTGCCCTGCAGCCCGGCTCCTGGGCCTTTGTCGGCTCCAAGCTGTGTGTGTCTTGCTGCCACCGGCTCTCGGCAGCTTGTGCTGTTTGGATTTGCAGCTGGGACAGTTTGCTGCTGGCTCAGGACAGCCTTGGGTGTGGTGGCTGTGAGCTCCTGTGGACAGGACGGTGTCCCGCGGTCCCCAAACCCGCCGCCCAGCACAGGCCTCGCACAAGCAGGTGTCGGCACAGGACTACCTGCTGCATGAGTCAGGGGTCTCCGGAGAAACCCAGCCAATAGCAGATAGGTCGCTATAAAAAGAGACTAATTATAGGAACTCAGCCCACGTGACTTTGTAAGATACGTGGTCGGCAAGCTGCAGACCCAGCAGAGATGAAGTCGTGTTTGGCGTCTGAAAGTCGGCAGCCTCAAGACCCAGAAAGAGCCATGATGTTTCCGTGTGAGTGAAGGCAGGGAAAAGCCGTGTCCCAGTTCAAAGGCAGCCCTGCAGGGCAATTCAGGGAAGGATCAGCCTTTCCGTTCTATTCAGTCCTTCAACTGATTGGATGAGGCCCACGGGCTCTAAATATACCGATTCAAATGCTAATTGAGGGCTTCCCTGGTGGCGCAGTGGTTAAGAATCCGCCTGCCAATGCAGGGGACACTGGTTTGAGCCCTGGTCCGGGAAGATCCCACATGCCGCGGAGCAACTAAGCCCGTGCTCCACAACTACTGAGCCTGCGCTCTAGAGCCCGTGAGCCACAACTACTGAGCCCACGTGCCACAACTACTGAAGCCTGTGCGCCTAGAGCCCGTGCTCCGCAACGAGAGAAGCCACGGCAATGAGAAGCCTGCGCACCGTAACCAAGAGTAGCCCCCGCTCACAACTAGAGAAAATCCCGCGCGCAGCAACGAAGATGCAACGCAGACAAAGATAAATAAAATTAATTTTTTAAAAAAATGCTAATTGATTCCAGAAATGCCCTCACAGCTGCACCTGGAATGTTTACCCAATGTCTGGGCACCCTGGGACCCACCAAACTGACAGGTAGAATCTACAATCATTCTGTTCTTGGCTCTGAGATCACGGACCGGGCTCCAGACTCTGAGGCATGGGCTCCGCGGAGGGGAGGGAGGAGAGGCCGGCATTTAGGTGGCGTCGGGGTCTCTCAGGTGAGGATACCTGTGCACTGGACCTGGGATGCTGGTGGGAGCTGGCCCGTCCTTCCTGTGGTGCAGTCTCCACCCAGCTTGGCTGCAGTCACCAGGGCCCCGCTCAACCATCAGCCAAGCCTGAGAATTCAGGTCCCGGAAGAGGCGCCACACCTTGGATCAGGCCTCAGCAGCAGGTGGCAAGCAGATACACTTTTTTGCTAAAACGATATCCAAGCGGAGAGAAACCGTAGGCCACGTGCACACACTCACAGTGCCCAGAAGAGGAATCGGTGGGGAGGCCTGACTTCCTCCCCAAGCCCAGCTGTGGTGTCCACTCCTTGGGGCGCCAGCTGGCCTGTAAGTGGTGCTGCCACTGGACTCTGCAGCCCCTGTCACCCTCCCACCAGCTTGACCACAGGGACCTGAGACAGAGAAACAAAAGGCAACGGCCTCGGGGCCACCAGCCTGGCCTTAATGGGGGTTGGCCACCTGCAGGGAGTCACCAGCCGTGAAGTCACCTTCTCCTGGCTGAGCCCCGCGGGGGGTCAACTCTGGCCATCTCACAAGCATGTCCAGGAAAGAAATCACCCTGAGTGGCCTGGGTCGCACCCCCAGGCCCCAGCAGCGCTGTCATGAGGGCGCTGATGAGCGGGAGACCGAGACGGAGCAGCTGGCCGTGCCCACACAGCCCACAGCTGAGTCTGCGTCCCGGGCTCAACCACGCTGGCTGAGATGCCCTCGTGCTGGAGCTGGCGGCTCCTGCAGGCCCGTTTGTGCAGCAGACCTTTGCCGTGAGATTCAGCCCTCGAGCTGCACACACAGCAAAGTGTCCTTTAAGTCCGGGGCAGGCGTCAACATGACCGTCTGTGTCCATTTCTGGAGCTGTCTCCTGACACCGTGCACGCCCAGCATGTGTCGCCCGGACACAGCCGCGTGAGATCTGGACTCAGGAATCTCCCCCTGAAGACCCGAGAATGTGGGACCGTCCTCGTGGCTGTGAGATTCCAGGTGTCACACAGCCCCGGACCCAGGATCCGGCGCTGCCTGCCGACGGAGGGGACATTCCAGACACGCTGGCTCCACGTCGCAGGTGTTTCTGTCTGCCCTCCCCGCCCCCGCACCTCACACCTCAGCGCCTGCGTCATGGGAGGGCCCGGCCTCCTTTCTGATCAAGACGCTGCTGATAAGGGTGAACGCCTTCCGAAGGGAACACAGCAGGGGGAGCAGAGTCTGGGCTTAGTCAGAGATTGGGTAGACGCCGTCATCGCGCTGCCTCGAAGGGGGGCGGGGGCGCGCGGTCTGCACTCAGCCTGCTGTGTCCTGGCCACCACAGCCGCTCTTGACGGAACCCGGGGAGGAGACCCCGGGGCTGCCCACCCGAGTGGCGCCGTTTACTTCCCATCCCGTGCGGGTGGTGACCACCGCCGGTCGCCTGGCTGATGTCTAAAATGGGATTTTCAGTCTGTGACTCAACAAGCAAGCGATGTGCATGATTGCAGGTTGACTTTACGTGTTTATGTCAGAGATCAGAGCTCTTAGCTCAGGGAAACTTTACGCTGACGTGGAGCTGTCTGGGCCACACACCACTGGCATTGGAGTCTTGTTAAGGGCTTTATTTTCAAATAGAAAGGACTCTGTTTCTTCGTGACCGTTCCTAGTCGCGATAGCTCCGCGATCTGGCTGCCTCCTGAGCCCTGCTGGGGGCCCGATCCTTCCCGTTCGTGCCCCTGCATTCCTCCTTGCGGGGGATCGGCGGGACGGTTGAACAAGCTCAGAGCTGGGGGGAGGCGGTTCTGCAGGTCCCTCCTAGGAAGGCCCACCCACCAATAATAATTCCCCAGCCCAGTGCTGACCGTCCACCCCCACAGGCCGCCGGACCGACCTCTCAGAGCAGCCGCTGCCCCTCGGCCCGCTTGGACGCCTTCCCTTCGGGTCCATCCCAGCTGGGAAGGGGTCCAGGGCCCTGCTGGTTATGTGCGTGCGTTCATGTGTTTCCGTGTGGAAGGTGTGTGCACAGATGGGTGTGTGTGTGTGTGTGCACATTGTGGAGGAATGCACCCCCACAGCACAAACACGCAGCCGCCTCTGGGCAAGGCCGAGCTTTTTCCACGTTTCTGTTTCGGGAGCCCGTCTGAGCCGCGGGGCTGGTGGGAAGCAGCGCTGTGCCGTCTCGGGGCTCACGCTTGTCACCGTCTACGCTGTTCCACGGCGGCCCAAGTGCCTACAGTACCTGCTCTGGGAGCAGGTGCGTGGCTTTCTGTCCCTCCAGGAGGCTTGGCGATCCTTCACGCGGCGGGAACTTTGCTCCTTCCGTGGGTACCCTCCTAGCCCGCGTGAGCGAGCCTGGAGTGCCAGGGTGCACGGAGGAGGCGGTGGCTCTGTAGGTACAGCCCTGGGCGTGGTCGCGGGCCCTGGGGAGTGACTCCTGCCCACACTCGGCCTCGAGATCTGGCTGCTGATCACCTGGCAGTGCCAGTTTCCAGAGCAAAGAGCTGGCCCCGTGTGTCAATGCCACACAGTTGGTCGTGGTTCTTTGAATAAGACGTTGGCGAGGACAGCCAACGCACTCGTGGGCTCTGAAGCCAGGCCACGTGGTCTCGTCCTAACTGGCCCTGGTTGGCTGTGTGACCTTGGGGAAACTGCTGACTCCTCTGGGCCCACTTCCCTTTCCTGTAAGATGGGCTGTGCGTGGAGCTCAGACTCCGCCGGGAAGTGGGATGCTGCAGTGTCTTACGGCATTTGCGCCCACGGCCTGGCCCCAGGGAAGGCCGGAGAGGAGGCGGGGTGAGGCTACAATTAGGTAAGACGGCACGGCTGAGGAGCAGGCAGAGGTCTGGCAGAAAGACCTGGCGCCCCAGCCTCAACGCACAGAGTGCGAGGGGACCGGGAGAGGCGGTGCTCCCAGACCCCCCAACGCAAAACTGCCTCCCAGACCCAGGTGTGGTCCCACCACGGCCCACTCCCCTCACCCTGGACTGCTTCCCAGTTTGCAAGGTTAACACAAGATAAAGCCAATCTTTTGTTTAAAAACAGTCCTAACCTGGCGGTCCAGTGGTTAGGACTCTGAGCTCCCTTGCAGGGGGCACAGGTTCGATCCTTGGTCAGGAACTAAGATCCCGCATGCCACGTGGCGCGGCCAAAAAACAAAAAACAAGACAAAACAAAACAAGCAAACAAATGAAAACCAGCCCTCAGAAGCCAAAAACCTGCCGTCGCAAGGGCTGAAGGCTCTGTCTGTGGCCAGGATGGCTGAAAAGTCCTCTTTGCTCTCTGCCAGCAGGGCCCATGCCAGGCGCAGCTCCCCCAGAGGCACTCCCGATGTTCACGCCCCGCCCCGCCGCCCAGGAGACTCAGTGGTACTGCCCTCTGCGCTCACCGCTGGGCTCACATCCTGTTCTGAGTGTCTGTGAGACTCCACCTCCCTCCAGGCCTGCGGTCTCCTGAAAACTGGGCCTCCTCGGGGGCTGCGTGAGTGTCCTGTAACGAAGGACCACAAACCGGGGGCTTAAAAGAACAGAACTCTATTCCCCGCCCAGTTCTGGAGGCCAAGAGTCTGAAGTCAGGGTGGGGGCAGGGCTGCCCTCCCTCTGGAGGCTCCGGGGGAGGGTCCTTCCCACCCCTTCCAGCTTCCCCCAGGCGTCTTTGGCTTGTGGCCTCATCACTGTAGTTTCTGCTTCCGCCATCGCGTGGCTTCTCTAATAAGGACACTGTCGCTGGATTTGGGGCCTCCCCAAGCCAGGAGGACCTCATCTCAAATCACCGATCACATCTGCAAAGACACTTTTTCCAAATAAGGTCATGCTCAGGGTCGGGAGGATGTATCTTTTCGGGCCGGGGGTGGGGAACCACCATCCTGCCCCTCCGCGTCCCCAGCTCGGGGCCCAGCAGAGTGGGGCTCTGTGACTAGCTGCCTGAAGGACTCGGTCCACCAAGTCTAATCTGAGACACGTCGGGGAAGTGTCAGCCCTCTGGGCAGCGGCCTCTCCCGACATCACTGACACCGTGCGCAGCGGGGGGTCTGAGGCCGCCTCGGGGCCCTGAGTGGCCGACAGCGGGTTCTCCCTGTGTGCCTGTCTGGGTCCAGAGTCCTTCCTTTAAAGGACAGTAGTCGTAGTGGACCAGGTCCCCCCCACCATGATCTCATTTTACCTGTCACCTCCTTAGAGGCCCCCCCCTCCAAATCACTCACATTCCAGGGAGCTGGGGCTTAGGGTTCCAGCGTATCTTCTTTTGGGGACACGGTTCAGCCTGTAGCGAGAGGTAACCCTATGGAAGTGTGTTGAGTTCGGCAGAAGACCCTCGCACAGGGGCCCAGGGGCTGTGGGTACAACCAAGATCAGGTGTATCCTATCACAGCGACTGTACCTGTGCTGACCGGTTTACTTCTGTTGGGAAAATCAGCATTTTTCCTCTTAAGATGCAGAGTGGTTGTCGCCGCCTGGGGGGTCCAGAAGGATCTGTTTAGCTGGCAATAGGTCCCGCCTTTTCTCAAAGCTTGGGGGTGTTGGGGGTGTGTGGGAGCCCCGGGAGCCTTGAGATGCAGCCATTTCTCAGGCCCGACTGAGCTCCGTTTGGTCCGTGGGCTGGGAGTCAAAGTGAGGGCCCAGAGAGGGCAACGGGAACAGGCCAGGCTGGGAGTTTGCAGAAAGGTGGAGTGCTGGCACAGTGGCCGTTGAACCTGTCTGTGGGGCTGCGACCTGCAGCGGTTTCAGCATCTCGAGAGACCAGCCACGGGCGAGGCCCAGCGCCAGCTGACCCTCCCGCCCGGTGCCATCCCGGGGGCCCGGGTGGGCCTGCCTGTACCCCCTTCCTCATTTCCCACACTCTCCACACGCTGGGCTGAGTTGGATTTCCCTTTCATGCTAAAGAGCACAAGGCCGGCCGGGTGTGAGCTCAGGGAAGAACGGAGGCTGGGCTTGGAGTTGAGGGCGGGAGCGGTCAGCTGCCCCTGGCGGAGCGCACAGCTCAGGCCGGCGAGCCAAGGCCGTGGGGCAGGTGCGGGTCGGGGTGGTCCAGGGGCTCACATGGCGTCTGACTCAGTCCTGCTGTGTCTCAGCTCCACTCTCAGCTCTGTGGCCTCATTCAGGCCGGGGGCTGCCCTGAGGGTGCGGGTCTGGATTCGGGGGGGGGGGGGGGCTGGTCAGAAAGGCTGCCCTCACCAGGCTGGGTAGCGAACAGGCAGAGCCGTCGGTGCCCCCGGGGACAGGCGGGGGGAGGGTTCTCCTGGAGATGGATTCTTCCCGCAGATCGGACCGCCGCTGGAATTCCGCACCCACTCCCGCTGCCGTCGCTGTCACGCCCTCGGAGATGCCGCAGCACTCGATGGGGGACAAGCACTTCGTCTCGATGCCGCAGCTGGTCTTCCCCGGCCCCCCGCTGGCCACCAACAGCGAGTGTGACTGCACGCCCCCCAGCAGGCGGGCGTCCCTGGGCTCGCCCCTGAGCCAGCCGCTGTGCCAGCCGCTGCCCGAGAAGCGCGGGCCCCGGGCGGCCCGGGAGGTGCGCTACGTGGCCACGGGGCGGCCGGACCAGGCCTGCGGCTGGCGGGCCTTCGCGCCCACGTGCCTGCAGGCCTTCAACACGCCCCGGGGCTTCCTGCTGTTCCTGTGCGCGGCCTCCTTCCTGCAGGGCATGACGGTGAACGGCTTCATCAACACCGTCGTCACGTCCATCGAGCGGCGCTACGACCTGCACAGCTACCAGAGCGGCCTCATCGCCAGCTCCTACGACGTGGCCGCCTGCCTCTGCCTCACCTTCGTTAGCTACTTCGGAGGCCACGGCCACAAGCCTCGCTGGCTGGGCTGGGGCGTGCTGGTCATGGGCGCCGGCTCGCTGGTCTTCTCACTGCCCCACTTCACCACCGGCCCCTACGAGGCGCAGGTGGACGAGGCCGTCGGAACATGCCGGGCCAACAGCAGCGCGACCTGCGGGGGCCGCACCTCTGGCCTGTCCAGCTACCAGCTGGTCTTCATGCTGGGCCAGTTCCTGCACGGCATGGGCGCCACGCCGCTCTACACGCTGGGCGTCACCTACCTGGACGAGAATGTCAAGTCCAGCTACTCGCCTGTCTACATCGGTGAGTGGGGCGGGTGTGATGGTGGTGACGCCAGCCGGCCGTCTGCTCAGAGCCCTGCCCCGTTCAAGCCCCCGACATGCATGTCCCTGTTGGCCACACGTGGCTCCAAATGGCCCCAGGTGCTCCTAGGTGAGGTGGCAGGTCGGCACGGGCCTGCGTCTCACCTGACACCGCAGGTGATGGAGGTGGTGCTCGCCGGCCTCAGCCCGATCCCTGGCACGTCCCACAGGGTCTGGAGCGCACGGACCCTCGTGGTCCCGTGGTTAGGACTCTGCGCTTCCGCTGCAGGGGGCCCAGGTTTGATCCCTGGTCGGGGAACTCAGATCCCGCGAGCCGGGCTCGGATGGTGGCTGGGCTGCAGAGCTGGGTGCTGCCACGCCGCCCCCGGGGGCTGGGCCCGAGCCTCGAGCTGCCCCCGAGACCCTCTCGTTCATCTGGGGTGAGATTTCCGTGTTCCCAGCCTCAGGCCAGCTGCCTCTCCGAGTCCCTCCTGCGAGGTCAGCTCTCCCAGGGAAGGGAAGGGGTCGGGGTCAGTGCAGAGCCCGCGGCCGACGCCCCGGCCCAGCCAGATTTGCTCGCTGCTCTGCTTCATTACGTCCACCTTGGGCTCTGCTCATCCGAGTCACGTAGCGGTTGCCATTCCGGGGACGGGGGGCATTTGGGACCCGGGTGAGCCTGCAGCGCTGCATGGGTGCCGCCGTCACCCTGCAAAATGAGTCTTAGGATCTTTGCTTTTTCGAGGGGGAAAGAGTCCAAATGGTGTCTATAGGGGCTTTGAGGGAAATATTTTAAAAACACCTTGAAAGGTTGACACCAGCCGATACCAGACACAGTGGAGACTGTGCAACGAAACCCCCAGTTTAAAGGAGTTCATGCCTGGGGGTAGGGGTGGAGGTGCAGAAATGCAAGGGGGCTTGTCTTAGGTGGGCCGGAGGGGTGGCGCAGAGGGCGCAGCAGGTCCCTGACGCCTCTGCTTCCCTTCCAGCCATCTTCTACACCGCGGCCATCCTCGGCCCCGCAGCCGGCTACCTGGTCGGAGGTGCCCTGCTGAATATTTACACCGAAATAGGCCACCGGTGAGTGACCTGGGCCCACAGAGAAGACGCCCACTCTTGGTGCAGGAGGATGGTGGCCCAGGTGGGGGAGGTCCAGGCCGACCTTGCTCTGGTGGACCTGGGAGTCTGGGCAGCTTGGAGAGTGTGGCCTGAGGGAGGGGACAGCATGGATGGACGGCCTCCCGAAGCTGGAAGGGACCAGGCCGCAATTGCTCCAATGCCCTTTGCGGAACCAAGAGGGGATTTCCTGCCGCCACCGGGAGGTTCTTTTTTTGGGGGGGGGTGGTCTACACCAAACAATTCTCCAGTGCTCTCCGGACACCAGCTGGGTGTCCCCAGTTCACCTCAATCTGACACTGACTTCCCGGAGTCAGCTCAGACCCCGCAGGTGAGCGAGAGCACCCACCCTTCAGACGCCAGCCGCGGTGGTGGCTCCCGGTTACCCACGCTTCTGTCCAACTTGGCTGCAAATCGGAGGGTCCCAGGACCCCTCCTTCTAGTAATTTGCCAGAATGGCTCACAGAACTCAGGAAAGCACAGCACTGGCTCAGTCACCAGTTTATTCCCCAGAATACAGCTCGGGGGCAGCCCCTTGTCTCCTGTCCACCTGGCTGCCCAGCCCAGGGTTCTTCCCCATGTACCTTTGAATTTCAAGGTGCACTTGTGTGCAGATGGGGGTCGCAGGCAAGCCCCCTGAGCTTCACGAGGCCAGGGCACCAGCCACCCACCCTCTGCCCTGCCCCTCCTGGGCCCCCAGCCCCTGTGGCCTCGTCGGGAGGCAGGCTCGCAGGCCCCAGAGGAAGGGGTGGACCTGGGCAGGGTCCCCTGGTGCATGCCACCTCCTGTCCGTCCCGATGCCCTCCGTCCACCGCTGGTCCCAGACCGGGGGTGGTGAGGCATCAGGGCGGGGGCCTCAAGCAGAGCCTTTGGTCTCCGCCTCTCACTGACCAGCAAGCAGGAGGTCGCCCAGCGTGTGTGCCCTAGACGCTGTGAGCACAACGCTGACCCCACGTGTCTCTTCCCGCAGGACGGAGCTGACCACCGAGAGCCCGCTGTGGGTCGGCGCCTGGTGGGTGGGCTTCCTGGGCACTGGAGCTGCCGCCTTCCTCATCGCCGTGCCCATCCTCGGCTACCCGCGGCAGCTGCCAGGTGGGTGCTTCCCGCAGAAGGATACCCCATGCCCTGCTCCTCCTCCCCGCCAGGAGCGGTGGGGCCGGGATCGTCATCCTCTGGGCGGGTGCTGCCTCCACCCCTGCGGCCTCTGCCCGCTGGGGGACCACGGAAGAGGCTTGTTTCAACGGGGGATGGGCACTCCTTTCAATACCTTCCGTCTCCCTCTGGTCCCAGATTGGGCCCGTGGGCTCTCTCCCACCTCCCCATCCCTGCCACCCGTCACCATGGTGCATCCGTACGAGATGTCTGTCTGGGCGCCCTCATCCACCGGCTGGTCCCACACCCAGGAGCAGGGGCATAGGGGCCTTTGGTCTCTGCCCCTCACAGATGTTCACATCCTTCCAGGCTCCCAGCGCTACGTGGTCATGAGAGCATCTGAAACACACCAGTTAAAGGACAGCAGCCACAGGGTGACCAGCAGCCCTGACTTCGGGAAAACCATCAGAGACCTGCCTCTGTAAGGACCTTGGGGGGCCTCTCGTCTGTGTCTGTGTGTCCTGAAGACCCTTTAGGGTCCTACACATGCTGGGTCTTGACCCTAAGCTAGGAGAGTCCTGTGACCCCTCCAGGGCCACATGGGGAGCCCACAGCCCCTAAACCTCCTTCTGACCCAACAATCTTCGGGGGTTGGCTCCAAAACTTGGGCTAAGAGATTAAGGAGCAGCGGACAGAGCCTGCTGTCTTGGAGGCACCAAGGGCCGGTTCCGACGGAAGGGCCGGGGCCTCAGCCTCATGGTGCCCACCCCCCAATTCCCGGGCCTGCGGGGACCCAGGGACATGCACGCAGGGACCCGTCTGCGCTCCCGCACGGCAGGCTCTGGGGGCTGTGCCTGACGCCTCATGGTCACGGAGTGAATCCCTGACGCTCGGCGAGTTGCCCCACAGCGAGCTTGTCCACGGTCCCCAGGGAAGCAACTGACCGCCCCCCACAAGATCATTCCCCAGGAGTCACCCCTCCACCCCGTTCTCTGACCATTTCATGGGGAGTCACCTGCACGTGCCCACAGGGCTCCAAGGAGGGGACCATCCAGCTCCCCGTCCTCTGCCCTGCGGCCGCCACTCCTCTCGGGCAGTGACTGCTTGTTTATCTTGTACTTGACCTGGTCTTACTTTGCTGTCTTCACACACTGTTGGGACAAACAGAGCCTGGGCTGCCAGGGCCTCAGAGGGACAGCGTGGGGCTGGGGCTCCTGGCCGGCCAGCGCCCCTCATCAGGGCATTCCACGGGGGGCTCTCCTGGGCAGGGGGAGGCGGCCCTCGGATGGTCACCCGCCCGAGTCCTCGGCCTCACTGAGCGCCCGCCTGCCCCGCAGCTTCCTGAGCCCACGAATGTCCACGTGGCAGGTGGAGGCTGTTAGTGGCGGGAATGAGCCCCCGCCGTCTGTCTTCAACACGGGGAGGGTGACGTGGGGTCAGGGAACCCCCCCCCCGGCTACCTGTTGCCTGCTTAGACCCCCCAGAAGAGCCGCCCACCCAGGAGGCTGCCACCAAGGCCGGCAGAGCGGGCCCAGGGCCACGCTGGCCGGGGAGGCGGGATCATCCAGGCAAGGGCGGGCTCGCCCCGTCCAGCCGGGGCAGGGCCACCTGCGCCCTCTGAGCCGCACTGGCACCGAGGGCGTCAACAGCTTGGTCCCCAGTGGACCCGGGGACAAAGCCCGAGATAAGGAGGTTTATGCCCAGGCTTGGTTCCCCAAACCGGTTGCTGATAGTAAAATAAATACCGGAACATGGGCCCTCTGTCAAGGTCATGACTAGCTCTCTGAGCAAATTCAACATGGGAGTTTCAGCCAAGAAACCTGCAGGCTGAGATTAAGAAATAAGGAAGTTCACATACTTCTGGGGAGAGTCACCTGCCCCTGAGCCCAGGTGAGCATCTCCGAAGCCTGGCACGTCTGGGCAGGACCGGGAAGGGACTGGCCACACCCTGGGCTCCCCCCCAACACACACACACACGCACACGCACACACGCGCACGCGCACGCACACACGCGCGCGCACGCACACACGCACGCGCACGCGCGCATGCACACACACACACACACACACACACACACACACACACACACACACACTCTGGTCCCGGAGAGCCCCACCAGGATGGCATTTCCTCCGCATCTTGTTTCTTTCATGGATGTGGGACTTGGGCTGTTGACCAGAAAGAAACCTTTTCAGTCCTTGAGTTTGAAAGTCAGTTTCGAAGGAATTGGGTCCCTGTCTGAAGCAGGATGGGGAAGGAGGCCGCTCTGCGGTTACCCTGAGAAGCCGCAGGGGCGGGAGGTGGGGGGCGACTCCATTAGCATCAGTTCCCTCCCAGGGCGCAAAGGCTAACTGGGGCCACCCTGCATGCTCCTACTTGGCAGAATCCAATTTACTGTTGGCCTGTGTCCTCAAAGCGAAGAACACTGGAGCGTCAAGGTGTCTGTGCTGCTTTGACACGCGCAGGGAGGCGTCGGCATTGACGGCTGGGCCGGGTGGGCGTCTCCCTCCTGGTGGAAGATGACCCGTAGGGTCGGTGGGAGCTGGTTCTCTGGGTGGGAGGCCTTAGCTGCAGACAGAGAATGTGAGCAAAGGCAGCCGTTGTCGGAGCCGCTGTGATAGGGGTCGGACCACAGTCGTTTGTCACCAGGCTTTGCCTGCTCTTGGGTGCCCGAGATGGACCCAGGGCTCCAGGGGAAACTGTCCCCAGCCCACATCACTCACGAGTCCTGGACCTGCCATCCAGTGGCTGAGAGGGGCCAGGCCCGGGAAAGCAGGCGGGGTGTAGAGCCGTGTGCACTGGGTTCGAGGGGGAACTCTCAGGCCAGGTCCAAGGGCCATTTCTCAGGCCCCTGGCATCACTACACCGGCCACTGCCCCCCAGGTGCACACCAAGAGAAGTCGGAGAGCCAGCCAAGCCCACGCAGGGTCTCCTTGGAGGGGCCTCTCGGTCCAAACCCTCAGGGATTTCTGTCCCTCCTTTTCACCAGCTGGCGATTGAGAAGTGGTCCCACCCCTCAGGCCCCGTTCCCCTCTCCTGGGGGCCACCCAGTCCTGGACTTGGTGACAGCTGCCTCCCCCCCAGCCTCCCGCTCCTGGCTCAGGCCCCTCTGCTGGTCCCCCCGGCTGCCCCTGGGGCAGATTCAACAGTGTCACGGTCACTCAGGGTCTCTTTCCCCACTGCAGCCGACCTCTGTGACAGCGGCTTTCACAACAAGCCACAGGCTCCGGATCCTGGTGCCAGCTCTTCCCCTGCCCCAGCCCAGCCCCACACCCACTCTCGGTTTCTCTGGAGTAAATTGGGGTGCCCCGGCCCTCCCACACCCCACTCCACCCCCCTCTCAGAACCAGGCTCTTTGTGCTCGGTTGGGAAGGGCCAGGGTTCTGGCCCACTCTGACCCTCTGTCTCTTCTCTCTGGTCTCCATTCCCCTCCCCCATCCAGCTCCATCTGGCTCCTCCTGAAGAACCCCACGTTCATCCTGCTCTGCCTGGCCGGGGCCACAGAGGCCACGCTCATCGCTGGCATGTCCACGTTTGGCCCCAAGTTCCTCGAGTCCCAGTTCAGCCTCAGTGCCTCAGAAGCTGCCACCTTGTTTGGTGAGAACGCTCCCTGAATCTTGTGGTGGTGGGGGTCCTCCATTTTTTCACTGGTTCTCAGAGACTGAGGGGCCTTTGAGAGTCTCTTCTAGAAAACCCCAGGCAGCAAGTGCTCCCCACACGGGGCACACGTCCTGGGCATGTGGTCCCCCCAGGCAGGGACCCTGGAGCAGGTGTCTGGGCTTTTACACAACAGCTCTAATCACACTTACACAGGCTGCCGCCGCGATGGGCAGGATGGTCCTTCCTGAGGGCAGTTTGGGAAGTGCTGAACACAGCCTGCTGACCCGTTCTCCCTGCCGCCCCCCTTGCCACCCAGAGCCTGGGCCTTTGCGTTGTCCCTGGCTTGTGGCGGAGAGGGTTTGGGTGGCAGATCCCACCGTGCTCCCTCGGGCCTGGCAGTCCCCGTGAGCCAGGCGGTGGGTGTCCTGGGGTCTCCCTGAGGCTGGAGCCCTGGGCCTGCCCGACCGGAGGCGTCTGTGGCCAGAGTGAAGGTCCTCCTCAGACACCTCCTTCTGGCCCTGTCCACTGGTAGCGCTGGGCTGGGGGGACAGCCACAGCCTCACCGAGAACCTGCCGGGCAGGAGGTGTGTGTGGGTCGATCCTGGCCGGGCGCCTCCCCCGAGGGAGGACGGTGTCAGACTGGGGGTCCCCAGTGACTAGTGCCCCAGGCTCCCCTCCTTGCCGGCCTCTTGGCTGTGACCCCACCTGCCAGAGCCCCACCCCCGCCAGCTGCTTCCCTGCCCCACAGCGGCCGACACCCCTCCTGGGACAGCCGTGTCCTCTGGGTCCCCCCCTCTGCCCCCAGAGCCGGTCTCCATCTGGGGAGACGGGCTCACCGCACCCAGGGTCTTTGAGGTCTCCTCCACCCTTGGAGAGCCCCCCTCCCATCGGCACCCCATCCCAGGGCAGGCCTGGAAGCCACGTGCCGATGAAGCCCAACTTCCTACCAAACGGCGGCCACCAGCTTCTCCAAACACCCCCTTGTGGTCAGACTCCGCAGAGGCCGTGTGGGCCAGGGGAGCGCGATTGTCCTTGGGTCTCCCCAGTGGGAGGGGCAGGGCCCAGGGACCTCTCCTCTTCCCTCTCCTGCTCCGCCCCTGCACCCCTGGGCCTCTGAGCAGCTGGCGGGCGGCCTCCCCAGGCTCCGAGGCCCCCTGTGAGCACCGGTCAGGGTCCTCACATTGAGTGCAGAGCCCGGTGCTGCCACGCAGATTGGGGCCGATGGCTGTGGGCCTCTGTCTCCCATCTCTAAAGCGGAGACGAGGCCCAGGGGGTTGCTGGCCCCACCCCCGTGGCTCCGGGGACGGCACCGAGCCCCTCCCTCTCCACAGGGTACCTGGTGGTGCCGGCAGGTGGCGGAGGCACGTTCCTGGGCGGCTTCTTTGTGAACAAGTGCAAGCTCCGAGGCTCAGGCATCATCAAGTTCTGCCTGCTCTGCACCCTGGTCAGCATGCTGGCCTTCTTCGTCTTCTTCATGCACTGCCCCAACGTGCCCATGGCGGGCGTGACCGCCAGCTACAACGGGAGGTAAGGGCCAGGTGGCACCTGGGCGAGCGGAGACCTCTGCACACCTGTTGGGGGCACCAGTGGTCCCTGGGGAGGAGGAGGGGGTCGGGCGCTTGGGGTGAGGTCATTGGAGATGGTCATAACAGTAAGGATGGTGTCCTCAGCGGGGACCAATGGCCAGTCACTCACACGCGGCACCTGAGCCCCAGTCCTGTCTGTAAAACGGGACAGTCCCGGCCCCATCTCCTCTCTGCGTGTTGTCTTGGCAAGTGGCCCAGCCTCGGCTCCCGTGCGTCACTGCGTTGGGGACGTGAGGGGAACAGCCCGCTGGGGGTGATTTGGGAATAACTGAAGTAGACGCAGGCTAGCGACTGCTGGCCGGGAATTCCCCGCAGAGATGACAGTGTGAGCGCCGAGGGCAAGGATGCCATCGTACCACTGTCGGGACAGCCGGGTCGGAAACAGCCAAACTAGCCAAGAGTTGGTGCCGAGCGGAGGGCTTAGTACCGTGGAGGGGGGAGGAGTCTAGTCCTTGGGCGCCTCCAAGGTAGTGTCGAGCGGGAAAAGGAGGGAGCACAACGGCGTGTACAGCGTGCTCCGCTTGAGCGCAGAGGGGGAGAGCGTGTGTCTGTGCGGGCGCGGACAAATGATCTGTGGAACGTCCGCCCACCTGCGCTGCAGAGCAGGGACCGGTGCCATGGGGCGCCTCGTACCTGGCACTCAAGCAGTTTTTGCATTTCGAGCCCTGTGGACGCACTGCCGACCCAAAAGCAAGCCAGGCAGGCAGTGCGCTGCGCAGGGTTGCTTTGCTTCGCTCTGAGCACATCCAGCGATGCTAGGAGCCAAGGCGACGCAGGAAGCCCCGGTCCTCGGTGCAGCAAACCCAGCGAGTTTGGAGACCTGCAGACGTGGGCCCTCAGGGACCAGACCCCACGCTGGCCTGCACCCCACCGTCGCTCTCTCCCCCCTGCAGCCTCCTGCCCGAAGGCCACCTGGGGCTGACAGCTGCCTGCAACGCCGCCTGCGGCTGCCAGCCGGAGCACTACAGCCCCGTGTGTGGCCCCGACGGCCTCATGTACTACTCGCCCTGCCACGCGGGGTGCCCGGAGGCGGCCTCGCCTGGCCCCGGTGGCCAGAAGGTGAGTGTGGGGGGCTGCCGCCCAGGCGGTCGGTGGCGCCCGGACGCTGGGGGGCCCCCGGCCCTTCCTCCTGTAATCAGCGCTCTTGTTGCGCTCCCCAGGTGTACCGAGACTGTAGCTGTGTCCCTCAGAATTTTTCCTCTGGTTTTGGCCATGCTACCGCAGGGAAATGCACTTCAACTTGTCAGAGAAAGCCCCTCCTTCTGGTTTTCATATTCGTTGTAATTATCTTTACCTTCCTCAGCAGCATTCCTGCACTAACGGCAACTTTACGGTAAGCCCCGGCCTGGGTTCACTCTGGCCCAGAACCTTTCCCTTTGCAGCCAAGGCGGAGCTCTGCAGACCCCTGCGGGGTACGTGCCGGGCCCCCGGAAAGCTGTGGCAGGAGAGAGCTAACTGCCTCTGTGAGGTGCTTGCCACCTGGGGATGCGGCCCGGGGCTCGGCCAGGACTCGGCCGCTGGCGTGGGGTGTGACTTGGCCACGCTTCCCGGGCGTTGATGGGCCGGTTTTCCGTTGCAGGTGTGTCTGTGACCGGCAGCGATCCTTCGCACTAGGGATCCAGTGGATCGTGGTTAGAACTCTAGGTACTGTGCTGTGTGAGGAAGCCATGCAAAGCTGTGGTGTGCGTTCACCGCACAAGGGCACGCGCCAGGCTGCTGTGCCTCCCAGCACGAGGCTGTGCCCACCTCGGGGAAGGGCTCCATTCCCTAACAGTCCGCTAGAGGGACCCATGGCCATGTTTTTGCCCAGAGGCCCCCATTTCCTCATTAACACACAGGCTCCACCAGAGTCGAAGACCGTGGGGACTCTCCCGGCATGGAGGCGAGCCCCCAGAGGAAGGAACGTTAAGTCCCCTTTGCACCCGCCGTGAACACCAGTGGCCGAAGTCACGTTCCTTAGAGCCCGCCTGGTCTGGGTCTCTGGACGCCCCCCCGGGGGTGTCCGGGTACTGAGTGTGCCTCTCTCCACAGGGGGCATCCCGGGCCCCATCGCCTTCGGCTGGGTGATCGACAAGGCATGCCTGCTCTGGCAGAACCAGTGCGGCCAGCAGGGCTCCTGCTTCGTGTACCAGAACTCGGCCATGAGCCAGTACCTGCTTATCGCAGGGCTGGCGTACAAGGTGAGCAGGGTGGCCTCGCCCCCAGGTGCGCTGGCGGGGGGAGGGAGTCCCAGAGTCTACTCCAAAGGACCAAGGGTCTTTTCCAACTAGCTCGGGCGTCCGGGCGTGCCACTGGGATCTTCCAACAGCTTAAACCCCCCACTGGGCGTCATCCTACAGCCCGGTTTCCAGAAGTGGGATCCTTCCCCATTTCGAGCTGTTGTTGTTGGGGACCGTGATGATGTGATGCCAGTGGCGGGAACAGTGGGACAGCAGGCCCAGGTCACAGGGACTCACTCTCCAGGCCCCCTGCCCTCCAGGGCCCTCACCGTCCCGGCTTGGTGGTTTGCCCCTGGGCTCTGGTCAGCTAAGGCTTTGGAGAAATCAAAACTGCTCCCCCTGCAAGAGCCCGGGCAGGCCTGCTTGCTCTGGGCCGGGTCGCCTGGCTGGGTCCACAAGCAGCGCTTCTCCTTCTCCATCCTTAGTGGGTCTTGAGTTACGTCCTGCTTCTTAGCCTGACCCTCTGCTTTCAAGCTGTTAATGGAAACTTCCTGCTGTATCTCTTGGCATATGCTACGTGGGGAGAAGCATAGTATTTATATTTTGAGTTTCCCCCCATTGGAGAAAAAGGCACACAACTTCCCAAATAAAATGAAATCCTAGGGCTGGTATATAAGAATGTCTCGGATTTCTTCTTTGGGTGGAGGGTGGACTCGGGAATGTCCCACTGGCAGAGCCTTTTCGGGAGGGGCCTCAGAGACAGAGGATTCTCAGCGACCCTTGCGTTTATCTCCCCGAAGATGAGCTTAAAAATAGCCAAGTGTGAGAAGGGATTTGCGCGGCTCTGGACAAACGGGTCAGTTCAAATAGACGCGCCCCGCACAGAGAGCTGGCCCTTGCTTTTCTTTCTCCCTGTGTTGTAGGGTCCCTCGGCCAGAGCACCAGGCTGGACCCCGGGACGGCTGTCTGCCCAGATAGTCCCCCCGCGGCCTCGGCACAGGGGTAGGATCGGCTCCCAGAGCCAGTGCTAATGTTAGCGGGGGTGGGGGCAGCCGGGTGCACCCCCTTAAGTGCTATCCCGCTCGCTCACGGGGCCACAGAGTGGAAACAGCCTCTCGTTCCTGTGGCTTCAGGCCCATCGGCCTGGGCGGTGCTCCAGGAAACCCAGGGTTCACACGCTGAACGCATACACCCGTGTACAGAGGCCAGCACGCGTGCCCACACTGTCATCTTCCAGGCTGCGCGTGATTCCCAGGGGCTCAAGGTGGCGGCTGCGGTGGAGTGACCGCCTCTGACTTAGGTTCTGGGGCGGCCATGACAAAAGACCCCACACCACGTGGCTCAAACAAATTCACCTTTTCTTGTTCTGGAGGCCAGACGTCCAAAATCAAGGTGTCTGCAGTGCCCGTCCCCCCTGGGGGCTCTGAGGGGGACTCTGTCCCGTGCCCCTCCCTGCTCCTGGTGGCTCCGCCATCCTTAGGGCCCCTGGGCTTGTAGACTCTTCACCCCGTCTCTGCCTCTGTCATCACGGGGCTGCCCCCTGCGTGTCACCGTGCTGAACCTTCCTCCCCTTTCTCATCACGGGGCTGCCCCCTGTGTGTCACCGTGCTGAACCTTCCTCCCCTTTCTCATCACGGGGCTGCCCCCTGTGTGTCACCATGCTGAACCTTCCTCCCCTTTCGCTGCTTGGACATCCGTCACTGGATCTGCAGTCCACCCGAACCCAGAGTGAGCTCAAGATCCCTAACTTAATTACATCTACAAAGACCCTATTTCCAAATCGAGGTCCCATTCACAGGTTCCGGGGGTCAGGACTTGGACACATCTTTTGGGGGGACCCTGTTCAGCCCACGACAAGCACCTCCACTTCATCCAGTGCCTCTGTTTTTAAGTCAAATCATACTTTTCATTCCCCCCTAACAATATTGGGGTCCAGGCTAGGGACTGGCTATGCAGAACGGATGGACCCTCTGGTCAGAGCAGGGTTGGCTCCCCAGGACCTCGTGAGAAACCCAGGGTTGGGCGGGGGGCTCAGAGTGGGAGCACCCAGGGCCTCTGGGCGGGTGGCTCAGGAGAGGTCCAGCAGCTCCCTTCTCCCCAGGTCCTGGGCTTCATCTTCTTCACCACTGCCTGCTTCCTGTACAAGCCCCTGTCGGGGTCTTCAGACGGCCTGGAGGCTTCTCTGCCCAGCCAGTCCTCAGCCTCCGACAACCCCACGGACCTTCAGGAAGCCCCCTCAGCCCTCCAGATCCAGAGCGACATCTGACAGCCCACCTGCCTGCCCAGGGGCACGGGCCTGCCACGGCACGTCCCAGGAACACTAATTTCTCCCCGGAAGGGGTGACCCCTCCCCAATTGATACCCAGCCCTGAGGACCCTGCAAAAATCTGCCACTGGGTCTGGGGGGACTGAGCCTCAAAGGCACCGAGGAGAAAGAATGCAAGACGTCCGAATGGACACCCCTGCCCCAGCCCCCCAGACCTCGCCAGAGGGAGTGGGGTGACCAGCTCTTGGCTCGGAAGGAGTGGCCCATTTCCCGGCCGGATGCAGGGCTGCCTCCCTCTGGTCCGCTCACACTCTGGCCCTCTCCCACGGACTTAGCCAAATAGCATCCCCTGGGGCCTCAGGATCCCTCGGAAACACGAACAGCGGTGCTTCTAAAGCAACCTGCGCGATTCCTACGTAACTCCGTCAGTAGTTACGAAAAGTGCGAAACCACCTGTGGACTTCGGGGAGACACTTCCGGCATCCCTTCATCTCTCCTTTGAACGGCGGATGTTTGGAGCGGTGGCCGCCCGGCGGTTTACTCTCTTCTCTCTGGAGATGTTAAGGCCGGTGATGCTGGCGCTGTTGGAGCTGCTCCACAGAAGGGACAAAGCACCCGCCCCCGCGGGCAAGCTGGCGCTGGCGGTGCTTCTGCGCGGGTCCACCCCATCCTGTGCGCGGCCTGGCCCTGACTTCCTGTGTTTCTCCTGATGCAGAGGAGGCCAGTGGGCTGCCGTCCCTGGGGCACATCCGCGTGGACCCCTCTCCTGCGTGTGTTCTAAACCTGCTGTCACCTCCTTTCCTCGGGGCCGCACAGCCCTGCAGCAGGACGGCAGCAACTTGCATAAGGAAACACTTATTTATAGAATTTGTTTTTTACCTGATGGTGTGCTAAGCACTTGTGAATTCTACCCGGAGGGCGTCTGGACTGGCGTGGAACGTTTATTGTTGGTGTCCTCAGTTAAAACTGTGGGTATGTAAATATATTTTAATATTTAAAGCATATGTTCCTGCCCCGTGTGTTTTATTTCTACAAATCTGCAAAGTTCGGCAGTTTTGCAAATCCTCCAAGTGGGCTTTTGTGAGTTTGTTTCTCCGTGGGCTGCCCGGGGTGAGCACTCACTTGGCTGGGTTCCCCCGGTAGGCGTCCCCCCACCCCTCGAAATGACCCCTCCACAGTTGTGACCCAAGAGTCTCCTCTCTTCAGGGCCCAGCGCCCAGGTTGGTGGGGGTGGGGGGCTGGGTCCTCAGCCAGTGTCCCACTTCCCGCCACCGTCATGGAGCGCTGGGATTCGGTCAGGGTGGCCGGCGCTGCGGTCAGCATGCATGTGTGTGAACACGTGTATGCACGCAGGTGAGACCCGGCACAGGGTTACTCTTTCCCTAAATGTCCAAATGTGACAGAGCCGTGACCCGGCTGGGCCGTGACCCTGTCTGCTTCATCTCCTGAGGGCCGGAGGATAGCGATTGCGGTTCTCGGAAGAAGCAGAAGAGAAGGGATCTGGCTCGTGGCTGCTATCAGAAGGTGGCTCCCCCGTTCTGGGGCCTCATCGCACAGGGCGCGTCAGGCACCTCTGCCTCCCACTCTGGGAGGGTCTGTGAAGTCCCCGGAGTCCAGGGGTGTGGACGGAATGGGCTGCTTAATTGGATCTGGGTGGGGGTCCCCCAGCACCAGCTCTGGCTGTGAGCTCCGAGCCAGCCCCCAGCCCCGCGCCGCCCAGATGGGTACCAGGGAGCCTAGAGGATCCGCAGTTGTGGCCACAGGCACCAGGGGCAGCACAGACGCATCCTGGGCACAGGAATCCAGGCCCACCGGCCCACCTGCCCACGTGGACCCCAGTCCCTTCCCCAGCCAGCGTCCCCTGCCCCGCAAATGCAGGCCGAAACAAAATGGGGGTCTCTCCCTTCCACTCCTCTGGGAGACGTTTCTGAGACGTGAGCTGGACACCAATCCTTCCTCAAATCCTGACCCTCTATTTGCAAGGAAGCAAGGAACAGACAGGCTCGCGGCCTTACAGATGACACCCGAGCATTAACTGAGCATCTGCCCCACCCACCTACCCTGCACCAGGCCCGAGAGCCCCACCAGCCAGGCCTGGGGTGCACCCCCTCGGGGGGCGGGACCCCGGACACCTGGCAGAGCCAAGGCTTCTGGATTCCTTTACTCCTGTCTTTGCCCTGGAAGGGGTGTGTCTGTGGTGTGTACATCCACTGAGCTGGGTGGGAACTTATTAAAAATGACATTTAAGAAAAAACAGCTTTAGTGAAATATAAATGACATGCGTGTAATTCACCCATTTGAGGTGAACAGCTTAGTGGGCAGGTTGGGATGTTTCAAAGAGCATACAAAACAGCCCCTCCTTGTTGACAGCATGCATCAATGTTTAAGTGACACAAACAAGCAGAATTTGAAATGAAAGGCAGAGAAACCCCGAAGAACCGGAATCAGATATTAAAGCATCAGAACATCAAACACACCCAGGGAGCTCTGGGCTCTCACTGAGTCCCGCAGTAATTAAGCATCACATGTCAGGCTGGTGGGCTGCGGAGCAGGGATGAGGGGGGAGATGCAGCCTGGGGGATGGGCTGGGGTGGGGGGGAGATGCAGCCTGGGGGATGGGCGGGGGGGGGGGAGATGCAGCCTGGGGGATGGGCGGGGGGGGGGGGAGATGCAGCCTGGGGGATGGGCGGGGTGGGGGGGAGATGCAGCCTGGGGGATGGGCTGGGGGGGGGAGATGCAGCCTGGGGGATGGGCGGGGGGGGGGGAGATGCAGCCTGGGGGATGGGCGGGGTGGGGGGGAGATGCAGCCTGGGGGATGGGCGGGGGGGGGGAGATGCAGCCTGGGGGATGGGCAGGGGAGGGAGATGCAGCCTGGGGGATGGGCGGGGAGGGGAGATGCAGCCTGGGGGATGGGTGGGGTGGGGGGGAGATGCAGCCTGGGGGATGGGCGGGGTGGGGGAGATGCAGCCTGGGGGATGGGCGGGGGGGGAGATGCAGCCTGGGGGATGGGCGGGGGAGGGAGATGCAGCCTGGGGGATGGGCAGGGGGGGAGGGAGATGCAGCCTGGGGGATGGGCAGGTGGGGGGGATGCAGCCTGGGGGATGGGCGGGGGGGGAGATGCAGCCTGGGGGATGGCGGGGAGGGGCACAGGCAGACAGGGAGCCAGGCCCTGGGAGCCGCAGAGCCTCTGGGAACAAAGATTCGGCTCTCCGCGGGGACCTCTCTGAAGGGGAGACCACTGCCCGAGACAGAAGCCCAGCTGGGAGGCTTTCCAAGCCCACCTCCTCCTGTGGGCCAGGGCCGGGAGGAGGAAGTGAACACCGAGGAGGGACAGGCGGATTTTCAGGGGGGAAGGAGGATCCACGTCTCCAGCGCCTCCGTCTGGAGCAAAAACCAGTAGCCAGAGGATCCTTTTACGACAAAGGCAGGTCACACACTCCCTCCGAGACGGGGGCGCTGAGGTCCAGGCCCCACCCTCCGGCCACACCCGACTCCTGGTCCTCGTCAGACCGGCTCCTTGCAGCTCCACACGCGCCAGGCCCATTGCTGCCCCAGCACCTTTGCACGGGCAGCTCCACCTTCCCAGCCATCCCCACGGCTCCCCCTCAGTCTTGGATCAAACATCTCCTTCGCCATGAGGCCCAACCTGATGGCCTCGGGGAAATGGCAGCCCACACCCCGCTCTGGCACCCCTGCTCCCCGACCATAACAGTTTCCAAGGTGCCCGACACCTTCCAACCACGGTGTCATCAGTAGCTGTGCCGTCTGTTGCCAGGATGTGAGTGCCCTAAAGGCTGGGATCTCGTTTGCTCCCCTGCAGCAGTGCCTGCATACAGCCGGTGCTCAGCAGTGTCCGTAGGACAAAGAGTGGGACCCAGGAGGCAGTGGCTATCGCTGCCCGATGGCCAGGACTCTGGAGAAGCAGCTGCAGGGGGACAGGCCGGCACTGGTGGCTCTCCCAATGGGGCGGCGGCACCGCACACCCCACCGGCCGGCCAGCTGGCCTGAGTCCCGCCCGTGCAGGAGGTAGATGTGGCAGCTCCCCAGGAGGGATACGGCACAGATATCAGATGCCAGTTCCTGAAATGCCACCAGAGGAAGAAGCAAGACTCATTGAAAAGGTGGAAATCACCCAGTGTCCTTCCACAGGGAACCGTGGGGGAGTCATCGCTGCAACAGTTGAACCTACAAGGTACAGGTGTGAATTGACCCAGAAATTAGCCCAGATACAAGTGAGCAAATTGCAGGTTGGGGTGCGGTCTCCCTGGGGTCGAGCCCCAGGAGAACCAGAAACACCCGGACCCAGGGGCTGGAGCAGTCCCGTCCCCCCCCCCCCGAGATTCCTCCAGCTGAGCAGCCAGGTTAGGCCTGGGGGCGCCTGGGGGGCCATGTTCTCGCAGGTTGTGGCCATGTTGCCGGAGCCCCCGGGCAAGGAGACCTTTCACAGGACACCTCCCCTGGGGGTGGGGTGGGGTCTTCTGAGACCCAGGTCCCAGCCCATCCTTCCCATAATTCCCCACCTCCAGTTTGGGGAGGATCCCCCCTCCGGGGGCTGGTGGGATGCTACATGGGTTTGCAGGGCTCTGGGGCATCTGCTGAAATCTGGGGCCTCACCCCATCGAGTGCCAGCGTGCGGGCACACACGTGGGCGTGTGCAAGCGTGACCATGTACACACAGACACTCGCTCACTTCTAAAGTGCTGTCCCATGAAGTGAGTTCCAAACCTGGTCCTGGAGTTGGGTTTGTACCCGGGCTCTGGCACGTACAAGTGGTTTGACCTTGGGAGAGTTATGGCGAACCCCTGCCTCAGTGTTCTCAGCTGTAAGTGGGGCCCATACAGGGACCCACCTCATAAGGCGAGGTGAGGATGGATCAATTCTGTGCAGAGCCCCGAGGACGTTCCTGGACACAATGTGCTCGACTGCCATCATCCTGGTCGGTCCAGGACCCTTTGTGTCCCTTGTGGACTGAGGCTGGGGGCCGGTGGTCCTGGAAGGACCAGTCGTGCTGGGGGGCACTTTGAGGCACTTTCTCCCCATGCCAGCTCCTGGGGGCACAAAGATGAGCTGGAGAGCAATTGCTCTGAATGATAGTTTGCACTTAGACTTATTTTAATCGGCAGCACATTAGCCGGGCACAGGCAATAACAGTTTGATGACTGTTATATGTATAATCCATTTTATTCTCAGCTGGCTGCCATGGTAATTACATTCTGCGGTGTTTAATTCAGAACTCGATCATTTATTCCAAGTCACGTTGGGTTGGGCCATAGGCTCGAGGGAGGTGCCGCTGGAGGAGCCCGGCCTCCACCCTGGCCATGCAGGGAAGAGGCGAGGCCTCCAATGTCCCCCTGGTTCCCATGGAGGCTCCCAGTGGGCGGCTTGACTCTGGGCCAGGACGGGGGCCGGCGGAGAGTGGTGATGATGAAGTCAACAATTTCCTACTTAACTGAGTAGCTGCATGTGACGTGTGCACACCTCACCCCGCCCTCCACCCCCGCGAGGCGGGGCTGGCCGCTCAGCATGAGTTTAACGGGCCTGGGCGGACCTGTGGGTTCAGTTCTGTTGGTCCTGGGAGTTTGACTTGACTTTTCCGTGCCTCAGTTTCCCCACTTCCGAAACGGGGATGAGACCACAGTATCAATTTCACCGGGGCCCACGAGGACTCGAGTTCCCAGATTATAGTAAATGCAGTAAAAGTGTTTTTTAAATAATTACAGTAATCATCATCCTTGCTGCTCAGGCAGGGACACTGAGGCAGGGAGAGCCGACCAGCCCGGGTTCCCCCGAGAAACGGAGCCCAGAGGGTGCGTATAAACGCACGAATACGAAGGCGTTCCGAGGAGCTGGCTCTCGGCCACAGAGGCCGCGAAGTCCCACGTCCGCCGTCTGCAGGCTGGAGGCCAGAGCCGGTGGTCGAGTTCAGTCTGAGTCGAAGGCCTGAGGACCAGGGGAGCTGACGGTGTGAGCCCCAGTCACACGACGTGGGCGCCCCGTGGCCAGTCGGGTTGACACAGGACATAAATCATCACACACACACCTGCCAGGACTCGCTGCCTGTTCCAGGAACTCAGGTATCCCCAGGACGTCTGTCCACTGTGCCGGCCTTTCTCGGGCTTTGGGAGCCGACCTCCACCAGAACCGTGTGGGAACCTGCTTTTAAAGGCAGAAAGCACTGCCCGCACACGCGCTGGTTTAGAATCGCTGGGGAGGGTCTTTGCCCCCAGCATTTAAAGAGCACCGCAGGCGGGGGGGGGGCCGTCATCAAGTTCAGGCCACCGGTGTTTGCTCTGTCCACCCCCGAGCCCCGCCCACACAACCCCCGAGCATGCAGGCAAGGCCGGAGGCCGTATTGTCGGCACCCGCGGGAGTCACTCACCTCCCCGAGAGCAGTGCCGAGCCCTCCGCCATTCATCACGGCTACCCAGGCCGTCACCATGCCTGGAGTCCCTGCTTAGGAGCCTCATTAGTCCCACGGCCTCCGTTTCTCGCCCCAAAGGCCCCATCGTGGGTCCGGTTTGCACCTCATGACCGCGTCTTCACAGCAGGCACCACAAGAACAGCAATTTCCTCGAGTATTTCTCTCCCACCTTCGCCAGGAAAGCTCTGAGGGCAGCATGCGTAAACCACCTGCAGCCCTGCAGCACCGGCCAGGACAGGGCTAGCAGGTGGTCAGAGCACGGAACACGAGGTCAGGTTTCGGGTGACCACCCTCCTGTGTTAGCAAGGATGGGATGGTTGGAGGAGGGAGGAGCTGCTGGGGGATGAGGAGGGAGGGGAAGGGGGCGTGGGGGCTGGGGGAGGGGTGGGAACAGGGGTGCCGTGCAGGTGGGTGGGGGCCTCCCCAGCCTGGTTCCCCAGGGATGGTCCCCGGGGGCCACTTTGTACGCAGCCCTTTCTGCTCTCTGTCTGCGTGGCAGGGCAGGAAGTCTTGCTTTGTCTTGAGGAGGAGTGAACTCGGGAAGCTGCCAGACCCATCGTGGGCCTTACGCGTCGCTCGCCTTCAGCGGGGGCTTCACCAAGGCCACGGGGAAGGTCCCATCCACACGCCGACGCCCGGCTTTTCTCTGGAGGGTGAACTGCCTGCTTGCCTTCTCCTTGGGAAGGAAATGCACTGGTTTCTGATGCCCAGAGGCAGAGGAGTAAGATGCAGACAATTCCTTCCGTGGAGGAAACTGGGGTTCTCGTCCCGGGAAACCCCAGGTGCGATCGCTTACGCTGAAGGCTTTACAACGAACTTGCGGATAAGCCTGCTGCGTTCTAGGAAGTAACAGAGCTCAAGCTTCCTCCAAGAAAGCCCCGCCCCCCCGCCCCCTCCCCCTCTTCCCCCTCCCTCCTCCACGCCTCGGTGGTGGGACCAGTCAATGCAGCAGCTGGGCCTTCTCTTTCCGGCCACCTTTGATCTCTGATGACAGAACCTGCCCAGAGTGAGAGCTACCGAATTCAGATCAGAGCTGCGTGGGGGTGGGCTGCCCCAGGGGTCATGTTCCCCTGAGCGGCCTTCCCCTCCGAGCTGTTTCTTGGGAAAGGCCCTCAGTGTCTCAGTAGGAATCTGGCCCCGCGAGGAGCCCTCCCAGGCTCAGGTGACAGGTGACATCCAAACAGCTCTTCCCCAGGACACGTCATCTCCAAGCACTGGCTTAACGAGCCTTCTCCCCCTGCAGCGGACACCGCCCTCTGGTTACCCAGGACCACCGTGGGCTCGTCTAACAACCAGGTTGTGACTGAAAGTCGTCGTGAAGCTGCAGAATGAAGAAAACTGCCGTCTCTGCGGGTGGAGGTGGGGGCGTGGCGCCTGACCCACCAGCCTCGGGGAGGGGACAGAGCGCGGCCTGAAAGCCAAGCCCCACTCCTGAGCCCCGCAGCTCAGACCCCGCACACGCCCCCTCAGCTGCCGTCACACCGCAGTCAGATCTTTGTCGTTTTCTCTGTAAGAAAAAAAATCTACTGTGATATGATATAAAGGAAAGGAGGGTACATGAAGCCTTAGCAGTCATTTGCCCTTTAGTCTGAATTAGCATCAGCTACTTCCCCAAGGGCAGATTTGGGTGATGCAGGAGGAGGCGAGAGGGAGGCAGGGCACACAGAGCCCCAGAGAAAAGGCAGACGGAGAGGGTGCCACCTGCAAGAAACGTCCCCCAAACAGGACCTCGGGACCTCTGAAGAAAAATGTCTTCATTTCACGTCCTAATCTGGGCCGGGCGTGGCTCAGCCTCACGATGCTCCAGAGGTTATAGAGACGGCTAAAGGCCAGACAGCCACACGGGACAGTGTGCCTTAGCGCACTTGGCTCCGCGTCTGTAATATAAACGCTTCCACTCGTTTCCCAGCGAGAGGAACGGGAAGGGCGGCAAGATACCTCAGTGGACTAACTCTGAGATTTATTCTCAGCCTACTGATTTCCAGCTCAGAGACTTTGCAAGCAGAGACTTGCGACTCAATACACACATTTTTATTTAATCCAGACTTGGTTTTGTTAACTTTGTTGTGAAACTGCCAAACGTACAGAAATGGAGAGAGAATGGTGTGGTCATCCCCCGCTTCCACCATCCGGGCTCACAGACAATCCGGTTTCGTCCACTGTCAACCTGGCGTCTCCACTAAATTATTATTATTTTAACATGATTTGACAAAGTCAAAGACCCCTCATCCATCCATCGGAGGGTGAAGGATGGAGTGAAATGTTGGCATCAGGGTAATTTCCCTGATGGCTCTTATTTTAAAGGCAAAGGAGGGACTTCCCTGATGGCGCAGTGGTTAAGAATCCGCCTGCCAATGCAGGGGACACAGGTCAAGCCCTGGTCCGGGAAGACCCCATATGCCGCAGAGCAACTAAGCCCGTGTGCCACAACTACTGAGCCTACACGCCACAACTACTGAAGCCCGCGCGCCTAGAGCCCGTGCTCCACAACGAGAGAAGCCACCGCAATGAAGAGTAGCCTCCACCTGCCGCAACTAGAGAAAGCCCGCATGCAGCAAGAAGACCCAACGCAGCCAAATATAAATAAATAAATTTTTTTAAAAAAAGGCAAAGGAGATCTGCAGAGAAGCCGACGGCCCCCTCGCGGCCCCCCTAAACCTGGATGATAAAGCTGGGAACCCACTGCCGACAAGGCGGGAAGGAAGCGGACTCCAGCTGCTTGGGAATGTTCAGACTAGGAAGATGCCAGGTGGAGCTTCTGGAATATTTTGAAAGAAGCATCGCTAGGGCCCTAGAACTATGTTTTCTCAAGAACTTGTTTTTTGTAAGTAGCTGACTGTGTAGGCCAATCAGTCTGAGACAGCGACATGCTGTCACAAAGCTAATCATTAGCTGTCACGGGAAGGAGCAAATTATCTTCACTCGGCTCCCATCAGACCGAAGCATCCCAGGAACTAATGTCTTCATTACCCAGCCTTGAAATTTACAGAGAAGACGGGAATCTATTCATGCGTGGCACCGTCATCATTCTCCAACTGATTACAGAAAAATGAGAGCTTGGGCTTTCTCTCAATGCTTTGCTGCCCTTTCTCCATCCTCACACATGAAGGATTCGGCAGTCAAGTGGATCTGGAACCAGCGAGTGATGTCTGAAGGGCCCGTGGAGGGCTCGGCGTGTCCATTTTTGCTCAAGCACCCACAGTCATGACGCTCGAGTGCAGGAGATGGAAACGCAAGTCAAACCAGCTTGAGAAAAAGCGGGGGTGGGCAGGGCAAGCTTCAGGTACGGCAGGATCAAGGGTTAGAGCAATGTCATCAGGGCTCTGGGCCTCTTTCCATCCCCAGCTCTGCTGGAACCAGCCTAGCAACCAGTGACAGGGGCCTGCCCTTCCCAACAAGCGGGAAGGATTCTGGGCATCCACCTAGTGTCCCTGGGGCAGTGGGAATGGCGACTCTGATTCCCAGGCGTGGGGAGGAGAGGACCAGCCCGCACATAAGGCCATGCAGGGTGGGCTCTCAGGAACAGAGACCCCTGGGGCCCAGCAGGGGGGCCGGCCTGGGTCGGGGGGCACTGTGGGTCTGGACAAGCAAAACCAACAGATGTCCCCTCCTGAGTCAGCGCCAGCTGTCACCAGCAAAGCAGTGCTGTTTGGCCTGTTGGGAGACTAACAAAGGAGCAACAGATTTCCCGTCCAGAGGACGAGCCTCTTCAACCAAAATGGCATTTGAAAAAAAGATTATAGAAACCAGACTCTGAGATTCAAGGGCTGGGATGGTTGCCGACTGCAAGATTATTCACTCGGCAGCTTCCAGCAGCCTCGGCCCTTTTTAAAGGAAAAATAGAATAACATGTCATCTCTCTTAGCCATCAAAACCATGATATACGGGTGTGTGTTTAATATACGATCTACGGCTGTGTGTGTGTGTGTGTGTGTGTGTGTGTGTGTGTGTGTGTAGGGGGAGGGGTGGGAGGGAGCAAATTCAAGGAGACGGTGCATGGAAAGAACAATGCAGGCAGCAGATCCCAGCTCCGATGACGGCCACGAGGCAGCGTATGTGCACAGGCGAGCACGCGTGTATTTATGGACCCGACAGAGGGTGTGATTTCAGCAGGTTGCGTTGGTTCTGCATGCATAATCTGATTATATTTTAATTGCTCATTTACACTAGAACACATTTCCCTCAAACATGTTAATGCTCTTTTTTCCACCAATGATGATATTTTTAAAAACCAGATTGCAGCGCGGTACTGCCCCTCTGAAAGAGATTTCCGAGGGGAGAACAAGCAGCCCTCCGTGCGCGGGCATTGCGCTCCCCCAGAATTACACACGTGGGGGACAGACTGTGTGTCTGCAGAGCCTTCAGCCCTGCCCCAGGAAAGGGCTCTCCCAGGACTGGGCCCCAGAGGAGGTCCGCCCTCGCCCTCACTGGCTGGGTCGTGCTCCGAGTGCCCACAGGGACGCCCGCGAGCAGAGTGACGGTGTATCACTGCTGCCCCTGGAGAAGGGGGGTTCGTGCACACCCTGTGTTCACCCACTGAGAGATTGCAGCCCCCCAGGCTGTGCTTCTTGGTTACGGCAGCCCTGGACCCTGACGGGGCCCAAAGAGGGACTCCTCAGCCACCCACGATCAGCAGGTCCGGAGGAAGCCCCTCTGAGCCCCCTGGGCCGGGTGCTGGCCAGCTCTGCCCTCCACACCCCTCCGCTGGTGGGTGTATCTGGGAAGTGTCTGCATTTCGGTCTATCTCAGCCCAGGGGCCCTTCAAGTCTTCCACCTCTTCAGAGGTTTGATTCATTTCAACAAAACAGCATCACCCTCAGCATCCTACTGTCACCCCAACGTCCAGGGTGCGCCCCGCCCGCCCTGAGCAAGGCTGCCTGGCAGTCTCTGAAGGGCCGCTGTCTGAGCTCCAGTTCCAGAAGCAGACCCCGTGTAAGCGGGGCACCCCGACCCCACAGGGAGCCCGGGGTGCCTTTTACAGCTCAGAGCGTATCCTGTCTGAAGGGCCACAGCACCAGTGGGTCATGGGATGAAATCTGCCCCGGGGAGTGAAAACCAGAGACATTTCCGGCTGGTGCTCTGGGCTTGGGGCACCTCCAGGGACAGAACTTTGAAGGTCTCGGCCGAAATTCTAAAGTTCTGACCCTGGTCCCCGAACCGTGAGTTTGTAATGAGACCTGGCAAAGGGGCCTTTGCAGATGTGGTTATGGAAGAGAGCTCATCCTGGATTATGGGTGGGCCTGTCCCGTCCTGGGTCCTTGAGAGCTGAGAACTTGCCCGGACGCAGAGGGATGGAAGCACGAGAGGTTTGCAAAGTGCTGCGCTGGCTTAGCATGGAAGCCTCAGGGGCCGGGCAGCCCCGCTGAAAGCCAGCAGGACGGGACCTCCGTCTGACAGCCACAAGGACCAGGGTGAGCCAAAGCGATTCTCCCCAGAGCCCCCATCAAGGGCCCAGCAGGTGACACCTTGGCCAGCCCACTGCACTCCTGACCCAAGAGCCGAGGCAGAACAGCTAGCCGCCGGGGGCCATGGTGTGTGGTCCCTGCAAGGAGCCCTCACCACAGCTGCCCCTGCCCAGCCTCTGCTGCTGGATCAGATCCCCCTGAGAGGAGACCGGGCCCTGTCCCCCCGACCCCAGACCTCCAGGCCTCCTCATCCCATAGGTGACTAAATGATGGAGGCATCTGGTGAGTTCACAGATGACCCTCTCAGGTCACTTTGGGGGCAAGTGGCCAAGACCCAAGTCTAACCAGCTGGAGGGCACAAAGGGCTCATTGTTCCAAAACGCCTGCAGGAACAGCCGGGGCTGGTCCGGGACCTCAGACCACGTCCTCGGGAGCTGCAGGCTCCACTTCACTCCAGAAATGGTGTGAGGGAGGCTCGGTTCCCAGGGAGGCGGGAGTCCAGCACCAGTCAGTGGCGCTCGCATCTCTCCCGTAGCTTCTGTCTTGGGTTCCCGCCACCGTGAGCACTGGGCCAGGCAGTGGAAGCCAGAGGAGGACCCAGGCCTGACAGGAGGGGCGCCCCCTCTCCGCACACCTGCTGGCCAGAACTTATTCCCATGACACACCCACCTGCAGGGGGAAGGGGAGAAGGGATGCTTGGCCCCGCCCCGCCTCGTCATCCCTCAAGAGAGTCCCAAACTTGCCATGGGGACTGCACCCCGGAATCCACAGGCCGCCAGGCCTGCTGCAGGCGCCTCTGCGGGACCCCCTCCTCCCTCCAGGGCTCCCGTGGAGCAGGGGCCACCCCCGGCAAGTGGGTCACCTGCTCTCAGCCCTTATGGCACATGCTCGTTTCCGAGGGTGCCCCTTGAATGGGCCATCGAAGCTCCACGGCAGGAATGACTAAGGGTTCATGGCTCAGGTTTTATTTCGGAACTCATATGAAGTCATTAGGAAATGGGAGACATGTCTTTCTATTTAAATATTTCTAGGCAACTAGAACTCCTGATTATAGACAAAGGGCACAGGCTTCGGATCCCTGGAGGATGAGCTGGAACCGTCAGGAGTCGTGTTTATGCAAATGCCACCCCCCCTCCAGGAGAAGAGAACGTCAAAGGCAGAGGAAAGGGACGCGGACACACAGCTGCCCCTCCCGCCTCGACCAGAGGGACCGCCTGGCAAAGTCCCCGGAGGAAGGCCAGGGGCACAAGCGTGTGCGACGGGGTCCCAGCAGCTGCCAGGAGACTCGTATTAGCTGAATGTGACTCTTTCAGCTTAAGTCTCAAGTGCGTTCACAAGCACCTCTGGGAAATTTAACCAGAAATTGGTAAATTTATAAGAGGCATAAACTCTCAGCTTCCCCGGGTGAGAGCTGACAAAATACTGCTTTTCTTTGCAAATTGAACAGATGGAATTGTTTGTCCTTCTGCATTGGATGTGCTGTCGTCTTTTGCCCAAGAGCAAATCTCAAAAAGAAAATGCCTTTCCTGGGCCAGTAATTAGGGACCCTCCTTGCAGCCTGACCTAGGTGTGGAGGGGGAGGGGAATGAGGGGGGAAGGTGGTGGCCCCACGTGGGGGGGATTATTCCATCAGTTTCAAACCTGGTCCCCAGAAGTCAGGGTGCAACTTCAAAGAAAATTCTAAAAAGCATCCTTTGTGTTGATCAGCCTGAAATGAATGCCACGGCAAAGCCTTCCCAACAGTAATTTTTAGGAAACCGGGCTGCATCAAACCATGTTTTGGAGATCGGATTTTCTCTTTTTCCTTAGAAGATGATCTAACATGCCTTGTTTCCTCCAAAACATCATTTTCCCCGACATGTCTCTCTGCTGAAGTCTTCAGTGCCCCAGGCGGAGTCCACGGTTGCCAGGCCCCACCAAGCCCTTCTCTGCTGGGAGTATCAGTGGCTGGCGCTCTTACAAGTGGTTCTGCTCCATAAGTCTGGAAAAGTGCACGGCGAGATGGTTTAGATTACTTAGGAGAAGGGGCCGTGCTTTGGCGGTGGGGGGGGGGGGCAGTGAAATGACAATTGTGACAGTGAGGTCCCCATGGCCTGACTTCTGCCCCCCCCCCCCAGCCCCTGGCCATCTCCCTGCCTGCTTCAGAGGGTGGAGCCCCAGAGGGACCAGCCCTGACCTGCAGCCTGGAACACAGGCTTCCTCATGCAACCTCCACCCTGCTGAAACAGGAGGGAAGGGGGCAGGGCACAACCTTTAAAAGAATGACATAGCCCGAGGACACGACATAAACTAATTAGAACCAAATAGGTCCAAGATGACGGAGGAGTCCACTTCCACTAGACCTTAAGCCTCAGCATACGCTCTTTGTAACACATCAGCTAAATGACACACCTACAGGCGCCTTGACAGTTCCAAGGCTGACCATAAGGGTCAAAAAGTAGGCGGTGGCCCAATTCCTGGAAATCTCTGCCCTTTCCCCAAATTAGCTGGAATATTCCTCCCACTCATTAGCCTATGAAATTACCCACCCCTATAAAAACTGACAACCCCTTACCCTGGTGCCTTTCTCGCCTTCTGAGATGGCCCGCACTCTGTCTGTGGGGTGTGTTTCTCTCTAAATAAATCCACTTCTTACCTATCACTTCGTCTCTCACTGAATTCCTTCTGCGATGAGACATCAAGAACCTGAGCTTCACTAAGTCCTGAAACCAGGTGTGTGATCTCAGTTAAAAGACCGTGGGGGATAGGCAGGGTGGGAGGGAGGGAGACGCAAGAGGGAGGAGATATGGGGATATATGTATACGTATAACCGATTCACTTTGTTGTAAAGCAGAAACTAACACACCGTTGTAAAGCAATTATACTCCAATAAAGATGTTAAAAAAAAAAAAGACTGTGGGTTTTGGCTGGGTTTGAGTCCCCACACGGAGGTTCAAGTCCCCACCTGAGGTACACGGTTTCACTGCCACTCACGGGAAGGAAACCCCACACTCGCTGGGGTGGGGGGGGGTCCCAGGAGCTGAGTCCCTCCTCTTCCCCGTCCAGCCTCTCCAGCTCCGGACGGGGTGAGCCCACGGGCGATAAAGCTGGAGTCTATAGAGCAGTGACCTCCACATGGTGTGTAGCTGTGCACCCGTCACCTGGTGCTCGTAGCAACCTAGTGACTTGGGGTCCACTGAGGCTTGGTCAGTTTATTTACCAAGGTCAGGGCAGGTGGACCCAGGACTCCAAACCACTTCCTAGGCAGCCCGACACCCAGGCAGCAGGATGCCCTCCCCGCAGCCACGCCCTCCCCCTCTTCTGGCTCTTCCTTTTACCACAGCTCGCTTTTCCAGAAAGCTGGCCAAGGGCCAAGGCGCGAGTGGGAAGCGAGAGGGACGAGGATGTGAGAACGGAGGCTGGTGCCCAGGCTGGAAGGACGTCCACAGCCCCCCCCCCCCGACCGCCCGCTAACACTTTCACACGTGTTGCTCTATTTTTAAAATCCTCCTTGGAATGCTGTGCATTCTGACATGGGCAATCCCATGCCGTGGGTGGGAAATCAACAGCTAAACTCTACAAATTACACGTATTACATATCCTTAGTGTCTCTAAATAAACGTACACTACTCCCCACCCACCTGTAGCTTCATAGGAAATCTAGCAATAATATTAATAACAATAAAATGTTTGTTTTGCCACTAAGTCACTGAGTTTGGGGTCCTTTGTTATGCAGCAGGAGGTAAACAGATAACTGATACAGGTATTGCTGCGAACTTATTTTTTTTTAATTTAGGAAGAAGCCTTCTTGTTAACAAGAGTTGCCCAACGGTGGCGTGGGGACCAGAGGAAAGAGAGGGACAGTGCCTTAAGGACACACTTCTGAGGGGGAGGGGCCCCTTGACACTGGGACTCCAAGGACTAAATTCTCGTAGCCAGGAAAGCAAAGCCCTCATCTCGCTGTCCATTGTCTTATCCCTTCCACTAGTTCAGCAAAAGTCCACTGAGCACCCACTGTATACAGTAGCCTCGCAGGGGCTTGGGAGAAGTTAGCAAGCCGGACAAACCAGGACCCCCGCCATGGCAGTGGCCATCCAGGCATCTTTCCTCCAGTGTCCCAGACTTGATCTTCGCTCCAGGGCCCAGGTGATCACCCAGCTCAGCAGCCAGGACCCCACCCTGCCTACATCACGCCGGGAACCCAGGAATCTGGAGCCGCTCAGGTGCCTGCTGCCCCCTCAGGTGACACGCCTACTTCTCCAAGAAACACAGACCCCTCATTTACGGATCTTAGCCCTTGCCGACACGGACAGGCCAGCTCCTCGCCGACACGCAGCGCTTGGAGTGGCAGGGGCAGGGCAGCAGGGCCCCAGGCTCTCCCGCGCGGTGCTCAGGGGGTCAAGGGTGTGATCCGGTCACTGAAGGACACAGCGGGCTAGCCCCGCCCTCCCCGAGCACCCCACCGAAGATTTCTCTAAAGGGTCTCAGCTGTTCAAGAAGCACTCGTGCCTGGGGAAATCGCAAGAGAAAGGGAAAACAGCTTGGAGTCGGAAGGTTCTGGCTGCCGGGCCGTCCGGGCTCCCCGGTTCACAGAAGGATTCAAAGTGGCCGGGGACCCCAGACAAGGGCCTGCCGCCCACACGGTACAGCAAAACCTTCCAGGTGACATTTCCTGTGTGGTTTCAAGCAAATGCCTTGTCATAATATTTGTGCTACGTTGCCTTTTATGATTTTTTAAGCTCCTAGGCTGGCTGGAAAAGAAATCTTTGAAAAGAAGGTCAGCTTAGCGGAAAGGTCAGGGGTGTGAAAACCAAACAGTGAGCTTAAGCAGCCCAGCCAGAGCACGTTTCCACTGGGGACATCCTGAGCGGCGACAGCTACCGCCTGGCAAAGGGACAGGTCCCAGTGGCCACGGGCTGCTGCCTTCCCCTTGGGGGGCTCCCGAGAGAGGCGCCGGATGGCACCGTCCATGGTGAGAGCCCGGCGTTCCCCTGGCTGCAGGGGTGAGCCTCCATGGGCCCGACACAGTCTGCCACATCACTCCGGTGACAAGGACACTCAGCTCCCAATCCCAGGGCCTGCTCGCTGAACTGGTGGCCTGTCTTCCAGAGAGCAAACCTGGGCTAATTTGGTGGATTGAAAGCAACCTTTGTTGCCCTGGGCACGTCACTCTCACCCTCTGAAGTCCCCACACGATCCGCACAAGGGCGTTCACTCCACAGGTGGCCACTGAGTGCCTGCTGTTTGCAGGGCTGACGGCATCCGGAACAGCTGGGCCCCCAGGAGCATGCATTCACCTGTATGCCCATTTCACAGACGACTAAATCGAGGCACAGAGAAGCTAAAACACTTGCCCAAATATTGAGTAGCAGGTTGAAACCACTTCTGTCGCCTCAGAGCTCACTGTGCTGGCCTCCAGCAAAGGGACGGTTGTGTTTCCTGTGGAGGCTACATTTTTAAGCACGGATTTTATGTGCTAAGACTCCGTGGTGATAACATCAGGGTTCAGTGGAGCAGGCAAGCCCAGAGCCAGTTGCGAACAGAAAAGTAAGTACTGAGCCTGAACTGCTCCCTTGGCTGTGCCTGGGGTCTGGGCAGGGCTCCTTGGCCTCGCCCCCTTTCCTCAGCACCTCTCTCCCTCCACCCACTGCAGTTTCTGATTCCCAGCCCAGCAGGTGCAGCCAGCCAGGTCGACGGCTGGGCCCTGAGCGTGACATCTGATGACCACGTCTAGGTGGTGATGACAGTCCTGGACCGTACCACCTGCACCCACAGTGGCACAAGGCCACCCACAGGGTGCCAGGCGCAGGAGCCCAGCCTGCTCGGGGACCAGTGCTGCTTTGTTCTCTGCTTTCTGCTCCCCTCATTCAGCTCCCCCCCGCCCCCACCCCCACTTAGTTGTGCCAGAGCTCCCCTGGGCACCCAGCTTCTGGCACCCCGTGGGCACCCCAGGAAGGAGGGGCAGCCCAGCCATCCCAGCAGGAAGCCTCCTCCTTGGGACCCCCACCCCCTCACCTCCTCTCCCCCACCGAGCAAGGTGGAGGCGACCCGGGGGGCAGTTCCCTTGGGGAGGCGGGGCATAAGAAGCTGGGAAGACCTGGGGCAGGAGGGCGAGCTGCCTGAGGAGGGTGCCTGGAAAGAGCCAATACTCCCTGCGCACCCCGCTGGAATCCCAGTTCCCTGGGGCGCTCCCCCCAGCCCGGATGGCCCCTGCGAGGGCGCGGGGGCGACCAGCCAGCCCTGCCCCCTTGCGGGGCGGAGACAGTGGCTGGGGCCGCCTCCTCTCCCCTCCAGCGCCCCCCACGGCTGGGCGCGCCAGTCGCCGCCGGCTCAGGGGAGGCGCGGAGCCCGGTAGGGTGCTGGCGCGGCTGGAGGTGCGCGGAGCGGGGTGCGCGGGGAGCGCGAGCGAGGAGAGAGCGCTCCGGACAGCCAGGCGTGCGCTCCGCTCGGCGCCACAGGCTCGCCCCGCGCAGCCCGAGCCCCAGCCAGCCAGGCGCTCTCCGTTGGAGCCGGCGCTGCCGCCCCGGGGGCCCGAGGAACCGTGGGGTCTGGTATTCGGAGGAAGCCGGGAAAGCGCGCAGTCCCCCGTGAGTGCAAGCCCCGAGCGCTCTAGGCTGGCACGGACCGGGTCGGCGCTTCCCGGCTGGACGGCGCGCCCCCTCTGCCTTTCACACCCACCCCTCGGGGGCTCCCTCTACTCTGTCCCTGCCAGAGACGCGCCCACTCTCGCCCCGGCTTCCAGCCGCGGACCCCGGGGAGCGCGGCACCCCGCCCCGCGCGCGGGACATGGACCTCAACAGCTCGGCGCCCGGCCCCCGGGTCTCCCAGGCTGGCGACCCCTTCTTGCTACCGCCATCGGGGCTGGAGGCGGCGCTCCTGGCCCTGGACTTCGGCAACGGCTCTGGCAACCTGTCAGAGCCCGTCCCAGCGGTGCCCAGCAGCGACCTGGACGTGAACACGGACATTTACTCCAAGGTGCTGGTGACCATCGTGTACCTGGCGCTCTTTGTGGTGGGCACGGTGGGCAACTCTGTGACGGCGTTCACGCTGGCGCGCAAGAAGTCCCTGCAGAGCCTGCAGAGCACCGTGCACTACCACCTGGGCAGCCTGGCGCTGTCTGACCTGCTCATCCTCCTGCTGGCCATGCCCGTGGAGCTGTACAACTTCATCTGGGTGCACCACCCCTGGGCCTTCGGCGATGCCGTGTGCCGCGGCTACTACTTCCTGCGCGACGCCTGCACCTATGCCACGGCCCTCAACGTGGCCAGCCTGAGTGTGGAACGCTACCTGGCCATCTGCCACCCCTTCAAGGCCAAGACCCTCATGTCCCGCAGCCGCACCAAGAAGTTCATCAGCGCTATCTGGCTGGCCTCTGGCCTGCTGGCCGTGCCCATGCTCTTCACCATGGGCCAGCAGAACCGCAGCGCCGACGGCCAGCACCCCGGTGGCCTGGTGTGCACGCCCACCGTGGGCACCGCCAAGGTCAAGGTCGTCATCCAGGTGAGCAGCCTCTTCAGGGGAGCAGGAGTCGGAGGGCACCAGGCCAGGGTCTCCCCTGGGGGCAAGGGTCCAAGGCACACCCTCAGGGAAGCCTCAGTGCGTCTCTTTCCCTCACCCCAACAGTAGTTTCTGGTCTGTGTACCCTCTGGGTACAGGAAGTTGGAGAAATGTCCCAAAGGAAATTTACTCCTGGAAAGCTGGGAAGGGGTGGGGGGGTGGGGCAGGAGGGGTGGGGCTTGAGAGCAGCCTGACCCCCACTTCTTCCTACCTTTCGCTCCAGGGCTGCCAGGTCTCAGCCCCCCTTATCTCATCCCCTCCTTCCATCAAAGGGGGCTGGAACCCTAGATCAGTGACCTCTCTAGGGGAGGGGCGTCCGTGGATGGGCCTCAGCTGTCTCCAGATTCCCTGAGATGTAAGGTAAACTTGTGTGTGCTGGTGCCGGCCTCTTTCTGGGGAGAGTCCCTTCCATCAGTTTCTCAAAAGGCCTTGTGGTCCGTCTCCTCTGTAGCAGAACCGCCCCCGCCCGGACTGCTCCCCCTGTGCCTCCTGGCCTGATGCTGTCTTGGGCCAGTTCCTTAATTTAGCCTCAGTTTTCCCATCTGTGAAATGGGGCAATCACAGCCCCCACCTCTGAAGGTAGAAATTCAAGGGAGAAGGTGTGGGAAGTGCTTGTTTGGCTCCTGGCGTGTAGAAGCTCTCGGAAGCACTCTTACTGGTGGTGGTGGTGTTAACGCTGTTTCTACTGGAAAATCCTAAGGTACTGGGCGTGGTGGCAGGCGGGGGGCCCATGTAAGGTGGATAACACTGGAGCCGGGTGACCAATGGTCCTCTGAGGGTCTGGGCGAAGTGTGTGGGAACCCAGGGGGCAGCCGTCCCCGGGGAATTGGCTTGGACGAGGCGGCCTGGCCAGGAAGGGGGATTCCGGCCCTGGGGAGAGGCTTCTCAGGCAGGGACATTCCAGGCAGGGCCCTGAAGTGGGAGGAGGGCGTCCATGGGAGCAAGTCCTGGCAGAGACACCGCTTCCAGCGGCATCGTGGCCTGAGAATGTGGGTAGCCATGAAGGGGCGGGGCGTCCTCCATCTCAGGGTGGGATGGGAAAGGAGGATCTGGCCTGAGTGGGGGTCGGGGGGGCTCTGGGCTGTCCCGTCTGGCTGTCGTTTCACGCCTGAGCCACCCGCAGCTTCCCAGCGGAATTGATGCCGTTGCCTCTGAGTGTGGCGGGTGTGCCAGGGTAGGGGAGCTGGCGTGCTGGGGGGCAGGAGGTGTCGTCTGCATGTCCGTCCCTGGGCTGCGGCTGACCCTCCACAGGCCACCACCGAGGTGGACCCGGCGGGCAGAATGAAGCTTCAGGCCCCCCCCTCGCCTGTGCTGAAAACGCGTGGCTCCGGGTGTCCGTGCGTGGCGTGGCCCCGGCAGCCGCGTGTGGCGGGGAGATGAGTCAGAGGCGGCTGCCTCTCCTGTGCCGGAAACAGTGGCAAGCAGGGCGTATGCAGTGAACAGAGTGGGAATGACCTTCCGGCTTCCTGTGAGGTCTCGATGGGCTGTGCCCAGGGTTGGGGGGTCGGGGGACAGCAGCCATGACGCCTGCCTATGAAGGTTGGACGTGTCGGGCTCAGGTCAGCGGCTCGGGGTCAGCAGTGCCCACTGCCCGCCAAGGGGCTGCTCCCCTCAGACCCCTGCCCGCTCTGACCCCTGTGGCTCAGCCAGGAGCAGCCGGGGTTTGGATCATCCGGAAAAAACAACAACAGCAGAGGGAGCACGGCCTCCCCCTTAAAGCGTCCTCACTCCCTCTTGGTCGTGGAACCAGACACCTCAGTGACATGGCATCGCCTCCCAGAGGGCCACTCCCAGGAATCCTTTCGGTCGGAGGCTGTGGTGCTGATGTGGCCCGGGGCCTGTCCTGCTCATTCGTCCGCTAGGCAGGTGTCTGTTGAGCACGCGCTGCGGAAGGACCCGCTCTTGCGCCCGCAGCTGTGGCGCTGCCGAGAGTTTACTCAATACTTGCTGGCTTCCTGGCGCCCTCGGAGATCAGAGTTTCCATTTTTTTTTTAAAGGCCTTGGCCATGCGCTTGGGAGAGACCGACGGGCCGGTTGTAAAAGGTGCCCTTCCCTCTGACGCTGACCGCTCCCGCGTGGCTTCTTGGGCTTCTGCATGCGGGCTGCTTCCTGTGCCTGAGAGAACATTCCTCACGGGGGAGCTCGGCCCTGGCCCTGCTCCCCACCGCGTCCCTTCTGCGCCGCCATCCGCCATCCCAGTAGAGGTTTCCCCAGGGGATTTTACGTTCCCCACACGGGCTTCTGGGCCACCTGGCAGCTCTGGGCCAACGTCCACAGTTTTTAAACCGTGACATCTGTCCAAAGAGGGGCTGGGTGCCTGCCTCCGTGCGTCTGCCTCTCATGGACCACATTTGGACGTTGGCCAATCAAAATGACCCTTCTTTCCAAAACGGGGGCCCCTCCCAGCCCAAGTGTCTCCCACAAGGCCTGCCAGCCCTCCACACCTGTGAGATTCCATCCTGGACACTTGCAAACAGAATTCGTGTTTAGAAACAAGGTGGTTTAGTGATTAGATTTCTGAGCCACTTGGAATTGTCATTGCTGGACGCAGCTGGGCATTTTCTGGGCGTGTAGCCGGGGGCTGGGGGTGGACGGGGCGAGAGGAGCTTACAGTGAGGTCAGGGCCTCGCAGACCAGCAAAGGCCCCAGACCCTGGGCCCCAGGTCAACGGGGGGAGTCTGGGAGGAGAGGCCGCAGGGCCTGCCGCGTTGCCCTAGGACGGTCCGGCCCCTCCCTGGACCCCAGAGGGAACTGGATTCAATCCTCCTAAACAGACTGCTGGCCCCAGGGCAGCCTTCGGGAGTGGAAGACAGCACGTGCCAGGGGTGGTGGGGTCTCCCTGTGCTGCCCCCGCTCACTCAGGCATCTCCCAGGGCAGGCAGCCGTCCCCACACAGGTGGGCTGGCCCTGGTCGTGTCTGGTCCACTGCGTTTCAGGCCTGGCCTCGTGCTCTGACCTCAGCGTGATGAGGTGCTGCCATCACAGGCTCTGTGTCGCAGCTGTGGGTCTGGTGGGGCCCGTGTCCATCCGCCCTGTGAGCGTGTACTGGGCACTGACCGGGCAGGTGGCCGGGAGGGCGCGAGCCGAGGAGGCCTCAGTGGCAGAGACCTGGGGGCTGAGCGTGTGCTTGACTGTGGTCACTCACGCCCTCCTGTCCCCGTCACTGGCTGTCTCCAGGGCTCAGTTACTAGAAGGGGATCCTTTCCCTCCAAAGTACAGAGTCATCTGTGCCTCTCGGGGGGCAGGATCTGGGGGGCCACACCTGCAGTGGGTGGGCAAGGGAGCTCAGGGTCCAGACCTCGGGCTACAGCCAGAGACGCCCCAGGTGTCGGGTCACCTCCAGCCCTCGATGCTGATGGGCACCTGCAGGCAGAGCGCCCAGCGCCCCGTCCAGGACTCATGTTTGATACTGCCCGGTGGAGATCAGCGCCCCTGGTGGTTAGTGCCCCGTGATGGTGAGTGCACAGTGGAGATCAGCGCCCCTGGTGGTTAGTACCCAGTGGTGGTTAGTGGCCAGTGGTGGTGAGTGCCCAGTGGTGGTGAGTGCCCCGTGGTGGTGAGTGCCCAGTGGTGGCCTTGTGCAGTCACTAGCAAGTGTCCCTGGGGCAGCGTTATCCCCCCGCTGCGTAAATCCAGTCCTCGTGACGCTCAGCCGGGGGGTAGATGTCCTCCCCCTGGGAGCACAGTGCCCTGCCAGGGCGGACCGACACAGCACCTCTAGGAGGCTCCCAGGTCAGAGCAGCCCCTTTGCAGTGGTCGTGCCCCGGGAAGGGTGAATTAGTGACCACAGGGCATCTGCACCCTCGTTAGAGAGGCCCCCACCCCCACCCAGCGAGGCCGCCCTAAGGCAGCCTCTCCTGGCATCGCAGGCAGGAGCCCGTCAGGCCTGCGTCGGCGCACCTGAGGGCTCTTGGTCATCGCTTCGTTATTGCCGTTTTCCAGGCCCCGCGGCCCTGGCAGCAGCTGCACAGCTGGGGGCCACCCCGGGAGCGCCCGGCCTCATCATCTGCCTTCACATTCAGTGCCGCCGGCAGCAGTGCTTCTCGCTGGGCTTGGGCCCGGCTGCAGAAGGGGGGCTGGCCCTGGGCGGGGCTCGTGCAGGGGGAGCTCGTGTCTGTGGGCACATCGACCCCGGTGGTGTCCTGAGCGCCAAGGCCGTTAAAGTCTGACGTGATTCCGCGGAGGCAGAGGCAGCCGAGACCCGTCTCCACAAAGTGGAAGAAAATTGGTTCCAATAAAATCAGGGCATCGATCATTTTCTCTGTTTCTGTCCTGTGCCACCAGCTGCGCCCGGTGACCTCCTCCCCCATCCAGCCACCTGTTCGCGCCCCGTTCATTGATCCTCCGTTGCTTCCCCTGTAGCCGACTCGGCCTCAGTGACGCTGACACTCAGGGCTGAAGCTTGGCGAGTCACAGGGCCCCCCGAGAGTAACGTTATGTTGGGGAAACGGGCAGACGCCAGAGTGAGCGTCCCCAAGACTGGGGCCATCGTGGGCCTCCTGCTGTATGTGCACTGAGGACACAGCACCCCTGCCCAGAAAGCGGACCCTCCACGCACCCCTTTGTCCCCGAAATTGAGGGATGTTCTAAAAGCAGCTGCCCTGTGCTCACAATGGCCCAGGTCATGAAAGTCCAAGACAGGCCGAGGGGCTGTTCTGTATTAAAGTGGGTTAAAGACACAGCCCCTGAGCGCAAGGCATGGCTTCCCATCAGACCCTGGTCCAGAAAGGATGTTGTTGAGACAGTGGCTGAATGAGGTCCGTGGTTCGCTCGTGGTGTTGTACTGGTGTGCAGCGGGACTTCTCGATTTGGCAATCCTGCTGTGCTTCTGCACGAGGACAGAGTCTGTCCTGAGGCTCCGCGGGCAGTGAGTAGGGTAGGGACCCCCGTGAGCAGCCGTCCCCGGGAACGCCCTCAAGCTTAGGGCCGGCAGCCCGTCCCCCGCGTCTGGGGTCTCAGCTGCAGGAGGACCGGGACTCTGGCCGTGAGCTTTGGTGCCAGCACAGGACGCTCTCCTACGGGCACCAGCAGGGCAGTGAGGCCGGGCCGGGTGGTGCTGGAACCCTCCGTCCCCTCCAGCAGGGAGAGCCAAACTTCCCGTCGGGTTCTCGAGTGTCTGTGTTTCGAGGGCAGAGGAATCGCAAGCCTTTTGCTCTTTTTTTCTGTTATAGTGAAATATACATAACATAAAGTTTTACCGCCCATCTCCAGAACTCTCCCATTGTTCCCCAGGGAGACTGTGTCCCCAGTGGACACCAGCTGCCCCTCCCCTCCCAGCCCTGACTGTCCGTCTAGTGTTTGGCTGCTCCAGGCCCTCGTCAGACAGGATTTCAAGCCTTTCTTTGGTCTCTAAGATGCAGTGGTCAGGAGTGCATGCACCGTGCCGGGGGAACGGAAGCCAGGCTCAAAAGGCCCCCGACTGTACGACTCCAATCACGTGACCTGCGCACAGGCTGGGGGGGGTGGGGGGGTGGGGTCGGCAGTGGGTGGTGAATGTTGTGCGTCTTGCCCGTGCTGCCGGCGCACGTATCAAATCTCGTGGAACTTAGATAGAGGAGTGGTTTCGGTGAATGTACACCGTGTCTCCATGAGTGAGTCGGAGATGAAAGATCAGAGTCCAAGGCCTCGTCCTGCGAAGGCTGTTTGGGTGCCGGGTCCTCCCCCGGGGGTGGGGTGCCTTTGGGCAGGAAAGAACCAAAGGGTCCTAGGAACGTTCCTGGGGAGCTCGAAGGCCCCAGGCAGCCGCTCGCCCTGCACTCGCTCCATCACCGCCAGGAAGCGGGCAGGTGCTTGGCACCTGGGGGTGGGGGGGAGCGGTGGTGCCAAGCTGTGGCGGCTGCCTGGTCCCCAAGACCCCTGCTCCGACCCGGCAACGCCCTGGCATCGGACCTGGCCCCTGCCGTCCCCGGTGAAAGCCTGGCCCCGAGAGGAAGGGGAAACTGAGGCCCAGAGAGGGTGGGGGCATCCAAGCCAGGCCCAGCACCGGCCCCGTCCTGCTGTTCCCGCAAGGGGCCCAGGTGGAGCCACCCACCTGCTGCGATCCCTGCCCCCTTTGGGGACTTCACACACGTGCCCCTGTGGGGGCAGCTTCGTCCCCCGGGGCTGCTGCAGGAGGGGGAGGGGGGCCAGGGAGCTGGGTGGAGCCAGGCCAGTGCGCCCAAGCCGCTCGGAAAGGGGCCCTTTGGGTTTTCTCGCTTGTGGCAGCCCAGGACCCGAGGTCAGATCCCAGCTTCTCCACCGGCCAGCTGCAGGGCCTGGGCCAGCGGTGCGACCTCCTGTGGCTCAGCTTCCTCACCTGCCAGCTGGTCCAGGAGCCGAGGAAGGGCTCAGGGGCCCACACACAACAAAACGCAGCGTCAGGAGAGACGGGCCCTCTGATTCGTCATTTTACGGTAATAAGAGCCGTCTCCTCCCTAGAAAGCTCTGCCTGCCGGAGCTGATCCTGTGGTCCGTGCTCAGTCCCTCTCTGGGGGTCTGCGTGCACGTGTCAGGTCCTGCAGGAAACCCCTGGGCCTGGCATTGTTCCCATACCTGTAGGGTCAGGACCACCCTCAGCATCCGTCCAGCTCCTCTGAGAAGCATTCGCTGCCTGAGGGCCTGAGCCAGGTCTCTGCAGCCCCGTGTGCATGAAGAATCCCCTTCTGTCACCTGTGATGACACCCGCCTCCCTCACCCCCTTCCACTCCTACTCGACGAGCATCGTGTGTGAGGCACCACGGGTCCCGCAGGGAGCAAAACTGGCAAAGATTTCTGCCCCATGAAGTCCGCATCCCGGCGGAGAAGACAGACAATTAGCAAAATAAATAAGTACAACCTACAAATGGTAGATAGCAAGGAGGGCAGCAGAGAAAAGGTGAACAGGAGGGGCCTCACAGAGGCAGGTAAGGGCAGGTGTGACAGCATCTGGGGAAGAAGGTTCCAGGAGAGGGAGGAGCAGGTACAGGACCGTGGCCGCCAGCACGTGGCTGCGGCGACGTGGCCAAGCAGGTGCGCCCAGGGCAGGACAAGACGGAACAGGTGATCATGTAGAGCACGCAGTGTCCCTTATCCGGGAAAAATGGGCCCCACGGGAGACTCTGAGCAAGGAGCCATGTGACATACATTTCAGGGGACCATTCTGTCTGCCTTGTTGAGAACTCAGCGGGGGTCAGGGAGGACGGTTAGGAAGCGGCTGCGGAGTTCTGAGTGCGTGATCACCCAGACCAGGCTGGTTGCGGAGAAGGTGGAAGAATGATAAGATACCAGATCCAGGTTTTTCTGTTTTCTTAGGTTTAAGTTTACATCCAGTAAAAATCATTTTCCTTTTGTTTACATCTATGCGTTTTGACAAATACATAGAGCCCTGTAACCCCCACCTCCAAAGAAAGATAGAGCCCGGTCCTGTCGCCCATGGAGTCTCTGCACGCCCCCATCCCCTCACCCACCCCGCCCCACCCCTCCGACAGCCTTGGGCCTGACTCCGACGCCAGGTACATGGAATCTCTGAGTCTGGCTTCCTTTGATCATGTAATGCCTTAAGATTCACCCATGTTGTCACCTGTGTCAATAGCCTGTTCCTTTTGTGCGTAGAGTAGGATTCCATCGTACAGATGTTCCACCATTTGTTCACCCATTCACTGGTCGAAGGACATTTGGGTCGTTTCCAGTTTTGAGCAATTATGAATAAAGCTGCTGCAAATATTCATGTACAGGAAAGTGTGTGAACATATGCTTTCATTTCTCTCGAGTTAACACTTAGGAGTCAGATTTCTGGCTCATACAGGAAGTGTATCTAACTTTATAGGAAATTGCCAGACCTTTCCAAAAGTGGATTTGCCATCTTGAATGTCCACCAGCAAAGTGGAAAGACAGTTCTCTGCATCCCGGCCAGCACCTGGTATGGTCAGTGTCTGGTTTGGTTTTTTTGTTTTCATTTATCCATTCCAGTAGGAGTGTAGTGGTATCTTGTTGAGGTTTTAATGTGCATTTCCTTAATGACTCATGACATTAAACATCTTTTCAGGTGCTTACTTGAAATCTGTATATCTCCTTTGGCAAAGTGTCTGTTCCCGTAGTTTGCCTATCTTTAAAATTGGGTTGTTTTCTTATTGTTGACTTTTGAGAGTTTAAAAAATATATTCTGCATCTAAGTCCTTTGCCAGATATGTGATTTGCAAATATTTTCTCCCCTTCTGTGGTTTATCTTTGTATTTGCTAACATTGCATGTCACAGAGCAAAAAGTAGGAATTTTGACAAAACCCAACTTATCAAAAAATTTAATGGATCATGCTTTTGGTATTGTACCTAATCCAAGGTCACTAAGTTTTTTTCTCTCTTCTCTTCTTGAATCTTTTTAGTTTTTTTGTTTTTTTTTTTTTTTTTTTTTTTTTTTCCAACTTTTTTTTTTTTTTTTTTTTTAATTTTTGGCTGCGTTTGGTCTTCGTTTCTGTGCAAGGGCTCTCTCCAGTTGTGGCAAGTGGGGGCCACTCTTCATCGCGGTGCGCGGGCCTCTCACTATCACGGCCTCTCTTGTTGCGGAGCACAGGCTCCAGACGCGCAGGCTCAGTAGTTGTGACTCACGGGCCTTGTCGCTCTGCGGCATGTGGGATCTTCCCAGACCAGGGCTCGAACCCGTGTTCCCTGCATTGGCAGGCAGATTCTCAACCACTGCACCACCAGGGAAGCCCAGTTCTATGTTTTATACTTAAGTTTATGATCCATTCTGAGTTAATTTTTCTATAGGGTGTGAGATGTAGGTACTTTTTTTGTATATACATATCCATGACCAATACCTCTTGTGAAAAGATGATCTTTTCTCCTTTGGAGTTTTTTGCACCTTAATTAAAAAATCACCTGACCTCATGTGTGGGGTTCTATCCAGACTGTCATCTGTTCCTTTAATCTATGTGTCTGTACTGTCCCCAGCCCCACAGTCTTGACCACTGTAGCTTTATAGGAAGTCTTTCAAGTAGCATGAGTCCTCCAACTTTGTTCTTTTCCAAACTTGTTTTGGCTACTCTAGTTCCTTCGCTCTCTACATAAATTTTAGAATCAGATTTTCAGTATCTACAGAAAAGCCTGCAGGGATTTTGATTGGGATTGTATTAATCTATAGATCAATGTGGGGAGACTTGGCATCCTAACATTGAGCCTTCCAATGCATGATTATACTACATCCCTCCATTTATTTAGGTCTTCTTTGATTTTTTCAACAGTAATAGTTTTCAGCACACAGATCCTACACATATTTTGTTACATTTATATCTAAATATTCATGTTTTGGGAATTATTATATATGTACTTAAAATTTTTTTCTATTTCCAATTTTTCATGGCCAGTATATATAAATGTGATTGATTTTTAGTTATTGATGTTGTATCTTACAACCATGATAGATACACTTATTAATTCTAGAAATTCCTTTGTAGGTTCCCTGGGATTTTCTATGTAGACAGTGATGGTGTCTGTGAATAGAGAAAGTTTTATTTCATCCTTTCCAAATCTTTAATTTCCTTTTCTTGCCTTACTGGCCTAGCTACAACTTCTAGTACGATATTTAATAGGGGTGGAAGAGAAAACTTCCTTGCCTTGTTACTGATCTTAGGGAGAAAGTCTTTAGTCTTTACAATTAAGTATGAGGGTTTTAGTTTAAGTTTTTAGTAGATGTTTTTTATCAGGTGAAGAAAGTTCCCTAAAGTTTCTATGCCTTGTTTGCTAAGAGTTTTTATCATGAATGGTTGTTGAATTTTGTCCAATGCTTTTTCTGCATCTATTGGTATGATCATGTGGTTTTTCTTCATTAGTCAGCTAATATGGTGAATGATATTAATTTTTTATTGTGGTAAAATATACATAACATAAAATTTACCATTTTAGCATTTTCAAATGCACAGTTCAGTGACATTAAGTACATTTACATTGTTGTGCAATCATCACCATTATCCATCTCCAGAATTTTCTTCATCTTCCCAAACAGAAACCCTTTAAACAACTGCTCCCCATTCACCCATCCTCCAGCCCCTGGAAACTACCACTTTACTTTCTGTCTCGGTGAATTTGAGTATACTAGGTACCTCATTTCGGTGGAAAACATTGATTAATTTAATGTTGAACCAGTCTCACAGTCCTAGGACAAACTCCACTTGGTCATGTATTATCCTTTTTATATGTTGCAGGATTTGATTTCCTAATATTTTATTGAGAATTTTGGGTCTGTGTTCATGAGAGATATTGGTCTATAATTTTCTTTTCTTGTAATGTTTTTATCTGGTTTTGGTATCAAGATAATTCTGGCCTCAGGAAATGAGTTGGGAAGTGTTTGCACCTCTTCTGTTTTCTGAAAGAGAGTGAGTGGAATTGGTATTATTTCTTCTTTAAAGGTTTGGTAGACTACTCCAGTGAAACCATCTGGGCCTGAAGTTTTGTGGGAAGGTTTCTAATTCAGTTCCTTTAATAGGGATATTCAGGTTATGCATTTATTCTTGAGTAAGTTTTGGCAACTTGTATCTTTCAAGGAATTGGTCCATTTTAACTAAGTTGGCATAGGGTTGTTTGTAGTATTCATTTATCATCCTTATAATGTCTGTGGGGTCTGTAGTGATATCTCCTTTTTCATTCCTAATATTGGAAATCTGTGTCTTCTCTCTTTTTTCTTTGGTCAGAGTATGGCTAGGAGTTTATCAATATTATTGTTCTTTGTAAAGAACAAGCTTTTGATTTCATTGATTTTTCAAATTGTCTTTCTGTTTTCAATTTCATTTCTGCTCCTATCTGCATTTCCTTTTTCTGCTTGCTTTGGGTTTAATTTGTTCTTATTTTCCTAGATTTCTTAAGGTGGAAGCTTAGATAATTAATTCAAGACCTGGGATTTCTTTCAGTTCTTTTATAATATAAACATGTAATGATAAAAACTTTCTCCTAAATACTGCTTTAGTAGCATCTCAAAATCCTTGAAATGCTGTGTTCTAATTCAGCTCAAAATATTTTCTTATTTCTCTTTAGAAAGAGCTTCCTTTTTAGAAGTGTGTTGTTTAACTTCCAAATGTTTGGCGATTTTCCAGATAACATTTTGTTATTGATTTCTCATTTAATTCCATATGTTCAGAGAACATACTTGCATGATATCAGTTCTTTAATGGTGTTAATGTTTGTATCATGGTCCCAGATCATGGTCTGTGTTGGTGAGTGATACATGCACATTTGCAGAATATGTATTCTGCTGTTGTTGGGTATATTATTCCATAAGGGTCAATGTGGTTGATAATGTTGTATTATTTAGTTCTAAAGTTTCCATCGGTTCTTTTTAACATGGTTTCTTTTTGTCTTTTTAGAACTTTTATCTTTTCAATCATTTCAGGAGAGTTGCCTTTACCTCAAGGAGCATGCTTACGATACCTTCTGTCAAGTCTTTGGTAATTCCATCATCTGAGCCTTCTCGAGGGTGGCATGTATGAATTGTCTTTTCCTTGAGAGTTAACCATATTTTTCTGGTTCTTTCAATGTCAAGTGATTTTGGATCACTTCCCAAACATTTTGAATACCGTTGTGGTATTTTGGGTTATGTTAAAATCCTCTGGAGAAGGTTGATGTTTCTTGTTGATTCTTTTCTTTGAGCCATCAGCCCAGCTAGAACTGAAGTTCTGTCTTACTCTCTGTTGGTGGTGGTTCCGATGTCAGTTCTGTTTTCAGGTCCTTGACTGTGCTATTCAGTTCTTCCCCATACGTGCACCATTCAGGGTGTAGTCTTGGATCTTGGAGGTGGTTTATATCACAGTTCAGATTTCGGAAGCTTTACTCTGGTTCTTTGGGTGTGTTCCATATATGTGCAGGTCAATGGTAACCCCAGGATTGGTGTCAGTTAATACACAGAATTAGGGGATCCCCTTTTCCAGCTCTCACCTGCTGAGATTCCCTCCCCACACACTCCACTTTCTTAGTCCTCAGGCTGGGAAGCCAGAGTACCCCGTTTAGGTCCTCTGCTGACTTTTTGAGGTATACCTCTTTGAATCTGTTCTTGTAATGGCTGCTCTCGGGCTATCAACATGCACCCTTAAGTTATCAAAGTTTGATGGGTGTTCATATTGTGCCCCTTCACACCTGACACTTCTCATGCTCACTCTTCACCTGGAGGTCTGTTTTCATGGACTTCTGTTTCTCTTATTAGGGGGTCCCATTGTCCGACTTCTTTGTGTACCTAGTAATTTTTTACTTACACTGGACATTGTAGATAACACATTGAAGACTCTGGATTCTGTTATTTTCCTCTGAAGAGTGTTGGCTCTTGCTTAGCAGGCCGTTAAGTTGCAGACTGATTATCGTGAACTTGTGGAGGCTCGGCTTATGCCTCATTAGTGCAGCTCTGTGGAAAGCCCAGCCCTCCTATCCTGGGAGGATTCAAGTCTGGGCTCAGTCTCCACTGGTGATATTGTCCTTTGCTTTTAGGCTTAGTTAGGGTGGGTCTAGACTTGGCCTTCCTCTAGGGCATGGTCCTTACGACTAAGGTGTGGACTTGCTGGCATCTCAGCAGCATACTCGGTGTGTTAGGGAGGGCACTCCTCTCCCCTCCAGCTCTGCCAGAATGCCAGCCGCCCTCCCATAAGCCCTTCAAGGTTTCAGTCTGTGCACACACCCCAGCCAGCCCAGACCCATAGGAAAGCCCCCCACAGGCTTCCGAGGACCCTACCGTGGGCTTGCATGTCCCCCTCTTCAGTGCCTTAATCTGCAGATTGAAGCCCCTCCTGCAGCCCCAAGCTCCGGTTTCTACCTCCTCAGCTGGAGTAGTCATGCTCCGCCCAGACCCCGGGTCCTAAAGCCACAACCAGAAAAGTGTCCCCAGGAAGAGAACTGGGTGACAGTGGGGCCCACCTTGTGATTTCCCTGCTCTCAGGGGCCACAGTCGTGCACTGTGGCTTGTCCTGTGTCTGAAAACAATAGCCTGATAAATTGCGTACAACTGTATGGTTTATGACAGGAGAGCTTGTGCAGTACCCCACGTGGAAGTCATCTGTGGATTTTAAACACTGCCTACTTTCAAAAATATCTGAGGCAGCTTATGATAAAAGACCTGGTTCAAAGGGATTATTAAAACAATGTCGCAAAAGAATACATAAAAAGAAACAGTTATCCTAGAAACATAAAGTTGAAGACAGCCACTGCATTTGAGTAAATCTTATACTGAGGCTTATGAAAAAGTGCAACATTATTTGGACTTAAACATTTTTAGCTCCTTGTCTGTTAAAAGGTGGATTTATTGTAAATTTCAATAACTCTCTCTGGACATATTTAAAGGTTAAGAGCATTCTTCAGTGAGTAATTCAAAAAGGATTCCTCTGTTTAAAAAAACACACCACTTCCAACCTCCTGAAGTTCAGAGAATCCTGGGGTTGTTTGGGAATCATCCCTGTTTAGGAATTATTAAGTTGCGACTGCTCACAGCAGGCCGTGGGATACTGTTGTCCAGAGCATAATTTCCCAGTTGTTTGGCAGGACCCCAAACCTCCAGCTCCCGAGGGTCAGGAGGGAGTGAAAGCACATCTGGGTCGTGTCACTTGGGAGCCCCGTCTGTCGAGCCATCCAGGACATGCTGGTCCGGAGCCAAAATCAAAGACTCACTCATTTGTGAACCGGTCCCTTTTGGGCTCTGTGCCCGACAGGATGTGCATGGTCAGAGCACCGTCCAGGGTCACTATTTATTGCCCGGGGATGGGGGAGAAGCAGTTACCTCTGTGCTGACCTGTCCCTCGGGCGCTCCTGATCTGGGCTCACCGGCCGCTCCCATTGCTGCCAGCCCCTCCTGGGGACCCCTCAGAAGAAGGTGCACCGGGTGGGGGCACGGATCTCTCCATCCCAGGGACCCTGCTGGACCCGTAGTCCGGAGACCCCCCTCCGGACTGTCTTCAGTGTGGGGAGCCCCGTGACATCACCCCTTTGTTCTCCCCACCCCAGGGATGGGCCTGGGGGAGGCAGGGCCAAGCTGCGGCAGAGCACCCGCCGGTGGTCTCCCAGTGGTCCGCCCGTCTCCCCGGGACAGCTGGTCAGGAGCGCAGGCACCAGCGTCCAGGGCAGGAGGCAGGACGGAGAACCCCGCGAGTAAGGGGTCAGGCAGCTGCGTCGTGGCGGGTCCTGTGCTGACGCCTGCGGCGATGCCCACGTGGCTTTCACAGGAGGCAGGAGGGAGAGCGGCCGGCCCGAAGGCCCCTCTGTCCCCACAGGCTGGCACGACGCCTGGGCACACCAGATTCCGCCCAGCCCCAAGGCCCATTCTGCTGAGGTGGACCTGAGCCCCACCTGGGGACATCTGCTCTGCCCGGGGCTGCACGGGGTTTGAGGAGGAGGGGGCATGTGAGGGCAGTTGCCGCACGCAGGCCCGGGGCTTGGGGGGCGCCGATCTCATGGGGCCCTGAGGACAGTGGGCTCTTTGCGCGCTCAGAGGCCCAGAAGATGGGAAAAAACACCAGCCGGCCACGGCGAGCTGGCGAACAGACAGCGTATCCCAGCCAAGGGAAGCTTTTCTGGAACAGCAAGGCGCCTCTGAGGCCCCCACCCTGTCAAACTTGCCTGCAGACTCTCGAGGTGGATAATTGCAAGGCACTAAGACAGGGTTAACACCAGTTAAACTTCCTGCAATTCATTTTCCTGACAGCTTGTTTTAAGAGATGCCCGTCTCATGTATTAAAAATACCTACTTTTGTGTCGGATCTGGAGAGCAGCTAGAAGACGCTCAGAAAGCTTCCAGTTAAAGCCGCCAGGGGCAGATCTTCATGTTTTGAAAAAGCTCTAACCCCAAACACCTTTTGTGCTTCTGTCCCTCACGGGGACCATGGGAAACTCCTTGGTCTCAAGAGCTGATAGTCCTGGGGCCACAGCAGCAAAGGACAACAGACCAGGCCTCTCAGAACAATAGAAATCTAATCTGGAGGCCAGATTCCAAAATCAGGGTGTGGGCAGGGCCAGGCTCCCTCCGGGGGCACCAGGGGAGGGTCCTTCCCGCCTCTTCCAGCTTCTGGTGGCCCAGGCGTCCCTGGGCTTGTGACCGCGTCCCTCCCGTCTCTGCCTCCGTCTTCACGTGGCTTCTCCCGGTGTCTGTGTCTCTCCTCTCTGGCTCCTCCTGAGGACACTTGTCACTGGATTTAGGGCCCCCCCACTCCAGGATGACCTCATCTTGAGATCCTTAATTGCCTCCACAGAGACCCTTTTTCCAAACAAGGTCACGTTCACAGGTTCTGGGGGTATCTTTTAGGACTGGACGTATCTTTTGGGGGCCACCAGTAACCCCACTAGAGCACACTCCAAGGGCAGGGACAGAATGCGGGGCAGGGACGGCTCTCGCGGACAGAGGGCTGGCCCCTGTGGGCTGCCTGCCCGGGCCATCTCAGCCCCAGGCCCGCGCGGGGCCCCTTGGTCAGTGCAGGAGCAGGAGGGGACTGCACGCAGACCTCACAGGCCTCCACTGAGCGTGCCCAGGACAGTCCCAGGACAGCCAAGACGGGGCCTTGGGTGTCTCCAGCAGAGGAGATGCCCTCTGGCCTCCCTGCGAGGACACAGCCCTGGTAGAGGTGGGGGCTGGGGGAGGAAGAGGGACGCAGGTCAGGCAGGCCGAGAATCGCCTTTCGTACATACTCTCGTTTGACCCCCGTGGTGACCCTGTGAGGCTGGGACTATGAACCCGTCTTACCACCCAGACCAAGAGGTGCCGCAGGCAGCATGCCAGCAGCGTCCTCCTGTCGCCTCTCCCAGACCCCTCCACCTCCTCTGTCCCGCCAGGGCCTGGACACACAGAGCCCAGCAGTCCGGATCGCTGGCCCGGCCCCAGCCAGGCAAGGCCCGTGGGCGGCGCAGGGGGAGAAGGGGGAGACGGCAGGTGAGCTTGGGGCCTGTGTTGCCCCGTCTCCTCCCTGCTGTGCAGTGGGCGCCGTCTCCCACCGCGGCCGTGGGTTCCGTCACTGGCCCTTGGGCCTGGGGTGGAAAGGGCTTCCCGGGGGAGCCTCAGGATCCTGGACCAGGCCTGGCCAGTCGTCCTACCTGCCCACCCTTGTCAGGCAGACCCACCTGTTCACACCTTGTCAGGAGTCCCACCTGTTCACACCTTGTCAGGTAGACCCACCTGTTTACTCTTTGTCAGGCAGACCCACCTGTTCACCCCTTGTCAGGCAGACCCACCTGTTCACAACTTGTCAGGTAGACCCACCTGTTTACTCTTTGTCAGGCAGACCCACCTGTTCACACCTTGTCAGGAGTCCCACCTGCCCACCCTTGTCAGGCAGACCCACCTGTTCACACCTTGTCAGGTAGACCCACCTGTTTACTCTTTGTCAGGTAGACCCACCTGTTTACTCTTTGTCAGGCAGACCCACCTGTTCACACCTTGTCAGGCAGACCCACTTGTTCACACCTTGTCAGGTAGACCCACCTGTTTACTCTTTGTCAGGTAGACCCACCTGTTCACACCTTGTCAGGCAGACCCACCTGTTCACACCTTGTCAGGCAGACCCACCTGTTCACCCCTTGTCAGGCAGACCCACCTGTTCACAACTTGTCAGGTAGACCCACCTGTTTACTCTTTGTCAGGCAGACCCACCTGTTCACACCTTGTCAGGAGTCCCACCTGCCCACCCTTGTCAGGCAGACCCACCTGTTCACACCTTGTCAGGTAGACCCACCTGTTTACTCTTTGTCAGGTAGACCCACCTGTTTACTCTTTGTCAGGCAGACCCACCTGTTCACACCTTGTCAGGCAGACCCACTTGTTCACACCTTGTCAGGTAGACCCACCTGTTTACTCTTTGTCAGGTAGACCCACCTGTTCACACCTTGTCAGGCAGACCCACCTGTTCACACCTTGTCAGGCAGACCCACCTGTTCACACCTTGTCAGGTAGACCCACCTGTTCACACCTTGTCAGGTAGACCCACCTGTTCACACCTTGTCAGGCAGACCCACCTGTTCACACCTTGTCAGGTGCCCCTTGGCTGCAGCTCTTCACGTTGCCTCCCGGAGTGAGCTGGCTGCCCCCTGCCGGGTCCTGTCCGACACTGTGATGAGCCGCACTTGAGCTCAGGTGGACTTGATGACCACACGCGAGCCTGCTGTGGTGGGACAGGTGCCTGTGACAGCAGAGGGGATCAAATGGGGAGAACCAGCCACGGCAAGAAGGGTGTGGTGAGGTCTGGGGCTCCAGGGGCCATCCTTTCTGCTCCGAGCTTGAAACCTTTAGCGACCCTGTGGGGTCTCTGAGCCTGGGTCAGGGTCTGCGAAGGCATCTCCGAGCGGCCATGTGAAGGCCCAGGGGACATGTGCGCAGAACAGGCCTGGGCTTCCACCTGGGCCCCAGCACGTGAGATGGCTCTGCTGTTTGGGGCAGCCTGGGCTCAGGCATGGACACTGGGACCCCGTCAGGAGACTGCGCTGGCCCAAGGGTGAGCTGGAAAGGGGGCGGCGGCAGTGAGGCCAGGCTGCGGGCAGTTCCCCGGCGCCCTCCAGCCCAGCACATGGGCACCCTCCCAACCCACTGGGCTCCCTGGCCTGGGCACAGGGGGCCCCTGGTGGCTCTGCCTCAAGCCCCCAGATCCCTGCTCCATCCCCTGGGGCCCCGGTGGTTCTCAAAAGAGCCAAAAGCTCCCCTCCCTGTCCTGCCCCTGACAGGGATTGAAAGGAGCTGCCAGACGGCGACCCAGGGGCTGGGGTCACCTGCAGCCCCACGGCGGCCCGATGGGGAGCGTCTGGTTGACATTTATAGCATTTAGAGCTAATTCCAGCCCTTTCTGGGGGACCTCCTGCTGAGTTTTAACGGACTCCTTCCCTGACCTTTTTAACTAACTCGAAAAAGAGATGGGACACCCCTGGGTTGACTCCCCACCACTCTCCCAGTGGGGAGAGGTGCAGGAACTACAGTCGGAACCCAAGTACCAACGTGCCAGAACTCAGGCAGAAACGGATCTCCAGGGAGGCTCTGGTCTCCAGGAGCCGACAGCTCAGGCCACAGCTGCCTGGGAACTTCCACTTCTATTGCCAATAAATTAAATTTGTTTTTGTTTCTCCTGCCCTGGAGAAACGACTGCTGTCAGAGCGTGGAGCCCAGGAGGGAGGACTCTTGATGAAGGACCCCCCCCCCAGAGGGGCTGGGGCTGCACAGGCCCCTTATGACCCCTTTCTCTGCACTCTGTGCCCCCACCGGGAGATGGAGCCGGCATCCCTGGCCACCCGCATGCGGGTCCCAGGAGACTCTGACTCTTCCATGCAGTGTGGCCCCTGGAACACGGAAACACTTCACAAATGTCAGGGGCTTTGTCACTTTACAGACTTGGGGGTCAAGTAGTTCCATCTCCACAAATAACGGGGGCACCCACAGTGCCAAGCCGGGATGTCTGCTTGTCCCTTGCTACCAAAGGAGGTGACAGATGCTGAACGATGCTTGTGACCCTCGTGCATCTCTGCCAGCGTTGGGTGTCACACCGTCACCTTTGGGGTTGCTTTGGAAACCAGATGCCGTGCGTGCATCTGACCCTCTGAGTCCAGTCGGGAAACCGGCTCCATTAACGGGGCTGGAGGTTCGGGCGCTGGTATTTGTCAGGCGTGCCTGACAGGATGGAGAGGGTTTTGGTGTCACCTGTGTTCATTGGTCCCAAAGGCTCCAGTGCTCCTGGAGTTGCCGGAGAGACCATCTAGTGCATTGGGAGGCGTTACCTCGTGAAGCCAGGTCAGGTCATATCGAGCCCCCCATGGGAGCTCATGCAGGCCCCCTCGGCCCAGGGTCAGACGTGGGGCCTCCGTGCACACATGGCCCCACAGACTTGTCACCGTGGGCTCCCTCTCTCTGCAGCTACCTCTGCCCTCTGCCCTCCCAGCACGGCTCCTGAACCCATGGGCACAGTCCCTGAATCTCCACATGTCAGGGAGCAGCAAGGGCTGGGAAGGCGTGGGGATCACAGGGAGGTCCCAGCCCGGAGTTTTCCATGAACAGGTGGGTCCAGGTGCCGGAGCGCGGCAAGGCATGAGCAGCTTGCCTCTGCCCCTGAAAATAAGCAAAGCTGTCACCGCCTGGAACCGTGGCTTCCTTCCCTGTGACAGGGCCCATCAAGCAGGCAGGTCTGGAGCGAACTTCTGCTCTCCACAAGGCTGCTGGCATTCAGCAGAAGTGGCTCTGGGTGTCCCTGCGGATGGCCGCTGGGCAGTGGCTCTGAGCCCCTGGCTGGCAACAAAGCGACTACAGTAGGCAGCACAGACGGGACAGCTGGACGTGGATTTCCGCAAGGACGTGTGTCCAGGGTGGCTGGAGGAAGCACCTCCGGCCGGAAGAGATGGACCCTGGGCCAGTCGTAATCTCCAGCTGAAAGCTTTTACGGCAGATGGCCCCTGGACCCCGGGAATCCAGGCAAACAGCCAGGGCGGGCCTCGGTCTGCAGGAGCTTCCTGGGGGCCAGCAGGGACCTGAGGCACTGCCCAGGGCGGGGGGCGTGGCTGCCCAAGAAGCTGCCCCGAGTTTCTTCTCAGTGCCCCCGGTCCTTCCCGGGAGACTGAGGGGAGATGTTGTCTCAGACTGGCCAGTCCGGTTCCTGGGCAAGGGCCGGCAAAGCGGGCCGGGGGACAGAGCATCTGTATCCTGTGCCCTGGGCCCCCCAGTGCTGTGACTGATTCAGGGTCAACCCAGCTCCCAGCTCCTGGCGCTGCTCACCCCTTGTCACAGCAGACAGTGCCAGGCCCGGCACGACCCCAGGAGTGCCCAAAGCCCATGGCTCATGGCTCATGCCCAAAGCCCATGGCCTGGCCAAAACAGGGCCAGTCGGCTCTTTGCACCCCTCCTAGGGCTCCCTATGAGGACAAGGAAGAGGGAGATTGATCTGCGAGCAGTGTCAGGCTTCCTAAAGCAAGGAGGGCTTCCTGGAGGAGGGGCCGAGGGGCTTTCAAGTCTGGGGAAGGGGGTGGTTTGCTGTCCCCCAGGTTCCCCGAGCATCTGAGCCTTGGCCCGGTAGGACGAAGGCTTGGGCTCCTTGGCCCTGATGTTCTCACCTCCTCCCACCTGCTCAGCTGGGCCCCGGGTTGCCCCCTCCAGAAAGCCCTCCATCCCTCCACCCCACAACTCCCGTAACCATCCTCGGGCTCCACTTCCTCCTTGAAGAACGTGGGCAGAGCAAGCGAGGCAGCTCTGACTCCCCGGCATCTGGCTTGGTTGGCAAGCTGCCAAGTTTCTGGCGGGGGGCAGGGGGGGCAGACGGACAGCTCAGCGCAGGAGTGAGCAAAGCCTCCATTCGACCGAAGCTTTGCTCCCGCAAGTTGTTATGTTTGGTTCTAAGAACTGCAGAGGGCTCGTTTCTCAACATCCCCTCTACAAAGCTGTTTCTATTTCAGTGAAAATTGAAGGCGTTTGTGGTTTTAATTGCCGACCAGTCCCTGGGCCCGTTTCCACTCTGGCTGGACCAGGGCTCTGCAGAAGAGAGTGTGTGCACAGTGGAAGTTTATTTCTATGTGCGCGTCTTGCTCAAAAAGAGAAAGAAAAAAAAGGAACATCCGTGAAGGGCGGGCAGGCTGACGGGGAGGCTGGGCTTCTCTGCCAAGCAGATTGCAAGGCGGTCTCTCTGGGGACAAACACCTGCTCCTCGTTCAAAATAGACGGGCGTCCACCAGGCCCACCTGGACGGGCCAGCAGATGCTCGGGCCGGGCGCTGGCAGCTGCACCGCAACCCCCCTCAGCAGGGCCCTGGGCTCGGGATGGAGGTGCCTCTCAGCAGAGAAGGGTCTTGGGTGCATTTTATCCCGAGGGAACCTGGGGTGCCGAGTTGGAGAGGGGCCCCCGAGGCACCTGCTGACCCCGTCCCTTCCGACAACAGTCAGAGAGATACTGTCCTACTGTCTGGCCCTCGTCCTTCCACGCCTGGGGGCTCTTGGCTGGCAGGTAGTCGATGCTGAGGGTCGACGGTGCCTAGACGCACACTCGGCCGCCTTTCCCAGCCTGCAGCCCATGGATTCGCCCAGGTCAGCTTCTCTGCTGTGCCTGCAGCCCCCGGGAGGGCCCGGGGCGGGGAGAGCAGCTGTCTGCAGGGGTGGCAGGCGAGGGGCTCAGGAGACGTCCAGCCTCAGCTCCTCCCGCTGGCGCCCTGGAGCGGGAGCTGCCCGGAGGTTGTCCTGCCCGGAGGTGGGGCTGGGCTGTCACCCTCACGTCGGGCATCTCTGGGCCAGGAGTGACTCAGGTCACACAGGCCTGCAGCAGGGCCAGCGCCTGCAGCCAGTCACAGCGCAGGGGGCCTGCGGGACACCAGAAGACCGCCCCGGCCCAGCGGAAGACACGTGCTCTCCACCCGGGGCTTGGGCCTCTGTCCAAGGTCCCCGCCCAGGCACGGCCACGAGCAGCAGAGTTCAGCGGGTCTGTGACACTTGCCAGCGGCCAGGTTGGAGTTCAGGGTGATGAGTCAGGAGATGGGCGGCCATGCATCCAGCATGGGTGGGGCGGGCGTGCCATTGGCAGAGAGTCGGGGGTGGGGGCAGCTGTGGTGATGTCCTCGGGGAGACCATGCAGGCAGAGCCGTTGGCCCCAGAGGACCAGGCACCCCAGCTTGCCCATCCGCAGACCTCGAGCATCCAGCCCTCCGTGCCCTGGTCCCACAGATGCAAGGACAAGCATGGCACCTGCGTCCCGGGCTGCCGTGAAAATTCCAGGAGCCTCAGCCCTCGGCCCCGGCAAGCACCCACGAGGCCTCAGACATCAGCCCTGGGCCTCAGCCAGGCGGCTGAGCTCTCAAGCCTCAGTTTCCTCGTCTGTAGGGTGGGGACAGAGCCCACCCCGCCTGGGCCTCCAGCCCCCGGTGCAAGGCAGTGGGACCCATGACGGGGGAGTTTGTGGGGGAGGAGAGGTCTTCTGAACAACAGGGAAGCGTGCCAGAGCCCGAGGGCTCACCCGGGACGTCACCCCTGCTACCTCCACCGCTGTGGCCGGGGGTGAGGGCAGCTGACTCCACACAGGGCCAGCCCATGACCCCTCTGTGGCACCAGGTTCAGCCCAGTTTGGCCATGCATGGGGGAAGGCGGCCGCAGGAGTTTAGCCCCCGTGGCCCTGAGAAGGGTGACCAATCCCTGTGTGCTTGGGACTGAGGGCTTCCTGGGCTGTGGGACTTCCGTGCTAAAGCCAGGAGTCAGGAGCAGGCAAACCAGGACTGGGCCCCCCCAAGTGCTGGAGGGAAGTGGCCCCTGGTGCCCACCTGAGAGCTTGTTGAGCAGGGCAGAGGCATGGCCAGGAAGGTTAGGGTTTAGGTCTAGCTGGTTGAGGAACACCGTCCTGGACGGGCTTGAGGCTTGGGTGGCAAATGCTGAGACCCCTTGGACTGGCCCAACATCAGGCCCCTGCCCTTGGGCCGCAGACAAGGGCTCCCGGCGACGCTGTGCCCAGGTGGGGGGCACTGCCTGCCCAGGCCCCACTGCTCCCCACCCCCAGTGGCCTCTGCCGGGTGCTGTGTCTCCATCAAAGCGCTGCCCTCCTCCCAGGGGCTCAGGGGCCTCTGCTCCCCCAACAGTGGGTATCTTTCCAGGAGGTCTGGGTCCTAAGCTTGGCTGGCTCCAGGCGGGCACAGGGGGTCAGTCAGTGGGGGCAGCGGCAGGCAGGACGCAGCTGGTGAGGGTGAGGCTCAGGGGATGGGGGACAGACAGCAGGGCCCTCTTGCTCCCTGGCAGCCAGCTGGAGGACTTGGGGGCCGCCACCTACAAGGGCAGGAGGGGCTGACCTCTCCCACGGCTCTGTCAGAGGCCGCTGGTCCCCCTCAGGGGCCCCTGGAGCCACCGGCCCAGACACATCTGGCCTTGCACCATCTGTCTCGGGGCTAGGGCCTGGAGTCAGGGAAGGAGCCCCCTCAGCCAGGGGGACGTCACAGACAGAGGGTCATCAGAGGGACAAAGCGCGGGGGGGCGGGCGCTAAGGCAGGGTCACCTGTTCACATAGACGGACCTGGCGGCCCCTTGCTAAGTGCTTAATCCTCTAATTTTGTGCCCGTTTTATTTATTTATTTTTAAAAATTATTTATTTATTTATTTTTATAAATTTATTTATTTTTTTAAAAATAAATTTATTTTTTTATTTTTGGCTGCATTGGGTCTTCGTTGCTGCACGCAGGCTTTCTTTAGTGGCGGCGAGCAGGGGCTACTCTTCGTTGCGGTGCGCGGGCTTCTCCTTGCAGGGGCTTCTCTTGTTGCGGAGCACGGGCTCTAGGCGCACGGGCTTCAGTAGTTGTGGCGCACGGGCTTAGTTGCTCCGCGGCATGTGGCATCTTCCCGGATCAGGGCTCGAACCCATGTCCCCTGCGTTGGCAGGCGAATTCTTAACCACTGTGCCACCAGGGAAGTCCCTAGCTTGTTTTTTCAAATCTGCTCATGCTTTACTCATGTTCAACCCGCTCTTTTATTTATTTTGTTAAAAATTCTTCCACCTTGTTTTTTTTTTTTTTAAATGAGCAGAGCTTTTATTTTATTTATTTATTTTTTGGCTGCGTTGGGTCTTCGTTGCTGTGCACAGGCTTTTCTCTAGTTGCGGCGAGCGGGGGCTGCTCTTCATTGTGGTGCACGGGCTTCTCATTGCGGTGGCATCACTTGTCGCAAAGCACAGGCTCTAGGCGCGCGGGCTTCAGTTGGTGTGGTGCACAGGCTTAGTTGCTCCGCAGCATGTGGGATCTTCCCGGACCAGGGCTCAAACCCGTGTCCCCTGCATTGGCAGGTGGATTCTTAACCACTGCGCCACCAGGGAAGTCCATTCCTATTTTTTTATTGTGGTAAAATTCACATCAAATTTACCACCTTAATCATTTTTCAGAGTTCAGTTCAATGGTACTATGTACATTCACATTGTTGTGCAACTGTCACCACCATCTATCTCCAGAACTCTTTTCATCTTGCAAAACTGAAACTATACCCATTAAACACTCACTCCCCATTCCCCCCCCACCAGCACCTGGCAACCACTGTTGTGCTTTTTGTCTCTGAATTTGACTACACTAGGGACCTCAAACAAGTAGAATCAGAGTATCTGTCCTTTTGTGACTGGCTTATTTCACTGGCTTATTTCACAGAGCATAATGTCTTTGAGGTTCATTCATGTTGTAGCAGGTGACACGATATCCTTCCTTTTTAAGGCTAAATACTATTCCATTGTATGGATATGCCACAATTTGTTTATCCGTTCATTTGTGGATGGATACTTGGTTGCTTCCACCTCTCAGCTATTGTGAATAATGCTGCTGTGCCACATGGGTGTGCAAATATCTCTTTGAGACCCTGCTTTCAATTCTTTGGGGGATATACCCAGAAGTGGAATTGCTGGGTCAATTTTTAAATTTTTTTGAGGAACTGCTAAACTCATTTCCACAGCAGCTGTACCATTTTACTTTCCCATCAACAGTACACGAGGGTTCCAATTTCTCCACATCCTCACCAACACTTGTTATTTTCTGTTTTTCTTTTTTTAATAGTAGCCATCCCAGTCAGTGTAAGATGATATCTCTTTGTGGTTTTGATTTGCCACTTTCCTGATTGGTCATGGTGAGCATCTTTTCAAGGGTTCATTGGCCATTTGTATACCTTCTTTGGAAGGTCTATTCAAATCCTTTGCCCATTTTTAAATTGGGTTCTTTATTTTTTGGTTGTTGAGTTTTAGGAATTCTCTATGTATTCTGGATATTATTCCCTTACCAGACATGAAATAACAAATCCTTTATCAGATATATGTTTTGAAAATATTTCCTCCCAATCTGTAGCTTGCCATATTCTCTTAACGGTGTCTTTGCAGAGCAGTTTTAATTGTAATAAATACAACTTAGTTTTTTTCTTTCATGGATCATGCATTTGTTGTTACATCCAAAAACACGTTGCCGAACTCAAGCTCACCTAGATTTTTCTCCTGTGTTATTATCTAGAAATTTTATTGTTTTGCATTTTACATTTAGGTCTGTGATCCATTTTGAGTTAATTTTTAAGGTTTAAGGCCCATTTTTTAACATATGCTTGTCCAATTGTTCCAGGACCATTTGTTGAAAAGACTATCCTTTCTCCATTGAATTGATTTGCTCCTTTGTGAAAGTCAGTTGACTATATTTGTGAGGATGTAGTTCTGGGCTCTCTATTCTGTTACCAGTGATCTCTTTGTCTGTTCTTTCACCAGTGCCATGCTGAATTGATGACTTCATAGTAAGTCCTGAAGCTGGGTAGTCAGTCCTCTGGCTTTGTTTTTCTCCTTCAATGTTGTGTTGGCTGTCCTGGGTCTTTTGCCTCCTCTCCATGTGAACTTCAGAATCAGTTCATCAATATCCACAAAATAACTTGTTGAGATTTTGATTGGGGTTGAGTTGAATCTATAGATGAAGTTGAAGAGAATTGAAATCTTAACAGTATTGAGTCTTCCTATCCATGAACATGGACTCTTTCCATTGATTTAGATATTCTTTGATTTTTTCATTAGAGTTTTGTGATTTTCCTTCTGTAGATCCTGTACATACTTTGTTAGATTTATACCTAATGTATTTCTTTTTTTTTTGGTGCTAGCAGCAAGCGGGAGCCAGGCAGGTGGCCTAGATGCACGTCTCCACCCTGCACTTGCTCTCGGGGTGACGGGAACCTCCCGTTGCCTCAGTTTCCCCATCTGGTCTGTGGTGAGGACTCAGTGAGCTTTCATTTGTAGGTCACTGAGAGCCGCACCTGGTGGGGAGCCCCTGTGTCAGGATTTGGAAATAAAGGCCACTGGCCTTCTGCTCTTCACGCAGGACATTTCCAAACTTCCTTCAACGACCGGCTTTAGCAGTTAGTTTAAACAGGAAGTCTGCCTTGGGCCCAACCCAAACCCACTTTGCTTTGGTTCAAGAGGAATATCTTTGATGTCCGAGTTCCTGGGCCTTTGACCCACTGGGCGCACATGCGTGTTTTTACCCCACAAGCAGGAGGGGGCACAGGGCCCATCACCAGGTGGGTCAGCCGCGGGCCGGCCGGGCCATGCAGCTGCCACAGAAGGCCAGGCATCTCCCCCTGGGTGGACCCCAGGCTCCCTCCGACTGTCCAGCTCACAGACGGGCTGCTGCAGCTTTCCTTGGGTGCCCGTGGCCACGGGAAACAGAACCCCGGAGCTTCCCGCCCCTTGTCGGGTGATGGACGGGGAGCCAGGTGTGCGCGTGTCCCGGAGGGCCCGCAGCTTCGTCCCACTCCCACCGCCCGGCCAAGGTCAAGGGAGCCCTGGGTCTAGGCCAGAGCCCCAAGCGGCCACCTTTGGTTTAGAAGTAGGTCAATCAACCGGGCGAGAGTGGCCCTGCTCCTCCCCGTTCCCCGGTGAGCATCTCTCCTCCTGCGGGTCGGGATGACCGTGGGGTGGCCACGGCCTGCGGACCCTGCTGACATCTGGGTGAAAGGGGCCTCTGGCGGCCTTGTCACGTCCCTGCGAGATGCCTGGGATCCCAGGCGGTCTGTGTCCTGAGAGCCACAGAAAGCAGACCCGCCTGGGTATCACGCAGCCATGAATATTCATGCAAGCAATTGACTCGCAAATCCCAAGTAATTTACATGTCATAAACAGTGTGTGGATGTCTTTTCGGGATAAGAGTTGTCAGAGAAAATGAATCTTGATTACCAGTCGTAACAGGGAAACAGCCTCTGTGTCTGCACCCACGCCTCTGTCTGCATCCTCGCAAGGCCACCTGGAGACACCTTTGTGCGACCATCCTTCAAAGTCTCAGCTCCAGGGGATGAACATTAGCGAGAATAAGGAGAGAAGGAAGCGGTGGGTTCCAGCGTGAGCTGCGGGCTGACATGCTCGCCCACACTCCTCTCTGCAGGCTGTGAGCACTTTCGCAGGGACGGTGGTGTCCCTTGGTCAGGGGCACTCAGGGCTCCGTGTGGAGTCAGTCTGTGTCCCTTCCAGTGTTCCGGACTGGGAGAAGGTCTAGAAATCGTGGCTGCAATTGACTGGCTTGGGGCCTCTCACCCAGTGATGCGCTGGGTCAGCTCGGGGAGGGCACGGCGCAGTGGTCCGGCCTTTGAGAGGGAGGGGCCCCCACCCTCTGGTGGCCGCTCTTGACTTGGGTCTCAGGTGATAAGGAAGGTTCTGAGCTGGGTGAGCAGACCTCACATGAGGGGTCCGTGACGAAGGTGTGATTAATGTACGGTCCCTGTCAAGCCCTGTGACAGCCCCGACGTGGTTGCTCCCAGCACCACTAATGATAGTTTCGAGAGCCGACTCTGATCCCCATGGCCACCCTTGGGGCTCGGGGCTCTCCCGACTGTCCCTGTTTATAGATGAGGAGACTGAGGCTCAGGTGGGGAAGCCGCTTGCTCTGCCTCTTATCCTGGGACTCGCCGCCCCTTCCAGCGTCCTGTCCTCAGCACTTAGTTCCTTGACAAAACTCTGGTTCATTTCTGAGGCTTGGTGTGTGAGAGGACAAAAGGAGAGGATGCCTTCCCGGGAGCACGCCCTGCGGCCTCTGCCCCCTGGGAAATCTTGGTGCATCTGGATTCTTCGTGGGGTACAGAGAAGGCCATGATTTGTTTCTGGAAGCTATGGCCCCAAACGCAGGCTGCCCTGGGGTCCCTGCTGCTCCTGTAGTGTCCTCCAGAGGGACTGCTTGCCCACTGTTCTTAACAAGGGGGCTTCATTTTTTAGCGCAACTTTGCTCATGGCTCCTTTTAAATGAATGACTCATCCTTGACCTTGTGCAGATGCTGACGCATCCTGTTTTGGGGGTGACCAGGGGGTCCGGGGGCTGCACCTCTGTCTCCCCCGCTGACCAGAGAGGGGACCAGGGGAGTGCAGGCGCCACGGGCTGTGGGGTGGATGCCACCTGGAAACCGTTCTGCGTGGCTTCTCGTAAGAACTCCGAGCTGCCCTGTGTGCGGTGCGGTGCCCAGTCTGAATCCCGGGGAGCTTTCGGTGTAAAATACACACCCGTGATTCCAGAGAGCTTGTATGAAGGGAAAATGTACAGGATCTCACTAACGCTTTTTATACTATAAAATAAATAAAATCTATTAATGAAATTATTTTCACCTGTATCTACTTTTTTTAGTGCAGTCCCTAGAAAACTGTAAATCATTTACGGCTGGCACAAACTGCACTATTCTATCAGGCTGTACAGTCGCAGGCACTGCCTCCGGGAAAGGAAGCTGCCTGTCCGTGCACACAAAGCTCCCGTGTGTGCCAGAGCCTCCCCCAGGTTAGGGGCCCCCCCATGTGGAGACAGCTCATCTCTTCCTTTGCCAGCTGATCTGGACTGAATGTTTGTGTCCCCCCAAACTCATGTTTTGAAGCACTACCCCCAAAGTCATGGTATTAAGGGACGGGGCATTTGTGGGGTGATGAGGTCATGAGGGTGCAGCCCCCATGATGAATTAGCGCCCTTATAAGAGGAGGCCAGAGAGCCTCGCCCTCTTTCTGCTACATGAGGACACGGAAGGCAGCCTCACCTGAGATCGTCCACTCCGGCACCTGGTCTCGGCCCTCCAGCCTCCAGAGCTGTGAGAAGTAGATTCTGCCGTTTATGAGCTGCTCAGTTGAGGGTACTGTGTTAGGGTAGCCCGGGCGGGCGGTCATTCATTTGTTCATTCACACGGTCAGTGTGTGGGTGACTGGAGGGCACCAGGCTCTGTCCCCAGGCAGCCACGGGGCGGGGTGGCAGCAACTAAGAGACACACATCATCACAAGTACCCGGAGGAACCGCTCTCCCTCGGCCTCTCCACCCTCCCCAGCTGCGCCACTGCCCACCTGGCCTGCTGGGGGCGTGAGGACGGCCTGCCCCCGCCTGGCGCTCTGAACAGCCCTGTTCACAGTCATGCAAATCGCCGTAATTGCAAGTGGGAGGTGGGGCCACAGGAGAGGCTGAAAGCCTGTCTGCTCTGCGCACAGGCGCCCGGTTCAGCTGGATCGCGCTTCTGCATCAAAAACCTAACGTCAGCGGCTTGACACACTCCCAGTCTAACAAATGAACCGATTGTGCCTTTGGGACAAACACGGCGTTAGGAGGGAGACTGAGTTCCTTGCGTGGGTGGGAGAGGACGCAGAGGAAGTGGCCCCGGATGAGATGCCCACTGCAGGGGGCAGCCCCTACGGGGTGGGCAGCCCCCAGCCTCCTCCGCGCGGTGGAGGACAGGTTGGTGGCCACGCCCCAGGTGCCACCCTTCCCATCGCTCCCTGGGGGCAGGTAACCCCCGGGAGCCGTCTCCATCCGCTCAGCCCGCTCTGACGGACCAGGCTGGGGACTTCTAACAACACGTGTGTTTCTCACAGCCCTGGGGCTGGACAACCAGGGTCCAGGCGCTGGTACTGACCGTGTCCTCTCCCTGTCCTCATGTTGGGGGGCGAGCGGGGGCCTCCCTGGGCCTCTGACCCCATTACGGGGCTCCACCCTCACGACCTCATCACCTCCGGGAGGCCCCACCTCCTAACACATCACCTTGGGGGGTAGGATTCGACAGGTGAATTTCGTAGGACACACTTTCTGTCCACAGCAGTGTCGCCCCCTCTGTGTAATGTGAGGTTGGAGCGAGGGTTAGAAACGTAACACACAAAATAAATACACAGGTGAGGGGGGCACCAGGGACGTAGTCTGTGAGGCTATGAGGCTAGGCCTGCAGACCCCACTCGGGGGGCGGGTGGCAAACGGCAAAGCAGTGGCCAGGGAGCCGGGGCTCCGGCCGACCCCTATTTCTGGCTGAGAGCTTTCTTCAAAGGCATCTAGTCTGAACATCAAATTTGGATTCCGGGTTCAAGCACCCTCTTCATTAGAGTCTAATTTTCAGAGCCAGGTAATTATCGTCTAAATCTGCTAATTTTCATCCCTCAACAGAAACCAGTGTGCGGTGATTATAATAAGCCGGGGTGTTGGCCGAGAGGAAGTGTGTTCAGAAACATGTCCCCTCGGTGGTGGCATGGACTGGGGGCCCCAGGGTCTGCTCGGAATCAGGGGTGCAGCAGCTGGACGGTGTGGAACCTGATGGCCTTCTCAGTGGCGACTTGGAGGGAGGCCAAGGCCTCGAGCTGTCATGAGGCATTTCCCTCGTTGAAGTGACCACCCGGGCTCTGCGTGAGCCAGTGTCACCCAACCATACTCAGGTCCGCTCGCCCACGCGCAGTAAAGCCAATCTGCTGTCACCTGGTTGTGATGAAGGAAAACACAGCGTTTATTGTTGGCGACAAACATGGAGTCCAGGGCAGCTAGCACTGAAAAAGCCCAAACTCCCCAATGGGTTTCAGGGGAGCATTTTTAAAGGCCCAGTTGGGTCGGGGGGTTGGGGGGGAAGTCGCAAGGTATGTGATCAGCTCATGCACAATTAATTCTCTGATTGGCCGACGGTGAGGTAACACGGTGGGGTCACAGGGGTTCACATTATCAATCCTCAGACTCCAGGAGGCCTGGGGGCTACATGATCATGGTCATCAAGTACTTAACATCTTCCATTTGGTGGGGGTTTTAGCATCTATGAAACAACTCAGGAAGCGTGCATCAGATACTGTGCGTACTTCAGAGAGGAGCTACAGCAGAGGACGTGGGGGAGGGGTCTGTCCCGGGAAGGATCCAGAGGCCCTGCTCGGTTACACCAAGAGCAAACAGGACCAGACACGGGAGACAAGTGTGCACACACGCAGCTCACACACACGTGCACACATAGACACACACACGCACAGTAAGCGGGACCGAGGTTTGGGGGCTTGAGGGAAGACCACTTAGACACCGTCAAAGCACAGACCCCTTAAAGGAGGCCGGTCACTCGTCTCAAGCTGGACTCAGCTGCCCAGGGCCCTCTCATGTTTGATTTCACCCTCACTTGAGTTTGATTCAGCAACAGGCTCTTCTCTTTCAAGCTTTAATTACACGCTGCTGGTTTTTCAAAAAGTCAGACCCACAGGTCAGATTCGCTGATGAGCCTCTCTTCACGGGAAATAAAAGTAAAAGACACTGCCCCCACCCCCACCATGCTCCTTACCCTACTCTGCAGTGTGGCGGGAGGGGTGGGACACCACAGGTGGTGCCCAGTTACCTTTATAAAACCAGTCCCCACCTGGCCAGCTGGCTGCTGGCAACCTGTCCCTAGAACCAGAGTCTATAAAGAGATAAAAAAATAGTCCCTAAATTCTGGGGTCAGATAGCCCAGTCAGCCACACAAATGACCCCTGCCCACCGCTCCCACCGCATCCCCCTGCCTTCACAGGACCTGTTGTCAGTGCTTGGGGCAGGGGGTGGGGGGGGGATTGTATTTTATTTAAGCAAGGTTTCCCTCCAAGGAGAAAATTCAGTGGTGGGACAGATAAATTAAAAACACAGCACTTTGTAAGGCAGTGTCTCAGCTAACCTCTGCTGCATAACAAAAGAGCCCCAAACTTATTGGCTTAAAACACTAGCTATTTATTTGCTTGTGATCCGTTGGATGGCAAGTTGAGCTGGCTCAGCCAGTCTCAGCTGGAGTCACTCACGTGGCCTCGGTCATCTTGTGGCTGCACTGGGCCTGGATGGGTCTGAGACAGCCTCATTCATCTGTCTGGAGGCTGGTGCTGGCTCTCACCTGGGCCTCTGTCCCAGGGTGAGAGGCAAATCAGGGTCTCTTCGCATGGTGGCCGACACATTCTGAGAGAGCCAGCAAGAGAGCGTGAGGCCTGGCTGGGAAGGCACAGGCCAACACGGCCGCTGCATTTCGCTGGTCAGAGCCAGCCCAGTCGAGGGGTGGGCCACAGACCCTACGTCTCTGTGAGGAGTGGCCAAGTCACGTTGCAAGAGGTGGGCGTCCAGGGTGGGAGCCACTCTCGGCCGTCCTAAGGGCCATCTGCCACGGGCCACAGGGTGGCAAGTTCATGGCACAGTCTGGTCCAGGAGAGCTTGTGAGGAGCTGCCTCACCATCTGGGATGACTAGGGGAGCCTAGGTGCCACCGCACGGCCCCTGGGGGATCCTGGTGATTGTGAGAATGCGGGCAGGCACAGTACTGCCCCTGGGCAAGCGTGCCACTTGGTGGTGTGGGGGCCGGTGGCAGCCAGTCCAGAGACACCTGGACATACGGGGCTAGAGCCGTGCCTGGGCCTCAGGGGAAAGCAGCCACTGTGATCGGCTGTCTCCCCGCCCAAGGGGTGACCTTGACGTTGTTTCTCCCATCATAGGAGTGCTCAGGCCCGGCGTCGCTGTGGGTTTTACCCTGTAGCTCTGCGTTGGTGAGAATCTGCGGTTAGTCCATGGGGACGACGACAGACCGACCAGAAGAGGCAGAGACCTCACGGCACTGACCGTTACGCAACCGACCGCGTCAGTGCCCTCAAGTGGCGGGCTTGCCTACCAGCTCAGCCCAGGCCCAGCCCAGTACAGGGACCAGGCCCATACAGGGAGGGAGGCCAAGGCCCGGGAGTGCCTCCAGTGGCCTCCCTGGCCGGGGAGGGGCCGGTGTTAATTGAAGGGGGGAGGGGCACAAGGTTGCCCTGAATGAGCCCCAGTAAGTGCACCTGGAACAGTTTCCAGAGGCTGCAGTTAGCGCCCAGGTCGATGGCGGGAGACGTGGGCCAGCAACACCAGGAGCAGAGGACGGGGGACCCCAGCCTGTGGGGGCTCGTGCACCCACCTCGAGGGCAAACCAATGCCCCGAGTTCCTGCCCCTCCCCCATGTCTCCCCGCGTGTCTGCAGGTTGCAGGTACCCAGGCTTGGCTGGGAAGGCAGCTCCAAGATGCCCCCACGCTGCAGTTTACCCTGCGATTCTACCGAGGGGGAAAAACCCCAATTCACGAACTCAGTGAGTCATTCTGGGGGAGGAGGGGCCCTGGCAGCTCACGGCGCCTCCCGGAAGATGGACTTGTTGGAAGACTCGGGAAAGCATCTCTGCTCAGGGCACTTCCATGGGAAAGAGACTCAAATTGTTGGAGGAAAAACGTAAGAAGGAACCTCTGACCTGGGAGGTCAGCAGCAGCAGAGACACCTGCGCAGAAGGAGACGTGCTCTGCCCTGGAGCCTCCTGCACCGCCAAGTGCGCGGCTCCAGGGGCCCTGAGAGGCTGAGGGTGTAGGGGGACCTCCTCTCGGCATCACCCTCGCTGCCCCCATGTCCACCCACCCCGGGGCCTGCCTCAGCCCCCCAGTCCCTCCCAAACTTCCATGTGTCCATCCCCACAGGCACCGCCCTAACACAGATGCATCACCTCCCTCCTGGGCCTGGGCCCCTCCCTGGGCCCTCTGCCCCCAGGCCCTACCCACCCTGCCCGCAGAACTCTCCCGAAATGCAAACGCCGCTGCGCCCGCAGTCTCCTGCTTCGCCCCTGCCCCCTTCACCCTGCCCAGTCTTCCATGAACAGGAGGAAATGGCCCACTGTCTGGGATCTGACACCGCCCGGCCCCCCGGGCTCCCGAGATCTCACGTGCTCCCCTCCTTCTCAGGCCCATGGGTGCCCCTCATCCCTCAGGTCTCCGTATGGAGGTCCCTCCTCCAGAAAATGGCCCCTTTCCCCCCAGTCTGGACCTCGTGCTCACCTCCATGCCATGTTTGTCCACCTGTCCTCCACGCTCACCTCAGCCTATGTGCAGGGTGCCTCGCATACAGCAGGTGCTCAATAAGTGCTTGTGACGTTTAGACAAGGTGGGCTTGGGTGCACGGTGCATTCAGAGGTTGGAGGACGGAGCATGGAGCACAGGCTGGTGGGCCTGCGGTGGGGAGGGGAGGGGAGGGGGTGGGGAGGCTGCGGGTAAACAGAAGGGAGGGTGCTGGAACATTCCAGAAGAGACACAGAGCCTGTCCCTGTTCAAGTCCGCGACTCCTGGGCTGGGAGGAAGCGGCTGCCCTGGGCCTGTCTCCAGGTTATCGCCTGAGTCACAGGAGACCTGAGCAGCACAGCCTCGTTTCCTGAAATTGCATCACGAGGAAAAGAAGGGCTGATGAGCCTTGAGTGGAACATCAGGAAGGCCTCTTGGCGGTCCCTGCAAGCCGCTGGCCTGGCTCTCAAGAGAGGGAGGCTTCCCTGGGTGCCAATCAGCAGCCCCCCCGGCCCCTCCCCCACCAGCCCTCGAGCTCAGACCGTCAACAGTGCTCCAGGCGCCCAGGGCCTGGGTCAGGCGGGGGTCCTTCTGCAGGGGTGCGGGGAGGGCAGGAACTGGGCTGGGGGCCAGACTGGGCTGTCCTCAGTCCCCTGGCCTTCAAGGTGGACCAGCCACCCCCATCTTCATAGGCAGGAGACAGGCCCAGCGTGAGAAGGGGACGTGCCCAGGGGGCGTGGCAAGACCCCAGCCTGGGCTGCTCTGCTCGTCACTCCAGTTCTAGAAACAGAAGTCACCCCACAGGCCCGCCTCTCACACGCGTGTGGAGAGCAGTGACTCTCGTGTGCCCCGGGCCGATCACATGATGCAAAGGCCAAGGCTGTTCGCTGTTGCAGAGGGGCCCTGTGCAGCCGTGAAGGAGGACAGCGTAGTGGAACGCCATGTGGTCATGCAGCCACGTGGAGGCCCGTGGTCTCTCGGGGATGGAGGAAGAACGGTCTTTAACAGATACGGTCGTCGGGGGAACGAGCTTTGGAATGGCGCTGGGCAGCTGGCCGGCACCCACCGGCGTTCCCTCTTCCTTTACTGATTGACTTTTGTCCTGGAGAGGAGCACAGCTGGGCCCGCCGGCACTGGTGGGGACCAAGTGGGGGTGGGGCGCAGGACCCCACCATCATTTCTAAGGTGCCCCTGCTGCTAATCACAGCCATTCGGGGTGGAAGCCCCAGGAGGCCTGGCTGAAGGAGCAAAAGTGTCACTTCCCGGGGCTAAGCCCAGAGCACAAGGTCCCCTCCACGCCCAGGGGCTGGTCAGCTTGGGAAAAAAACTAGAGCCAAATGCTGGTCCAGTGGAGCCTGGGGGGACGTGGGTGGCCTCTCCCAGCCCCCCTCCCTCACACCGGCCGCTCGGCTCCGGGTCCACCGTAATCAGATTCCCCGCAAGCAGGGACGGAGCGCTAATTCTATTGAAAGGAGCCGAGACACCGGGTACAGGGACAGATGTCCACGGGGATCACAGTTACCACTCTGCCAGTGGATGGTAATTCAAAATTGGGAAGGAACAGGATATTTGCTGAGCTGCCCACACACTGACATGGCAAGAAAACACTGAAAATCGTGGGATTGGAGATTCAATCCCACAACTGAATCACAGAATTGGAGATTCAGCTGCCAGCGAACACGCAGTAGGGCCGCTTCCCCGCCCACCCCTAGAGGTGGAGGACAGGCCCCGGGCTGAGCCCAGGCTTCGTGCTGCGTCTGCAGCACCACTCCTTCCTAAGCGCTTTCTGAAATGCACGTGACACCAGCTTGGACTCAGTCCCAACAGCACGGCGGTGCCCGGTCCTGCAGGACTCACTCCCAGGCACGGCTGGGGGATTCACAAAGTTCCCCAGAAATCCACTCCCAGCGTCCACCAGCCCCCAGGGGCCCTTGATTAAGACCAGGGCCCCAAGATTTCCTGGCATGGAGCAGAGAACGTTCTTCGACGGCTTGACTTCCTTCAAGGGTGCATGCAGAACACTCTGTGTGGAACCGGCACCACTTTTACTCCTGAATCAAGGTGGCCCTACACGGGAGAAAGGCACACACAGAAGGCTTGGCAACCGACCGTGGGGGCTCATGTTTGGACCGGGAGCCACCCTGCAAGACAGAACTTGTCACGAGCAAGAAGATGGTCAGCGTCGTGGTGTGAGGTGCCGGTGGGGGTGAGAGCTGGGGCGCACCTGCTGTGGGCCGTGGTTTCATGGTAGGTGACCAGGTGACCGCTAAGGTGCCTCCCTGCCCACATTCCATGAGACACAGAGGGGGGGCCGGGCCCAGGGTCAGACTTCCACCCCCTGCCCTGCGCCCGTCCTTGTCAAGGATTTTTACAGCCCCGTTGGTTGCTAATTAGCAGATGTCCCACTGATTTCAATGTTCTCATGGGCTTTTTAGCCAACAGATATCTGAAAACACGGCAAACAGGACTTCAGTCTACAGATGGTCTCGATGCAGTTTTGAGATGGGATGGCATGACCGGAACGCGACTCACCACCCCAGCTTCCACACCCAGGGTGATTAACGAGCCCCCCACCAACGCACAGCCAAGGCCAGGCCCCCAGCACCTGCCCTGTGTGCTGCTGAGGGCAGGATGCCATCCTGTCTCTCCTCGGGGACGGCGACCCTGGTACAGGTGGAGGGACAGGCATAGTGGGAAGGCCATTTCCCTAATCCGATTGAGGGTCTCCCGGCAACCTGGCTGGTGCCAGCGCTGCAGCACCGCCGGGACCAGGCAGGATGCGGCTGCAGGGCGGAGGGGTCCTCTGTGGCTCCAGCACTCCAGGAGGGCAAAGACTCCCACGTACAGGGCTGCTGGCTGCGCGGGCAGCGGGGACTTGGTGGGGGCCTCTTGCAGAGGTTACAGGCTGCTCGCCTGCCCTTCATCAGTGGACGGGAAGGGTCTGGGGACACGGTGGGGTGTCCCTGTTGATCCCCGCCCCCAGCTGGCTCGGGGCTCCCACTCCCCGGTCCCTCCCCACCCAGGCTTCCCAACCACAGTTCCTCCCAGCCGGGCGCTCCTGCCCACCAGGGCAGCCCCTCCACAGCAATGGGCGCTGTCCATGGTCCTGAACCCTAAGGCACCCTGGGGCGCGAGCATTCTCTCCACTCGAAGTCGCTGGTGACTCTGGTCAGTCCTCTCCCAGAAAGTCCAAACCTGAAGAGGAGCACGGGGACCAGCGTGGAACAGAAGGGAGATCAAAGAAAGGAGAGAGTAATGGACAGAAGTTCAGTCCTGAGAGATCACCGCGGAGCCGTGGCCTTTGGACTAGAAGTTGTTCTCAAATTTTTGCAGTTACCCAAAGTGTCCCCTCTGGGAAGCTGGGGGTGGGGCATGCATCCACCGAAGTGAGGTCCCCCGACACTTGCCCCCGACCAGGGGGTTCTCCGTTCGTCTGCTCTCTGCGTGTCACAGGCCCCAGGGCACGGAAGCAAGCACTGGGCTGTGGGTCAGACTATGTCTGGGCTTTTTCTTCTATAAAGTGAGAGCACCAATAGCTTCTATGTGCATATTCCACAAGGTGACACATGCAAGTCACTGAACATGCGTCTGGCTCGTGGAAAGCACTCTGTTAAGAGTTAGCTAAAGCGGGGCTTCCCTGGTGGCGCAGTGGTTAAGAATCTGCCTGCCAATGCAGGGGACACGGGTTCGAGCCCTGGTCCGGGAAGATCCCACATGCCGCAGAGCAGCTAAGCCCGTGAGCCACAACTACTGAGTCTGCCAGCCACAACCACTGAGCCCGTGTGCCACAACTACTGAAGCCCGCGCACCTAGAGCCCGTGCTCCTCAACAAGAGAAGCCACTGCAATGAGAAGCCTGCACACCGCAACTAGAGAAAGCCCATGCTCAGCAACAAAGACCCAATGCAGCCAAAAATAAATAGATTTTAAAAATTTATTAAAAAAAAAAAAAGAGTTAGCTAAAGAGTGTGTATCAACCAGAAAGTGGAAGTGCTTTATACTGAGCCAAAATCTGATACTAGAGCCACCTAATGGTGGGTGGAACTGCATTGTGAGGAGCTGGGACTGGTGGCCGGAGGGGCCAAGCTAAGCCCGGAGCTGCACACAGTCCGTGGAGCCCCCTCCCCTCCCCGAGGTGGCCTTTCTGGCCCTAAGATGACTCACTTGTTGCCTCAGCAATGCAGGCAGTTCTTGGGGAGGTTCGGGGTCCCTCCCCTGCAGGCACACGCTGGGCTTCTCCTCAGACACTCAGGCCTGCGGTCAGTGCTCTGACCCACAGAGCAGCGGGCCCTCGACGCTGGTCTGTCTTCTTTCCCAGACGCTTGTCTGCCGTGGGCCGCGTGTGCCCTCCTGGGTGGGATCCCAGCAGCGTCCGGAGGGTCTGGGTGCTCATGAGATGAGGGATGTTGGAGGGCAGAGTTACTCGGACAATGTCAGCCTGGGAGATTCTGGGCTGTGTCACCTTGAAGGACAGTTTCTGCCCTCCCGGCCCTGGTGTCCCGCCTATGAAGCAAGGGTGGATGCCCTGAGATCTGGTCCCCTCCACCTCCAACACCCCCGTCCCAGGGCGGCACGGTGGGGTGTGTGGTTCTCGTGTCACTGTGGGAGCAGGGGCCCGGGCACCTGTCACAGGACACACGTTCATTCCACTCAGGTGCCTTAAGGTCAAGAGGGCGTGCCCGGAGCCCCCCAGCTCCCTGCCCTTTCCCTGAGTCAGCCTGAGTCAGCCTCTGTTAGGCTTCTCTCCCGGGAGCCATCCTGGGCGTAGAGGCGGCTCCTTACGTTACGGAGGCACCAGCTGCTCTCTGCTTGCTCTTTTCACTAAACCATGACCTTGGCTGTCCCTGTCAGTCATTCTCAGCGTCGACAGCACCCCGTGGTTTGGATGCGCCATAACTTATCAACCAGCCCGAGTGGGTGGGCATTGAACTTGTTCTGGGGTTTTGCTTTTCGAGCAAGGCTGCGCTGAGTGACAGTGACAAACAGGGACTCTGGAGTGACTTGCATCATTGTTCTGCCCTTGGTGGTGGCCGAGAGGGAGGGGGCTCTCAGCATTTGCTGGGTGAGGAGGTTAGGAGGAGGTGGTCCCTAAAGCCTGGGCCTGGCTGGACTGGTCATCTGCTGGGGGTGGCCCCTGCCAGGCCAGCGAGGCCATCTACATTGGAGGGTTTGACAGGGAGCCCCTTCTCTCCGCCTCTCCCCTCAGAAGCTGTTGTAAAAGCTGCTGAGTTTTGCAAACACCCTGAGCGATATTTTTATTTATTTATTTATTTATTTTTGGCTGTGTTGGGTCTTTGTTGCTGCGTGCGGGCTTTCTCTAGTTGTGGCGAGTGGGGGGGGGTCTACTCTTCGTTGAGATGCGCGGGCTTCTCAGTGCGGTGGCTTCTCTTGTCGCGGAACACGGGCTCAGTAGTTGTGGCACGTGGGTTCAGTAGTTGTGGCTCGTGGGTTCTAGAGCGCAGGCTCAGTACTTGTGGCGCACGGGCTTAGTTGCTCTGTGGCATGTGGGATCTTCCCGGACCAGGGCTCGAACCTGTGTCCACTGCATTGGCAGGCGGATTCTTCACCACTGCGCCACCAGGGAAGCCCCTGAGCGGTATTTTGCACCTCCCCACTCACCGCAGGCTGGTGTTGAGCCGTGAAGCTCAGTAGTCCAGAGGTTGTCTCTTTACCTAAACACAGTGGGATCAGTCAGAGAGAAACAGACCGGTACAAGACAAGCTGTTGCCCCTCAGAGGAAGGGTAGACGGGACGACAGCCTTGAAGGAGGAGGGAGAGGCGTGAGGACCCCCTGACTGCAGTCCAGGCTATGTGCCTCCCATTGGCGCCCCGCACCTGTTTGCAGCAGGTCGGGGGCAGCCCTTCCTCCCAGACAGACCTGTGTCCTGTTCCACTTTCTTCTTATTGCTTAACCATTTCACTCCCTGTCCCTCACAAAATTACAGATGCTGGAGAGCAGAGACGAGGCCCTCCAGGGTGCTCTCCTTTCACCTGTGAGGGCCCATTCTTAGGCAGGTCTCCCACACAAGGTGGGAGAACAGAACCAATGGCCGCAAAAGCAGTTTTCTGCTCAGCAGGCCCCCCGCAAAGATGGGGTCTCTCTTCTGAACAGCAGGCCAGGGGCTGGTTCTCATAGGACAAACGTGATTGGTGGAGAGGTGAACATGAGGCCTGTGTGTGTCCAGTGAGGACTCACCCGGGCCTTTTGGAATGTGCCCACTGGCCAGGAATGGAGCGGGGTGGGTGTTTCCAGGGGAGCGGACGGAGGTCCTGGGAAGGGGCAGTGGAAGCAGCAGGCCCTGAGCGTCCAGCCCCCAGCTCTGCAGCCCGTCACCCACCTCCTCCCACTGGTTCAGGCGCTGCCTTTACCACACGCCACGTTTGCCTCATCGGGAACTGCCCCTGGCCTCTCTCCTGCTCCCCTGATTTATTCGTGCCAAACTATTCTCATACAATGTCTTTTTAGCGCCCTCCCATAGTGGGTGAGGCCTCCGGTCCCCTACTGACCTGTCACCTTCCTTTCCGGAACTTTCCTGGCTACTCTTAGATTATCTTTTTTTCCATTTGAATTTTAGAGTCAGGCTGTCTATCCCCAAGTGGTCTGACATTTCACCGGGACAAATGCATAGGCGAGGCGCATCCCTCCGCGTCCGCATGCCTCTGTCTGGAAGGGCCCTGCTTGCCCCTCCTTCCCCTCTGTCCTTCCTGTGGCTACACTTGCAGTGCTTCCTGGGCATCTTGCACAGGGCTTAGCAGACTCCCTTCTCTTTGCTTGTTGCCGGGGGTGGGCTGCTCCCCTGTTCCCAGAAGTTGGGGGTGCAGTGCAGGAAAGGGGTACAGGCTGAGCTCCCATCCGTGCCGTGAGCCTCGGCAAGAGAAGGCAGACCCCGGGAGTCAGGCGTTGCCCTGGTACCCCACAATCCGGGTTCGGTCTCAGTCTCCAGGCTGGAGGGGCGGGGGAGGCCGAGAGAAGACACACCCCTCCGGAAGCCCATGCCGGCCCGAGCCTCGGCCCCAGGCCTCTCTTGGGGGCGCCTGCAGTGCCGGGGCCCCCTCTCCCCACTCCAGAACCTCAGGATCAGGGCCTGGACTTCTCCCAGCTGGGGGATCCGCTGGGGGCCTGGGCCCTGGTCCACCGCTCGCGGCCCCCAGAGGTGGCTGCTTTTGCTGTCTGTGCTCATCGAAGTATGGTATTTCAAATGTTTTGACATTTAAAATCTGTGTTGAATACATTTGTTTTGTTTAAATTATGCCCGGCTGTGGTGACTCACGGGAATTGGTTTGTCTCCTGGGCCCAGGCCCACCATCCCCGTGCACCCCAGCCCAGCCCAGCCCCCGGCCCAGAGCTGCCCCTCGGCCGCACCAGCCCCTCATCGTCTTGCGGGAGGGCCTCCAGACCCCCACTTGAGCTCAGTGGACGCAGGAAAGAAGGGTGCCCGGGGGAGGCCACTCCCAAGCACCCAGTGGGTGACTAGTGACGGGCGCAGGGCTGGCAAGTGTGGAAAGGCCGCCTGCCGAGGGCCCACGCGGCCCCTGTCCGACGTGTTTGTCCTCTAGTTTAGGGGAGTCTTTTTCAGAAGGAGCCAGAGGTGACCTCAGCCACCATCTCCTGGATGCCTAGAGTCCTCCCAAGTGGGACCCGGAGCACCGTGGGGCGGGCAGGACCTGCGGAGGCGTCGGCCAATGCCCCAAAGAGAGGGGCGTGTGAGCTGCCCTGCTCGGGACAGACGCCTGGCATCCAGGAGGCCCAGGAGGCGAACCCATCGACGTTCTAGAGCCTCCAGCACCTCTTGGCTTCCTGCCGGCCGCGGCCGCATTCGCAGGACAGAGCTGGACGGTCCTCCCGCTGCTGAGACCGTCCTTGTCTACCATCGAGGAGGCCTCCACGCGGGACCCTCGGCTCTGCTCTCAGGGCTGTGGGCAAACCCGAGTGAGGAGACGGAGGGGGCAGCCCGGAGCCCGGGGCACTGCCGTGTAGACCCCGGGAACCAGGTGGGGCCAGTGCAGGTGTCTCTCCAGGTGCAGCCGTTTGCTCTTGGACTCTGAAGTCCATGTGAGCACTGGGGGCCGCGGCGGTTGGGTGGGGGGGATGGAGAAGAGGCACCGCCCCCTCACCAGGGCTCGCACGCTCACACTTAGAGGCTCGGGCGTCGGAACATGACGTCAGGACCCGCGTGCTCAAAAGACAGCGCCAAACGTGTTTTTACTCCAGAGGCTGTTACTCCGGGGCCCTGGGAGGTGATGCCGGATTCAGGACCAGCTCGGTGGGAGGCCTGTTCCCCATCGCTGGTCAGGGCCACACGCGTCCACTGGCAGGTTTGCGTCCCTGTCAGGAACGGCAGTGGCAGCTCAGGGAGGCCACAGCTGCTCGGGCTGAGCAGGTGCCCGTGAAGGCGGGTCTCAGCCTGGTGTCGCTGAGGGGCCGGGCTCCAGCTCAAGTCCAGGTCCAGCCACTTCTGAGCTGGTGACTTTGGCAAGCCCCTCGGCACCCGGAGGCTCGGTTTCCCCAGAGGCAGAGAAACGTGGAAGGTGGAGGTGCCAACGAGAAGCGCTTTTCAACACGCTGAGAGGCAGTGGGACGGGGGGCGGGTCTTCCCTTCGTGTCCTAACGTGAACTGCCCGTGTGCAGGACGAGGGACGCTGGGTGAGCCATCCTGGAGACGAGTCAGGAGGGACCGCTTCCTTGTCCAGACCTGGGGACGCAGAGCCCCGGCCCCTCACCGCAGCCGGGATGCCCCAGGGTTTTACTCCACACCGCGTACAGGCTGGGGGCTCCCCAAGCTGACGGAGAGTCTGCAAACCTCCCCCGAGCCAGGGGTGTGGGAGCGGGCGGAGAGTCAGTCTGGGAATGGACAGACCGAGCACCGCCCACGCTCCAACCCCTAAACCTGGGCCAGTGGGCGGGGCGGGCACCAGGGCGCGTCCCCTGCCCCGGTCTCACGGGCCGCCCCTCTCCATCTCTCGTAGATCAACACCTTCATGTCTTTCGTGTTCCCCATGGTGGTCATCTCCGTCCTGAACACCGTTATTGCCAACAAGCTGACCGTGATGGTCCGCCAGGCGGCCGAGCAGGGCCAGGTGTGCACAGTTGGGGACCAGCATAGCTCGTTCAGCATGTCCATCGAGCCCGGCCGGGTCCAGGCCCTGCGCCATGGCGTCCGGGTCTTACGTACGTAACCGCTGGGCCCTGCGAGGGGCGGGCGGCGGGCGGCCACCAAGGGCCAGCAAAGCAGCGAGCTCGGTACCACAGACAGAAGGTTTAGAGACCCGGGGAACGGAGCGCGTCCGGGCCGAGGCTCGGAGTGCCGGCTCCCCCCGGGGTCGGGGCTTCTCTTCACTCCCTCACTCATCCATCCATCCATCCACTGATTCAGCAAGCCTCCTGGCACCGGCTCTGAGTCGGACAGTTTGCTCACAAAGCCAGGGCCACGGAGTTGCGGTCCCCGTGCGTGCCGGGCGGTCGGGTGCCAGCTGGAGAGGCCGGAGGTGCCGTCCCTCTGCACACATTCTAGTAGGGGATCCTGAAGGCCTGAAGGATCCTGTGGGGTGGACCCTACGTTTCTGTGGGTTGTGAGGGTCCATCCTCCCTCTGTGTGTCCCCGGGCCTGGCCTGGGCCTGCAGGTGCATCATGAGGAGGGGTCCTCAAAACAACCTGCCCCCTCCCTGCTCTCCTGAGGCAGCCCCGGCCCCCGCTGGTCCCCCAGAGCACCTACCCTGTGCTTCCCACCACCCCAGCATCCACCCTCCATCTCCCCCCATGCCCCGGGCTGCCTGCCCCTCACCTTCTGCAGCCACTGGTCTTGGAAGGAAAAGGTCCCCGCAGCTCTGTCCAAAAGGAATGTGATGCAGGCCCCACATGGGACGTTAAATGGTCCAGTAACCACTTTTTTAAACAGTCAAAAGAAACAGGTAAAATTCATTTGGATCATTTATTACTCCAGTGTTTCCAAAATAGTATCACGTCTGCATCCGTCCACATCATGTGATTGACGGGAGAGTGACTCGGGTGTGCTCTGCACTTGGGCCGGCTCGGCTCCCCACAGCCGCGGGTCAAGTGACCGACAGGCAGTGTCCAGTGGGCAGGGCCGCAGCATTTGCTTCTGCTGTGTGCGGGCAGGCTTTCTGGAACAGCCCGGTGCCACCAACCCCTGCTGCCAGCAGGCAGCACCTTCGTTGGGACCTCCCCGGCCCAGGGTCTCCACAAGCCCCCCAGGGTGGGTCTCCTGGGCCCATGGGGTCAGGGCAGCAGCCCTGGAGTGGGAACCCCAAACCCAGGACCTCCCACAGATCCCCCCATGTCCCCAAGAAGATGACGCACATCTCGGCGACCACCCTTCTCTCTGCCCCGGGACAGCACATTTGGCCCGAAGTTTTCCCAAGTGGTTGGGTGCTTTCTTTTTCGTTGTGGTAGAATATACAGAGCATAAAGTTTACCATCTTGACCATTTCTAAGTGCACAGTTGAGCAGCAGTGTAGATGCCCATGTTGCTGTGGGGCTATCACCACCAACCCCCCCACCTTGTAAAACTGAAACTCTTCCCATTAAACACCAAGTCCCCACCCCCTCCCCCAGCCCCTGGCAACCACCTTCTACTTTCTGTCTCTGTGAATTTGACTCCTCCGGGGACCTCCTTTAGGTGGAATCATACAGTATTTGGGTTTTTTTGTGATTGGTTTATTCATATGGTGTAATGTCTTCAAGGTTCATCTATGTTGTAGCCTGTGTCAGAATGTCCTTCCTTTCTAGGGCTGAATAATATTCTGTTGTACGGATGGACCACATTTTGTTTATCCGTCATCCATTGATTTCAGCTACTCTGAATAGTAGTGCTGCTATGAGCTACTGGTATCTGTTTGAGCTCCTGCTTCCAATTCTTTGGGGGCATATACCCAGGAGTAGAATTTTAATTTATTGAACTAAAAAATATTTTTAAACAGCCAAACTGTTTTCTAAAGTGGCTGCACCATTTTACATTCCCACCAACAGTGTACAAGTATTCCAGTTTCTCCATATACTCCCCCAAATTACTCTTTTCTGTGTTTTTCTTTTATAGTAGCTATCCTATTGGGTATGAGGTGGCATCCTATTGTATTTTTGATTTGCATTTCCCTAGTGATCAGTGATGTTAAGCATCTTTTCATGTACTTATTGGCCATTTGTATCTCTTCTTCAGAGAAATGTCTATTCAAGTCCTCTGCATGCTTTTGTATTGGGTTGTTTGATTTTTGTTGTTGAGTTTTCTATATACCCAGGATATTAATCCCTTAACAGATATGTGATGCAAATATGTTCTCCCATTCTGTAGGTTGCCTTTTCACTCTGTCAATTGTGACCTTTAATACACAGTTATTTATTTTTATATAGTCCAAATTATTTATTTTTTCCTTTGTTGTCTTTTCAAATTCAATGTTGTGAAATTTTTGTCCTATATTTTCTTCTAAGAACTTTATACCTCAGCTTTTATGTTTAGATCTTTGATCCATTTTGAGTTAATTTTTGCAGATGTTGTGAGGTAAGGGGACAGCTTCATTCTTTTGCATGTGGGGATCCAGTTTTCCCAGAACATTTGTTGAAAAAACAGCCCTTTTCCCTTTGATCTTGGTGCCCTGTAGAAAGTCATTTGACCATATATGGGAGGGCTTATTTCTGGGTCCTCTGTTCTAGTCCATGGGTCTATACATCTGCCCTCATGCCGATACCACTCTGTTTGGATGACTGTAGCTTTGTGGTAGGTTTTGAAGTCAGGAAGGGTGAGTCCTCCAGCTTTGGTCTTCTTTCTCGAGATTGTCTTGGCTGTCCAGCATCCCTTGAGATTCCCAATGAATTCTTCTATTTCTGCAAAAAATGTCATCAGGATTTCCACAGAAATTCCACTGAATCTCTAGATCACTTTGGGCAGCTCTGTCATCTTAGCACTATTAGCTGTTTCAGTCCACGAACACGGGACATCTGCCTCCGCCTCCCTGAGGCCCGCATCCCTCTGTGTCTCAGGTGCCGTGGTCATCGCCTTCGTGGCCTGCTGGCTGCCCTACCATGTGCGACGCCTCATGTTCTGCTACATTTCGGACGAGCAGTGGACCCCGTGAGTACGGGAGGCTGGGGCCGAGAGGGTGAGGCTTGGGCTGGGGACATGCTCCCCAAAATAGTTGGGTGTAGGGGTTGGGGGCACTGAGAGGGGCAGCTCAGGGCGGGCGGGGGGGTTCAGCGTCCCCCAAAAGGCCCTCAGGTGTGGCTGTGATAGGGCAGGGAAGGCAGAGGCCATAGGGGGACAGACACCCTGGAAGCCGCTTCACAAAAGGAAAGCAAGTCCTAAGACAGTCAGTACAAGACAGTTTTGGGGGCGTCTGGAGAGCGACAGGAAGGGCTGGCGCTGCCGGCTGTGGGAGGAGTGATGGCGACCGTCGGGGCCCCCAGACCACCCCCAGCCTGGAGGAGTTGCCAGGAGGACCCCTGGGACTCTGAGAGCATCACACCCACACTGCGACGTATGGACGCCGGCCTGGCCAGCTGGCCTCCCCGCGACGGTAGCCTCAGCCCTGCTGCGTGAGCTCCTCTGCATAGCAGGGCTGCCAGGTCCCAGGGTCATGGGCTCTTCCAAGTGACGGGGAGCCACTAGGGAGGGCAAATCTAGAAAGGATGAAGAGAAGGTACAGGGCGTGGAACACAACCCAAAGTAAAGGGTTTCTGAAACTCAGGGCTGCCTGGTGGTGAAGTGAGCTGCCAGATGAGGGAGTGAGATCCCTGTGCACAGAGGCAAGCAAGTCGAGGTGAGGTGCACAGCTGTCTGGGAGGTGCGGAGGGGGTTCCTGACCTGGCTGTTCCGTTGAGGCCAGACCCCGGCCACATCCTGCGGCCCTGGGTGGGGCTGGGATTCTGCACAAGGAAGGGCAGGCCAGCTGGGCTGCAGGGAGAGGTGGAGACTGCGGCCAAGGGTGTCTGCACAGCTGGCCTCGGGAGGGCGGCCGCAGCTCAGCTCGGCAGTTCAGCTGACCGGTGCCAGGCGGGAGTTTGCTCAGAACTTCCAACCTCTCAAGAGAAACCAGAGCCTTGGAATTTATTATGAAATATCCCCACTTCAAAAGATGTCCAAGTAGTCTGCAATGACTGTCCCAGGCCCCCGCGTCCGCCACCGGCTGCCCCGTGCGGCCTGTGTCTGGCCCGCCAGCCTGAGCGTCCTCTCCCACCCCAGGTTCCTGTATGACTTCTACCACTACTTCTACATGCTGACCAACGCCCTCTTCTACGTCAGCTCCACCGTCAACCCCGTCCTGTACAACCTCGTCTCCGCCAACTTCCGCCAGACCTTCCTGGCCACGCTGGCCTGCCTCTGTCCCCTGTGGGGGCACCGGAGGAGGAGGCCGGCCTTCTCGAGGAAGGCCAGCAGCGTGTCTGGCAGCCACACCTTCTCCAGCAATGTCACCCGGGAGACGCTGTACTAGGCCCGGGCGGGGCCAGGCGGGGGGCCGGGAGGGGTCACGGAGGGGCTGCCACTCGGCCTCCACCCCTGTGCACCCAGCGCCTGGGAGCTGGACGGGGGTCGGCCCTGGGCCCGCTCCGTGGCATCCGAGGCCCAGGACCCAGCACCCACACCCAGAGGCTCCATTTCTTTTCGGCTTCTCCTCTCTCACCCTCCCCACCGCCCCCCTCCTCTTTGAAAGCCAGAAAGAGAGACTGATCCTCTCCCAGATCCAAAAAGGGCCTTTAATGAGGAGAAATTAGTGTTGGGTGAAAGGTGGTCTTTTTTGTTCTCGGACTAATGGATGTTGAGGGAGAAAGACATGAAGGGAGTAGGTTGGGGCCGGAGGGTGGTGACCCCGAGAGCTGGTGCTGGGAGGAACCCAGCTGGCAGGACCACCGCTGTCCTGGCACCGCCGAGAGGGCCTCCGGGCAGCTCAGGACCGGGTCAGCCCCTTGTGCAGCAGGCATCCGACCCACCACCTTTCCAAGGGCGAATCCCAGGAAACTTTGATGTCACAAGAGGTCAATGAAGGGATCAGCCTGGCATCCCTCAGCCCTGGCACCCCCCCACCCCCCGCCTGTCCTCCCCAGGCCAAGGTGGCAAAGCTCTGCAGGGACACCACAGGGCAGCTCAGCCTCGCAGTTCTCCATCCTGGCTCTGCAGACACGAGGCCAGGTCAGCAGGGTCCCAGGATAGGGACGTCCTCACACGCTCTCACTCCCGCTGTCCAGCTGAGCTCCTGCAGCCCAGCTCCGAGCCGCTTCAGGGTGGACGCCCCAAGGCAGAGGGGAGTCGGCCAGGTCTCCGAAAGAGGGCAGCGCTGGGGTCTGGGCCACAGGTGAGGAGGAGGAGCCGTGGGTACAGGCAGCCCGCTGGCCGGCAGCCAGGCGGAGGCCCAGACTTGTTTGTCACGGCCAGCAGGCAGGCCTGGCCCCAGCTCGGGCGCCCAGAAAGGCAGGCGCCTCCTTGGACTCTGGGATCCGGTCTCCAGACAGGATGGCCCGGCCCCAGGAAGGTGCCCTGAGCCAGGGGAAGGCGGGTCCCAGGGGAGCTGCCCTGGACCAGCCGGGACCACGAGTGGCCAGGGGTCCAGAAGTGAAGCACAGGCCTTTTAAAGCAGGTCCTCCCTGGGCCTGGGAGCACATCTGCCCAGAACAGAGACAGTCAGACAGACAGACAGACAGACAGGCAGACCGCCTGCCTGGGCGGCACTGACTCAGGATCAGGAGACCTGCTCCTGGTCTGGAGTTAGCCGGGACTCAGTCTCCCCATCCTCAAAAACGACGAGTCGGATACTACGATATCCACGGCCACTTCAGATCTGGGCTCTGCTATGAATCGGGGTATTATATACTTGAGCCCCACAAAATCCTCCCCCAAGCTGTTCACCAAGAACAGCCCTGGAGGCAGGCCCACAGCTAGTCCCCAGGCCAGGCAGCCCTCCCGTGACCCAGTGGCCACCGGTGCAGGGGACGAGGCCAGCCCGGAGCTCCCACACGGGCATCTGCTCTGGGCAGGGGGCACGGGAGTCCAGCAGATGGGCCCGAGGTCAGCGCAACCCCCAGCCCTGCTTAGCGAGTGGGCATCAGGGTTCAGCAAAGACTGAGTCTGGGCTCAGGCGTCAGCTTCAGGACGAGGACCTGGACTCTTTGTGACACGTCCTCAGACCCTCCCTGGCCTCCCTGGGCCCCAGACACACCACGATTCCCCCGAGCCCCGGGTTCCCCATCTGAGAAGTGGGCGTGGTCGTCCCACCCTCTCGGCCAGGGCTGGATGTGATGGCCCTGGAGGACCCAGCCCAGAGTGGACAGAAGGGACGGTCCCCTGAGGTGGGGGCAGAGTGGACGTGGGATGAGATGCCCACCGCCCAGACCCTGCTGGGGGCAGACGGGCAGCGTCTGCCGCTGAGCCCGAGTCCACTTTACTGTCTGCCCACTTCACGTTGGTGGGGCCCCGTGTCCGTGCCCTGCCAGACACCCCTCCTGACCGCCCCAGCTCCCGGCCCGTCACCGTGGGACCCCAGAGGCCAGCTCTGTGTGCCGCGTGTGTCTGCTCTCAGAGCCAAGTGCCCGCGTGGCTGGGCACAGTGATGGTGAAACCCTGTGGTGTGCGCTGACCCCCACCACCCCACACGTCCTGCAGTGACAGGGACATCCCCCGACTCCCTCGATAAAGGAATAAAGGAGGCTGTGGACCCGTGACGCACCCCCACGCGGAAGGGCCGGCGGGCCCGCCTGCAGCCGCTGGCTCGCTCGCTCATTCATGAGAAGGTCACTGACGCGGCAGATGGCCCCCGACGGGGCCCTTTTACTGAAAACACATGCGCTTGGTCTCTGAGAGCCCGGCGTCGGGAGACCTGGGTCCACGGTGGCTGTGTGGCGACGCCCTGCCCCTCAGTGTCCTGATCTGTGGCCAGGGCACAGGTGAGGCCCAACGAAGCGCGGCGTGGGGTCCTGTGACTGTTTGCCCCTGGTCTCCACGGCCCTTCCAACCAGCCCGGGGAACCGAGGGGACAAAGCAGCCCCTCCCTGGGGGCCGGCGGGTGGGGAGCCAGGACAGGGGGGGCGCTCAGCCTGCCTGCAGGCACAGCCGCCCTGTCTGGAGCCCCCCAGCAGCAGGGGGACCTTCTGCAGCGGGGTGTCCCCCTCCTCCCCTTTCCTCTTCCCCTGCTCTGCCTTCATCTCCCCGCAGCAGGATCCCCGGAGGCCCCCAGCCTGGGGGACGAGAAGGAAAGCATCTTTCCAGATTGCAGGCCCTCTGGCCTCCCCCTTGAGTCTCCTCGGCAGTCTTCCCCACGCTCCCCTTCATTCATTCATTCACCTGCCAGGTGCCCCTCAAGGCCTGGCTTCCTCAAAGCCACCCCATTCTGATTGGCACAGGGCTGCTCAAGGCCTCTGTGCTTTTGACTCACCCGCCCTATCAGCAGGGAAGTCTCAGAACTCCCACTGACTCTGAGGAGTAAAGGATTCACTGGCAAGCTCCAATAGGTGCGCTGACATTTTATAAGAATAGCCAAAGGAATGAAACTCCAACAGTGAATTTCAGGCCAGCCATGGAGAGAGACATTTTGGGGACAATGGCAGGCAGTCCCAAACCCTAGCTGCACCTCAATGCCACTGTCCCATGGGGCCAGAGCTCTGGACGAGCCCCTCCCCACCTCCTGCAGGTTTGCTGAGCTCCGGTCCCTGTTCCAGCACAGGGACAAGAGAGGAATCCACTCTCCTATAGGAAGGCACCGCTGGCCCCATCGCTGTCGCTAGGCAACAGGAGGAGGGCTTGGGAGAGAATTCCATACATTTTAAATACATCTGAAGAAAGAAAAAAAACAGCCAGTGGCTGGCTGCAGGGGCCTGAGTATGGGGACAGCTGCCCCCATCCAACTCCTCCCCCGCCTCCACCCTCCCTCCCACCCCCTCCTGCCTCCCACTTGCCCCCCACTGCTTCCCGCAGTTATGATTTGAATTCCAATTTTTATCAGAACACCATGGAAACCCCACCCAGGCTGAACTGATGAAGGAGAGAATGGGACAAGGGGAAGGCCAGGAGCCAGTTGGGGAAGGAGGAGAGGCAGAACGAGGGGCCGTGAGGGGCTGTCCCTCCACCCGGGAGGGTCCCCCCAGCACACACGCGTGCACCCGCACCATGCACACACGTGCTCGCACACACGCCCAGTGTGCACTGGCCTCCCACCCCCAGGCCTCATTCCTCGGCTCTGAGGTCGCCAGTTCTCAGCCTGCGGTGCAGCTTGGGGGTGGGGGTGGCTAATGCCTGGACGCTGCCCTCCTGACCATCTGGGGCCCCATCCCACCTCCCCTCCTCTTGCTCTCGGAACCCCCGGGGACCCCCAGCGAAGCTAGAAGGGAACTTCGAGGGAGTCGCCTGCCACAGCCAAGGACGCCCCGGGAGGAAGTGGGAGCGTGCGTCCAGCCAGCTCCCGGCACCTGCGCGGGGCTCCAGTGGCGCCACAGCTCCAGAACTCCCGGCTCGCCTACATGTCTCCCTACCCACCTCTTCACTCCTCGAGGAATGTGAGCTCCGCCTCCAGGGAGAGAACTGGACCCGGATAGAGCGGGAGTGAGGCCCGAGGGGCGGGCTGGGCTGGACCCAGTCCCCCCACCCGGAGCCCCCGCCTGTCTAGCTTGCTGTGCGCACATTAACTTTCAAGATGCAAAACCTTTATCTTTTATGATAAAAGCAATTCATTCTCTCGTGAAAAACTGAAATAACATGAAAGAGGACAAAGTACAGAGTGAAGTCTCTGCTTAGTGCCACCTGGAGGTAATCAGGCTGGCAGATGGGCGAGCACAACGCCCAGGGCTGTGGGCACTGCCAGCCGCTGCGGACAAAAGTGCCAGTCCTTGAATGGAGCGCACACTGCCACGTGCGCGCGCACACACACACACACACACACACGCACTCATGTACACACATGCACACACGCATACACATACATGCACACACATACACACATGCACACGCACACATGCACACTCACACATGCACATACACACACATACACGTATGAACAATACATGCATGCACACATGCACACATACACACGCATGCGTGCACATACATACACACATGCACGTGCACACACACACACACGGCTGCAGCCATATCAGTGCACACAGCGCTCCCCCCTTCCTTTGTGTGCACCCAAAAAGCCATTTTTTAGACACAAAGTTAAAATAAATTTCTGACATTCAGATGTTTCCAAAAGCAAATTTTCCTGTGCAAGTGAGAGTTCCCCGAGTGTCCAAGCAGAGGACATGCCATGTCCCAACAGGCCTCAGCTGACCCCATGGGAGCCCAGAGATGGGGATGGCCCTTCAGGGGTGTCTTGGGGGATGGGACGGGGAGCGCTTTATACCCCTCCCCCCTTTCCTTATCGGACTGTCACTGGATGCAGCCCAGGGGAGGCTGAGGGGACAGCAATGAGGGCAGGGACAGGAAAGGGGGACAGGAAGTGGGGAACGGCAGGGAAGGGACACGAAACACCCGGCTGCCCTCTCTCGGGTTGTGCGACCTCGCAGGAGTCGCTGGGCCCCTCCATGCCTTGGTTTCCGTGTCTGTTCCACAGGGAGGGGGGTGGTTCCTTTAACTGATGAGGAAACTGAGGCTCAGAGAGGGTCTCTGCCCACGTCACCTGGGGTCCACAGCAAGGCAGAGGGCACTCAGGTCTCCCATCTCCGGCCGGGCCCTCCCTCCACCGGGACAGCCTCTCCCCACCCCGCCTCTGGCCGCAGGTCCACAGCCCCCGGGCAGCAGCTCCTCCCTCATCAGTCCACCTGCCCCACACCAGGGGTCACCGCACTGTCCCCTATTCCTCCAAATGCGCTGTTCCTGGACAGCTAATGAGCACACAGGTTACAGCCTCTGCCACCCAGCGTCGTCTGAGGAGCCTGATGGACACGTGAAACCTCATTTCAAAACCACCTGCGCCACCCTTGGTGCCTCAGCAGGAACAGGGAGGGGGTGCCCGAGAGACCATCAAATTGCCCTCCCCCACCCTCCCAGGTACTTGGGGCATCCCCACCCCCCCAGGCCCATGGTAGCTCTAATCCAGCGAGGCTGCTTGGAGGAGGCTGCAAGGCGGGCAGCCCTGGCTACACTCCCCCAGAGCCCACCGAGTGGCTGGAGATTCCCATGGGCAGATTTACCTGAGCCCCTCCTGAGTGCCAGGCCCGGGCTGTTCGGGGACCCAGTGGTGAGCAGGGCAGGACCCTGGGCCTGGGCAGCGGGGGCACAGATGAGAATGAGGAAAACAGACAAGGAGGTGAGAATCGTGGGGTGGGTTCTCAGGGAGCAAACAGAGAGAGTGGCTGGGAGGGGCATGCTCCCTCGGGGGCTGGGATGGTGACACCTGTGTGGCCAGAGCAGGAGAGCCAAGGGTAGAAGGGGGACAGGTGGGCAGGGCTGGATGGCAGGGCTGGCTTTGTTCTGAGCTCCTTGAGGACACGCGGGTAGGGGGTGGCATTACAGATAGTACAGGAGTTGGCCCAGCCCAGCGATGGGACCCTGGTGTCCACAGAGAGCCGGGCCAGCAGGGCGGCCAGCACTGCAGGCTGTCTGTCCACATTAGTCACTTCTCTTGGGCCCAGATTACCCTTAATCACTCAGTTCCTTCTCCGGCAGTCAGGCTCCTCATCATTCGTCTGCATTAGAAAGGGACGCTTCCAGAAGGACCTCAGGAGGCAGAGCCCCGCCTCCTGTCTGATGGCACGGACCCCTACCTGAGGTGACCCCAGGGCTGAAGGGGCCTGGAGCTGCCCACACAGTCCCCCCACGTCCGACGACGGTCCCCTGGGGTTCCCACCGGTCCCCACAGCCCAGCCCACCAGTCTGCACCTGTTTCCATCACTCGACACATTTAATGAACACCTACTGTATGCACCCAGCCGGGAGGGAGCAGCTCGTCGGGGGTTCGGGGTGGGAGGCCTCCTTGGCCTCAGTTCAGGCCCCTCTCAGGGCAGCACCCCCCCCAGCACCAGGCTGTCTGGTTCTTGGACCCCCTGTACTGGGGTTCCAGTAGGGAGCCTGGGAAGCTGCATTTACCCAGAAGTTATGGGGTCCGGCCTGGGATGGACTGGCCCCTTCTGAGCCTCCCAGAAGCGCCAGGAGATGCCCCTGCATTGTCCCTAGTTTACTGACGGGGGAAGGGCCTGGGGAAAGGCCTGTGTCCCTGAGCAGCATGTCCCCCAGCCCCTGCCCGCTGCTGGTGTGGGAATCCAGCTTCAGTGGAGATGAATAGGGAAGGAATTTTAAGGCCCACCTTCCACCCAGGGGTCCCTGGGGTCCTGAACCCCCTTCCCCCACCCCAACCCCAGCCAGAGCAGCCCTGGCCTCAGCCCTCGGGACCCCAAGAAGCCAGAGAGGCAGATTCTTACATGGCGAGGTGGCATCTGTGGCCAGGAGGGTGAATGTGACGGGCCCTGCCCACCTCCTTCCCGTCCGAGGCCTGTCCCTGCCTGGCCTAGGATGCCCTGTTTCCAAAACCTGCCGTGGCACCCGCCTCGTCCACTCCCCCTCTGAGTGGCAGACTGTCTGCAGCCCCCATGTGCCCCACTTGCCCTTAAGTGTGTCCTAGGCCCTGCTCACGACCACAGCAGTGAGACCAATGGTTGGAATCTCCAGCGCGCCCTGCAATTTCGTCCTTGCCGCGGCTCCAGATGAAGGAACTGTCAGCACAGCCATTTCACGGGGCACCAAGGCTCCAGGGCATCGGACAGTCTGGCTGGGATCACCCGGCCTGGAGAAGTGGCAGGCTGGGGCCCGGAGCCAGGACCCCCTGTGCCCCGAGCGCCCCCGTGTGCTCAGCGCAGGCCCGTGGGTGCTACAGCAGGGCTGGCTGGACACCTCCCTGCTGGCCCCTGTATGGGTAAACAGACATTGAAAAAGAAGAAAAGAATTCTTCCTGGTGCAAAAAGTCCCCTCCCCTTTTTCTTCAAGTGTTTATTTTAGAGAGCTTTCGATAGCACCTCCCTTTGAGAGAAAAATACATCTCCTTAAAAGCTAAATAAGCCTCGTGCCAGCTTCCAGCCCAGGCCTGTGTTTCTCAGGGGGCTGGGAGCCATCTCTCCCTGACATGCAGTCACGAAGGAGATGGCGCCCCTCTCCCAGCCCCTGCGGGAGCAGGAGCCTGACCCCAAACTACCTCCTGTCATAGAGACGTGAGAGGCTTACTTTTCCTTTGGATAAAGCCTATTAGCTCACACAGACGGTCACCCCCATTACCAGGTGGATTTAGGATGAACTGTATGTGACAATGGTGCTGTCAAGCCCTGCGACTTGAGGACCAGCAGCTGTTCACCTAGAACACGTGTGGTCAGCGGGTGTGTCTTCTTGGCTCTAGAAGAGGCGTGATCGCACCTCTCAGCAGGCGACCTGTGACGCATGTCACATTCTGCTTTATGCTCTTTCGGTAACGAGACTCTTTTCTTTCTCCTCTACCTCTGGGGAGAGGTTTCCCGATTGGCAGGTTTCACTCCTAGTTCTATTTCCCCGGAACCCCAACCCCGTGTGACTTGGAGTGCCACCAAGTGCCCGGCGTGATGTCCCCCTCACATTACCTAGCGGTTTTCCGTTTGAAGCTGCTTGACTCTTTCATATGCCCATAGATGCGGCTTCTTGAAAAGGAGCCACGTGCCCTGAGAGTGGAATGTGCGGTACAGAGATGCTGGCGCTCCTGAAAAGAAAAGGCAAAACCGCCCGGCTCCCACCCACCCAGGAGGCACTCAACTCGGCTCCCCAGATGCCCTGCCTGCCGCCTCCCGGGCAGAGGGAGGTGCCAGCCGGCTGAGCAGGCATGTAACCGCTTTCCCATCCATCCAGAAAGCCAACCCCACACGTAATTCAAGGACAGCCTTGCTGCTGGCCCCCGAAAACACCAGGCTGAGCTCGGGGTTCTGTAAAGGCAAGCGCCTGTCGGTGACTTTGAATGACTTTCCGCTAATTACCTGCCGGGGAGCCCAAAATAACTCCCCAGTGTGCAAGCCTCGGGGTGAGCCCTGACCGAGACCTGATTCTACATCTCGTCTTTTCATTGTTTTTTATTTTATTTTTATTTTTTAAAACATTTTTTATTTCTTTAATGTTGTATCTATTTTATTTATTTATTTTTGGCTGCGTTGGGTCTTTGTTGCTACGTGTGGGCTTTCTCTAGTTATGGGGAGCAGGGGCTACTCTTCGCTGCGATGCGCGGGCTTCTCATTGCAGTGGCTTCTCTTGTTGTGGAGCATGGGCTCTAGGCGCGTGGGCTTCAGTAGTTGTGGTGCACAGGCTTAGTTGCTCCGCGGCATGTGGGATCTTCCCGGACCAGGGCTCGAACCCGTGTCCCCTGCATTGGCAGGCAGATTCTTAACCACTGCACCACCAGGAAGCCCCACTGTCTGTTTTTAAAATATACCTTTTTCATACATATAGATACAATTTTTCAAATAGATGATATATACACACCGTGCAGCACGAAAAGAGGTGCAAAGCTGATGCCGAGAAACGTCACCATCCCGTCCCTCCCACACCGCCCCTCTGGTCCTCCCCAGAGGCAGCCCCCGCAGGGAAGGGGGTGACCGGGTGGCCCTTCTTGAGCACCCAGCCCTCCGCCTCTGACCAGCCATGGATCCTTCCACGTCCGGCTCACATACAGCTCTGCCTCGCCCCTGGAGCCACGTCACGGGCAGAGGGACTTGACAGATGTGATTAAGGTGTGGGGAGAGCCTCCTGGGTTCCCAGGTGGGCCCACTGTGGCCGCGTGAGCCCGGCCTGGACAAATGGGCAGCGGCTCCGTCCTGGAGCCTCCCGGTTGGAGCTCAGTGGGTGACACTGTGATTTCAGCCTGCGGACCAAGCAGAGGGCCCAGCTGAGCCTTGCAGCTGTCTGCCCTGCAGAATGTCAAGCGGTAAATTGTACTGTTTGGCGCTGCTACACTGTGGTCATTTATTGCGGCTGTCGCTGGGGAATCAGAGAATTGATAGCGTCCCCCTGTGCGCTTTGCTGCAGCACACTTACCAGCTCCCTGTGCATGCAAACCTACATTCTGTTTGGTCTTTTGCTGTGAAGACACTTTTGCAGTAAGTATCCTTGCACGCTGTCTGGTGCGCATGCTGTGCAGGTCAACCTGCTCGTGAGCCCTGAGTTAACCCTCTCCTGTGGGCCCTGCAGAGGTTGCGTCGACACATGGACACCGTCCCAGCCGCCCCGGGGCCCTCCCCGCAGGGGCCGCCTGATGCTGGGTGCTGTGTGACTGTCACCTGCTTCGTCCTGAGCTGGTGGTATCCTGGATCTGAGTCGGGGGCCGTGAGGGAGGCGGGACAGGGGCTCTGGCTCCCTGTCTGCAAGGAGGGGACAGCTCCGTACTCCCCAAAAATCAAGGCCCTGCTCTCCACGACGCTCCGAACGCTGCTCCTGACGGCTGGAGGGCAGGACGGGCCTGGGACAGCATAGTGAGCAGCGAGGGGACAGCAGGGGCAGGACACGGCCACGCACTCCTGCCCAGTTAGGCCCCCAACTGGGACCCAGGTCTCACCGGCCCCTTCCTCCCACTGCTGGTGCCAGGGCCGCCGGTGCTCACCTGCTCGGGTGGCCATCCTTGCGAGCCTTTCCTAGAAAGGACCGTCGTGACCCCCAGGGTCCAGCTGTGACACAGGCTCAGTCCAGGGGTCACCGGAAGGTTTGTGCTCAGATGGGCTGAATATTCTGCTCTGTTTCTTACTCAAGCCTGGGAGAAACGGTTTGCTTTGCAGGAAAATGCTCCAGGCGATTTCATGACACATGGAGACTCCTCCGGCGGGTACGACAGGACCCTGAGTCCTGGCACCGAGCAGGTTGTGTCAAAAGCGCAGGGGAAATAGTTTGGTCCAACCTCCTGGCTTGGCCTGTGTGTCCATCATGCTGTGAGGCTGGGTTCCTTCATTCCTGCCCAATTTGGCCCCGGGTGGAGCCTCAAACCCCACAGAGGCAGCCGTTCCCAAATCCACGAGCAGGTAGAGAAAGGAAAGAGAAGGCTGTGGGAAAGCAAGTGTCGATTCTTATGGGAAACAGTTCTCAGTGGCGGAGAGTCGGGTTGGTTGGGAAAACAGTGATACACAGAGAGATTATTAGCACCCCTTGCCATCACACTGCGGTGAGGGGGGCAAATTGTGCCAACCTGGACGGTACAATTCTGAGGGAGAGACAGTTCTCAGATATGCACAAAGATGAGCCCTGCAACAGATGGGAAGAAGAACCCCCCACGAGCACCATGTGGCCTCCAGGTTATGGGGCCGCTTGCAAGCAGCAGACCCCACACGCCTCCACCCTGTTCTGCTTTTCTCCACTGTGGATGCCTTGATTTGTTCTCTTATCAACAATTCCCATCTCTCAAACATGAGGAATCGTGCAGTGTTCACACCTCAGTGCCTGACACATAGATAGTGGGCGCCCAGCAAATGTCTGTGGGATGGGTAATGGGTGAGTGGATGAGTGGGTGGATGGATGGATGGGTGTGTAGATGGATGGATGTGTAGATGGATGGAGGGATGTGTGGACGGATGGTGGATAGGTGGATGGATGGATGGATGGATGGAAGGATGGATGGAGGGATGTGTGGACGAATGGTGGATAGATGGATGGATGGATGGATGGTAAAGGAAGGAGACATGCAGTACACCACAGGAAGATGCCATGTTCTTTTTGTTGATCATTTTGTCCCTCTGTCTGCTGAGAGGCAACATGAGGAAACTCCTTGCCTGTAGAGCCAAAATAGCTGCTAATAACAAGGCTAATGCCTGTTGAACTTTGCCTAGGAAATTTCTATTTGGAAATGAAGATTCTGACAGGTTCAGCGTCTCGGTTGTGGAAACAGACTGCACAGCTGTGCCCACCCAGAGGACTAGAAGGGATTTGGTGCCCGAGTGCACACCTCACAATTAGAACTTTCTGCCAGCTGCTTCCGGTGGGGGGAGACAATGCCTGTGGCCACAGAACATCACTCACAGGCCGAGCCCCACGACCTGTGCAGAACCCTGTGACAGGGACCCCAAATGGGCCCAGCCTGGAGGCTGGAGACCCAAACACTCCCCACCACCCCTCTGCCTGCTGCTTCTAGACGGCTCCTCCCCCACTCATGGGCTTCCCATGGGAGGGGACTCCCTGCCACCAGCCACCCTGGCGTGGGGAGTGTGTGCACCTCAGGGCCATGACGGGGGAGAGGGAGGGTTGGTTTTTATAATAATCATCTTCATCAACATAGAGACAGTGTTTATATTCTTCAATTTTTTTATGATGAAAAATGTCAAACCTACAGAAAAGCTGAGAGAGTATACAGTGGGCACCTGGCCACCCACCAGCAGGATTCAACAATCGCGAAGGAAAAAATTCTACATTTCCTTTTAAGTTTGCCAGGAGGTCAGAGATTAGGACACAGCCAGGACAGCAGGAGGGAAACCTGGGCCTGGGGAGGGGTGGGGGACGGGATGGGGGTGGGGCAGGGGAAGTGGGGATGGAGTGGGGGTGGAATGGGGGTGAGTTGGGGTGCGACGGGGTGGGCGGCAGCCCCCCAGCACCCCGGCCAGAGGACCAGGTGAGGAGGCAGGAGGGGTGGGGCAGCTCCCCATCCACTGGGACCACCCCCGGTTCTGGGCAGCAGGTGGACCCCAGGGGGGCCTCCTCCCCTCTATGGCTTCTCTGGGGAAGCTCCGGGCCAGGAAACGGAGGCGCCTCCCCCGCAGCTCCCAGGAGGCCTCGGCCCGGAGGGTGAGTCTGTTGACGGCTTTGCGAGTCAGTTGTGATGTGTCAGATTCTTGGGAAAGTATGATAAACGCTGTGATCTCTCCCCAGAGATGTCAGCATCTCGTGTGTGCACGCTGGCTGTCACGACGAGGGAAGGGGCCAGGCATCCTCGCGCACCGGGAATTTTGGGAACAGGGAGGGGATCCAGAGGGTAACAGAGCGCCGAGGCCACGAGCGCAGCTGGCCAGGGATGGGCTTCTTCCACGGGGAACCCCTCCCCGCCCCCCGCCCCGGTGCACCCAGGGAACTAGAAGAGGCTCCTTTGGGCTTTGGACCCAGGGACCACTGTGGAAGCTTCTGTCTCCAGGCTCCGACTGCCGTGGCTCCACTGAGACGTGGGCCCTGCCTGCCAAGCCTCCCTGGGGGAAATGCCCAGCAGCTTCACCGAGCCCTCAGCCAACAGCACAGCTGGCCTTGCTTCTGGGGATCCCGGACCAGAAAGTAGATTCTCCTTAATTATCTGGACGTTTCGGACAAAGGCCATGCCCCCATTCCCGGCATCTCCCCGGCGCAGACTGTCATCCAGAAGAGCAGGGCTGGACAGACAGGAAACAGCCCACGTCACCGTGGAGGGGACAGGCACACAGCCCTCCGCCCTGCCTGGGACCCAGGGGACCCAGCACAGCGCTTGGCCTTGACTGCTGCCCAATCTTCAGACCCTGAGCCTCAGGTGGAAGATGGGAAGGGTCTTTAACAGGTGGCACGGCCCAGCTTGGGCAGACCAATGCCAAGAGGCACTGGGCTCTGAGCCCAGCACTCGCCTCAGTCCCAGGAAGGGCCAACACCGCCATCTGTTCTGAATTAACCCGGGTCCGCACGAGCGGCCGCCCTGCCCCAGCCTCACGCGGACCTCAGAGATTAACCAAGGAGGAGCGCATGGCCCGGGCCCCACGTGGGCGTCCCCGACGAGGCCAGGCAAGGGGCCCGGGACCCAGTGACAGAGCTGGAGCCCAGGCAGGGGCGCTCTCAGATGGGGGCTGTGTAGGAGGGCTTGTCGGGTCCCATCCTGGGCTCCCCCAAGCCATCCCGCTTCCCCGGCCCCACGAGCCAGCATGAAGGCAGCCGGGAGACAGTCTCACGGGGTGCAGTGGGCTCTAGCAGCCATGTCCCTTCCTAGCAGCCCTTCAGCCTTCCTCAAGGGCTGCCTTCCCACCGCCTGAGGCCCATCCAGCTGGTGACAATCAGTGCAACACACCCCTTCCCAGCACGTGGGCCTGGACTGCAGGAACAGAGTTGGAGAGCAGGGGACCCCACCTGCCCCAGCACCCCCATTCCCTGTCAGCTCTGCGAGCCAGCCAGGGTCCCTTCTGCTGCTCGCCACTCCAGACCCCCCAACACAGAAATGAGGGAGAACACTCTGGAAGGAAGGAAGGCCCTCCAGCCGAGGCCGGGTGTGAGCTCTCATGCTGAGGATTTTCAAAGCCCTGACTGCCGTCTTTGCGAACTTATGGTCAAAACCTGCCCGCTGGGGCCATCCTGCATCGGGCCTCCTCAGATGCGCCAGCCCGTCCTGGGCAAGAGCTGCCCTGGCAGGTGCTGGTGGGAGCTGAGTGCCCAGAGGCGGGCAAGAGTCACAGCCAGGACCCCCAGTGAGCCAGATAACGTGTGACTGTTTCAGGACAGCTCCTGCCAGACGCTCTGTCCCCGGACAGACCACGTTCACGGCCAGGACCGTGATGGCTCCTGGGGGGGCTGGGGGGGACAGGGGCCCAGCATCACACGGGGGGTTCTGGTATTGCCAGGAGCCATGGGGGTCCTCAGCTGCACCCAGGCCAAGCCTCGGGGGTCCCTCCCCTCCTACGTAAAACCAAGGAGCGGGTGGGTCTTCATGACTGCGTTTCCTCCAACCAATGCTGAAACCGGGACCTGCCTCTACATGAGTTCCCAGGATTCCGGAGTGGCCCCTACCCCAGCAGGCCCCCCACCCCATCTTTGGGGCTATAACTGGTCCAAGTGGTCCTGTCAGAGATACCCCAATGCTCACAGGAGACCCCTGGTGACCCCATGACATCCTTCTGAGGGGTCAGCCCTGAAAGCCCTTTTCATTTCCCCTCTGCCTTCCCCACCACCGCCTCACGCTGACCACCTCCATCTGTGGACTTAACATGAAATGGAAATGATTTCATTTTACAAAGCAGGTTTGGGGAATTATTTTAATCAGAAAGCCTTGCTCTGGAGTACCTAGAAAGGCCAGGATTTGGGAATCGATCATGTATGAAATTATACAATGCTATTTTTTAAAACAAAACCAAACTCCCTGTTGCGGTAGGTTTCCTTCACGTATCTTTTTTCCTCTCCATCTCTATATATTTTTAAATTTTTTAACTTGAAATAATTTCAAGCTCAAGTTGCATGACTCATACAAGAGCATCTTGGCCCACCCCTCCCCCACCTCCAGACGCACCAGGTCGCTGCATCTGCCCGAGTTTGCTTTTCAACCCCTGTCTCTCTATGGATCCTCTTCTGGACCATCTGAGATCATTGCCTTGGTGGATTTTATTTTTTTTAATAGAAGTAAAAAGAGAGTTGGTGCGAGACACTTTGGACAGCACAGCGGGTACAGAGCGGAGGGTCAAAAGGTGACAGCTGGGCAACTGTGAGCCCAGTGGTCACTTCTCTGTCCCCCTGCGTTGTGTCCATATTTGAGCTGCAGTTTGTACCCACCTGAGGCCCATACTGACGACGCTCAAAGCCCACGCCTTCCCTCCTCAGAGAGGACAGAAACCACGCCGAGGCCCAGATGCTGGACGAGGCCCAGATGCTGTGGACCCCGACTTCGGAAAGCACGAGGCGGAAGGGATTTTAATTCAGGATGATTTCTCTCGCCTGTGAAAAGAATCGCTCCTTTTACAAAGAGAGTGTTAGCCAGTCTCCACGTTGACCCAAAGAATCATTTCCTTTTCTTGTTTCTGCTCAAGAAAGCAGAGCTGGCCTTTGGCAGCTGAATTAACAGGGAAAGAGTATCTTTTTAAATGCATTCCGCCTGGCTCGTCCTGCTGAAACTGCAGTGAGAGCTGAGATGATTGGTCACCCAGGCACAGGCTCCACACATCTCACGACCGTCACATCGTCGTCCTGCGGCGTCTCTGAAGTCCTAATTGTCCCAGGGCTCCTGGAGAGCCAAGGAGATGAGAGTAACAGTGGAAAATGATCCATGACTCGCCATCAGCTGAATGCATAAAAGCCTCATTAAGAAAAACAGAACGGGGCGTGGGGGGAGCAGGAGTTGGCTGAGTCACCTTGGGGACAGAGGTCTTCAAAACTGACATCAGTAAGAGGCCAGCCCCTGGAGATCAAGGGTCTGCTCCTTGCCCCCCACCCCGCCCCGGAGGTGAGGCCACACCACATGGAGAAGCTGAGAAGAAGACCCATTGTGCACGGTCACAACCCAGAGCTGCTTTCCCTCCTGTGTGTGGCGGGGCCCCTTCCCCACACCTCGAACCGCCTCCACAGCCCTCAGAGGTGGTCCCCTCCCCTGGAAGGGCACCCCTGCAAAGGGGTCCCCAGGCTCCCTGGGGCCACAGGAGGAGGGGTGGGAGGGAAGGGGAAAATGAGTGCTGTCCTGTGGCACCCCACCCTCAGGGGAGGTGAGAGGGTGGGGCTTGGTGCTCCAGGGTCACACGAGCAGAGCGCTCAGCCTGGCCCCCCACCTTGCATAGGGGACCACTTACCCAGCCTGCCTCAGTTTCCCCACCACAAAGGAGATCACAACGGCCACTGCCCGGGAGACCCCCCACTCATTTCCCGTCGGCTCACTCCCTGCTGTCACAGGTGAGGCCACCGGCTCCCACAGCTGCCACTTGCCAGCTGGACAAAGACCTTCCAGCAGGGCCTCGCTCTGATGACAAAGGGCTGTGACCCAGGGCTCGGACGGCCACACTTCCCAGGACAGGCAGGAAACGAGAGGTCACCTCCCCCAAGAGATTGGAAAGTAAAAAGACGATAAAAAGCAGCTCAGCCCGGCCCCCACCCCCTTCGAGGCCACTGGAGGGGAGCGTGGGAGGTGGTCAGGCGGCATCTCCCACCTCGGTCCCCCCGAGACCCCTGCAGGGGAGCTGCGTGCACGTGCGCGTGTGTGGGGAGACCCTGCACTGCTGACAAGTCCCAGGTGATGCCGAGGCCGCCGGCAAGAGGCCGACTGAGCAGCCCGGGTCTATCGGTCTATCGGAACTCCTTCCCTCCTTCCCCAGGCCCAGGGATTTGAGGTGCACACGCGGCAGGATTCCACGCGGCTTTCCATCGCACAAAGGCACAGAGAATCCCTCCGTCAAGGCAGGAGGCTGTGCACCCCTCCCTGGGGGCCCTCTGCACCCACAGCACCAGTGCCCCGCAGCCATCAGAGCCTGCGTCCCTCAGCCCCTGCACACATCCTAACGAGCCCCCGCGGTGACGGGGCCGCCCTATCCCTCTCTCTGCAGCTCGCTTCAGCGGGAGCCGGACGGAACACTGTGGACCTGGCGGCCGCCACGTTTCAAGACAAATCAAGCTGCTGACCGGAAGGTAATTCAGTCAAAAGCCGTGAGGAGTCACAGGTAAAATACAGGACGCCCAGTTAACTTTGAACTTTAAATAAACAGTGGATAATTTTGGATGTAAGTCTATCCTATGCAATATTTGGGGCACACTTAGACTGCAGAATTATTCATTGTTTATCTGAAATTCAAATTTAACTGAGCACCCTCTATTTTTACATGTGAAATCTAGCAACCCCAAAAGGAAGCTCAGCACCCCACCAGTCAGGAGTGCCCAGCAGCTGAGCCTGCCCCCCCGGGGCTCCCCACCTCCCCTGGGCCCCATGGGTGACGTGGTGGGGATGGTAACAGTACGAGGGCAGGGGCTGAGCACAGAGCCTCCCCCAGCGGGTGGGACAAATGTCCCTGCGGTCATCACAGCGATTCCTCATGTGCCCGGCCTGAAGAATTGGACTTCTTTTTCAAAACACCCTAACGGGCTTCCCTGGTGGCGCAGTGGTTAAGAATCCTCCTGCCAATACAGGGGACACGGGTTCGATCCCTGGCCCGGGAAGATCCCACATGCCATGGAGCAGCTAAGTCCATGCACCACAACTACTGAGCCTGCGCTCTAGAACCTGCGAGCCACAACTACTGAAGCCCACACGCCACAACTACTGAAGCCTGTGTGCCTAGAGCCCGTGCTCCGCAGCAAGAGAAGCCACCGCAATGAGAAGCCCGCGCACCGCAACGAAGAGTAGCCCCCGCTCTCCGCAACTAGAGAAAGCCTGTGTGCAGCAACAAAGACCCAACGCAGCCAAATAAATAAATAAATAAATAAAATTTAAAAAAAAAAGAAACACCCTAACTGGCACCCTTGGGGTGGGCCTGGTCCCAGGGAACAGGAAATGCCTTCACTAGGCTCCTGCCTGCAGGTTTCTGAGACAGGAGCCCTGGTTTGCGTCCAAACAGTGGGTGGGAAACTCCCCCTAGAGGTGTGATGTGGGGCTGCAAGCTGAGGCTGGTTCCTCACCTTCCGGGCACAGAGGTGACAGAGCTGTCTTCCCAGTCCAGAGGTTGGGACGAGGCCCAAGGACGGCCGTGGGCGAGCAGGACCCCCAGCCAGCGCCCAGCTCTTCCACCCCCATTAGCGTACCCTCCCAGGTCTCCACGTGGGCACCAGACGGGAGCAGAGGAGCCCCTCTTGTCTGGGAGTCAGGAGAGGCCCCTGGGGTGGCGTCCTTGGACCTGAGAGCTGAAGTCTGGGCAGGAGAGAGACAGGCAAAGGTAAGGGAGGTATCTGTGGCCCCAGGGGGCTGGAGGGTGGCTTGCAAGAGGGAGCCCAGGTGAGAGCACATGGGGACCAGAGCAGAGCAGGCCTGGTGGGCTGGGAGGGAGGGGGGTCACAGCTGGGTGGCTTCTGGAGGTCAGTTCCTGGCCCTGTCCTTGACTGTGGGACCATGGTGAGGTTGCTTACGTACAAGCTTCGTGGCACGTGCGCAGGCGGGGCTGTGGGTGGTGAGCGCAGGCGGGGCTCAGTGCAGAGCCCAGGTTTCTGCTGAGCCTGCATCTCAGTGTGGAGCCCTGGGGTTCTGCTCTCCTCAGGGCCCCTCACCCCGGCGCCCGCCCGCTGGTTCTTCACAGCCCTCTTCTTTTCCGGACAAGGATTAGGCCATCTTCTCTCAATAAGTAGACAATTTCACATACAAATATCACACAAATATACAAATACAAATACATACAAATGTATTTGTATACATACAAATACAAATATGCATACAAATGTCAAATCATTATGCTGTACACCTGAAACCTAATAGAATGTTATACGTCAATCATACGTCATAAAAAGTAATTAGATTTATCATTTGTTAATGATTGCAAGTAGTATGTCGCAGGTTAGATTTTTTTCATTTAATTTTTTGAATGGGCAACTCACTTCATGTGGTTCAAAAAGCCCCGTGTGCAAAAGGACACACGGGAAAGGGTCTCCCCGTACCCCTGCCCCATCTGCCCAGCACCTCCCCCCTCCAGGAGCCGCTATTATTTGTCTCTTACCTCCCATGATAGATACATAGATAGGTAAATAGATAGATAGATAGATAGATAGATAGATAGATAGATAGATAGATAGATAGATAGATAGATAGATGATAGACACATAGATACATAGATAGAAAATAGATGGATAGATGCATAGGTAGGTAGAAAATAGATGGATAGATACATAGATAGATGACAGATAGATGGATACACAGACAGATAGGTAAATAGATGAAAAGGTAGATAGATAGATAGATAGATACATGGATAGACAGATAGATAGATTGATAGGTAGAAAAGATAGATGATAGATGGATAGATAGATGGATAGATGCATAGATAGATAGATACACAGACAGACAGATAAATAGATGGAAAGGTAGATAGATAAATAGATAGATAGAAAATAGATGGATAGATACATAGATAGATGACAGATAGATGGATACACAGACAGATAAATAGATGGAAAGGTAGATAGATGGATAGACAGGTAGATAGATGGAAAGGTAGAAAAGATAGATGATAGATGGATAGATAGATAGATGATAGATGGAAGGGTAGATAGATGGTAGGCTGATTTCTTTTCAAAGTTTGTTTTTTAATACAAAGCACTCTTTGTTCTTTATACATTATCTGTGGGTTCTATTGATATTTCTCTCCCAGGACTTACTGCCCTTAGGCTTCCTCCTCACCACACATACGCACACACTCACACACACCTCCCCCACGTACCTCGTGTCGACTTCCCCTCTCGCCACCAGCCTCTCCCAGCGCTCCCTCCCTCGGCCCGTGTGTAGCCCACAGGGTGTGCCCACCCACCCTCCCTCATCTTACACGGGAAGGGCAGTAAAGCCACACAGCCCCTCACACGCATGGGCGCAGGGACTTTGGCATGACGCTTGTCACGTGACCCTACTTGCTCTGTGCAGGTGGAATCCGCTGTCGGATGGAGAGGGAACTCAGCATCATTTTTTTTAACTTATTTATTTTTTACTGAAGTATAGTTGATGTACAATATTACATGTTATAGGTGTACAATATAGTGATTTACAATTTTTAACGTTTATACTCCATTTATAGTTTTTATAAAATATTGGCTATATTCCCCGTGTTGTATAATATATCCTTGTAGTTTATTTTATACCTAATAGTTCATACCTCTTAATTCCCTGCCCCTGTATTGACCCTCCTCCCTTCCCTCTCCCCACTGGTAACCACTAGTTTGTTCTCTGTATCTGTGAGTCTGCTTCTTTTTTGTTATATTCACTAGTTTGTTTAATTTTTTAGATTCCACATATAAGTGATAACATACAGTATTTGTCTTTCTCTGTCTGACTTATTTCACTTAGCAGAATACCCTCCAGGCCCATCCATGTTGCTGCAAATAGCAAAATTTCGTTCTTTTTTGTAGCTGAGTAGTATTCCAGTGTGTGTGTGTGTGTGTGTGTGTGTGTACACCACATCTTCTTTATGCATTCATCTGTTGATGGACACAGGGTGCTTCCGTATCTTGGCAATTGTAAATAATGCTGCTATGAACACTGGGGTGCACGTACCTTTTTGAATTAGTGTTTTTGTTTCTGTTTTTCAGATATATACCCAGGAGTGGGATTGCTGGGTTATATGGTAGTTCTATTTTCAGTTTTTTGAGAAACCTCCATACTGGACAATGGCTAGACCAATTTACATCCCCACCTACAGAGTACGAAGGTTCCCTTTTCTCCACATCCTTGACAACATTTGTTATTTGTGTTCTTTTTTGATGATAGCCATTCTGACAGGTGTGAAGTGATATCTCATTGTGGTTTTGATTTGCATTTCCCAGACGATTAGCAATGTAGAGCATCTTTTCATGTGCCTGTTGGCCATCTGCATTTTTCTCTTTGGAAAAATGTCTATTCAGTTCTTCTGCCCATTTTTTAATCTGGTTGTTTGTTTTTTTGGTGTTGAGTTGTATGAGCTGTTCATATATGTTGGATATTAACTCCTATCAGTCATATCATTTGCAAATATTTTTTCCCATTCAGTAGATTGTCTTTTTGTTTTGTTGATGGGTTCCTTTGCTGTGCAAAACTTTTAAGTTTAATAAGTCCCATTTATTTATTTTTGCCTTTATTTCCTTTCCTTTAGGAGACAGATTTAAAAAAATATTGCTATGATTTATGTAAAAAAGTGTTCTGCCTATGTTTTCCTCTAGGAGTTCTATGGTTTCTGGTCTTACATTTAGGTCTTTAATCCATTTTGAGTTTATGTTTTTGTATATGGTGTGAGAAAATTTTATAAATGTATTCTTTTACATGTAGCTGTCCATTTCCCCAGCACCACTTATTGAAGAGACTGTCTTTTCTCCATTGTATATTCTTGCCTCCTTTGTTGTAGATAATTGCCCACAGGTGTGTGGGTTTATTTCTGGGCTTTCTGCCCACACTGACCCATGTGTCTGTTTTTGTGCCAGTGCCATACTGTTTTGATGACTGTAGTTTCATAGTATAGTCTGAAGTCAAGGAGCATGGTTCCTCCAGATCTGTTCTTCTTTCTCAAGACTGTTTTTGGCTATTCAGGGTCTTTGTGTTTCCATACAAATTTTAAAGTTATTTGTTCTGGTTCTGTGAAAAATAACATTGGTAGTTCGATCCAATGTCTTCTTTATTGGGGGAGGAGCTGCCCATCCCCCACCCCTCCCAGGGCCCTGGAGGTCTAGTTGCCCAGAACGTCCAGGGGAAGCCCTTGGTCTTAGCCGGCCCCTGCAGTGCGTGTCCAGGGCTCTGAGCACCCAGAGTGTGTCCAGGGGTGGTGTCTGAGCCATGCCAGGATCCAGGGACCCCTGTGCACTGAGATCAGGAGTGTGAGGCTCAGAGTCAGGTTCCTGGTTGCACCTGTGGCCTCTCTCTGAAGTCCTGCCACCCGGGGCTGTCCTTATCCCCAGGGAAGCTCCCTTCTCTTCCACTCCTTCACATAAGATCTTACGTCATCTTCAGTGTGATTCCCAGACTATGTGCTCCCAGCAGAGCAGTCACCATGCCCAGTCCCTACCCACACCCCCGTACCAAGCATGCAGGAGGCACTCAACAATCAACTGCTAATGACACCTGAGTGACCGCCTCTTTCCCAGCAGCCATGTTTCATCCCTAGACAACACCCACCCCTTGCCTTCGTAACCAGGTGGGAAGAAACTGCCCGTAACAGAGGAATTTCTCACCAGCAGCTTTCCACTCATGGGCTAAGGGGCTTCCTTCAGCCCAGACTCTCATGATCATCCCAGAAGGATACACACTGGGCCCACACACATCTCTCTATCCAGCTGCATTTCACTTTTTAAAACTTTTTTTCCATATCTTATTTTGAGGCTGCTCATCCTAAATAACTCCCAGATGGCCCAGGCACCCACGCTGAATCACCAGTGCAGCCAAGGCTTGGGCATCGCTCTGAAGCCTGATGCCTGATTCACCAAAACCCAGAGGCTGAAGGTGCAGGCACAGTGCTTCCGATTCCTTAATCCTGCCTAAGTCTAGCTCCAACTGTGCTCACATCTGTGCGACACAGGGAAATGAGCCAAATCACTGGAATTAGGCGGAATCCTGGCAGCTGAGCACGGCATTCAGCTCCATCCTGACGCTGGGCACGGAGGCGGGCACAGAACCCACAGGTAGAGTTGGTGGAGCAGACAAACAGGCAGTAACTGGGAGGCTTCGAGTAAGAAAGATGTGGAGAAGACGGTTTCCTTTTGCCCAAATCGTCCAACCTGTCTTTCTGCATCGAGTCTGATTGCCAGGGACGCATTCCAGAATCTGCCTAGAACGAAAGGAACCAGGTGTCTGTGGACCACAGCAGCTGGCCGAACACGGTTCAGGTGCAGTGGCCACCGCAGAGGACCAAGACACAGCCCGGCCCCCAGAACCTCCAGGGCAGCGGGGAAAATAATCCTGCACAGCTGACTCCAGGCAGGGCCGAAGAGACTGCAGGAGAGGGGCACAAACCAGCCAAGGCAGTCGGGGGGGCGGGGGGGCGGTTCCTGGGGGAGGAGGCACTCCAGATTGAAGAAGGCAGGGATGGGGCAGGGGATGAGCAGAGGGCGAATGTGGTGGAGGAGCAGGGACCACGACGAGTCCGGAACAGTAGGGAGATAAGTGGTGAGGGTCACTGTCTGTTAGCACTTCCTGTGTGACAGAGCCCATGTTAAGTGGCTTGGGCCCTGCTTCATTCCCACCTCACAGCAACCCCCTGGGGGGAGCCCCACCTGTGCGTCAGAGAGAGGAGAGGAGCACAGGCCCAGCTGGAATCACAACGTCCAGCCACATCGTGGCTCCCAGGACGGCTGGTGGCCCTGGGCCATTGTGGAATCCTCTATGGGCCACGTCTCCCCACTTCGCGGGGGCCGGCATCGCCAGCAGCGCCCTTCACGGATGGGAAGCCAAGACTCAGGCTCTGAGTCCCCGGGCTGTCCCAGGGGGTGAGGCTGGCCAGAGTGGCTCCAAATGTTTGCTAAGAAGCCCGAGCGTGTGCCCGGGTCGCCCAAGCAGAAACCAGCCCCCATCAGCACCCCAGGGGAAGGCGCCGTCGTCGCTCCCTTTGCACGGAGGAGGACACTGCGGCCTGGAGAGGCTCAGCGCCTTGCCGGCTTACACGGCTGGCAGGCCGCAGAGCCGGAAGGGGACCCGGAAGCCCGACGAAGAGTCTGTGATCCGCACTCTGACGGCGCTTCGCCGCGGGACCGGGCCGCCAGGGGGCGCCGCGATCCAGCCCTCAGCTGCGCCTGCGCAGGCGCCGCGCGCGAGCCCGAGAGCGAACCCACCGAGCGCGCGCCCGCCCCGTGGAGTGCGCCTGCGCGGAGCCCGTGGCCGCGCCAGCTCCCGCCGGGGGCTCGTCGCTGGGCGGCCGGGCCATGGGGGAGGCTGAGGTGGGCGGCGGCGGCGCGGCGGGCGACAAGGGGCCGGGGGAGGCGGCCACCAGCCCTGCCGAGGAGACGGTGGTGTGGAGCCCCGAGGTGGAGGTGTGCCTGTTCCACGCCATGCTGGGCCACAAGCCCGTCGGTGAGCGGAGCGCCGCGCCGAGGCCGCGCACCCGCGTGGGGGCGGGGCGGCGGGCAACGGCCGGGGGCGCGCGCGGGGCGGACGGGGCGGGGCCTCCTGTGCCTGCACCCCCGCCGACCCTGCCCCCACCTGCGCACCCCACCCCTGCCCTCCCCTGCACGCCGCCCCCTCCCGCAGCCCCCGCTCCTGCCCCCGCTGCCCCTTCTGTACCCTAACCCCGCCCGACTCTGCCCGCTCCTGCGCCCAGCCACCCCGGCCCCTCTTTGCTCCTTCCCCGCTGACCCCTGCCCTTTTCTCTCCCCCTTCCCCCCACCCCTGCTCCCCTAACCCCCACCCCCTCCAACCACTGCCCCTCTCGCCCCCTTGCCCCCCACCTCTCTTCCCCACCCTACCTGCTGGCCCGCCCCTCCCCACAAGCTGACCCCTTCCTTCTGCAGGTGTGAACCGGCACTTCCACATGATCTGTATCCGAGACAAATTCAGCCAGAACATCGGGCGGCAGGTCCCCTCCAAGGTCATCTGGGACCACCTGAGCACCATGTATGACATGCAGGCACTGGTGAGCAGGCCCCCACCCTCCCCAGCCCTCCCAGGGCCAAAGCCCCTCCCTCCCCCAGGCAGAGCTGGGGGCAGGCAGCCCCTCCATGCCTTCTCCCTGGGTCCTTGCCAGGCCCTGGCCTCAGGGACCTTGATGTCTGGGATGTCCCACAGGGGACCAGTTGTTGAACAAGATGGCTCTGAGTAGTTTTACGAAAAACACAAGCCTAACGACGGTAGCTAGTTATTGCCTGGAACCTACCTTAGGTGGGGGGTTGGGGGGTGGTCAGTTAAGATCTCGCCAGGAGATAACTAGGGAGCTGAAGCTTGTGGGAGGGGCTCTTAGGCCGTTGTCAGCCTTGTGGAAAGTCTCCGAGTGCTCTAGGCAGGGAGGTGACCGGGTCTGAGTCCTATTAAGATGAATCTGGTGGTTTCTGTGAAAACCAGGCAGGCAGGGGCCCAGGCCTCATGGAACCCCCAGCTGGCCGTGTCTGAGGGGGAAAAGGTTAGCTAGGTCACCAGGACGGCAGAAAAGACAGGTGGGCATTCCCGGCAGAGGAATGGCAGGCATCAAGGCCCTGTGGCAGCAGGCATTGGTGCGTCAGGGGACGCAGAGGAGGCCGGGGTGTCTGGAGAATGAGTGGGAGTGGGATGTCAGGTGACCAGCAGGGTGGGAGACCGTGCTGGGGTTAGGCAAGGCTCTGCCTCTCCTCGGGACTTGGGGCTGCCCCAGCCGCCCAGCTGAGACCTGCTGCGCATCTGTGAGGTGGAGAGCGAAGCCAGGGCCTTCTTGTGTCCATAAACCGCGCTGCTGCTCGCTCCCTGTTGGTCTTGGGCAAGCCGTTTGCGCCTCGTCAATCTCCCATAGAAAGGGGAACTGACAGCTGGGCCCTGGATCTGAACCCCTGGCCCACAGTCAGTACCCTGGGAACTCGAGGACAAGCCGCTAAACTAAAGCAGGCCCTGCAGAGGGGCCGTGCCCGCCAGCTGGGGCCCCGCTCCCCGAGAATTCCTGTGTTCAGAGGCTTGACAGGGCTCCCATGCTTGTCATGTTGGGGGTCACCTGACCCCCAGGAACTTCCTGCACCCCGACTCCAGGCTGGCGGTCAGGAGCTAGACACAGATGAGTGTGGCAGGGCCCCTGTCCTGGGGGGCCCTGGTGCGGTAGGAGACAGTTGGCTCTCAGGCGCGGGCACTGGCTCCAAGGTCCTGTGGCTGTGACGCCCAGCACAGGGCCCACGTGACACTGTGGGGGGCCACCCAGGGGTCTCAGCCCAGGACAGGTGGCCCCTCTCCCCTCGCTTCCTTAGACCCCAGCACCGCCATGGAGCTGATGCCTCGGTCACCTGGGGCCTTGTAAATATGAGTCTGTGGACCGCACCCCACAAGGTGACCGTGAGCCCAGGCGCCCTCGGGGTTTGCGAAGCTCCCGGATGTTGGTTGGCACATTTACATGCTGACCACCTGGCTTGTCAGCACAGCTCCCAGGTTGGGGACTGGAGGCCCTGTCTCCTGAACCCCCTCCCGCCCTAGAGACCCTTCCCACCAGCTCACCTTTCTCCTCGTCCGGCGGTCCGTGTTTCCGGGGTCTCTGTCCCTCTGGCATGGGTGTGACTTCCCTCCGTTTTGCTTTGCTTACCTGGTTTCTACGGGGGTGGCTCTCCCTGCCTCCCTGGCTCCTTCCCCCCCGGAGACGGGACCCAGGCACCACGGCCTTTCCTCACGGCTGTCGCGGGCCCTGAAGGCGCCCTCCTGGAGGGGGAGCCCATGCAGCCGGGCCAGGCCGGCACGACAGCGCTGCCTGATTCTGCCCCCAGAGGCGTGCCAAGGCGTGCCAGCCAGCGGAGCTGCCCCGGCATCATCTCAGGTGACACTAAACCCTTATTCTTCCCATCGTGATGCCTGCCTGTGGCTCGCACTGTAGTTTTGCCTCGTCTGGGTCTCTGTGACAAGCCAGCCCCTCGTAGACTGCACAAGAGAAAGAAGAAAGGTCTCAGCCCTGCGCCTGCCCACTGCAGCCCCCAAGACAGTCACGTGTGTTCATTGGTCGCCCCTGAGTTGTCTCTTACATATCTTTAGTCACATTTTCTTTTGAACGTGACTTTTAAAATCACATTTTCTTCTTTGTTTCTTAAAAAAACCCAAAATGCCCTGTTTGCCATCAGCACGAGTCTGAGATTCTCCCATTCCCAAATCCAGAGAGGAACTTCGTCCTTCCAGACGAAATCATTCAAGAAGTCCGAGAAGGTGAGACTCGGGCGAGAGCAGATTTGGGAACTAGGAAAGGCCGAGGGCGGTGGTGTCAGGGTGAAGGTCACGAGCCTCGGGGAGTGAGCGTCACTGGCGGGTGATGCTGGGCCCTCTTGGAGGGGGAGGTCTGGGGGCCCCCGGGACGGGGGGAGGACTTCCTGAAGGACATACGCGCCTCCCGAGTCAGGAGGAGCCCCTGGCCTGAGCCGCTGCAGGTCGGGTGGGGCTGCGGCGCCCACCGCCCCAGGCTCTAGGTCACCGTAGGCCGTCTCCCCCCAGGAAAAGTGGTCATTGAGGAGGAAACGAACGAGGAAATGAAGGAAGACGTGGACCCCCACAATGTGGCCGATGATGGTAAGTATGGAGCTCGCCCGCCCCTCCTGGGGCCCTAGGGGCACAGCACCCCAGCTTGGCAAGGCCTCCCCGTCGCGGGCAGCCAGGGCCTGGCACCTGGCTCAGCAGCTGAGAAGGCCGCTTCCGTCTGCTCAGGCAGAGCCTCCCACACTGGGAGGTCACGCACGGGGCCGGCACGGGGCGGGGAGGGGGGCACGGGGCAGCCTGGCCCCAGGCCCGGTCAGTGGTCACGGGGTGCAGGAGGGTGTCCGACTGAAGTAGAACGGGTGGCGGCCGTCTCAGTGCAGGGCGAACCCCGAGGAGCAAAGACGGGCACGGCTGGGCCTCGCTCCCCCAAGGGGCAGGCCACATGGGCACCCCCAGTTCGGGAGGAGCCTTTTGGGGGTCAGTGTCATGTATGTAGGTGTAGATTTCTTAAACTGAACAGGAAGATGAAATAAAATTTTGGATATTCTGTTTTCAGCCAAATGATTTTGTCTCCCAGTTTTTTCATCTTCAGGAAGCTTGGGGAAAGCAACAGAAAAGTCCAGCAAAGACAAAGACAAGAGCAACTCAGACTTGGGGTCCAAAGAGGGGCCGGACAAGCGGAAGCGCAGCCGGGTCACCGACAAAGTCCTGACCGCCAACAGCAACCCCTCCAGCCCCAGCGCGGCCAAGCGGCGCCGGACGTAGACGCTCACAGCAGGCGGGCACCGTGGTCACCAGGCGGTCGGCGGGTCAAATGCCACCGGGCCTGCTGCCTGCCCTCAGGTGCCAGAGGCTCCCGCGGTGCCACTCAGAGCGCCTGGGCTCAGATGGCCCTTGACGACCGGAACGGCACCCGTTCAGATGCTGAGACCCGAGAGGTGTGAGCCCCGGCCACGTCCGCTCCGGACAGTCGTGGCTTCGTGACGACGGCCGAGCTGCGCCGGTGGCTAAGCGTTGGCACGGGCCTGCGGACCAGGCTGCGTGGGCAGAGAGCGGGGCACAGCCAGCAATAACACACCGACCCGCCTCTCTGCTCTGAAGAGCCCCGGTCTTCCCGTTTGTCCATCTGTCCTTCTGTCTACCGCTCTCACCTGACTGCGGCCTCAGGAGAGCATCAGGCCGCGGGCGCCGGCCCCTCCACCACCCGAGAGACTGAGAACTGGGTATTTTGCCTCATTCACTTGTACTGTAACGATGTATATAATTTGGTTGGTATTTCACTATTTAATTTTTAAGAAGCCTATTTTACTAGTGTTTTATATGAAAAAAAATACTGCAGAAGTTAAACCTGTGTTGTATTTTTTCTGAGATGTTTTGTTTTAAGGTAACAGACCACTGAGATACTTTTTGCTCAGTTTTTATATGCCGATACAGAGAATTTGTAGCGGTTATTTTTGTATTCTCAAGTAACTCGCAAACAGACCAAATGAGCATGTGGAGGGAGGCAGGACGTGGGGCTGACCCGCCGCAGCCTGGGCCCCGGGCTGACCGAGGTACACTTGTGTTTGACTGAGGGACATTAAAACACAAAAAAGCAACCTGGAGTTGTGTGATTTTGATACCAAAGTAAGTTAACTTCTCCTACAATAGGAAGTTGTATCTTTTCAAGATTTATAACTGAAGCTAACTGTGATGTACTGGATCACTTGATACAATGAATATACAGCCTAGTAACAGCAGGTTCCAGAGTGGCTACTTTGTTGCATGTAAGCAACCCTTCAAATGCAGAATGTCAAGAGAGCAAACCAGCCGGAGCTGGTGCCTCCTTCCCAAGAACAAACGAACGTGACCGTGAGAATTCCGGCTGAGCTTGTGTTGAGAGGCGCAGCCGGGCCTCCCGAGTGACGGCGAAGGTGCTCGCCCTCATCTTGACAAACCACGAGGACATTGAATGCCACCCGTCCCCCACCATCAGGAGCAGGAGGTCAGAACTGGCTGAGCCCACGAGGCCAGGCCAGGAGCTCCATGGGCTGAGGTCACCTGGCGCGGGGTCGGAGGCCGGCACCCGCTTCCCTGGCAGGGCTGACGCTGTCCGGCAGTGTCTTGCGTCAGGTTGAGTGTCCTGGGTCGGGTCTGCCGACCCTGAGCAGCCCTGGCCTTCCAGCCCGACTGCCCTGTGCGGGAAGCTGGGGCAGAAGCTTGCACCCCACAGTCAGACCTGCTGCATGGGGGCCCGTGTGGGGTAAGTCTCCAGCAGAAGATCACACCCTCGGAGGTAACCTCCTGCCACGGGGAGGGGAATCTAGATGGAGCCCAGGTGAAGTTGGGTGTGACTGGCACTTGTAAAGCGGAAGCTGGGCAGCGTCTGAGAACAAGCCTTGTGTGGCAGCAGGCAGCCGTGGGAAGGCTGTGCTCTGAGCGCCGCACGCTGGCGCCACGGCCCTGTCTCCGCTGCGTGCTTGTCTGTTCTCTGGGGCAGAGGTGGGGAGCCTGCCCGCCCACGTGCTCTCAGAGCTGCCCAGCCCTGGAGGGCACCCCAGCACCCATCAGTGCCCCCATCAGAGGCTGGAAGTCACAGCCAGTGTCTCCGAGGCCAGCTGCAAGTCAGCTAAGAAGGCCAGGCCCGTGGCCGCAGCCTGCGGTGGGCCAGCCCCACCCGATGCCTGGCAGCTCTTCTGTCGCCTGCTCCTCGGGACACCTGCCCAGGCCATCGGTGGCAGACAATTTGCAGAAATGCCCAGAGCTCCATACCTTTGGCAGAGTCACCACTGTCCTTTTAGAAAGTCGTCCAGGCAAGACGGTACCCAGAGAGGTAACAGGTTGGTGAGTCTGCAAGGAATTGGCACCAGCACCAAAAGAGGTCTTTAGCTGTGCCCACGGCCAAGATTGGCAGGTTCTGTTCAGCTCTGGGTCGTCCCCAGCTGCACAGCTTGAGGACTGTCACGTCCCCTGAGGCCTGCTAGCTGACTTGCAGGGCTGGGCGAGGTCAGCATCCCCGGGGACTGGGCTGGGCCTCAGTCTGTGTTGAACAGCCCTGAGGATGATCCCCGGTCATTTCTGCCTCCAGGTGTTTGGATCTTTGCCTGGTGCCCCCTCGTAAGTGCAGGCAGCCCCTGTGCTTTCTTATAACCATTATAATGCAGCAAAGGGGACAAGAGGGCAGACCCACGAGGACACTGCACTATGGGACTCTCTACTGGAGAGAGACTTTCCCGCTGGCCTTGAAGAAGAAAACTGCCCAGTTGTGAACCTTTGGAGGGGACACAGGGATCTCTGCCCTACTGCCCAGGAAGATGGCTTCTACCAACCATCTGAGGGGGCTTGAAAGCAGTTCAGTCCCCGAAGGAAATCTGGTGAGACTGCTGCCCCAGCCGACACTTGGAGGGCATCCTGGGGGGACACCTGGGGGACAACTTCCAGGGGGTGTCCTCCTGGGGGCATCCTTGCGGGGGGACATCCTCCACACATTCGTACGGGGTGGGGGACATGCTGTGGACAACTGCCAGGGGGGCCACCCTTCGGGGGACATCCTGCCTCAGGTCATCCTGAGAGGGCACGATGGTGGAGAGAGGTATCCTCCAGGGGGAATGTTCTGGAGGGGAAGGGACATTCTGGGGGGTGCTCTGGGGGACAGGGACCCTCTGGAAACATCCTCAGAGGAGAGGGCATCCTGGGCTACATTCTTCTGAGGAGGGCATGGGGGCGGGGCTTCTTCCAGGGGATGGTTCTGGACTTCTAGGAGGTAAGCATCCTCCAAGGAAAAGATCTCCAGGGTGGGGATCTCAGGGTGGAGGGGAACATTCCCGGACAGTGGAAGAGAGACTTTTCAGGTTGGTGGGTTGGGGAGGCAAGCATCCTCCAGGGAAACATCTTTTTGGGGGACATTTTCCCAGGGGAAAGGGATATTCTGGGCGGATCCTGAGGGGGCGTCCTCGGGGAGCATCCTCCAGGGGGCCTCTCCAGGGAGAAACCACCAAGGTGGGCATGGGTGGCGGGCAACCTCACGGCGGAAGGGGGCGAGCGTCCTCCGGAGGGGCTTTCTCGGGGTGATGGGCCTCCTCCAGAGGGACATCCTTCAGGGGGCCTCCTGGGGATGGGCCTCCTCCGGGCGGGGCGGACGGAGTCGGCAGCCCCGGGCCCGCCCCCCGGCACGCCCCCGGCACGCCCCCGGCACGCCCCCGGCACGCCCCCGGCACGCCCCCGCGCTTCCTCCCTCTATCACTTTCGCTTCCGCCGGAGCGGGTCCCGCCGCCGCCGGAGTATGGAGGACCCGGACTGCGACTCAACCTGGGAGGAGGACGAGGAGGAGGACGGCGAGGGCCCGAGGGCCGGGGCCGACGAGGATGGCGAGGCCGGCGCTCCGGGGGACGTGGAGGCCGAGGCGGACCCGCGGCCCAGCGCGTTCCAGGTGCCGCCCCCGCGCGCTGGGTACCCGGCGCCCCTGGGGAGGCCGCGTTGGAAGAGGGGGCAAGGCCCGGCTCCTGGAAAATCGTTCCCCCCCGACCCCGGGGCCGGGTGTGGAGGCCCCTCCCGGAGACCCGGCTTGGGGCCCGGCTCCCCATCTCCAGCGGCTGCCCTCTTCCCTGCCCTGTCCTCCTCCCCCATCGTGATCCCCAGGACACCCTGAGATCCGCCCGACCCCCTCCCCCGCACCCCCCGCCCCCGCACCAGGGCACCTTGCAGGGAATCCAGGGCCACCCTCAGACCCGTGTCCCCAGGACCAGATCTGCGTAAGGACACCTCCTCAAGGGGGTGGCCCCGCACATCCTGGACTCCTCTCTGTCCTGCCCCAGCCTCAGGCCCTGGCTCTGTCCTCTGAAGAGGCCCCAGCCCTCAGTGCTGGCCCCCTCCACTGCTCCTCTCGGCCTCCTGGAGCTCCCTCCTCCACCCTGGCGCCGCTCGGGGGGCACCTCACCCTGCCCCGCTGTCCAGGACTCCAGCTTCCCTCAGGCCCCGGAGCCCCCAGCCTGCCCCACCCCCACTGATCCTCAGCGTAGCACCCACCCACTCTGGCTGGGGCTGACCTCACGTCGTCTTGGAGGTGGCCTTGGAGGCTACATGTGTGTGGCGTGCCTGCGCCAGGGTGGCCGGCTGTGCCCACCGGTTACTCGTTGTCACCACTGGTTACTTGTCATAACCATGGTTACTCATCATTACCAGCGGTTACTTGCTAGCGCTCGCCAGGTGTCACATTCCCGGAGTGGGTGCAGCTGGGGTTCCGGGTAAGAGGGAAGGCCCCAAGTGGTAGCTGACACCATGTGTCCCCCTCACTTTGGGATGAGGGCGTCCTGGCACCATGTCTAGGGACTCTTGAATTCCAGCCTGTGTGGTGTCAGGGATGGATTCTCCCTGTAGCAGATGAGAGCTCTGGTTTTTCAGGTTTCTCTCTGTGTCTTGGAGTGGTCAGTCAGCGAGAGGGACCCCAAGGGGCTCCTGGGCCTGGCTGGAAGGCCGGCGGCCTCGGCACTTCTCTAGTGTTTCAGGGAGGTAGGCTGGGTAGTGGTCAGGGTCACAGGAGTCACAGGGCAGGAATCTGGCTCTTTCCGCAGGCAGATGCCCACTGGGCATGGTGCAGCTTAGGTGAGAGGACACTGTCACCACCATAGTTCCATGGGCCACGCTCCTAAAGCAGTGCTCTGGCACCTTGACCTCCCTGTGAGATGCCCACAATCCTCTGACCTCTTTCCTGTCTCCTTCCTGCTATGGCTTCTGTCCCTCTACAAAGTCCCTATCCCCTCTCCCGCAGGGGCCCCCATGGTCCTCTCTGGCTGCCCCACACTGGGTCCCAGCATGGCTTTTTGGTGCTTCGTCCTGGGCTCTGTCATTTGTGCATCTGTGGGGCTGGCCCTGCTCTGAGCTGTGCACGTGACCAGCATCGGTCAGGACCCATTCTCTTGAGATGACCCAGGGAGGCAGACAAATGGAAACTGATGGAGGGGTGGGGCCAGCTTCTGCTGAGTTTCAGTTTCATCTGCTGTCCATTGGCCAAACTGGCATCTGGCTAAGAAGCCCACCAGGGGAAGCATCTGGGGCCCCTCCTGGCAAGGCCACTACCCTTAGGGACACAGACCCTTAGGTGACAACTTAGAGCACAGTGCAAGGAGGAAGTGCTGGGAAAGGCGGCGTTCCCAGGGCAAGGTCATGGGGTGTGATCCAAGCAGGGTAGCCAGCAAACATGGGAGGAGAAAGTGAAGCTAGAGTTAGGGGGGCTCCACCCCAAGAATGCACATTGGCCTGGGGTTCCTGAGGGCTGGAGCAAGCAGCAGGGGGCCAGCCTCACTCCAGCTACTCCGACCTCTGATTTTGCTGACAGCTAGCCCAGGTCCTTGCTGCCGTCACCAGGATGGGGGCTCCATGGGGTGGGTCCTGCTTGCTGGCTGCCTTGAGGAGTGGGGAGGGTCTCCTTGGGGGGGGGTCTCATCCAGTCTCCTCTCTTTCCAGCTCAAGGTGACAGGGTCCCGAAACTGGCGAGCGGTGCGGGACACACGCAGGTACCGGCACCACTACCCGGTAGGTAGCTGCCTGCAGCGCCCTTGCCCCCTGCAGCCCACCCAGGACCAGATCCTCCTCCCGGAGAAGGCCAGCTGGACAGTGTCCCATCAGCCCTTCTCAGACAATGTCCCACGTCCTGCCGGACACCCCAGCTGGGCCTGCTGTTCCTTCTCTTAATCATGGGGTGACAGCACGGCGCCCTAACTCCCATCTCAGTGCTGTTACCTTTAAAACACGTGACGGCGCCAGCTGGCAGCTCGTCCACAGGAGGCCCGGCACCGCTAGCCCATCTCACAGCCTCCTTTCCCTCAGCCCCGGCTCCCTGCACCCAAGAGTCTCAGGCAATCCCTGGGATGTCTTTGGGGTGCAGATGAAGGGGACCTCCCAGCCCTGGCCCACGTTGGTGAGGGGAAGGTCGTTGCTGGTGGTCAGAGGTGGCTGCTGTCCCCCAAGTGTGGAGGCTGGTCCTCACCTGTGGGGTGGGGGGCCCAGACTTGGCACTTGGGGTCTTCACCAGCCTTCAGGATGTCTGGAGGTTCACGGGCCAAGAGCAGACACCCCCTCCCTCCCACCCATCCCAGGAATGCTTTAGTGTGAGGGGCCCTTGGAGGCAGCCTGTTTTGGTGATGTCCTGACTGGCACCTTTGTCTGGCTCCTCAGGATTTGGTGGAAGGAGATGGCAATGGTGACATGCCCAACCTGAGTTTCTACAAAAACGAGATTCGGTTCCTGCCTAACGGTGTGTACCTGCTCGGCTGCTGGCAGCTCCAGCCTCGGGGGCTCCCTTCTCCCCTCTGCCTGTCTGGTCTGCTGGGACCTGGTCTGGACACGTGGCTTTCAGATAGCCCCACGGTGCCCCCTGGAAGCTGCTGAGGGGCTGCCAGGGCCCCAACTCTTGGCCTGGATCCACTGGCGAACATGCTCCGAAGGGCCAGGCAATGAACGTTGGTGGCTTTGCAGGCCGCACCGTCTCTGTCCGACTACCCGACTCTCCCTCTACAGTGGGAAAGCAGCATGTGTAGGCTAACAGGAAAGAACAGCTTTTACGTTTTTAAATGGTTGGGGAAGGTTTAAGATATAATAACGTTTTGTTACATGTGGAAATCTCACGAGACTCAGATTTCAGTGTCCGTAGTGAGGCTCCTTGGAACCCACCCACGCCCTCGCACGTACGTGTTGTCTGTGGTTGCTTTCCTGCCACGGCACAGGCCGGTGGCCGCACAGCCTCAAGTGTTCCCCTCCTGGCCCTTTGCAGAAACAGGGGCTGCCCTGCGGGAGACCAGGCTGCAGGGTGGGGCTTGGCTGCAGGTTCTGTTTGAGGGCAGAATTCTGGCCAGCAGCCTGTGCTTTGTGGGGTATGGCGAGGCCCCCCTTCTGCAAAGACAGGTGCAGGTTTGGGACCACTTGTCCTTCCCCGATGGGGCCTGCCCACTCAGGTCTGCCCTCCCTCAGCAATAAGGGTCCGCTTTCCAGGTGGCAGAGTGGCAGTCGGCCAAAGTGGGGTTAAAATCACACGAGCTGTGCACAGCCTGAAGCTGCCAGGCCCCGAGGTCCTCACGAAAGGGGCAGAGGGTGGTGGGGGGAGGGGCTCTCGGGAGCCCTGGCTGACTTGTCCCCGTGGGGCTCCCAGGCTGTTTCATTGAGGACATTCTTCAGAACTGGAAGGAAGAGTACGACCTCCTGGAGGACAATCACTCCTACATCCAGTGGTGAGTGGGCAGGGCGGGGCCGAGGTTGCGGGGCGGGGCTCCGGAGGAGCGGCTTGAGGCCCCGCCCAGGCTGGAGCCTGGCTCCGCCTCTCCCAGGCACAGCGCTTACTGAGCAGGTGCACTGCCCTCAGCGCCCAGTGCCCGGCACTGCAGGCGGGACCAGCTAAGGGGAGACCGGGTCCTGCAGTCTGGGTTCTTCTGGGTTCTCCAGCTGTAAACAGCCTCTGCCCCTGGGAGCTGACACCGGTCTTGGGGGACAGGAAAAGCAGCAAACCAGCTGGCTGGAGGCCCCACGAGCCTGTCCGCGGAGCCCCTCTGCCGCGGGGGCGGGTTCTAACGGTGCCTTGAGGCGCCCCCGGATGCTGCCCCACAAACGCAGTGTCCTTTAAGGACAGCTTGCAGGGAGCCAACCTGGGGCACAGGGTTTCCCGGGGAATAATTCCACAGCGTTAATGACGGGGGGAACAGAAGAATGTGAAAATGAAAAGGAATGGAGGGCTTCCCGGGGGGTGGCTGGCAGGTGCCCTTGCTGCCGAGTGGGCGGGCTGGGACTTCTGTAGGTGGGTCTGTCCTGGGCCCTCATCCTGGGCACCCTCCCTGGAGCTCTCCCACCCTTGCCCCTTGGCTTTACTGACTGGTGAGAACCCGTGGCACGTGTGTGGTCCAGCCAGCCCCCGGAGGCAAGCGGAGAGCCGCCCCAGGCTGCCCAGCCAACGCGTGCCAAGTGGCTGGTGGCCCGCGTCTGCCAACTGATGGGGCCCGTGCCATCTCTTCCTTCACAGGCTGTTTCCCCTGCGGGAGCCAGGAGTGAACTGTCACGCCAAGCCCCTCACGCTCCAAGAGGTCGAGGTGAGCTCTAAAGGCCAGGGGAGGGGCCTGGCTGGCCACAGGGGTTCGCGTGCCCCTTCAGGAGCTGCTGGGGGTACAGGAGCTAGAGGAGCCCCTCCCCCCCAGCCGTGTAATTATCTTCCCTCCCAAGTGGGCCTCGCCTCTGCCCCCAGTGCTCCTTGCAGGCTGCCAGAGAAATCCGCCTGTGAGGATTGCTCACATCCAGGGGTCCAGGGCAGGGGCCACGAGCAGAGTCAGAGTGACCGGGCTCTGCCTTGGGCAGCTCTGCTGGTTTGGGCTGGATTGGGGCTGCCCTGGATGGTCGGGAGGGGGCTCCAGGAACCAAGGAGCCCACGAGAGAGGCCAAGCAGGTGCACCAAGGAGACAGGGTGGGTGCTTGCTGCCCCGTGTCCAGCCCTGGAGTCCCTGAGGTCCCCTCTCAGGTCAGGGAGTTCCTCTTGGGGCCACGGCAGCACCTCAGGCCTCGGAGAGACCTTGCGGCAGCTCTGCGTGAAGAGAGCATCCCTGGACTTCTGCACCCTGGCACTTCACCCTAAGGGGCTGAGCCGAAGCCCCGGGATGAATCGGGGACCGAGGGAGGCGTGCGGCCCCACAACTGCATTGGCGCCACCCTGAGCTCCCTGCTGCTCTCCGGGGGCGTTTTCCAGGCGTTTAAAAGCTCCACAGAGGTCAGGAAGCGGTTGGTCCAGGCCTACGAGCTCATGCTGGGCTTCTTCGGAATCCAGCTCAAGGACCGAGACACGGGCCGGGTGTGCCGAGCGCAGAACTACCAGAAGCGCTTCCAGAACCTCAACTGGTGAGGACGCCCCTCAGCCCGGGCCCAGCAGCTCGGGGGTCCGCACGGCCGGTCTCAGGTGGGGAGGAGCACCTCTGGGGAGGAGGCCTGCAGGGCCGGTGCCGGAGGCTCTGGGCGTCCTCCTTGCTTGCAGAGCGCAGGTGGGCCCCGCCTGATAGGGGTGTGAGAGCTAAAGAAAGCCGCGTGAGTCCACAGGCTTCTTGGCTGTGCCCTCCTGCCCACGTGGGCATGGGTCAGGTTGTCAGGGGGGCTCCAGCACCTTCACAGCGTCCCTGAGCCTTGCACCTGCTGGGAGTGGCAGGCACGCCCCCCTCTCCCGCCTTGGGAAACTCAGGGCTTGGGGGAGGCACAGAGCGCGACTCTGCTGATGGTGCAACCACCCTTGCCCGTGGGTAACTGAAGCCCCCGCCTCTGCAGGGTCCCCACCTGGTCCTCTTCCAGCTGAGGTGGGGGTGGGTGTTCCATGGGACCAAGGGGACAGTCACCCTTCTAGAGGATGCATCCCAATCCCTCATCTACATGATCCAGGTTCACAGGCCGTCTTCTCAGGGACCGGGGCCCTGCAGGGGGAGCAGGTGGGGACGGGGACGGGCCTGTGGGCCGCAGTGTCTCTGCTGGTGGACATCAGGCCCTTGGGGTGGGGGTGGGGGGAAGGGTGGGCTTTGGCTGAGCGCTGCCCACCCCCGCGTAGCCCTGCCAGCGCCCCCTGTCCCCTCCAGGCACAGCCACAACAACCTCCGCATCACCCGCATCCTCAAGTCTCTGGGGGAGCTGGGCCTGGAGCACTACCAGGCGCCTCTGGCCCGCTTCTTCCTGGAGGAGACGCTGGTGCGCCGGCAGCTGCCGGGCGTCCGGCACAGCGCTCTGGATTACTTTGTGTTCACCGTGCGGTGCCGGCACCAGCGCCGTGAGCTGCTGTACTTCGCCTGGGAGCACTTCCGGCCCCGCTACAGGTTCGTCTGGGGGCCCCACGACAAGCTGCAGAAGTTCAGGCCGTGCTCTCCTCCCTGCTCGCCCCGGCCGGCCCGCCCAAGGCAGGCCGACGGGGAGGAGAGCCCTGGGGACCCCCTCCTTGAGGCCGGAGCCCAGGGGCAGACCTGCGGGCCAGGGAGGCATGAGGAGGGGGACCCGGTGGCCCAGGGTCCCCAGCCTCCCGGCACAGAGCCCCAGGACGCTGGAGCCTTGGAGAAGGACCAGGGAGATGAGGCGGGCGAGGAGCAGGGGCCAGAGTCTCCAAACCCCAAGGAGAGCAAGAAGAGGAAGTTGGAGGCGAATCTGCGGGAGCGGGCCCCAGGGGAGCCGGGCCCGAGCGCCTCGGAGGTGGAGAAGATCGCCCTGAACTTGGAGGGCTGTGCCCTCAGCCAGGGCAGCCTCGGGGCGGAGACCCAGGAAGTGGGCAGCCAAGCCCCGGAGGAGGCCGAGCAGCCCTGCCCCCAGCCCCTGGAGGCCAAGGTGGCTGATGAGGTGAGGAAGCGAAGGAAGACGGACCAGGGTGCCAGGGATGGCACTGGGGTGGCAGCAGGTGATGGCACCCTGACGCTGGCCACCACCCAGCCCCCTGCCCCTTCAGGGTGCCCAGTGGCTGAAGAGGGTGAAAATGGGGTCAAAGAAGAAGCAGATGGCCAGGCAGGGCCGGAGCGGGGTGCCCCCGGGAGCCCAGCCACTGCAGGACCCGAGGTGGATGAGAGGGCTGAGAGGGCAGAGCCCACGGAGGCAGGGCCCTCTGTCCAGCCCGGAAAGCCTTAGGGAAGGGTACGCCCGGGGCCCGGCCCTGCCCTGCCTCAGGCCTGGGAGCCACGTCGCCACTGTTCTCAGCGCCCAGCTCTGCGGGCCTCTCCCTGCTGGTCACTGCAGCCACTACTGCAACTGCTGGCAGGGCAGGTCCCGCCCTTGGGGAGGCCAGGTTTCAGCACCCTTCTTTCCTCGACCTCACTTCCCGCCTCTTTCGTCCTCTGTGCCGCTGCCCGCCCCCCACCTCTGTAACTTGGCTCCTCATGGCCTGGGGGGTGGGAGGGGGTACCATTTTCTTAGTCTGGCGCAGAGGCCTTTTCCGAATAAACTCATTTGACTTTGAGTGTTTGGGCGTCGAAGGTGGCCCTGTGGGTGGCCGGGGCAGGGGAGGGGCTGGTCTCATGAGTGATGCTGGCTGGACACCCTCTGGGTGCACGTGGCCCGGCTGTGGCACCACTTTGCCCGTGGGAGTGCCTGGGGTGCAGCAGTGGTGCAGGCCTCCTGGGCACCCTGACCCCACAGCTTCCCAGAGCCTCTGGGGCTGGACAGCTGGTCCCTCGGCTGCCTTTTGTCACCGGTTCAGGAACGTGGGAGCAGTGTTCAGTGCGCCCTGATTTGGGGTTCCGTGATGTGCCTCGGGGAGCAGGCTCAGTGGTGCGCTCTGTGGCTCTGTCCCCTCTGTCCCCTCCCTGGCAGCCGCAGCCGCCCCTCACCCCATCGGTCCTCCACACAGGGACCCCCTGGGCCCTCCGACCCGGCGTGGGAACGGAGTGCCTCCCTCCCTCGGCAGCCCCCACCCCGCAGGACATGCTACCCCTGAACCTGGCTTTCCCCCCCGTGCCAGGACCGCTGCCTTCCTTTCCACATCAACACCAAAGATGAGGAGACTCGGAAGTGATGGAGGTCACACCTGGGGGGAGGGGGAGGGAGTTAGGGGCTGGGACCTGGGTCCCGTTTTCATGCTCCCCACAGCTCCTGTGGGGAGGGGGATGGACAAACTGGCAGCCACTCGCTGGGGTAGGTGTGGGGCATAGTGTCATCAGGTCCTCGTCCAGGCCATTATGGGGCTCAGGTTCAGATGGAGAAGCTTGGAGTGTGAAGTGAGAAGTGGACCCCACTGGAGCAACCCTTGGGGGGCGGATGTCTGTGCCCAGCAGTGGGGCCTGGGGACGGGAGGGCAGGCAGCTCGGGCCCACCTGACCCGCAAGCTTCGGGGAGAGTGATGGCCCGAAACAGGTGGGCAGTGACACCGGACTCTGACAGGTGGATGTGAGGCCAGCCTTGTGGCCTTCCCCAGGCCACTGTGGCTATCTGGGCTTCGAGGCAGGGGCTGCTCTCCAGGGGGAGGGTATCTCCTGGCAGCAGGTGGGAGGGTCTGCACAGAGCTGGGAGTGGGTTTGTAAGGCAGGGGGAGTGGGATTCCAGGCACTAGGTCTCCCTTGACTTCGCAGCCAGGCTTCCCCTGAGTCTGGTCCAGCGGGAGCCCTCTGACGCTGTCAGGCAGGCGAGCGCAGGAAGGAGAGGGCGCCGGGCAGGAGGTGCCTTGGAGGTAGGGGTGGGGTGAAGCTGCTTGCCTGGCACCCAGCCCCACCCTGCATCTCTGAGGATGTCCTAAGATGACTCTGAGTTGGCTGAAAGGCTGGAACTTTGGAGATTCTCTTGGCCCTTCCTGATAGAATTCACCCTCCCTTTGGAGGGTGCGGCCAAGCCTGATGAGCAGCCCACAGCTGAACCCGACAGGGAAGGGAGGGTTTTAACTGTTTCGGGTTGCCTCGCTGCAGGCTCCCTCCTGGGCTAATTCCCGTCACCTCAAAAGCCCTGAGTTCTCACCTGCAGAAATGAAGCTCATCCTAAAGTAGCATTTCCCAGGGAATTCTAAAGACTCAGACACCTGAGGCGGGGCTGGGATTCTGAGCATTCAGTGAGCTCTGTAGGTGACCTGGATGTTTGAGTGTCCCCTGGGGGGGGGGTCATTGTGTCCTCCTGGCCCCAGGTGCTGCCCTGTACCCTGCTGTCCCCATGTGCTCCCGGGGTGAAGCAGAGCGTGCCAAACTGGCAACCCCTGAGCTGCCAAGGCTTGTGAGAAACGGGAACAGCCAACACCAGCCTCAGGGCTCCTGTTCATCACGCTTTTGCTCGGGCCTCAGATCACGGTGGGCCTTCCTTCCTCTCTGCAGGGCCCCCACTTGGCTCTTGGTGGGGGTGTGCCGGGTGAGAGTCCGGCCTTTGCCTGTGCTGGTTCACATGGATGGACCACTCAGTACAGTTAAAGTTTGGGGAGAGGGCCCTGGGGGCGGCGTTCCAGCCTAGCAGGCATGGCCCTAGAGTCTATTCTGCCCACGGCAGGGCCCTGGAGTGGGAACCGGGGCCGTGGTGGGCCCTGTCTGACCCCTGGCACAGGCGTGTTCACCCTCTCTGGGGGTCTTCCTGGGCCTTGGGCAGCCTGGGTCCCTCTCAGGACCCTGCGGAGGAGTATGGGACTCACCCACCCCGCTGACAGGACTAGGACTGACCCTTCTCCAAAGGAGCCCTTCAACGTGGGACTCCCCCTCTCCACACCCTGGTCGAGGACCAAGGGGAGAAAAGAGCCTCTTTCTTGCTTGCTAAAAGGTGTATGTGTGTAACTCACCAGTCCCAGGATAATTTTAACTCAGAGGCTGGCCAAAAAAATGCCACTGGGTTTCTTTTCTCCCCCTGACTGGCTCGGCAGGGAGGCTCGGGGCAGCGCAGAAGCCCCCGCCCACCCAGGTGGGCCCAGCTGAATGGGGGGCTTGTGTGAGGGCCAGTGGGGCGGGAACTGGCGTCCAGCCCACCACCAGCCCCGCCCGCCGAGCCGAGCTCAGGCCACTGCCACCCCGCCGGCTCCGCTCAGAGCGTGTGTGCAGCCATGGCCGGAGCCCCCGCCCTGGCCCTGCTCCTGCTTGGGCAGCTGCTGGCCGCCACCGTGACCGTGACCGAGGCGCAGGTGAGCGCGGGACCCCGGTGCACTGGGTTCGCCTTGGAAGGCGGCCGGGGTGGGGGTCCGTGGCTCTGAGGTCGGCGTTGAGCTGCACAGCCAGGGAATAAGCTCCCCGCCTCGCCCCGGGGTCAGCGAGGGAGCCGGGAAGCCCGGGGCCCCTGGGGACGGCGGGCACAGTCTTGTCGCCCCATAGCTTCCTCGCCGTCGCCCGGCTAGCCTCCACGGACGCCGGGACACCTCGGAGATGCGCGCAGGGGCTGCCCCTCCTCACCAGGCAGGGTCCGGTGCCAGCGCTGTGTCTCCACCAGAGAGACACAATGTGGCCTTTGTTCCTTGCGGGGCTCAGCCCCGACGCAGCCCCTCCTGCCCAGGCGAGGTGGCAGGGGATACTGCCAAGGCCCGAGGGTCTGAGGGGAGCCGGGGTGCGGGCCCGTGGACGGGCCCTAGCTCTTCTCCAGACTGGCAGGAGGGGATGCTCTGTCAGGCTGACCCCAGGGCCAACCAGGGGGACCCCCCCGGCCAGTGGGAGAGGGTGGGGGTGCAGCTGCCTGATGACATTTCTCCATTTCAGAAAGTGGGACCTCGAGGCCCCCCCGGCCCCCGAGGGCCACCTGGGAAGCCAGGCAAGGACGGCATTGATGTGAGTGTGGGGGTAGGGATGGCCGGGGCGCTTCTGCAGGGTTCTCGCTCCCGCCCCAACCTCCCTGAGCCCCAGGCCTGATGGAGAGAAAACTAACTGCACCTCCCAGGGCTGGGGCGATGAGCCAGCACCCCGGTGGGATGTGAAACGGGACAAAGACGATCCTTGTTCCTTCTTGGGGCGGACCCCCCGGGGATTGCCTCCCCAGGACAGGCGGGGGTGGCTCCGTGGTGCTCTTTGGGCTGGAAGTGTGGGCACTGGGTGTGTGTCTCTGGGTCCCCGGAGGGGCCTGCACTCCTCTTTTCTGGGGGTAAAGACTGTCCCCTGGGTGGGTCTCGTTGGCGGCTACTAGAGGCTGGAGCCAGCCTTGGAGGGCGCTGGGGGGCTGGCTCTGCCCCAGAAGTGGCATCCTCCAAGGGCGCCCCAGCCTAAGCGTGGCCTAAGCCGTGTGGGAGGCAGATGAGACCCTGAAGCCTGCCCCCAGGACCCGACGGGCTGAGAGCCCCTGACTCAGCCACGTCCGTGAAAGTCAGGGCCCTCCAGGCCTCTCCTCACCAGTACTGCTCCCCGGGTAGAACCTGCCTCCTTCTGAGTCCCCAGGGCCCTGCCTGGCCCTTGATGGTCCTGAGTCTCCCTCCCGCCACCCCACCCACAGGGCCGTCGCTCAGTGTGGCTGTAATGGGCCCAGGACCCAGGTGGCCTCCCCTCCTGGTGGGGCTGGGCACTTGGCGCCCCAGGGCTCCCCAGTTGTTCCCTCTGGGGACGTTTCCACTTAAAACCTGGCCTGAAAGCCCCGGGTAAAAGATTTCAGAGCCAGTGGCCATCAGGGTGGAGAGGGTGCTGGGGTGCCTTCCCGGGCCTCTGTGTGTCTGAAGGCTGCCACCTCCAACCGGGTTTCTGGAGTTTCTCAGGCAGGCGGAGGGGTGGGGCTTCATGACGCCTCCCACCGTTTCTGGGGTGTCCCTGTGCCCTCAAAGTGGGCTCAAATCCCCAGTCTGTCCAGCTCACCCCTCTCCCCACCACCTGCCTCTGCACCTGGCCCCAGAGGGGAGGTGCCTACAGGTGTGGATGATGGGGTGAGGGGCTCCTTCCTGCCTCCTGGGGCCTCCTCTGGGTCCCAGCTCTGCTCCCCTGGGCGGAGCTTCCAGAGGACACTTGGTCACGTGTGGGCATCTCCCTCTCTGCAGGGAGAAGTTGGTCCTCCAGGTCTGCCCGGGCCCTTGGTGAGTGTCCTGGCTGCGGTGTGTAGGGGGGGATGGGGGGGGATGGGGGGGGATGAGGGGGAGGCGGCCTCTTTCTAGTCTGGAGGGGACGGGTGGGCCTAGAGCAGGGGGGGTCATTGACACCCTTTCCCACCATGCTGGGCCCTGGGTTGCCAAAGGGCGGCCTTGGAGCAGGGGCAGAGCGGGAAGAGGTGGGAGGGGAGTGGGTGGGACTCAGTGAGTCTCTGGGCAGGGTCTGGCTTTGAAGCTTGCTTGGGCAAGTGCCCCGGCAGGTCAGGGAAGAGGTCCATACAGACCTGCACATCCAGCCTGTCAGAGGTCCCACAAGTGAGCCGGCCTGGAGCTCTTCGGGCCCTGGAATTGAGGGTTCTGGGCTCACAGAGGGGCCCACAGAGGGGCCCACAAAGGGGCCCACTGGCCCTTAGCTGGGGAGGCCAAAACGTCTGGGTGAGTGTCCTGCAGATGTGACCGAAGAAGGGTTGAGGGGCAGCTGGAGGGGGAAGCCCTCCTGGGGCCAGCAAGGGGTGGGCAGGGCAGCAGGGAGGGCTGGGGCTCTGGTGGAGAGGGGCCCATCTAGGGCTGCTAGGTTGTGCCCCGCTGGAGGACACTTTTCTTCTTGGTGAAGGCCAAGACTCTGGCTGGAGCTTCCCTCACGCCTCTGCCCTTTCTCCCCACAGGGACCGAAAGGGGCCCCGGGGAAGCCAGGGAAACCAGGAGAGGCCGGGCTGCCGGGACTGCCTGGTGTGGATGTGAGTGTGCCGGCCCCTCCTTCTCCTCCCACGAGCCCCCCACTCCCCTCCCAGCCTGGAGGTGTTCCATCCCAGCGCCCAGGAGTCAGATTTAATTGCTGTTTTCCTACTGGGCCAGCTCAAGCAGGAAAGCCAGGCCCAAGAGTGTCTCCGGATGTCCCCCGGCAGGGTCCCTTGGCCTCCATCCCATACCCGTTAGCGTCTGGCCCTGTCTGCCAGACGACAGCGCCAGCGCACAGGAGAGGTGAAAGTCCCGCCAGCTCTGGCTTCTCTGGGAACAAAGGCCCATTATCCAGACCCCTCCGAGCCCCAGGGTGCCTGCGTCAGGGGCTCCTCAGGAGCTTAAGGCCTGGCCCCAGGACCGGGGGCTTTGCAAGCACAGGAGGGGATGTCAGAGGGGAACTCTCCTGCCCGCTGGGCTTGCCCACCCCAGCAGGTGCTCCAGCCGCGGGTTTCCCACCAGGTGGGCAGTGGGTGGGGCCAGAGGGGAAGGTGCCTGACCCGAGGGTCTTTCTGATCTCTCTTGACTGGCTTTAGTTAGGGCGGGGCCCATGCCTGCTTCTTCCCCCTGAGAGGGCACGTCCTTCCCACGTGACCCCTTCAGCCCTCCTTCCACCTCCTTCCCCAGGGTCTGACTGGGCAGGATGGACCCCCTGGACCCAAGGGCGCCCCCGGAGAACGGGTAAGGCAGGCACCGCGTCCAGTGGCTTCAGCTCAGGGGCGAGGTCCCAGCCAGGGGCAGCCAGACTGAGCACCACCTGTCCACAGGCACAGGGTGTGGGTTCTGAGGGCAGCTGCTGTGACTGCACTGGCTGGGCCCCGCCCCTGCCGTGGGGTGGAAGGGGGGCCGGAGGGCATGAGGACACAGGGCGATGAGTGTCCCCCCCGCCCCCTCTGGTCAGAGCTGTCCCAGCCCTCAGACCGTGCTGGGGGAGCTGGTATGGCTGTGTCGTGACCGGCCCCACATGCCCTCCTCCTCCTCTGGTGAGCCGCTGCCCCTCTCTCTGCGCCCACCCTAGGGGCCCACGGTCACCCAGCCTGTCCCCCGAGTCTGACCACTGTTCACTAAAACCCCCTTTCTGACCAACCAACTCCTCTCATGGCTCCAGGTGCAAAGCTGAGACCAACAACTCCCTCTCTGTTCCCCCTTCGAGAAGTGACTGTCCCCCAGCCCTGGGGTGCAGAGGGCAGTGGGGCTGTGATGGGGGGGGAGGGAACCAGGACGCAGCCCTGCCTTTGGGAACTGGGCTGTAGGAGTGTTCTGAGTGGGAAACAAGGAAGAGAGTCGCTGCCTGCAGCCGGCAGGTCCTTTGATGTTTCCAAGGACGTTGGGGGAGTGGGGGAAAGGCGGGGAAGGGAGGAGGGGGACTAGCTCCAGGCTTTCTGCAGGGAGCCTGGGGCACAGGAGGGGAGGGGCCTCCCAAAAAAGGACCTCATCCTTGGGATGCAAGGCAGCAGGAGGCCCAGGAGGGTGCTGGGCGGACAGGCAGGCCAGCTGCTGGAGGTTTGGGGCGCCCTACTGTGGACCAAGGAGGCCGGAGGGCTTCCTGGAGGAGCTGGGCATCAGGCTATTCCGTGTGGCTCAGGTCACACCTGGCATGTGCCTTCCTGGTGGCCCGTTCTGCCTGCAGTAGTGCTGCCAGGAAGGGAACTTTTCTGGCTTTTCCTCAGCAGGACTGTTGGTAAAGGACCAGTCCCAGGCCCCTGGGACATCAGAGGTCCCCCCACCCACTGTCGGTCTCCTATAAAACAAGAAACCCCTCCTCAGGGGAGATGGACTTGGGAGGGAAGGGAACAGGTTTGCAAACAGAGGAAACGGTGCCTGGGCCCAGCCCACCCCTGACGCCCCCTTTCCTTCTGCAGGGAAGTCTGGGACCCCCAGGGCCACCTGGGCTGGGGGTGAGTACTGTCTTCTCCTCCTGGTGGGAGTTTGAAGGGCCCCAAAATGCCACGTCTGCTGCCCCTCTGCAGCTTCTCCTGGGGGCTGGTCCCTGGGCTGGGGTCCTAGGTGCTATCTGGGCTGTGCCCTCTCATCCCCAGCAACTCACCTGACCAGCTCAGGGGGATGGGGTGGGTGGTGGGCAACTTCCTCCCGTCCCCAGCAAGTTCTGACCCCATGCTTGGCATTGCAGGGCAAAGGCCTCCCTGGATCCCCCGTGAGTACCGATAACCCTCGTGCCCCACCCCCACCCCCCCGAGCATGCCTGCCACACCCCGAGCCAACATGGCCACCAGGTCCCAAACCAGGGCTGGGGGCGGGGGGGGGGCTTCTGGGCAGGGGGAACAGCGAGCTGACCCCTCACCCAGAGTCCCCATGCTTCAAGAGAGGGCAGGCTGGCCCTGTGTAGGGATATGGGAGCCCGGTCTGGACTCCCCTGGGGATCCTCAGAGCTCCTTGGGTGCAGACCCCCGTCTCTGACTTCTTACCTCCCCCAGGGAGAGGCAGGGGTGAGCGGCGTCCCAGGTGGAATTGGCCTCCGGGGCCCCCCGGTGAGTGGCTGCCAGGACTCCCCAAATGCAACCATGGGGGGGCCTCCCCGCTTTCCTTCCCTTTTCCCTCCCCCTTCACCGCCTCCCTGCGCCCCTCCTCTCCCTCCCCCTCGCCCTCTCTCTTGGTGGGCCTTCGTGGCTGACGTCCAGGACAGGGCAGAGCAGACCTCAGGACGCACAAGGCTGGGGTGGGGCAGGTGGGCAGCTCCGGGAGCGCCCCCATAGGGGCATCTTCGGAGTGGGAGGCCCCTCTCTGGAAGTCGCTGGTCCCCTCACCTCAGGTGGGGGCTGGTCCTGCTCCGTCTAAGCCATAATCCCCCCACAGGGACCCTCTGGACTTCCAGGCCTCCCTGGCCCCCCGGGACCTCCCGGCCCCGCTGTGAGTACTGGGCGGGGTTCTAGAGCCTCTCAGGAGGAGCCCCAGGCATGATGACTGCTTGGTGGGCTTGCCTCCCCTGTCCCCAGGGTGCCCGTCCTCAGGCCCCCCATGCCCCCCGCCCCAGCACCCATGTCCACGTGGAGAGTCCTGGCCACACCCCAGACATGGGCCAAGTCCAGGCTGGAGCAGTGTGTGTCAGCTGACCCAGGGCTAGTGAGGCTCAGGCCTGGTGGCCACCCCGCCCCAAGGGCAGGTGGTTTCTGTCATTGTCACATGCCCTGCCGGGGGGTGGGGGGGGACCAGCAGTACCTGGCACTGGCCACGGGGGGATGAAGGGCCCCTGAGTCCCCTGGAGGTCTTGAGTGGGGGGGGGGAGGGAAGGGGGGGCCATGTCAAAGCTGGTGTCTCTCTGTTCCAGGGTCGCCCAGGGGTCCTTCCCGAAGGCGCTACTGACCTTCAGGTGGGCACGTGCAGCCTTTGTGAAGCCCTTTGTCGGGGTGCCTGTCTTGGTGGGAGGGGCCCGTCTGGAGAGCACAGGAAGGCAGGGACGGGGGGCCGCTAGGGATGGGTTCAGTGCCGGCGGCACCAGCTCTGGGTACGGCCCCCCCTGAGCTGCCCCTCCCCGCCCTCACCGGTCTAGCCCTGGCATGCGCAGCAGCACGAATTGAACTTAATTTAAGCAAAATCACGTGAGGACCCATCCCGCTCCTCGGCACCGACAGGCTCCGGGTGCGGTCAACTGCGAGCTTGGCTGCCCTGGGGCGCAGACAGAAGGTTTCCCCATCACAGAAGCTTCCAGACCAGAGTCTGGGACCCACTTTTGGTTGTTGAGCTTTGTCTCTCTTGTCAGAAGAAAAACAGTGACTTTGGAGGCCTGGGGTTCGAGGGCTTCGCTTGCACAGCTGTTTGTGGGCCGGGCCAGCACCCGGCCTCCTTGGAGGAGCGGCTGGAAGTTATTAAAGGGAGAGCCTGGCCCAGCCCGCTTGCCCACTGGGGCCCCCGCTGCCCTTCTCTCCCCCACCCGTGTCCTGAGTGCTTGACGGTCGGTGTTCCTGAGGGAGGGTTTGGGGGTCTTCTGGAAAGAGGAGGACAGCTGGGGGAGGTGGATGTCACCGGCTCTGTGCCAGAGCAGCCGTGGAATGATCCAGACACCCCCGTGCCGCCCCTGCGTTCGCCGAGCCCGCAGGCGCGGGGCATCCGGCCTGTGCCCGAGGACCACGTGTCCCTCCCTGAGGCGCCTCTGGCACCGAGGAGACCCCCGAGCAGAGCTGGCTGCAGAGCCGGGCGCGTGATGAAGGCCCCTTTGTGAAGCCAGCAGCCACCAGGCTGAATAGCTGCTTTGAACCTGCACTGGGGCTGAGACATCGGAGCCGGCTGTGAGGAGGCGGCCGTGAGGGGCCGGCGGCCGTGGTCTGGCTCTGCAGCCCCTCACTGCGCCCCACGGTGGCCCTGAATGAGGCCCTGTCTGGGCTCCCCAGGAGGCCCCCGTGTGGCCCGAGCTCCCCTTCACCCGCCCCAAATGGCCCATCTCCGGGCCCCTGGGTTCTGATCTCAGCGCTGCCCCTGTTTTACTGGGAGGGGTCTGACCATTCTGTTTCCCAACAGTGCCCGGCCATCTGCCCGCCAGGCCCCCCGGGGCCCCCAGGAATGCCAGGGTTCAAGGTGAGCGGCCACTGAGGGTTGACTCAGACCCCAGCTCACCTTCACACCCGGTAGGAGGCGGCGGGGCCCCCATGTGGGCGGAGGTCCGGGGGGAGGTGGGCGTCCAGAAAGCCTGCCCTGGTTGCAGGATTGTTGCGGGAAGCAAGGGGGGCTGGCCCCTGACCTGCTGGGGGACCTTGCTCTGTCCCTGTCCCCCTTCACCCCAGTGACCCGCTGGGGACTGGGGGGGCATTGAGAGAGGGCGTGGGGGAAAGCTGGCCTCAGGCCCCCAACCCCCTTCCCTGGCCCAGCCCTGCTTCTCCCAACCGGGCCTCTGTTTCCCCAGCTGGGCTGGTGGGCCAGGCAGGCCTTAATTGGCTCAGGGCTGCTTGTGGGGTCTGCTACCGTCCACCCGCCGCTGTCTTTCAGGGACCCACCGGCCACAAAGGGGAGCAAGGAGAAGTCGGCAAGGATGGCGAGAAGGTGAAGGCGGCTGGCGGCTGGCGGCTGGGTGGCGCCCCGGGGGGTGGCGGGGAGGCACAGGCGCTTGGGGGCACGGGGGCTGGGACTCTGGCAGGGCTGGGGGTGCCTGGCTCTTAGAGCCGGGTGATTTGGGGCAGGGTCTCTGGACAGAACCCGCAACACCTGGCCTCACACGGAAGCTCCCTGAGCTTGGGCAGGCCCGCTGCGGGCTGGAGAAGGTGGGCCTCAGCCCAAAGTGGCCCCCCGTAGTCCCTGCCACCCTCCCCCCTGGCCACTGCCCTGGAGGGCATCTGCATCCTCCTGCACAGGCTGCGGGCGAGGCTGGGTGCCCTCCAGCGCGGTGCGAGCAGCCGGCCCGCCACGGGAGCGGCAGAGGCGCCCCGCTCGGCAAGGGCTCTGGCGGCGGGGTGGGGCAGTGGCCTCGGAGAGGTGCGGGGAGAGCGCAGGGCTGACGCCACCCACCTCTCCTGCAGGGTGACCCCGGCCCCCCTGGGCCCCCTGGCATCCCAGGCACGGTGGGGCTGCAGGTGAGTAAGGGGAGGTGTTGGACAGGTGAGGATGTGGGGTGGGGACAGTCCACCAACTCCCAGGACGGGAACCGGGTGCGGGTCCTGAGGCAGGGTTTTGGGGAATATACCAGAGCCCTTCAGCGGCTCCTGGGAGGTGTGGAATATACCAGAGCCCTTCAGCGGCTCCTGGGAGGTGTGGAATATACCAGAGCCCTTCAGCGGCTCCTGGGAGGTGTGGAATATACCAGAGCCCTTCAGCGGCTCCTGGGAGGTGTGGAATATACCAGAGCCCTTCAGCGGCTCCTGGGAGGTGTGGAATATACCAGAGCCCTTCAGCGGCTCCTGAGAGGCGTGCGGTCGGGCGGGCTGCCGGCCCAGGCCCTGCAGCTCCAGCTCTCTCCCTGCAGGGTGCACGGGGCCTACGAGGATTTCCAGGGCCACTCGGACCCCCCGGGGACCGGGTAAGTCCACTAGCCCCCTGCCGCCTGGCCCTTGAGGGGGGCTGGGGGGCCACCTCCAGACGTTAGATGGGCCCCTTGAGCACGGGTCCTCACCAGTGGCCACAGGTGGCCTGTGTGACCGCGGCCCTCTGGGCCTGCACTCACTGGATGGTTCCCAAAACCGGGGCCTGTGAAGGCTTTTGTGGCTTAGGGCCAAAGGGAATGGGAGGGGCAAGCAGGGGAGGCCTTGGCAAGTGGGGGAGGGGGAGGGGCTTGGGGACCGCTGGGGGGCTTGGGCGGGGGGCTCCCGGCGGGCCTCTCCAGATGGAGCCAGGTGCTCTGGGGGATGCTGCCCAGGCCTCAGAGGGGAGGCTCAGGTGCCCCTTCTCCTCCACAGGGTCCCATCGGGTTCCGAGGGCCCCCCGGGATCCCAGGAGCCCCTGGGAAAGTGGTACGTGTGTCTGGGGGTGGGGGTGGTCCCGTGCAGGCCCAGGCTGTCTTCTCTTCTCTCTTGCTCACTCAGACGCCTCCCCCAGCCCCACTGGGCTGCCCATCCCATGGGCACACCTGGGGGGAATCACATGTGGCACACCTGGGCAGGTACCAGTGGACACACCTGGGGGGAGGGGGCGAGTCCAGAGTCAGCCTGTCCTTCGTGGGAGATTTGCGTTCTCTCTCTTTCCAGACATGAAGTGAGGTGTGGTGAGTGTCCCTTGGGCCTCTGTGACCCTCAGCATTGTCTTCCTGCTCTCCCACCTTCTTGAGTTAACTCTCTCCCTGTGCCCCCTTGTCATTGCAGGGTGACAGAGGCGAGAGGGGCCCAGAGGGGTTGCGCGGCCCCAAGGGCGATCTCGTAAGTGAGAGAACCTGTGTTCTCTGGGTCCTTCCTTGGGAGAACCTGATCCACGGGCCGGGGTGGGGGGGATGGACGGTAAGTCCAGGGAGGCGAGGGGCAGCTGCCCTCTCCTGCGGGTGGGGGGGAGCCCCTGGACAGTGCCAAGCTGGGCCTGGGGGTCCCAGCCCTCCCCCTGCCCAGGCAGCTCCCCCAGGAGTCCCCCGGCCTTGTTGCCCCCGTGGCTCCTTGAAGCTACTGTCACCTCACCAACTCCTCTCCAGAGCAGCAGGGCAGGGTCCGGAGGACCACACTTCTGAGCGCGAATCCTGGCCACTAACATCCGTCAAGAGGCCCTGGGCAGTGGGGCCCGACCTTGGGCCAAGGATGCCCAGCTGTGAGATGCAGTAACACAGAAAACGATTCTCGGGTTAAGCAGAACATAAGTGAAGCCGAGAGATAATTAAGCATCTCGCGAAATGAAGTGACCGTCTCCGAACCAATCCCGTCTTCCCCCGGCCTGAGCCCAGCGGCCGGAGGCCCAGAAGGCGGCCGTGTGATGCCGCAGCAGCCACAGGATCCTAAGATAGCGCCCGGGGTGACGGGCCTTTTCCCCTGGGGGTCGGGCCTGGCCTACACAGCTGTCGCCTGGCCCAAGCTCAATAGCCGGAGTCTAGAAAGTGGTGTGCACAGCACGTCTAAGGCTCCCGGGCCTACCTCCCCCGCCCCCCTCCCCTGGACCTAGTGAGGTATCTGGGAGGAGCAGTCCCCGCGGGCCTGACTGCAGTCCCTTGCGTGTCTTTCAGGGCAGGCCTGGTCCTAAAGGCGTCCCTGGCATGTCCGGGCTGGTTGGAGAGCCGGTGAGTGCCCGTGGATGCCAGCCTAGGGGCGGAGGGGGCTCTGCCGGCCCTTTGCTCCCTGCCCTTTGCACCTGCTTCCCCGGAGAGTCATTCTCCTCCCACGGCCCTGGGCTATACTTGGGCCAGCTGCCGGGGCCACTGGCCCTCCCTTGTTTCACTCTGCTGTCGCCTTCTGGAAATGCCTAATTGTGGGTGAAGGGCCCGCACACTTGCGTTTGGCCGGAGGCCACAGAATCTTTTGCCGTCTAGACCACACAGAGGTAGAGGGTCTCGGGCTGAGCTCATGTGCATTCCAGGGGCACGTGAGGGCGGGTGGGGGAAAGGGTGGCACAGGTGGGGGGCATTCTGAGGGTCCTGAGCACTGGCCCTCCACACCTGTGCCCCCTCATCCCTGCTATGTGCCCGTGCTCAGCCCAGACCCCCACTTCCTCCTGGCTCCCTCCCCATCCTGGCCCTAGAGGATGGGCCCCTGGGAGGCCCCCTGGGGTAGCACAGCCCGGCAGTGGGAGGCTGAAGGAGGGGAGGAAGGGACTCCAGCTGCTCTCCTGCCACCTTCCCAGCACATGGCTGTGTCTGAGATTCCAAAATTAGTCAAGCCTGTGGGATTCAGCAGGCCTGAGCCCAAATCCTGGCTCCCAAGCCTCAGTTTCCCCGTCCGTAAAGTGGGCACAGCAGAACTTCCCTGGGGCACGTGAAGAGTCTGGGTGGATGAGGGACGCGGGGGGGCAGCGTGTGGTCTGGGTGCATCCTCACCGCCCTCATCTGCACGATCGGAGGGCAGCACAGGTTACTACCTGCCCCGAGCCCAGGAGGGCAGACCTAGTGCAGGCGGCTGGGGAAGGGAGGGGCCTGGTGGGCGTGGTCTGGAGGGTGACCAGGCTGATTGCCCACTGGGCCTCACACCATCCGCTGTCCCCAGGGCATGCCGGGCAAGGATGGCCGGGACGGTGTGCTGGGACTCGATGGCGAGAAGGTTGGTACTGGCTGGCGGTCTGCAGGGGAGGAGGGGTCTGCAGGGGAGGAGGGGTCTGCAGGGAGTTCAGCCTCCAGGGCCTCAGCACCCCATGTCCCCCCAAACTCCCACAGGGAGAAGCTGGTCGCAACGGTGCCCCAGGAGAGAAGGGTCCCAATGGGCTGCCGGTGAGTGCACGGGGCTCCTGCCGTGGCCCCAGGGACAATGCCAGTGGTCATCTCCCGTGGGTTCCTGAGTGGGGGCGCCTGCAGGGGGCTGTGCATCAAGGCCGGGGAGGCTGCAGGAGCCCCTCACCCTCGGGGGGTGCTCTGCCTCTGGCCTTGTATGCTGACCTCTGACCTCTGACCTGCAGGGTCTCCCTGGACGAGCAGGGTCCAAGGGTGAGAAAGGAGAACTGGTATGTGGCTTCTTTCTTCTGGGGAGGGGAGGGAGGGGGAAGGAAGTGGGGAAGGGGGGAAACGGGGAAGGGGGTAGGCCGCAGCCTGGATCCTGGGCAGAGGGATGTGGGCAGAGCTCACGCAGGGCTCACCCTTCCCCTGCAGGGCAGAGCTGGAGAGCTGGGTGAGGCTGGCCCCTCAGGAGAGCCCGGTGTCCCCGTGAGTATCTGCAGCCCTCACCCCCAACCCAAGTGTGTGCGGACCCCGCTAACACCCTCTGTCCCCCTCCCCGAGTGTAGGGAGACGCTGGTGTGTCCGGGGAGCGTGGCGAGGCTGGCCACAGGGGCTCAGCGGTGAGTCGGGGGAATGGAGTCTGGGGTGGGGGTGGGCACGGGGCCACAGCCGAGTGGTCCCCTTTTCTGTGTGGGCTGCGGTGGCGTTTTGGATGCATGAATGGGCTGAGCCTGTGAAAGCTGGGACATGGTGGTGGCCAGGCTCGAGCTGTCCTGTCCTTGAGACCTCTGTGCCGAGGAAGCAAAGTCCCAGCACCCAGCCGGCCGAGGGAGCACCCCGCCTTGGGCCTGGGAGGTGTGGTGGAAGCAGCCCCCCCCACAGCCCCACCACAGACCAAGATAATGAAGACACCGGCATCGGTGCCCCGCGCCAAGTCCGGCTGACGCACGGGGCCCGAGGGCATGCCTGACCTCTGCGACCCCCAGCTGCCCCCCAGGATCCCTCCCACCTCTTTCCCCAGCAGCTGGGCCAGGTGGCTGGGGACCAGCTCCCGTGTCTGCCCAGCCCCCGCGGGGGAGGCGGAGCTGCACTCACACTGTCTGTCTGTCTTTCAGGGGGCTCTGGGCCCGCAAGGCCCCCCCGGAGCCCCTGGTGTCCGCGGTTACCAGGTGGGTGAGGTTTGCGCCCAGGGAGCCCAGGTGGGCCAGCCGGGCTGGGGAGGGGTCTCCACTGGGCTCCCTGTGGGTGCTGACGCGCTGGGTCCTTGTCTGTAGGGCCGGAAGGGCAGCATGGGAGACCCCGGCCTGCCCGGCCCCCAAGGCCTCCGAGGCAGCGTGGGCGACCGGGTAAGTGGCACCCCACCCACAGTCCCACGGGACACACAGAGGCGCCACGTCAGAGGCCCCCAGAGGCACCTCACACCGTAGGTGCGCAGTAGTCGGGCACTGTGGGTGTCCCTATTGTCCCATGATATTTGGGACACAGAGGGCCCCAGTCTGGGTGACCGGAGGCTGTGGGCTGTGTCCGGGCTCCAGCCTGGCCGCGCTACACCAGGTCCCAGGGGAACCTCAGGTGTCTTCCTTGGCCATCCGCCCGCCCGCCGGCTGGCAGTGACAGGACCCAGGAGCTGCCATCTCTGGCACCCCTTCATCCCGGGCCTGGTGGGCCACAGAAACCACGGCCTGGGGCTGGGACAGTGGGCCCTTCCTCAGCCTTCAGGCCAGAAATGCCAGGGGTCAGGGACATGCCAAGGGCACCAGGGCCTCCAAGAGGTAGAGAGAGAGGCCCTGGCACTGCGCCCGTCCCCGTGGGGGCCAGGGGCCGGTTACTGTATCGCCCCCCGGTCACCCTCACCTGCACTTTGAGGTCACAGGGAAGTTTCACTCTCTGGACCCTTTGGGCAGGTTCTTCCTCATGCTGCTATCTGAGCAAATGGACAGTTTTTATTTTAACATTTTCGGGGTGATTCTGGCAGTTCCCAGACATGCCCCTAATCCCGCAGTCCCCTGGGAAGATGATCAACACGAGCTTTGGGCCCTGACTCGGCAGCTCGCGTCGGGAAGTTACCCTGGGATCGTGTGAGTGAAAATGCTGCATGATCCAAACTTTTTCTGGTGATGCCGAGCCCAGAGGCCTTGCCATCCGGCAGCAGGGCCCATGGAACAATCGCGCACCCCATGTGGGGCGAGGCTACGAGCCCCTAAAAAGATGAGGGCTCTACAGGAGGATCCCAGCACTTAGGGGCCAGGATGCCGAACGTCTGGGAAGGAGGCTGTTTCCACAGCAGCCCGGGCGCCCCCCGCTCGTCCTGGCTCCACAGCGGGTGCGGGTCGCCCAGGGATCCCTGTGGTTTCTTTAACGCTGAGCCTTTCTCTGCCCAGGGCCCGGGAGGAGCTGCAGGCCCAAAGGGCGACCAGGTGAGCGACCGGTGGTCAGGTCGGCTGTGGGCTGCCCGCTGTCTTCAGCACTGGGGGGCATCCTCCTCATCTCTCTCATCTCCCTCCCTCTCCCGCCGCCCCCCCCCCCCCACCAAGGCTGACAACTCTGGGCACCCAGCCGGACCCGGGGCCAGTTGGCTCCTGGGTGCAACGGGGGCCGCCTGTGGCCTGGGCGGCTCCTCCGGGACCCTCAGAGTGGGGCGTGTTCCCTGCTGGCCATCTGGGTTCCAGGAGCAGATTAGAAAAGTGTTTGTTCTCCAGGCAGCACCTTCTCTCTGGAGGGCCCAGGGGCAAGGGGGGGCCACAGCTCTGGAGGATCTAGAAGAGTCTAAACCCACCTGAGGCTCTGCTTACTGTCTGCTTGGCGCCTCGGCCTGGCCCTGGGTCTCGGGCACCGGCTCCCGCCAAGGTTGGAGGATGGCGGCGTAGACAGTTCTGCAACCTTGAGCCGTGTCGTTTCAGGGCGTCGCGGGCGCCGATGGCCTTCCTGGGGATAAAGGAGAACTGGTGAGTATGACTAAGTCGGCCTCACTTTTGACAACAGAACTCGCCACGTTCGGGGTCGGGGGTTGGGGAAGGGCAGCATCTGCAGGTCCAGGCTGGGGTGGGCCGAGCTGAGGACCGAGGCGCAGCTGAGGTCCTGGCTGCTGACAAGGCGGCCCCAGGCCCAGCTGTGGGGTTTTCTGCCCCCTCCCGTGCTCCATCTGCAGCTCCAGCATGAATTAGCCAGAGTTGAGATTGAGCTACAGAAAACTCTGCTTCCACAGAGCTAAAACTCGGGTTGAGTTTAGAATAAAACCCTGATGGAGTTCATCGACAGAGTCACACCTCGGGCGGTGACTGAAACGGAACAGTCAGGGGGTTTGGGGATAAAGATCTCCGTGGCTCCCACGTGGTGAGGGTCTCCAGTTGTGTGACCGAGCCCTTCTCTGAGTCTGGAGAAGACGGAAACGGCTCAGCCCCAGGGACCCTCGTCTCCAGCACAACCTTGTAGCCCAGGGCCAACTTTTCCCAGCTTGAGCCGAGGTGATCTCAGTTGTGTGCGCGAGTGTTGTTCATCTTGGTGAGTTCCTAGATGACCTTGACACACGGGACCCTGGGAACAGCCCCCCGACCTGCTCCACCCCTACCTGCGAGGCAGGCAGTGCCCCTCACACTGTGCTCTCAGCGACTTACCACTCAGGCTGTCTGAGCCGCAAAGCCTGGTCCCTCCACCTCCCTCCGGCTTCGAGGGGGGCCACCAGCTGCGGCCTGAGCGGAGGGCGGCGGCACGGATGGATGAGCGGTCCCGGGCCGTCTGCCGTCTGGCTGGGGCCCAATCCCCGTCCACGCCCTGCCAGGCAGCTTCCTGAGGTCACAGCTGGAGAAGGGGGAGCCTTAGGCCCAGAGACCCTCAGCTCCGCCAAATGTGTAACAATAAAGACGCAAGAGGGAGGGGATATGGGATATATGTATATATATAACTGATTCACTTTGTTATAAAGCAGAAACTAACACACCATTGTAAAGCAATTATACTCCAATAAAGATGTTAAAAAAAATAAAAAACAAAGAATGGGAATAAAGTAAACATGGATGAGAAAAAGTACTATGCAGCTAATAACACTCTTTAGGGAAAACAAGTTTAAAAACATCAGTAGCTATAATACAATCTCAGCAATATAAAAAGAAGCCTAGAATAAAAAGGAGTAACCACTGCGGCTATTGTGATACCATCAAATAGCAGCTTCATGGATGACTTGCTTTGCTCTTCCGTCCCCAACTAATAACCGCTAGACTGGTTCCTGGGGAAATAATTCCCACCAACTAACAACACGCAAGTAATTAAAATGCACAACTTCCCCTCTGCTCTTTTGCAGGGTCCCAGTGGCCCTGTCGGACCCAAAGGAGAGGTGAGTGCCGGGCAGAGGTTGGCTCCTCGGGGCCCCCAGGCCAGCCCCGGGGCACTGACGGCCGTGCAGATCACAGAGGCCTGCTCTGGTCAGAAGTCAGGAAACTGCCGGCCCTTCTTCTTCTCCCAGAGGGGGCAGCCCATGCCCTGACCCACCCCTTCCTGCTGTTTCCCTCTAGTCCGGCAGTCGAGGGGAGCTGGGTCCCAAGGGCATCCAGGGCCCCAACGGCACCAGCGGCGTAGACGGCGTCCCAGGCCACCCTGGCCCCATGGGCCTCCAGGGCGTGCGCGGCGTGCCTGGCATCACTGGGAAACCCGGAGTCCCGGTACGTGTCTCCTCTCTGGAGCCAGTGCTTATTGGTGTCGGGCTTTTCCTGGATTTAGATCAAGTCTCTTCTAGATGAACAAGGTTACTTTGCAGAGTGTGACAGTGGGGGCGCCTCAAGGAGATGCCAGCGCGCCCCCCAATACGATGATGGATTTCGGGGTGAATTTCAGGGGAAAGAGGCCAGTGAGCAGCACGTCAGGGAGCTGTGTGGGGGGATGGTCAGCGGTGAGTGCCCTCTGCCCTGTCCCGCCCCGCCCGCGGCTCCGCCCCTGGGGCTGCAGCCTCTCCCACCCCCAGCCCCAGCCCCGCCCAGCCTCACCCTCCGCCACCTGCCGGCCGGCCCACCGCCCGCGGTCCTTGGGGTCTGCACCGGAGGGGGCCCCCTCCCCGCAGGGCTCACCGCGGTGCCTGGTGCACGGGGGATGGGCTAAATGTCTGCTGAATGAAGTGGCCACGAGGGTCAGGCAATCGCGCCCTTCCAGCTCTGACAGACCAAGTGGGCATCTTTCGGCCTCTCCGGTTCACGAGCTCCCTTCTAGGGCTGTGATTCACTCTTGGGGCCACCGAGGACCATGACCGCATTTATCACGTACCCAAAGCAGTTAAAGCCCTTTTCAATCAATGAACAAACTTCCTTTGAAAGGCAGTATATTCGCGCTTTACGTAACACACTTCTGATGAACAGATGTCTGATCTTTGTTTTCCAAAAGAGCAAATCGCACAGCTAGCCGCGCACTTGAGGAAGCCCTTAGCACCGGGGTCCATCGGTCGGCCGGGTCCCGCCGGCCCCCCCGGCCCCCCGGGGCCCCCAGGTTCCATCGGTCACCCCGGGGCTCGAGGGCCCCCTGGATACCGCGGTCCCACCGGAGAGCTGGGAGACCCCGGACCCAGAGGTGAGTGCAGTGCACCCACCACGCGGCCACACGCCGGAGCCCCCAGCCATGAATGCCCCCGCCACGCAGAGAGGCTCCCCTGGGGAGACAGGGTGGGGGAAGAGACCCAGAGGGGAAATGGGCCCAAAGTCACCTGGCCTTCAGCCAGGGTCCTTCCGGCCTTGCCGATCCGTGTCTGACACACACGTCTGAGCTGCCTGGGGGCGCCCCCTCCCCTCCCCTCCCCTCCCCTCCCTCTGGGTCCACGGGCTCATCTAGAAAAGCCCTGGGAGGTTGAGCCATTGCTAGAAGCCGCCTCGGGTACAGCCCTTCATGCTTTCAGGCCCAGCTCGGTTAATTCCTTATTAAACCCACGGGTGTGACAGCGTTTTTCAAAATGTGATGGTTTTCTCAAATACCATTAGAATAACATTTGGGGGAGGACAGTTGAGAAGAATGTGAGGAATGAACGAAAAGGAGCCCCATTTGTAAGCAACAGCACTTCCCTTAATGAAAACTGGCATGTGCAACCATTTCTGTGGCAAAAGGCAAAAATTAGAAATCAACAATCCATTTTAAGGACTGTAAAGAACTAGGAATGAGTTGAAACGAGGTGAAAATCTTGATCCCACGCAGGGGTGCCATTGTAGGGATGCTTGGTGCCCAGACAGGGAGCTGCTGGCCACTAACCTTTTCCAACAAGGCCTTTAACACTTAGTTCATTTTAAATTCTAACCAACCGTTTGCCACTGCAGCCGGCCTGCCCCCAGGCAGCTAGCCTCACGGCCCCAATTCAGGATTTAAAGTTCGTGATTGCAACTTGTTCCAAACTTATTGACCAAATAATTTTCTGTTTCTGAAAAACAGCTTAAGAAAAAAGTTTCCAAGGGAAACTTAACTTATGTGAGTTCCTTTTATCCTCTGTGAGGTTAAGTTAAAATACCTCAGCAGGTGAAAATGCTTCCAGAATTAGAGGTATCATTTCATTACTGTTAAGACGCTGGGAGATTGAATAGTTTCAACACTAGAGGGCAAACGTGTCAAATGCACCTTCTCACCCCGTCCCAAGTTTACCATCAGACATCTCCCTGTTGTCTTGGAGACGTGTCTGAGTTCTGACCGTCCCTGGGCCGTCTGTGCCAGTACAGTCTGCGGGAGGGATGGTTGTCCTCAAAGAAAGACCAAACAAGGTTTTCTCCAAGTAGGGATCTGAGTGCCTTTAAGACTTTTGAAAATAAAATTCAAAAATAGCATTGACCACTTTATGGGTTCTCAGAAAAACAGCACAGCAGAATTCAGGGGAGGCCGCCACACGTCGCGAGGTCAGCGTGTTCCCTGGGGCGCCTGCCTCGGGGTGGGGACGACCGAAGGTTATTGTTTGAATTAAACGAGAATATATACTGTAGTTCTTCAGGCAGAAGCCACTGTCACTGCTGGGCTTCCATCTCCCCCCCGGGACACAACAGATCAGGGACCTGCTCTGGAGGCTGGGAAAGCCCAGGCCCCACGGGAGGCCCCGACTGCCCGGCCCTGGGCCTCCTGATCCTTTGTAGAAGGTGTGCTACCGTCCGCGATGGGAAGAGGGACAAACACCAACGGAAAGAAAACTGGTGCCACTGCTTTTACCATCAGGCAGGACAGAGCGCGCCCAACAATGCTGCTTGGCTCACTGAGCGTCACTGTGTTGACAAGAGGCTCAGATTTCCCAGAATATCACTCAGGATAAGCTGTCTGCAGCCAGCGTCACACAAAGCACAGGCCGACAAGCGGGCCCTCGTAGCGGGGCCTCAGCTCACCTCCCGGAGACCACAACCAGTTGGAGGCGGAGGAGTGGAGAACACAATTCAGGGGACATTTTAAAACACCTTAGATAATTTGTCAAAAGTCATGTTGAACATAGGAATACAGGGTAAGCACTCAGCTGCTGAACAGGCATAAATACTGTGAACAAATCAGAAGTCCAGAAGCGCTGCTCTGAGGCTGGCGAGTCACGTGGGGGGTGCATTCTCTCAAATCCATCCAGCCCGACACTTTGCTGTGTGTCCTTTTCTAAACGTGTTTTGATTCAGTAAAAAGCTTAGGAAGCAGGCACCCTACTCGTAAAAAGGCAGGATCACACACTCGCCGCAGCAGAAGTCTGTCTTTGAACCTGAATCAGGGCTTCTAAGCAAATGCATATGTCACTTGCCCTTGACAGGAAACCAGGGGGACAGAGGAGACAAAGGCTCAGCTGGCGAGGGCCTGGACGGGCCTGACGGAGACCAAGGGCTCCAAGGTATGAGGCCGCTGTCACTAACGTTACACGGGCACCTCTTCTGAGGGGATAACTTTTCTCCTGACAAAGCACCCGTAGAGGCCAGGTTAGGGACTGTTTTAACGACCCTTTAATCAGATCGCCCTGTGTCTGTTTTAGTTCAGGAGTTTCAGTTAAATTCTGTTCAACTAAAGCCATCGAGTATCTATTTCAGTTAAATTCTAACAGAATTTCCTCTTAAGTGACCCACATGTACCCTGGATGTTGACACTTTTCATGTTGCATATAAATACTTTGCCGAGAGGGAGGAGGGCAGCCCCAGCCGCGTTCCATCCCGAGCCTTCTCGGGGGCTGTCCCGGGGCCACCGCATCTGCACACACGTCCCGGGAGCAAACACACACCTGTCGGCCCAGCTCCTTGCTCACTCCACCCCTCCCCGCACCCCCAGCTCCTGGTTTCTCCTCTGCTGACCTCCTCTGCCGTCCACCTGCCCAGGTGCCCACCACCTGGTGGGGGGGGGCGCTTTCTGTCTCACACCTAGTCCATCCCCATGGTTACCACCATCACCGTCAGCATCCCCCTCGCTCACCCCAGACCCATTCCTCACATGGCGCCAGCGGACTCTTCTCAAGTCCGAGCTGCCCTGCTTAGGACAGAACCCAGACTCCCACGCCCTGGCCTCTGCCCTCGCTGTTCTCCGGCCTGAGCGCGCCTCCCCTGGGCCCCTCCCGGACTTAAGAAACGAGCTACAGAAACACAAGACTTGGGTTGGCTGAACGGACACACCACTGATGTCCTCTCTCTGTGTCTCCACTCACCTTCCTGGTCTGTCTCAAGGACCACAAGGCGTGCCCGGTGTTAGCAAAGACGGCCGCGACGGGGCCCACGGAGAGCCTGGGCTCCCTGGCGATCCTGGCCTTCCCGGTGCTGTTGGCGCTCAGGGGACCCCCGGCATTTGCGACACCTCCGCCTGCCAAGGAGCCGTGATGGGAGTGGGCGGGGACAAATCAGGTCCCAGGAGCTCCTAAAACACAACTTCAGGAAGCGGGTGAGAAAGTGACGCCGACTGAGGCAGCCAGCTGTGCCAGGACCCCGCGGGGACCAGCAGCGTCCTGGCACCAACGGTTGGGCGCCGCCGTGCCGCCCAGCGAGGCCTGCCCCTCCTTGTCCTCAGCGGCAGCGACTGGACACTTGGCCCCCGAGAGCATCCTCCATCAAGCTGCTGTCAGAGTGTTCTGTCTCCACGTGTATTTACAGTGGTCCATTCGGCTGTAACATCATACCTCAGACACAGGCCTATGTAATAAAATCGTCAACCCAACATTTCAGAGGGATCTAGGGTGTACATACAGAAAGTTTTGTACAATTTCACGAGAGAAAAAAATATTCAGCAACTTGTTTACATGGCATTTGTGTAAAGGCTAAGATATCGTTTCAATAAAATGATATATGAAATCTTCAGATTAATGACTGGCCACAGTATTACAAAAAAAATAAAGAATTTAATGTACAGTATCCCTTCCATACAAAGGTCTCGTCTGATTTGCCTGCCTCCTTTGTGTACAAACGTTTAACTATCTCCCATTGACAGTATTTATTGAAAGTGACTGTATTGCACTAAAGTCTATTGGTATTATCTATTGTAATAAATAAAGCCACTCATTTGAAAAACTCAGTTCCAAACACTACAGTTTATTACACAGAAAGTAATGACTCTCAATATGAAAATGAGGGCATTGAAGCAATCTACCGTGACAATATTTCATTTATGGACAAAAGTGCCTTTAAAGGAGATCTCTGGAAAATTTCTAGCAAAAAGGTTTAAAATAGGACTGCATTTTGCAATACAGTTCTATGCAGCTAGAAATCATTACAAGGGGAAGCGATAAACAAATGAAATAAAATGTCCAAACTACTTACAGTTAAGAACAATTTAACTTGTTCTGGTTGCTAAGGGGGCATATTTAAAATGTAAATAAAATAAGTAAAAAGCAATGTACCTTCTAAGACTAAAGAAATTACAAAGGATGTTAATTTTTTAAGTTATCATGTTAAGAAAACATGATGGAATCAGACAGATAATTGAAAAATTACTTACTAATTGTCAAGATGTCTTCATCCACAAATGGTCTAAGAGGACATTAATGGGTAAGCATTTTGTTTTAGATAAATATTTTTACAAAATGTGCTTTCAAAGTCCCCACTGGAGTCCCATCAGCTGAATCAGGTCCCTTTAGAGTTAGACTATCAGAGCTGAGTTCCAGGGTCCTAGGAAATGTTTATGGGTCACGAAGGAACAGGCGTTTACTTCCCAGGCATCAGTGTTCACATCCAGTCACTTGATCGCCACAGCTGGGCTACTCTGTACTCTCCTGTGTGGGACCCGTCACCAAGGAGTCTGGTCTGGTCAACTTTAGCCTTCTGCCAGTTTTACCGCAAAATACACTCTCAAATTCCTAAAGTTGAGAAATGACCATTAATGTACCATATGCACAGACATGAAGACTGCTATCTTCAAAAACACAAAAGGTTGAAATTAAGAGCTAAACTACTTCAAAATATATAGTTAAGGTGTCACTCACAAACGTATGTCACATCCTGTAAGGGGATACAGATGATAAAAATGAGGATTCAAACATTTGTTTCAAATAGTTATCTTTACATGTATTTTTATTTAGTTTTCCAATAGATTCTCAAAATGCCTGACCATATTGTAAACCCTTCCGATATTTTTTTTAAAAGCAGACATATTTTTTTGTTATTTTCATTGTGGTAACACAGACATAAACTTTACCATTTTAACCATTTGTAAGTTTGCACTTCAGTGGCATTAAGTATGTTCACACTCTTGTGCACCCATCACCACCATCCATTTCCAGAACTTTCTACCACCCCACACAGACACTCTGTACCGTGACACACCCCTCCCGCCACGGGCATTTGCTGTCCCCCGCCCCCGCCCCACTGAATGCTCAGTGTTAGGCGTGGCAACGGGGCCAGACCAAGAGCTAACTCCCCGGCACCCTGCTGGCCGCGGGTCAAGTTCATGCCACTATGCCTCTAAACACTTTGTAAAAGACCTCAATTTTAATGGTTGAGTCAGTCTCAAGCTCACAAAAAGAGAAGGCAGGTGCGAGCAGACAACCCAAAGCTCATCGGCCTCCAGGAAACAAATGACATGGGTCTGCAAGATGCAGAAGGTGGGACGTCCTGCAGGACGCAGTATTCACATTACTGAACCCAGCTTGGGTCCGCTCACCCGCGTGCAGCATTACATGTCATGATTAGTTATACTCTGTGACAACTTCAGCAGAGAATTTTTTTCCATATAATGGAAATTTCGTGTAATTTAATATACTAAATAATCTTCATTAGTTTAATATTTCTCTCTGAGATGCCTCAGGAGCCCTTCAGAAAACTCAAAGTCAGCTAGAGAGGGAAACTTACAACCTGTTGTCAAAAGCAGCTCAATATTCCAGGAAAACTTTGCTTTCTTAACAGAGACAGAAAACCACATCCAGTCTTGCACCAGCCTACTTTTAATAGCGAAGTTCATTTAGTTAATTAAATTCAATCTAATATGAGCCAATCTTGACCCCATGCAAAACTCTTTCCTTAAGGTTCCTTTTCCACAAACCTCCCATCACTTTCTGTATCCATATTAGTTTGTCCCTTATTTTTTCTCTATCCAGAAACAACCAGCTCTGGGACAAAATATTCTCCCTTTTTTCCCTTAACAAAGATATTTCTATTCTTTTTTGGCTACACCACATGACACGCGGGATCTTAGTTCCCTGACCAGGGATCAAACTCTTGCCCCCTGCAGTGGAAGTGCGGAGTCTTAACCACTGGACGGCTGGGGAAGCACCTATCCCACTTTCTTTACACACTGAAATTCTTCCCTTATTACTTTTAGTAACTTAATTACATATGTATTACAATTTTTAATCCTTAAAAACTTTAATCTCTACTGAAAACCAAGAAGCAAGTAATTGAACTGTTCTTTATATCAGCATGTTTTGATTGGCAAACTTATGAACACATTCTATAACCTCTAAAAGCATACATTTTCCTATAATACAATTTTTCTCTTTAATGTGGTACAAGACATATATCTAATAAGCCCAAACGTCTTTAGTTTTTTTCTCTCTCATAAGAAGACAAGAGAAGGTAAACTCGGACTTCTCTAGCAATCAATGTTCCAGTATTTTATCTTAATGAAAAATGACTTAGACCTTTAATGAATTTCCATCATATAACTTAATTTAGCAAAACTAAACTTTCAAGTTACCAAAAATCTGGAAAAACTAATACACGATTATTCCTAAAGAGCTCACCTGAAAGCTTTTATCCCATTTATCTCTATTACTTATGACAATATTATATACAGACGTCCATCCATCCATCCATCCAGAGATCTCATAGCTTATATTTCAATACAAAACTTACTAGTTTATAAATTTTATCCCATTTTCCCCCTCTATTGTAAAACAGCCCTAACTGCATAATAGTAGCATAATTTAAGGATCCATTAACAGGCAACTTCTTTCCTGAATCTATGGAGTATTATGGCCAGGCCATGTTACAAAGGAAAATCATTTTTTTACACTTTATTTGTTTGTGACTGAAAGTGGTCCAGTTCTAGAGAATGCACCCCAAGGGGCTGCATTCAGGAAATAAGCTTGAGTTCCCATACCAGCACACTTACACACAAGACAAATGCACACACACACACACACACACACACACACACACACACACACAAAGAACAAAATCTAATTCCCGCAGGACAAAAACAAAGAGTGAAGTCCAACAATTCCCTCAGGTTCCCAAATGAGGGTTCCTGTTTTAATAACAAACAAAATGCAAATGAAAAGATAGGAAATCATGACCTCACATGTCATGGCAACTCACCCAGCAAATGTAAAACTTTATAACTGTTAGAACAAGTTAAATTTACCTACTTGAGTTTAAAAAGGCTCTTTCCCCTTTTTTCCTTTTGATTTGAAGTTCTACTAATTAACCCAGGCTGAAGTCTCAGGCAATGTGGGTTGTGTTTGCATTTCAAAGACATGATAAGAGTTATGGCTTCAAGCTTTCTCCTAGTAATATTTTTGTTCTCTGAGGGTCAGAATTCTGAGAAAATATTTAAGCCAGCTTTCTCTAACTGCATAGGCAAAAAAGAACCAGGTTTGGAATTTCAAAAGAGTTTCATCTTAACCAATTTTCTCCAGAGTCTGAAGAAAGTTGTGGCCATGTGGTGTTAGAAAAAACATTTTTCTTTTTATAGGAGCATAGCTGAACATATACCAGTTTGGTAAAATACACCCTAGACTACAAGACGGAACAGAGCTCTGATCACTCATTTCTTAATTATTCATGGCCGGTGTTGTCAAATATCAAGCCAACAAACAAACCAATGCAATGGAAAACAGTCTCTCAGGGTCGAAGTTCCCTAGTCCCAAAAAGGGAAATTCCCAACCAATGCCCCATCAGAGACAAAGCCAAATGACCAGGCTTCCCTGGTGGTGCAATGGTTAAGAATCTGCCTGCCAATACAAGGGACACGGGTTCGAGCCCTGGTCTGGGAAGATCCCACAGGCCGCGGAGCAGCTAAGCCCATGTGCCACAACTACTGAGCCTGCGCTCTAGAGCCCTCGAGCCACAACTACTGAGCCCACGTGCCACAACTACTGAAGTCCACGCGCCTAGAGCCCGAACTCCGCAACAAGAGAAGCCGCTGCAATGAGAAGCTCGCGCACTGCAAAGAAGAGTAGCCCTCACTCGCCACAACTAGAGAAAGCCACATGCAGCAACGAAGACCCAATGCAGCCAAAAATAAATAAATAAATTTATTAAAAAAAAAAAGCCAAATTACCAAGCCTTGGTCCAAAAGGGAAAATCCCAACCAATATTCTGCTATAGAAGTCAATGTGATAGGGAAGAATACTCTGGTGTCACCACACGTGAGCTCCATTACTTACCAAAGACATCTCAACCTGCCAATGCGAGTGCCTTGTTTCTTTTACCACAAAAATCAAAAGCGCTGTGGGCCAAGGATGGCTGGTTGGTAGCAAGGTCTTGGGGCTGCCCCTGAGACGAAGGTGCTCAGGCAGCTGCTGAACAAGGTCCATCTCAGTCACAAAAACTGTCACCAAACCAAATCGGGTCCACTCACCCACACACAGTAAAGACAATCTACTGACACCAGGTTGTGGTGAAGGATAGTGCAACGTTTATTGCAGGCACCAAACAAGGAGTTCAGATTTTTAAGCATTAACACTGATCACTAGACAAGTCTAAGTTCACCTCCTGTCTTCTTATGAGAGAGAAAAACAACTAAAGATGTTTGGGTTTATTAGACACACGTCTTGTACCACATTAAAGAGAAAAACTGTGCTATAGGAAAACGTATGTTTTTAGAGGTGTGTTCATAAGTTTGCCAATCAAAACATGTTGATATAAAGAAAAGTTCAATTACTTGCTTCTTGGTTTTCAGTAGAGATTAAAGTTTTTAAGGGTTAAAAATTGTAATACATATGTAATTAAACTACTAAAAGTAATAAGGGAAGCATTTCAGTGTGTAAAGAAAGTAGGATATACATTGTCAGTGAGAGAAGGTATAAAGAATGGAAATATCTTTGTTAAGGGAAAAAAGGGAGAATAATTTTGTTCCAGAGCTGGTTGTTTCTGGATGGGGAAAAAATAAGGGACAAACTAATATAGATACAGAAAGTGATGAAAGGTTTGTAGAAAAGGAATCTTAAGGAAAGAGTTTTGCATGGGGTCAAGATTGGCTCATATTAGATTGAATTTAATTAAGTAAATGAACTTTGCTATTAAAAGTAAGCTGGTGCAGACTGGAAGTGGTTTTCTCTCTCTGTTAAGAGAGCAAAGTTTTCCTGGAATATTGAGCTGCTTTTGACAACAAGTTGTAAGTTTCCTTCTTTAGCTGACTTTGAGTTTTCCAAAGGGCTCCTGAGGCATCTCAGAGAGAAATATTAAACTAATGAAGATTATTTAGTATATTAAATTACACAAAAAACATTATATGGAAAAAAATTCTCTGCTGAAGTTGTCACAGAGTATAACTACTCATGACATGTAATACTGTGCATGGGCAAGCGGACCCAAGTTCAGTTCGGTAACAATTTTTGGCACCCCAGATGGGCTGGAAATCCCATCTGGGTCACCAAAAATTGTTACCAAACTGAATTTGGGTCCACTCACCCGCGCACAGTAAGGTCAATCTACTGACACTGGGTTGTGGTGAAAGAAAGTGCAGCATTTATTGCAGGTGCCAAACAAGAAGTTCAGGTCTTTTGAGCATTAGCTGCCCAGACTCCTTGTTTGGCACCTGCAACAAACGCTGCACTTCTTTTCACCGCAACCGGTGTCAGCAAATTGGCTTTACTGTGCGCAGGCAAGTGGACCCAAATTTGGTTCAGTAACATTCAGCCTCATCAATAAACAAACAGCAAGGAAAATAGGAAAGGGGAGCCATAACAGATTAAAAGATATTTAAGAGCTATGAACCCAATGCAGTGTTTGGATACTGATTTAAGTAAGTCAACAGTAAAAAGACAGTTGTGAGCCAAGCAGAGAAATCTGGACAGGGATGGAGATTAAGGAAGATGATGATGATGTGGTTGTGCTTTTAAACAGCCCTTTTCTTTTTAGAGATACATTTGTGAATGAAAATGATATGACATCTGGAAATGCTTTAAAATAATTCAGTGACGGTGGGAGGATGGGGATGTATAGGTGAAACAAAGTTATGCCTGAAGCTGAGTTATTGGACACGGAAGTTCATTATTTTAGTCTCTCCGTTTTTGTGCATGTATACATTTCTGTAAGTTTTTTTTTTTTTTAAAGCATAGCATTCATACACAATTAAGTCTAAGTTTATATATTTTTATTGTGGTAAAATATATATAACATAAAATTTGCCATTTTTTACCATTTGCAAGTGTACAATTCAGTGGCTTAAGTACAGTCACAATGTTGTGTAAACATCACCACTATCTATTTCCAGCACTTTCTCATCTCCCCAAACTGAAACTCTGTCCCTGTTAAACATGTACCCTCCATCCATCTGCCTCCCCTAGTCTCTGGCACCTGCCATTCTACTTTTTGACTTTATGAATCTGATGACTCTAGGTACTTCATGTAAGTGGAATCATACAGTATTTGTCTTTTTGTGTCTGCCTTTACACGGTCAGCGTCCTGTTTTGGAGGTCCATCCATATTGTGAGGCATGTGTCAGAACTTCATTCCTTTTCATGGCTGAATAGTAATCCATTGGCTCTACAGACATTCTGCTTATCCATTCGTCTGTTGATTGGACTGTTTCCACCACTTGGATTGTTTCTACCTTTCGGTGACTGTGAATAATGCGGCTATGAACACTGGTATACAAATATCTGTTTAAGTCCCTGCTTTCTATTCTTTTGGGTAATTTCTATTCTTTTGGATCATATGGTAATTCTACGTTTAACTTTTTGAGGAACCACCAGCTGCACCATTTTACATTCCCACCAGCAATCCCAAGGGTTGCAATTTCTCCACATCCTCACCAACACTTGTTATTTTGTTTTGTAACAGCCACAGCTAATGGGTGTGAAATGGTATCTCACATCCATTAAAGTGCTCTTGATTTGCATTTCCCTGATCATTAGTGATGTTGAGCATCTTTTCATGTGCTTATTGGCCGTTTGCTTATCTTCTGTGGAGAAATGTCTATTCAAGTCCTTTGCCCATTTTTGAATTGTGCTGTCTCTTTGTTGCTGGACTATAATAGGTTTATATTTAATTTGTGTCCAGGAAGGGAAGTATAAGCGCTCTCTCTGCTGCCACTGCTCTGACTTCTGAGTCATCTGGAATGGCTGGAGCACTCCACCTGTACACACGCTAAGTGGCATCCCAACCGAGGCCATCTGCCATTTTCAACAACTGCCTAACGCTCAGAAGCTATATCTGCACATAAATACATTCTAATTTCCTTCCCAAAATTTAAAAGATTTTCAACGGGTCTTAATGCAATGTAAGATGAACCATGGTTTGATATATTGGTTTCTATATTCTGACACCCAAAGCCCAACTATAAAATATTTGCCTATATTTGAGAAGGTAGAATTTACCTTTGAGAATGACTAAATAGAAGTCAGAAGGAAGAAAATAATCATCTCTCAGATGTAAGAAAGTACTTCAAGAGATTTTCTAAACAATCGTCATAAAATGAGGAGGATAGCCCTGGGCACCCATCTCTATTTTGAATAGTTCTGCCAGCAGTGGGGTTAAGGTGTAGCTCAATCTAGACTCTCACGAGGTCCCTGGGACTCAGTTCATGGGCACTTGGGGTGACGGTGAAAGAGGGAGACAAGTGGACATCTCCCGCCCTTGACTGCGTCAAAGGTAAGCTAGTAATTGTTACTCTGCTCTCTCAATTAGCGTCTATTTCAATGAAACTTAAGTGAAATAGCTGAGTTTTAAGGGATTTTTACAACTCATCAGACACCTTGAGATGACGTCTGGTCAAAGTTGGATATTCACATTAGATTTGTAAATAGAAGAAGGCCAATAATAAAAACTATTTTTAGTAGGAAAAAGAAAGATCGTTCCAATTACATGTCAAGAAATTATACCAGGAAGTAAGGAAGAGGAAGAAAACTGGTGTCATCTGTACAGAGAGACGAGAGAATTAAAGGCAAAGGGTTAATGAAACCAAAAGGGGTGACAAACCTCGGGGCCCAGGTGGGAGGGTGTGCCCCCGACACTCAGCCACGCTGAGCCCCACAGAGACGGGACAAGGCCAGTCGCGGTGGGAGATGCCACGGGGGCTCTCAGAACAACAGGTCTGACAGACAAGAGAGGACAGGAAAGGCCTGAACCACAGTTCATAACCTCAACCTAATAAACATACAGAATTCGCCAGAGAACACACGTCCTTTCCAAATAAACACAGAATTTTAAAAAACTGACCACATAAGAAGTCACAATGGAAGTCTCAACAAGTTTTTAAAAACTGCCATCTTCACTGATCAGAATGTGATAAATAAATGTGAGAAATAGATAAAATGCTGTTCTTAAAAAGAACAGTCTTATCTACAAAACAGAAACAGACTCACAGACATAGAGAACAGACTGGTGGTTGCCAAGGGGGTGGGGGATTGATGGAGTGGTAGCTTGGGATTAGCAGATGCAAACTACCATATATAGGATGGATAGACAACAAGGTCCTAACCCTATACAAGGTTACAGTTCCCTGTATAGCACGGGGAACTATATTCAATATCCTGTGATAAACCATAATGGAAAAGAATATGAAAAAGAATGTATGTAGATATATACGTGTGTGTGTATATATATATATATATTTATGTACAGCTGAGTCACTTGGCTCTACAGCAGAAATTAACACAACATTGTAAATCAACTATACGTCAATAAAATAAATTTAAAATAAAAAGGACAGAGTTCCTACTGCACAGGAAAGGGAGAAGTAACAGTACAGCTGCACCTAATAACTAGGGCTGGTGTGCAAGGAAAAGTGGGTGCGGGGCGGCCCCCAGCCCAACTTCAGGTGGAGGAGGGAAGACAAAGCAGGGGGGCAGCGCCACCGTCCTGCCCAATGACTGTGATGGTGACAGGACAGAGGAGAGGGAAGCACAGAGTGAGAGACTGCCCCGCAGCCCCAGAGCCTGGCTAGGGTTCAAGGTCACGACCCCAAAATGTCACCTCACAACAACTGTGTCACCAGTGATCCTGGATTGGTGCTGGACCGGGGAAAATGGTGTAGAGGACGTTATTGGGACAAGAGGCAAAATTTGAATTAGATAAGAGTATTACACCAAGGTTAAGTGTCCTGATTTTGGCCATTGTATTCTGGTTATGTAAGATAATGTAATATTCTTTAAAATCACAGACTGAAGTGTTTGGGTGAAGTGTTTGGGTATCAAGGGGCATGGTGCCCACAGTTTACCATCAAATGGTTTAGACTGTGTGAGACAGAACAAATGGGGCAAAATGTGAACAACTGAGGGTTCTGGGTGGGCACACAAGGAGCTCTTAGCACTCGTCTTGGAATTTTTCTGCAAGGTTAAAATTATATAAAAATTTTTAATTACCATAAATAAATACAACGAATCATCTAAATCCAGGGTTCTACAGGCACCTGTCTGGCCCAATCTCTTCAAAATCTCAGTGTCGTAATAGAAACTGCTGGGTAGGGAGGACTGCTATAGCTTAGAGACAGAAAAACGTCACTGAATGCAATGCAGAAGCATGGCTGGGTGCTGGTTTGGAAAAGAACGCAGCCATAAAAGTCACCTTTAGAACATCTGGGGGACATGGGAATACGGACTGGGTAGTAGATGGTATAAGAGAATGACTATCGACCTTGTGAGGTGTGAAAACGGCACTGGCGTTACGTGGGAGACGCAGGCGTAAATATTTAGAGGTGAAGGGTCATGACATCTGTCATTGTCTGAAATTGTGCTGTGCACGTGCGTGTTAAACACGGTAAATGTTGACGGCTCAGACTAGGTGAGGGGAGGACAGGTGTTCAGTGAACTCCGTGCTCATTAGAAAAATAAAACAAAGGGAACCACCTGCTTGCAGATTCGTTTACCTTCTCAACTTCTCCACCTGACGCCTCCTGGGCACTGAAAACCTAGCCCGTGGGTTCCGCCCCACCCCATCCTGCTTCTCCACACGTCTTCCCGTCTCAGCAAACAGCGCCGCCCGCCCAGCTGCTCCAGCCAGACGCCCCACCGTGGTCCCCAATTCCTCTGCCCAGCAGCCCTACATCCAGCACCGCGGGCCCTGGCCAGTCTCAGCAGGGCGGCTGCGGCCTCTGACCAGGGTCTGTGTCTCCACTCCTGCCCACCCCCAACCTCTCCTCCTGGAGTCTCTTTGCAGTATGTCAACCAGACCCCACACCGGGATGGAGGTGGTCCATTCACCCTCGACCTGTTAGCCGCTTCCCTCCAGCCCACGGGGTCTCTGTCTTATTCAAGGTGCCCCCAGTGTCTGGGACAGAAGCCTGGTTAGAGTCGGAACAGATCTGTGGGATGAGATGTGTACTGAAATAATTTAGGAAAATCACTGAAGACTTTTGTGTATCACATCTTTAAGAACAAAAATGTTCATGCAAGTAAGAGGGGGAAAGTCACTACGGAAAGAGGAAGGACACAAGGGTTTAAGCTACCTACATTCTAATTCCCCCCCCAAATTGCTACTGACATCACTTCAGCCTGTTTCTTGATGGGTCTTGTAATCCGACCCAGAAACAATCTACAAATTCAATGTAACTAAATTTCAGAAATATTCAGAAAGCCTAATACACATAAAAATTAATGTCCATAAGCTTTTAAACCTATTTAATCTTTGAGTATAGATAGTGACAGTTAAGTTTTTTTATTGTTGTAAACACCTTCATCATATTTGAATGAATCATATAAATAATAATTTACCACTATTAGGTACACAGAGCCAACCACTAAATCATTTTTTAAAATATAAAAGCTTTATTTTATTACAATAGACCAAGTCTATCACTAAAAACTAATGTTAAAGAGTAACCACATTATAAATAACCATAAATGATCCAAGCAGCACAAACTTGACACAGGTATTGCTTTAAAAGGCAATTAAATATACAATGAAAATAAGGAACTTGATGAAATTACGAAACACACAAGGTGGAAATGCACATGGGCACAGAAAAGGGAAACGGAGAAGACAAACTCTTACACTCAGCCCAAGGGGCCTCATTCCAGGCAGCCTGGGGCGCTCGGCCAGCCGCTCCCCCAGGATCTAGATACGGAAGGTTCTTTTTAAAAAGGTTCCACGTTTATAGTGCCAACCTCAGCTCGGTTCTCTAATCAGGCTCGTGCTGCCGTCAACGGCAGCGACCACACGACAGCCGGGGCCAGCAGCAAAGCCAGGGTGCTCTTCGCTAAGGCCTCATCCCACGCGCCCTGATCCCCCGAGTTCTGAGGCCGGTACCTGGACCCAAGGTCCCCCCAAGGCAGAGCACAGAAGCCAATGCAGGGGATGTTCTCTCATCTGAACCCCCAAGAAGGGGGCAGGTGGGACCCTCACTCAACCAGCATCCGCTCCCACCGGGAGCCCAGCTGGCCTGCAGGGAATCAACGGCTCCTCGGCCCAAACAGACAGGGTCAAGGTCGAGCTGGCTGTACTAAGGAACTGAGATGCCCGAGCCCCCGAGTCGTCCCCGATCCCCCAGGCCACAGCATTTCTCTTCTCTGCCTTCTGAACGTGTTTGAAATCCAGACTGTTTATTTGACATTTAATTGCCTCTTTTTTTTTCTGTTTGTGCTTTATCCCTTTCACAACATCTTCTGAGGGGGAAAAAAAAAAATCATATCCTACAGGCAGGTCTCTGAAACCCCTTTAAGCCCCCAAACAATCCACTGCACAGGCGGGTGCCTAACTGCTGGCTGACCACACATCCAGGCTGCGGTTAGTACCTTGATAAGTGAGGAGCGGGGCATTATTCACACCGGACTCAGCATCTGACATTTGGTTCCACGAAACAAAGGACAGTTTGGGACATCTTAGAGGAAAAAGGAGAAAAAACAACACTGATACCTTTACAGGATTCTGAAAATCTCCTGGCCCAGATACTAACCTTTTTAAGAGAATCTCCATGTCTTTCCTGAATATATTTCAGGAACGCTGTGGTCCACTGCAGAGTCGTTGCCTTATCGGTCTCGGCGTTGCAGAACGGGACTAAAAGATTCAACTCATCACAACAAATGCGGATTCTGCGCCTACAGTCAAAACCCAAAGTAATCACATAGAGAAGCTGAAGCAGAACAAAGGAATAAAGCAGGTGTCTGTGTGTCTTGAAGAATCAGCTCGCGGCCTGGCCACTGAGAGCGTACGAAGGGCAGCCCCCCACCTCGGGGCTCCCCTCTACAGCGGCCAGCCCCGCCTCAGCGGCCCACTAAGCCCAGTGGCGCTCCCTGGAAACTTTCCCGTTTACTTCTCCTGGGCCAGGAGCAAGGACCAGGTCCAAGTCTCTAGACCAAGGATGGACCCAAACTCCCTGAAATTGGAAGCAAAATTGTGTGTGTGTTTCTTCTGGGCAGGACATTCTTTCACTCACCTGCCCTCCAGGTGCCAAGGAAGTCACAGAAGCTAGGATTCACAGCTTTGATTCTCCAAGGGGCCCCAGTTCATAAAGGACCACAGACTACCAGCCTGTTAATATCCCCAAACCCGGTCTTTTTAGGGATGACTTACATCACAACTGGAGCCTTAGACCATTTTTAACTTTTACGTATTACATTCAGATAATACAGTCCTTGTTTCTATTTCCCCACCTGTACACTCGGAACTTTAGAGCAAACTTTGTAAGGTAACAAGAGCAGGAATTCACTAGATGCTCTGTAAGTGCAGGCACCGGGCCAGACGCTGCATTTCAGCTTGTTTAATTCTTGTGTCCCATCTACGCAGTAGGTAATATCCCTATTTTATAGACGAGAGACTCAGATGGAGAGGTAAAGAATGTGTAGGAGGTTGTTAAACTAGGAAATGGTAGAGTAAGAATTAAAACTTTTACTGTCAACACATAGTACGTATAAGGCTTTTTTTCAGATGGTAGGTATTCAGTAAATGTTTATTAAATAAATATAAACAATGCCCGTTATAATTCACGGTGAGTTCAGTGATGCCCTTCACTTGGCGTGTGTGTGCGGACACATCCTTAGGAAAGGTATCTAGCTGCCTAGCTTTAATATATCCCTTTAAATAAATAAATTTCCACTGCTCAACACTGTAGGTTCAGAGATGAATATTTGTCTTGCTCAATGCTCTATTTCCTGAGCCTAAAACAGAAACTGGTACAAAGTACTCAATAAATGACTAAGTTAATTAATTATATGTTAGGGAATCATCCCGTACCCAGCTATAACAGAAAAATTAACCATCTTTTGCTTCTACACAGAACAGCACAAATAAAATCCACAGATAAAACAGCTTACATAAGCTGTAACTTCCTCCTTCTTCAATATCCTTAAAAGAACCAAGCAAAACTGAGTAACCCAGCGTGCAGGCGGACTCCCTCCCAGGAAGGCTGCCCCGGCCAGCACCTGGGAACTTAGATTTCGGGGGGGTTCCCCCCACCATTGGTCACTGGCTTATGCTAAACACCAGCTTTCCTTCTGGGCGTCTGGGATTTGGCCGCATGCCAGGTAAGGAATGCCCCCCCACCCCCCCCCCCCCACGACCTGCCCCCAGTAGGATTCAGGGCCCCGAGTCTCTAAGGAGCTTTGCTGTCCGGGAACATGTCATCAGTGCTGGGGGGTGACAGGCATCCTGAGTGGCTCCACTGGGAAGTGTTCTGGGGAGCTGGCGCCTGGGGCCCCTAGACCTCTCCCCGTGCGCCTCTGCTGACTTTGCTGGGTTCTTTGTCCAAAATAAATCAAAGCCATGAGTCCTCCTAATGAATCATCAAACCTGGGGGTGGTCTTGGGTACCCCCATCCACCTAGCAAAGCAAGGTGACCATTGACTCTTGCCAGCTTTCCCTCCCTTGAACACAGAAATGGCTACACCACTGTTTTCTACAAAAAGGTGCCTGTTACCACCACTGACTGTCATCAGCTTGGCGTCTAAGACAACTGTATACCACCGACTCCACGCATTACCTTCTATCTCTTTCCATGCGGTTGTGCCTCTCCCTGCGCTGGGACCTGCCCCCCTGGGGCCCGCTCTGGGTCTGCTCCCCGAGGGTGGCCTGGGACGACTCCACCGACTGCCAAGCACCCTGCGCTGCTGTGGAGGCTTCACCCACATTCTGGAGCTCTCCAAGGGCTCTTCGTTCTATGCTTGTGTCCAACTGACGCATCCTACTCCGACTCCTCTTATTTATTGCTTGTTTACATAGCGCTTCTTCTTTGCAAAAGAAGGAAAAAGTGGTATTTTAATTTTTTTGTTCTTCTAAACTTACCCTCGTGAATGCTGAATATATTTTTTGGTATTTTCGATCCAAGATATAAACATGAATGGGTAAGGAGCACACAGAACCGAACAGGAAGCACTCCAAAATTCCACAGGAACGGTTGGCACAAGGCCCTAGGTTTCAAACTATAAAGCTGAACATAAACTAAATTAAAACACCCCAGGTATTATGTAATCAATACAGCTTGTCAAAAGTCCCCCTTTTAAATCAACAGACCTTTTAACTGTCATCTATGAATAAAAAAACCAAGAAGTTGTTTGATTTTTCTGATATTCAGAATGGGGAAAAAAAAAACAACCTAGAAATATTTTCTCCAAAAGATTTTCTTGATATGCAATTATTCTAATACGACAATTGATATTCTAACTGCAATGCTAAGAAGAGGACAAAACCTAAGTGGTTTAGGATTAGACATGCCCTCACCTTACAAGTGAGATTCCCCCCACAAAAGGAGTAATCACATCACAGCTTTGACCTGTGCTACAGAAATATGTCCAATTTCTATCAAAGTACAGCAGGCGTCTAATTAGTACCTGTGGTGATGTGCATTCCCGAGGTACCGTACAAAGCCAAACCCTCTACAGCGAAAGAATCACTTAACACAAATTTCAGAATGGTGATAACTTTTCAAAAGACATAGAGAGGAATTCACAAGTATTGGTAATATTTTGGTTCTTCAGCTGAGTAGTCAGTACAGGGACTATTTTAATATTAACCTTTATACCTTACAAATGTTAACGTATACTTTCGCGAGCAATGTCATAAGAACAAGGGAAAATTAATCACTGGCGTGGGAGAAAGAAGGAGAGCTCCATCCCTACCCTGTCTTTATCAGCTCTTGAAAAGCTGAGTGTAAGCTGTGTTATTGTTGGATAACTCGAAAAAGAATGTTTTCCAGGAAAAACGGATTGAAGGTTAACGTCAGGGGTAAGCAAAGTTTGCCTTCAGAAGTTTCTTTATTTCTAAAACTTTCTGTATCACCTTATGGCCTCTTGCTCCCAATTCAATCCTTTGCCCATCTGCAGATCGTCCCCTAAAGCTCTGAGCGGATTTCAGACTCCTGCCTCACTCATGAAGTATGAAATAAGAGAAAAAAAAAAAAACCCAGAAGTGCTGTCAGTAACTTGAAGGTAACGAAAATGTACCTAAGTCTATCATTTTTCTGTTTAAGGAGGTTACTGTTAAGAAAAAGCAGCCCCTAAACTCAACGTCTCCAGGCCAAGTATAAACGTGATGTTCAAAATTCGCAAGGATGTTCAAAGTGAGGTGACTGGGCAGAGGGACGGAAGGATTCCTAAGATGCAAGCAGACTTCCCAGATCGTTTCATTTGTTTATAAACCACCTCTCTCCCCTCCCCAACCCATGGCCAAAAAGAAAAAAGGGGGCAAAGACATCAGGCAGGAGGAGAAAGCACCTGCCAGCTTCTGTTTTATCGCTTACCTCCTACTTTAATCCAAACTTGCTCAGGCAAAGCTTTGTTTCTACTACCCAAAGTCTGTTTAGTGGATTCAATTTCTTGCTGATAACAGAAAGAAAATGCTCTCGGCAATCCAATATCCTGATGCTTGGTAGCTTCAAGTACAGAACACGAGTTACCAGAACTCTGGAAAAATATGAAGCAACAGGAACTTTATCAACAGGTGACAATCTCCTTTCTACGCACAAATAAAATGCACTTTAATAGAAGTAACGTCAAAGCTATTCACATGAACTTGAAGAAGTTTAGGTGCACTAAGGATTTTTAAATATCCCCGAACCACATAAATACTCTCGATTTTAAAAAGTTACTGAGCTCGATGAAAGAAAAAAAAAATCCTTGGGACCTAACTAAAATACAATTTATCCATTTAATACAAAAGAGCAAAGCTTCGCAAATCATTTTCCCTACCTGTGTTTGTGAAAGATTAGAATTTCCACTAGTAGAGCAACTATTTGCAGTAAACAGAGGGTATGTAAATTGCAGAGCAGTAGTTGCTGCAGCAGTTTTATTTTTCACTAATGTTGTACATTTGTTTTGTTGCTGATGAAGAGGAACATTCATTAATTCAGATGGATGGCGAATAAGAGTTACCAAACTGCCAAGACAAAAGAAACCCAGAAACACATGAAGAGTATGTGGCAGGTAAGTTTCCTGAAACACCACAATCACTAACTATCACACTCTAATGGTTAACATTTGATTTTCTAGATAGGAACTCGAATCTGTTACCATGAATGCCCCCCATCATGGAAATCTCTACAAAACAATTATCAGCTAGTGTTGTAGGGGACAAGTTCAAACTTTCTTCCTCACACTGGAAGGTGTGGCTGTGTGTCATCTTTTAGTTACACCTCCCTTCCCATCACACTTCTGACACCAATCTCTGTTTTTTTGGCCATCCTCCAAAATCTGACGACTATGGGCAAAATGGGGAAAACTACAGGGTGGGGACAGACAGAAAGCTGAGGAGACACCCTAGCAGACAGGCTACTCCTCTCCGAGAGTTGTTGCTGCGAGATCACTTATGGGCTGGCAGTCTGGCTGAAGGATGAAGCTGCATTTTACACTCAAAGCCTCACAACACGACGTCTTTCCTCCCAGGGGATGCATCTGTGCAAGGAGAGGTCAGCCTCAACCTGAGTCAACAGAGGGAAAGGCAGAGGTCTCTCCTGACATTTAGGTGGGTGATTTGGGGGCAAAACCTTTGTTCCTCAAGAACACGTGTGCACTTATCTCATCTCTCTTCCACATGCAGACGCAGAGTGCACACCACAAAGGTAATGCTGCAGGGTGTGTACTTAACATCTGCTTGCTGTGCTTGCGCAGAGCACACAAACTTTCAGCTCAGTCTCCAGACCCACTGAGGTCTGCTCCCTGTTAAGATGCAAGCTGCAGTGAGGCCGCTGGCCTCTGCACAGGACCCTGGTCTACACCCGGACCCAGGCTAGTGCCTCTCTGCAGAGGACCCTAGTTACACCCGAACCCAGGCTGGTGGTCTCTGCAGAGGACCCTGGGCTACACCCTGACCCAGCCGGGCCCGCTCCCTGGGGGATGCACCCACTTGTTGAGCGCCATGCCGGTCTCGGGGGGATCCGCGCCGCGCGGGGCTGGCGGGGGCTCGGCGGGGATGCTGTTGAAGCGGTCCTCCAGGCGGACGCGCACTGCCGATTTGGTCCGCGCCTCGGGCGCGCCCTCCACGTTCTCCTTGCCGGTGCCGTCGGGCGCCTTGGGCCGGGGTGCGCCGGCGCCCGGGCCGTCTGCGCCCGGCGTCTTCTCGGCGGCGGGGGGCGCGCCCGCCTCGCTCAGCAGCATCATGCGCAGCTCCTGGAAGTCGACGTGGCCCAGGCACTGGTTGGCGCCCGCGAAGCCGCCATCGGCCAGCGCAGGCGGGCACAGCACCGGGTACACGGGCTGCGCGCCCGCCGCCGCCGCGCCCCCCGCCGCCGCGAAGCCGCCCGCCGCCGCGCCCGGCGCCGCCGCCGCCAGGAAGGCCGAGTTGAGGCGCGTCTCGAGCTCGCCGTCGGTCGCCACCGCCTCCATGTGCGAGTAGAGGATTTGCTGCAGCTGCGTGTACTCGACCTCGGTCATCTCCACGAGGCTCAGGTCGGTGGTCGCGACGCTCAGCCCCGCCTCGCCCGGCGCCGCGTCCGCGCCCTCGGGGCCCGCCGGCCCGCCCGCCTGCGGCGGCTCCCGCTGCCCGGGGCCCGACATGCCGGCGCCAACGGCGTGGGGCGCGTGGGCGGGCCGGCGGGGCCAGGCCGGCCGGGCGGGCGGGAGCGCGGAAACCGCCGGCCGCAGCGCGCCTGCGCCGCCCGCCCACAACGGCAGCCCCTCCCCGGCGTGGCCCCGCCCCTGCCCGCGGCCCCGCCCCGCGGCCCGGCCGCACCAACCGCCCGCCGCGGCGCCCCCTCCCGAGCTGCGTGCGCAGGTCGGGGGCGCGGGGGTCGGGCGGCGAGGCTGCGGGGCTCGGGGCGCGGGGCCAGGCCGTGCGAGTCCAGTGCCTGAGGGGCCAGACCACCCGGGTCGAGTGTCCGCGGGGCCGCCCGGGGCCTGGCCGGGTATCAGGGCGCATGCAAGAGGCGCCTCTCCAGGGAACGCTTCACCACGAGTCCACGTATCCACGGGGTGCCGTGCGGTCCCCCCTTCTCGGGACACGAGGCCTGCAGTGCGCCCGCACAGTAGACAGGTGAGACAGCGGCCCCCAAATACAGGTGTGACAAGGCAGTGTGTACGTAGGTGAGAACTCAGTCAGGTAAATAAATACACGTGGTGCACGGTTCCTCCTAGAACCGGCAGGGCTCCTGTAATCAGTGCACTCGACAACACTGGCCAATGATGAGCTAGAATGCACATGCCACGTGGGTTCAGCCTTTTAAAGTGTGCTCTTCAGTGGTAGTGTATTCACATCCCATCACCACAATCAGTTTTCGAACATTTTCATCACCCCAAAGAATCCCATACCCATTAGCACTCCCTACCCACTAACCTTCTTTCTGTCCCTATGGGTTTGCCAGCCCTGGGCATTTCCTATAAATGGTATCATAGAATAGGTGGTCTTTAGAAGAATTATTTTTGCAGGCTCAAAATAATTACTGTACCCACCTCTCACCCTTACCCCCATCTCAACCAGTGGTTGTTTTCTGTATAGGAACCACGTGGTTTAAGGAAAGGCCTGTGATTTAGGCACAGTTTTCTTCCATCAGGCTCTGAATCGCTCATTCTGTCAGAGCTCAGACATCTATGGAGTGCTGTTCATCTCTTTTGCAGTATCTTTTCTTTGAACAATATAAGATCATCCTGCACTTCCCGGGAGGTCCAGTGGTTAAGACTCCGTGCTTCCACTGCAGGGGGTGCAGGTTCAATCCCTGGTAGGGGAACAAAGATCCCACATGCCACGTGGCACAGCCAAAAAACTTAAAAAAAGTAAAAAAGTATACATATATTTGCTTTTCTTTTTGTCCACTTAATATGTCCCCAGTAGGAAAATGATGGACCACTTACTCAATAAAAGGTATCAGGTGTGGGGAAAAAAAAAAAGAGCACTTTTTCTCACACCTAACATAAAAATTAGTTTCAGATCATCGAAATACCTAAATTTAAAAAGAAAATTATACAACTACTAAATATATAGGATGATATCAATAAAATCTTTGAGAAGATTCTAAGCGTGACATCAACACAGACCGTAATGTGCACAGGCTCGCCCTGGGGATCTTGTTTAAAAGCAGATTCTAATTCAGCAGGCCTAGGTGGGACCCGGAATGCCACCTTTCCAAGGAGCCCCCAGCTGACGTATGTGCTGCTGATCAGTTGACCCCACTTTGAGCAGCGAAATCACGGAGTATGGTGAAATTTACAATGTTTAAAAAAGAAAATAAAATCAAGATTATATGCGACTTGGCTTTTTGCTTATTGGAAATAAAGACCATTGGCACCTACATTGTCCTTTGTGTTTCTTGATTTGGGCGGATTCCTTGCAGATAACAGTTTTTGAGCCCTCTTTTATTTAGACATGAAACATGAGAATGATCTGGCTTTAGTGGGACTTATTTTATAAATAAAACGTGAAGAAAATATAAAACATGTTTTTTTCAAAGTCTAAACGTGGCTCCAAGCGGTTCTGGTCTAGCCCTCCAGGGGTAGCCTTCCTTAGCTGAGGACCCTAGCTGAAGAGTCAGGCAGAGCTCGGCGGAGCAGGTCAGGGCGGGAGAAAAGCCCCACCTTGGCTCCCCTGAGCTAAGAACTAAACATGCAAATAAATAAATAAGTAAACAGCATCATGGACCAATGCGAAGGGCTGGTTTTCGAGAACAGGAGGAGCTCTCTGTGGACAGGCCATCGTGTAGGGGGAGACCCCCAGTGGGTGGCAAGGTCAGTTTAGTGACTCTGGACTAACGGCTGGAGACGCAGGCACAGCGTCCATGTGAACCTCAAGTAACGCGGGCAAGCGTTGGACATGACACCGTTGTACGAATATATGGATTCGGTGAACCCAGCAGGGCTGGATAGCAAAACCAGACAGAGAATATAGAGACATTACAGGAAAATAAAACTGCAAAGCAATATTGGACATGAACAGATAGGCAGACATTCTTAACAAAAGCTTGGCAAATTGAATCCAACAAGATTTTTTTAAAAAGAGTAACTCATCGTAACCAAGTGGTGTTTATTCCAGGGATGCAAGTTTTGTTTACATTTGAAAATCAACCAATGTAAATTACTATATTCATAGAGCAAAGTGAAAAACCATATGATTACCTCAAAAATGCAAAAAAATAAAATAAAAGTGGCTGGCAAATCTAACATCCATTCCCAGTAAAATTTCGGCAAATCAAGCACAGAGGGCAAGTTCCTCAACCTGATAAAGGGCGTATATGAAATTACCACACTTTACATCATACTTAAATGGCAAAAGACAGAATGCTTTCCCTCTCAATGAGGAAAAAGGAAAGATAGCCACTGTCGCCACTTCTGTTCAGCCTTGTGCTGGAGGGTCTACTCAGCGTGACAGGGCAAGAGAAAGAAGAGCATGCAGGTGGGAAGACGAGAAGTGGAACTGTCTACTTCCTCCCTAGGCAGCACGATGACCTAGGGAGAAAATCCTACAGAACCTACAAAAAAGCCAGTGAGTTCAGCGAGCTCGGAGAACACGACGACATACTAATACCAGTCATGTTCCTATACCCTAGTGGTGGACATATGCAGACCCTGCAATTAAAGTACAATAGCGCCTACAATCACTCAAGCACACACCGAGCTGTGAGTTTAACAGAATACGTATAGGACATGCGTGTTGACTAGCATACAGGGTGGTTTCACTGCCCTAAAAATCCCCTGTGCTCTGCCTGCCCATCCCTCTGCCCCTTTGCCCCCTGGCAGCTACCGATCCTCTTACTGTCTCCAGAGTTCTGCCTTTTCCAGAGCGTCATAGAGGTGGCATCATACAGCCTTTTCTGATGGGCTTCTTTCACTTAGTTAAATGCATTTCAGGTTCCTCTGTGTCTTTTCATGGTTTGATAGCTCGTTTCAGTTAGTGCTGAATAATATTCCACTGTCTGTGTGGGACACCGTTTATTTATCCATCACCTGCTGAAGGACATCTTGGTTGCTTCCAAGTTTCGGCAACTATGAATACAGCTGCTGTAAACATCCGTGTGCAGGCTTTTGTGTGGACATGAGTTTTCAGCTCCTTTGGGTAAGTACCAAGGAGTGTGCTCCTGGAGCGTATGGTAAGCGGATGCTTAGTTTTGTAAGAAATAATCAAACCGTCTTCCGAAGTGGCTGCACCATTCTGAATTCCCACTGGCGTGAACGAGAGCTCCCGTCATTCCATATCCTCAGCCGCGTCTGGTGTTGTCAGCGTTGCATGCTTTGGGCAGTCTAAGAGGTGTGCTTGATGGCCTTCTGAAGACTCAGTTACTGTGCCAGCTAAGTGGCAACCCCGCGCGGGGCAGGGCGGGGGTGATGTCCCCCGGGACACGGTCTGGCTCCGCAACCAGGGGTGCTCTCGCTCCAGGATTCCTGGATCTGGAATCAAGGGGTGCGAATGGGGCGGCCCCTCTCCCGATGCCCCACAGAATCTGTGCTTCCTGTTCTGTGACTCTCGGTCCCAGAGGGCTCAGTCCCCAGGGGAAGAGAGCTTCCTCGCGGGGACGCAGTGAGGCTTCCTGGGGCCGTCGGTGGAGGCTGTGGCCTGGCCACTTGGGACTCCTCGGGCCCAAAGCAGGGGCGGCAGGGCCCGCTTCTCGCGGGTGAGGAGCTGGGAGCCCAGGTCCTCTTCGTCCTCCAAGCCGGTGGACAGCCACAGCGATGCCCTCGGGCCCGACGGCTGAGGCTCAGACCCGGCAGGAGCAAAGGTTTGGGTCACCCACCAGGCCACGAACACCCAGCAGCTGCTCGAGGGCCCAGGGAGCGTGGACGGGGTCATGGAGGAGGGTCATTGTCGGTACCTGTGCCGCGGCTGCCACCAGGAGTGATGGCTGTGACAGCCGCGCCTCGTCCTGCTTTTGATGGAAACGTGCCTGCGTGTTTATCCACCACACGCTATGGTTTTCTCCTCCTTGCTCGTCCCTGATCACGTAGGATGCAACGAGAATGGCCGGCCTTATTCCCATAGTCTGCAAGACTGGGAAGCCCGCCCAGAAGTGATGGGAGGTCCGGTCCCCTCTCCTGGGGGCGGGGACAGTGGCGATGGGGGCGTCGTGTTGGGTGGGAGGTGAGTTTGTGCCTGTCTTCCTTTGGGAATTTGGCTCAAAGAGTGGCTGTAAGCAAGGCATGGAGGTGTGCGGGGGGCCGAGATGATGGGCGGGGGGCGGCTAGCCGGGCCCCTTTTCTTAGAAGCCCCTCTGCTGCGTGTTCGCGGTTGAGGGGGTCAGCAGAGACAGTTCTGCACGAGATCTGGAGACCAGAAGAGAAGCAACAGCCGCACCGATTTTTCAACTCGGAGGGTCGATCTGGGGTCACGCACGTGGGGGTCGCCTTGTTGGGGGCAGTGTCCCCACTGGCCACACTGCCTCCCGGGGTCCGCTCAGCCTCTCTCGGGCCAGGTGTGCCTCTAACCTTTATGACAAAGTGCACCAGCTTCTCGGGCCGGATGTCCGCACCGTCCAGGCTGGAGGTAGAGAGAAACACGTGGGAGAGGCTAGTCCATCCTCATGGGGCCCAGCCTGGCCTCACCTCGCCCTCCACACCCTCCCCTCTGCCCGTGCTTCCGTCCAGCTCTGGTCGCAGCAGCTCCCACAGCCGGGGCTAAGCCTGCAGACCAAGCCCTGACGCGTCCCCCCATCCCTGTCTCCCTCTTCTCTCCCTCCCGCCCTCTCTGTCTCTCTCTGACCCAGATAACGAAGAGACAGTGAAACGCACGGCAGGCACCGGCGTCTGTAAATCATTTGCTGCGCATCTTGTTATTGCTGTGATTTGTGAGTTTTGTTCGCTCCTTAAGGAGTAAAAGAATCGGAGAAACCTTTGTTAGAGATGTGATTTCAATCAGCGGCTTAGGAGAATTCGATTCAATACCTTTGTGACCGATTTCTAAATATTTGGAAAAATTGTTAAGTATTTAATTTGGTGTTTAAGTGTTTGATATTGTGTTTAAATATCTCTAAAAATATTGTTTAATAGATTTATAGGACTGAGAAATAGGACATTGAACAAAATACGAGTTTCCTTCTGCTTGCTCGAAAGTTCCTCAGCTATTAAAGTATTGATTAATCACACACACACACACACACACACACACACACACGCACACGCACGAACAGAAGGAAAGACAAACCAAAGGAAAGTTTAGGGCAACTGCTTTTGAACTTCCAAGGAAGTTAACTTGAGTTTGAGCTCACGGGGTCAAGAGATGAACACTCGTGACGAGGGGCAGGGCAGCAGGAGTCAGAGGCCAGCAGAGGCAGGGAAGGGCCGAGTCTTCAGTTAAAACTGCAAAATCACAACACATTAAAAGCAGCAAGTGGTGGACCCAGTGCTGGAGAGAATCGGGTCCGAATGCCCAGCAGGGTGGAGAGATTCCAGGACTGGCCTAGAAAAAGGCACGATGGAGCAGGACGGCAGAGCCAGGGATGCACAGGGCCGTCCTGACCGGGGGTGATAGCATGGCCGAGAAAACCAGCGGCAGAGGGACCCGAGGCTGCTCCACGCGGCTCGTCTCCCTCCCTCTGCCCTCCTCCTCCCTCCCCACTCCTTGTTTTCTAAACAAAAGGAAAGTGCTCCTTTACTCCTTGATTACACGGGTGGGGATGTTTTCTGAAGACCAAGAGTGCGCCACTACAGATGAAAGGATGCACATCGTCCAGGGAGAGACGCGTGACCGCGGCTGGTTCGCCTTCCAGACTTGAGCTGCTTTCTTTTCGTTCCTGACATGTGTGTGCGTGTGTGCCAGTGTGTGCGCACGTGTGTGCGTATCCGTGTGCGTGTGTGCGCGCGGGAGCTGGGGCTTATCCCTGGGAGCTGCCAGCCCAGCACTCGGTCTCCCTGTGCGTCTGGGTGTTGCTCACGGTCAAAGTCACAAGTGCAAACAGCCGTGCCTGCAGCGCTGCCATCGGACAGGACGCCCCTGTCCCCCAGATGCCTCCCTCGTGCTGCCCCTTAGAGGCCCCCCACCCCACCCTGTCTGCAACCTGCCCCCTCCAGCATGTCCCTCAGGGGGTCCTGCGGCCAGTGGCCTTGGTCTGGGGCTTCTCTCACTGGATGCACTTCCCTCCACCCCGTGGCTGGGCCACGATCCACTCCCGTGTTGACTGAAGGGCACCTGGGTGGTTTCCTGGTTTAGGCAACTGTGAATAAATCACTATAAGTATTTGGGTTCTCACCCCCTTGGGGTGACATTGCCCCCACTGATGACAAGTCACTGATTGGAAACCCGCAGTTCTTCTCCAGGGCGGTGCCACCTTCCCTCCCCGCCACCCCGCATCCTCGCCAGCACTTGCTACAGTCAGTTTTCTGACCCTTTACATAAAGGGACACCCTGGGGTGGTGTCCACAGTGGCTGAATTCCTCTTCTTTTTCTCTGGCAGACCCTGATACCCTGATTTGCTGCCTTGCAGCCGGAGGTGGCCGCGTGCCAACCTGGCCAATGAGGTCAAAGCAGACATTTAAAAGGGGAACAGAGGCTCTGTCGCTCCTGCTGGCTTCCTCCTATAACAGTGAGGTGATGACGTGATGGCTGCAGGAGCAGCCTTCTTGCAAACACGAGGACAAGAGTCATGAGCTGAGGATGGCAGAGCACGGGGGACCTTCAGTGACGTTGCAAGCCGCTCCAGCCGCCAGGGCTGCCTGCCCCACCCTCGTGTGAAGCTCAAAGATGGAAAAAGTCTCTGTGCTTCCTTGGTGACCCCCCACCTGAACACCAGCAACATGGGTACAGGAAAAGTGGGCCAGGAACACCATTAAGAACACTTGTCTCAAAAAAAAAAAAAAAAAAGAACACTTGTCTCCAGATGGCGGCATTTGGGAGATCTTGATTTTCTTGGTACACCTCTTTCATTTCCCACATTCTGGGAACACACAGGACCCCACAAATCTCCAGGGATCCCACATTCTCTGGAAAGTAGAAGTTAGAAACTTTTGAACAATGTGAAAAATGTAAATGATGTTGTTTTTTTTTTGATAAATGTATTTATATTTTTTAATTTTTGGCTGCGTTGGGTCTTCGTTGCTGCGCGCGGGCTTTCTCTGGTTGCGGCGAGCGGGGGCTACTCTTCGTTGGGGTGTGCGGGCTTCTCATTGAGGTGGCTCCTCTTGTTGCAGAGCACAGGCTCTAGGCACATGGGCTTCAGCAGTTGTGGCATGCAGGCTCAGTAGTTGTGGCACACGGGCTTCGTTGCTCTGCAGCACGTGGGATCTTCCCGCACCAGGGCTCGAACTCATATTCCCTGCATTGGCAGGCGGATTCTTAATCACTGCACCACCAGGGAAGTCCTAAACGATGCTTTTGATGAATACTTGATACCTTTGGGAATTGCCCAGGTTATAAGAAGTGAAGAAAAGATACAAGAATGTATAGAATCCCAATTTTGTAAAAGAAAAATAGAGGGGAAAAAAAGATTAAGGGAAAAGATACAGATGGCTGCCCGTGGTGACCGCTGGGTGGAAAGTGTGGGTGGTCTTGGAGGGCCTCCCCTTTCCTAAATGCCTGATGGGAAGCAGGCGTCAGAGCCATCCCAAGCCAGGAGCTCCCACCCCCGCCCTGAGGGGCCTGGGTCGGAGGCTGGGGCTCGTACCCTGGGGCACCTGCCTCCCCAACCTTTGCTCAGGCCCCTTCAAGGGCACAGCCAGTTGGTCCCCGTCGCTGTGCCCTTGCCCTGCTGTCTCCCTGTCCCTGGACCTGCTGGTGTGGGGGTGGGGAGGGTCCGGCCCCTGGGGTGTGATCCTCCCTTGGAGGCTGCTTTCATCCTCCCCGACGGTTGCCTCTGTGGAGCTGGATGGGATACAGGGCCCTGCCAGGCACCGCGGCCCTCGAGGCCTCAAGCGGGAGGGAGTCCTCATGCCAGGTTTCCGGAGAGCCAAGCGCTACACGGCGCACCTGATTGCGTGTGAGTGACTTTGGCTAAACGGGATCATGGGTTGGAGCCGTCAGGGCTGGTCCTGGAGGAGAGCAGGGCTAGTTGGCAGGGTGAGGACAGAGCTGCGGACACCACGGGCGTATTCTGTGGAGCAGATAAAGCAGGGCTTGGGGAGGATGCAGACGTCCCAGCTGTACTCAAGGGGCTGAGGATTTTAAAACTTGGGCATATTTTCCCCGACGTTTTGGGAAAACTGCTTGGACAGCAGCCTGCAGGCCGGAGGGACTCACGCGTTTTGGAGCTGGGCACTGTGCCCAGCCCTGCTCGGCGTCTATCCTGCAGGATTCGGGATTTCCTCTTTGGCAGGACCTCGCCGTAGGGCGGTCTTCCCCAAGGTCAGGCTAGCGCGGTGGGTTCTCTGTAGACGAGCGGCCACCCTCCTGGCCTCGCCCAGCCCGACGCCTTTCCGAGACGGCAGTGATGGCGGCGTCCCCTCACGGGACCCCCGCTTTGCGGCAGTCGCCCCTGGTTTGTCGTGCGCTCAGCCAGGAAACCAGACGATAAGCTACTGACTCTCCAGCCCACAGGGGTAGAGCCTGTCCTGCCGGAGGGATGTTTTCTGGGTGTCTCGGCTCACGGTGGGCGATGGGTGCACAAGCTTGTTGAGAAGCTAAATGCTGGCACAAGGGCCACCAGGTTGGGGCCAGTCAATGGTGGCCCTGAAGTTCAAGGGCAAGGCCCACACCTTTGTCTTCTCCTCCCAGCGGTGGCCGCTTCCCTGACCTGAAGGCACTGCATCTGCTGGTCCAGCCCCTGCCACTTATTCCACCCGGCAAGGCGCCTGGGCCACCAGCTCCGCCTCACCACACACTCGTGACCAGCCTGGTGCTCCTTTAAGGCCTGAGTCAGCGGCCGGGACTTTGGGGTGCCTGCCGACCCTGCCGGTACCTTTGTCGACCGCCTGCCCCCCCGACCCGAGCCCCACGTCTCTGTCATACCCTGACTGTGCGCTTCTCTGTCCTTCCCTTGGTGGCCTCGGGCCTCCTGCTCTACATGGGGACCCGTGCTGGAACCATCCCGGGAACGGGGTGCATCCGGCAGGGGTCTTCAGGCCAAAGGGCACTGCTGCCCACACCACGCCGACTGCCAAGAAGCGGGAGCTGAGGCATCCCTGTCCAGACCCGACTTTCCAACGCGATGCTACACGAGACAGAAAACCTTCTGTAGGTGTTTATTCTACTTCAAGTAACAAAGCTATGAAGTTCCATGTTTTAATGTACAGTGATATAATACTTTGCAATATAAAATACAATTTACAGAAATTTCTATCAAGTAAACCTAAAGAAACACACTTGATTTTTTACATTTGTTGTATTTAAATTAGAAAAATTTTTGTTTTACACGTAAAAAAACCTTCACATCACGCTAGATGTTGGAACTCGTCGCCACTTTAACGTAACCTACTGACAGGGTCTGTAACACCAATCACTCCAAATCGCTAAGTTCTCGATGTTCTCATAACTTAAACGTTGTGCTAGAAAGTGAAAAATCTGTAGCGATGTACTATGGAACAGACTCCAAAGAACAAATGAAATTCTCTCATTTTATATTTGCAAAAGTAAGTTTATGAAAATATAAAAAAATTATCAAAGTTTATTTGTACAGTCAAATAAATTAGCAAGTTTTTTCTCTCTTTCGCACTTCAGAAGTACTTGGAAAATACATGACAAGAAGCAGTATACTGTGTCTCACAGTGAAAAGCTTTCTAGTTTGTAGTTCTTAAGCTGATATCACTATTTTCATCTCAGGCTTTACACAAATATCGTTCCATTTCAATGACAAACGTTGAGATTTGTCACCTGACAAGTAGCACAAGGTGGAGCTAGCGCACTTTTCCTGGGACATAGAACCGCTCAGATGGTAAAGTTCAACAAACAAAACGTTCCTGATTATTCAAATCAAAGAAATCTACTCCCTCCACCCGCCCTGCCTTTTAAAGTACACTTAATTGCTTTATTTTCTCTCTTTCTTTAGGCTGGTAAAATTTAAACCTTTTAAAATAAATTGTTATTTAAAATTCCACAATTTCTATTCAGATGTTGCTTTTAATCATGTTTGGGGGGGGGGGACATGTAAGACGATACCTGCACACTGAGCAAAACCAAGAAATGTGTTTTTGTTTCTGGTTGAAATTTGTAATTCAGATTTCTTCATGACAAGAGAAAGATGCTCCTGTAAGTTTGGTGTTTCTCAACATTCCAGAGACCAGCTGACACAGCCATGCACAGAAACACGCGGCCGCCTGCCCCGAACCCTGTGAAGTTAGCTTCTGGAAACAGATATCACAGATGAGATGTCAGGAAAGGTATGGCTCTGAGGTCCACTAAACTCCCTTAAAATTTACAATAGTCAAGTTATTAGAAAAGATAACTTTATAATCTGAAAAAGCAATATGCTTTTGTAGGTACTTTCCCATTTCAGTACATTTAAATGGAAATGTTAAAGAGTTCTTAGTTTTTTGTTTTTATTTAAAAAGCATCAGAATTGTAAAGGTGTGAAATTTTGTAAGAAACCATCATACACAAAATTACAGTAATTTCTCAAGTCCAGAAGGTTCTGTCCTGTGCGTGAGCTCCCAGCTCTTTCCAAGGCCACCTGCTCAGCACGTGAGCGTGGCTTCACGGCGGCCCTAGGTCTGGGTGGCGGGGGTGGCGGCCCGCGGGGCCTCGGCCTTGGGGTCCCGGGGTCGCTCTGGGCTCCGACTGCGGTCCCTGCGGCGCTCCCGCTCGCGGGCCTTGTCGCGGTCGCGGTCCCTGCTGCGGGACCTCTCCCGATCACGTCTGCGGTCGCGGTCGCGGTTGCGGCTCCGCTCTCGGGCCCGGTCCCACTCGCGCCCCTTGTCCCTGCCCGCGTTCCGCTCGCGGCCCCGGTCCCACTCGCGGCCAGCATCCTTGTCACGGTGTCGGTCCCACTCGCGGCCTCGGTCCCACTCACGCTCGCGGCTCCAGGTCCGGCCGCGTTCCCGCTCCCAGGGCTTCCCACGCTCCCGCTCGCGCCGCCGGTCCTCGAGGGCCCGGCCCGGGCGGCTGTCAGGCAGCGGGGCCTCGGGCTCCTCCGGGGCCTTGTCCCGGGGTCGTCCCTCGAAGCCTGGGCCTCTGTACTCGTGGCCCCTGCCCTCGCGGAATTCGGCCTCGGGGCCTGGGGCCGGCGCGGCGGGTGGCCCGGGCGGGTGGCTGGGCAGCTCCAGCAGCGGCCGGGGCGCCGGCTTGGGTCCAGGGGCGGCTGAGCCCTGGAAGTGGAAGCGTGGAGGCGCTGACTCGTTCTTCTCGGGGAAGGGAGCGGCCCCCCGGGGCCCCCCAAAGGGCAAGGGCGCCGGTGCCCTCTGGCCGGTGAATCTGGGCGGCGAGTGGACCCTCTGCTCTTCGAACTGCTGAGGCTGCATCCCCCTGGGTCCCGGCACGAATCCAGGAGCTTGGCCCCTGGGGCCTTCAAACTGCCCAGGGTGCGGCCCCCTCGGGCCCACAAAGTGGCCGGTGGGGGGGCCTCTCTGACCTCCAAACTGAGAGGGAGGAGGACCACCTCGGGGTCCTTTAAACTGAGACAGCAGAGGCCTCCTCTGGCCCCCGAACTGGAAAGGCGCGGCACCCCTGTTTCCCAGGAACGGGGCCTGCTCGGGCCCCTCGCACTGGCCAGGGGGGCCCGAGGCCTCACCGTACGGGGCCTCCGGGAACTCCCTCTTCTCCCCGTGGGGGTCCTTGCGGTCTTCAAACGGAGGCGGCCCTGCTCCCCTGGGCCCACCCAGGTGGGAGGGGGACGGGCCCCTCCCGTCCCCGTAGGGAGGTGGCCCGTGTGGCCCTGAGAACAAGGAAGGGATGGGCCCCTTTTGGGGCCCGAATCTGGCTGGTGGAGGCCCCCCTCTTGGCCCATCGTTATTAGAATTCTCTTCCGAGAACGGAGGGACTGGCCCCCGTGGGCCTGTGAAATTGGGGCCGTGCAGGCCCGACATCCCGAAAGCGCGCGGTGCAGGCTCCCGCTGGCCTTGGAACTGGGGCGGAGGCCCCCCTTTCTGCGCTGCGGCAGGGAACGTGCCAGCCCCCTCGCCTGGCCGGGGCTGTGGCTCTCTGTCTCCTTCAGTTTCAGCTGCCAGGGAGTCACTTTTTTCGGGAAACTGAGCATTTCTTGGATCCTCGTACTGGCAAGAGCCCAGAGGCTTTTCCTGAGAGGCGTACACTGGACCCGGGAAAGGATCCCTTCCTCCGGGAGGGTGGAAGGTCTGGCCCTCGTGCTGCGAAGGGAAGAGAGGCTGCAAGGAGGCGCCCGGCGGCGTGGGCAGCAGCACCTTCCGGGCAGGCCTGGCTGCGCCGTCCCCGCCGGCCGCGCTCTCAGGCCCCGGGCTTTCCGTGGGCTCGCGCAGGGGGCCGTCCTGCTTGGCCGGCAGTGGGGCCTCTTCACCCGGAGCCCACGGTGGAGGGGCCGACTCCGGTTCCTCCTGGGCCGGGAGTGGCCCTGGGCCGGCAGCGGCCCCTCCGGGTGCTTCTCTGGCCGGCGGGGGCCTCGGGACAGCCTCGCTCTCGTTGCTCTCCGCGGCCAAGCGCCGGGCCTGCCGGGGGTCCCGGCTCAGCCGCGCCTCGGCGCTCGGGCCCGGGGCCTGGCTGTTGGCGGGGGGCGCGGCCGGCTTGCCCGCGGCCTGGGGCGGCGGTGACATGAGCGCGTCCGACACGGAGAAGTGGGCCATGGAGGCCCCGACGGCGGCCCTCTGCTGCCTGAGCGCCTCCTCCTGCTCCGCCACCTGCCGCTTCTGCTCTTCGATCTGCTTGTTGAGCTCCTCTATCATCTGCTGCTGCTCAGCCAGGGAGGGGGCCGGCAGGCCAGGCCCGCCGTGCGCGTCCGCGCACATTCTGGTGGGCAGGTCGTCGACGGTCACTTTGGCTTCTTCCAGGATCGTTTCGTCCTCCGGGTCATAGGCCACCTCCTCGCGCTCGGCTGCCTCCGCGGCCTTCTCCACGTCCTGGCGTCTCCCGCGGTCTCCGAGCTGAGTGTCGAAGGCTCTCTCAGGACCGTACTCTTCCTCGGGGTCGTACGGCCGGTCATCTTCCTCCTCCTCCAGAGCTTTGTCTTTTGAGAACTGACCAAACTGCTGGACGATTGGGTCCAGCAGAGGCGCCGCCGGCAGCCCGCCGCCGGCTTTGGCTCTCGAGTCCTGGTGGGGGGCTGGGGCCGACTCGGCAGGCTCTTTGGTGGGGGGGTCGAACGCCTTCTTCTTCCCAAAGAGAGTCTGCAGGATGTGTTCTAGGGGCGAAGCTGTTTTTGAGGAAGAGGAAGTGACAGAGGAAGCGGCCACCGCAACGGTCACTGACGCGGGTGATGCTGTGACAGTGTTCGTGGCTCCTGGTTTGAGCGACGACAGTATCTGTAACACGGAAGACGAGGCCGGCGCACCTGGTGCTTCTGGAGGAGGGGGTGGGGGTGGGGGAGACCCCGGGGGTGTGGTGCTGACAGCCGCGTCCCCTGGGCACAGCGGGTACTTGGGGGGCTTCTTCTCAGGGAGCAGGGCTGCTGGCACTCTGGGGTGGACGGGATCCATTTCTTCTTGTGCCTGAAGACGGGGCCGCTTCTCCTCTGTCTTGTCTAATTCGCCAGCATTTGAAGGACGCTTTATTTTTTGACAGATTACTAACCCCAGGATTATGTTTGGACGCGGTGACTCGAGACCTAAAAAACAAAACAGTTGTGCAAATTTTAGAATCGAATTGTAGCTTTTGTCCTTCAGGGGTAAACTCTGGGTGTGAAGGGCGGCGGGGGGGGGGATGGTTTCCAGGGGGAGGAGGAGGATATTCTGTGGCCAAACAGAACCAAGCGTTTGAAGACCTGCTGCAAAAGATGCAGACTGCACCGCGCACCTGCCCAGCCTGACGGGCCCTCAAACCGCAAAACCAAGAGCCCAATGCACACGCGCATTCGCCCAGTGCTAAAATTATCGCAGATTGTCAATTATACACAACGCTAGGGTAGAGGCGTGCTGGAGGCGGCGGGGAAGGCCAGCACGTACACACTCCAGGCCGTTCACCTACTGGGAACGAAGCCTGTATGTACCAGGATGTTTTCTTTTTTTTTTTTTAGACACACTACAGCCATTTATTGGAAGGCATAACACAGAAATGACGTCAAATGATCGCAAGCTGATAGACAGGCTTAATGCATTTTCTAACAAGATATTTTGTAGGCACAAACAAGATTTTTCTAAAACTTATATGGAAAGGCAAAGGAACTAGAATAGCTAAAATATCTGAAGAAGAATAAACTGGTTGGAATCACTCATTCAATTCAAAACTTCTAATAAGATAAAAAGTAATCAAGACTGATATTTGTGGAGGGAGACATACAGAACGATGGAACAAAGCAGAGAACCCAGAAACAGCCCCACACAATCACTTCCAACTGAGTTTTGACAAAGGTACCAAGAAAACTGAATGAAGCAAGAATCTGAAAAAATTACACCATATCAACTGATCTTCCATACTAGGAAAAAAAAAAGAAATAATCTCCACTGAAACTTCACACCTGTACAAACATTAGCTCAAAATTGGTCATAGCTTTAAACGTGAAATGTAAAACCATACTACTTTAACCTGTAAGAGATTTAGAAAAGAAACCATAGGATAACATCCTCAGGATCTATCTATATATCTATCTAAGTTTTAACATATTTTGACTTGTAATTTTATTCTGCAGTATGCAATATTTCAGACTAAACTTGAGACTTAGCTATTCCTCATGTGAATGCTCTGATGTGGATTCTGTTGTGAAGTCTTGAAGAAATTTTAAATATTCATTACGTTTGTAAGGTTTCTTTCCATTATGAATTCTTTGGTGAATCCTGAGGGGACACTTGCTTAAAGGCCTTTCCACATTCAGTGCATTTCCCTGGTTCCTCTCAGGTATAAATCCTCTCATGACATCAAAGCCATGAATGTTTAATAAAAAGCTTTCCCACATTCATTACATGCGTAAGGCTGCTCTCCAGTAGGAATCTTGTGATGTTCTGTAGTTTTGATCTATGGATAAGAGCCTTTATACACACATTACGTTCTTGTGGCTTCATCAAAGATGTATATTCTGATGTCTAGTCAGTTGCGAAGTCTGTACAAGTCCTCTGTCCTGTATGTTACCCTGATGTAATTTCTCTTTAGTGTGGACTCTCTAGTGTCAATCCATGCTTGAACTTGTATTATTTTGCCACACTCGTTACATTGGTCAGGTTACTCTCCAGCATGAATTCTCCGATGACTTACGAGGCTTGAGTTTTGAGTGGAGACCTTGCCGCACTCACTGCATTGGTAAAGTTTCTCTCCAGTGCGGATTTTCTTATGTCTGTTGAAGTTTGAGCAATGAATAAAGGATTTGCCGCACTGATTACATTTGTAAGGTTTCTCTCCGGTATGAATCCGGCGATGACTAGGAAGGCTTGAACTCTGACTGAAGACCTTGCCACACTCATTACATTTGTAAGGTTTCTCTCTAGTATGGGTGACCTGATGATAAGTAAGACTTGAATACACACCAAACGCTTTGCCACACTCGTTACATTTGTACGGCTTCTCCCCAGTATGAATTCTCCGATGACTTACGAGGCTTGAGTTTTGAGTGAAGACCTTCCCACACTCACTACATTTGTAGGGTTTCTCTCCAGTGTGCATGACCTGATGTCGAGTGAGGTGGGAGCTCTGATTAAAGGCTTTGCCACATTTATTACATTTGTATAGTTTCTCTCCAGTATAAATCCTGCGATGATTAGTAAGGCTTGAACTCTGACTAAAGACTTTGCCGCACTCATTACATTTGTACGGTTTCTCGCTAGTATGGATGACCTGATGATAAATAAGACTTGAATACACACTAAAGGCTTTGTCACACCCGCCACACTGGTAGGGTTTCTCTCCGGTGTGAATTCTGTGATGACGTACGAGGTGTGAACTGTAACTGAAGCCCTTACCACATTCCTCACACTTGTGATGTTTCCCTTTCGTGTGGATTCTTTGATGTCTAGTGAGATGTGAGCTCTGATTAAACGCTTTGCTGCATACATCACATTTGTAAGGTTTCACACCTGTGTGGATTACCTGATGGTTAGTGAGTTGTGAGCCATGATTAACTGCTTTGTCATACTCATCACATTTGTAAGGTTTTTCCCTAGTGTATGCTTTCTGGTCTTGTGTGAGTAATGAAGAATGCCAGAAATCATTCCCATATTCATTAAAAATGTTGGTTTGGACACTCGGGAAGAATTCTCTGAAGTACTGAAAATGAGGAACCACTGTTGTCAGACTTCTCAACTTGATGATACTCATAAAATTGCCCTTCAGTTGGAAATATCCGCAGTTCAGCCAGATGTGACTGAAAGCTTAGTCCGAGCCTGTTTTCAATAGGCTTGTTTCCTTCATCTCTTCTACCAGTGAGATGTTTTTTATGGGTGACAGGCACTCCTCTGTAATTTCTTTTGTCACTTCTCCACTGGTACTCAAAGTCACGCGTATGTCTCTGGATTTCCCTACAGCCATAGTCCTCAGTCTCACAGCTTTCATGTCTTTCCAACAACACTGTGTGCAACATTTCCCCTGTATGACTGTTCTCTTTTGGTGCTGATTCCTTGATCACACATTTAAGAGAGGTATCCAGGGAGAGCAGGTTCCTGTAGGTCTCCAACATCACATCCCTGTACAAGGCCCTCTGACCAGGGTCCAGGCATTCCCACTCCTCCTGAGAGAATTCTATGGCCACATCCTTGAATGTCAACTGTGCCTGAGTAAGAGCCATTCCAGACTCCTCTTTCTTTCCTCTTCTTCCTCTTCAGGGTTTCTTCCTCAGGCAATATGAGTCTTTGAAGTCGACGATCCCGTAGGGCGACCTTTGCTCCGCGGTAACCCAGGATGTTTTCTAAACAAACTCTTAGCTGTGTTCCTTTATTTGCCTCTTGCTACGTATCAGGAAGGCAGCACCCCCTTTCGACTTTAACTTACGAGCTGCAATATGTAAATTAAGCTATTCATACTAAAATTAAAGGTTCAATTAAGGACCAATTCTACAACTCAATTATAATGATTAACAAAATTATACTGATTGATATAGCACACGCCATTCGATAAGTTCATCAGTCACTGGTGTCAAAATTACAATTGATGGGAAAAGTGATGCTGACCAAAACGCCTAAAACAAACGTCCTTGCAGGTTTAGAAAGACATTCAATGGCCAGTAACTTATCAAAAGTTACCGAATGCTCAGGTCTCTGTCAACACAGGACGTGCGGCTTAAAGCCCAGAGGTGTTCAGGACAGGGGCAGCAAAGGACAGACCACGTGGAGAACACGCTGGGAATTTCAGAACATTGCACAGTTCTTAAAAAATAATTATTGCTTAAAAAATTCTTCGTCCAAACCCTCTGGATTGTGGTGCCCTGTCTACTGTTTCTGTGCGGCTCCTCCACCCTCACACTAGTAACAAACCCGGAATACCAAGAGCGGAACAGAAAAGCCCAAGTCACACATCGGTAAGTTAGGGAGAAAGGATAAACACAGGACCAAAATTCTGTTTCAACAGCATATTTAAAATTAATCAAATTGGATAAATTCAATTTACACATAAATCACTATTGTGTAAAAGATATTCATGCTATATATTTTTTGTCTTCACTCACTAAAAAAGAAAACCAGCACTGTTTTTCCTATTCTTTCTGTGATTTTAAGTCGATCACAGATCAAATAGTTGTCTCTGGACACCCACTGTGTAGTTCTGAGCGACTGTCACCCTTCCTAATTTCCAACAGAGATGGGTTGACGTGCCGAGCACGAGGGTGGCGGACGTCCCATCCCACCCCCGAGGAGGAAGACCAGGCACGCCAGAGTGAGCTGGGCTGGCCCAGCATCGGCGAGGTACTGCTGGCCCCCCTCCCCACTGTACTCAGCGCCTCGTTTCACAGGTTGACATTCAAGGGCTGAGGTGCCCATGAAGACACCCACTCGTGATAAGAGGAATGGCTTCCAGAACGTCCTCTGCCTGCCCTTCTGATGACAGTGGTGACTCAGGGGAAGGAGGAGCTGGGCAAAGGAGGGCGTGGAGACAGGAAGGCCAGGCCCACTGCACTGAGCATGGCATCCAGACGGTTCTGCTCAGATGTGAAAGATACTCTGTCAAGTTCGCTTTCTAATCAAAACGAATTATTTTAACTTAAAATAGTAAATCTCTCACTCACTACAACTGCCACTTACTGAACAATTTACAGCTCACTAATATCCAGTTTGGGGCACAGTCAATAGCTCAACTGGCTCTCGTGGCCCTTTCTGGACCGACCGTTGCTGACACGGCCCCAGAGCTGGCAGAGCAGGTCCCCACGCCGGGCCACAAGCTGGAGCCTTGGCCAGCTCTGTCAGCAGGCGCAGCACAGGAGAAACGTGCTCAGCCATGTGGGCGGGGGTGGGGAGGGCTGGGGAGCCCTGGTCAGGGGCGCCCTCTCAGCAGCCCAAGGCCCACAACTGTCCTCATCGTCCTCAATGCAGATGGGCTATGTTACCTCTGAAGGGCTAAACTTCTAAGGCGCCAGCACCAGGGCTTGCGGCAGGAATCGCATTTCAGGTCAAAGACGCCGTGTGTGGAGGGTTAAGTCACTGCGTTAAAACCAGGGAGATGGGGTCCTGTCCTCGGGAGGTGTGCCAGCCCTACAACTTGCAACAGCTTTATATGCTTCCTAACAAAAATGATATATCCCAGACTTGGCAAAATTCTCTAGACTCTACCCTTTGTGGTCACAGGCATCACAGGTGAGGTTATGATTAAATTACTTAACATTTACATTTGTTTCGAAAACAGGAAACTCCCTGGAGACCAGCATCTAACTAAGCAGCTAGTATTTTTAAATGCTTTCAGCTCTCAACTACTTCATCTACACACACCGGTAAGTGATCTAATAAAGCTCCAGAGTTGGAGGAGTGTTAGTTTTCAATTTCCCCACTAATCTTCCCCAGGATTTTACATTTAAATTGGGCTGTTTCTGAAGCAGTCAAATCTTATCTGCTTCACCTGTGCACGTTATGGCTGCATGGAGACTTGAAATGTTAACTAGCACCGTGGAGATGACTTACTCGTGGAAGAATATGATTCACTGTGCTACCGGGGCCTCGGCAGTGACCGTTAGGGAGGTGAGGGCACGTCTGGCTCCACCCTGCTCCGCACCCTCACGACAGGCGCCTGGCAAGGGCACGCTGGACACAGTCAAAGGGCTACTACCACTGGGGCGGTGGCAGGGGTGGCTTTCCCCCGAAGGCCCCATTTTCTGCCTGGGGCCCCTGCGGGCGCGCCCACTGTTGAGTGTGACCCCTGGAGAGGAGAGGGTGTCCCGAGAAGGCGCAGCAGCAGTGAGCACGCTGCCTGCGTGCAGAGACAGGGCTCCCACTGGGGGCCCGGGGCGCCTCCCCGACTCCGCACAGGGCCTCTGTCCCATGGTTACAAGCGGGGTGCTTACTTACCGACCTCCCTTTGAGGGTAGTGGTGAGGCTTATGACTCATCAAGCAGATGAGAACTAGGTGGGGGGCCGCTGAACTATCATTTCCGGACAAGAGGTACTCATGACACTGAGCACCGGGGTGTTGGCACCCTTGCCCGACCCCCTCCACGTCGCGGGAGCAAGCGTGTCCACGATGTCCCGTGTGGGTGAAACAAGCCTTCTTAGCTGCATGTAGGTCCCCGAGTCTTCACGGCGAAAAGAGTCAGCCCCAGACCACCCGTACAGAGAGAGAAGTGGACAAACCCAGGGACGAGGGACAGCTGAAAAGGTGTGTGTGGATTTCCTGAGCCAAGACCCAAACCAGGATCTGTGTCCAGGTGTGTCAGCAACAGGGCCGGGGGGAAGCAGCCCCCACGCACCTTGGACGTGGCACAGCGGGGGACGAGGTTTAGTTTTAATTAATAAACCAGCTGAAAGCTGCCCAACTATCAAATGAGGCTTTTACCCCTAAATCTACCTGGCATGCTCCACTATTCAGTATTTAAAGCGAACACTTTCTCATGGTCTGAGTCCGACAAGACAAAACGTCCACACCTGCGGGAACAGAAACTGTGCTGGAGTTCGCAGCAACCGTCCTCAAAGAGGACTTGGGCAGAGACCCAGCAAATACAGGGACAAGCAGCTGCCCGCCCGCCGCACTCGGCTCCCACGCAGACTTCGCCCGCTCCCACTCTTGGGTCCCTAAGACCTGTGCAAAGCCAGGGCTCCGCATCCCAGCGAGGAGAGCGTCGTCCATCCGTCCGCCCGCCCGCGTCCAGGCGCCCCCAGCGCGGCACCGCCGCCTGCACAGCCAGAAGCACACTGGCGTCGGCTGAGGCAAAGCAAGGTGGAGACAGTCCTTCGTCACAGTGCACCTGGATGGGCACCAAGAGCTACCAAACGGTTCAAATTCAGACAAACAATGACCAGTTTCCATGAAATATTTTTATTGATTTCAAAGGAGAGAGAAGCACTTTCCATTCAGCACGATTTTGCCTGTGATTACAGCATCTGTACACAGCTACGCAAGCAGACACGCAGAAACTGAAGACGCGCTTACCTGACAGTATGGCAAGTCGCAGAAACGGTCTGCTAACTTAGGGAGCAGCTACGAGTGAGGACAGACGGCAGACGCCACGGATGGAGCCGGCCTGCTCAGAGAATGGCCCTCTCCCTGCAATGCCGTGGAAGGCCGGTCCCTGTCCTCTGCTCGGGGTGGTCCACACCTTAGACGCCCGAGGGCCCTCGACAGGCGCCCCCCAGCCCCTCGGGAGGGCCAGGCGCCCTGGCCTAGGCCCAGCGTCCCATCTGACTGGTCTTCCTTCCGTGAATAAAGCCCCTAGACGCGCAGACCAGCCGAGACCCGAGTCCCCAGGGGTGGAGCCCCGACAGTGTGCGTGGGACTGAGCTGAGCCGCGTCCACAGTGGAAGGACTGTCCGCTGGGTCAGAGGGACGCGGGCCTCCCGGCCGTCCTCCAGGCTGTGTGACGTGGTGACGGCCTGGCACCTCTGGGACAAGTCGAGGGAGCCCGGGAGGACAAAACGCCCTGGAGGCAGACCGGGCTCGGCTCGGATGGGCTCTGCTGCCGTGCAGGGACTGCGCTGCAGGTTCTGCGCGGAGACCGCCCCGTGTCCACCATCCAAGCGCGGGGCGGAGAGGACGCTGACCGCGAGCAGGCCGCGCGGCCTCCCCGGCTCCGCACACGGGTTCAACACCTCGTGTCCTCACCTGCTTCTCCAGTGTGAGCCACGCTGTCAAAATCTACGGGGCTCCCAAGTCCAGAGACTGACGTGCCGCGTCAGGCACTCTCCACCCCCACAGACCTGCCCTCCTCCTCCCAGGGGCCCGCCCGCTGGCGGGCTGCCCGAAGTGGGAGGCCTGTGCCCCACCGAGGCCTTGGGGTGGAGGTGCGGCTGGGGCGGACCCTGACTCCACGCTCACTGGCCCTGCGGCCTCAGGCAGCGACAACCCTGGGCAGCGCGGGGTCAAGGGCGCTCCCATCAGGTTGCGGGGCGGCGCTGCCGGGCAGCACGTGCTCGAGCCCGCTGGTTGCTCCGTCCAGGGGCACGGCGGCCCTCAGACTGGACCTGTGCCGCCACAGGACGCCGCGCGGACAGGAGGAACGCGCCGGCCCGCCTTCCAAACACTCGCGCACACACACAACACGCACGTGACGCACACGCCACGAGCCTGGGACACACGGACGTCTGTACCCAGGGAGCGCCGAGTCACGATACAAACGTGCGAAGCCGCTCAGGTAGGTAACGTGGCCTGGGGCCAAGGCAGTTTGGCTGATGCGCAAGCGTACAGAGCACACACAGACGTGAATATCAAACAAAGGTATCAGGAGAATTAAAAACATATATACTGAATTAAACAAGCTGAGATTTAGAAGCCCTTCGATTAACAAAAAGAGTCTTTCAAAGTTTATGGTAAAATTACCCATACAATTACGTTTCCAAAACCCTTCTCACTACTTTATTTTACTGAAACATTCGTTCTCTACCGTGGATGAAACCTGCAGGCTTTGGAGCGTCCCCTTCAGGAAGTGACAGCCTTGGGAATGCAGGCGGAGGAGTGACGTCCACTCCGCTGGTCATCAAGTGTGGTCACTTCGCAGATGAGGTGAGCGCCCTGCCCCGCCTTCCTTGTCCCCGTGTCACCCCGGAACACCCAGCGCGGCCCCCTCCCTCTGCCAGCCGGGCCCCAACCCAGCACTGCACCAGCTCCCGCCGCGGCTCCTACTGGGGGTCTCCTCGGTGGTCCCCGCGCCCCTGCCTCCTCACCACACCTGACCTCGTCCACCTCTGCCCCCTCAGGGTCTGTCCATGGCCCCGAACCCGGCAGCCCCCTGCTCGTGTGACAAGGTGCACCCGGACGGAGTCAGGCAAGATCCCACCGCGGGCTCTGCAGGTGGAGCCGAGAGGGGCTCCAACACGGGTGAAACAGGGCTTCGTCACCTCCCAGGTCCCGCTGCTACAGACGCGCAGAGTGTGCGTGTCACAGGATCTACGCTCACACTAGGCCCCACACAGGCTTCCGCCCCTGTGACTGACCGGAGGCTCCTCATGGTATCGGGAAGTCGGCTTCACCACCGTCACCGCTGCATCAGGAACACGGCGTCCAGGGAGCCGGCCGGCGCCCCAGGAGCTGCCCACCAAGAACCTCCGCCACGGCCCTCCCTGCTGCCCGTCAGGCGGCACCGCTTTAGCGCGAGGAGTGGGACAGCCCCCCGGAGCGCTTGGCTTCTAACGTGTTTGGCACTGAGACGGTTCCGTGTGTTGTGGCAGGGAACACGAGCCCTGCGGTCACGGGGACCGACCAGGACGCTGGGCCCAGCCGCAGGGCCGCGTAAGTGCCTGGCTGCGGCAGGGGCGCTGGCCACGGACACGGAGGCGCCGCCCGTAGAAGCAAGCGCTTCAAGAGCGCTGACCGCGGCTTACACTCAGCATCTTTTAGGCTTAGCCGTCTTTGGGGGCGCCACGGCCAAGGAGACACTCCCATTTAGGCATTTTTCTGCGAGACTTAAGTCCCGTCAACTTCTCGGGGTTAAGAGAAGTTGGGTCCCCAGAGACCACGTCCCCCTTGGAATCACCCTTAGCTCCCTTGACAAGCCTGAACTTTCTTTCCGGTCAGCCTGTAAGTAATTCTTTAGAAGCAGCACTTTCTAAGGAATGAGTGAACAGAAAGTGGTCTGCCAAAAATAAGAGTTCGAGCAGCAGATTTCAAAGTGACTACTTCTAGAACTAGTTCCCGTCTCAACGCTATCTCTCGTTTCTCCTCAAAACGAATGCCTGTAGCGAGGACAGGCGACGAGGCTCAGCCGGACGCCTGCAAGGAGGCAAGCCCGCAGGCCAGGCCCCGGCCCTGCCCTCCCGGCACTGCCCAGCCCCTGCCGCCAACACCCTGCTCACACGAGGCGGGCGGGCTCCGGACGGCTTTGTCCCTCTGCACAGGACTTTCCTAAGACAATTCACACCTTCCTCAGGGGACCTCCGGTGCCACCCTCCACTATCCGGGAAGCCCCACAGCTCGACGCTGCTTCACCCCTGCTCCCAAGTTCCGCTGCCAAAGGCCGGGTCTGGGTGAGGCACGCAGCTCGCTGTGAGGGACTCCGCAGGGCGTGAGGGGGACGTGTGGGCGGAAGGCTGGGGCCTACCTGGCCCCTCGAAGGGCAGGAGTTTGGAGGGGACGGGGTCCGCAGCGCTCAGCGGGATCAGGTAGAGGTCCTTGACGCGCCTGCTGTTGTTTGCCACGACGCCAAAGCGGCCGCGGCTGCTGAAGTAGGAGTACAGAGAGATGTAGGCCACCTCCTCCTCCTCCGTCGCGGGGTGGAAGCGGATCAGACACAGCTCCTGCAGCAAACAGAGGGCGGGGAGCATTGACCGTGGCCACTCTGGAAAGGCAGCCGCTTCATCCTGCACCTAAGCCCCAAAAGCAGGAGGGAAGCGAGGAGAGAAGCGACCAGCTCCGATTCTGACTGTCACAACCCTGCTCCCCAGCACATCAGGACAAGGAGCTGGTGAAGGGGACACAGGCCCGAGTCTCAAGACTGCTGGGTTTGACCTTGGTTTTGGAGGAACCGCTTCAAAACTACTTAGCCCCACTGTCCTCAACAAAGAGCCCACCTCCTGGGGCTCTCGTGCTGATGGGGTAGTGTGTGCAGGGCCAGCCTGGGGCAGCGTCTGACACAGAGCTAAGTGACCACCAAGCGTGTGATGAGCTGCCCGCAGCTCCGAAACGGGAGGGCTGAACTAGACCAGGGTCGTAACCCTTCTGTGACCCCAGTGAAAACCAGAGCCCCTCCCCCAAAGAGCACTGCACACGCAGACACACAGCTGCGTCCGCATCTCAGGGGTTCACAGACTCCAGCCCGGCCGCCTCCCCCCACCTCTACTCCATCAGCTCAGACAAGAAGGGACAGAGCATCTGTATTTCTAACTCTGAACCGCACATGCGCTTTCACAAAGCTTCCACCGTCGTGCTACTCAGACACCCCTTCGCAGGTTAGCCAGCTATCAACTTAAACGTTCACCTGCAAATATCTCACGAACTAGAGACATTTCAAGTATTAACGCTCAAGATGAGAAGTCAAAGAGCGAGTCGTGTGTAAACAAACCCCTTCTTCCTTGGGTGCAGAGGTCAGACTGTGGGCAGGTACCTTAGACACTGAAGATCTGAGTTTGCCGACGTAATCCCAGACTGTCTTTGGGGCAATCCTTCCGCCGATGTGAATCGTGTCGGGCAGGTCCTAAGTGAAACAGACTCTGATTAAATGGCCGGTGGAACCATGGCGGTCACAGAGAGACCCCAAACTACCCGAGATTCACAACTAAGAAAACTGCAACTATCCCAAACAAGGCGGCAGTAACTGTGTCAAATGCTGCTTAGTCGACTAACATCCGGGATTATGAGTGACCAAACCCAAGGGTGGCAGGAGGATACGCTTCTGCTAAACAGAATGACATTTAGCAAAATGTTTGACTGTTGTCTTTTATGAACATACACATACAGTAAAGATCCAGGTATGTCTCAGAAGTGACTGAGCACTCCTTGTTAAGTCTGAAATGCTAGTGCTGTTTTGTTAACTTTGAAAAATAGAAGAGCTGGCGTGTGTGCCCCTCCACACCAAGGCAGGTCACGCGTGCCTGGCCACACCTGCAGTGGGCACACGCACACCCAGGTTTTGCACAAGCTCTAGCGGAACAGAGAGAGAAGGAAGACAAGCTTCAGCTTTTTCAGAAAAGATGGAGGGTCTGATTTCTCATGTGAATTTTTGCCCCTGTCCGAGCCGCATAACCTGCTGACTCGGCCCAGCAACCCCTATTTTGCCTTCAGAGGTGCTTGTGTGTCCACTCAGCAGGAAGGTGGTCACACGCCTGACTCCAGCGCGGGATGAGAGTGCCTGTGGAAAACACGCACGCGCGCACACGCACACACACTTCTCTCCCTCCTGGTTCTAACCTCACTGAGATAATCAAAACATCCAGAGACAGGATACGCCTTAGTGACAAACTTCGCTACACTCTGCATGTTAATAAATCCTTTCCAAATGGTGCTGAGTCGAGACAAAAAGAGGGTGGTATCTCCTTCTGGAGGGGACCGGGACTCTGAGATGCTGTAAAACAAAACCACAGAAAATACGTGAATCTTTCTCTCTGCCCAAAGAATCCCCAATATTTATTTATTTATTTAACATGTTTATAAAAGCAAAGTGAATTCCTGCAAGTTTTGGTAGCTTATTTTTTCAAATTAATTACCTTAATCATAATGATATAAACACATTCTGGTCAAACAAATATGAACTATATAGGCAACAAACTGGATGGCTGTAAATTCAAATTCCAGTTTTCAAGAACTATATTTCTAAGGTGATAATTAGTCATCCTAAAACTGAAGCTTTAAAAAAACGCCTTTTTAAAATAGAAAATTGAGGAGAGTTGTATTTCTGGGTGGATTTCCGAGCCAAACGACTGAATCACTCATTACTACTCCTTCTGTTCCTCTGAAAGAAAGGCCGCAGCTCGGCTGCTCTGACCATACACGGGGGCCGCACCTGATGCTTGGCGACGGCGGGACCGATAGGAGGTATCTGGGCTCGGGCGACGTGGACGGCTTGGCCAGGATGGACTTGGGCACCGTCACGGAGGTCGGCACAGGCTTCGGGACGTCCTGTCGGGGCTCTGCTGGGTGGGTGCTGTCTGCGCGGGCTGCCGAGGTAGCCGTGCCCGTGCTCGGCCCGCCTGGTGCAGTCCTGGGGTCTCGGCCGGACACCGTGACTGTGGTGAGCACTCCGCTGCCACCGGGGGCCGGGCAGGGGGCGCCTTCCAGGGCAGAGGGCTCGGGGCGGCCGTCCTCTGGAGGCACCGGGAGGGACTTTCCCTCCAAATGGGCGCGAGCAGCGCTTTCCAGGTCTGGCTCCGAGGCGTTTTCGGGCAGAGTTTCTGGTGCCGCATCATCGGCTGAGCTGAGAGCGGGCTCAGAGGCAGGCTTGTCATGCTTGGGCTTTGAGTCCTCCTTCCTGGCAGAAGTTGACCACTTCTGTTTTTGCGGAGCTGGCTCACCTTCCGAAGATGGAACCTGACCTGGAGAACAGAAGGAAGGCCTTCGTGAGAAATCCCACACGTTCGAGAGCACAGCCTGCCCACGGGTAGACACACAATCACTGCTTTAAAACAACAACACTATAAAGGTAGGGGCTCACTTCCTAAGCTTGAAGAAACGATTCTAGCCTTTCCACTGTGCAACTTGGTTCGAATGCCGCTGTCCCAAGAAGGGTCTCCACAGTCTCCCCCCAGATGTGCTCACCTGTGCAGATCTTACAGTTCAGGTCAAAGAGGTGCGCCCGGTGCTGCCCGGTCGTGTCCTGCAGCATGCTGCCGACAAGGTCCAGCAGCGGCGCCGCACTCCTCTCGGGGGCCGCCCGCACTGATTCTTGCTGTTCCTAAAGCACAAGAAGCAGAGGAGGTCATTCCTTTTCCACCCCCTCTGCAAATTAGCAGCACCCATGGAAAAAACATCTCACGTGATTAAGAACCACTGAAAAAAGAGAAAAAGGACTGCTGAATACAAGTACTTGAGAAGCAATACAACTACACACACTTGTGTCAGCTCAGTGCCTTGCCCAGTAATTCAGGCACCTAACAACGTCTGGAACGAGATCACCTTAGTCAATTCTCGTGAGCACTGGAAATCCTAAACGCTTACATCAGAATCTGATACTGGTGGAGAATCTTCCATATCGGGAACAGTTTCCTGTTTAACGGTAGGCTTCTTAGTCTCATTATGCAATTTAGTTCTGGACTCCATCACCTAGGATGAAAAAGACAGACAAACATGAAGCCTTAGCCCTTCTTTCCCAAGGGGACTCTCTCATGCCAACAGGCTATTAATTCACTCCGGGGCGGGGTGAGGGGGCGCTGGTGTCAGGCTTCTGGCACCCGCAGCCGCCTCTCCCGTCGGCACTCACAGGCTTTGACGATCTCTCTTTCCACATGGAAAGCTCTTTGGAGACAAGTTCTTCTGGCTTCATTCTCACAAGTTTTGCCAAAGAGATTTCTTCACGCAGAACACGATGGAAGAGCCCCTGTAAACAAACATCTCTTGTTCACTCATTCAAAACCCTCTAAGATGCTAGAGAGGATGTGGAGATAGGCAGCAAGGCAAGCCCCTGCCCCGCGGCAGGACGAGGGCCCGGAGCATCCCATCGATGCTCGGAGAACAGGGGCCCTGAGGTCGGGCAGCTGATCTCGAGAATCCCACCGCACTGACCCTGCTACAAAGACCACCTCACAGAAAACACAATCGACTGAAGAAGGTACAGTGTTAGGGACAAAGGTAGAAGAAATCCCTTCTGCCAAGGGGTTAACAAGGCAAAATGGAAAGTCAGAGTATGTGCCCTGCTTCTGAACACAGGTAAGAGGTCAAGAGGCCGATCCAGACAGCGTGGGCCCTGGCAGGCACACAGGCGCACAGGTGGCAAGGACCTCAGCAGGCGGGCGAGCACCTGGCCCCACGGGAACAGCATGCCAGTCACCCACAGCCGCAGGGGGACCCAGTGCCCTAACCCAGGCCTGGGCAGCACCCGGCCAGGACTGCCCCTGCTCCTGACGGTCGGACACGCACCTGGTTTTTGGGGTCCTTGAGGTTGAACATGAGGCTGCGGTACTTGCTCTTGTACCGATTGTCTGTGACTCGGAACAAGTTAAACATCTCCTTCTCGATGTGCAGTGCAATTTTTCCTACTTCATTTTCTGTCATGATTAAGTCATCGCTGTCAGTGACTCTAGATGGAATGAAAAAAGACCCACGGTAACTGCTGCACTTACATGCCATGTGGGATCTCAGCTCCCCAACCAGGGATGGAACCCCAGTGCCCCCTGCAGTGGAAGCGTGGAGTCTTAACCACTGGACCGCCAGGGAAGTCCCACATGTGACATTTTTCTTAAACAGCGGGGCCATCGTGAAACAACCACCCTTTACATGGAAAACTTTCCACTTTAACAGATAAGAAACAAAGTGGAACAGCCCACCTTTTCCACAAGATCTCCTTCAAGGAGCGTCTTATGTTTTGCCGAATTTGAGAATTTGGCTGTGACGAGGCGGGGCTCACGGGGCCCAGGCGTCCTGGGGCTGGAGAGGCCAGGGGAACTGAGGTGGTCCCAGGCTTCCTGACGGCGCCCACCGAAGCAGCGGAGCTGGGGAACTTTCTGGAAGCAGACGTGGCAGCAACAGGTGCCAGCCTTGCCTGCTTGGCCGAGGGAGCGCTGCCCGAGGGGGAGGGGGCAGCCGAGAGCCACGGCCTCTTGGGGATGGTGCCCTTGAAACCCGGTGGCGACTTTTTGATGGCCGATTTGGCTGCTGCCGTGTTTGCGAAAGGAGGGGACTTCTTTGGAAGGAGATTTCTGGGCGAGGGCTGCTTGCCGCCCCCCGAGGAGCCTGGAGGAGCCACCTTCTTCGGCACCGCCGCCACCGCCGCCTTGGCCTCTGTGCGTCTGTCCTCCTTCATGGCTGCAAAGGAGAGGGGCCCGCTTAGTGAGGCAGGGGTGCAGGGGACCCCACATAGCATGTGCACCTGAAACCAGCAAACCTAATAACCAGGCATCACTGTGAGACAGATTTAAAGAGAATTTTTAAAGTAACTGTTAAACTCAGAAAAGGAGTATAAAGAGGGCTACCGGCAACATTTATGATAGTGAATATACTTTGTTTCAGAGAGAAATGCTTTATTATTAAAACTTTTACTTCAACCGATAAACCAGTAAGCTATCAAAGGCTGGATTTAAACCGTTAGCTTAGCTTGGAACTCGAAGGGCAAATTTCGCTGTATCAAGAAAAGGTACAGATTTCAAAGACCACGCTCACGGAGAGTCCCAGTGCGGTTTTTGGCGCACAGGAGCTTAGAACGTCTTTCCAGGGTGGATGAGACACATTCTCTTCGAATGCATATCTGACCCCCACCTCGGGGGCCCTTGGGGCGCTGGAAGGTGGAAGGACCAGCACGAGGCCACCCTGGGGTGGCGGCTCAGCGGTGTCCATCGTCCTCTTGGACAAAGGTCAACCGGACAGGGTGACTTCAATAAAATATAGAATGTTTGCAGAAAACTGCAACACGGGGGGAGACCAGTTATTTTTACACTAGGAGCTGGGTGGCAGGAACGCCACCTGCTGTCATTCACGTTCCCATTCACACCCCTCTAGCTGCAGCTCGCTATTGGGTAAGACAGTAGGTTAGCACTTTTAATCCAAACAAGGATTACAGCCAAAAGCTAAAATGAGAATCTTTATGCCAGTACTTCGCACGGACTGATTACGCTTAATCCTGTATCAGACCATCAGAATTACAGTCAGAGGCAAGCAAGGAGGTTCATCCTAAGACCAGTCCCTCGGTCTTCGGGGCATGCGGCCCAGCAGAGGTACATGGGGAGCCGTGACTGAGAGCAGGGGCGTGTTCCCAGATGGCCCTGCTCAGGCCCACCGCCCAGAACGTCTGGGACCCAGGGCAGAACGGGGGGGGCGGGGCAGGGAGGTCCAGGGAGCAAGCCAGGAGAGCACAGGGACACCACCTACGGCCACGTCACACAGGACCGACGGAGAAGCCACCTCCCCAGGCGCAGGCTTTTCTCCAACTACCCACGGCGCAGTGAGCCCCCAGATGCTAAATGGGAGACTTCGAGATGCTCTAGCAGCCTTCCGATTTTACGCAGGGGTTGAAGACCCACCAGTTCCAGTCAGCTGCCGGTGCTTCTTGCAACTGTCCTAGTGAAGCAGGGAGAAAATCTGAAGTCCGGGCGGAGAGGTGAGACCCTGTCTACAAATAAGGCCTGACCCCACAAGAGCCCCCAAGGCGTTCAGAGCCTACACCCTGCGTGACCATCCTGGCGAAGGGCCCAGAGCGCTGCCCTCAGGACTGCCTTCCTCCAGCACTGGTCAGGCCAGTTCAGCCAAAGGTATTAAAAGCCCAGGGACTGCAAGTTTTTTCCATTTCATAGTACAGGTGAAATCATCTAATTTTACAAAGTTTGCAACAGCGCTACACACATCCAAAACTTAGAACCGTGTTAGAAGTACTTCACTGTCATCAAGCAACAACCCTGACTGCAAATCTCCTATTTTCATCTCACAGAGACCCCCCGACCTCGCGTCCCCTCGTCCACGCTGTCCCCACCACCGGCCCCACGTGTGCCGGCACCCCCGGGCTAAGCCGTCCAGGCTTCCCCAAGACCACCCGCTGCCCACTCAGCAGCCCGCTCGTGCTCCACATCCGCCCTGCTGGCTGTCACCCATGTCCCGTCAGCAAGTCACAGCTAACTGCCTAACAAAGTAGGAACTGGGGACGTCACAGGAACTAAGACTAACAACTACGTTTCTACGTGTATTATTTCATCAGCTCAAATCCATATTCCTAAGGCGCGATCATACCTCAGTACATGGAAACTTATCTTTACCAGCTCAGCCTTGGCTAACAGGGTCCACAGCACCTGATCTGGGGGGCGGGGGGGACTGCTAGAGCTTAGGTTAAATGAAATGGACAGAGGCCCCTCTTCTTGGGGGAAGGAACGAGAGCGGAGTGGAGCAGGACGCGGTGCCAGCTGTGACTGCCAGCAGGGGATGAAGGAACAAACCCGTCAGGATTAAAATCGAGTCCTAAAACCAGCTCAGTCACTGACTTTTTACAAACTTTGCTGAGATTATTTTAGTAGCACACTTTTAAGCAACTCTAAAAAGCTGGCCTAAGGTGCTTCCAGAATTCTCAATGAGGCGCCCATGATGGGGCTGCAAACCTTATGTGACATTTACATTGTTTCAAGTGACAAGTCCTGTTGACTTCGAAAACATTCACTCCCTAAGATCAATGCTTCTAGTGGTCTAACCGGTGTTTTCTCTCATTCAGGGAAAACAGAAACCAGGAGCTTATTTTTAGGACACTCACAGTACAGGTGATTAAAGTGACCTGCTATCCAAGAGTGGTAACAGTAAATGAACAAAATCTATTTAAAAAGCAGGGGATGGCTTTCCTTAACCATTATGCTGCTCTTTTATAAAATCAGCTGCTTCTGGCTTCTAAAAGTCAACTTTCATTATCCCTCACCTGCGTCTCACAGCGTATGTAAGTATGATTACGTAAATAAAAAATTGGTAAAACGTGGAAACTGGTGGACCCCAACAGTAAGTCAGCTCTATCCCTCTTCTACTTTGAGGAAAAATGCTCATAACAGAAAACAGTTGCATCTGGTCCCACCGTCAGCTGGATGTGGGTCAGCTGCTGTTGGAATGACAGTGACACCGTGTAGTGCCAAAGTATCTGACAGTGACAGAAGCATTAGTTCTGAGAAGAGCTAAAATCAGATTTGCAAATTCTTCATCCAAATTCCCTTTTAACTGTATTATGTGTATACGTTCACAGAAGGGCAAGGCATAACCAACCAACCAACCACGAAGCACCAGTTCTAGAACAGGAAAGCAGCACACCCCCGTGGTAGAGTGGCTCAGCAGTGGCAGGCCCCCAGCGCTGCCAGCTCGAGGCAGGGGGACCACCTGCCCATCTGCTGGACGGAGACGGCCTCCTGGGAGTGTGCACCCAGTCTGGGCCATCCCGGGGGCTGCCTGTGGGGAAAAGAGTGGCCCAAGTTCCAGGCCAGGTGCTATCTCGGGGAGCAGATGCAGGAGGAAAGGCTGGCCGGTGGCCAGGCCACCACCCCAGATGACGTCGTTTCTGCTGGGTCTGGCCATTGGTTTATAGTGGAAACGAGTTGTTTGTGGTGAAGCCCGGTAGGAACCAGGCAGGCCGGGGCACTCAGGGACCAGCAACACTCTAATTGGCTAACTTCCCAGTAAGCACGAAACTGGGGGCCTTGTCACACGGCAAGGTGGGCCGTGGCGCTATGGCATCGCTGGCCACTGGGTGGCACTGGTGGGCCTTGGCGGGGGCAGGAGGAAGCGGGAGTGGAAGCCGCGCTGCTCCGAGCACAGTGCCGCGCAGCAGGACGGGGAACCAGCGCCGGGCAGGAGCCGAGTCGCGCAGCATCGCGCGGCCCCCGCCCAGTGACAGCTGAATGACAGCCGTTGCCGGGGTGGCCCCTCACAGGGACCAGTGAGAAACCCTGAGGGACGGTCACTGCTTTATACCTTTTGTCCTGCCCCAAAGAGGTGCCAAGTTACCCTAAAAATTCCCAGATAGGAGGCTTTCAGTCACACTGACACGGTGGGGGGCGGGGGGCGGGGGGGGGGGGGACACTACTCAGAATGATTGGCTGTAAATGCCAAAGGAATCAAAGAGCTTCTGATGTGACCAGGCGCCAAGCCAGGCCACGTGGTGCAGGTCGGAGCGTCCCCTCCCCACCCCATTCCCACAGGGCCCCAGATCCACCCAGGCTCAGTGGTGAGGCCGAGGCAGCTACCGCCACGAGGACCGGGTGAGGACCGGGTAACGGGACCCGCCAGGTCTCCGAGGACACAGCGGAGCCGCAGCAGGGGTTGGGGGAGTGGACTCAGCTCACTGTGACGACAGCTCTATTTTCAGCTCAGCCTGACACGTGTACGAGGACGTTTCTCATTTCAACTTTGTTTCTTGGCTGTCAAGACTTTTCCTAGTGTGAAAATTCAAGGAGCAAGAGAGAACCATTTTGCTTTTGTGCCTTTGCTTAAATATTTTGCAGTGAATTATTCCTGTAGAAGTAAAGTTATGCTTACACAGAAACAGAGAGAATCCCCACCGAAGACTTGGGAGGCCTGATCTCCATCTCTGGGGCCCTCCCGCCAGCTGCTCTCCATTGCTAGGGGTCTGTATGTGGGTCCACAGCCAAACTGCCATGATCTGGGGCTATACAAAGCTTGTCCAGATTGACTTTTTTCTTACTGATGTGCAGTATTTGAGCGACTTACACCTCAAGAGAGAGGTGCATAGAACTGGCCATAACAAGCTTGCAAAAAACCAAGTACACCTCTGGAGGCAAATGGACCCTTCCTTGTTTTCAGAGTTTCACAGATTTTGAAAACCAAAACCCAATTCATGTTGGACTGGTAATATATGAAAAAAATGGTCACATCATCCCTCAGCATGAACCACAAGAAGGAAACGGGGCCGAGGCTGTGTGAGGCGGGCGCTCCGCTCTCCTGTCTACGCCAGCTGGACTGCTGCGGACTGGCCACCAGACCTGAGACTCGGCTGCGAGTAGAGCTGCTGCTTTCCCTCACCTCCAAAACCCGCCAGCAGGCACTTTCACCACTTTGACAAGGTTCAACTTTAACTGTCATCTGTGCCTGCATCACCTGCTACTTCAGGCAACATGATGGGGCCGGGGGCGTGTTAAGACTCTGGGGCATATGGCCCGCGGCACCTGCTGACCCCGGCAGGTTAAGCGGCCGTTACCTTTGTGCTCGTCTTGCTGACGCCTCCAGGTGCACAGCAACGCCCCGACCTCCGTTGACAGAAATCAAAGTGAAACCCTTCTTATCCATCTTCCAGGTTTACTTCTTTAACTTTCAGAAGGTAAGACTATGACTACGTGCACGGTGATGTGCAACACGCAAAAAATCAAAAACATTACTTTACAGCTTCAAATATACCTGAGACTCCTACACCGTGTGGGAGGGTTTACAGCTGCATCTTCAGAAAGAACCCTTGGGACTTGATGTCACCTAAGGGACTCTGCCGCAGGACCATCTGTGAACAGTGCCACAGGAGATGCAGAGTCCCAGAGGCTACACGAAGGCCAAAGAGCCAGGTGAGGTGAGCAGGAGCAATCCTGCTAGAAACTTCTACCCCCCCCACCCCCGCCCCGCTGAAGCACAAGAACTAAGGGGGGCAGCCAGGGTACATCTGAGGGTCTCTTGTCAGAAAAAGTACATGTACATGCGAAACCTTCCCTGTACTAATTTTCTGAACAGTTGGCTATTTTAAAAAAACCTGTAAAAAGTAAAACACTTAAATACGAGAGAATGTCAATGACCAAGAAAATTTCAGCTATTTGGATAACTTTCAAAACAGCTGTCAAGGTAAATCCTTATCAGGACAAGTTTTGGTTCTCTCTCCAAATGGCGGGAGGAGATTGGTGAGATGTACAAGGCTGCTTTGTCCCCACCCACATTTTTTTGCCACTGAAGATCTGGAAGAAACAGATAAAAACAGCTCGTGCAGCTGATAAAACATGCCTCTCCGAGCGTTCCATTTCTACCAAACACCCCTGGGTCCCAGGCGCCCCCCCCACCCCATCTCACCGTGGGGACTTGTCTTCTCTTACTACCTGTGAAGCGTGCTCCCGGAACCCACACCACCAATCCCTGGGAAACCCGCGTCCCCAGATCCACTTCGCCACAGCACGGGGACCGGACATGTGGCACACGGGGACCAGGGGGCAACGCTTGCATTGGGGCAGGATGCTAACGTATCACTGGACCTGAGTGCACAGGTTCTGCCAGGGGTCCCCATTTCAATTCTCAAAGCTATATGAAACTGCAGAAATCTGATTTTCCAGTCAAAATTTGTTCAGGTCCCCAGAGTTTTAAGTCATCTCAGGGCCATTTAGGGAGCCCCAAACATGGGGAAATGTGCCTATGCCTGTCACAATTCCACTTCCAAACCCTAACAAACCAGGGACACTTCAGAAGAACATTTTCAGCCCTCTTCGTGCCTGTGCCTGGACAGTAATGAGAGGCGATGAAGAGGAAATGAAGAGGAACCATGAGGAGAAGTAAGAAACAGTGACCTGGGGGGAAATAAAATAGCAATTGTTTCCATAAGTTACACTGTTTTTGTTTTCAGAAACTCTGAAAAACAATAAAAAAAAAAACAAAACTCATCAGAGAACAAGTACATGTTAATCCCATCACCCTGAGGACCTGAAGGATCTACCGACTGTCCCACGAGAGAAGCAGGTCAGAGCCTCTGTGTAGCAAGGTCTTGCCCATGATGCTCACGAAGGGCTGCCCTGAACCCACAACCCAAGGCCAGTGCCAATGGCCTGGGAGAAGGGGGGGTGGGGGGCAGAGCACCTCCAGGGGCAGCACATTGGCTGCCCAAGGACCTACCCGAGACTTGACCTGAATCCAGGTCAACGTGGAAAACGCCCCCTCCTAAGAGCTGTCCCGGCATCACCTGCATCCAGAAAAATATCACGCTCTGCAGCCAGGGAGGCAGGTGGGGGCCCTGGTGGGGACGCAGGGTTCTGCTGAGTGTGTGCGAGGGGCCCCCTCCCATTGTGCCTGTGTGTAGGGACCCGGGGAAGGTCCACAGCCACTGCCACCGTCAAGTAATGGTTTGGGGAAGAGGCAGAGGCACAGCTGCTACTCACCGAGGCTGAAGTCGGGTGTTTACCAGCGACCTTTTACACTCCTCCCAATCATCTTTTGGGAAGATGACATTTCTGGGGTAACAAAAAATGATCAGAAGCAACTAGCTCAAAAGCATGTCCCTTCTGCAGGCTAGAAGCTGTGGCTATCCATCCACGTAGTTCTGAGACGTAAATGTGCTGGGAAGGAGCTCAGTGAGGAGCTGGTGTGCAGAGAGAGGGCGGGGCAGAAGGAAGAGAAACCCCGCCTGTGAGCAGAGCCACCACCTCCTTGCAGCCCGTCTCCCCGCCCCTCCACCCCAATCTCCCTCAAAAACCGGGAAGTCAGAACTGGGGATAAGTAAGAACCCACCCCTCCCCCAAACCCCGCCAACTTTCCTTTCTCACCGTGCGCCCTACATCTGACTCCACACTGGGAGCTTGGGGGCAGTCTCCCAATTCTGGTCGACAGAGATGGAAATTAGCTGAATTGAAATCAATCACCCAGGGTTTTGTGGCTACACCTCGGTTTTCCTTTTATTCTGTCACGTGCCTATAACCAACTGAGAACATTTAGCACAGGATTCCAACGTGACTGCTCCCCTCCCATTCACAGCCGGGCGATGCTTACATTTAGGTCCATTCGTAACCCCTGTAAAGGCGCTACTGTGTAGAGGTGCTATAATTTGATGGATATTTGCGACACATTGTTAGCATGAAGTTCTTGGTTCAAACAACCTGAGGTGTATTGAGACTCATTTTAATACAGTAACTGGTTAATTCTATATTTAACCACTCACTCCAAAAATCCAAAAATAAATAAAATAAATAAATAAATAAAATAAATAAATATGTATATATATATATATACACACACAGTATTGCTTTGCAACTCCATTTCTTAGGTCTTGGGTCATTTACAGTCTCAAAATGCATCTAGTTCTGCAGTTTTCTAGCCACGCTACATCCACGAAGCCTTCCTTCAGGCCACTGGCCTAAAGAGCCGGCTGAGAGGAGGAAGCAGCACATGGCTGTAATCTTGGAATTTAGGGCCATTTAACCTCTTGTGCTTTTAAAAAAAGTTGCAAGAGTATAAAAGATAGCATAAACAAAAACTGAACACAAAATGACCTTAATCATAGAATAAGATGTGCCCCAGAGCAATTTAAATTTCTAAAATTTAATTTTGGAGAATGAGCTGAAAAAAAGAAGAAAGAGAGAAGATTCAAGCTGCATGGTCTCATCTGGGATTGCAGAGGTCTGTCTGCACTCGAAGCCTGGGGCGGACGACCCAGCAGTGCACGCCAAGACTCCTGGTCTGGGTGCTGCCCAGGTGGAGAGACACTGTGCTCGCTTACCTTCAAGCACAGGAAGCAGGGTGAACGGCCTTCAAGACTGGCATGTGTGTTTATGTTGTGTGTAGTAAGTGAATTGGACATAAAAAAAATTCCGGTTCGGTCAAAAATAATATAACTCCTGAAAATCATGCTTCAGTTGAAAATCAGCTACAACACTACCGTGCTAATAGTAATAGGTTCCCACAACATACAAAGAAGTGAGGGTCACGTGTGCTGGGAGCAGACTGTGTGGAAAGGCCCCCGCGTGGAGAGCCCACGGCGGTGACGGCGCTGTGGTGAACATCTGGACGACAGCAGACCTTGAGTGCCGGGCAGCGCGCCCCCTTGTCAGATTCTGCTGGAGATACTACACATACTTACCAGAGCCTGATAATAAAGAAAAGCGATTAAAGACATCAATCGGCAGAGGTGAGACATTCAGCAACAGGGCTGGTACAGCTTTTTGGAAACACTGACAGGAAGTCCCGACAGACTAAGGATGGGCACGCGGGGCTCAGGAGGTCTCCTCGACTCGGGCAAGGGCTTTGATCTCTGCAGGTGCAGCAGAAAACACGGCTAGAACTCCTAGCTCTGGACAGGCCCGAGTGCACGGCTGTCCAGAAAGACCGGGAAGGGTCCAGAGCTCCCCCCGGGTGATACATACATTTATACAACAGTGGCGGCCAGGGGGCAGCAGTCTTTTCTGGCTTTACTGCATTGTAATTGTGGTCGCTGGCCCAGGATGGCGTGCTGCTCTCACAGGTCGGCTCCTTAGCGAGGACCTCACTCCTTGGAGGGACCACCGCCACCTTCTTCGCTGTGTTCTCCTTCTTGTCTGGAGCCAGTCTCTTGTGCACAGAAGAGATTTTAATGCCTGCCTGGATAATCAGTAAAGCCCCAATCATTAACGAGGTCAGAAATTAACCTTTGCTCATTTCACTCTGCAGTGAGGGTCACAACTCAATCAGCTCCTGGGCCATCCTAAGCCCAATACCCTGCATCTGCTCAGCAGAGGGCTTGGCTCCTCCCCCACATCCAGCAGGCCCGCATCAACATCCGAGTGATGAGAAGGTCCCTGACAGAATAACCCGTCATCCTAGCATCCTGATGAGGTGCTAGGCCGCCAGGATAACCGAGGGGCCATGGAGTGAGGCAGTGAAGCAAGGCAGAAAGCACGGCGGGCCGGCGCCCTGTTTGAGAACGTGCCCAAGCAACACGGACAGGCAGGAGCTGCAGACACAACAGCATGTGGAGAAAGGACAGGCGTACACACGACATCCCTGTACCCCACCAGGCGCTCAGTGCGGCACCCCCAGAACCCACTTGGCACCCCGCTGCCTGCGCGTCAACTCCCCACACAGACTCCAACAGGGACCGCTCTCCTCCCAGCGGGGCTGGTGTGTGTGTGGAGAGCTATTCCACGCAGCAGCCGGTTCCCACGTTTCCATCACTTAATCCCTCGGCTAGAGGCGGAGAAGGAAAACATGAGAACACCTGCCCATATTTGTAATTCTGAAGAGAACACTGGTGGGCAAGGCGGAGGGCAGCGTGAAGGTGCCTGCATCCCATCTGGGCCTGTGTGCCCTACACTCTCCACATCAACCCACCGAGCCTGTAACCTCCAGATGCTTTTGGTTTCAACTACACACATGGTTGGTCTCAGTCAATTTACCTGAACGCTACATTTCTGAAGAATGATTTTTTCCGGCTTTGTCTTGGGTTTCTCTTTAGGTTTTGGTTTCTGCTCTCTGCCCGCGCTCAGGAAGCGCATGGTGGCCGCGGCGTGTTTCAGGATACAGTCGCTGCTGCAGTAGACAGAGTCGGGCTGCGCCGCGCTCGAGCACCCGGGGCCGATGCATCTGGCGGCACCAGGCGCCTCCACGACCTGCAGGATCAGACGTGGCTTCAGTGTGCTCACCCACTTTGGTGGGTAGGGCACTTTGTAACATAACTATTTATGGTACCGAGATTACTGCTTTTAATCATGTATGAAAAAATTATGAATAATAATTTTTGAGTTAAGAACTCAAGTTCTTAACTGCCCTTCAAGCCACGCATGATGGGCAGAACTCTAAGGGGACCCCGGGACTCACGCTGCACACTTCTGAATACAATGGGATTTCACACCACAAGTAGGTTCCCTTATCGGGCAAATGGGCAGGGATTTTACCAACGAAATTAAGATCCCAAGTGAGAGGATTCTGAGTTAGCCCAAAGGGTCCGACTTCATCAACTGAAAACCCTTAGAAGAGGAACTGAGCCTCCAGAAGAGAGAGGATTCCACTGCTGGCTCTGCTGAGAAGGCGCCCATGCCTAGGCTCAGCGGGCAAGGTTGTGAGACGACACCCAGGACACCCAATTAAACGTAGGCCTCAGAAACAACAGATAACTTTTCGGTATTACCATGCCACAAAAATTGCCCGGGACATATTTTACATGCTAAACCAAGTCAGAGCTTTTGGAAGTGGATCTTTCCCCAGCCGAACCTCTGATGAGACCTCAGCCCCCACCGACACCTGGAGGGCAGTCTTGTAAGACCCAGAGCAGAGGGGGCCCAGCTAAGCCAGGCCTGGACTTCTGAGCTAATAAACGTGTGTTGTTTAAGCTGCTACACAAGCCTGGGGTCGCCTGCCGTGCAGTAGGAACCCGGTTCACGACCAGGCCTGAACACAGCTGTCCATGATCACTCGAGCATGTTTTGATGGCCGAGACTAACAACACACATGAACATACCCCTCCAATATACTTGAGCAAAATCTTGCATCTCAAATTATGCACTTAATTGTTTTTCCTCCACAGAATCCAAGTTTTACTCAGAGAAATACTTAAGTTTATGTGTAGTCTCAAACACATCAGCAGTAACATGACGTTTCCTACTGACTTACATTTCCATTAATTCTTCTTCCTTACCAGTTATCATACTTCCACTCGGTGCCTCCTCATACCCCCACGACAGTAAAATTTAAATGGTCCAGCCCTCGAGGCTAACTCAGTGCAAGGGGGAGACGGCGGGGAGCTATGACACGGCCACCGCAAAGCCGTCTGCAGGCCCAACACCGGCTAGAGAACGGGCTGTGGGGGCAGCATGGGCCCCCAATTCAAGGAAGGCCTGGGGTGGAAACATGCTCTGAGTAGGACAATCATGAGAGCCTGAGACAGCTCTCAAGATGCACGGAAACCATGACAAAGAATCATGGCCCTTGGGCAGGAGACACGAGTGAACAGAGCTGGGAAAGGAGAAAAAAGAGCTGCACAAGCACTGGTGAGCGGGAGAACACCATCACAGAGGGCGTGCCAGCTGCAGCTGTCTTGTCACCCTGGGGAGCCGTGCGGCCACCACCGCTGGCCTTGGCATCTTGCTGCGAGGTAGGCACAAGACCACTGGTTCTCTCAAGGCTGTGACGGGTAATACAGGTGCACACGTGCCCCCGTGACTCAAAAACAATTTTGTTTGTTCATATATGTACTTCAAGCTCAGGATCCATTCATGAGAAAACTTAAGGGAAGACTTAAAAAAGTGAGTCCACTTACGGAAAATGCTAAGTCAGTAGTAACAGCATACGAGATAGATATGATTAACAAACATAGAGAGAGAATAGATCGGCCTGCCAGCCTTGAGCAGGTGCATGGACCTGGGAGCTCGCAGACCCCAGCCCCGCGCACAATGCCACTCCTGGGAAAGGCTAACTTATCTCAGAAGACAAACCCTTCTGTCTTGATGTTTCTGCTAACGGCAGCTGAGGGCTCCACGGTCACCTCTACCACTGACCTTGGGAGACAGGTACTTACAGGCTGGAATATCTTGAGTTTTTTCTTGCCACTTGGGTTTGCAGCTTTCTCAATTCTACCCTTAATTCCTTGGTCTTCACTCGATTTCTGCTCCACGGTTCCTATACTTGTACAGTCTGTGCCGTCAGCGTCCGCAGGTCTCGACCTCGAGTCCTGCGTGCCTGTGGTCTCGGAGCTGGGCTCGTCCTGCACTTGCAGGATGGTGCAGTTTGGGCAGATGTAATCCTCCCCGTTCCTTTCCAAGAGCCTCCCTCGAGCCTCCGAAATGCCCACACAGTCGCCATGAAACCATTCTTCACATCGGTCACAGCAAATCATAAACCTGGAATGATAAAATAATGGTATTACGAATGGAAAGTGAGAGACCAACTCAATTTTAAACACAAGTCAAATTTCAACATTCTATTATGAAAAAAACAAAACTAACACAGAAAGGTGGAGAGAACAGAATAAAGAGCATCCCCGTGCCCTTCTCAATTTTACTAACATTCAAGCAAACGTGCTTCACCTTCCCTTGGAGAGGAGCACCCCGCCCCGACACCACAGTTCCTGTCCACAGAAGGGCAGCCACGCCTCTACCCCCCGCCCCTCTGAGCTGCCCCGATGTCCACACCACAGCCCAGTCGCAGCCGGTCTGGAGCAGCGTCACCCAGCGAGCTCTCTGGGACAGCAGATCCCCACTGGTCCAGGCCGCCTCGTCCGTGGCTGGTGGGACCGAGGCGGCCAATGTCCCACGCCAGCCCCCACCTCGGTGGAGGGTGTGGCTCTTGGCAGTGCCCACCCACCCCGTTTTTGGTTTTGTTTTTTGACAATGACTTGTTCGTCTTTCCCAAGAGAACAAGTCCCTCATTCAGGCCACCCTGGGACTCTCTAAACTAAGATGAATGGAAAACCCTCTCTGGCACTTTCCACAGCTCGGACTCCCCCCGGAAGCCTGGGCAGCCACTCCCTCCTCCCACGACCCACCTGTTGTTGTGAGGCTGGCGGCACAGGCAGTACAGGGCATTGGGGTCGTACACCTCACATTCGGGCTTGTGTCGGACTGCGTCTCCGGGTTCCTCTGCATTCCCCCCTGGGGCCGCCCTCCCTTCCAGCTGGCTCTCTCTGTCCATTTTCCCCGCCTGGGATGCAGCCCCCAGGTCGGCCTCCGGCTCCTGCGGGACGGGCAGTGAGCCCTCCATTGCATCGCCTGCCTCAACGTCCATGGTCTCCACTGGGTCCTCCTCCCGATGCTTCTTCCTCAGGCGGTTCTGGATGCCCTTTGGGGGCCTGTCGGTGGGCTCCTGCTCACGCTTTCTCCGCAGGCGATTCTGGAGTTCTTTCAAAGTCAACCCGTCACTGTCGCTATCGGAGGTGTCATCCTCGTTGCCACCCCCTCTGGCCTTTGCCAAGGAGGCCGTTCGTTCCTTAGCACCCGTGGAGCCGGACCTGGGACCGCTCTTCCCGTCCGAGGTGCTCTCCACGCTCCCCTCGGAGGCGCTCTCACCATCTGTCGCTGGACAGGACACCGGCTCCGCCGAGTCCTCCAGGGACACGGGGGTGCCCCTCCGGCCCCGGCGCCGTACCGTGGTCAGGAACTCCTCCACCCGCTCGGTCCGCTTTGGCTGCCTTCCGCTGCGACGCAGCGACGGGCTCTGCTGCTGCCGGGGCGGCGGCTCCAGGGCATCCACTTCCCCATCCCCGGCGCCCTCGCGCTTGGCGATAGTGGTCCTCCGGAACCCCCACGTCTTCCTGAACTCTTTGCTGGTGGGCTTGATGGCCTTGGGTGTGTCCTCACCACTCGGGTCACCATTCTCGTCCATACCTAACAGGGAAATGCAACCAAACCACGCCAGGTGTCAGCCAGGGCTGCAGTCCAGGCCCAGGACCAGCACCCACCAGCCACGAGAGTGCACGAGAAGGGGCACCACCTGCACGGAGGAAACCCAGACACGGTGAATCGCAACAGTTCTCCACCTACAAAAACCGAAGGCGTTTCCTAAAGTGCGGTGAGAGGATTCAAGGGAATTCTTGAAGAAAACTGTAACAGTTACGTATCTAATGCTCAGTAGAAAAACACAACTAGCAAACCAAATCTGTGAATTTATCAACTGCTGAGGACGAGGGTTTGTACAAGAGGTAGCGGGGAAATAGGAAGCGAGCAGCAGTGCTGCCAGGACAGGACAGGACAAGGTGGCGGGTGCCTCGGGCTCTCCCGCACAGAGACGCGGGGCCCACCTGGCTCTGCCCGCAGAGCTCGGTGGACAGAGGGCCGTGCTGGCTCTGGGCCTAGCGCTTGGAAGCCCCGAGCTGCATGTGAGACGTCCAACCACGCCGCTGGAGGGATCTCGTGGAGATGGGGGGTTTGGACGCTGAACACCCACACCCAGCCCCCGCTGAACGCTGCCCAGATTCCTGAGCCACGACTGTGTTGACACAAGATAGGCCCACCCAGCTCTGCGCGCAGGGTCTGCAGCAGCAGACGATTGGGACGCTGCGAAAATACGGAGCCAGACAGCACCTTTGGGGTGTATTTCTTCTCTCCTCTTTCTAACAGACTGTTTAAAGGGTCATGTTTGTGAAAACTTCACTCCTGTTTAAAATGAAAAAGCCTGAAAAAGATAGTATATACCTTGAGATTTTTTTCCCAAGCAGGCTTCAATTACATTTAAATGCTAACGATGACTCAGGTTTTATGCCATGTTCCATCCCAGGGGAAGGACTGGTACAGAATGAAAACCTTCAAACAGAAAATACACAAAATTCAAAATCACACACAACTGAATTCTCTTTTTGGTTCCCATAAGTATTGTCACCTCCCATTTCCATGTGCAGGTCTGCAACTCCCCCACCCTGGGCCTAGGCCCACACTCTCCCAGGCCACTTGGAAGCTTGCAGGAGTAGCTGTGACATCAGCACCTGTGCCACCAAGGACCACGCCACTGTCCTGGTCACCCAAGGCTTTCTGCAGGAAGGACTCTCCTCTACAAAATACAGTTCTCACCAGAGAGAATATACAACATCATCGTAAATGCACTAAAAAAACCACCCATGTAAAAATAAAGTAGTGCTCTGAATCAGATTCTTAGCACACAATTAGACACTCTTCAAGAAATCTTGGGCTAAAGCTTAAACCATTTCAAACAAATACTGTTACATCAGTTTCTTTACATATAATGCCGCTTTTGAAATAGAAAACATGACATCAAACTTAAAATTGTGTTGCTGGTGTTTAACACTATTGCCATGTTACCTGTCCCACACGGAAGCTTGGGCGCTTCTTCCGACTTCCTAAAAACAACCAAAACCTGGCTGATGCAACTGCGGGGTCCAAGGGAAGCGCCAAGCCCCGAAAACACTGCTGCTGCTGGTCACTATTCACAGATTACAACGCAGATTATCTCGAGACTCTGACCACGGAGTAAACTCCTAAAAGAAAACAACAAAATAGTTTAAAGATTTAAAACAACTATAACTAGAATCATGTTTAAGAAAAAAAAAGGCATGAAGCTTTCCAAGCAATCTCTTATTTGAATGTACGTAACGTGACCTACAAAGACATTCGGCGAGTCAACAAACAAACAAAATACACAAAACAAAGTCCCCCGCTTCCTTAAGGGCTTTTAGAGAAGGGAAGATACTTTGACTACACTCTGAAAGCAGGGGGCTGGACAGGCCACGGCTGGCGCACTGGTGGGGAGGAAGCTGGTGGGCAGAGGCCTCAGTGGGAAGGAGGGTTTCAAAACTGGTAATTGGTACCAGCTGCTTTCCAATTACAATCCTACTTCTGAGATGGACCCAGGTCAATAAAAACCCAGAGACAGAGAGAAAGGAACAAAACATGAACAAAAAAATTATACATGAAAGTCATTATTTACAAATTCTTTTTTTTTTAATCTATTTAATTTTTGGCTGCGTTGGTCTTTGTTGCTGTGCGTGGGTTTCTCATTTCAGTGGCTTCTCTTGTTGTGGAGCATGGGCTCTAGGCGCATGGCTTCAATAGTTGTGGCACGCGGGCTCTAGAGCGCAGGCTCAGTAGTTGTCGCACATGGGCTTAGTTGCTCCGCGGCATGTGGGATCTTAAGTTCCCCGACCAGGGCTCAAACCCGTGTCCCCTGACTGGGCAGGCGGATTCTTAACCACTGTGCCACCAGGGAAGCCCTACAAATTCTCAACACTATAGCTATGTCACCCTTTTAGTTAAAAATCTAAGAAAGATTTCAAAGGACTAATGTTATGATTATTGTACATCACCGTGGCACAGCTCATCTATGTGTATTTACATATTTAAAGAACGTTTCTCCTCCTGTGCCCTCAATCACGATACCTAGTTTGCTCCACAAACGTGTCTCTGTTTCTAGGTAAGTCCTCGGTGTTAACATTTTAACACATTTCGCATTCTAGACCCAAGACTCCCTGCCCGCACCTCACCTCACTCCAACAGTCTCCCATGTAACTGTGGTCTCCTTGGTGACCTCAGAGCAAACATTCCGTCCCACCTCCTTTTAAAGAGACTGCGACCACCTCACTCTGGTCACCCCCGCCCCCCCATGGCCACCACATCTCTCACATGCGGTCAACCCATCTCAAAACGAGAAACTTCTCAGGAGAAACTGTTCACAACAGTGAACATTTATAAAAGCAAAGAAATTACGATATTCTCAGGAATTAAAAAGTTTTTAAAATTTATGTTAATCTGAACCCCCCCCCCAAAAAAACCCCATGTCTCTGGATTTGAGTTCTGAATAATCAGAAAAGGAAAATCCAGTTATTTCTGTTAAGTGGAATGAAGTACTTTATTCAGAATAGATCATATCATTTTAGATAATCTGGTTCATTTTGGTTCATTTTTTTGATTTTACATTTGCAAAATCGCTTTCATAATTTCTTCCCAGAAATTCTAATGTAAAATTTCAGGTCACAAAACAAAAACAAACCCCTATGATCAAGGCAAAAGTTAAAAAAAAAAAATTGTGCTATGTTCCTAACACAACTTAAAATGTGGGTCCACACACAACAGCAGGTCACCAGACGGTGGTCACACCGTATTAGTAACAACTTTTCCCCAGAGGAAAAGAATGGTGGGCGGGCATCCCTGAAACTGGGAAAGAGAAAACCTGGAGGCGAACATGATGCACTGAGATAGTTTCATATCTTTACATTTCTAAGTGCAAACGTCCTCTCAGCTGAAAACGGCTCCATTTCCTAAGCAGACGTACAAATACCAACACGAAACCTTAGGTTCCCCCAGGCCACCCAAGGACAGGCAAGCAGCCCACCACCTCCCAGGCAGCTCTCCAACTTTCTGCTGTTGAGGCCCCTTTATATCCTTAAAAACTGAGGGACCCCAAAGAGCGGTTGCTCGTGTGGGATGTGTATTTCCAAAATTACACCTGAGAAGGCTTTCAGAACTGTGGATGTTCCCTGACACCACATCAAACCTCGACAGGCCGCAGTTCCATGAAAAGTATCTGTGACACGAATCTGCACCCACATCCATAAATGCTCCACACCCTCCTGCGTCGCACGCACTCTGAAAACATCTTGTGCCTATGTGCAGGGTGGCCAGTCGGACACATGCAGAGTCCACGTGCTGGCACATCTCATTAGACGACATGAGACGCATCTGTTAATGTTAGCGTCCATCTCCTGAAATGTCTTTCATTACTGGGAAGCCATCAAGCTCAGGGTGGCAGATAAAAGCTTTTCAAAATGCTAATTTCCGTTTAAAGCTGGAATTTTGTCATCAGTAACAAATACTGTCAGCTGCTTTCCTCGAGTCTCACACTGTGCATCTTCGAGAAAACGCCTGCCACACACCACCTGGAAAAACGCAGTCCATCGGCGACGCTCTGCGGCCCGAGTGGGGCCCCGGGCTGCGGGCGCCTCTGGCCCCTCAGGGGCGCTACCAGGAACCTCTGTGCCAGCAGTGCAAACGCCGACCCGGCAGGGCCAGCTCACGAGGCCAACTGTGACCCCGGACAGGGCTTCTGAGCTCTTAGCCTCCAAAAGGGTTTCAAAACACACCGTTTCCGGTAGCTCAAGAACACGCTGGATACACGCCAAGCAGTCACACGTATCCGCACTTCAGTGTCAGAGGAGAGGAAACATTTGCTTCCACAAAACTGTTCTAAAACCACCATTTCATTTTCCCTTCAGACTGTCCAACGCTTGAAAAACATTAAGCTGCCAGAAGTGGTTTTCTTTAAAGCAAAACCAAAAATACGCTCCCCAAACAAACAACGTGAGTGATGCCCGACTCTACAACCACGTAAATCTGAAGGCTCCACTTCTGCAAAGCTCGCGACAGTAAGTAACCGCATCTTGCCCATTTGAAGATGTTTAGTTCTATGGACTGGAGATTAATTTCTCTGAGATACTTTAAAATGTAATATATAACCACAATGAAGCTCCTATTTTCACAGCACAACAAACACGAGAAAACAGCTGCGGCTTCTCAAAAAGATAACACACAAGTGCACACCTGCCCTGCCCACCTAGCGGCAAAACAGGGTGGTCCTCCGAATCTCACACCCCCGAAACAATATTCAAAGGTAACAATTTTAATTTTGAAACAATTCTAACCTGCCTGTCACAAATTATATCCAATGCTACAACATAACCTCATTATTTCGGTCACAAATTATATCCAATGCTACAACGTAACCTCATTATTTCGGACTCTGCTAACTCAATTTATGGTTCTAACAGGCTGGGCCAAAGTTCACAGTTACTGATATTTCACGTTAAGAGTCTTCCGTCTCATGACAAATCCTTTGCTGGGGATGAGGAGGGATTGAGAAGATGCTGAAAGTTCTCTGAAGTACTAAAAAAAGCAAGCTTTCCCAATTAAAGCCTCTTTCACAATTCCGTTTTTATTAATGGGACAGTCACTAACGAGGGCACGCCCAGGAATTTGAGAGGACACGCGACATCCTGCCGACCTGGCAGCGCTCCCTCTCAGTGACCCCACGCTCATCCTGACTCGACTGCACAAGTGGCCGTGCAGTCCTTTAGGTGGCCAATCCAAAGTCTGCTGCTTTCCGAATAACACTGTCATTATTAATATTCCACTGAAGCAAAAGGACCCACAGCACGATAAGCTTCTCAAGCGGTAACTACAGAGAGAGAAATCTAGGAACCACCTGCTGTTCAAAATTTCTTAGGCGTTTTTGCTTTACAGGTCTGTGCAGACAAAAAGTAAAACTTGTTGCTTAAAAAGCTCGCCAGGACTGGTGCCTCGGCCAAGTTCTGGTGAGGCTGGGACCCCAGCTCCCCCATTGCGGGTGGGCAGTGGGCACTCTGGTTTCTCTCCATCCACTTCCGAGTGAAAACACGGGCTCGTGACCTCGGTGGGCAGCTCTCCAAAAGCGCTTCAGGAACAACCAGCAGAGCCACCTGAATGCCTCCAGGTTAAGGCGGAGGAAGAAATGAGGCTTTCCCTGTTCTCTACTGAACCGCTTGCTACCTTGGATGGACTCCTGCTGTGGTCTGCACGTTCGTGCCCCCGGAGCCCTCCTGAATGGGGGGATGCCTGCCCTGGAAAAGAGGCCCCAGAGCTCACCTGGCCCTGCCACCAGGACCCCACTGCCCCAGCATCCTGACCTCGGGCCTCCCGCCTTCAGAGCTGCGAGAAATCAAGTCCACTGTGTGAAAGCCCCCAGTCTGTGGTCCTTGCCACGGCAGCCCGAGTGGACTGAGGCAGCTCCCTCTTGTCTCTCAGGGAACAAGAACACATGGCTTCAAACACTGGCAAGGGACTATCTGAATCCTACACCCTGCAGTTTGGTGCTCGTAAGACAAGACCGCCGCCAGGGTCTTAGGGACCCTCTGAACTGCACAGGCTCTTGTCCTCACCTAGTCTGCAAGATGGGGCAGGTCTGGCTAAATGCCCAGGACAACACTGGGATGGGCCCCCAAATGGGAGACTCCCCTCTCCTTCCCCAACCAAGACAGAGGGTGTGACTGTGAGAGTGGGGGGCGGCAGGAGGGGCACATACGGGACCTGGGCACAGTAAGTCGCTCCCCAAGACAGTCAGCCCTGCTGGGCACCTCAGGGGCTGCTTCCTAGGGACCCTGATCCTCCAGCTCCGCCCCCCCAAACGCCCACCCTATCGCTTTCATATACGCAATGGTCTGTCTGGGCCCCAAGTGCTCCGGGGCTGGCTACTCCCTTCCAGCACCCACGGGGGCACTGCTGCCAGATCCCCGTGTCACCCGTAGCACCCAGTGCAGGCCCGGCACACCGTGTCTCGCTGCGGCAAGAGCTGCTGGTAAGGATCCAGTGAGAGGCTGTGGGGGAGGACAGCCTACAATAAAGGCAAAATGTCACCGTTCCCTCAGGCCGAAAGACCCCTGGGGCCTCCTCACCCAGAGCACACCCCAGCTGTGCTCTGGGGCTCTGGTTCCAGGTGGTCCACTTTCAGGGGGACGTGTGCACTGAACCCTCTTCACTGGGGACCACAAGCTAACCAGATATTCCACGCTTTTCCCAAAAAGCAAGGACGTGGTTGAGGGCCCCCTGCCCCAATTCAAAGGCATTGCCTGTCTTCTTAAAAGTAACCCATTTCCCCAGGTGTTAAAGTTCAGAGTCAACTGTCTTTTTAAATTCCCATTTCTCAACAACAAGAGCATTTCTAACCATGACCTAGAACAGAGATTCTCAAAGTGTGGCCCCGGGGCCTTTCAGGAGGGCCCCCCCCCCCAAGGTCAAACTATTTGCACAACACTAAGGGCACGGACGTGGTGGTTTCTCAGAAGCCAAATGACAGAGATAGGACGAAGGAGACAAGAGAATCCGGCTACTGTGGCTTAAGCCAGACGTTCAGGAGAGCTGCAAACCCCTAGGACAACACTACCTTTCTCATTAAGTTGTTTTTGTTTTGGAACATAGTCCATAAAGTGTTATTTATGTTATTATTTTAAGTAAGTAAATTTAAATGTCTCATTTTTAATGCCAAACACGGGAAATATCAATAGATACAACGTAAACAAAAGCCCTTTGAAGTCCTTGTTAATTTTAGGTGCAAAGGGGGCAGTCTGAGAATGGCCAACAGCACAGACTTGACACTACTGGCAACTTCAAAGGGCTGCTCTTGATGGGCCAGTGACACTGAAGGGCCGTGACAGTGATGCTCCAGGAGGCTGCTCTCCCAGACCCTCCCCCCCTCTCCTCGGATGACTGAGAAGGCACCAATTATGAAACTGCAGCATTCAGAAGGACTGCCACCTAAGTCCAAAGAGAAAATGGTTGGAGAAAAAAACCAAAGGCCTGCTGCTGTCTCACAAGCATCTGCTTCATGAGTGGAGCTGCATCTCATGCCACAGACCAAGGGGCAAAAATAATGCTTGGAGACCTTGGAAATGCAAGAGTCAAGAATTAAACTGTATACTTGAGCTGGAATCTTCCTTTCTTTCTCTGAGATTAGAAGAGGCCAATGTCTAGCTTTGGGGGGCAGTGGGGAAGGTCCAAGCTTAAATAAAGCAGTTACTAAATAAAAACAGGATTTTCTGTACTGATTTTTACAAATCCATGCAGAGCTCAACTTGAGGCAACTTCCCCGACTCCTGCCACTGCTGCCTGGGTGGGGGAAGTGCAGAAGAAAGCCACCTTACTACTAAAAACACATACTGTTTAAATTACAATCTAACAAACCTAAAGAGTCAATGGCTAGCATTGACCTAGCCCTGTCTCCATGGGGCACTGGGGGCATCTCAGGGGGACCACTCCTTGTGCCGGCTCAGCATCCCCAGTCCTGACCAAGGCAGCCACCAGTGTCCTCCTCCGCTGACCACAGCATGACCACACCCGCACACTAACAAGTAGGGTAAGTCCTCTGATAAGCAGACAGGGGGCTGGGAGGCTCAAGGGGCAGCACCACGGAAGAAGGCAGGCTTCACACCAGAGTGTCCCTGCCTTCAACCCCAACTGCAAACCTAACAGCTAGGTGTGCTGCCCAGGGAAATGGGGACAACTGTGAAACTCCATCGTGTCAAGTGCCAGAGTATAATAAATAGCCTGTGTCATTTAGTAAAATGACAATGTCTGCTGGTGAGCAGTCAGGAAAACAGGCCCTCATAGGGGAATCTGCAAATATTTACCAAGAGCCCCTTCTGTGCTCGGCAAAGAGCAGGCAGCATCTCTGTCCCACCCGGCCAGGCGGGACTGCTTCACTGTGACCTGCCAGGGATAACTAGGGAAATGAAGGCGCGTTTAAAAGGGTGCTCCCAGCATGCCTTTTTTTTTTAAACTAAGGGACACAAACCAATGTCCATCACCCGGAGACCAGTTTGAAAAAAATCCAGAAACAGCCATATGATGGAATTCCTTAAGACTGTAATTAAAGGATGATGAACTCTACAGCCCCTGCCATGGAAAGAGCCCCACACCCTAGAGCGAAGCCAGCAGGTAACAGTTCCCAGCACATCTTGCCCACCCCACCCCCGCCCCGCCCCAACCAAGTTCACAAACACATCCACAGCTGTAAGTGGGCTTCCAAATGGTGCCATTTCTGGGGTTTCTGCTTTCTTTATATCCTTTCATATTTCTTTATATCCTAATTTTCTCTCTCTATAAACTCATCTTTGCAACCCAAACACAGTACAGCTATCTTTACATTGGGGGGGAAACCTCATTTACCCTCCTGCTGTAAAGGTGTATTAAATACCTCTTGAGTGTCTCTATCAGCATATGAAAAACAAAACCAAAGCACCTAAGTTTTGACACTCAAGAGAGAAACATCTGCTTTACAAATTACAAACAAGATAATCACACCTACTAAGTAGGTTTTACAGTCATGGCTACAACAATTCTTATTAAAATGCGTACAATTACCTATTCAACTTCACAAAACAACTTACCCTCAAAATTAGAGGTGACCTTTGGACTCCCATCCAATTCCTGTGTATAACTTATACTTGGCCTCCGTATACCGCAGATTGTGTAGTCCCGTAGTATTTACTACTGGAAAAAGTCCCTGTGTAAGTGTACCCGGACAGTTCAAACCCATGTTGTTCAAGGGTCAACTATACTACTCAAAAAATAAAATGAAGAGAACAGTATGGAGGTTCCTTAAAAAACTAGAGTTGCCATATGATCCAGCAATCCCACTCCTAGGCATGTATCTGGAGAAAACTCTAATTTGAAAAGATACATGCACCCCAATGTTCACTGCAGCACTATTCACAATAGCCAAGACATGGAAGCAATCTAAATGTCCACTGACGGATGAAATGGATAAAGAAAATGTGGTTAATGTATACATCAAAATATTACTCAGCTATAAAAAAGAATGAAACGCCATTTGCAGCATCATGGATGGACCCAGAGATTATTATACTAAATGAAATCAGAGAAAGACAAATATATATCACTTATATGTGGAATCTAAAAAAATTGACATAAATGAACTTACTTACAAAACAGAAATAGACTCAGGCATAGAAAACAAAGTTTATCCCACTGCCCGCGAGCTCGGGCAGGGGGATAAATTAGAGTTTGGAATTAAAAAAAAAAAAAAAAAAAAGGCCTAAGCGAGAGCCTCCAGGAAGTGTGGGCACTTAAGATCAAGGGAGCTCAATGTAGACCGTTAGGCCTCCTCCTTCCCAAATAGTACGTGTCCATTAACTGTTAATCACAGAGCCTTTGCAATGGAATTAACACACATCATTTGATGCTGGCCTTAAAGAGAGTAACATTAGGTTTCCACTGTACCTGACGCCATCATTTAAGTAAGAAGAAATGCAAAAAGGACTGTTTAAGGAACGTTTTCCTTAAAGGACTTCCCGAAGCCACCAGGTGTATGGGAAATCAGGCCTCTACTGGACACAGTGCCAACTGCAGGGACCCAAGGACAACAGTGAGCTGACCTGTAAACATTCAACCTTGGCTCCGTAAGAGCCAAACGGAAGTCACTTGGTAGCTTGCAACATGTGTATAAAAAATGTAAAACACATCATGTTAACAGAAATAAAAAACAATCAGGACCTGGAACATCTGGAAAACACACATTAAAAAGACCCAGTCCGCGGGCTGCCAGGGAAGGGGCTCCGAACCAATAAGGCACCCTGTGGTCAGTCCCAGAGAGACTTCCAGTGTCAACAGCAGGACCCACAACTCCACCTCCAAAAAGAAAACGGGAGCCAAGTCCCCAATCCAATCCCTCCCCTCCTCAGCAAGAAGACAAACCCCACTCACACGAAGGCCCACCTGAAGCACTGGGCGCCCCGTGTCCAAGCCCCAGTGACACATTTCCTCAACAAGCCATTGTGACACGCATACATGCTGGGAGGGGCACTGTTCGCCAGTAAGAAATGGTGACCGCGGTAACAGCAGACAATCAGGGGAGTGGCCAACTGCCCAACTTTTAATTCTGCGCTTTCTTATCAGAGCATAACTCGCTTCGCCTGAAACAGCCTGAATTTAATCGAATACTAATAGAAGACAGTTCTCGGTGGAAAGTCAGAAGTAAATTAAAGATACACCTTATTCCTAAACTGTTAATGTACGTCTGCAAGAACACAGGCAGCTAGGAAACAGAAGGCGCTCAGGAAATGCACTAGGCAGACCGCTTCACAACAGGGTTGGGGCTGGGCCTCCCCAGGCGACACCTGAGACGTCTCTGCCGTGTTAAGATGGGAAAGCAGAGGACTAGACGTGGAGACGTATATGTTCAATACACGCCACCCTCAAGTGCCAAAAAGGGGCCCCAGGCTCCAGGGACGTGGCTGCCGACCCTCACAGGTCCCCATTACACACGTCTCCAGGCCTGGGAAGGCCACCTTTCTGGTCCCTGCTACAACCAGGGTGCTTGGCACACAGGATGCAATAAATATTTGTTGAATACAACGAGGAATCGTTCTAAAGGTCACAGATCTTATTTCCTTAAAATCCATGGCTAAGATATGGGGATGTGTGCATATGTATAGCTGATTCACTTTGTTATAAAGCAGAAACTAACAAACCATTGTAAAGCATCTATACGCCAATAAAGATGTTGAAAAAAAAAAATCCACGGCTAAAGCACCTTTCTTGGAAACATGAAGCCAGGGACTACGTAGCTCTGGGGAAATCATGGAACATTTGTCTGGGGTTGGCCCAACAGCCCGGTTAGAACCCAGCTCTGCGATCTTGGGCAAGCTCCTTACAGGTGCTTTGGCTTCTTGGAGGTTAGAACAGGTACAGAAGCATCCTACTCGCTGAGACGAATTAGCACACATCAACTGCCCAGAACAGGGTCAACCTTGGTGGAATGCCCACTGTGACCTGTTGTTGGTGCCAAGTAGAGGCTCAGCTTCCCGCTTACCAAGCTATGGGTAATGAGGCTATGTGAGCACACTGAAAAGATCTTAATATCCGCCCTTCCCTCCTGCAAAATACTCAAGTACATGAGGTTCAAATCTCATTCCACCAATGTGCAAATTGTATGGATATTATCTAAGGCCAAAACACGAATTAAACAGTATCTTCCACTTAGGACCTTAGAACAACAGCACCTAAGCTAACTCTAAGCTCACTGACTGAAGTGCTGGATTCAGAGCAGAAAACCTGCCCTGACCTCCAGGGTTTCCCAACCTGGCGGGGGAGCAACCGAGGGGAGAAGAAAAGAGAGCAAATGAGGGCGTGGGATCTGAGCCCCAAAGACGTGAGCCAGAAAGGGCACGGCCGGGCACACCTCCGGTGGAAGGTGAACGCAGCCCCTTTCTACTCTGAGGTTGACCAGAGGATAAGACGTAACACAAATTTGTGTCCTACATCAAATCGACAAGTCACGCAATAAAAGCTAAAAATCCGTATTTTACGGCTAGGCACATACTCTTTAAAAGAGCGAAACCGATTTTCTGGAGATCTTTTTTGCTTCCTATAGCATCAAATATCACACAACTATCGTAATGTTATTCTTTACAAGAATAATCGACTAGAAACCAAAACCATCAAGCGAAATAAAAGCGAAAAGAACCACACTTTAAAAAAAAACCCCAAAATGAAACTTCATCTCCTTTAAGGTGTCCAGAGCAACTAGACACTTGTTAAAAAACAAAAAACCAAAAAACGGAGAGGGGGGATTCAATCCTACGTTACACAGTTACTTGAAACAGAATCACTTCCTCCACGCACCAGCAGCGAGACCGGGAACTTCTAGGAAAAAGCATCGCCCTCCTTCTGCGCTGCCGCTGGGGGGGGGGTCACCGGGCGGCGTCCTGCTCGCGCACCTCTCAGGCCGTCCACACCGTAACCCAGACCCGAGGACACGCCCGCGGCGGGCGGACCGGGCCGGGCCCCGCGGGGTGGGCCCTGCCCGGCAGCCCCGGCGCCCCCCTGACCCTGCCCACGGCCCTCGCGGTCCTCCCCCCTCCCCCTCCCCGCGGCCGCCGCCATCTTCTCAGCTCAACAGAGCGCGGCTGGGTGCGAGCCCTGCGGCGCCGGGCAGGCCGGGCTCGGGCGCCGCCACCCCCACCCGTCCCTATGCGGCTTCGCAGCGGCCGACCCTCCGCCCGGCGCCCCGGCCGCCACTCACTGCGCGGGCCGTAGGCCTCCAGGATTTCGCAGCCATTTCCTCCGAACGCCTCAGAGTGGGCGGGCGGGGTCGACGCCGCCACCGAGATGCGGGGGGTAGAAGGGCCGCCCGCGCTCTGAGCGGAGGGAAGACGCCGGCCACCGAGACGCGGCGGGTAGAGGAGCCGGCTGTGCCCCGAGCAGCGCCCCCGCGCGGCTGGCGGAGGAAGGAGCCCGACCCAGGCCCCGCCCCTGCCCTGCGCCGCGCGGTTCCCGAGCCAGAGGGCCAAAGCTGGGAGCAGAGGCGGCGCGGCTCCAGTCGGCTGGCCACCCCGGGCCCACTTTGGGGCAGAAGGGGCCGGGAAGAGGATGGAGGAGCAAGGCGCATCGCTCCTTTCCCACCAGACTACGTTCCCAGCTTCTCTGGGACTCGAGCCCGCTCCCCACGGGGCCAAAGAGCTCAGTGCCCAGGCCGCCCCCGCCTACTCAACCGGGCACACCTGCCCACGAGGGCTGCCGGGCACTTGCCCATCTCCAAATACTCAACAAACGGACTTCAGAGGGGAAACACCTGCTACCTTGGGACACTGGACAATGGCCCCCGAGGACAGTAACTCCCCGGCCGAGGGCCTTTGTCCCCATCGCTGCCGCTACAGCTCCCTTCCACATTCCTTAGTAGCAGGAACCGCTGGGCAAAAAGCAGAAAAGTGCCCTGTGTGCAGTAAAGCTCCACCCGTGACTCTACAGAGGACTGCCAGGTGCTTCCGTGGGGGAGAACCAGGGGCCTGGGAGCAGGTGTGCTTCTAAATAAACATCTCTGAAGATCACACGGCCTGCCAGGTTCTCAGACTGTCCGTTTTCTTCAAAGGAATCCAACACAGCTTGTTTCTGTTGATGTGATTCCATTAGGGCTGCTTCCATGGACTCTTGCAAGGATGAATTCTGCACTCTTAACATCTTGATTGTCTTTAGGTTTGCTCCAGATGGGTGTATGAGAAGTTCATAAACCAGACAGAGTTGAAACTGGCTTGAACCAGCAGTGTGATCTTGGGTAAGCTGTGTGTAAAATGGGACTCATGCTGGGGTGCAGGGGAAGCTCACAGGAGGCCTCCCTGCAAAGAGCTCCCTAAATGGGAGTCGGAATGGGGAAACCCCACCCAGCCTCTTTAGCTGAAAATCTTTACATGAAGCAAACCCAGCAGCAATGTCTTTCTACAAGGTGAGATTTTAACTGGCTTGCAGTTTCGGGCGGGCGCTGGGACGCACGGAAGACACTGAGGACCGGGCTGCCAGTGGAACAGGAGGAAGCTCCGGGTGGAAAGCCCAGTGGACAGAAGGGAGGCCCAGAGGGGAAGCCCCGCCCGTATCACTGCAGTACTGGGGGGCTCAGGAGGGCTCTCGGGCAGCAAAGGAAAGGAAACCGCGCCCCCACCAGCCCTGCAACTGCGCCTCCCTTTCTGATCTCCCAGCAGGAGCTGGCCCTGACCACGAGCCTCCAGGCTCAGGGGCACCTGCCACCTGTGGGAGGAGTCAGGCCCTCGCCCTTCTCCCACCTCTTCAGGTAACTCCAGTTCACCCGCTGTCACTCCTCATGGGAGCTGCTCTTCCCTGGTGAAAAAGGCATTTCTGGAACTGCAGTTTGGATACTTTCGAGTTGAAGTCTACTAGCTAAGGAATACCTTCTCCTAACAAACTTATACCCAGAGGAACAAACAGATTAAAAAGGAGTCTCCAGTTGTCTCAGATTCTTTCCTAAATACCCCAAATACACAAAGAAAAATCCCAAAGTTCGGGGGACTGACAACACGAGTAGCTCAGAGGGCAGGAGGGAGCAGGAAGCTAAATAGGCTTCCAGGCCTCAAGGGGGTTTCAGTCTTTGAGAAAAAGTATGATTGGTGCATCCCCAACGTGTGTGGACACCAGGTCCTGCCACCAATACCCATGGACAATTCGGAGGAAATTTATAAAAGCAGAAAAGCACATCCGGAAAAGTCAGCAATCCTTTTAAAAGACTGCTTCCTGGCGTTCAGCCTCTTCTCACCCCTGAGTTAAAGCCCACTGGCAAGCAGGGTCCTAAGCAGAGCACCCCTCTCCTTGCAGTCAAGTGCAACCCTGAGAGACAAGGCAAGGTGCATCTAGGCCCTTTCCAAGAACAATCTAAAACCAGGCGAGGTGACAGCCAAGCAGCTTTATTGCTACTCTCATTTGGAATTCAAAGGCGAGCAAGCCAGCGCCCTCCCAGCAGGCCGGCAGAGAAGGAGCTGAGTAGTCAAGGTCTAGGGTGGGGCCGCTGCCTGGCCCTGGGCAAGGTCCCCAGTGAACCTGGACCCAAACTCAGACCCAGGCCTGGGGCAGAGGAGAGATGCCAGGGGGCAAAGTCAAGGTGGGACCCCCCCCTTAGCTCCTCCTCCCTAGCCTCGGCCAGCAGTTTGGAGGAAAACCCTCAGGGTTTCTTCAGAATAGCTACCGCAGGTGCCCCCTGACCCAGGGGTCATGGGCTGCAGGGCTCAGACGTCAGAACAACGCTTGTTACTCCTGCCTTTCAGGGTGGTTCCTGTAACTCCGAGACATCTACTTTTCCCCGCGAGTTTAGTAAAAAGTAAATAAACTTCAGAAGAAATATTTTAAAAAGTATAAGGCATAAAAAGTGTATTTCCTTTCTGGTTGGTTTCATCTCTTAGCAGTCTCTAAAGGAACACACCAAATGAAAAAGCCAGAAAAATCAACGCCTTTCACAGATTTTGACAGAAAAGCAGTTGAAGAGTAAAGCGGAAACACCATTCGGTGTACTGCACCCACCACCGCACTGTGCCCAGATACACCACGTACCCTCACAGCTCGCCGTACCACAACGTACGTAACAGGAAAAGGGAGAAACAAGCCCACAGATCTGAAGCGAATTCCTGGGGCAGCTGGTGAGCGGGCACCTCCCCAGGCTGGGAGCGAACAGTCCGCTGAGACAAGGAGGGCCCAGGGCAGGGCCGCTGCCACCAGTGCTCGGCCAGCAGCTGGCCTGGGGGGCCCCAGGGGCAGGCACACGGCGACAACTAGCTGTACCGCCTACAATCTAAGAGGTTCGTTTTTCTGAAAGAAAATACTTCAAAAGTGAAAGATTGTTGGAAGTCAAGTCTAACAGTGGCTTTCTGGATTTGTCTAAAAGAGAAAAAAATGTATAAATTCCTGCTCTTGCCTGGGTCACAAAAACAAAATGGTGAAAGTGAGAAAAGAGTATTTGAAGGAAATACCAACAAGAGTAACACAGTTTGAGCTATTAGGAATTTCAAAAGGATACCCAAAAGGTTTTATTCTGGGGTATCCCTGATTTCAATGAAATCAATACCCATAAATTACCCTTTCAATACCAAAATAGTTTTGAGTTCCAAACTGAACCAACTGCTTCTGAAATTTAGAAATCCAAGGAGAAACAGGATCTCCCAAATCTGTCTACAGAAGGTAGGAGGACAAGAATGCTGCCTTTTACAACTACACAGAAAAATGACAAATCTTGGGAGTCTGTCAGACATACAAGGTTCCTCTCGTTCAATGGAAAGTAAAAACATTTAAAAGAGTAAATATAAGAGGATTTTAAAGTCAAAAAAGAAAAAACAAAATTTGGCGAGTGTTTTTTAAAAGGAACGCGTGGATATCGATTGAAAAAATGCCTCATCTTCATTCAGTGCTTCTATCTCCCAAGTCAGACATCTGATCAGAACTGGGCTCATGCAAAAACAAAACCACCAAAACCAAACAAAAACAAGAAACCCCTCAGAGTATATACAGATATACAGCTACGCATGTATACGTTATAGGTGTTTTTATATACACGTGCATGTGTCTGTATGGACCTCCGATGTGTGCATCAAAGCCCTAACCAGCCAGGTGTGAAGGGAAGGGTCAAATCCAGCAGAGACGGTCTGCGAGCGGCCTTGAGAGCGCGCTGCCTGCGCCCCTCCGTCCGGCCCCCAACCCACCCCAAGCGTTGCAGGTGGCACCGTGCTGGACACAGTTTACGTTACAACCTCTGCAGGAGTTAAAAGGTCAAGAAAACTATTACTCTAAAATATTACTTTACCCATCCAAAGAAACTTATGACGAAACCAGTGCTTTCTGATTTAGTGATATAATCGAGAAAGGAAAATACAATCCCGCAAGGAGGGGGAAGGCGACCATCTCAGACCCCATTACACGTGATTCACAGGGTCTTGAATACATGCAGCAGAACTAAACAGTAACAACAGTCTTCCTTACTCCTTACAACAGCTTCACGGAGAAGCTGAAGACAGGATACTGTGTGAAGCTAAGGCTACGGGAACTGACTTTTTGGAGTTTACTGCCCACTTGTGGTAACGATTCCGAGCAGCAACAACCAATCAGCTTATACCTCATCCTGAACAATCAAGGTTGACTTGCCAAATCCCCTGGAAAGCAGGGCTCCAGCATGTAGGGGTTTGATTTTATGCTTTGAGGGTATGAGAATAAGACAGAAACACCCTCCAAAATACTGCAATTCTGTAAAACATAGCTGATACCCAGGTTGTTGAACAGTCCAGGATTTGATTAAAGGAGCACTGTGTATTTTATTCTCAAAACGCATTTCCTTTTTTAAAAACTCTTGCCTGCTCTTTTAAAACTAATAAACCTTAACATCTCTCTTTAAAGAACTGCTGATCTGTGAATCACTACGTTGTACATCTGGAACATATAATATTGTACATCAACTATACCTCAATTAAAAAAAAGAAAAAAAACCAATTACAAAGAGAGCAAAAGAGAACTGTTAATCAGAATGAAACTCTCCACCAGGGCTTGGAGAAGAGCAGAAGCTCTGGGCCCCTGCCTTCCTATCGCGAAGCCAGTCAACCACCCCACGGGGCTGAAATCTTGGTCAACCTGCTCGCTGCCCCAGATGATGACCAACGTGGCCCTGCACCCCCAGCTGCTTCCTGCTCCCCGCTCCCCTGCTGCATGCGGGTGTCTTCAGGGCTCGGCCCAGGCCGCCTCTCTCTTCACTGCGTACTCTCCATCCGGGGCCTCACGCCCTCCTGCTGTCCTTTACCACCCACTCGTCTGTTCCCCTAACCTCTCCACTAGATGCCTCGAACGCACCGCCAAGCCTAACGCATGCCAAACGAGCTCCTGACTTCTGAGCTCCCCGCTGATCCCGGCCCTCCTCTGGTGTCCCCATTCAGTGGCGGCCCGGCCCTGTGAACCCAAAGGCACAAGCCCGAGGCCCAGGGTTCTCTCCGACACACCTGCCTCCCCCTCAGCCATCGAACCCCGTGGCTTTAGCGTTTCCCGTGACCAAGTCCACCTGCGAGCTCCTCTGCACACGTGCTGCAGGGCCCCAGGCGCCTCTCAGTGTTAGACACCTCACCCCCTCTCAGCTCACCGCGATCTGACATTTTCCGCGTTCACCGGCTCACCGAACTTCTTGCCCTATCACAAGGGCAGCTTTTGGGGAATGTCAAGCGGCCCGCCCCGCCCCGCCAAGTCGCTCTGCTGGAAGCCGCGCCCCGAGGCTCCCGGAGAGCCCGGCAGCAGCGCTCTGGCCCCTCCCCGCTGCTCCTCCGCGGGTCTGGACTCCAGCCGCTGCTCCTCTCCACGGACGTCCTCCGAGTGATACGTTTACGGACTCTCACGAGGTGTCACCATGAAAGCTGCACTTCCAGCCTCATCGCTCCCTCCAGCGTTCCATGGTCCACCCTGGGCCCCTAACCACCCCTTCCCTCCTCCCATCTCACTCCTCACCCTGCCGGCTCTTCCTCAGCTGGCGCCACCATCGACCCCACCAACCAGGCTACACATCCGAGCGCCATTCTCGACTTCTTCCTCTGCTCTCACTCCACTGGGACTGCTAACTTCCCGACCTTTGTCCTTTTCTGCCGAGACTGCTTCTAGCGAAGGTCCTCACCCTCACTCATCTATTCCTCCACATTCTCAACAAGTATCTACAGAACCCCTGCCACATACTAGATGCTTCAGCTCTTATGAAGGTCATGTGTTGGTGGCGGTGAACTGTGACACACTAACAGGCATCAGTGACATAGAACGGTGTGCTGAAGGCAACGAAGGAATCGTTTAGGGACCACGTGAACACGAAGGGGTGGCACGACATCCTGCTTGTCGGGATGGTGTCCCCACTCCCAGGAGTTGGCCTCAGGAGTGTTGCACGCAGACCCAGCTCCTGAGAGCCCAGAGGTGAGAGACCCTGGTGAGTCCAGAGTCAGGGTAGGAGTGGTGAGGCTTTCAGCTGTGCTCACTCTACACAGGCAACTGGGGAGTTGCCGATGGGTGTGAAGAGGGGGCCAGGGACAAAGAGAGATGATCCTGCCTGAAGTGTGGGTTTCAAAAAGCAGCCAGTATCTAGACAGAATTCAGGCTGTGCAGGACCACTTCTGGGGGTGACGGGCCATTAACCTATGACCCGCAAAGAGGGTGCAGATGAACCTTCTTTAGAACCCTCTAGCCTCTTAGGGCACCAGATTTTTGCTCATGCACCCTTGAAAAGAATTTTAAAAATCTGCACCCCTCGCCCATTATAAAGTTGACATCTGAAGTTGTTTATAGGATTAAGTGCTTGAAAAGGATGTAATTACAGACAAATACTGCATTTGCGTCTGCGTTTTAAATAGATTTGGTCAAAGCTTTGGACCTGCAGATTTAGCTCATTTGACTAACCCGAATGGAAGATATCCACAATTAGTCGTCACTGTCAAACCTATTTGCCAAATTCCACTTACTTACTGCAAGAAGTCCCACACCACTTCCACGTTATTTAGTTCACTCCCCGGCAATCACAGGAAACCAGTTAAAATCTTTTAACTTTACTCTCCAGCAACGGGAAAACGAGACCCTGCTCTGAAGGAGTCTGCACTCTTCTCCAGCAGACGGACAATAATAACCAAATAAACCCGCAAATGACTTTCTGCGTCTCCGCGACCACCAGGTCCCGGCCGCGGCGCAGGGAGACCCTCCGTTGTTCGGACAGAGACCGCAGCACCTCGGGGCCCCTGTCGCACAGGCCTGCAGTCCCCGCCCAACCGGAGCGCGGCTTTGGGACCACGGGCGGTAAAGACCACCGGGCTCCGGGCCGCAGGGATCACGGGCAGAAAAGACCACCCGGCACCGGGCTGGTAAGACCGCCGGGCCTGGGACCGCAGGGATCACGGGCGGGAAAAATCACTAGGCCCCGCGCCGCAGGGACCACAGGCGGAAAAGGCCCCTGGGCCCCCGGGAGGTTCCCCGAAGGCAGGCCCGTCCGGGTTGACCCAGCCGGCAGCGAGCGGGTGCGCGCTCCCCGCCGCGGTCGCGTGCCCGGGAACCCGCCCCAACCGTCGGAACCGAGAGCTCCCGCCGGCCGAGTTCGGGCGGCTCCTCCCGGGCCTGCGCGAAGGCGAGCACCGGGTTAGCAAAGACCCCGCCTCTGGGCTGCGCGGAGCACCGGCGCCTGTCCCCCCTTCCCGCCCCATGCCCTCGGGCTCACACAAACGACTGGAGGGACGCTGGGACTTTAGCCTCCGACTCAGTCCAGATGTCGCCGTCCCGGCTCGAAGTTCCCCCACGACGCCTCCACGGCAGCCATCTTAACCAGAGGCGGCCGCCGCCTTTTGACTCTCGCGCCAATCCGTAGAGCGAGGGCGCCGTGAGGGGAGTTCTGCGCAAGGACGGAAGCTGGAGTCCCGCGCTTCCGGGCGGCCGCCGCGACCCGCACCCTCGCGAGAGCCCTTGATTGGCTGTCGGCTTGCAATCTCGCGATCTCGCGGGAAGTGGCTGAGGGGGCGGCCGCCGGTGCGTCTGCCCTCCCGTTCCCCGCCCCCGCCTCCGCCTCCGCCGCGGCCCCCGCCTCTGCCTCCCCCTCCCCGGCGCCGCCGCCGCCCCCTCCCCGCCCGGCCCGGCACCCCGAGCGGCCGCGGAGACCGCGCAGCGCGGCAGGCGGGATCCTCACGGTAAGATGGCCGCGGCGGACCCAGGCGGCCGGGCGGAGCGTCCCCGCGGGAGCGCGGCGAAGCGGGGCGGGGAGGCGGAGGGCCAAGTAGGGGTCGGGGCCGGGGAGGGGTCGAGGCGGCCCGGGAAGGGGGCGGGCCGGGCCGCGGGGGTGCGCCGACCGGCCAACCGCGCCGGGGGGCCTTCCGGGGTTGGGGATCCGAGCAGGCGTCATCGGGTCGCGTTGTCCGGGGAGGCGGCGCCCTCGGGGTTTGCAGGTCCAAATGCTCCCTTCTCCTAAGGCGGCGGAGCCCGGGCGCAGAGACTCGGTGTTTGTTGTTGACGAAGCGCGTTTCGAGGGGAGTCTGCACATTCCGAGGCGGCGCCTGCTAGGAGGTGATAGTTCTCGACACGTCGCACAGGTGTCTCTGCGACGGGAACCGTTTCCACCCGGAACCGCGTCCGAGCAGAGGCTGAGCTGCAGAGGCCGGACGTTGCTCTTGCGAGCAAGTGTTCCTCGCCGTCCGCATTGGGATGTTGAATTATGTCTGTGGTATTTTTAACTCCCGAGTTCTTCCTGCACGGAACAGAATGGGACAGTTCTCCAAAGTTGTTACTTTTTCAAACGTCGCTCTGTCGTCCAGGACTGAGAATTTGGTCTGAGTGAGTTACGCCAGTGGCCCGTAGCTTAGAGAGATGGGCCCTTGGGTGAGGGACAGCACCTCTTGGTTGTGTCTTAGGACAAGTGTTCTTCTGCGGATCAGCGTCGGGCATGGCATCCCCCACGGGCCGAGGACTTTGTCTTGTACCCTTTTGCTTCCCCACCTACACTCTCTCCCTGGGCGATCTTCGGCGAACTCTTGGCTTTCAGTCATTTTGTGGCGGCTGTTTCCCTAATTGTTTCCAGCGCTGAGCTCAGGACCTGTAATCCAGGTGCCTGCTTGACTTCTCCTGCCGTGGGTCTGATAGCCCAAACTTGCCCGGCTCCTCAGACCTGTTCCTCTCATTTGTGGCTCCATCCTCCAAGGTCTCAAGCTTGAAACACCCCCATGGTCCCCGAGTCTTCCGTTCTTTTATCCTTCCACGCTGGCTCTGTCCACAGAGTCTTGGTGGGCTGTGCTCTGTGGCCCTTCTGCTGCTGTCCCCTCTTGTCTGGGTGGCTCCTCACTGGTATTCCTGCGCAGCTCTCACCACCCCACGGTCACCCCGTGTCCACTGGGCACCCGGAGCTGTCTTTTAAATTTTTTTTTTTTGTTTGAATCGGTTTAGCGTGTGCTTTGCTATGTATAAAGTAACATCCACGACGTCTATGTCAGTTACAGAGGATAAAACTGACGTGGACGGTGGTGGGCTCACCACCCATCCCGAGAGCCCAGCTGGTGCTCCCAGGGCCCGCCTTCCAGTGGTAACCACCTCCTGAGTTTCATGTTTCCTGCCCTTACTTGAAACAATGGCAAAACGGTTTTGCTATGAATGTATATTTAATGTATTTACTGCTAAGCAAACATTGTACAGCTTGTTTTGTTTTTCTTCTTCACAAACCGCCGCACCTGGGTCTCTGCTGTGACTGGCTCTCTTCGTCCATCTGGTTTCTAAGTCCCCCATGTGGTCACATTCATTTATTTTACCTGCTTTAGTAAATCCTGTTCCGTGGATACAGTCACAGCCCCTTCTCAGTAGTTCTAAAATCCACGTAACTCTGAAAACCAAAGGTTTTTGGTTTTCTTTTTAATCTATTAGATGGCAAAACCTCACCTGGCAAAGGCTGTTTAGTAGCTTCTGTTCCACTTGGTATGAGGCCTCATACCTTTCACTGAAGAAATCGTATCTGATTGTGGGGTGCTGCCCCACACCACAGAGAGGATGGCGTATGATACGTGGTAAAATGTGCAGATAGTCTTTGTACAGCCTGGACAGTGCTGAAGCGTGAAACCGATGTGCCCCAGGGTTTTGGTGCCGTGGGACCGTGCTCCGGTGAACCACAGACCATTTGTCGGTGCTGCTGTTGGCTGAACATCCGGGTGGATGGCTTCCATGTTGTCGCCATCCTGAGCAGTGTCTCTGTGGACAGGCTCGTCTGGGTCTGGGTCTCAGTCTCCAGGAGTAGAAGAGCCGGCTGTGAGGAGCACACGTGCGCAGCCTCGCACAGCGAAGCCGAGTGTTTTTGCTGTGCGGTCCGTTCTGACCGCAGGGTAAAGGGGTTCAGGAGAACTCCACGTCTTTGTGAACACATGGTGTTGTCAGACCGCTTCATTTTTGTCAGTCTGGAGGGTGTGTGATGTGGGCTTCTCTTGAGCACACGCATCGCAGCACGTGATTCTTCAGCCCGTACTCTCGTGGCTGCCCTTCGTGCTTAGAGGGGAGTTCACCTAGATCCCCTTGTCCTGTAGGGCCTTACTCGGACCCCGGCCGACCTCTTGACCTCCTGGTCCTAAGACCCTTGGCTCTTCCTCACGTTCATCCTCCTTCCTAACACCCCAACCTTCTCTTTGGTCCCTGAATCTGTGTTTTGAGTCTCACGCCCTTTGCATGTGCCGTTTTCCACATTTTAAGTATCTTCCCACTCTCCCCATCTTACTTCCTGCTCTGTCGCCGTGTTTATGTCTGAAATGATCGCAATTGTCATAGAATTCTTCACCGATTCTTAAAATATTACCTTTTTTCCCTGTAGAAATAAATCAGAATGAGTTACACAGAAAAACCCGATGAAATCACAAAGGACGAGTGGATGGAGAAGCTCAATAACTTGCATGTCCAGCGGGCAGACATGAACCGTCTCATCATGAACTACTTGGTCACAGGTAGGGGTGTGGCGAGGGTGCTGCCGCTTGGGCATCCGTATCCCTTTCTGTGCACACAGTCGGGACTTGCTGAAGTTCCGCGGTGCACTTGTGTTCAGGTGTCATGAAAATGCAGTGTTCTTTTTGATAAACTTGTAGTTACGGTTTTAAAGAGCTATTCTCTTCCGGAGATGAGATCATGATTTCAGGTCTCTGAGACCTAAGGAGAAAATCTGTTTCTTGGCCTTTGACATTTTTGCAATTGATCAACGTAATTAAGAAAGTGCTGAAGTACGTTTAAAACCCAAGTAATTAATCTCTTCTGGCCAGTCTGGTAAATGATACTGGACTCTTTCTAGAAGGTGTGTCCAACTCAAAAGAAGAAAGGGGGACGGGCATACGGAAGGAAACGCACATGCTCTGCGGCTAACACTCAGTCCTCCTTGACACTGGGAAGCAAAAGGGTAACTCTGTACGTGGTGAGAAAACCCACATGTTTCCAGAAAGCGAGTTGCCTTCCTGTGAGTTCCCAGTGTCCACCACCCCTCCCGTCAGTCTCTGATGTGGAAGAGAATTGTAAACTCACTAAGAGTGGGAGCGGCCAGGGCCTTGCAGGCGGAGAGGGCCTTGCTTCCCCTGGAGCAGGTCGGCAGCTTCTCTGCACTGGGCCTGGACCGCAGCCCTCCACCAGGGGCCACACCGGCACGTGGGGCCTCAGCACCCATCCTCACCTGGCTGGGAGGTTAGAGCGTTTGGGGTGTTGGGGGAAGGAAATGAAGTACTATGTCTGCGTTTCTGCATTTCCGGGGCATAATTGGTAAGTCACAAAGGTATTAAACCCAAATCCCCAAGAGAGTGCAGTTATATCAGAGATTTTTTTATTCAAGGCGGATGGGCTTTCTAGAGATAAAAGGGCTTTGCATTGATGTCTTGCTGACCTTCCGAGCAGTGAGGATGGTTTTCATTTCCAGAGGGCTTTAAGGAAGCAGCAGAGAAGTTTCGGATGGAATCTGGGATCGAACCTAGTGTTGATCTAGAAACGCTCGACGAGCGAATCAAAATCCGGGAGATGATACTGGAAGGCCAGATTCCCGAGGCCATCGCACTGGTCAATAGCCTCCACCCGGAGCTTCTGGACACAAACCGCTATCTTTACTTCCACCTACAAGTGAGTCTGGTTTGCGGACGCTCAACAAATTAAGGTTCTTTATGGGATTCAGAAGTAACGAGGCTAATTCGCCTTAATAGAACGTTGCTTTAATTGACGTGGGGAAGGGGTTAGAGTTAGCTGCTCTCCTGTGTGTCTCAGAAGCTGTTTCTTGCTTTAAAAACGCAAATGTAACAACTCGGAGTTGCTAGACAACTCTGTCCTCTGAGAGGCCCTTTCCATGAGAAGCAGGCGCGGCTGCGGGGGTGTCACTGGCCGGGTGGCCAGGCGCCCGGCGCTCACCCCGTCTGCCTGGCCCCCGACCAGCAACAGCACCTGATCGAGCTGATCCGCCAGCGGGAGACGGAGGCGGCGCTGGAGTTCGCGCAGACCCAGCTGGCCGAGCAGGGCGAGGAGAGCCGGGAGTGCCTGACCGAGATGGAGCGCACGCTGGCCCTGCTGGCCTTCGACAACCCCGAGGACTCGCCCTTCGGAGACCTGCTCAACATGATGCAGAGGCAGAAGGTGGGCGCCAGGCGGGAAGGGGGCTTCCGTCTGCATCCTCCACAGATGTTCTCGGGATTTCCAAAGAAACGGGGCGGTGGGTGGGTGGTGTCGAACGGGACAGTGCTTCTGGCCGGGACACTGCTAGGAGGGCATCGGCTGTTCCCTAGCTTAGACTTCCATCGTGTCACACTAGGGGCCCAGGGCATCGCGACTATTACACGACAGTCAAGCCTCTTTGCCCATTTTTCTTGTTTATCTGAGCCTTCTTCCTATATAGCTGGAGACTCGTAGAAACAGGTGTTTCAAGTACCTTTTGATTAAAAGCCCACACTTGCTTCGGACACTTTGGGGCTCCCCGTTGCAGCCTCTGTGTTCCCGCCGGCGCCGTGGCTCCCCGGCTGCAGTGCTCCTTCGCCGCCACCCTCCGCTACCCTGGAAGGAGGGTGTCCTTGGGGTCCACCTCAGGTGTCGTCCTGGGGCTCATTAGGATGGAACCGGTCCCACCCCCACCTTGGTCTGTCCTCTCTGCCAGTCCCCTCGTGCCCAGCTCCTGGCATGTCGCCGCCGTCCAGGCCGGATGCGACATCTGCTGACCACACCGTGAGCTCCTCTGGACAAGTAGTGTGTTTTACATCCTCTGGAGCGCCTGACAGTCACAGGCTTCGTGTTTGTTAAATAAGTAACCAGCTTCTCACGTAAAATTGGTTTCCAAGACGCTTGAAATGCATCTTATGATGGACCCTTTTTGCGGGCGCTCTGCGTGTGTGGTGGTTTTTATTGGCTGCCTTTATTTTCTAGGTGTGGAGTGAAGTGAACCAAGCTGTCCTGGATTATGAAAATCGTGAGTCAACACCCAAGCTGGCAAAGTTACTGAAACTACTCCTTTGGGCTCAGAATGAGCTGGACCAGAAGAAAGTCAAATATCCCAAAATGACAGACCTCAGCAAAGGCGTGATCGAGGAGCCCAAGTAGAGTCTGGGCAGGGGCCCCATTTCACCGCCCGGGCCGGCAGAGCACCGTCTGGGACTGAAGATTTTTACGGCAGCAGAGAACTCTTTCCTCCCCCCTTTTACTTTGTTTTTTGACCCAGAATCTTTTCGAAAGGGAGAAGTAGCCCTTTTAAGTGCTGGAGAACGCGCAGCGAAAGACACCGTCTCTTCCTGCTGGCGAGGAAGGCTGGCGAGGACCGCACCATGGCCTGACCTCAGTGCTCTGGGCGTCTCGGCTCCCAAGGCGCCGCATCTTAGGGACACTGGTCCACCCGAGGCCCCCGCTCGGAGCATCTGGGCAGCACTGATGGCCGTCTTGCTCTCTGTTTGCGTCGAGGCAGGCAGCGTGTCCTCACCCTCCCACGTCTCGGCTGGCCTTCGTGTAGAAGGATTTCCTTCCCCCCTTGGTTTTTGGTTTGTTTTCGTTTTTTCATAGGAAAGACTATATAAATTTGTAAATCCCAATTCAAAGACTTCTTTTGTGTGCGGGTCCTGAGTTTGATTTTTTTCCCTTTTGGTCTGGGTCGTGTGGCTTTGGGGGAGATAAGTGCGTGTGTGCGTGTGTATATGAGGGGCGGGCTGTGTGTTTTTTAATTTTTTAAATATATATTTTGGTGCTGTACGTGGTGAGAGACTCTTTCCTAGTGGATCAATGAACCATCTCTCCTGGGCAGTTATGTTAAAAATAAAGGTTTCTCTTTAATTTCAAGAATGACCAAAATGGTCTCTCAAAAGTTTTAATCATCTCCAGCACACCTTTTGCTTCTGGGGCTGGTTTCCCCATGTGACGGCAGTGACACCGTCTAGTACCTACAGCCGGAGAGACGAGTGACTGCGCCGCGGCGTGTGCTGTGGCGTGTGCTGTGGCGTGTGCCATGGCACAGTGGACTCTGTCACCTGCACTTCAGCATCTCTCACGCTGTCAGCCAGTTCTGTGCCTGTCCTGCTTCTGTGCCCTCACATCTGTCCCCTGCCCGGCACCCAGTGCGGTCGGTGATACCCAGATGCAGGCTCGGGTGTTGGGGTTTGTGGCAGGTGGCCCGGGGCGCCGGTGCTGGAAGGGGTTTCGTGGATTGTTGCAGAGCTGCCAGCCCCTGGGCGAGGCCGTGGAGGTGGAGGTGGAAGGGGCCCCAGCGCGCGCAGCTCTTGGGGCTGGTGGCTCCTGTTCGTCCTCTGGTGGGAGCGCCCACGTGGCTGAGACTCAGTGCTCCCTCGTCTGACCCCTGTGCAGGGTGGGCTGTGCTGGCACCCGGGCTCGATGGAGAGAAATGCCATTAGCAGCCGAATCTGGGGAGCCCATGGGCCTGGATGCACAGCGAGGCAGGTCCTCGGGGAGGTCGGGGGTCTGCCTCCGACGCCCCGAGTGTTTGTCCTGAAGCATCTGTGGCACCAGCTCTTCCCTCCACTTACCACTCACTTTCGACCTGCACTTGAGTCTGCGGGGTCACTGGTTTTCAGTGGGTACAGCTTCAGGCAGGATTTTCCTTCCCCAGGGGGTTGTGTAATTCAGTCACGGGTGCAAAGGCAAATAGACCACTCAGGCCCTAGACTGGCCCTTCATGCTGCCCTTTGGACCTTGTGAGGGTTGGGGGGGGTGTCCTTTCCTTACCCCCAGAAGTGATGAGTTTCACCTCTCTCGGTCGTCAGCCTCAGGTGTGACCTTTCCGTATGATCGTTTTCTCTGAGGTTTGAGGATAAAAATAAGTTAGGGAGAAAGGGGGTTTTAATCTTCAGGTAATTAAGACTTAATACAGCAGAAGCTGGAAGAAAAATATTAGGGAAGTAGACATAAAACTACATTTCTTTAAAAGCACCAGGTAATTCAGCATATTCCTAATCCTTTGTTATTGGTGTATATAAGATTGTTTATGTGCATAATTAATATATAATCAATTTGAAATATTTTTCAAAGGAGAGGGTTTGAGATGTACAGTAATGGGCAAGAATCATCCATAATCTGTCAGGACCTGAATGGGGTTTGTCACGTGCATGAAATGTTAAATGCTTATGAGAAGTGTTGCTATTTTATTCACCAGTTGAGTCAGTGAGTGACTTGATGAGCCAGTGCTAAAACCCACGTGAGCTGGGTGCTGGCCAGACTCGGAGAATTCAGATGTTACTCTTCAGCTCTTTACCTTTGTTTAAGGGGTTTAGTTCCTTCCCCATGGGCTGGAAATCTTCAAAGGGGCGGCTTTGCAGACTTCTTTCTCTGTTTCCTCTTTTTTGCAGTCTCTGTTTTTTCAGCGAGCAAACTACCTTAAGCCATTTCAAGGTAATAAACTTTAAGTATGCTGATTTTTCTGCTTCGTCTCATTTGGATCTCGCTGTTGTGTTTGTTAAAATGTAATGTTCTACCAGGGTAGTTTATTTCTTCTTTTTACACTTTCTGGTGGAAAGTGCCTTGAAATAAATAAAATGTGAGCATATTCTGGTACTCTGTGTTCCTGATGTTGTGAAGTCATATGAGGAATGACCCCTAGTCTGGATTCTTCCAGAGCACAGGGATTGTCGCAAAGCAAATGAGAGCTAATGTATTTTGCCATTTGAATTAAGTTTTCCAGTTTCTAGAAAAGGCAGCTGTTGGTTGGGACTTGTCCTGGCGTGGACTGAGATGCCGGGAGCAAGCCTGGGGGTCGCAGGGCTGGCTCCGCCGTCCGGCCAAGATGCCCTCTGAAGACAGACATGCAGAGAAAACGTGTGGAGGGCAGCTTTTCTAAAGCAGTGTGATGTCTGTACTTTCCCACTTATCTCTGCTGTTAGTTTGGAGGAGCGTGGCAGAACCAGGAGTTTCAGAGAGAACCGTACACATTCTGTGTTAAAAGACACTGCCGTCCTCCGGATAACAGGGCAGGACTCCTTTCCGGGTGACTATTGCCAAGTCTCAGTCTGAACAAAAGACCAGATTAAAGGCGTCAGGTGTGGTGACTGCAGGCTGGGCTGCCCGTCCCCAGCCCCTGGACACCAAGCGTGTTGTTCCTGACGGCGGGTATGTTTCCATTTCAGAAATACGTACTGCTCTTTCGGGTTTACGGTCCGTTGTACTGTTGGCAGCAGTCGCGTGAGAGCCTGTGTAAAACAGTCACCCGCCCTAGCACTTGGTGCCCCTCTGATTCTGTCATTCCAGGCGATTCCTGGGGCGCATGCGTGCAGCGCCCACAACATCTGAAAAACGCAGAATAGGTTGCCTTTGCTGCCTTTTCTTCATTTCATAGTAAAAGTTTGCACATTTTTCTCAGAGTGGTCGTCTGAAAGCTCTCCCCCCGCCGCCCCCCGCCGACAACGTTCTAATAAGAACAAAGAACTCCGTGCCACACTAACACGTTTGCATGTAGACCTGGAAGGGTGGGGGAACTTTGGCTCCCGTGCGTCCGTGCTTTGCTGTGGCTCCATCCCCACTCTGAAACCTGCCGTCTGCTCTTCTGCACGGGCACCTCGTTTCAGTTTTGTGAAGGAGATGGAGCTAGTCGGGCTGCCCACCGCATGACTTTCAGCTGCATTGGAACATTCTAAGTAATTTTTTTGTGACGTATGACATTTCCAAACCTTCAAAGAAGAAGGGCTGCTCCAGCAAGCCCGGGGCCGCCGCCGTGGTGCCCGTCGCCGTGGTGCCCGTGCTGGCGTCCAGCGGGGCGGGTTCCCGCGCACCCTCTGTGGAAGGCCAGAGTGGGACCCTGGACGCAGCCGGAGGGCGACGGGCGGGGTGCAGAGCGCGGCCCCGTGCCGGGCACGCGCAGGGGTGTCGGCGCTGGTGGCGTTGGGGACAGGAAAGGAGGGCCCTCCCCCGTCGCTGATCCACGGCAGGGACCTCTCCCGCCTCGCAGGGGCGGCCAGGTGGCCCTTGGCGATGCCCCCGAGCCCTTGGCTCTGTGCTCACCTCGCCCAGGGTGCTCGGTAGGGGCTGGTCCTGGCACGGGGCCTGCCCGTCCTGGAGGCTGTGCCTTAGCACCGAGATATGCCGTCGAGGCTCTCCCTTCCTTGTGGTGGTTTACTTACGTAGACGTCGGGCACGGGGTTCGAGTGGGCCTTTGGCATGACTCGCTGGGGCGGTGGAGCGTCCTGAGCGGCTTTGCCTTTGCGGGACGCCGGCCACGGCTCCATGGTGAGCAGACTGGCCCAGCCCCAGCAGTGGGAGGGGGTAGGGGGGGAGGGGTGGCCTGGGGTCACTGATCACCGTAACCCTGTGCTGACAGCATGGCGGTGTTTCCCATTGTGGGGATGGGGGGGGAGTTAAATAGGAACATGGGGCTCGGGTTGTCTGCGGTTTGGAAGTCTCCCAGCTGGAAGGCCAGGTTCACGGTCACATCCGACCGTGGCACAGAAGGAAGTCTGCCGGGCTCGTTTACCCCCAGCTCTGACCAAGTGGAGCAGCGACTGGAGGTGAGCAGATCTTGCCCGCGTGAACCTTTCTGAGCGGCTGCGTTTTCCCCACGTCCGATGCCCGTGCAGCAGCAGGCTCACTGCAGCACGAGGCTGAGACCCCGGCGCGCCTTTGGAGCCGGGGACGCGCCTGGCCGCCGGGACCCCGAGGCGCTCTGCGTGTTTGGGCTGCACGTAAGCTTAGTCACCGGAGAGGCCGGAGGGACGTCTCCTCCTCCGGTCGTGGCTCCCGCTCTCCGCAGACTCGGCCGCGTGCCCTGTCCCGTGAGGTTTTCTCTCCCACAGGTCGTGGTGTCTTACAGTCACACTAATTTTACCAGCTGGCTTCCGCAAGTGAAGCCAGCCCAGCCGTCACGGAGGATGCCACGCCGGGGCTGGAGGGGCGGGAAGGGAGGTGGTGGGCGGTCAGCCGGAAGCCTGGAAGGCCGTTGACCACCCTGACCAGGGTGAGGGGACGGGGCGCTGGCCCCTGCTTGGCCACAGACTCGTGGGACTGGTGAGTCCTTAATCTCTGGGTGTTCTGTTGTATCCTGAGCATAAAACAGAAGTGTTGAACAGCAGTGTTTGTAAGGTTCAAATAATGACCTCACCAGCACTTTGTCCCCACTTCCTGTCTCCCCCTCCTCACCCGGCTGGGCTCCCTGCGGTCCTGGAGCTGGCCCTGGGCCTCCGCCCGCCCTGCCCGCACGCCTCCTCCTTCCCTGCTCTCAGACTTGACTCGTATGTCTTTCTGGGGGCGCCTCTCAGCCCATCCCACGGCAGAATCCACCCTTCCCTGCCCCATTTAGTCTCCTTTTTGTGTTTAGTCTACATGCCCCGGAACGTCAGTTCCAGGAGGAGAGGGGCTTTGGGTAGGCAAATGACAAATGCCCCCCACAGTGTGGCTCTAGGTCTGTATGTAAAATCATCAGCAAAGAGCCTCGGGCAGTGGGTGAGAGTGAACTGCCAGGAGGAGGGTGGGGTACTATCGAAGCTGAGCTGAACAACGATTCTCACACTTTTCCGAGTCGTGGGCTCTTTGGGGGAATGCACCTCTCTCCAACACCATCCCTCTGCCCCGTTGAGCGTCGTATGGATGGAAGAACAGCAGTTCGTTTGGCAAGCGTACATGGAGCAGGGCGGGGGAGACCCAGGCCCGAGGTGTAGGTTCGGAGGGTTCCCTCCTGGTGGGACGTGGCCACGTTCGCCAGGCTGCTGTGTGGAGGATGGATTGAGGGGGTAGCGGGTGGAGGGGGCGTTGCAGGGTGAAGAGGGGGCAGCTGGCGGAAGCAGAATCGCCCAGAAATCCACCTGCTTCCTATGTGTCCCAACGGTCACAGCCTCTCCGTGCTGGCTGTGCGCTGCACGTGGGCGTGAAGCCTTCTGAGGTCAGGTGGAGCCCTGAGAGTGAGGACCCACAGGACTCAGCGCAGGACCCGGCACGTGTCCGTACTCGGCACACTCAGCCCCCCGCCCCCCGCCCCCGCGAGCGCTGGGCCGCCCAGGGTCACAGGGCTGGAGCCCACCTTCAAAGATCCATTTTAAAAATTGGTTCCCCTTGAGTCTTGCTGTCCTTGCACGGGTGAGACTACCCCGAGCTGTCACCTGATGCACAGGCAGCCCTGCGAGGTGAGGACCACCCCACCCCACCTCCATTTGTGGATGTGCGCTCAGGCTGCCCTGCCAGCAATGTGTCCGGGCTGGGACCACTCCGGCTCAGCCCCTCCAGAGCCCCATCCTTCCTGCCGCCTGCAGGGGAAGCGCCCGCGCCATCCCTAACTTCCGCGACCGGCAGCGAGGCGGCCCCGGGGCGCGAGGGTCTGACCCGCCGGCCCGCGGGAGCGCCAGGCCTGGCCTTTCCGACAGAGTGAGCGGGGCGGAGACCCAAGTTGCGCGCCCCGCCCCGCCCGCCGCGGTGGCCGTCCGGGGGCGACACGTCCTGGGAGTACGCCGGACGGAAGCGCCGCTGGGACTGACACGTGGACTTGGGCGGCGCTGCCCGGTGGGTCGGCCGGGCGGGAGCGGCCCCAGACACCCTGTGCCCGCGCCGTCTGCGTCTGATGCAGCCAGCCCCGGACGAGGCCCGCAGGGACGCGGCCGAGGACGCCCAGTGGTCCAGGTGGGGCCTCGCGGTGGGGGTGGGGGGGGTGGTCTGGGGGCGGGGCGGCGGTCAGGGGAGGGAGCGGGCTTCCTGGGCAGAGACGGCTCCCTGCTGCCCCGCACCTTTGCTCTGCCTGGGGGGCCTTACACCTCCACGCCTCCCGCCTTCCATCCAGGGCCAGTGCCACCCGCCACCCACCCAGAGCCCCCTGCACTCTCTCCAGGCTGCCCCGGTCCCGGGGGTGGTGCGAGCAGTGTCTTGTCCTGGGGGGCCTGCCTGGCTGGGGGGGGTGGCTCCCAGGCACGGCCTCCCCACCCCCCAGGACTGCACCTGTTGACAGGCCCCAGCTCCAACCTGTGACCACCCACTGAGTGCCACCTGTGCAGGCAGGCAGTGGGCTGGGGGGGGTTGGGGGGGCCACGCCGGCACCTGCAGCAGTTGGCTGAGCCTTGCCATCGTCGTGTGCCAGAGATGTGATGCCAACAAGGTCCCCGCGGGGGTGTCGGTTGTGGGGGAGGAAGAGCCCGGGCAGGTCACCCCCTTCCACTGCCGGGTGCAGAAGGCCCTGGGACAGGGATCTGCTCACCAGCACGACTCACACAGCGGCCAGGAACGAGAGGCGAGCCCTCAGAGCAGGCCCCAGGCCACCCGTGGCTCAGAGCTCCCTCCGGTCCTCCAGTGGACCCCAGGCCCATCCACCTCCAGCTCCGAGTCCCCGGAGGCCTGCCCTGCTGCCTGCGGGACCCGCCTCCCAGAGCTGGTCACAGGAAGGCCTCAGAAGCCAGAAGGCTCCCTTGGGACAGGGCCCGGTGAGGGCGGGAGCCCCAAAGCCCAAATCACAGCATGGGGTCTCCTTGCCAGGTGCCCAGGAGGGCGGCAGGCATGCGGGCGTGCCCGACTGGGGAGCGCCCTACGGCCTGCCTCTGCTCCCTTGCTGTCTCCCCGCCCTGCTCCTTGTCGAGGCGAGGCCCCGCTGAACCAGGTGGCAGGCGGCTCTGCAGCCAGCTGGGCAGAGGGCCGGGACCTCTAAAGAATGTTCTGCAAACTTCCCTCTCGGTTATGCTTTAACGGATCTGGATCTGGCTGGCTTTGCCTCCACCGCCTCCCTCCCTGCCCAGTTTAGAAAGGAGCACCTGCAGGTGGGGTAGCGGGGGTCCTGGGTGGAGTGGGGCTCAGCGGGAAAAGGTGTTTCACAGCCGCGAGTGGCTAGAGGTGATGAGAATCGTGACAAGGGCGCCCGTGGGTGGCTGCCGCCATGTGGATGACCCCCGAGGCAGGGCCACTCCCCAGGGACGTCCCAGCCGGGCGTCGGCAGCCTTGGGCCCACACATTCTCTCCGGCGGTTGCCCTCTGCCCCTGCTTGCCCTCTGCCCCCAGCACTGATGCATTTCCCTTTTCTGAATCGAGGGTCCACGTGACCTTGTGTTTGCTCAGCCGTGGGTGCTTCTCTTGCACAGGGGCCATTTGCAGGATGCAGAAGGTTCTAGAAGGTTCACAGGAAGCACCCTGAAGAGCTGGGGGCTCAGACCCGAGGCTCGGGAGTGGGCAGAGTGGGCTGGAGGCAGGTCTTCAGGCCTTTTGTGGCCAATTCTGCCATGACCTTCCGTGTTCCTAGCAAGCCCGTCCGCAGGTCCAGGATTCTGCGTCTGGCGTCCTAATCGGGCCTCCGGCAGCTGGCCGTGTCTGGGTCACCCCCTCCAGCCAGGCCTCCAGCTGGCCTGTTCTGTGTCCCCAGCAGCTGTGGAGGACATCCCTTTGCCCGCCCAGTGGCACTGCCCGCCAGCTCAGGGCCAGGGCTGTGGGGGCCTCCGGGGCCCAGGGAGGAAGCACACAGCACCTGGCCCCCCAGCTCCAGAGGGGGTCCCATGCCAGCGCCTTAAACTCAGAGTGGGCTGGTTGCCTGAAAGATGATGGGCCCTTCTTGACCTCCCAGGGCCACAAGGAGGCGGGGGGCAGCGCCGTATTCTCGGTGCCCTGCCAACCTTCCAGAGCAGGTCAGTCTCATCTGGCTTTCCCCTGTTTCTAACTGGACTTCCCACCCAGAAAGCAAACAGAGCCAGGCTCCCAGGGTGCCGGCCCAGTGCATCCGAGGGAGGGGCAGGTGCCGGGGACGCGGTCCCAACTGCGCGCAGGTGACCCTCCGCCGCTCTGACCACATAAAGGAATAAGACTTCCTTCTAAAGGCAACTTCGGGCTGTGGCTGTTCGTGGGGAGTTGAAAGCCTTGCTCCCCAGCCCCTGTCGCTCCCCTTGTGCACCAACCTGTGCGTGTGTGCTTGCCGAGGGCTCGCCTGCAGGGCCGTGTAGGTGGCCCTGGACGGAGGCCAGGCAGGGCTGGGCTCATGAGTCCTCTGCTGGCTCCATCCGGGTGGGCCCGGGTGGGCCCGGGTGGCCGGCTGGGCTGGTCTTGGTGGGCAGTTTGGACGGTGCCTCCCGCTAGGCCTGGTGGGACGTTTGCTCAGAGGGAGCTGTGTCCGCGAAGGCCTGAAGTGCTGGGCTGGGAAACGGGGGGCAAGAGGGTGGACTGAGGGTATCATCCCCACGGTTGGAGCCGCGGAGGAGACGGGCCCTGAGCCCCCAGGGGTCGCATGTCATAAACTCAGACATTGATTGAGCTGGTGCCTCCTGGGGGCTCGCTGGCCTGGCAGAGCCCCCGCCCCGCCCCTCACAGTCTTTGGTTCTGTAAAGGAAACTAGCATCTGGGACCACCAGGCCCCAGGTGAGTCCGCGAGCTGCCCCGTGGGGCTCCACCCCCTCCCGCCACCTTAGCCTCTCCAGTGGGGAGGTCACCGAGACCTGCCGCATGCGCTGTGCTACCGTCGTCCTCACCGCCTTGGCTTCTGAGTCATTCCAGGCACACTTTACGAACCAGGAAGGCGGGTGGGGGCATGATGGCCCCTCCCTCGTCACTGAGGGTCACTGGGCAGTTTCCGAAGGGAGCAGCCCCCCAGCCTCGGCCGAGGCACGGTCCAGCGGCCGGCTCCTGGAACTGCAGAACGGCAGGCTTTCCAGCATGGGACACTATTTACCACTGGACTCATATAGGAAGTTCTAATATAAAAAGCAACTCGTCCAAGAGTGCTGCCCGGGAGCCCCACCCATGGCACCCCTCCGGGCACCCAGAGACCCAGTTTGAAATCCGTGGTCCAGTGCACACGGGGAAACTGAGGCACAGGGAAGGGCGGGTTTCCCCGAGTCAGGCCAGGGCCCAGATCGGCACCCAAGTCTCTCCTCCGGGAGAGATGGTCACCACATCAGACCACACACATCACTGAGGGCTGCAGAGCACTTTGGACTGTAATTCCCAAACTCCAAACCAGGCGCCGCCCACAAACACGGCTCTGTCTGGGGACAGCAGGCCGGGCTTATTCACCCCAAACCCCCCGAGGGAGGGGCTCGAGCCTGGAATCAGCTGTCTCCGCTGGTGGGATTGCCAGACGCTGCAGCCTCCGGGGGGGTGACAGCTCCCCGGCTGTGAGGGCAGCAGCGGGGACAGGGAAGGCCTCTGCAGGCCTGAGACACGGGGAAGGCTCCCCGACTCGCTCCCCGGACTGTGGAAAAGTACACTGATGTGCCAGGGGGAGCGGAGCTGGGGGAGGTGCCCGCGGAGGAGGGGGACACTGGTGCCAGGCCTCCCCCAACCCACTGGCCAGTCGACAGCTCCTTGTTGGGGCTCCAGGAACTGGTGGGTCACCTGCTGCTCACTGACCCGAGAAGGAGCTGGGCGTCAGGGACATGAGCCCGTCTTCACCCAGGAAACTGAAACTCGGGAGGCTGGCGGACGGGCCCCATGTGCCACCACCCACCCCCCGCCCCGGCTGTGACCAGGTCCAGGACAGCAGCTCCTTCCCGCCCCGAAACTTTCCCCCAGCGCCAGGGGTCCGGGGTCCACCCTGCCAGGAGGAGGGCGCTGGCCAGAGGGGGTGGGGGGCAGCCCCGCTTCGCTGCTGGCCCAGCGGTCCTGCCCTGGAGATAATGGACACGGCCGTCGCGCCCACTTATCAGGTTCCTGGTACGGGTGCCGCCTGCCAGCGGGCAAGATCCTCAGGGCCTCCGAGGTCTCTCACCCCCGGGAGGCGTGCAGGCGAGGGCTCCGGCCCTCCCCGGGGTGGTCCTGGCCTCACCCTGGACTGTCCCCCCGGAGTTGGCTCACAGCCCGAGCCTGGGTGGGGCCCACAGGCAGGGGACCTGCCCGTGTCCGCAGGTGGAGTCCAAGCTTCCACTGCCCTGGGCCCCATTGGCTGTTCTTTGCATGTGCCCGGCCGGCTGGGGGAGCCCCCGCCAGGTCCAGACAGGGGTCCAAAGGGGTTTGGGGAGCGAGGGCGAGACTCCAGCGTCCTGGCTCACCCGCCAGGTGAGAGACATCCTTCCCTCTGTTCTGAGAACTGCCCGTGCGGCTCCTGCCGGCCTCACCCTCCTGGACACCTGCCCAGTGGCCTCCCCGAGGCCGTACAGCACTAATGCCTCGGGCCGCTTCGGGCTTGGAGCCCCTGCCCGGTGCCTTCCCCACAGCCTGAGCTTCTTCCCTTCGTGCGTCTCACGCCACCACCCCCCTCCCCACCCTGGGGGGAACCCTTGCCCCAGTTGGGCAGGTGGGTCCAGGTGCAGGCAGGACCCCCAAGACCCCACTGAGACTCTTCAAGGCCTGTCCACTCTCCCGACCCACCACCCCCCAGTTGTGGCCCCCACCCTCAGGGGACGTCCCCGCCCTGTGCAAAGACATCGCAAAGTCACTAGTGGTGCCCCTCCCCCAGGCCATCCCCCACTGGGCACCCCCAGCCCCCCGCCACCTGCACAAAGAGCACTGAGTCTCCTCTCTCTCTTCTTCGTTAAAAAAAACACCAATCCCCCCTCCCCAAACTTTGTCTTTTAGGACAGTTCTAGATTTACAGAGCTACCGCAAAGGCAATACATACTGCCACACGCTCCACACCAGTGTCCCCCATTCACGTCCTAGGTCAGTGTCCATCTGTCCCCATCAGTGCTGGACCGCCGTGGGCAGTACTGCTACCGAAGCCCATGCTGTGCTCGGGTTCTGCACTTTCCCCCGATGTCCCAGGACCCCTCCCAGGGTCCCACAGGCACTTGAGTCTCCTGGGCTCCTCCGGGCTCTGGCAGTTTCTGACTTCCTGGTTTGGTGACTGACAGTCGAGGGTGCTGGCCAGGAGTTTTGGGGACCGTATGGACTTGGTCTGGCTACCTTCCCAGGCGGCCAGGGCTGCCTCACTGCTGCCCAGGCTCCTCCCAGGGCCTGCCTGCCCCAAGGTGGTCTGCTGGGCAGACCCAGCTCTCCTGGAGACCCTGCGGGGGCCCGTGGTGCTGTGGTACCCTCCCTTTCTGCCGCGGCTGGGGTCCTCTTGCCCAGCCCATCGCCCCCTTGGCCGGTTACCCGCTGTCAGCCTGGCTGCCTTCCTGGGCCCTGGATCCATGGAAACCGAGAGCCCGGGTCCCGGAGAGCAGCACCTCCCCAGCTACGGCTATTCAGCCTGCCCTGCGACGGCCACCCGGGCGCTCCCACCTCTGCTGCTTGAGGGACCCCGTGCATCGTTTCTTGTGTCTGCCCGTTTCTCCCAGGAGTCACCAGACATGAGCAGGTGGACGTTTGAGAGGTGGCCGAGGTGCCCCATCCAACAGCCTCTCCTGGACCTGACCGGGCCCTTCTCTCCCCAGACCCGAGTGCCAGGTGTGGACAGGGGCGCTGCTTCTGGGGACATGCCTGCTGTACTGCGCCCGTGCCAGCATGCCCGTCTGTGCCGCCACCATGAGCCAGGACTTCGGCTGGAACAAGAAAGAGGCCGGTGTCGTGCTCAGCAGCTTCTTCTGGGGCTACTGCCTGACTCAGGTGGTGGGTGGCCACCTGGGGGACCGGTAACCCCTCCCCCCGCTGCAGGGCTGGGGGAGGTGGCTCCTAGGAAGGGAATGGGGGGAAGGCCCCCCCCACAGCAAGACGGGGGCTGGGAGACCCGAGGTCCGCGCAGGGGTGGGCTGGGGCCGGCACTCAGCTCGTCTTGGGTGCTTGGTTCCCTGGGGAGCAACCGGCATCCACCGAGGCAGCTCTGGGGCCCGTGGGGACAGAGGGACCAGGCTGTACCCTGCACGCTCAGCCTCGGCCTCCTCTGCAGAGGGGATATGGCTGCAGTGCCCACCCCAGAGGGCAGCTCCAAGCGACAGATGGCGCCGGCCCCCTCCCCGGGTTCCTCCACGGTAGGGTCTCCTGGTCCGGCCTGCAGCCCGGCCGCACAGCTCCCCACCACTGCCCTCTTGTGCCCCGTGCAGGATCGGGGGTGAGAAGGTCATCCTGCTGTCGGCTTCCGCCTGGGGCTTCATCACCGCCGCCACCCCGCTGCTCTCCCACCTCGGCAGCGCCCACCTGGCCTTCATGACCTTCTCTCGCGTCCTCACGGGCTTGCTCCAAGGTAGGGGGGCTGCAGGGGGCTGCAGGGGGCTGCCCCCATGCTGCCAGCATTGGACCTCTGGCCCACGCGCCGCAGAGCAAGGGGAGTGTGTGCACACACACGTATGCGCATGTGTACCTGTGTGCACGGGAGTGTGTGCACACACACGTATGCGCATGTGTACCTGTGTGCACGGGGGTGTGTGCACACACACGTATGCGCATGTGTACCTGTGTGCACGGGGGTGTGTGCACACACACGTATGCGCATGTGTACCTGTGTGCACGGGCGCGTGTTCAGGTGGGTGCTCATGGGCGTGCACGTGTGTCCTCGTGTGTGCCCCTGCGTGTGGTGTGCCTCAGATCAGAGCGGGTGCATCAGTGCTGCAGCGCTGCTGCTGCTGAGGTCATGGGCTCTCCCGCCTGGCAGGCGGACAGCTCGGGCCGTCCCCGCTGGCGGGCTGCCGGCTCTCGGCTTCACTTCCCTGCACCGGGGTTTGTGCTTCGATGCCGTCGCGCCCAAGGCACTTTCCGTGTCTAGAGTCACTTCACAGTCTGGCTGGCACGTTTTAATGTCACGTGTCCTCCTCTGCCAAAACTTCCGCTCCAGGGATCCGGTGTCAGCCAGGTTGCCACGCGGCACCGTCGGCTCCACCAGCCGCATGGTGGGCACGTGCCCAGTTTCTGTGTGCTGCCAGTCGGAGGCCACACCCGCGCTGGCCGGGCCAGCAGGCTGAGGGGATGCCAGCTTTCCCAAGCCCCCCGCTCTCGTTCTTTGGGGATATTACACTTCTGAAGAGAGCCCCCCTCAAAGATCTCCGGTGGCCTGGGGGAGCTGGTGGCAGGGGTGCACGCCCACCCTGCAGGGAGTGGGACGGCCTTCTGAGCTGCCCTACACCGGCCTGGCATCTGACAGCATCCGTCCACTGGACGTGACCCCTTCCTCACCACACCTCCCCACTTCCCAGAGCTCTGGTAGGGCGTGGGCCTCTAGCCCGTACCCCCAGGACCCCAGATGTACATCCTGGAATTGGCCTCTGCCTGTTTGCTGATCAGCCCCGCCGGGCCGGCCCACAGGTGGTCCTGGTGGTCCAGGCAGCCCAGCGCCTGCGCTCCTTTGAATTCACCCCACGTGCTCCCCACATGGTGTGAGCAGGGGCCCGGGGCCCCAAAGGGAAGGCAGGGACCAAGTCCTGTCCCTATGTGCCCTGGCCTCTGAGCTTCCCCAGGTGCTTTTGGAGAAAAGCACAGTGTAACGAGCAAGAGCTGCAGTCGCCAATGCAGTTTTTTTTTTTTTAAACTAGATTTTAAAATAATTATAGCTTTACAGGAAGTTGCAGTGAAATGTACAGGGCGGTCCCGAGCTCCCTCCCCCACCTCTGTGTGGTGACATCTCACGTAGCTACAGGGCAATGTCACATCCAGGACCTGGCAGTGCAGTTCCACGGGGCCGTTCAGGTCTCACCGACGTACAAGCACCGTGTGTGTCAGTGTGTGTGCGTGTGCACTTGTCACTTGTCACCTGTGTGTGTGCTTCTGCATGTTGGTGCCAGGACTCTGGAGCCGTGTGGCTCTGGGAGCTGGCATGACAGTGGAGGAGCGCCAGCTTGGGCCCCGAAGTCCCCCTGCAGCCGTCCTGGTGGCAGGACCTCGAGCGAACCCCCCGCTCCCCAAGCTGAGTGTCTCCTTAGCTGAGTGTTGGGAAAAGCCCAGCCCTGCTGGTCCCTGGGGGTGACAGCGGGAGGAAGGAGACCCGGGCTTGAATAATCACCGAAGGCCCCGCAGAGCTTCCAGCCCGTGTCTCACCCCTCCGCCGGTCACCCTGGCGGGGCCCGCGGACCAGCTTGGGACACTGCTCCACGCGGGCCTCTGCCTTCTCTGCCGCCCCAGGGGTTTACTTCCCTGCGCTGACCAGCCTGCTGTCCCAGAAGGTGCGGGAGAGCGAGCGAGCCTTCACCTACAGCACCGTGGGGGCCGGCTCCCAGTTTGGGTAAGTCCCGGCCTGGGGGGTGCCGAGCCGGGGCGGGGCGGTGTGGGGAGGCGAAGGGCGTGCGCCTGGCAGAGCGCCTCGGTGCGTCTGGTAGGGACAGGCCACGTGCACATCTGGGACAGGGTGACGCAGGTCTGGTGACTCTGTGCTCTGGGAGGCACTTGCCACCCCCCGTCTCTGTGCACACTCGGTCCCTCTCGGGCCAGCGGCAGGTGACCAGAGCTTTGGGGCTCTGGCACATGGGCTGGGGTGTTAAGTTCCCTTCCACCTGTGCTGACAGAACTGGATGGGGTGCCCGTCCAGATGGGGGGGGGTGGCCTGCGTTCGCCCCAGAGGGTACCCGTCACGGTCCAGACGTGAAAGGTCCAGACCTGTGCCCCTCCCCAGTGCACCCCCCAGAGCGCCAGACCCTCCGTGGGGCGACCACACTGGGGCTGGAAGGACGTCTTGCTGTCCTATCGGGGCTTCACGACCCCCGGGCTCAGGGCCCTCACGTTACTGCTACCGAGGTCCAGGCAGAATGCAGAGGGCTGAGGGGTGCCTACTGGGGGGCTGGGAGTGGCCCAGATAGAAACCCAGGGGGCCCAGTGACATGTGAATTTCAGAGAAGCAATATACGGACAGGAGAGTTTCATTGTTTATCTGAAATCCCGTCTCGCTGGGTGACCTGGGCCTTCCGGGCAGCGGGTGGGGTGCAGGGGAGGTACAGGGAGAGACTGTGCCCACCCCCTCCCCGCAGGTGAGGAAAGGGAGGCTCAGAGCGGAGGCCTCCCGCCACTGGCCTTGGGGGAAACCTTTCTCCTTCTTTCTTCTTTAACTGTCTCCTGGCCAAGCCTCAGCAGGTGGGGGGCAGCTGGGGGGTAGCCTCTGAACACACAGGCCAGCCTAGGGGAGGGGTGGCCCCAAGGGCATATTTGGGACAATAGCATCGGCAGGACATGGGGAGGTGGTTGGGTTGGGTGGTTGTTTTTGCATTTTGAAATCTTTTTGAAATTTCATCCTCTCCGAAATGAGCAGCTGAAAACCGCGAGGAGGTCTTATGTTTCAGCATGTTCTTGTCACCGCTGTCTTCTCGTTGCCTTTTTCATTTTAAAAGGATCCACACACAACTGTAGGCCAACTGAGAGGCCTAGTAAGGAGATACCAGGGCAACACAGGACCCCTGTGCCACGTCACGGCTGCTACGTCCACGCTGGCCCCCGTGGCACCGAGAGTCCCCAGAAAGCTTGCATCTGTCTTTAAAAAATGCATAACATGAGAGTTGCGGGTTAAGTTTGATTTGGGGCAAAATGAAGGCTGCAGCCCGGGAGACAGCATTTCAGAGAAACTGCTCCCAGGAGGTGAGGGGAGGAGCCAGGATATAGAGGAGTTTTGCAGCAAAAGGGCAGGTAATGGTCAAAAAATTATTGTTAATTAAAGAAAACCCGATCTCTCAAGTTTAGGGATTTAGCGCTTTTCTATGTCTGGGAAGATGCAAGATTCTGGGCTCACTGAAATCATTCCTTTGATGTGCACCTCAGCTCTCTGGGGCCAGTGTCCTGTATTTTCACATCCAGAGTTTCCGCAGGGCTCACCGCAGGGAGTGGCTGCAGTCTGACGGCTGCTGGATGGCAGGTATTCTCTTCAGCCCTGAGTTTCCTCAGGGCTCACCGGCTCACGTAGGAGGGCTGCAGTCGTTGATGACTGTGACATCCTTTGTTTGTTGATATGGCAGGAAATATTCCATTTATCACATCCCTAGCAAGCTGCGGGGGGACCAGCCTTCCGGGCAGTTGCCTCACAGGGGATAGAAATGCCCTCTTTTCTAGGGACTCAGCTCATCCGGGGTGGGGGCTCGGAGACGTCTCCGAGCCCCAGTGAAGCGAGGGTCCCAGCCACGCCCCTCCCTGTCGTTCCAGGACGCTGGTGACGGGGGCCGTGGGCTCCCTGCTCCTGGACTGGTACGGCTGGCCGAGCGTCTTCTATTTCTCGGGTGGGCTCACCCTGCTGTGGGTGTGTTACGTGTACAGGTGTCTGCTGGGTGAGAAAGGTACGCGCTGCTGCCCGGGAAGGGCGGGGGCCCTGGCGCCTTGTCCCCTCCAGTGAGCGGCCGCCGAACCCCCAAGAGCAGGCCAGCTCGGGGGCCCCAGGATCCCCTAGGTAGAGCCTCACAGAAGACGCCCACTCCCGGAGTCTCAGCCGGCTACGGTCAAGTCTGGTGTGAGAGTCGCTGGGTGAACGCAGACGTGCAGGGGCTGCCCAGCCGGCAGAGGCAGATTGCAGGGGTAGAGGTGGCTCCCGGTGACAGGAGTGGGGCCTGGAGGGTTTGAGGACTCAGGGGACAGATGGCCAACACTACTGTCCACCCTCGAAGGCAGATGCTGCCGACCCCAGGCTCTGGCGGAGAGGACAGGATGGCCCCCAGGCGCAGCTGGGGACCCACGAGCCGCCCCCAGCTTCTGGCCTGTGGGGGCAGAGCCGTCCACCCTCTCTGAATGGCTTTCACGTGGAGATGCCTTGCCCTTCAGATCTCATCCTGGCCTTGGGCGTCCTGGCGCAGGGCCTGCCGGTGTCCAGACACACCAAGGTGCCCTGGAGACAGCTCTTCCGAAAGCCTTCTGTCTGGTGAGCCGGGCTGCTGCGGGGATGGGGTTTGGGGCCCCGGGGACCTCGGCCGCAGGGCGAGCGGCCCACGCGGGGGCGGCTCCACTCTGGGCTCCGCGCCCTCAGGCCCCTGGCTGCCCGGGTGCGGGGAGGGGGCTGGGGGGTGTGGACCCTGAGCCTGGCCCCCGCCCCCCAGGGCGGCCATCATCTCCCAGCTCTCGGCGGCCTGCTCCTTCTTCATCCTCCTCTCCTGGCTGCCGACCTTCTTTAAGGAGACCTTCCCCGGCTCCAAGGTGGGTTGGCCGCCCGGCAGCTCGCAGGGTTGGGGGGCGCCGCGAAGCACATGCAGAGGGGCCCTGGGTTCCTTCCGCTGAGCTCTGGCGGTTCTGACGCCTCTTGGCTCAGCGCCCGCACCTGGGTGCACGCAGGGGAGGCCCAGCTGCTGCCCCGGCTGCCCGCCCGTCTGCGGACAGTCCTTCCGGGGGGGTGGGGGCACGCAGGGGCCGTGGTGTGGGCACAGATGTCACCTGCTGGTCAGCCTGGCTGACTGCACCCCGGCCGCCTGGCCGCCCTCCCAATTCTGGTGACCAGGACCCCCTGGCTGCACACTCTGGGTGGGGTGCGGCCCCCCAGCTCTGCCCCCCGGGTGTGGGGAGCCATGAGGGAGGTTCTGCCTGCAGGGGTGACAGCGCTCGAGGGCCCGGCGCTCAGTCAAGGTCAGGGATGAGTTAGGATCTCGGAGGCCCAGCCTGTGGGCAGAGAGCCTGGTGGGCAGTGGTGGGCGTGGGCGGCCGCCTGGCCTGTTCATCCTCTCCCCGTGGTCGCGCACCTGCCCTGGCGGCCTCTGAGGCCCCTGCACCCTCCTCCCTGCAGGGCTGGGTCTTCAACGTGGTGCCCTGGCTGGTGGCCATTCCTGCCAGTCTGTTCAGCGGGCTTCTCTCAGACCGTCTCATCAATCAGGGTGAGCCCTGGGGGAGGGGCCGGTCAGGGAGCCATGCCTGGGCCTTGCCTCACTTTGGGGGGCGGAGAGGCACCCCTCCTGGGGTGCACCTGTAGCGATGGGACGAGGCCACGCCCCCGAGGACCAGGCCGTGAGAGTGGGACCCCTGGCGCTTAGAGCCAGCCAGGTGGGCCCTTGGAGCCCGGCTCCTGGCCTGACTCTGCTGATGACTGCCTCCAGCTTGTCACCCCCCAGCCTGTTTCCCCATGAGGGGACGTTGGGACACAGTCACACTGCGACAGTGTAATTCCTCCACCCGGGGGCTGGACACAGCCCCCAAGCCTCTTCAGAGGAGGAAAGGGCACCTGGTGAGGTCAAAGGTCTCAGGCCTGAGACCCGAGTGCACACGCCCCGAGGATGACCGTCCCGCAGACACGCGCGCTCCCCGCGACCCTGCACTGCGTGTCCTTAAACGTCAGTCTTGTCCTAGTTACAGAAGAACCACCCACTCATTGTGGAAAACTTAGAAAATTGGTAGAAACACAAAGAAAGCACTCTGTAACCATAGAGTGTCCTTCCTCAGGTGCGTCTGCCAGGCCTCGGCCTTGGGAACCCTCTAAGTGCACACGCACTCACACACGTGTGTGCTCGGCTCACAGTGATGCAGGCTGCCCCACCTCGAGCCCAGCCCGGCCCTCCTCTCCCCGCTCCCTCCCCGCGGCCGTGAGGGTGGGACCCACTCTGGGTGCCCTCGGGGAATGGGACAGCACAGATGGGCTGACAGGATGTCTCCTGGTCTCCCCGTCTAGGTTACAGGACCATCACTGTGCGGAAGTTCATGCAGGTAGCAGGGTCGTGGGACGGCTCTCTCCCTCCGGACATCCCTGTTTTGTTCCCGGGGCCCCGGACCTAGAAGGGGGCTGGTGTGGCACAGTGGCTGGAGGGCACCGTGGGTCAGTGCTGGGGACAGGTTTGGCTGACCTGAGGCCCTTGCCTGAGTCCTGGTGCCCATTTTGGGGCCTGGGTCGGCTCACGTCGAATGGGCTACGACCAGCAGGGCCCAGATAATTCGTGCAGCCTCGTCCCAGCGGCCTCCAGGCAGGCCCCAGCCCGGGAGGGGTCCCCACCAACCCTCGTGCAGCGTGGCCCAGGCAGCCCAGGAAGGGGCGAGACCCCCACCCCGTCCCCACTCGTCTCTCCCGCAGGTGATGGGCCTTGGCCTGTCCAGCGTTTTTGCCCTGTGTTTGGGCCACACCTCGAGCTTTTGTAAGTCTGTGGTCTTTGCATCGGCCTCCATCGGCCTCCAGACCTTCAACCACAGGTAAGGGCCAGGTACCTCGTCCACCAGAGCCGCCCACGCTGCCTTTGGGCTCCCGGGTCCTGGGCCCCTGGCTCGGGGCGCACATGGAGGGCGGGCGCATGGCAGGCCCCCACAAGTGAGCCACGAGGTGAAGGGCAGTCAGGGTATCAAGCCGGCGAGGACCTGGGCCTTTTGGGAAAACAAAACGGGTGCTTGGGGAGGGGCTGGCAGAGGAGATGAGGGTCCCCAAGCAGCATCTTTTGAACCAAAGGTAGGGAGCGAGCCCATCGGATTCCACACCTTGTTCTGCAGGCCTCCCGGCCTGCGCAGCAGCTCAGTGTTTAGTCAGGAAAACTGCACTGACTTGCTTTGGGAATCGGCACCTTGATGTCGTTTTCCAAATTATCGGGTAGCAAATGAGCGTGAGTCCAAGCAAACTTGCCTCCCTGTCTTGTTTCATCCTGGGAGTGGGTCCCGCGCGTAACCGCTGAGCTGGGGCTGAGCTCCGGGCATGGCCAGCCTCCGGGATCCAGGTGATCGGAGGACCGACCGCCGGCTTGGCGGGTGGCGGCCGCCCTGTGGTCACTCGCCGGCGTCCTTTCCTCTTCCCGCAGCGGCATTTCCGTTAATATCCAGGACCTGGCCCCGTCCTGTGCCGGCTTCCTGTTTGGTGAGGACCTCGGCCCCTCGTTGGACAGGAAGTGGCTGCCCGACCCTGCTCTCCCCCCCGCTCCCAGGGCCCCCGGGGCCACCCCCAGGCGGGTGGGCCGTGGGAGGGTCTCAGTGGGCCTCCGCTGACTGGTCCTCGTTTTCTCGGTCCTGTTCCAGGTGTGGCCAACACAGCTGGGGCTTTGGCAGGTGAGAAGTGGGCTGGGGTCCCCTGCCTGCGGGTTTCAAACCCAGAGTTCCCCGGGGCGCCGCCCCACGCCTGTGTCCTCCCACCTGCTCCGCTGCCTCGGCCCTCAGGGTGGGGTGTGGCACCCCTCGGGGGGGCCCCACAGTGTCAGAGCAGTGGCGGGGGGCAGCCCAGACCCCAGAGTTGGCCGCGGGAGAGCACAGAGCCGCCTTCCGCGGTGCTCATGCTTCCGATGGCATGTAACCGTCCCCAACCACCTGACCCGCAGATGTGAGTGAATCCCCGAGGTCCAGGGTCCCCAGAGGCCGAGTGCCTGGGTGACAGTGACGGGGGCTCATGCCCTCAGGCCCCCCCGCCCTCAGCTCCTCTCCAAGCTGTCCTCAAAGGGCCGGGATGGCCTGTAACCCCGCCTGCTTGTCCCCTCTCGAGGGCGCAGGAGTCGTGGGCGTGTGCCTGGGTGGCTACCTCATCGAGACCACGGGCTCCTGGACGTCTGTGTTCAACCTGGTGGCAGCCATCAGCAGCCTCGGGCTATGCACCTTCCTGGTGTTCGGGAAGGCCCAGCGGGCGGACCTGAGCCCCGCCCATGAGGACCTCTAGCCGACCGGCCCACTGTCCCCGAGGACCCAGCGCCATCAGCCTCGGGGACAGCGCTCAGCTTAGAGGCCCCCTGCTCCTGGCCCAGGCGTGAGCAGAGGGGGAGCCTCAGCCCGCAGGAGGGTGCCGTCCGGTGCCCCCGCCCTTGCGGGTAGCAGCCTCCTTCCGGGTTGGTGGCACCTCACGGTGGGTGGCTCAGTATCTTTAGTAGCAGCAGCTTCGTCGCAGACACGGTCTGCTCCTCGTAGATCCATACAAGCCCCACGTGGTCAGCCCGCCCCGGGACCGTGTCACTGCAGGGCAGGGCGCCCCACTGGAGTCTCTCCCCAGAACCTGCTTGGCTCTGTTTCTCAGCTCTTGGGGCCGGATGGTGCTCTGTGGTGGGCCGTCCCGTGCACTGCGGGGGGGTTAGCAGTATCCCTGGCCCCCACCCACTAGATGAGCCCCCCCAGTCATGACAGCCACCCCTGTCTCCTGACATCACCAAGTGTCCCCGGGGGACCCACCCCCTGGCTGAGGACCACAGCTCTAGAAGAAGGCCGGGGAGGGCTGTGGTGTTTCCGCTTCTCCAAGCAGCCAAGCTGAGGCCCCCCAGTTCGATGGGTGGGCAGAAGTGGGGGCTCGAGGCCCTTGTGCATCGTTGGGGACCCTGCCCCCGGCGTCCCCTCCCATGGATTCCCAGGCACTGGCGATGCGTCCTGCTCCCCTGGTGCCTGGCGAGGGCGCGTGGGCACCCGCTCCTGGCCAGGACACGCCCTGGAACCAGCGAACCCACCGCTCCGCCTTGTCTTTCCCCCTCCTTGTTTACAATAGAGGGGCCGGTCGTCTCACGGATTAATAATAGATGTTGCAAGATGTATATGCAGAGAAAAGAAACTATGAGAATATGGAAAAGCACACCAAAGCCTTATTTAAATGATGACTATTAAACTATTTAAAAAGAAGACCATAATGTTATTTAAGGCCCTTCTTATGAAAAGAATAAACGTGTGTTAAAGATTTATTTCACTCGTTCGAGGAAACCAGCAAAATGTTTCAAACAGTCAAAGGAAAATGCCAAGAACAAACGTACTGATCCTCTAGGATGCTGACACAGATATGCAAATGCAGCCGAGGTGGGGTTTCCTCGCTCCCGCTCTGGACAGACCCCGCCTGTGCGTCTGTGTCGGAGCTGCTTGGTGTAGCTGTCAGCTGTGTAGATTCTAGAATCAGACAACTCCTAATTTTCCATGTAAGCAAAGATTTTCTCCTGCAGTCCCCCCACTTGTGATCAGAAAGAATCTGAAAGAAAGATTCTCGATTACAAAGTGAGTCTGGCCTCTGTAGGTTTGGCCTGATTGTTTATGGAGATGCAGCCAGAATGTTAATTTACCATAAAGGCCACGCTGTTTGCTCCGCTGGGGATTTTCCTGAGAAACCTCGGGTGGATTTCTAGGCTGTGCTGTCCTGAGCTGGGAGCCCTGCCTGGGAAACTCCCCACAGCGGGGTGGTTTCCTCAGGACACAGGACACAGGTGTGTCCTTGTGCCCGTTTTTAAGTGCAGCACAGGGTTGCTCTGTGTTCACCTTGTTGGGCAACTGTCACCACCATCATTGCCATGACTTTCTCATCCCAAACTGGAACTCTCCTCTCCCCCTCCCCCAGACCCTGGCGCCCACCATCTGCTTTCTGTCTCTATGAACTTGACCCTTCTAGGGACCTCATGGAAACGTATCATACAGTATTTGTCCTTTTGTGACTGACTCATTTCGCTAAGCACGATGTCCTGAAGGTTCATCCGTGCTGTAGCGTGTGCTGGGATTTCCTTCCTTTTAAGTCCATGTAATACTTCATCGTATGGCTGGACCACGTGTTGTTCAGCTCTTCATGCATCGGTGGACACCGGGCTGCTTCCACCTCTCGGCCGCTGTGAATTTGCTGCCGTGAGCGTGGATGTGAGAGTAACACCTTTCTTTCTAACCCACAGCAAACTGTAAACTCTTGGAGAGAGTGAGAGAGACGGCCCTTCCCATGGGAACATAGCCATCTGGGGTCTCAGTGCTCGAGCCCTGAAGGGATGCGGGACCCAGAAGGTGCTGGTGGGTCCTGCTCAGCAGGGGGGCCTAGGGCATACGTGTAAACTGGGATCCCCGGCCTCCTGGAATCCGAGTCTGGTCACACTTCTGTCACCGCCTCGCAGAATAGGGGAAGGAGAAACCAGGATCTGGGGGCACTGGGCCTGCTGTGCAGTAGCTGGGCCCAGCCCCCTCCTGTCACTGCCGTTCCTGGTCCTGAGTGTCACCTTGGAGCTGGGTGCAGCCCCTCAACCCTTCCCAATGCCAGTGTTGGGCCCTGGGTCGGGCTCCGTGGATTCCAGGTGAAAATGTTTGTTGGCGGGGAGGGCACTGTTAGCAAAGATGGGTGGGAGGATGGCCGGGCCCCGCTGTGTGTTATCTGGTTCAGCCAGGCTCAGACACGTCCCCAGCCCGGGTGGCCCTGGCAGGATCCCAGGGCCGACACCAACCCTGAGTGCAGTAGGGGGAGAGCCGGTCAGGAGTCTGTAGGGTCACCAAACCCCAGACACTCAACCTGCTGTGCCTTCCCTTCTGAGAGGAGGGGCTCTGGCCGCCCGGGGCCGTGAGTGTGCATTTGTGCACGGCGTGTGTGCATTAGTGCATGTGTGTGTGCATTTGTGCACGCATGTGTGTACGCCTGTGCCTGCCGGCCCACAGCCAGGAGGCGCCTCGGGAGGGCCAGCCTGCTGTCATCCTGCAGCTGGCTGACAGAGGGCGCCGGCCGACAGGGCTTTTCCCCGGCCCCAGAGCCGCCAACCTGACTCTTCCCTAGGACGCCAGGTGTGGAGCCGAGGGGTCCAGTCGGCCACTCTGTGCGGTGTGGGCCGGTGCTCTTGCCCCTCAGCTCTGTAGGAAGGGACGGGTTGGAAGGTCATTCCAGGCGCAGGGAGGCTCGAGGCTGCACCCCGAGGCAGGAGGGGGCCCGAGGAGCGGCAGGACCTGGGGGGTGCGCATGTGCGAGCGACTTTCAGGGGCGCGGACCCTCTCCCACCACCCCTCCCCCAGTCTGGGTCCCCACTGTGGGTCCCTCCCGCTGGCCGCTGGGCCTGCACACACGGGGTTACGGCGTCCACTTCTTCTTCTTTTTTTAAATAAATTTATTTATTTATTTATTTATTTTTGGCTGCGTTGGGTCTTCGTTGCTGCACACGGGTTTTTCTCTAGTTGTGCCGAGCGGGGGCTGCTCTTCGTTGCAGTGCGTGGGCTTCTCATCGTGTTGGCTTCTCTTGTTGCGGAGCACAGGCTCTAGGCACACGGACTTCAGTAGTTGTGACATGCAGTCTCAGTAGTTGTGGCTCGCAGGCCCTAGAGCGCGGGCTCAGTAGTTGTGGCTCGTAGGCTCTAGAGCACAGGCTCAGTAGTTGTGGCGCATGGGCTTAGTTGCCCCGCAGCATGTGGGATCTTCCCGGACCAGGGCTCGAACCCGTGTCCCCTGCATTGGCAGGCGGATTCCCAACCACTGCGTCACCAGGGAAGCCCTGTGTCCTCTTCTAACAAGAAGACAGACAGCAGCAGGACTCCGTGGTTGGAGGCCCTGGGGGGGCCATCCCCCAGTCCTCTCCCCAGGGCACAGGTGTCCTCAGGGGCAGGGCTGTCCCCCACCCTGGGACTGCAGGAGTTTGGCCTCAGGACGGGCTGGGGTCCCTCTGGGGCCCAGGATGTGCCAGTCCAGGTTCCCCCCGATGTCCTGTCCCCAGACCCCGACAGCCCCACGCAGGCTTCGCCGGGCGCCCTCCCCCATCTCTCGCTCTCAGGCGGGGTGTCCCCTCCTGGTCACCATAAGTGACATTTTTCTGTCATTTCTTTAAAAGAGGATCTTTAATGGCCACTTAATAACTGTAATTAGCATGTTAATTAGCCCCACCTCTCTGGGCTCCCCCCACCCCCATTTCGGGCTTTGTCCTTCAGCTGTAGGACAAGGCCCTGTGGGTCCCCACTTGCCCCTGGGGGACCCCTGCTGGCCTTTCCTGGGCGGGACGTGCAGGGGCCACCCTGGCGTTTGGGGCGCCCCTGGGGCCGCGGGCCGTGTTCTCTCCAGTGTACGGTGGAGCCTGCCGTTGGTTCCCTCCGCTGGTTCCTGCAGAAGGAGCAGGGCTGCGCGTAGGAACGCACTTCTGATGGGGATTTGCTTTATCATGTTTAATTGAACACTGTTGAAACCGTGGCATGAATATTCAGCGAGGTGGCTGGAAGCCTCATCTGATTGCGGGACGCGCCCCAGCACGGCGCCTGTCAAAGGGGGAGCGAGGTAGGGAAGCTATTAATTGAAATAGCTTCATTAATTAGTAATTAACAGCAGAGAAATGACTGTGTAACACGTCGTATTTCAGTAGATGTCCTTCATGTGTTATGGGGCCTTTAATTAAAGGACGGGGCATTTTAATTACAGGCAAGCTTGGCCCTCTGACCTTTGGAATACAAAAGAGGCTCCCAACTTTCAAGGCAGCTGGCGGGGAGGGTGGTGCAGGTGGCAGGGACCCTCCGCCTTGCCGCCCCTCGCCCCTCGGGCGCGTGGGCTCTGGCCGCTCCTCCCTGCACCTGGAGGAGGTGGGCCTGTGGGTTCTCGTGGGGTCACAGGCCGGTGCAGGGGAGCGGTGGGGCGGGAGGGAGCACCCAGGGAGTGATGCCCGCGCCGCCCTGCTGGCCGTGCCCTGCGAGGAGGGGCTGAGAGCAGTGCCCTGAGGCCGGACGGAAGACCCCCGGGCCGGCTGCGCCCACCCGCCCCGCTGGGCTCGCGTCTCTGCTCCGTCCTGATGGACCGCAAGAAGTCGGTGACAGTGCTTGTCCAGAGCACCCGCACGGCGGGGAAGGTGCGCCGAGCGCCCCAAGTGCACAGTGGTCCCCTCCTCATCCCACCTGGACATGCTGCGCCCAGCAGGCAGACCCCCTCCCTGCCACTCCTGCCTCCTGCTGGATGACGAAGCAACAGCTGTCTCGGATCCACGTCTCTTTCCAGCTCACGCTCTCTGTCTCTCTGTCTCTGTCTCTCTGTCCCTCTGTCTCTGTCTCTCTCTATCTCTGTCTCTCTTCATTGTCTCTGTCTCTATCTCTGTTTCTGTCTTTCTGTCTCTGTCTCTGTCTCTGCCTCTCTATCTCTGTCTCTCTTCATTGTGTCTGTCTCCGCCTCTCTCTCCCCAGAGGGGTCCCGGGCCCCTCACCCTGGCCATCTGTTGACACGACTCTCCTAAGGTCCCGGAGACGACGAAGTCCAGCTGTGCCTCCAGCCTCTCTGGGCTTTACTCTGAGAGGCTCCTGCTTCAGCCCCTGAGCCACAGGGCTCCGCGCCCCCCCAGCCCTGGCGCCCAGGCTCTCGCGGTCGCTAGATGCGCCTGCCCGTATTCTCCCACCTGGAGACTTTGGCCGGGCCTCTGTCTCCGCCTGGACCCCCTCCCCACTTCATCTAGTACACGTGTGCAACACTCATGAACATGCACACGTGTGCACAGGCACACGAGTGAGCACACTCATGCACACACACGCATGGCACTGATGCGGGGGTCCCTGCTAGCCAGGGGCTCCTCGGTGAGGGTGCAGCCTGCACAGAGCACAGGAGGCCTGGCCTGGGGGCGCATGGCACACACTGTCTGCCTGCCAGGAGTGCCCGCCAGGAGGACCCGGGACTCCTGCGTCCCACACTGGATGGCAGAAATCCTGGGCCTGTGGTCTCGGCATTGATCGGGCACTTCTGGTGCCCGTATCAGGGGTGGGGGGAGGCAGGTAGCGGGGAGGACCCCCACCCAGCCCCAGAAGCCAATCTGGCATAGGATGCTGCGGCCGTTTCAAAACCTGGCCCCCAGACTCTTTCCCTGGAGAGATGGGGCCTGTGTCCCCCTGGGATCTGGGTGGGCCTGTGAGACCAGAATGGGACACCGGAGCTGGTGAGCCTATGCCCAGCTCTCCTGGGGCCGCCATGCTGTGAGGAAGCCCAATCGGAACTGCCTGGAGGAGCCCACCCCCGCCAAATGCCCGACACAGACACAGGCAGAGAGCACACGATGACGGACAGAAAATCACCCAGGTCTTGGGATGACTCACTGAGCAGAATAGCAACCAGGTAAGAGCTGGAGAGAAGATCCCACAGGACGGACGGGGACCTTCAGGAGAGGGGCCGTCCAGGGGGCTGCAGGCGCAGGTGTGTGTGAGCTGGGTCTGGGGGAGGCTGGCGGGAGTGGGGGCTGTCGCTTGGCGAGCACAGCCCCAGGGACAGTCCCGCTTGGCCAGGCAGTGGGGACCTGGCTCCAGTCAGTGCCACCTTCGGAGGGTCACCGGCCGCTCTGTGGCTGTCCAGTAGTTGGGAGAGAATTTGACCCCCTCCCAAAAGCGTGTCCTGCCTTTGGCCAGGTGGGCAGCGGACGTAGGAGCTGCTTTGGGGAAGAGCCAGAAGAGCATCAGTGCCAAGGACAGACCTTGGGAGACGCCACTGAGCGTGCAGGGACAGCGATGTGAGATGCAGCCTGTCCAGCTGATGCATTGGCTTTCACCACCATCCTGCAAGCCGGTGCGTGGGTCCTGCTCTCCCTCCCTCCTCTGGCTGGGAGAACCTTCAGCCAGCACTCAGGCTGGGGTTGGAGGAAGACCTGGGGGAGGGGAGGCCTGGCAGGGGGTGGGGGCGTGGAGGCCCCCTTGCTGCCCGCGCTGCCCCCGCCCTGCCACACCCGATGGGACATTTTGCACCGTCTGGTCCCTTCTCCTCCTGCCTTCTACTTTCACGCGTGCCCGTTGACGCGTCTTTACTAACAGAACCTGGCACCTCCGCACAGAGCAGCCAGCGCTTTCAGGATGGGTCTGGTGGTGTTGGCCTCGGGCTACCAGGACCAAGCGCTCAGAAAGGGGGTTTGCACAACAGACACAGATGCTCTCACAGTCCTGGAGGCTGGAAGTCTGAGGTCGAGGTGCGGGCAGGGCCCCTCCTGAGGCCTCTGTCCTGGACATGTAGATGACCGTCTTCTCCCTGCATCCTCACGTGGTCGTCTTTCTGTGTGCGTCAGTGTCCTGATCTCCTCTTCTTATCAGGACACGGTCAGACTGGACCAGGGCCACCCTAAGGGCCTCAGTTTAACTTAATCACCCCTGTAAAGGCCCTATTTCCAAATACAGTCACATTCTGAGGCCCTGGGGGTTGGGACTTCAACATATGAATTTGGGGGGACATCATTCAGCTCATAACAGTGTGGCTCCCCCGTTTCCACCTACTCTGAACCGAGGGTCATAGGAGCCAGGAGAGGCTGCCGTGGAGACCTAGTGGGTGCTGTGGGCCGCCCGGACCCCCGTAAGGATGGGGAGGCGCTGCTGACAGCTCACAGTTGAGTCTCTTTCCCGGGGTTGACCCCCACTGTGACTTGTCAGCTTGCAGGGGACTAAGGCCCCGCTCTTGGCCTCAGTTGGGACAACCCTAAAGGTCATCAGGCTCCAGAGTTCCCCACGGGGGGGTGGAGGCTTCTGTTGTGGTGCACTGCACCCCAACTCCTCCCCTGCTCCCCCCCGGCTGGTGTCAAGACCACCCCCATGACCTCCTGCAGCCAGTCTCCAGCTCGGCCTCGTCTGCAGGGGGCCCGGCCTGAGGCAGGCCCCGCATCCCCGGCTGGGGGCTCCCAGAACCCCTCTGAGCTTGGGAGGGACCCACGTCTGCCATGTCTGGGACTCTCCATACGCTAAACAAGGAAGAAATGCCAGAGCTGCCTTAGGAGACGCGGCAGGGATGAACCGCTCCCAACGCCCAGGGAACGGAGGTGAGTTGGTGACAGCGCAGCTGGGTCCTGCTCCCAGAGGAGGTGGGACCACCCCCAGGCGCCCGGGCGCTCATGTGAGGGACCCTTGAGCTGGGCACGGGCAGCCCCGCCCCCCTTGGCTGCAGGACGAGCTTGGCCAGGTTGGGGCTTTGGGGGTGGGAGCCGCTCCCGGCACTGCAGCACCTCGCGGTCCGGGCCGGTGTGTCCCCGAGGACCCTCAGCGTCACGGGTGCCCGGACTTTTCTCCCCAGGCCGATGAGTCTGGCCTCCTCCCCCCCGGCACTTTTGCCCCAAGTGGATGATCTGCACACGGATGGGCCCAAAAGAGCCAGCTGGGGGGGGGTCCCAGAGCTGCAGCCCTGTCCCCACTGCTGTCTCCCGACGGGGGGCTTGGCTGGGCTCCTCAGTCCTCCGTCCATGGGGCCGCTCACTACTTCCATCATTTCTGTTTCCATGTTTCCTTTTCTGAAATGATTTTCACCAGGGTTAATTCTTTCTTTTTTTTTTTTGTTTTTTGTTTTTTGTTTTTTTGGCCATGCTGCGCGGCTTGCAGGATCTTAGTTCCCTGACTAGGCACTGAACTTTTGCCCCCTGCGCTGGAAGTGCGGAGTCTTAACCGCTGGACCCCCAGGGAATTCCTAGGGTTAATTCTTTTATGTGAAAAACAGACAAGGCTCAGCTACTTGGTCTATGTCAAAATCTGCCAATCATAAGGTCCGGTCTCTTTGGGGCCTGTGGCCACCTCACCCTCTTGTCCTGGGCACGTCTGGAGCCCTAACTGCTGCCAAGCAGACCTTTTCCTTCCAATAACCGTTGCTCAACACAAAACGCAACCTTGAGCACCTCGCAGGCCCCGGGCAAAGACCGGGCAAAATCTGGGCAAGACCAACATTCTTGGGCCTAAACAGCTGAGCCGAAGTCCCCACTGCCGGTCGATCCCTCGTCCCCGCCTGTGCCTGACCCGAGTTTGAAACCCCGGCCAAGGGCACGGCTCCTGCAAGCCTATCCTTCCTTCCCCGCGTCCGGCAGGGCTGGGGTGATGCTGGGCTTCCTGCCGCTGCCGCCGGATGCAAGCCCCTCTGCATCTTCAACATTCCGTCCACGTTGAGTCGAGACTGTGGCAGCAGGCGGCCTCGGGCCAGTTTCTGTCCCTGGGACCCTCTGTTGTTGGGAAGCAGCGGGACATGGGCAGGGGCGGCCGGGGGTCTCAACCCTACAGCAGGAGACCCCTCGGCGCCAGCCCGGCCCTGCTCTGGCTCCTGAGTTAGCACCCCCGGCCCCACCTGCTGCTCGGACCCCATGCTGGGCCGGCGCCCGTGAGTCCCCACGCGGACTTGTCTCCAGAACTGGCCCTAATGGGCAGCTCTGGGGGAAGAAGAAGGGGGGGCCGGCAGCTGCCTCCCTGTGGGCGGAGGGCCGACCTCGACCCCGGTCAGCGTGGGGAGGGCGGGGTCAGCGGGCATCCCAGGTCCCACACTCCGTCCGGGGCCCTGACGGACGCCTCTCCTCTCCCGTGTCCTGTTCTGTCGCTGCGGCCGCTCCGGGGACTCGCCTGCCTGTTTACAAACTCGTGTCTTTGTCCGGGCAGAAACAGTCCTGTCTCCTGCTCACCAGCAAGATTCAAAGGGGTTTGAAGAATAAATGTTTTCCTAAGTTTTAGCTGACATTCAATTTTAATGACTTTTTAACCAAAGTGACTGTTAAACGTGTGCGTTTTACGGCCTCCTGATGTCTGACAGGTGTTTTTGCCCATGTGGGGAGCAGATGCTGATTGCGCTTCCCTAATAGCTCATAAATAACGAGCGCTTGGTGCTTTCCCTTTGTATGTGGCACTGCCAGTGGCCAATTTGTTCTTCAGAAGTGGCCACGTTGACCTGTCAATCAGCTCTTGCTGCAGGCGCTTTTTGGTGATTAGAAGCCGCTTGGAGAGTGAGAGCTCCAAATTAGTTTTAAATAAAAAATAAGAATATTCATGCTGTTGAACATCTAAAGGTAAGAGAAACAAAAGAGTCCAAAGCGGCTGGCTTGTGTCCTGGTGTTGCTGGCGGAGGGGGCTGCAGGCCCCAGACCCACCGGGGTTCCCCAGGGACCGGGCACGGGACGGAAGCAGGGGGATCATCAGGGGATGCAGGTGACCTGGGTCAGCCTGAGACACGAGGCCATCGGAGAGCGGGATGGGCAGACCATTCCACGTCGACTCCGGGCCTCTGTGGGACGTGAAAGCTCACCCTGAGGGGGAGGGAAGAGCCTGTCTCCTGGAGAGAAGGACAGTGTCCCCTTAGAGAAGTGACGAGGACGCAGCGTCTCGGGTGGGGGCCATGTGGGCACACGGGCTGCCAAGCGATGCCAGCTCTCCCCTCCTCCCTCACCCCACCTCCCGGCCTCTGACATCTCTCCCAGGCCAGGCCAGGTGGTTCACCCCTGCTGCTACGTCACACCTGCTGTCGTCCCCTCTGGGAGTCGGGGTGATCGCCCTGAGAACCCCTTTCGGGGTCCTTGCTGGGCTCCCCGCCCCAGGCCCTGTGCAAGGTGCTGAGTCGGCACCAACCCAGCTCAGCAAACAGGCTGAGGGGGTGCCGGGCGGCTTCCCTGAGGTGGTGTCCGGCTGGGATCTGGTGGGCGAGACAGGTAAAGGGCCCCCGGGGCTCCGGGAACAGGCATGCGAAGGCCCAGTGGGCGCGGAGGGGACAGGTAAAGGCCTCGCTGCGCCGGCTCAGGGAACCGCTGTTCGGAGAGAGATTGTCGGGGTGAGTTGTCTGCGTGGGAGCCTCCGGGATTTCCTCTGCTGCCCGGAAAGTCCTGGCACGAGGCTTGGGGATGGATCCAGGGGTGCAGAGGTGCGCTGGCCAACGTGTCGTGGGGTCTCTTTGGGGGGCTGTCTCTGTCCTCTCCCGCCCAGAGCCCGCAGATGAATGATGCAGGCAAGAGGCTGGGGGGAGCAGGCAGGCTGAGTGGAGGCAGGGGTCCTGGGCTGGGCCAGTGCCATGACTGCACACAGGGTGGGGGGCAGCGGGGGGCCCCGGGGGTCGTGAGAAGTGATGGGCTGGGGGAAGAGGCAGCGGGGCCGGTGAGAGCAGGTTGGGCCCATCCAAGGCCGGCAGGGTCTGGGTGCAGGAGCCCTGCTCGCTGACCGCCGGCCTCTCTGGGGACGGGACGTGTGACCCGCAGCCACTTGGACCGTCTCCCCAGGTTGTGCCCTACAGTGGCCCCTCCTCCAGCCTCTCCTCCCCTCTGCCTCCTGCCAGGAGTGTCCTTGTCGCGGCCAGGTGGATGCTCCAGACCCAAGGGGGCTCAGTTTCCCTTTGGCGTCCAGGATCTATCCTTCCACACTCCGTCCCTCTCGACGTCTCCTGTCAGCCCGGTCCTGGGGTGGGCGTTTGGGGGTGGGGTCCCCAGACTGTGTGCAGCCCCAGAGCTGGGTCCCCTTCTCTGCTGGAGGCTGGACCGAGCAAGGGCCCAGGAGTTGGTGCTTCTCCAGGGGGGCGTGGTCAGGAGCATCCCCTCCATCTCTGGTCTGAGGTCCAGTCCCGGTACCAAGCGTCCTTCCCTCTGGTCCCAAGTCTGAGGGCAGTGGGATGAGCCTGGAGAAAGTCTTATGTTTAGGCCAGAAAACAAGTGAGGGCCTCCCCTGCCCGCCCCACCCAGCCCCCGTAGCCCGAGGTCGCCACCCCCAGGACCATACCTGTGGGCTGTAACTCCCATCCTCCCAGGGCTCCCGGGTAATGCCTCCTTAACACGCGAAGATAGATCCGTCTCATGGCCCCCTCGTCCTGGAATTGACCCTCAGGACTCTCCGGAAGGAGCCAGGTGGGCAGGAGGATCTGCTCTGGTCCGAGCAGCAGACGCCTCACTGGACACACGGGGGGTTCTGGTTGCTTCTGGAAGGGGGCGTGCGTGTGAAATTCGGTGGTGGTCCCTTAAGGTGGTCCAGGAGAGGGTGTGGGATGGAGATGCGCCCTCACCTGGCACCAAGCCCCCTGCCCGACACTGGGGGCCCTCGGCTGCCGGGGCCAGGCTGTAGCCCCACGGCCCTGGCCAGCCTCTCGGGACTTCTCAGGAGTCTTCGATCCCGGGGTCCTCACTGGAGCTGGCAGGCTCATTGCAGCCTAGATGGGAGCTCTGGACCCAGACCTGGGCTGAGGCCCTGCCTGGAAGCTGCATGACCTCTGCCAGTGACCCTGGGGTCACTCTCTGGAGAGTGTGAGGGACCACGGCTAAAACAAGGCCATCATGGGAGGAACTTCCCCGGCCTGGCCCATGGCAGGGCTCAGGGAAAGGTTTGATTCCAGGCATGCGAGCTGCCCTGGAACCCACCTTCTTCCTACAGGGGTGACCACTGCTCTGGGGGCCGTCCCCGCTCTGGTCCTGCACCCCTGACCTCTGCTCAGCTGGGCCCCTGGCATCACCCTCCCAACCTCTTCCCTCTCCACCGGGTCATCCTTCCTTCATCGCTTAGGGCTATGCTGCTGCCTCGGGGCCGCTGCACCTGCTCTTCCTCTGCCTGGATCCCCCACCCCCATTCTCCCAAGCTCCGCCCAAGGTCACCTCTTCCGGGAAGCCTTCCTTCCTCTCAGGCTAACTTATCTGGTTACTGTCTGTGCCTGCTCTCGACTGTGAGCTCTGCCAGAGCCGAGCCCAGCTGTTCTTGCTCACTGTTGTGTCCTCAGCAGACAGCTGTGCCCAGCCCCCGGGGACCCTTGATCATTAACAACCTTTGGTAATCAATCAGGGTTAGGGCCGTTACAATCAATACCAGCATCATCTCATCTTGGTGACTGTCTTTTACAAATTTACCACTTTACCTACTTTTAATGTTATGCAATCAACACCTCTATCAACTTCCAGAAGTTTTTCTTCACCTGAGAAGGGTACCTTGTACCCCTTAGCAGTCACCCCAACCCCCTCTGACCCCCAGCTCTTGGCAGCCACTAATCTACTTTCTGTCTCCCTGGATTTGCCTATTCTGGGCATTTTGCAAGTGGAATCACACACTGTGTGGTCTTTTGTGTCTGGCTTCTCTCCTTGATCATAATGTCCTCAAGGTTCATCCACGCTGTAGTGTGTAGCTGAGTAATAGCCCACATCTAGATGGACCCCTTTTGTTGATCATAGCTGGTGCGCATTTGGTCGATTCCCGATTTTGGCTCCTTTTTAGTATTGAACAGCGCAGGGAGTGTGTCGAGGGTCTGGGTGGACGCGTGTGTCCAAGGACTTGCATCTTGTTTTCAACTGTGACTATCCTGGGAGTTCACAGACCCTCCCTCGGCCTTCAGTTGCTCCCGGTTTCGAGGGCAACAAAGCGTTCCCAGCCCGAATGGAGTGAATACTAACTTTTCAGCCAGAGGAGCCGCGCCCACCAGGACGGGGCCTGCTATCGCCGCTGCCAGGGCCACGGCCTAGGGGCTCAGTGGTTCTCTGCTGGAGTGGCTGGCAACCACATATGCCTGGCAGCCCAAGTCCCCAGCGAAACCCATGCCACACTCTTAAATATTTTAGCAAATAAAAAATTTTTAAACTGTGCGGCCAGATGTCCAAGTTGACAAAGTGCTTAAGGCGTCTGACTGATAAAAAGCCGGAGCCCCTGGTAAGTGGGATTTAAAACAAGCCCTGAGGCAAGTGTGTGATACTAGAAACATCCCGGCCCTCGGCGCCGGGCTCGGGCACAGGGGTTTGAAGGCGAGCGTCCATCTGTCACGCCATGCGTCCTGACACTCAACAAAGCTGCATGGATCTCAGAGCGGCCGCCACTCTGCTCTGCAGCAGGCGCGGGCGGGACTCATGTCACAAAGGAAGGGCTGTCACTATTCGTGGTCGGGCCGCTGTGGGGCAGGTGCCTCTCGCGGTGGCGGCTCCTTTTGCTTTGGCTGCAAAGAGTCCTCCAGAGTCTGCAGAAGCATCCGAGAGACAGAGGGACCCACGGAGGCCACTGTCCTCGCCTGGGCAGAGGGAGACGTCAGCCCAGGGCTCCCGTGAAGGCAGACCTCTCCCCAGACTGAGAGGAAGAGAAGGAGAAAGGGGGCCCTGGGGGATGGGAGGCCCTGGGGGGGAGGGGTATATGCTGAGAGCTACCCGAATCAGCAGAAAGCCTGAACTCGATTGTTTTTTTTAAATCCTGGGGTTGAGTTCCAACACTGCTCTCCAAGTGTTGTGCGCATAGCTCAGGAAGAACTGGCCACAGGGTTTGGGATGGTTGGGACGGTTGGCCTCGCCCATGGCGGGAGGGGGTACACGAGCCGGGTCTTCCAGGTGCGCTGGTCCTGGTCTCGTTTGCACCCCGGAGTTGCTGGTTCTGACCATGCTGGTGACAGTGGGGTTGGTCCTCGGTGTCCCCATCACCTTGAGCTCAGGAGGGAGCCCTGCAGAGCCCAGGGGGAGGGGCACTGGTTCAGGCCACTGCATCCTGGGTCCCAGCCTGAGAAGCACTGCACCCACGTGGCCTCCCCGTGGCTGCACGGACCCCAGTTAGCCCTGGGGTCTGGTGACCTAGTGAGGGTCTGAATGAATCCCGGGAGCTGACCCACGTGGGGAAGAAAAAGGGTCATGTTCTGGAGAACAGCGTTATCGTTGGGAAAGTCAAGCACAAGTTGGTTTCTGGGACCCTGATCGACGCTTCACGTGATGCCAGGGGACCCAGGCGGGCCATTAGTAAGAGGGCGGAGCCCACTGGGTGTTTGCTGGTCCCGCGGGCGGCAGGGGTGGGGTGCACCTCCCGGCCCGGCAGAGTCTTAACCCCCATTTCACAACCCAGGACGCTGAGGCTCTGGGCGGCCAGCGGCTGGTCCAGGCCTTGGGCCCCACCTGGTCGGGGACGCTCATCCGCTGTGCACAGCCTCCGCCTTTCCAGCCAGAGCAGAGCGTCTGCAGTGGGACAGGCCTGTGGGCTGTTCCAGTCCCGGGATCCCTTCCATGTCCCAGCAGAGCACCCCCTCCAGAATGTTCTAGCACAGCCTGCATTTCAGAACAATGGAGACTTAACGAAAATACCACAGAGGAAGTTTTAGTATTGTGGTTTTCATATCAGACCCAGAATGGCCGCTCCTGTGATACAAAGTCGTTACCGCAGTTAAACCCATTCCGGTAATAAGTGCGGCATTTATTGCTGCCCATAAAGGATGATACCAGGGGATTGATGGAGCCAGTGTATCGGACGCTGTGCCTCCTGAGTGCCCGGGCTGGGCATCGGGGGCCGGGGGACTCACTGGAGGTGGCTGGGGACACTGTTGTGGTCCAGGATGACACGTCACATCTGCTTATCAAATGCCTCCTACTTCCAAGCATGACCCAGGCACTGAAGATGGGGCCCAGGGGACAGATGTGGCCCAGAAGACAGTCAGCAGAGATCCCCAGAGAGACAATAGCGGTCTGCCCTTGGAAAGGGTTGACGAGGACGCTCCTCACATGTGACCCCTGGTTGAAATAGTCACATCCAACTATAGAACTTGGACACTTTGACTTTGACTTATGCTTTAGTCAAAGAAATGAACATCTAAAGGTTGAATTCAGACCCTGTGATTGTTTGTGGGAACATTTTTACATGTAGGATGGGGTATCTATGGGGGATTTTCTTTCAATCCCTTCAAGTGGACTATGCTAACGTTGTAGCTTTAAAATACATCTCTGAACTCTTTGACAATCCTCGCCTCAGCAAAAGGTTTAATTCCCTCTTCTTGAGTGTGGCCTGGACCTAACGATGTGCTTCTAATGAATACAAAGTGGTGGGAGGGATGGTCTATGATTTCTAAGATGAGGTTATCCGTCACTGTTGGCCCCGGGACCAGCTGCCCTGTCGTGAGGACCCTGGGGCAGCCCTGTGGACAGTCCATGGGGCCAGAAACTGGGGCTTCCAGCCCAGGGCTGCGTGATCTAGCCAAACTGGAAGGGGACCGTCCAGCCCCAGTCCAGCCTCCAGATGACCAGAGCCTCCGCTGACACCTGGACTGCATCTCACCAGAGACCTTGAGTGAGCCACTCCTGAATCCTGATCCTCAGAAACCGAGAGATAACGAATGAGTGTTATTGTTTCAGGCTGCAAAGTTTTGGGCTTATTTGTAATGCAGCAACAGCTACCTGATACACCCAGTAAGGACGCAGTCATGTCTCCAGGTGGGAAGAAAATGTTAAGGTTGCTGTGGAGTGACCAGCAGTTGGGTTGGGGACCCCTTGGCCCCCGGTCTCTGCCCTAGGGTCTCCTCCCCTCTCCCCACGTCCCCACTGGCTCTGCTTATGGTAAAGCACCTCCCACCACAAGCTGGACCCTGTTGGGTGGGTCACCATCTACCCCTCGGTGTCAGAGGCCAAGGCTGGTCCTGCCTCAGCAGCCCTTTGGGGGGCTTGGGACCCTGCGGAGTCCCTTCCTGAGGGAAGTCATCCACCTCCCTCGACTGGGCAGTGCTTGTTGAAGGAAAGAAGGAAAGGACTCAGAGGGACCCAGCAGCTGCCATGACCCAAGACGGCCCTTCACCTGCTCCGTCACCTCCCACCTGTGACACATGAAGAAGGTTTTCCTAGGACGGCTGATGCCTTGGGGTTGCCGGAGCGTCCAGCAGGCGCGCCCATCACATGACTGTCAGGGCCTGAGTCCACGTGACCCTCCCACAACTCCACGACGTGGCTCCTGGTGGTGCAGAGGCTGTGGGTCCATCTAAGCGGCTCTGCACTGTTTCTGGGGACCTGCGGGCTGACCTGCAGATGGGACCAGGGTGCTGTGTGCACCCAGGGGGTGGTGTGCGGGCGGTCGGCCAGGGGCCTGGAGCAGCCGCCACTGGCTCTTCCCTGCCCTCCTGTTCCTCTGGGAGAATAAAGCCCCAGAGGAGCCTGGCCGAGCCACGGAGGAGTCGGTGGCGCCACGAGGGGCGGTGGGCGCCCTTGTACCCTCCAGGGTGGGCTCTGCAGTGGCTTCCGTGGTGGCCATAGCGGAGCACACAGACTGGCGTTTGAACAACAGAAAAGCAGTCTTTCCTAGTCTGGGGGCCAGAGGTCCAAGGTCAGGGTGCAGGCAGGGCCGTGCTCTCTCCGGAGGCTCCAGGGAGGGTCATACTTGCTGGGGCCCACTCTGGCCGTGGCCATCCATCTGTGGCTCGAGTCCCCAAACTCTCTCTGCCTTCTCTTATATGGACACACGTAACGGCATGTAGGGCCCACCCGGATAATCCAGGTAGCTGCCTCTTCTCAAGATCCTTAATCATACACTTTGCCATATCGACCAAGATTTCAGAAATGGAGACCTGATTGAAATTAAAAGGTGTTTATTTGGGGTTTGTAAGGACTGCAGCCTGGGAGACACAGATTCAAGAAGCACCTGAGTTGTGTTCTGTCAGAGTACAGAATGGGGGGAAGTTATAAAGACAAAACTTGCAAGGTTACAGTTAGTTACGTGAGTTGTTGATCAGGAATTATAATTGGAGGGGCTTCCCTGGTGGCGCAGTGGTTAAGAATCCGCCTGCCAATGCAGGGGACATGGGTCCGAGCCCTGGTCCAGGAAGATTCCCACATGCCGCGGAGCAACTAAGCCCGTGCACCACAACTACTGAGCCTGCGTGCCACAACTACTGAAGCCTGCGTGCCTAGAGCCCGTGCTCCGCAGCAAGAGAAGCCACCGCAATGAGAAGCCCGCGCACCGCAACGACCAGTAGCCCCCGCTCGCCACAACTAGAGAAAGCTCGCGCGCAGCAACGAAGACCCAACGCATCCAAAAATAAATAAATAAATAAAATTATTTTTTTAAAAAAGAATTATAATTGGAGCTGGCAAGAAGTGAGGCTGCTTGTGAAGCTAGGCTGCTGGCTGGGGTCCGAAATGGCCGCATAGTCACCAGGGGAGACCTTGAGGCCACAAGCTTGCAGCAGGCAGGTGGTGTCCTCGGACCTGGTACAGTTCAGAGAAAGTTCAAGTTCTCAGTGGGGCAGGGCCGCGTCTTGACACCAGATCCTCAATGGCCGCTTGACTCGACTTTTGTTCACCTGAACTGTGGTCACTCCTTTATAATCTCAATTTGTCATCGGCCATATAAGGTAGTGTTTGCAGGGTCCAGGGATTAGGATGTGGACATTTTTGGGGGCCACCACTCAGCCCATGACCGCTGCTTTCTGGTTTTAATTAAAGACATTCCCGGTGGTGGGAAGAGGGCTCTGAGTACAGAAGTACCCACCGGGAGCCACTTCCCCTTTGACCTGCCTGCTGGGCCCTCAGCCCCCTCCTTAGGAGCCCCTCAGGACAGGGTCTCATCCTTCCAGAGAGGCTTTACATCTGCGTAAACATCCCCCCTTGAAGCTTGTTGTAAACAGTGCTTCTTGCTGCTTTTTCACGTGATCAGTCGTGGAAAGGGCCCGTATCCGTGAGTGTGATCATCCTGGTTCTGGCCCATGGGTGCGGCCGGGTGGCTTCCTGGCCCTGTCGCTGGCAGGAGGTCTTGGAGATGTCTTTCTCCAGGGCCCTGACTGTGCCGAGGGACGCGTTCCCACAGCAGGACTGCTGGCCCAAGGCCTGCGCCTTTTCCACAAGGCCAGATTGCCTTTCCACAGAGAGGGCGACACAGCTAAGCCAGACCTGTCACCGTGTCCCCAAATGAGCAAAGTGTCCAAAGGAAGTACATGTGTGTGCATGTGCGTGCCCGTGTGTGGGGTGTCTCTTGGGTCCCGGAATGAAAGGGGCCGTGTGGGATGAGGAGGAGGAGGGTGGTAGGAAGGGGGCGTCCTGATCGGGCTGGGCGTGCGGCCTGGGTGGGCTCCGCGACCCTCCTCCCCCAGCAGGACCGGCTTCGCAGGCGGTGGCCTGAACACTGTGCCTAGAGCCCGGCACTCAGAAGGCTGTCGCCATCCTGTAATTCTGAATCATTTTGGGACTAGGATCCCACATTTTCATTTACACTGCGACTGCTATTCTGTAGCTCATCTGGCCCCCAGGAAACCCACTGAGTCTTTGGAGGCAGGGCTGCCAGGGTGGGGTCTGCAGCCACATGAGTGGCCCTGGTCAGTGGGCTTCAGGGAGGCTCAGGGCTAAGCGTGCAGGGGCCGAGGACAGTGGCCAGAGCAGCAAATACCAATACAGGACACCCACTGAAATCTGAACGTCAGATAATCAAGAAACACGTTTTCAGTGTATGTCTCATGCAATTATTTCAGGCAGAGTCTTACTCAAAATGACTCCTGTGTTTATCTGGCAACTCAGCTGGGGTGTCCGGCCAGGTGGATCTGTCAGTGGGCACCGCCCGGCCCTGGCTCCCAGGCGGGTTTGCTTCCGTGTGGAGCAGGCAGGCGGGGTCGGGACCAGAGGCATCTGGGGAGAGCGGCGTGGACCGCACCACCCCCAGAATTTTGGCTGCATTTAATATGCGTAATGGGGAGGAAGCAGGTCAGGGTTTGAGATTAGCGCCCATCACGGAACGAGGGCAGCAGCCGTCCATCTGGACGCGCTCCTGTGGGTCCAGTCTGCGGCTCAGCCCACGGGCCTCGCCCACTGGCGTCTGCTGGTCTTCATCTAATGAGTGATTTGGGATTAAAATGGGAGCCAACAACAGGGCCCCGATCTATATTAAATCTCCGCAAAATGAAAATTGCAAAGATTTACTTAGGGTCGTTACATGAGGAAATTTAATCACAGCCTCATGCATAACGTCCCCTCGCCACTGGACAGATAACTGAGCTGCCACACGGAGGATTAGGAACGCCTCCTGTCTGTGAAGACAGCTTCCCGCTGACGTCTGTGCCTTGGGCACCCGCAGGTCCCACCGGGACAAGGCAGGCGGCATTTTGGGGGCCCTCAGGTCACACGTGGCCGCAGCCCATGTAAATGGCATCAGCATTTACCCTGACGACAGCCCGTTACAGGCACTTTGCTTCTTAGAGCCTTCTCCATATTTTTCTCTATCAAAAAAGTACAACAGGAGAAAAAAGCTGACACCAGATTCGAGCAGAAAACCCTCAGGCACGTTCCCGTTTTGCCGAGACAGTGTCTGTGAGGCGTGGCCCCTTGGGCCCTGGTTTATCTCCCAGCTACGATCTGATCGCATCTCTCCGGCCGAGGCCCTTCGCACGCGTGTCAGCGTTTCCCGTTTCCTTACGAGGGTCCGTGGTTTCTGGCTTCTGTTTCGTGATTCCCAGTAAGGGGCTGGGCGTCTCCAGGCTAACGCTAACTGACAAGCAGCTTAGTGGCAGCCTGGGGCGCTGAGCTCACGGAAAAGTGATATCACGGGGCACCTGCCTCCTGGCCCTCCCGGGGCCCCTCCGTGACCACTGCTGTCATCCTCATTTAATCAGTGCTTAGGGCACCCACCGCAGGCCCGCGCTGTTCCAGCCCCTCACGAGGACGCGCGTGGCCGTCGGGCCAGCTCAGGGGGCCGGATGCGGTCACCACCCCCACCCCCCGCCTTTCCCGAGCCTGGACCATTTCAGCGACTCCTTCCCGAACCCTCACCACCCCTCGCCCTGTTGGGGAAACCACGCACAGGTGTTCCTTGAGAGGACGTGTTTTTGGAAAGAGGAAGAAATTCAGAAGACAGACAGGCAGTCGGCATCGACGTGGCTGTGGATTCTGGGCCTCGTTCTGGGGCCTCCTTGGACGGCCAGCAGGAGTCATCTTTGGAAACCGTCCCATAAAGAGCAAGGTGGGGCTGCTCACTTCCTCCCCCAAAGCCTCTGATGTCACAACGGCTCACGCAGGGCTGCTTCTGCAGAAATCAAGCTGGCCCATGACTTTCAAAGACTGCCACCCACGGTGGGTGCAGTAGGGTCATGGTGACAGCAGCACACGGCCCGTGGGGGCAGGCGAGGGGCTAGGGGTTAGGAGACCCCTCATCCAGCTCCCCCAAGTCTCCTGTGCCGCTGAGATCACCACCCCACTTCACAGATGGTAACCTCGGCCAGGCTCGGACACACTAGGCCAAGTGAAGAGGCCAGACCCCCAAATTTCACACTCTAAGAGTCCATTTAGAGGACATTCCCGAAAAACCAACACTATAGGGCCAGAGAGCAGACCAGCAGTTTTGGGGTCAGGAGAGCACAAGAGGTCTTTCTGGGGTGAGGGCAAGATTCTATACCCTGCCCAGTGGTGGCTCAAGGCCATATGCGTTTACCAAGATTCAAGGAACTACATCTAAGGGGGGTGCACATTTTACTGGGTGTCAGTTACACGTCAATAAGCCTGACTTGAAAAAATTCAATTGTAGGTGATAACAAAGTTCTGGAAATAGATGGTGGGGATGGTTGCATGACCTTGTGAATGTACTTAATGCCGCCGAATTGTACACTTAAAAAGGTTAAACGGTAAGTTTTATGTTAAGTGTGTTTCACCACAATAAAAAGAGGAAACAGCAGCTCTGTGAAGAATGAACGGATGGTCCCTCTCGAGTGGCTCCCCCAGCATCTCCTCCACTGCAGGCTCTGCTGGTGGCCCGAGGCGGGTCGTGGTCTTCAGCAAAGGGCCACACCGAGTTTGTGGTCGCAGACGCGGGGCCGTTACCTCACCTGGCCCGGAGCACAGCTGGCGTTGATGAACCACCGAGGGGGTTGGGGGCCGAAGCCACGTGTCAGGACCCCCCCCTCAGTCCTCCTGACAGCTCAGAGCCCGCGGCTGCCTCCCCAGGGTCCCTGGATGGGGAGGGAACGGATCCGGGGCTCTGCGGTCCTGGCCCAGGACGCTGGGCAGAATGCCTGCCGGAGCCGCCTGCGGGGTCCCCTGACCTTGTTTGTTCACTTGTCATTATTCTGGAAACATCGTTCGTTCCCCTACAGGGCGGGCGGCGAGGAGCAGTTGAACGCAGAGCACCTCCTTTCAAACAACGTCCTGAGCGGTCTTGGGCTGTAATGAGGCCGCCTAATGAAGTCAACATCCTTGAAAGTTCATCCGTGTCCCTCATCTGTCAGCACAGCCACTTCGCGACACGCTATTAATTAACCATCACCTTCCTGCAGTGCAGCGGGAGTGCGCCATGAGAACGAACAGGTTTAGGGGATGCACGGCCCCTCGGAATCACCGTTTAACCAGCCTGATTAAGCAGAAGATGAGGGCGAAATCGCCCGACAACACGCTCGTTAGGAGGCGCTGCTCCCCGCCCGCCCCGTTCCTACGGCTCAGTTAGCAGCTGCGCCGCCTCCTTCCCCGACGCCCAGAGACCTCTGTCCTGCAGGGAGGGCTCCCCGCTACCCCTGTTGAGATCAGGGTGGGCTGTGGGTCAGGTGGGGAGGGTCCAGCGCTGGGGCTGGCCAGGCTGGGTGACCAGGGAAGTGACCGCAGCTCAGGGAACGCCACTCTCACCCCGTGTAGCTCTCCATGACCCCTCTCTGCAGGGTCACTCCCGACTGTGCCCACACTCGGCCGTCCAGGCTCCCGCGCCGCGAGGACCTTCCCTGAGACCAGGTGGAAGCCTCCTCTCCTGGCTCCTGCCCGCTGCCCGCGAGGGGGCGTCTCACCCACCTTCCAGAACAGCCGAGCAGCAGTGGGCTCCTATGCTGCCCCCCACGGGCACGAGCTGGCCTCGGCAGGGGACGAAACAGTTTACAGCGCGACTTGCGTGTATATTCAGGCACGGGCACACACGTGCTCACCCACGCGCACACCCGCATGTGCGTTCAGGTGATGCTTAGGCAGAGGATGGTTGCCCCAGCCTGTGTCCACCTGGCTCCAGGCCGGGCTGAAGGCTGAAGGCGGCCGGTCAGCTGTTCTCCTGGGTCAGGCATCCCTTCCCAAACCAGATGCAACCAGCACTGCACTGGGGCCAGTGACCAGGGTCATGAGACCCCACATCTGTGATATTTTAAGGAGCACGCATGTTAGGGAAATAGGGCTGCCCAGAGGGAGGGAAAGGGTTATAGACCCTTCTTTTTTCCCAAATGTAGCTGCAGGAGAGAGAGAGAGACGGAACGAGCCAGGGTATGTGTGCCGGGGGCCTGGAAGCAGCCCTCGGACATTCTGGGATGGCGCTTTTCATCCCATCCGGCAGCCTCAGGTCCCTGACATGGGGGAGGAGCTAATAGAAAGCTCTGGAACATCACTGCTGACCCCAAAGCCCGGAGGAAAGATTCAGGGGTGTTAGGAAGAGCAGTGATTTTCACATCCTGGCAGCAGGTAAAAGGCTTTACATTTATTTGGAAACCCAGACCCCTGAACAGAAAATAAACCCCTTCCCATGTGCCTGTGATGCCCTCCCGGAACCCTCAGCTGTTTGAGGGCTGCAAGGACACCGGCAGTTGTGCTGGTCAGGGATGTGCTGGAAGGAGGAAGGGTCTTAACACCCAGAGGCTTGAGACACGGCCCCTCCCACCCACAATCTGGGTGCCACAGGCCAGAGAGCGACTCACAGACAGTGGGGTTTCTGCGTCCCTATTACTAAACCGTGTAGATGTGTCCGCTCCTGAGCGACCAGCCTGTGGTCAGTGGACGGCGTCCAGGCTGCTCTGTACAAACCGTCCCAGGACTTGGAGTGACTTTGGCAGAGGGGACCTGGCTCCTGCCTGCTCAGTGACCGTGCGGGGCTGGGTCACGCGAGCCGCTCTCCGGACCCCCAGGCAGGTGCAGGCTGAGCCCGACCCTGACTCGCGTCCCCAGGTGTCCGCTGGCTCTGGTTGTATGCACGAGGTGCAGAGACTGGCCGCCTGTTCCCAGGGGTCTTGTAACTTGGGTGCCGTCTGCAGTCAAATGCAGGGACACACGGGGAGGGCTGGGACACAGCTCCGGTGCCGCAAGCCAGCGGGCTGCAGAGTGACGAAGGCGACAAAAACGCATCCTGGCAGATGCCTTGTGGACATCAGAGAGCCTTGCGGGTCCTGAATGTGTCTCGGGATTTGAAGCCAGGTTCCCAGGCTGGCCTGGCCTCATTAGGGCACCGAGAGCCGTCCTCGGGAACTGGGGGCCCTGGGCTCCCGTCAGGCCGAATCAGGGCCCCCAGGAGAGCAACTGACTGTGGGCTCATTGCTTTAGACAAAACGGGGCTTGGAGGCGGAACCAGGCCGCTGGGAAGGCTGGGCCACTTCCAGCGCACTGGCGAGCTGCCCCGCGAAGGCCCTGAGCTGGGACTGCGCTCCCGTCCCCGGTGGCAGCACGGTGTGCGCAGGCGGGCTGGCACCGGGTGGGGCTGCCAGGCCAGGAGGCCTTGCGTGTCGTGGGGGCCAGAGGCCCGCGCGTGGCTGTGCACTGCGTTCTGAGGGCTGTGCCTCGAGGAAACACAGGCTGAGGCCCTGGGGCCACCAAGCAGCTTCCCTTTGTATCCCCACCAGGCACCAGCTGGTCAGTTCCACAGAGCCGACCACAGAGCAGAAAGGGTTTATTCAGAGACCCCCTCGCACGCGTGCACCTTACAAGTGTGACCCGCCTCACGTGAACCTCCAGAATAATTCTGGCCGTCTTCCCACTCAGAGAGCCACACTTAAAAATCAGCTTTTATACCGTGATATGAATGCATAGGCCTCGGGCACTTCAGGCTGGAAAGAAAACAGCACAAGTCACTTTTTAAAACAGGGAAAACACTGGATCAAAGGTAACTTTGCTAATTATTTCAGCCTTTCTGCATTCATGGTAATGTGGGTTTTGCTCCTTTGGGGTTAAATGTGCAAACGTGTATTAACTTTCTAATTTTATGGAACAGACTTTAGTTGGGGAGTTGAAACATCTAGAGTTACGAGCCCAAAGAGGTAATTGTTGGAGAAATGATTTAATACATCATAAATCCCTCTATTTCCATCCCTTCAAATGGGATACCAAAAGCGATTAAAGACTAAAAACATATCACAAGCAAATTCACATGATGACATTGCTGTAATCACCCTCTGCTGGATTAACCAGGGCCCAGGGGCCTCTGCTCCGAGGCTGCGGTGGGGGCCCGAGGGGGGGGCCAGGCTGGCCGTGCCGGTCGGAGTGATGGTTGGTGCACTTCCCCCATCATTTCGGGAAAACAGTGTCTGTCCTTTATGAGGCAGAACCTCTTCTTTCAACGTTCCCAACCTGCAAGGAAATAAGACAGGCGTATTTGGCAAAGCAAGTGTCAGATTACTCCTAAGGGGAAACAAGGCTCCCCAAGGATTCTTCTGTGAAGAAGTGAAAAGCAAATCCCACCTTTGGGATGAAATCAACAAAATGAAACAGTGGAAGCCACGTGCCTAGTACTTGAGGGCCTGTCTATGAACTCGTGTGGGCTGGATGGCCTTTGCGTGGTCCATACTCCTGGTCCTTGGGGGCAGAGCCAGGTTTGGGTAGAGTTCTGCCCTCGGAGTCTGGATGCCATTACTGGAAACCAGGGATGCTGTTTTAGGTGCGTGAATTTCCTACCGGGGAAAACAAAGATCTTTGGGCATAAAGTATCTTGGGCACCATCTGAACCAAAAGCGCCGGGGCCACGGCGGTCACGTTGGTTAGTGAATGAAGATGGGGTGCAGGACCTTGTCGGAGCAACTTGCCTCCTCTGACCCCAGCCAGGGACCCCTATGGAGCCACTGGGCTTGAGAAGGCTGCCCCAAGCCCCCAGGAACCAGACTTCACGGGCTCATAACCTGAGCGTGAAGGAGTCTTGGTCTGAGAGTCACTCAAGCAGCAGCCAGTGTGGCCGACCCCTTCATTTGTGGGGTCAATAGAGGAAAAGGCTCTGTTGGCTCAAGACAATCCCTTGGCCAGAGTGGGGAGGACCCCACAGTCACTCCGTTGGCTCCCTAGGTGTGGGTGTGGTTGGCTCGTGCAAGGCTGATGCACCGGGACCAGCAACGAGTAGACACACGGCTTCCGCTCTTGGTAGAAAACTCACGATGGTTCTTGTCGCTGCCCGCCCTGGCCCCAGCTAGATTTGGTGACCCAGGATTGAGAGAGTGACTAGGACAAAGCACTTCCTATTTGTCTAGCACTAGAATGTATTCCCTGAATTGGTGGAGGTTTCCTGCTTATTATTCAAATGCACTGTGAATGCTTTGCGTTTTTACCATCTAGAGCTGCTATCTCCACTGGGGCGGCCACAAGCCACACGTGGCCACTGAGCACTTGAAATGGGCTGTTCTGAATTGAGACGGGTTCTGAGTGCAAGACACACCGGATTCTGAAGGCTCGGTACAAAAAAGAGAATGTGAAAGATCTCCCTAAGAATTTTAAAATATTGATTACATGTTGAAATGATAATAGTTGGGCTATGTTGGAATAAATAAAAGTCATTAAAACTAATTTCATCTACTTCTCTTTCCTTTTCTTAACGTGGCCACCAGAAATTGTAAGATTCCACATGTGGCCGGCACGCTCCTTGTTGGGGCAACCCCGGTTTAAAGGGCTCTCGTTAATATCTTGTTCCTCTGAGAACAAGCCGTGTCAAATCCTAGCTACAAGCAAAGCTCTTTCCTACTTAATTCCTCCCCCAGTGCTGGAGAGAGGCGAGCTCTGGGTTAGGTGCGGGGTGATGAATTTTTTCAAGTTCATTCACAGCAATTCGTGCCACCCCTGTAGGAGAGCAAGCCTTCCGGGAAAACACCAGAACCCTCATCAGAAGTTTCCAGAGAGTCTCTGGCAACAGAGACAGGCAGCGCCAATAGGCACCCCTGGTTGGTTATACTTGGGGCAAACAGGCCACGGGGCGGGGGGGAGGGGGGCAGTCAGACCTTTCCTGCTGGGAATGTTCTTCCAATGTCTAGGTTGTCTTACAATGAGGAGTTTGCTGTGCAAACTTGGGAGAGGCCAAACGACATTTATTTTGATATTCCAGGTTGCTTGATTAGCAGCTGCTGTCAAGAAACCCACCAAACTTCACTTTGAAAAACTCCTCCACTCAACCCCAGGGAACAGCACGCTGACAGTTTTGGAGAACAGTTGATAAACAGCTTTGCAGCTTTAAGAAAAAAAAAGAAAAGTTTAAATTTAATTTAACTTTTACTTAAACGAAGTTTTTGGAAGGACTTCTGATTACTTAAATGTCTCTTTTTAAAAATTCTTATTTTTCACCTAGATGGGGCAGAGAGATTTTTTTCCTTCACCGTTTTCTTATTATTTCGTACGTTTGCTGAGCGGCTGCTTACAGATCAGTTGTCTGTGTCTTAGAGACTTTTTGGACTCTGTGATTTAGAAGCATGTGGCCCAAATTGACACAACTCCCTGAACGTTGAAATTATGAGTTCAGTCACAAATGAACACTATTTAAATTGATATTAAAATTTAATCATATTATTCAAAAAATTAGTTTAAATCAAATACTTTATTCTGAATATAAATGATGTACTATAACCAGAATAAGCAACTCTGTTTCAGATTATAAGTAATTTATAAAGTTAATTTAGGGTCACTTTGAAATGACCCTAGAAGTTGGTGACACTTGGGTATGCAGTTATCTAAAAGAAATTTGAAACAGTTTCCAACACAGCTTTTTGAATGTGCAAAACTGATAAACTAGTCTGTTATGGGAAAAAAAGACAATAAGAAATAAATACGGAAATTAGCAAAAACCAGTATTAAGCATATGTCTTTATGAATAAGACTTAATCACACACTTCATTTTGCAAATACAAAAGGGTCTTTTGAAATGTATTAATTAAAGTTAACTGCTGTAGACAGGCTGTTTTGCAGGGCCGCGGTCCTCTCTCCCTATTAGCATAGCATTAGCGACAGGCGAAGAAATTGGGTTAATAAAGCCGGATATCGTAGCAGAGCCGCTCCGGCGCAAACTGGCGCGGACAGCTCGGTCCCCCAGGGCGGCCGGCCGGCTGTGCTCGGCGCGTGGATCCCGGCTGGTGGCAGAGTTCTGAGTTGAGCACCGACTTTAAAAAACACAGACCCCGTGGTCACACCGACTTTAAAAGAGACCCCATCACGGTTCGCACCGGCCAGGGCGCGGCCCCCACCAGCGTACTCACCGTGGCCCGGTCTCCTCTCCCGGAAATGTGCGGGGTTGGTGGGCTGGGGGCTTGGCCGGTCGCCAGGGCTAGACCAGGCCCTCCCCTGACACCCCAGGACCCCTCCTCCATGCAGCCGCCTTTAAGCAGAGGGCGCGCCGAGGTCTCCATCCAGCTCCACCCGGGCCGCGCCAGGGTATGGACGATCCGGCGGGGGCATTGGAGACTGGGGAGCCCAGGGGCTGTTTAGGGAACGAATTCTGCAGCCGAATTCTGCAGCCGGCGTTAGCGTCCGCTCACCTCTAGGCAAGCAAGAAAACAAACATAAAACAGACTTGGGAGCCGAAAAGCCTGGCCGGGGTCTTCTTGCGGCCGCGGCCCAGCTCCTTTGAAAGCGACAGCTGCGGGGCCGGGTCGGGGCTCATCCCGCAGCAGCGGAGCTGCAGCGCAGGGGTCCTAGAGCAGGCAGAGGGGAAAGGTGCCGGGCGCGGTGCGTCCTCGGGGACACGCCCCCCCAGAGCGCGGCCGGGAGGTTTGGCAAGAGCGGCCGACGGGGGCCAAAAACGCGCTCCAAAGCGAGGGCCACAACCCGCCAAGGTGGGCTACGCTCTGTCCCGCGCTCCGCGGGTGGCTCAGTGGAGGACCACCTGCCCGGGGGTCGCGCCCATCCTGGTTTTCTTTTTGAGGCTGAGCGGCGGCGTCCGGACAAGCACGTTTGGTCACCCACGTCCCGTCTCCAGGGTCGATGGCTGGGGCGTCGGGGGCGTGCCCATTGGGCGCTGCGGGCTCCCGGGCATGGATTCCAGCGCCCCGCTGTCCGGTTCAATCCCGCGCCCGGATGGGCTTTGCGCTTCCCGCGGGCCCAAAAGTTCAGCACGCAAGGGCTGGAAGCGAGGTCTGGCCGCCTTCTCCCCGTGGGCGGGGTCCGGTGGGGGCAGGGTGACACAGTCACGGGGGCAAGGTAAAATGAAGGACGCGTGCGGAAGGAAGGGGCGGCCCGGGGCCCTTACGGCTTCCCGTTACAGTGTTTGCAAAGCGCCGAGGGCGTCCCGGAGAAGGCGGCGCACTTGTCTGGGCAGGGCAGCGCGGCGCCGGCGGAGAAGGGGTACACGGCGGCCTGGCCGAAGGGCGTCAAGGGCGCGGCGGCCACCGGAGCGGCCAAGCCCTGGCCCTGGTTGAGGTAGGCCACGAGGCGCCGCATCTCGTCCAGGGCCTGCGCCTGCATGAGGATGTAGTTCTTGGCGAGCAGCAGCGTGGCGATCTTGGAGAGCTTGCGCACCGACGGGCTGTGCGCGTAGGGGATGACGGCGCGCAGCCCGTCCAGCGCGTCGTTGAGGTCGTGCATGCGCCGCCGCTCCCGCGCGTTGATGCTCAGCCGCAGCGAGCGCTGCTCCCGGGGCCGCCGCCGCCCGTCCGCCGCGCCCCCGGGCCCGCGCCGCCGCCGCCGCTGCTCGAAGGCGTCATCCTCGTCGCCGCTCTGCTCGCCGCTGCTCTCGGCCGCCGCGGCCGGAGCTCGGGGCGCGGGCGCCGCGGGGAGGTCGCCGCCCGGGCCCGGCGCGCCGTAGCCGCGGGCCACCTCGGGCCCCCGGGCCGCCCCGTAGGCGAGGCCCACCGCCGCCGCCGCGTAGCCGTGGCTCAGCGCCAGGTACGCGTCCCCCGACAGCGACTTGAGCTCGGCCATGGCTGCGCCTCCGGGGCCCGAGGGCTCGCCGGGCAGGCAGGTGCTCATGCGGCCCGCCCCGCGCCGCCCCGGGGTCCGCGCGCGCTCCGGCCGCTGCCGCCGCCTGGGTGCCTTTCCCGGCTGGCGCGTCCGTCCTGCAGTCGGTCGGTCCCGGGGCCTCCCCGCGCCGGGGCCTCTGGGTCCCGCCTCGGCCCCGCCTCCTGGTCGCCTCCGCCTCCTTCTCCTCCTCCTCCCCCTCCCCCTCTCTCGTCTCTTTCCTTTTCCCCCGACCCCCTCCTCCCCACCTCTCGCTGCCGCGCGCAGGTCTGGGCTGCGGAGGGCTCTACCTTCCCCTTGCGCCGCTCCTGCTTTAAGGTGCGGAGGCGCCCTCTGGGACTTCGCGGCCGTCCAATCAGAGGGGACTTGGTGACCGCCTCTTCCCGGAGCCCAGCTCCACCGGCGGCGCCGACCGATGGCCAGGGGTGGGCGCCGCCGGGATGGAAGGAGCTGGAGGTCTGGTTGGAGACGGTTGTGGAAGCCGTGGGACCCGGAGAGCTGTTCCCGCTTCCCGACGTCTCCAGCTTCTGCCTCCTGCCGCCCCCGGGGGTCGCCGTCACTGTACGCCCCCGTCCCTCGTGGGCACGCGCCTCAGGCCGCCTTGTCCTCGTCTTCGGTACCATTTGCAGGAGCCACTCCGGCGTCGCGCAGGCAGGGATCGGAGCAGGGAGCGCGCAGCCCACCGCGGACGCCTGACCCGCCGAGGCCGGAGGAGGTGCGGAGCGCACGCCCGGGGCGCGCGGTGGGCGCCCTCCAGGAGCGGCCTCACAGCTGGTAACCCGCGGGGCAAAGGGCGCGCTCCGAACGTCCTGAGGCCCGGCTGGGCTGGGCCTTCCCCGCAGCTGGCCCTTTCCTGGGTCTCCAGCCCCCACCGCGCAGTTTCCGGGGACAAGTGCGTCCTGAAGTTGTTTCCACGCTCCCTGAAGTGTTAGTGGTTTGAGGCAGGGATCGGAGATTTAAGGACAAAAACCTCTTGTTTAGGCAAAACCTTGTTTCAATTCTCTGCTATTTCCGGTGAAAGGTTTTTTCCATGGCTTGCCCTACCACAGAGGGGGAATTTTCTCAGTTTTCTAGTGGGGGGGGGCCGAGGGCTCCACCATGAAGTTGGGGAGGATGGCAGCTCTGCTGGAGAAAGCAGATGGGGGCTGCACCGGCGAGAGGCCGGGGCGGGGGCGGGTCCTCTGTCCTGGCCTGAGTCTCAGCCAAGAAACCCCTCCAGGGACGGCTGTGGTGCCCCCAGGTGGGCGTCAGACCAAGGGTGTTGTCTGAGCACCTGCGGGGCCCCGGGATGCATGATGCCCGGTTCGGCAACTTCCCCGCCGGCCTGGGCCAGGGAGGGTGTGGGGGCTGGTCATTGGGCGCAGCTCGCCTCAGGGTGACGCGCTGGCCGAGCTGGGGTTGCCACCCAGGAGAGTCCCCGTGGCCGGGAGGCTGGGGGCAAGGATTAAGGCCAGACCTGTCGGAAGGTTTGGGAGGGGTGGGGTAATGATGGAGCTTCTAATACAGGTTGAAAACCCCCGGGAGGGTAGGAAGCTGAGGGCGGTCTGGTTCCTTTTTCAAACCTGGGTCCCAGTTTCGTGCAGTGGTTGTGGGATGGTTTAGGGCATCGGCGCACGGCCAGCGCAACGCCACCTGACCTTTCTCCACATTCTACGTGCAGTGAGCACACACTGGCCGCAGTGCTTCGGCAGAGTTTCCAGAGGTGCTTCCTCCTCTCCGATTGAGCCCCATCTGGGGGAATCCTGCCAGCCTCGGGACTCACCTTTTCAATCCTTCCAATGGGGGATGAAGGACCCCAAACTTTCTCCAGGTGGGAAGGTGCCTGGAGGTCTTGTGGAGTTGGTGGGTGATGGTTGCTTCCCACTCAGTCAAGAGATGGGTGTCACCCTGGCCTCCAGCTCAATACTGCCTGGGAACCACTCATCAGGCCCTGCTGTGTGACCTTGACAGAGTAGCTTAACCTCTCTGTTCTCCAGGTTTCACCAGGGAGAGGAGTAACAGAGGTGATCTCTGTGTTGTCGAGTGCTCGGGGAAGGTGAGCAGGTGCAGCGAATGGATGAGAGCTGTGTGCGCTCTGGAAGGTTCTGGAAATCCAGCACTGAGGGGGATCCTGGCTCTCAAGGGCTTCCATGCTGGATGGGAGGAGACAGGCACAAGCACGTGGCTCATCAGTCGTGGGAAACACCAGAGTCTCTGTGCTCTGGGCCCTGCGGATGGACGAGGGGAGGGGAGCCCAGGGCTGAGGCTCTGGAGGGCAGGCCTCATCCACCAGCCTGTCCCGGCTGGGACTGAAGGTGGGCTCCAGGACAAGAAGGGTCGGGGGGGCTCTCTCCAAGGAGCCCCTGCACTGCCTCCTGGGCTGAGGTCAGGCACGGGCAGGGCGGTGGGGACAGCCCGGCATGGACAGGCCGCCATGGTGTTTGGGCCGTGGTCTGAAGGGTGAGTGGGTGTCAGGCCAAGCATCTGGGGTGGGGGAGCACCCTGGGGGGCAGGGGGCTTACAGGCTGTTGGAAGGGGCGTGGCACATTGGAGGGGGCAGCAGGGGCCCAGGGTGGGGCCCAGAGACCCAGGGGCGGCCAGTCCGGTGGGGAGTTTGGTCTTTGCTGGGAGGGCAGAGGCCGCCACCGTAGGAGCTCAAGGAAGCGTTTTCTGCAGACCACTGCTCCCGCTGTGGTCAGGGGGTTTGGGGCACTTCCTCCCGGCTGTCCCTCCAGGCCTGGCAGAGCTGCCAGAGGTGACAGGGGACGTGGAGAGAGGTGGGCCAGCTCCACTGTTACCCCCGCGGCCGACATGAGCGGTGCGGCCTGATGGGGGTCAATGACCTCCTACCTCTGGGGCTCAGGGATGGAGGGGGGGTTGAGGGGGCGGGTGTGCTGTGGGCAGATTGAGTGTGAGGGCGTTTGAACCGCCCAGGGCGTGTCTGGCAGGCCCTCACGGGGACATGGAAACGTCGTCAGAGCATTCACTAATTGAAGCCACAGGCACCCCGGATATTGGCTTTCAAAAGAGGGGCTGGAGTAGAGCCCCTGCTGTGGCTGCAGGTCAGCATCGCCAGGAGATTAAATTAAATCCGACGCTGGGCCCGGGCCAGGGGGGTCTGACAGTGTCAGTCTGGGGTCCAGCCTGGCCTTTGGGATGTCTACACTCCAGGCCAGGAAGCGAGGGCTCTGGGCCAGTTTCTGAACCTTCAGCAGCTCAGAGAAGGGCTGGAGGCGGGGTGGGGGAGCGCGGGCCTTCCTCTGGGGTCCCAGACCCTCAAGCAGCCTCCCCGGAGGGCCCATCCGGGCGATGCTCAGCCGCAAATCTTGAAAACGCAGGGAGAGGCATGGTTTTTGGTCAGACGCCGCCACCTGCTGGCCACCTGGGAGATTGCGTGCCACCCGTTGGCCCTGCTGGTTAATGCTCGTTCTCAGGCCCTACCGGACCCTGTCCACACAAGCCTCACCTCCTGTCCACAACAGGGAGAGCGGGGCACAGCGAGAAGCCTCCCTCTCTGACTTTGGAGGTGGGGGCTCCAGAGGCCAGCGCTTCACCAGAATCAGGTAAAAGACAAGGCACCCAAGCGTGGCTGCTGGACATAGACCCACTGGCTTCTTTGGGGGCCACGCCAGCCTTGGGGTGGAAGATGCCACCTTCCACAGTTGGGCATGAGAACCCTGCTCAACTTCCCACCACCTGTGCGGAGGGTATTCCTCATTCCTTATACAATTTCTGATGTTTCAACAGTTTCATTCCAGTCGTTACTGACAAGCAGCTTGTTTTACGTTAAGAAGTTCCATGGCCATTCCTGGGCTGAAAGAGGCCCAAAGAATATTGATTTCAAACCTCTTCGTGTTTTTATTGGTTTTGTTTTGCATCCCCACACTTGCTTTTGGGTTGTGATTTTTTTTCTGCGATATTTCCTAAGTGCAGAAGGCTAAACGCGGTCACGGCTCTTTGCTGTTTGGTGTGGACAGTTCCTCCGGGGTGAGGTCTCCGGGGGGAGGCCGAGGGCAGCAGGTTGGGGGAGCCAAGACAGCCTCGGGCCCCGCCAGGCAGGGAAGAGGCTCAGCAGACGCTCCTTTGGGGCTGCCTTGGTCCTGCGTCTCAGCTGAGACTCCGCCCCTGCCCCCATTGTTTCCATGGGTCTCTGGTGATGGAGCGCCAGTCCCGAGGCTCATTTTAGGGGCTTGTGTCTCCGTGTACCTCTCGCCAAGTGCCTCTGGGTAGCACTTGGTAATTGTCCTTTAAGTCCCCCGAGTTGCGCCTCAGAACCTCGGTTGGCCTCTGACCGTCCACAGTCTCCATGTCCCCCTGGGGGGAAGGTAAAGAAAGATGGCCCCCAATCCACTTACAAGAACCTGTTTTTGTTCAAGTTGTTTTTAGAAACCCCACAAAACCACCACCTCCTTCATTTGGACGGGACTTGACAGTTTACAAAGCCCTCCCTCCCCCCTCCCTTATTCCCCCCACCCCACTAGCGGACACCGTGCCAGGTTAGTCTAGGGTGATGAAAAGAAATTTTTAAAAAACCCCAGCTTTACTGAGATATAATTCGCGTACTATACGTTTCCCCCCACTTAAAGTTTAAGATTCAAGGTTTTTAGTTTATTAACAGTGTCCATCATGACAGTCTGTTCCAGGGCACGTTCTTCATCCCAAAAAGACCCGTATCCATTACCTATCACCCCCGTTCCTCCCTTTGCAGATGAAGCCCATGGCAACGAGCAGTCTGCTTTCTGTCTCTATGGATTTGCCTGCTTTGGACGTTGCGTGTAAATGGATTCGTACGCTATGTGGCCTTTTGTGACTGGCTTCTCTTGCTGAGCATGTTTCCCAGGTTCATCCACATTGCAGGACAGGAGGTTTCAATGCCATATGAGCTGCTGGCTCGTGGCCTCTGGGTGGGGTATGGAGGAGACAGTCCCCCGGTACTGACCGTCTCCCGAATGCTGCTCACGACTCTCACATCATGTCCCACCAACTGGAACTTCCGATCCCCGAAGAGGTAGTCCCTGCCGGGTGTTCGGGTGGGATGCATGGAATGCATCAGCCTGAATTTATCTCCCCAAACAGACTCCTTGGTTAGTGGCACAACGTTGACCTGGAGTAATAAAAAGAGAGCTACTGAGTCCGCATGAAAACTCGGGGAGGAAGCAGGAGGCCCCCATCGTTCTGGTGCAGGTGGCTTCAGCTCTGACCTTCCTTGCATGTTCTCTGCCCCCTTTTCTCCATCAGCACACAGATTCCTGGCTGACCTGATCTCCTTCCACTTAAGATGCCTGGTAGCTCCCAGTCACCAGCGGGATAGAGCCCTGCCCCTTGGGGCATTCCAGGTCCTTTACACATGCCCATCCCCACGCGTGAGCCACATCCCGTGTTGCCGCCGGCGCCAGCCAGGTGGGCTACACTGGCGCCAGTGATGTGGGATGTTTCTGGTTTCTGTACTTTGGCTTTGGCCATCTGCCCACCTGGAACACCCCTGCCCATTCCACAGGGCTGGACGCACCTCTCTTCCCGGAAGCCCTCCTGACACCCTCCCCCAGCTGGACAAGATATCCATCCACCGCGGTTCATTAGGAGCGACAAGCTTGGCCAAAAGGCTCGTGACATTCAATCAAGGCTCACGAACACTGCTTGATTCTCCAGGTTTAGACCCGGAGCCTTTAAATTCCTCTGAAACAGTGTTAGAAGATTTCCTCATAGGAAAGCTAGTCTAAATTTTGTAAATAAATCTCGGGTGAAATATCCAGATATATACTTCTTGGTTTTTCCTTTCTTGTTGATTTCTAATCTTATCTCATTGTGGTCAATGAACATGGCTCATATATAATAAGTGATGGGAATTTTATTGGGCATAGTTGAAATTTTATATATATATATTCAATCAAGCATACTGTGTTGTTCAAATCCTTTATATTCTTGTTGTGTGTGTGTGTATTTGTCTGATAGATGCTGAAAGAGCCGTGATAAAGTCTTTTACCATATTATTGAATATATCAGACAAAAATTGACAGATGGCGAGGAAAAACTGACAACCGCCCATAAAGCCCTTCTACTGGGTACTTTAAGATTCATCTGAAAAATTTGTTCCCCAAAGACATTAATATGGTTACTTATTTTCTTTGTTCAAACTTGGTTTAGACTCAGCATATGGTCAATCAAAAATTTTTATACACTTTTTTTTAAAAGAGTAGATTTATTTATTTATTTATTTATTTATTTAGGTTGTGCCGGGTATTAGTTGTGGCATGCGGACTCTCAGTTGTGGCGTGCATGTGGGATCTAGTTCCCCAACCAGGGATCGAACCCGGGCCCCCTGCATTGGGAGCTCAGAGTCTTACCCACTGGACCCCCAGGGAAGTCCCTAAAGAGTAGTTTTAAAGTTTACAGAAGAATGGATGGGAAAGTACAAAGTTCCCACATACCCCTTCCCCCACCCCACCCTCAGTGTCCCTTATTATTAACATTTTGCACTGGTTGCTACATTTGTTACAACTGGTGAACCAATAAATACATCATTATTACCTAAAATCCATAGTTTACATTACGGTTCACTCTTTGTGTTGTACTCTACGGGTTTTTACAAAGGTATAATGACATGTGTCCACCACACAGAATAGTTTCATGGCCCTAAAAATCTCCTGTTCCCCACTTCTTTGTCCCTCTCTCCCTCACCCCAAGCCTCTGTGACTATCTCATCTGCTCAATTTTTGTAAACTTTTTTGGGGAGTGTGGTGTTCTTTATAAATTAATTTGCTTGGGGGTTTCCCTGGTGGCACAGTGGTTAAGACTCCGTGCTCCCAATGCAGGGGGCCTGGGTTCGATCCCTGGTTGGGGAACTAGATCCCATATGCCGCAACTAAAAAACCCCACATGCCACAATGAAGATCCCGCGTGCCTCAACTAAGACCCGGCACAGCCAAAATAAATAAATATTAAACAAATTAATTTGATCAAATGTATTGAGTGCATTGTTAACAATGTCCATATACCTACAAATATCTGTCTATTTCTTCTGTTAGCTGTTGGCAATTGTGAGTAAAGTTGCTATAAACATCCGTGTGCTTTACAGCTGGTACCACAGAAACACGGAAGATCAGGAGACACTACTGGGAACGAGACACCATGCGTTGGACACATCTGAAGAAATGGGTAAGTTCCAAGAAACAGACAACCTACCAGCACTGAATTACGAAAAAACAGAAAATCTGAGCAAACCAATCACCAGTAAGGAGACTGAATCAGTAATTAAAAACCTCCCAACATAGAAGAGCCCAGGACCATGGTTTCTCTGGTGAATTTTACCAAACATTTAAAGAGGAATTAACACGACTTCTCAAAATCTCACAAAAACTTGAAGAGGAAGGAACACTTCCAAACTCATTTTACGAGGCCAGCATTGCGCTGATAACAAAGCCAGACAAGGACAGGAGAGAAGAAAGTCACAGGCCAGTACCCCTGATGGGAAATAAACAAAAGGCAGAGGTCTCCTGCAAGGCCCATGTCCCTCCCCCACCCCTGCTGGGTGGCCTCACCTGGTCCTGCCACCACCCTCCCAGTCCTCGCCCCTGTCAGCCCGCTTAGCTGTGCTGGGCCTCGCCTGCCCCCCCTAGAGAGTGACTTCCCAGCCCTCCCTGAGGTCCCCGAGGGGCCCTGGGCCCCTGCTGAGCACTTAATGGGTGTGGGTGTGAGTGGCGGGCTCTGCGTGGGCAGGGGGGCTGCCCAGGGGAGGTCTCGTGGTGCCGGCTAGGGGGCAGCTTGGGTGCCCAGGGCAAGACCCCTGCCCCCACCCAGCTCCTCTGACTGGGAGAGGGGGAGGAGGGCCGCCACTAAGGGGCCGTCTGCCTTCTGGCCTCCAGGGGGCAGCAAGCCCCTGGCTTTGTGTGGCCAAGTCCAGGGGAGTTTTGGGGATCCTGGTGTCCGAGTTTGGCCTTGGCTGCCCTTGGGCCAGACCGCAGGCCCTGGACCCTCTGGAGTAAGGGGGGTGTAGCCAGGAGGGCGGCCAGTGCTGGGCTCTGCACAGTGGCCCAGAAGGGGGGGACGGGTGCCTGCTGTCCCCACCTCTGACCCCCAGCCCCACTGTCCTGCTCTGGATGCAGCAGCCTCGGGTCAGGGTGAGCTCCGGAGCGGGTGCTGCGGACACCAGCAGCAGGTCTGGGCACACTGAGCTGGGAGGGCAGTGGAGCGGGCTGGGGGCGGGCGTTTGTGCGATGCCTGCCTGGGGCCGGAAGGGAGGTGGGTCCAGCCGCAGGGAGGGGCTGGAGTCGGAGTCAGGCACAGACGGACGGTGCTCAGGGCCCAGGCCCCAGAGGCAGGCTGCTGGCAGCCCACCCTGGACCCCCCACTCTGTCCTCACCTGTAAAATGGGTAAACCGAGGCCCAGCTGTGGCACCTGCCTCTCGGGCGCCGTGGGCTTAGGCGAGTCTGGGGAGGGTCCCATGTGTGCCACCTGCCCCGCGCACTGTGGCAGGTCAGCCCCGCTGGGATGACCGCCGTGTGGACCTGGCCGTCCAGGAGGCCCTTGCTCTTCCATGGGCCTCCTGAGTGGGAGGCCAACCATTTCCCCTTCCGCAAAGTGGGGTAGTGAGGCCGAGAGGTCGCCTGTAGAGACCGTGGATGTCAGTCTCCCACCCTGGGAGTCCCCCTCTCCTCGGGCCCTCAGCCTGGACGCACCACTTCTGAGCCCTGATGCGTGGTGCGTGTCCAGGTGTGGAGACCCGACACTGGGCTAGTGGTCCTGACAGTCCCGGGACATGCGTGCCCTGGGCGCTGTCCTGGCATCGGACGGCCCCCCCCCCAGATGTACAGTCCTGCGTCACCATCGGTCTGAGCTCCCTGCCCACAGCTGCGTGGGTGACTGGTGGCCACGGGCTGTGTCCTGGCTGCCATATTCGCATTAGACCCAGTGTGGATGCCTGGACGTGGGCCGTCGCTGGTCGGCGGTGCTGTGAGGAAAGTCCGTCTGTCCGTGCGTCCGTCCAGCTCTGGCCCGTGAGCCCCATCATCTGTGGAGTTTGGCGGGTGTCCCCTGGGGTCCTCTGCGGGCAGGGCTTCTTCTGATGAAGCACAGGGCAGTTTGTTTCAATGATGTTGAATTGTCTGTTTTCCATTTACTGAGGATCTTTTGGCGTCTTTGTGTTTATTTATGTCTTTTTCTCTTCAATGCTTTTTGGTTTTCAAAATCCACCTCTTCTACAAGTTTTGTTGGCTTGTGTTTGTCCCATCTCTTCTTGTTTCTTTTTCCCCTCTTTTTCTGCATCATTTTGGATTGAGTTTTCAAATGATTCCCTTTTTACCTTTACTGTTGGCTTCTGAGATTTTCCTCCGCATTTTACATCCTCAGTGGTTGATCCTTCACACTCGGCAGGTGTAGAATGCAAGTCTCCAAATGGCCACGTGTTCTTTAACCAGCCATGTGCCCGTCATGTATACATGACTGTATACATTTACCACCCTCAGCCTTTGTGCTACGACTGTCATACATTTTACCGCATCTACAGATGTTATAATCCCCACAGCACATTATTAATATTTTTACCTTCAACAGTCAGTTATCTTTGAAAAATCAAAAATGATTGTAACAGTTTTTCTATTTATCCACGTCTTTTCCACATCTGGCCCACTTTCCTCTTTTGTGTAGACCCATCCGATCACCTTCCTTCTGCCTGAAAAACTTTAATGTGTCTTGTGCGTGCCCCGGGGCTGAGTTTTTGTTCGTTGGTTTAGAAAAACTTCATTGCGAGGATATTTTTGCTGGATGGAACGGTTAGCTGGATAGATTTCCTTTTTCTGTCAGCACTTGCAATAAGTCACCTCTGAGTCTTCCAACTTGTGTGGTTCCACAAGAATCCTGCTCTAATTCAGACTTCTGTACCTCTCTATGTCATTTGTCTGTTTTCTTTGATGGCTTAAGAGTTTCCTTCCTCATTGGTTTTTGACAGTTTTGTTAGGCTTGTGGTGGTTTCTTATGTTTATTCTGCTTGGGGTTCATCAAGCTTCTTCAATCTCTGGATTTTCAACAGATTTGGAAAATTGACCATCACATTTTAGGGTCTATTTTTCTGTCCCTCCACCACCCTAATATTGCCCACATGCCACTGATATTCTGCTCTTTTTTTTTTTTTGGTCTTTTTCTCTTCTATGGGCTTCCTTTTGGATATTAATATTGCTATGTCTTCAAATTCACTTTTTTTTTTTCTTTGCAAAGTCTAATCTGCTGTTAATTCTGTCCATTCTGTTTTTTTGCTTCAGTTGTATTTTTCATCTCTGGAATTGACTTTGGGGTTTTAGAGGTCTTCTTCTCCCCATTACCTGGAACCCGGGACTTCTGAGGCTTTGATGTTTATTGAACAACGGAGGGGCAGGTTCTGCAGACACTGTGCTCCTTGCCAGGCACCAGCGACCTCTTTTCCTCCTGTTCTACAAAACGGTCAGCGTGGCCCGGGTCACACGGCCCTCAGGGGCAAAGCCCGAGCTTGTGCTGGCATCTGTCTGGCTACAGAACGGGATCAGGGGCACCCTGGGCTTGAAACCCCGGCTGGGAGGGTGCAGAGTCCTGGGCGGGGGTGCTGCACTCTCACCTGGGGGACTTGAGGCCCACCTGGCTCTGCCCCTCCCCCCGTCCCCATGTCCTGTGTCTCACGTGGGCGAGTTCTGGATGGCCACAGCTGTCTGCATCAGGGCCTCCAGCAGGTGTGAGGGGGGCCTGGATGGACGAGGGGTCTGCGAGGACACGGAGACCTGCATGCCTGGACCCTCTGAAGGCAGGAGGAGAGGAGCCGGTCTCCCCCGAACGTCCCCTTGCACACATCGCACACGGCCCAGGAGCCTGGCCTGGGCCCTGGCCTGAGCCCCGGAGCTGCCCTGGCTGCATCGCTCCCCGGCAGCCCTTCCGGCTGCAGCATCCGGGGGCCTGCGGTGTGTGTGGAGGCGTGATGCCTGCAGCAGCCCGGGGACCCTGGAGCCGTGTCAGTGGCTGATTCTTACTTCCATGGCTCCCACATTGTTGCACAAATGATTCTGGACTTGGTTAAGGTTAAATATTAATACATAGAAAATTTAAAAAGGAGATATTCAGCCCCCTAAACAATTACTTATGGCACAATTAAAAGCAAATGAATGGTGTTTGTTGGAGCAAGTTTGCTGGCTGGAGTCTTGGGGTCAGGAGGGAGATCGCCTGTGATGGGGGGCAGGGAGCCCGTATGGCCTGGCCCCCTGCTTCTTTAAGTAGGTGTTTGCCATTTACCACGGTGAGGCAGGTGGGAGTGGGTCCTTCTCCTCCTTCCAGACCCACAAACATGAGGCACAGCCTCTGACATGACCCTCCGCCCCTCCTCAGTTTCTGTGGGGGGTGGGAAGGGGGGGTCCAAGCATCAGAGTGTGAGCAGCATGGGGGTGCTGGGGTCCAGAGGTCTGTGTGTTGGGCACCGACTCAGCCAACACCTTAGCTTCCTGGTACTGCCTCTGTGACCGTCTGGCTTCTCTTTAAGTCACGACCTGCTGGAATCCAGTCACTTTTGATGGAAGGAATCCTGACTAATTCAAACTGGTTTAAGAAGAAAGGGACCTCTGGAGTTTTCAGCTATGTGAACCAAGGATGGCTTCAGGCACAGATGGATCTAGGTGCCCTGATGATGGCACGAGGACTCTTCCCCATCTCTCAGCTCGGCTTGTGGCTTGTTCTGTGCTGACTTTGCTCTCAGGCAGGTGGGCCCCCCCAGAGTGTCAGGAGCTGCAGGCTAACATCCTACCAGCTCAGCAGCCCCAGGGGAAGCAGGCGCTTCATTTCCCTTCTAGCGTCCGCTCTCTCGGCCTGAAAATTCTACCCAGAGTCTGGTTCCCTACTCTTGGTCCTTGTGGTTTGGGTGGCTGACCCTCCCCATCTCCAGGGATGGGCACGCAGCCATCAGAACCCGCCCCTCCACCTCCCACGTGAGACCCAGCTCCGTCTAGTCCGGCGAGTGCCAGCGCCTGGCCTATGCTGAGGCTGCCCAGCAAGCCCAGTCCCTAGAGCCGCCCCCAATCTAGATCGTCTACCTGTGGGTAGACCTGCAGACCCCCCAAGCCAGTCTGGAAAGCGGCAGGACCCAGGCCCAGGGGAGGGGAGTGGGAAGATGGGGAGTCACGTAGCTGGGCTGGTTCCAGGAAGGCTTCCTGGAGGAGGTTGCGTTGGGTGGTGTCCTGTTTGAGCAGAGGGCTGCTGTCCTGCTGGGAACTGGCCCGCGCTGGTGCCCTGAGCTGCCAGCCCTCTCCCCCTTCACTCTCCCTGGGGGCCAGAGCTGGGCAGACCCAGCCCTTTGGTCTTACCCCTCGGTCTTACCCCTCGGCTTGCACAGGGCCCTGCCCGCCCATCACTTCTGGTTCCCAGGGAGGCACAGTCTCCCCAGCCTCCTGCCTTTGTCAGGAGGACTTGGACTTGGGTCTGCTCGGCATCGGACTCAGCGCCATCCCTTTTGCCCCAGCCCAGCTGGCACTTGGGACTTTCCCGTTGTGCCTGCCCCTTCCCGGGTACATCCTAGTGAAAGGGACAGTGTCGCCCCATGTTCTGCTTAATTAAGGGGAATGGGCGGCAGGGAGGGAACGAGGGCTGTGTGCCCCGGAGGCGGCCGGAACCTTCCAACACGTGTCAACAGCAGAGTGCCCGCAGCCGTGGGTGCCGACCCGAAGGAGATGTGGCCAGATGCCCCCTGGCCGGGCTGGGACCAGCCCCACTACCGGCGTCCACGTTTGTGGCCCAGGTAGGCAGCTCACCATGCTGGCGCCACCTGGTGGGGACGGGAGACAGTTGCAGCTGACCTGGCCCCAAGTTTTGAAATTAGTGAAATGTGAGCGACTTTTAAAAACAGAGTGGGAGCTCAGAATTATTTCACATTTTCCACATAAAGTGAGACTCTAGAACAATGTGAAAATTAGAGATTTCAGCATAAAAATGTTAATTAGCAAAAAATGCCGCCACCCTACATACACGTGCACGTGCACACACACACACACACACACACAGCATCTCCTGATGAGATAGAAATGGCTTTGGGCCCATCGCTGTGGGGTCACTGATCCCTGGGAATGCACCCTGGGACCCGGGCTGTTGGAGCGCCAGCGGCAGTGTGGTGTCGGTGTCACTGGAGCCAAGCCCTGCCGTGAGCAGAGGTCGTGCTGATGCGTCCGCGACTCTGTCCACTTTCTCTCGGGGCCCCTTCATTTCCAGCAGTTTCTCTGAAGCCAGAGGAGCCCCTGGGGGGGGTCCTGCTGTGATTTCTCGAGTCGGATTGCTGATGGGAGGGGGTGATGGGGTGGAGGGTGGCATTTAGTCCATCATATTTCACATACTCCAAAGTTTTCTGTCCCATCGAGGGCTGAGCACAGCACAAAGTGAGGAGGAAAGTGGAGAGAAAAAGGACCCGAGTAAACAACTGAAGTATTTTGATGATGAAAACGGTCAACGTTGGAGAAAACATGGAATTCCTGAGAGCCCCAGACTCTCATGTCTGAGAAACCAGAATTCCTCCCAGTGCCAAGACAGTCCCCAGGCTGGTCAGAGGCTGGGGGTCTGGGGGCGGCCCTGCTGTGTCCACACGCGAGGCGGGCGTGATCTCACATCCACCCGCCACGACCAGGGCTCTGTGAGGATGAAAGCTCAGAATAGTGGGCGCTCAGCCGACCGAGGTGCCGACTCGCTCCTCAGCAGATGCTTGTGGCTGGGATTCAGGCCTCTTCGGAGGCTGTCGTTTCTGCATCCATCCCTGCTGTTCTCTGCCGCGTGCACACACGCTCACCGTGGGGCCCCGTGGCTCAGGAAGGGACGTGCTGGCCCTGTGGGCCTCGAAGGTGCTGGGCCGGCCGGGGGTCCTGGGAGGCAGGAGGAGCTGGGCGGGGGGCCCGGCCGCCGCCATCCCTGCAGCTTCTGAGTGGCACCAGGAGGGAGACCCAGGGAACCACGAAGGCCTGGTCTGCTGGACACCGGACCCCTCGGGAGCCGCGAGAGGAGGCCCTCCATCCGCACGGGGGTGGGGGGAGGGCTGCACGCGGCGAGGCAGTGACCATCAGCGCAGGGACCCCCGGTCTCTTCGGGCGCGTCCACCTCCACCAGGACCAGCCGGGGCCGCTGTCACAGAGTACACAGAGTGTGGTGGGGCTCACACGGCAGAAATCCATTCTCTCCTGGTTGTGGAGGCCAACATCGGAGGACAAGGTGTGGCAAAGCTGGTCCTTCCGGGTCTGAGGGTCTGGGCAACCATCTGTCCCGGCTCTCCCAGCCTCTGGTGGTGCTGGCCTTCCTCGGTGCAGCATGCAGGATCCTTAGCTGCGGCATGTGGGATCCTTAGTTACGGCATGTGGACTTCTTAGTTGAAGCATGTGGGATCTAGTCCCCTGACCAGGGATCAAACCCGGGCCCCCGGAATTGGGAGTGCGGAGTCTTAGCCACTGGACCTCCAGGGAAGTCCCTGTCCCTGTGGTTTCTTCTCTCGAATTCACCCGAGCCCCGCCTCGTTCACTCATTCCACATATGCCAGCCCCCTCCATCCCCCCTTCCACGTGTGCTGGCCCCTTGCTGGTCATCGGGGCTCAGATGCTGAGAGCAGTGGATGGCAGAGCCCGGGACCCCTGGGGTCCTCCCCTCGGGGATTAGCTGGCCTTGACCTGCCCCATCCCCAGAGCTGTCCCTCCTGGCGGCTGTGGCTTTCTGGGGGCTGGCAGGGCGAGGAGCCGCTGGCCTTCACTCCAGACACACCAGGAAGCCGGGAATGTGGTCGGCCTTTATCTCCCCCAACGGGGGACGCAGGACCAGCACAGAATGTATGCCCCCCAGCACAAAATGACAACGCAGGGCCCCTTGTTCAAAAGTTGAGTCCCAGACGGCAGCTACAGAGCATTAATCCATTAATATGTCTGAGCTTGGGACTTGGAGTGACTGCCCAGGTCCCTTGCCCCTGAGGCCAGGTTGGGGGTTCTGGCTAAACGGACTTAGCAGGGTTCTCGCCAGAACTGGACTCTATTAGGGGGGACTCAGAAGCCAGGGTGGAGGCCTCGTCCAAAAGGGAGCTCAGGAGGCCTGGTTAGAATTTGTCCAGGAGTTTCCGCCTGCAGCTGCCTCCCAAGCGGTGATGTCAGCGGAATCCATTTAATGCACAACAGGAAAGAGTCAGCCCCCCACACAGCCTGTGTCCCCAGAGTGTCCCCCCCAAGTGGAGCACAGCCGACCTCACAACCCTGGAGGGACGATGCCTGTTGGGGGCCCGGGATGCCGCTCCTTTGCCTCCGTCCTGCCTGCACCACACGGCTGGGGTTTCCTTTTTTTAAACAGCTTTATTGGAATATAACACACATTCTGTACATTTCATCCTGTAAAGTGTGCAATTTGCCGGCATTTAGCACATTCACAACGCTGTGCAATCATCGCCCCTATCTAACTCTGGCACGTCCTCATCACCCAAAAAGAAGTCCCTCCCCTGCCCCTGGCCGCCACTGACCACTTCTGCTGGTTTGGACATTTCATGGAGGTGGAATCGCACAATATGTGTGTTCTTGTGTCTGGACAACTTACCTTGTGAGCAGCCTCAACATTTTCACCTCAAACTAAACTAAATTGTTACTGAGTCCAAGGTCATACTTCTGGCCGCACGACAGGCCAATAAATCGAGAGACGAGTTGTTGGGACAAGGAGTAGTGACTTTATTCAGAAGCCAGCAGACGGAGAAGAGGGTGGACTCCTGTCCCAATGGACCATCTCGCCTGAGTTAGGATTCAGGCTCCTTTTACACTAAAAGGGGAGGGAGTAAAGTCAGACATTTCCTGATTCCGGTCAGCCTCCGGAGGGGATGTGTTAATTTCTTCCTTCCTGCGGCCATTCACAGGTGGGCCTGGGCAAGACGCTTCCTGGGAGCTAAACAAAGATATTTTAGCTGCATGCTCGTTACCTGGGAGGCAGGGTCCCCAGAGATGGGCCATTAAGTGTAATTTAAGCTTATAGGCAACATCCCTTTAGTGATGAACTTGTAACAGACCACAAAGGTTCTTCCCTGTCACAAACTTAGATGGGCCCAGACCTGTCCTCCATCCAGAGTCCCAGGCTCAGCACCTTATCAATGTGGTAATTTACCTGGCCACTCTTTGGCGATGTCGATGGACACCCTCATTTATTACGCCTTTTCCCCTTTCAGGCAGAAGAGTCATGTTGGGGGAAGGAAGTCAAGTTCTCCTGCTTCTCCTATAACTTCCTGACGCGAGTCTCTGCGGGTGGGCGCTCACCCCCTCCCCTTTTAACAGAGAGACAAAGAGGGTCCGGTGGCTGGTCCGCTGAGTGGAGATGGGTGGAGTTAATTCAGTGCCCTTGAATTGGGCGTACAGTCCGCAGGGGGTGCTGGCGGCCGGGGGGCGCGTCGGGCGGTGCCCAGTGACAGCACAGGTACCACTCTCCGGGGGCTCAGCCACCAGATTGCCCTAATGTGCCACGAGATTAAGGTGTGACGTTACCCGACAGTAGGATTCTCGTTTTTCTCCTCCCTCCTCTCCTGTGCTGAGTCCTCTGATGGGGAGGGGATTGGGCACTTCGCCCCTCCCTCCTTCCCAACGCTCTAGAACGTGAGAGCCGCCCTTGCATCTCCCACGGCCCTTCCCCCAGGATTTCTGTTCTGGGCGCCCCTGCTTCCAAGGGCCTCGGACACCTCCCAATGCTCAGATGTAGGCGCAACAGACGCAGGGACCTGGCAGGGCTGGCCGGGCCTGCGGGGGCTCCTTCCAACCTCGCCCTGGGGGGTGGTAGACCGGGAGACAGCCCCTCCCCTGCTTTTCCCCGAACAGGCCGTGCTCCCCCAGCTGCCCTGCGTGCAGCTCCAGGGAGCTGGGGTGCCCTCCTTTCAAAAATGACTTCTGTTTTAAGAAGCTCGACTCTCAGAATAAGTGGGGGAACCATGTTCCACAGAAGCAGCTGCCCTACTTGTGAGCGGGGAGGTGCTAGCAGAGCCCCGTGGAGACACAGGGCTGTTTCTCCGCCTGTGATGACTTCTGCCCTCCCTGGGGGAGGATCCAGACGCTTCAGACCCCCCAGGCCTTTCCCATCTTTTCCTGCAGTCCAAGCTCGAAGACGCGCCTGCACGCCCCACCTCCCCGCTGGGCGGGACCGCTGGGCCGCAGGGTGCGTTTAGGTCCCCCCACGAGCTCCACTGGACACGGCACCACCAAGGGCAGGTCCACGAGCTCAGTGTGTGGGGCTGCCCCCGGCCGGGGACAGGGACTGCCTGGGGGCACGTGTCCCTCCACAGGAGCCCCAGCCTGGGCTCCACTGGAGCCTCCATCCCGTGTGGTCTGCGCCCTCATTTGAGTTACTGACAGTTTTCTCTCTGGTCGTGCGGGGAGTGGGTCTGAGGCTGTCTGAGTGCAGAGGCGCAACAAGAAAAATAAATATTTCATGTTCTGTACCAGTGAGGGGAGGAAATAAATAGCTGCATCCTCATTTAAGTGCAGGCTTCCACAGAAGGGTTGGAGGGTCCCGCCTTCTGGTTTCTTGTTTTCTTAATCCTTTTAGGACAAAATCGCAAACTGCCAAGATACAGTCGTGCTGGGGGCAGAGTCGGGGCTGGAGACAGAGAACCAGGCCTCTCAGGGCCTGGGGGTTGTTTGCAGCAGGTGGAGGGGGCGCTGGACCAGAGGCCAGGTCTGGGCTGGCGTCCAGTGACTAGGCCTGGGACCCCCGATACCCTGTGTCTGCTGGGGCCCCGAAGCCACGTGACCTTTGCCAACGTTCAGTGCTCGACCGCCCACGGGCCATGCTCTGAGCAGGTGGTTCCCGCCTCCTGAGCATGTCGGGCATGTGGGCTCCTCAGCCTGGGCCAAGCCTCCAGCCTCAGGCTGCACAACTGCTCACTGACTGGTCATGTGATCCCGACCTAAAGAAAGAAGCTTCTAGAAGGTTCAGGCAGGGCCACTGCTCCCTGTCAAGTCACTAAGGCCACGTGCTTGTCCGGCCGAGTGACCCGGCATCCACCCTGAGCCCCGTCTCCTGTGTCCCCCGGGGTCACAGCTCCCGGAGGCCAGCAGGAATCCTATGGGCAGCTGCACGTGGGCAGCGTGAGCAGTGCTCGGAAGAAGCCGGGAGCTGGGCGGGTGGGGCCTGGCTGGTCGGGAGGCCGGGGATCCTGCAGGAGGTGACCCTGGAACTGGGCAGAGGGGTCAGGAGGGCAGACGGGCTCCCCACTCTAGCGCCAGGAGCCGAGCTTGGGTCCCTCCAGTTCCTTCTTTCCTCAGCTGGGCAGGTGATGCCCTTGCTGGGCTGGGGCGGATCTGAAGAATGAACCCCTCCATGTGGGGGACTCATGGCAGGTGCCCGGTGCACGTGCAGGTTCCACGGGTCGTCACAGAGACTCCAGGACGAGGGCCAGGGGTCAGACGTGAGGCCACCTCTCTTGGACCGCCACCCTCTCAGTAAACCGCACTTGGGGATCCCCTCATGGGCCACTCAGAGGTGCTGGGGGGCCGTGGAGCCCATGCAGGCCTCGGGGTGGGGGGACAAGGGCTGCTGAGGGGTTCGGGTTTGCTTCTGGGCAGCTGGTCTGAGCAGAGCGGCCAGGGGAGCCCAGAGCTGCCCTCATAGAGCCCATCCCAGCCAGATTCGTAGGGGTCCTGTGCCCCTGGGGAGGGTGGGACTGTGTGGCAGCCCTTCCCAGGCCCCCGGTGGCTCCTGGGCCACCCGCATGGAGTGGCCAGGGCACACGAGGTGGTCAGGGCGGCTGGCGGGGCTTCCGGGGCTCAGGCTGGGACCTGGGGGGGCTCCGCACGCCTGAGCCTGGGGCGCTGTCCCCGTCCACGGAAAGGAGCCAGAAGCCCGCCGCACGGCTGCTGGGGGGCGAGGACGGAATCCCCGTCTCCGTGGAAGCTGCCCGTTAGCGCGTCTCTCTGGACCGGTCAGGCCGACACAGCACCCACATCTCCGGGTCCACCTCTCCTCCACCCTCCGGGGAGGAGCCCAGGGTCATCCTTTTGGGATGCAGGATCGGGAGTAAACGAGGAGGGAAACCCACAGAAAGGAGGTGCCGATGGGATTTCAGACACTGTGTGCACCCGTGTGCATGGCGAACACATGTGTGCGTGTGCAGGCACGTGCCCCCGTGTGCGGCAGTGCGCGTGCGTTTGTACGCGTGTGTTCGAGTGTGTGACACGTGGTTTCTCACGCCCCAGGGGCCTCGTCTTCCTGCACCGCTGGCCTCCTGCTCCCGACCCCTCCCACAGTGTGGGTGACACCCATCCTCGTGGGGACCAGGCCCGCCTCGCGGGCTGTGACATGGTGGTGATGGGGCCCTGGGTCCAATGCTCTGCTGGAATCCTGAAATTCTTAATAATTTTATCTTTGAACTTGGGCTTCGTAAGTGACGGTGGCCGGGACAATGGGCGAGCCTGTCATTTCTCAGCCATTCCTTCGTTCACGTGGAGGGTTCAGGATGCTTGGGGCCCGCGGGCGTGGGGTCCCGCGAGATGGAGGCGAGGAGGAGGCAGCTAGCGGTCCCGTCGCGGGGAGCACGCAGGCCACCCACGGCCCAAGGGCCACGCTTTCCTTCTGAACCAGAACTTGCGTCAGACGCAGAAGGGAAGCAAAGGTGGTCCGAGACACGGTGGCCAAAGCCGGTGGCCTCTTTCTTACTCCTGTCACTTCCCTGTTAGGCAGGCACTTATGCTGAAAGTGATGGTCTAGAAGGATCGGGAGAGAAGACAGGAAACCCGGAGTCCTTCACTGTGTCCCTCTGGACCCACCGGTGAGGGAGGGAGTGATGCTGGTGGAAGGTCGCGTAGCAAGATGTGAAACAAGACAAGCCGAGCGCGTGCGGTGTTCTCAGGGCTGTAAGAACAAAACACGCGTACGAGCCTCAAAGTACGGCCGTGCTTTTTGGTGGCTCTTACGCTTGCGCTCAAGATTGGCCTTGCACAGTTACGCTAGTACTTTGGCATTTAGTTCTTCTTCCCTTAGAACGACATTGAATAGTGAGTAAAAGTCACCCATGCGAGTCTAGAGAGAAGGCAAGAGGGAGGCTTGGTGTCTTCATGCCTCTCAGGGCTTCTCTTGCCTTTTGAATCAGACCTGTGCTTCACCTGGCACCGTGCAGATTTACCAGGTGAGGCAGGTAAACACGCCTCCTGTGTCTGGGGCTTCATTTTCCGCCCTCCCACCCCACGCCACCCACAGGCCTCTGTTGGGGGTGACCGGGGAGCCGGTATCAGCATCCGCGGGGCTCTCCCTGCACAGCGGGCCCTGAGCCGTTGCCCGTCACCCGCATCACGCCCTCTGAGGCTGCGGGCGGGCGGGCGGGCATGGCACGGTTCCTGGCATCCCAAGGAGGAGGAATTCTGTCGCCAGTGTACAGTCCTTCCCTCCTCTCCGAGGAGGACTGCTGAGGGGCAGCTGCTGGCCGGGCTGGGGAGGGGCCGCCGGGCCCGAGCTTCCCGGTCCGCGCCCCTTCCGGGAGGTGGGGACACCTGCTCTTCTTCCCTCTCTCATCATTCTCGTCTGCCGGTCCCCGGACTCAGGCAGGCCGGGCGTCAGGAAGAGGGAGGGGGCATCTGGGGGGCCACAGGCTCATGGGAAGCACACAGCTGGGGACGCCCGGCTCCCGACCCGGAGAGCAGGCCCTGCAGTGGGTGGGCACTGCTCCCCATCCCTCTGTCCTGCGGGGAGGGCCGCGTCTCTGCTGGACTTCACTGGGGGCCTCGACTCCTGGGCCCCCGGGGGGCTGTGGGGACAGTCCCAGTTTCAGACTGCAAAGGACGGCTAAGTAATCAGACGCCCGATCGGAAGATGTCACGTTATTATTTATGAAGCGTTTAATAACTTCAGCACAATTGTCACAGGCACTGGGGTGGGAAGTGCAGGCGTGGTTTTAAATCATAGTTTGAATTTGGCCATCGGCCAAAAAGAAACACTCCTCCCCCAGCCCCACCTCTCAGTGGGTGGGCAGCCGGTGGGAGTGGGGAGGCTGGGCCGGCAGTGCCCCTGTGGCTGGTCAGCAGCTCAACCGGGTCCCAGGCTCCAGCCGTCCTGCAGCCGGAGCCAATTACGGCCACATCTGGCCCTTCCTGCATCTCCGCCACGCGTCCCCCCGCGGGGGCTTGGGGTTAGGTGACACACCTTCAGACCCAGGAGGCAGCTGTGCACGCTGTCGGGACAGAGGCCATTGCTGTGCGTGAACTCAGTAAACTCAAGGAGGCACAAACAAACTCAGAAGTGAAACCCTAAAACAAGGAGAGTGGGGTGTGGTCAGGGTAAAGCACAGGATTTTACGCAATTGAACATCTTTTGGTTTGAGAGTAGAATTCCATGATTAGACACGAAATGACAGCAGAGAAACAAAGCACGGCGAGGCTGGAAGAAGGCCAACGGCCCCAGCCCCCCACCAGAGCAGGGCCCTCGAGGGGCGGGCAAGGGCTGGACAGGTGCGCACACGCGGGCTCTCCAGGGGCGCTCGTGGGGTCAGGGGCCAGCGCGAGCAGGACACACACACGGCCACGTGGCCACGTGAAGCTGCTCACTGGACCCAGACCCGCTGGGACGTCAGCCCTGGCCCCTGGGAAGGGGCTCCTCTCGGCCAGAGCCTCCGCGGAAAGCAGCACAATGCGGGCTGTGGAGCTGGGGTCCCCTCGCCCCTCTCCTTGGTCCAAGGCCCGTCCCAGGCTTGGGGCTTCGTGGACAAGTGGACGGTCTGCATGGCAGCGACCACACAGGCTCTGCGCCCCGGCCAGGCCCTGCCCCTCTGGCCCCCCTCGCCGTGGGTGCCCCTGCTGCCGTCACCCCCGTCCTGTGAGGCGGCCGAGCTGTCTTCCTTCCGCTGCCCGTCTGTGCCTCCAAGTTCCTGGCTTCCAAAGGGACCTCGAAACGATAGCGTGCTCCCACGCTTCCGCCGGAGCTGGCGCCTTAGTCACACACCCGGGGAGGCTCCATCCTCCCAGCCGGACCCCGACTGCCCCGGGCGGCTCCACATATGCAAGTGGCGTTTGGGGGCTTCCTTTTGGGATGGATTAAGCGGCCGGGTCCCCCTTTATCATCTGAGCGTTCCTGGGGAGGGGTCTCCTCTGTCCCCAGTCCCCCTCCTCTTGTCCTTTGAGGGTTTTCATTGCCTGAAAGTCCATGAACAGGGAATTTTGCTGCCGGGGAGACAGAAGAGACCGCCGGAGATTTGGCCACGAAGTGGGAGCGTGAGCGAGAGAGGGGCGTGCGTGCCGGGCGCTCCGTCCAAGCTCCGGGAAGGGCTGTCCGCCAGCGCCCGCGGGTTCACGCTCACGGCACCTGCTGAGGCCATGGGGCCCCTGTGGCTCACCCAGGGGGCCTCTCTGTGGCGGGCGGCCCGGAAGTGGGGATGGAAGCTTAGGGTGGTGCGCGGCCCGTGGCTCTGCCTCAGGCAGAAGGACAGTGTCGCTCGGGAGCCGGCTTCTGGAGCTGGCCCAGCAGTGGTGCCCAGCCCGAGGGGCCTTCAGCCTTGGTCTCGGGTCCCTTTCTCCTTGTACTGCCGCATCCTAATGGCATCTGTGGGCGGGCAGCCGTGGGGCCCATCTTCACCTGCATTCAGTGAACAACGATACTGCCTCCCCACTCCAAAGGCAGAAGGGTCTTGGGCAAGTCACAGCTCACCGAGTGGGGCCCCCAGGCTGCTGCCGGGTCCACTGGAGCGGCGTGTCTGCTGGACGTCGGGTGCCGGCTCCTGCTGGCTCAGGGCGTTACAGAGGTGGGGCCCCCATACCCGGAGGACGGTTACGGTTCACTCGGGATGCGTGTGAAACACAGTGTTCACGAGCGTGCCGGCAGCTCCCTCGCGCACTGTCCGTGCTGCAGGCGGGCCGTGGGCTCTCGCCTCCCCTAGATGGGGGCTGTGCAGATGATGCACGCACGTCTGCAACCGGAGAGCCCGGGGAAAAACTGCAGTTTCTCCCCAAAGCCTGGGGCACAGTCACAGCGGAGCAGTGTCCCAAGTCCGCGGGAGCCGGTGCAGAGTCTGACCCCTAGAAACACAAGGAAGCAGTATCACACTCAGAGCTGACATCCAACCTGGACGGGGAATTCACCTGGAGAGAAACGAGGCCGCTCCACAGATCCTGTTTTCTTGAATATTTGGGGCCTAAATGTGCCGCATTAACCTAGAAACCAAATGCCTCTTCAAATAGCCGCACTGTCCAGAACACAGCCGGCTACCGCGCACGTCTGTCGCTGGGTGCATTTTCCGGGGAGGCTGGGATGAGGGGCAGGAGTACGGCTCCGATCTGCAGGGCAGGCGGGAGGCCTCGGGGTCGCCTGGTCTCAGACCCACACTGCTCTTCGGTTCCGCTGCGCTCCCAGCCTCCCCAGGGACAGGAGCGCTCAGTTTGCTGCGTGGACGGCTCTGTAGGCCTGTGTCCCTCTTAAACCCAGCAGCCCCACGGCCCTCCCGCAGGGGTGCTTCCAGCAGGGGTGGGGCCACCTCGAAGCACGCGTCACACCAAGCCCTGCTCCTTCCGCCCCAGACACGCAGAGGCTGCCAGGCCCTGACGCTGAGACAAGCGCCCGGGGACGAGGGACCCGGCGGGAAGGCGGAGGCCGGCCTGGCGCCGGGGGCACCTCCCAGGGCCGGCTCCGAGGTGCTCTGTGGTGCTGCGCGCACCGCTCTCTGAGGCAACTTCCACGAAGGTGACGCCGCTGGGCGTGTCTGAGGGCGGGGGAAGTTGTTTGCTAGCTTATCATCTTGCAGCTAATTATTTAATTACCCTAATTTAAAGTTTTACCGAATTTAGCATCAAAACAAAAATCTGTGATTGCAGCATCAGAAAGTAATAATATAATTAACTTATTTAGGGGTAACATATTAACTCAGTTGATTGCAAGGCATGATCCCAGAGGGGAATTGTGCCCGGGACGTGCAGGCAGGTGACAGGGACCCTGGGGCCTGGGAGCTGGAGGGCCTGGAGGGCTCATCGGCCAGGGTCCTGACCTCGTGGCTGCAGGAAGCCCCCCCCCCGCCCTCCAGAGCTGTGGCCTCGGCGGGCGTGAGCCTCACAGCCTCAGGATGTGTGCAGGTGCCCGCGATCATGCCCCATCGGGAGTGCCCTGGCCAGTAATGCAAACGCTCACGGATCTGGAGCCCTGCTTCTGCAGATGCTGGTGGGGCTCTGCACCGGCCATGTGCCAGCGTGCCATGCGGTTGGCTCCCTTCTCCCAGCTCTGGCAAGGGCACAGGAGGGCCGCCATCCGGGACAGCCTCGGCTGGCCCCTGTGTGCTCTCCAGCAGCTCCTCTAGGCCTGGTGCGTCTGCGAGGCTGCTTTATTCTCTGCTGTGTCTCTAGTGTCTAAAGACCCACCGACACACCATAGGGGCTCGAAAAATATTTGTGACAGAGTGAGTTCACCAACAAGTGACCAAACCAGCCAGATCCCACCAAGAGACAGGCCGTGGCCGGAGCACCGGGGGGCCGTGCGGAAAGGGGGCCAGGAGCGGGGGCAGGGAGGGTGTGAGGCTGCCAGTGCCCATGGATGCGGGGCAGAGCCCTGGAGGAGCCATGGGCTTCTGGGGCCCCTGACCCTCAGGAGAGGCTCAGCCAACAGCAGACAAGCAGGGAGGGATGGAAGCAAACACCTACCCCTCTTCCTCCTCCTGTTGGGCCCCATTGGCTAAGCCCACCCAGAAGCCAGAGTGCAGGCCCCTGCGATGTCCACGGAGGCTGGCCCCCCGGGACCCCAACCCACTGGGTGCTGCCATGGCCCCTATTCTGGGCTTATCGGGGACAGGCAGTGCATCCGTCAGCGTGGGCTCTCTTCCCGTGCCCTGGACCCCGAGAGGCGGGGGAGCCGGGAGGCCCAGGAGGGTGTCTCCCGCAGGGGGTGCTGGCCCCTCACCCCGCGGGGGCTCCACGGGTGGCTGCCGGGGACGCTCTGCGTCTTCTCTCACGTCCTGCCCTTTAACATTGTCGGCGATATTTTGAGTGCCTTTCAGACGCTTGGTCTAATTAATCAGAGGTTCTGAAAACAATCAGCGTTTCCGGTGGGTCTCCCTTGACACGGCCGCGGATGGTGCGAAGGCCAGGTGGGGCTGGTGGCCACGGCTGTGAAGAGACACTCGCGTCCCCGAGCGAGCTTGGGGAAATTAGGACATTTGGTGCTAGACTGGCTGCCTAATTAGATTGCCATCAACTCCGGGGGGACCTGCTGCGGCGGCATCTAATTTAAAGCAGCCTCACCCGCTTTGAGGCTGGGCCGTTCGCAGACAGACAGGGTTGTGCGGGGCCGTCCCAGGAGGGGCTCAGGTGCCCTCTGATCTCCAGGAGGCCGAAGGCCTGTCTGTCTGTCCACCCGCCCGCGTCCCCTCCCTGACCCCGTCACCTGGACTTTCTCGCCTCTGTCTGCCCCAGGGGCAGAGGGACGGCCACCTGGTTCAGCCGTCAGGGCAGGACGTCCTCATGACCTCAGGCCCAACCCGGGACACACTCATGTTTGTGATGTGTGCTGCTTAAAAAGCCGCTCGGCTGAAGAAATTGGGCGTTAGGCCTTTTCCAAATAAAGGCTTTAACTGCCCGAAAAAGGTGACTCTGACGAGGTGTCTGGAAGGGACAGGGAGAGCTCGCTGCGTTCGTGGTGTGTGGATGCCATCTCTCGGTGTCCTGAGCCCTGCAGGCGCCCTGGACCCTCCCCAGCACCTGTGTCTGGACGTGGCCGTGCTGGTCGTGGTTGCGCTGGACGCGGGCCCAACGGCCGCTCTCTGTCCGGTGCCGTGTTCATTTTTGCGCTCATGGCGTCAGTGTCCCCAGATGGGCCTGGCGCACAGCAGGCTTGCTGTAGGAAGACAGACGTGGTGGGTAAACGGCGAGGTGGGCGGGGGGCTGTCTGAGGGCGTGGGCGGAGAGCTGGGCCCCCGCAGGCCCTGCTCACAGGGTGGGGGGCGGGGCGTCTGCTGCTCCCTCTGCCTGGAACAAGGGCCCGATGGAGACGCGGGGTGTGGGGTCTTCTTCCTGGCCCAGTGTGGCCGGAGGAGAGTGCGGGGAGGGGTCTTGGGAAAGCACAGCCTCAGCCAGATCCCAGCGTGGCTCTGGGGCCGGAACGGCACCGGGTGGGGGGCTGGGCTTTGTGTCCCATCTCAGGGAGCCCTTGCCACCTGAGGCTGGCGGGTGACCCCGTAAGCATCCAGGCTCGTGGCCCCCTGGCCAGCTGGAACGGGCCCGCAGCCAGTCACTCATGCCCTCGATGGTGCTGGTGTGTGACGCTCTCTGCACCCAGCGTTCCTGCAGGCCCTCCCCTCCCCTCCCCTCCCCTCCCCTCCCAGGGGATGCACCTGCCTTTCCTTTACAAGGGCAGGACCCCCACCCTGGACTCTGCATCTCTCCAGACTTTCCCCCGGGACCTTCCCTGGCCCAGAGACCCGCCCTCGGGCCCCATGGCTTTTGCAAAGCCTGGAAGCTCCACTTCCTGGTGCTGGTCGCACCTCTCGTGGGAGAACGGGCTCCACAACGCTCCCTCCATCCACCTGCGGTCTGTGATCTGCGCTCTGTGATCTGCGGCCCAGGACGGACCAGGCTTCCGCGACCCTTCCTGGTGAAACGAAGGGGGATCTATTTTGTTTGTAAAAAGCTGATTATCATAGATAAATGTATCTAATTAGTCTCATTTGCTAACACACAGCCTTTAATTGTGCCTTGAATAATTATACATATCTGCATATGCAAATGAGCACCGTTATACCGATGTCAGTCTTTAACATGATTCCTCCAGAGACAAATAATTCTCTCTATTTCAGGAGAGAATATGATATATTAATTTACATAGACAAATAACTTTATTTAGAACCGGTCACTCTCCTGTTTGTCTACATAAAGTAATAACTGGAGCACGAGGAGACGTCTCATGTTGAAGAAACGTTTGGGGGATGCTGACCCTCAAGGGGGGGTCCCCGCGAGCCTCCACTCCAAGCTCAGCTGCCCACCCCCTGCTGGGTGACGGGTTGGGTATGATGACGGGGGTGCCTGAAGGCTGCAGCCTGGCCCAGTGCCTGCGGTGGGGGGCCGCCCCAGGGCTGTGAGCTGCATACTAATGGGGCTGCTGGCTGTGGGCCTGGGGTCCCGGCTTCCAACAGCCCCGCCGCCCACCCCCACCCAGGCCAGGGCAGCTGCCACCCTCCCCGAGGGATATGTGCACAGTGGCCTCAGCAAGAGCTGGGGCCCGGGGTGGGGTGAGGCCTCAGGGACCCCCTCTGTGTCAGGTCCCCCCAGCCTCTGCTTTTGGCCGAGCCCACTGACTTGGCAGGGGAGCCCCAAGTGCCTTCCAGGCTCATCAGGAGGGGATGTGGCCTGCAGAGCGTTCAGGGCAGTGGTCAGCGACAGTCCTGCCTGCCCACAGTGTCCCAAGCAGGGCCAGGCCTCTCCCTGCGCCCTTCCCCCTCCCTGGGCCTGGGCGGTCACATGGGCTTCGCGGGAGAGGCAGGGGTGAGGAATTTGGCTCCAGCAGAAGGAGGACAGCGCATTCATTCCCTGCTTTCCAGAAGGCCGCGCGGCCCCTCCCCCACCCTCCCGTTGCCATGGCAACCAGCTCTGTGCCGCCGACTGGAGCTGACACCGGCCCAATTCGCCGGTGGTCCCCTCCCTCTCCTGGCCCCGGCCCGGGGCTCAGTGGGCCTGTGTGGCCAGCAGAGGGCAGCGGCGGGCCAGCCATTCGGTGGGTGGGGGTCGGGGACCTGGCTGGAAGTAGACGCCCCGCACTTCAGGGTCTCCACGTCATCCCCAAAGTCTGGAGGCTGGAACCCCGGGGGAGTGGCAGGCGGGGGACAGCCACTAGCGGCACGTCCACACGTGGCCACGTGGTGTGTCCATCTCTGCAACTTGTGTGGCCCTCGCCCGGCTGGGGATCCGTCTTTGGTGGAGCTGGAGGGACGGGGTGTCCGGGCCACTTCCAGCCCAGCGCCTGGGGTGCTGCATCGCCCACGGCTCCGAGGGGAACCAGGCAGGCGTGGCCCCAGGAGGACCCTCACCCCCTCGCTCACTCATTTACACACTTGTCCACTCACTTGTTTAACACAGGGGCCAAGGAGGGGGGGCGGGAATAAGGTATCTTTTCCTCCCGGCTCAGACCTCGGCGGAAGCAGCGTCTGGCTGCTGGTCTGAGCTGGGACCCGCCCTGCAGCGGGCCGAGGGGCCCCCCTGTCCTCCAGGTGGGGGCACAGGGGCCTCACCTCCTCTTTTCCCTTTTTTGAAGTTTCCCTCCTCCCCTGCAGTTAGTCTGATATCGTAACTGCAAGTAACACAGAATATTCCCGTGACCTTTCCAATTCAAGGAATTCATCTGGTGGAGAACGAAAGAGAGGTGCAGAAGGGAGGGGATGCAGGTCCGTCTCTCCCAGTGAACTCCTCGCCAGGAGCCACGGCTGCAGCACCGTTAGGTCCTGCAAGGCTTTGTTAAGCTCCGTAAACCCAGCTGAGGTGCCGGCCTGGGGGACAACGGGTTAACTGTCCTCCTTCCTGGGGACCTGTGACTCAGAGACCCCCCCAGCCCTGCCCTGGGGATCTGGCGGGCCAGAGGGATCCTGAGGTGGATGCGGCTTCAGAAGGAGGGGCTCTGCCAGAGGAGAGAAGTGTCTGCGCCCCCAAGGAGGTGCCCGGCCAGCCACCACCTGCCCGGTGTGCTGTGCTCGAAAGCATGTACATACGTGTGTGTGCACCTGCTCACGTGTATGGATGCACACATGTGCACTCTGTGAGTGTTTTGTGCTGGGTGCACACATATGAGTGCCTGTGGTTTCGCTGTGCACGTGTGCGTCTCTGTGAGTGTACACACGTGTGCACATGTTATCATGCTCTGCATGAGCGGTTGCATGTGTGGGAGTGTGGGAGCCCGAGCTCTGTGGGTGCCTGCGTGTGCACCCTTGCAGGTGCATGTGCGTGTGAGTGTGACCTGGGGCCTGGCAACCGCTTCCCACGGTGCTTGCGGCCACATCCTCGGCGTGGATCCCAGCGTGGCCCCCAGCGTGGCCCCCAGAATGGAGGGTGACGGTGCCCCCCCAGTTGTTTGATTGCAGACACCTCCGTGTTCCTCCACCTCGGGGCCGCCACACTGTCACCGTCGTCCCTCCTCCCGGCAGCGGGCCCTGCAGGCTGGACCCACTCCAGCGACGCCAGAACCCTCAGAGGTGGAGACACGGAGGCTGCCTCACCACCTGCCCCTGGTTCTGCTCCTCTTCCTGTTAAGGGGGCCACGCGAGGGCCCCCGTCAGTGCTGCGGGGGTCAGCTAGGCTGGAGGGGGCCCGCAGCTGGCGTGGGGGGGTGGCTAGGCGCCCACTGCGGGGAAGGGCAGCCCCACGTGGAGGGGGGCGTCTCTCTCCTCCGAGGTGTTGGAGATGCCTGCCCCTCCAGTGGGCGGGCGAGTGCACACGTGGGAGGGAACCCGCCTCACTGTTCCGGCCCCTCTTTCTCTCCTTGGGGCCCTTGCTGTCAGCAGAGTGGATGACACTGCGGCCACCCTGACCTGGCCCTCGACTCCAGGTTTAAGGGTTGGGTTGGGGGCCGGGCGGCCGAGTGCTGGCTCTGTGGAGCCTCCGAATGTTCCCGACCTGATGGCGGCCGCGGCAGCGCGCGCACCTTCACCAGCCGGGGCGGCACTTCGCCGTCTGCCGCCCCGGGGCTCACTCGGCAGCACAGCCGGACCCCAGGCCAGGCCTGCAGCACCCGAGCCCCGCCCAGACAGGGGCCGAGTCTGTCACAGTGTCCTGGCTTGGGGGAAGCCTGGCCCCTGCACCTGTTAGGCAACTGTGTCCTTCGAGGGGGGTCCTGGCCCTAAGAGGGCTCAGTGGGTCATCTGAGGCCACAGAGGGTCCTGGGCAGGTGGCACAAAGGGGGGCGCTTTCCTGAGGGCACCTGGGGTGGGGTTGAAGCTTGGAAAGGCTTGGACAGAAGGCACTTCCTGAGGCTGGGAGAATTGACCTCTGCGTACATAACACAGCTGAGTAGGTGGCGGCCCAGTGCTGGAGGCCTGATCCGCCTCCTGCCTGCGGGACACTGGGTCTCCTCCGAGCCGCTCCTCTGAGCTCCGCGCAGGGAGAGCGAGTTCTCCCGGGGCCTCGTCTGCAGCTGAGTGCCTGACCACGACGTCCACGGCCACCAGCCGACTTCCCCCCGCGGAGCTCGTGTGGAACGCAGAGCCCTTCCCGGCTTTCTCGGGGGCTCCATTCTGGAATCCTCCATCCCTCCGGCAGCAGCAGGCTCTGCCCTCCCCCACCCCAGGTAAAGGTGAAGGGGGGGCGTCTCCTCCACCATCATGAGCATCTCTCCGCATCCACCCCCCTCGGGTCTCGGGCTCTTTGAGAAAGAGGAACCTGAGTGGCCGGTGGTGTGTCCTGGAGCAGGCGGGGGCCAGGTGAGAAGAGAGCTGGGCGGGAACCTTCTAACCTGAGCCCCAGCTGGCCACCGGCCCAGGTGGGGAGGTGCCTGCACCTTGGAGGCCCAGGCCCGGGTGTGTGGGGACAGGGGACAAGAGAGACTAAGAGAGAGATCCTGCTGAGGCTGCCGGGGGCCGGTGGGGACCCATCCTCGGGAGAGGGTGCGTGCGGTGGGGGGTCTGCTAGGTGGAGCCCTGCCCAGAAGCCGCACACCTGGGGGCTCCGCTGTGGGAGGACGCGCTCTGAGAGCTGAAGGCTGTGCCCGCGGCTTTGGCATCCTGACTCGTGGGACCCTGGCCCCCTTCGCATCAGCGCAGCAAACGTAGTTTGGACTGAGACGGGGCTGGGCATTCCCGTAGGGGTCAAGCGTCTGCAGGAGGGACCTCAGATCTCGAGGAAGACGCTGTTTGGGGCGGGGTGTGGGCGCGTCAGGCTTCCCGCCTTACGGGCCAGGTGACTCTGCTTCTGAGACAGGAACGTGGTGGCCAGCCCTGCAGAGCGGAGAGCATGGCTGGTGAGGGCAGGGCTGGAGGTCGCCGCGGCCGCACTCTGGGCAGGAAGCTTCTGGAAGCAGCAGGGGCAGGGCTGGTTTCAGGGGCTGCACCAGCCCAGCCCCAGGGTAGACCAGCACCTCTTGGGGAAGGCTTGCTCTCGGCTGCTGCATTGGCTTAAACCCACAGCGGCTTCCTGCAGGGATGGACAGAAATCCCAGGTAGCCCCTACGGTCCTGACAAGGAGACGTTTCCGTCGCATTTTCCATGTGGATTTCCTGCTGCCGAGGGGCTGGAGACACCGCCCGTGTGCTGTTCGTCTTGTCAAAACTAGCTCACGTGTGCCCTCAGCTCCCATTTTGGTTTTGCTAACAGAGAATATGAGAAACGGTTTTCCATACTTACTTTCATGTGGTTTCCCCAAACGTGGGGCTGCCTGAGGCATCTCTCTGCCAGGTGCTGTCCGGAAACAGCTTCTGGATCAGATTTGGTTTTAAAAAATGCACCCCACGGCCTCTGTTCTCTGCTCCAGGTATCTGTGACGTCCACCTAATCAAGCTGGACCACGTCTCCGACAGTTACAAGGGGAGACACAAGCAACGCGGGAGAATGAAAACAGTCCTTCAGAAAGAACATTTCAAGGGCATGCAGTGTAGCTAATTTCGTGGAAAATTAACCTGCAAAAGAGATTACAAGTCCAAGTCAGCCCCCAGACCTCAAGGATCTGCGGAAGGAGGGACGGGCCCCTCGCAGGCTCCAGGCCCAGCGGGACCGAGGGCTGGCGAAGGGGGCAGGAGCTTCGGAGCCTGACCCACATTTCGGCCCATCTTTGGCACAGATGAGGCCCCTTCCTGCCGTCGGGAGGCGTGTCCACCCACGGCCGGCTGTTTGCTGCCGGTCAGGGCACTGCCCCACCGCCCCTGCGTGCGCTCGGCTCAGCCCCGGGAGGTGGCGCTGCTCTGGCCCCGGCTCCGGCCCCGTGAGTGCCATGCGCGTCTCTGGGGAGCTGTCTGATTGTCTCCGTTGTCCAGGATCAGCTGAGGCTGGTGTCGGCTCGAAGCAAAGACGGGAAAATGAGAATCTTTGTATCTTCTGCCAAGGCGTTGATTCTTCCCCAAACTGCCGGAACGGAAATAATTTTAGAAGCTATTGTTCATCACAAGGTCTGTTTTTCATGGTTAAAAGCAAGCCCTAAACAGTCGTCAGAGGATGTGAAAGTAACATGCCAACCCCCGGGGAGGATGGCGGGGGATGGACAGAAACGGAGACCTCAGGCAGAAGCGAGTGAGACAGCAGCCCCCAGGCCTCCAGCAGCTCCTCCCACCATGGCCGTATGCCCTGGGCGTTCGGTTTGGGGCCTGGCGGGCAGGGACGCCTGCAAACCCCCTGGGCTGCTGGGCGGTGGGCTGGGCTGCCCTTGTCCTGACCACCCGCAAGGTTGGACACAGGGTCCCTCTTGACGGCTGGGCCGGGCGCAGCTGCTTCCCTGCTCTGGTCCTGCGCATCCAAGCGCTTCTCTTGGTGGCTGGGTTTTGTCCAGGCTGGAGGTGCGCCATGCGACTCTGGGATTAGGGTGTGGTGGTTCCCCCAGACCTCGGGCTCCGTCACAGGCTGTGGCCGGGTCAGGTTTACCCACTGTCTCCCACGTGCCTTGCAACGAGTGCCACCTGCTGATGGGCACACAACGCCAGGCGGCGTCCTCCTCACCCCTGCAGTGGATGCCTGAGGCGGATTTTTTTTCCTCAAAAAGTCCCTGGCTTCTCTTCCTCGCTGGGTAATACATTTTGGGAGAATCTGACGAGATTAAAGCAGCTTTGCTCCCACGTGCTGGGCTGGGGAGAGGTCCCCTGGAGAGGCAAAGCACCTTAGCCTTCACAAGGACCAGCCACATTCACAGGGCTGCCCCCGAGGTGGTTGGCCCTGGGTGGCGCCTGGACAGGAACTGTCTCGGACCTCAGACCTCTGGGTGCTGGTGCGAGGGTCTACACCGGGCAAGAGGAGTGCCATCTCACTGTTTTTCTGCTGCTGGTGGGTGGTTGGTTCTCTGGAGAAGGGGCTCCAGTCCAGACCTTCCTGGGGCCCGAGACCCGCTCTCCGGGGCTGTTAGGCTCTCATAGCCCTTTAGGTGGCCGTGTCGGAAGCAGGCCTCCTCCTGGGGACCACGTGTGAGGAGGCCACAGGCCACAGAACACTCAGGAAGGGCTGGAACGGCCACCTCCTGGGTGCCTCTCTGTCCTCCCAGGTGGAAAGATGCCTGCTCTGCATCAAGGCCGTTTTCTGTTAATTTTTTTCTCAGGTTGGACAACGCGAAACGCTATTGTAAGTGTCGAACCAGGGGTGGAATCGTAACACGTGACACGCTCTGTCCCCCGGGTCACGTGCTCTTTCTCCTGCTGACTTGCCGTCAGTGTCCAGGCCGAGGTCCTTCCTTTGTCTCGGTTCTGGAACACAAGGGCCCTGCACGACCTGTGAGGGAGGGACAGCTTTGACCTGACGGTGCTGAGATCTTGTGGGCAAAACGTGATCACAAAATACAGAATTTAAGGTTTCCAGGGTTTGTTTGAGACGTAAATAAATAGCAGTTTGGTTTTGCTGTCAGGGAAGGCCCTGCAGATCCAGAGTGGGGCTGACACAGCATGTGGTCAGAGGCGCATCTGCGGGGGCAGGGCCACCAAGGGGCAACGGGAGGTGCTCCCTCCTGGAGCCTGAGTGAGCGGGCTTGCCCTCTGGGCGGGACCGTCCACCGGCCCTGGCCCCACCTGCCCGTCAGACAGGCGTGAATAAGCGGCCCCTCTCACGGGAGCACGTGTCCAGTTGGAACCCAAGGCAGCTGCTCTGCTCAGAGGAGGCTTACCTCCTCTCCTCGGGGGAGGGCGGCAGCTCTGAGCAGGGGACCAGGCAGGGCTCCCAGGACAGCGGCAGTGGGTCTGCTCGGAGGTGGGGGAGCGTGACTCTCAGGGACAGCGGGGACCCCGGAGTGTTGACCACCTCCTGCTCCTGGGCTCCAGTCTGGAGATCCCGGGGCAGGTCGGGGGGGCAACAGCTCCGCTCACGCTGAAGCCCCAGAGCCTGATGCCACTTCCCGACTTTCATCACCGCTGCTCTCTCGTTCACTCAGTCATTCATTTGTTCACTCAGTCATTCATTCGCTCCCTCATTCATTCATTCAGTCAGTCATTCATTGATTCATTCATTCATTCACTCAATCATTCGCTCCCTCAGTCATTCATTCACTCATTCACTCAGTCATTCATTGATTCAGTCATTCATTCACTCACTCATTCACTCCCTCAGTCATTCATTCACTCAGTCATTCACTCACTCATTCACTCCCTCGTTCACTCCCTCCCTCCCTCCTTGAACAGCCTGGCCTGAGGTTTGGGTGGGTGGGTGGGTGGGACGGATGTGGGGTGCAGGCCTCCCAGCCCTCTGAAGCCCTGATCAGCACTCTTGACCACCTGGGGGCAGCTCGCTGGAGGTGCGTGTGAGCTGGGCGGGGGCAGTGTCTGCACGGGCCGGGGGCAGAGGCGGGAGGCCGGGTCTGGTGCTGACGCACGGTCCTCCCTGCCGCCCCCTTCCTGCACCCCCGGTCCCCCACTCCATGCAGAGTGAGGGCAGCTCTCATGTCCACAGACAGGAGTGGGGGCTGCAGACCTCAGACAAAGATGCAACAAAGACGCATTCACAGGCGGGCGGGTGGGCGACAGCCCCACTCTCCCTCCTCTGCAGCTCCCCTGCCCCCCACCTCCCTCCCGGTGCTGAGGAGGGGAAAGGGCAGGGAGGGACCCACCGTGGCCAGGACAACAGGCACATGCCCTGCTCCCAGGGTCTGGGCCCCAGGCCCCGCCCCACTGAAACCATCTTCTTTCCTGGAGCCCAGAGGCACTTAGGCCTCCTGGGGTGGGCAGCGTGGGAAGAAAAGCAAAACGGAACATTTCCACAGAAATAGCAAGCCAGGGCGAGGCAGACACACTCACACGGTAGAGCTGGGTCTTTAACCCTCTCCTGCCCCAGAGGGATCTGCATACCCCTTCCCTCCTGGGGAGTATTAAGGGCCTTTCCCAGGGAAAAGGGGGTTTTTAGAGGTCAGGAAGCAGGGACCACCATCCTGGGGTGGGGAGACATGGGACCCTGGAGGTCCGGCACTCGTGTAGCTGAGAGCAGGCCGAGGGAGGGAAGGAGGAGGCCCCATGCGCAGTTCAGAAGGACACGGGAGGGGGGTGTGCACCCGTCATGATTCCTTCTTTCTGGAGAGAGCAGGCGTTTGAGCCGACTTCTTTGGAAGGTGAGCAAGGGAGGCGGGGCCACTCCAGGCAGAGGCCCCAGACCCCTGGGCCCACCTTCCTGGGGCTGTTCCCTCAAACCCAGCCTCACCTGCCCGGCGGCCCTGTTGCTGGGCCCGGCCCAGGACCGCAGAGTGGCAGAGAAGCCAGCCTGCCGGTCCCCCCAGCTGCACGTGGAGCGCTGCTGCGGGTCCTGATGAGGGAGCGGAGAGAGCCTCGCCCACGGCTGGGATGGGGCGGGGGCGCTGCGTCTCTGATCTCTGGTCACAGAGCCGGCTGAGCCGTATTTGGACGTAACCGTCAGGATTCATAAAACAGAAAGGTTGGGAGCTTGGCTGCCCAGGCGTGATGGATCGCAGGGCGCAGAAACGGCAGCAGTATAGCACGGAGGAAGCCTGAGGGCTCAGCCACCACCACGAGGGCGTCACCCCGTCCGGCTCACAGTGTGGAGCCAGCACCGTGCGAGAGGCCGGGTCTGGACGGAGGGCTAGGCCCCCTGCCACTGGTGGAGCTGCCTTTCACTGCTGGCAGCTCTGGGGGCGCTGGGACCGGCCCCCCCGCATCCGCACCCAGCTTCTAAGGGCAGCTGGGTCTGGCCTGTTCAGGAGCTCTGGGCTTTGAAAACCTGCTGGTTAAAGGCCAGTTAAAATGCCGGGCTGGGAGGGGCTCCTGCTGCCCCAAGGGAGCTGAGCTGTCATCATGCGTCGGGGGCACGTGTCAGAGCCCCATGGAGGACAGCCAGCTCGCAGGACAAGACGCGTCCTTGCCCGGCTGTTGGCAGGGCGACTGCAGCCACCCTGCCTTGCCTCCCATTGGAGAGGGCTGGGCCCTGTGCCCGCCAGTCCCTGGGGTGTCCAGGGTGCCTGGCCCACTGTCTACGGTGCTGGGACCCGGCCAGGACTGGCTCTGGGCCTGGAGGCACTCTCCAAGGTGCTGAAGACACTATGTTCCAGCCTCCGAGAGTTTCGAGTGGCTTTAAGAAACACCAGCTCCACTGGGCCTAACTTCAACACGTCTGAGTTATGGTTCTGCCTGCACATCTCTGGGAACGTAAGTCTTTTTATTAACCTTGGTCAGACCTTGAGCCGACCTGCCACATTCCTTGATCCTATCCCTCCTTCCCTGCCCCTCTCTTCCCTCCCTCCTCCCCTTCCTTCCTCCCTCTTCACAGCAATTCCCCAAAGGACAGAGAAGGACACCCTTCCTCTACTTGGTCCCCTGAGAAAATGATTTGGAAATGTCCAAATTTCTCCCAATCCTGAGAGTTGGGGTTCAGGCAGGTAGGCAGAGTGGAGGTACCCTGGGCACCGCTCCATGTAATCGCAACCTACAGACCTGAGAAGGAAGCCTGTGTTCTCTGGCCTATTGCTTGGTGCCGACCCTGAGTTTATGCTGAGATGCGGAGGCCCAGGAGGTAGGATATCCCCTCCATTCCCCATCACACTTAATGTAGCAGAATATTTAGCTGAATAACCATGTGCACGCTCTCCGAAACCTGCACAAGGCCATTTGTAGATGCCTGGAAATTCTTCCTCTTCTTCCAGGAAGCAAAGATCGGAGTCCACGTTGGTTAGAGTGGTTCCGCGATCTGGCGTTTGGTGCCGCATCTGATGAGCACGTGTCCGGTACCTGTCACGGCATTCATCCCCGGTCCTCGCCACTGAGGGGGGACAGACGCAGTGTGGGGAGGTGGGCCACAGGCTGCCTGGGTCTGAGTGTGGGCTGGGGGAAGGAAACAACCCAAGGCGGGGCACGCTACTGGGTGCAGGGGGCTGACAGCCAGACGAGGCTGGAAGGAGGGGGCAGCCCAGCATGGCCGGCAAGGGTGTGGGCCTGGACGCTTCCTGTCTGCGGGGGTATGCTGGCTCTGCCACGGAGGGGGCGACCCTGGAGAACTGAGAAGACTGCACAGCTTATTTTCGAACCGTTATCCATTTATCAGTTTTCCCATCTGTAAAATGGCTACATTGTCAGGGACCTGCTGCTGTGAGCTGGGCCCTGGGCCAGAGCTCCTGGCCCACCTCAGCGGGCAGCGTGGTCAAGGGCCCAGCGATGCCTGGGGCTGGAGAAAAGCACTGAGCCCCCACTGGCCAGCTCTCCCAGGGCGGCGACTAGCGACACTGTCCTCCCTTCTGTGCAGCCGAACCCACAATTCCCACCACGAATCTCAGCCAGTGCCTTCTCAAGGTCTCCCTCAGCCCCTTCCCCCTGCAGAACTCAAGTGCTGGGCGAGGGTGCATGGGAACCAGAGCTCCCTTCTTGAGGGAGGGGACAACATTCTGTCAGAAAAACAGAGGCTGGCCTGTCACCTTTCCAGCAGCAGGTGGGGAAGCTAGTGGGTGAGAGAGAGGCATGGCGTGGGCGTTCCTGTGGCGTTGCCCGAGGTGTGGGTTGGGGGCACAGCCGGGAAGTCTCTGGCTTCTCCCTGGGCCGGGGAGATAGATGAGCCCCCAGGATTTGGGCAAAGCTTTCATGTCGGTGCTGATGGAAGCAACAATGACAAAATACAAGACAAGCGAGATGGAATGTTCTATCAGAGTGGGTTCCTGGCCTCTATGAGCGCCCACGTACCAGGGGTCAGGACCCAGGGCCCCGCAGGAGTCGGAAATGTCAGCAGGGCAGTCCCTGAGTGTCTAGAATCTGGAAATGACACCAACTGGCCTGCTGCAAAGACGGGTCCTGAAACAACAAGGCGGGTGTTACTGAGCTCAGGGTGAAGCTCATATTTTCATACAGCAGTGCTTTTGACATGTTTCGATCTGGGTACTTTGATGTTGAGAGGCTGCAGCACACAAGTGCACACAGTAGGCGCCAAGCCCTGGGCTGGGCCCCATGGAGGGCTCCTAGGGGCTTCAGATTCCCCGTGTGGGCTGGTCAGCCAGGATGCTGGGCAGCCTGCTCTGCGTCCAAGCCCCCTCCACTGCCCCCTCCACTCCCTGCCCCCGAAGCGCCTCTTCCGCCACCCTCCCCCACTCCCTGTCCCCTCATTGCCCCTCCCCCACTCTCCTTCCCAGGTCTCCCATCTTGGCTGCTGCTGGGCGGGGGCACTCCTTGCCGAGGCTCTCATCCCTCCAGGTCCACCTTCCTCACATGCTGTCTCTGTCCAGCCCCAGGCCCTTCACAGTGATACAGGGCTGGACAGACGCCTAGGCTGGGAGGTCCCCTCACAGGAAAGGTAGGAAACAGCCAGAGCCCGGTTCAGCCTGAGTGAAACGGCGATCTGCCCCCAAGTCCCGTTTCCCTGTGGAATGATCCCGAGAAAGTGCTGGCTCTGAGCGAGGTCCATGCAGGTGGGTCTAGGGAAGCCGTGGGCGCTGGACCCCAGAACCCAAGGCGCTCACTTGTGCTGAGGCCCCGCCCACTCACCAGGCCCTCCCTGGCCCCGCCCTGCCTCCCAGGCCCCTCCCACCGAACCACACCCACCTCCCTGGCCCCACGCCTTCCCAATTCTGCGCACCCCTCCCCCACCGCAGCAGGGGTACTCACCCCCTTTATTCATCAGCACCCCCTGCAGGACGCTCCTTAGCAGGTGCAGCCTGAAGCCCCCATTGGCTGTTGGGCTGTCATATCTCACAGCCTTTGGGCAGTACAGATCCCCTAGACTGCTCCACTCTTGCTGCCATGTGTGCCCACTGTCCTGCCCTGGGCCATCACTCCGTCATTCCTGGGTGACATTCATCCCTAGAGCATTTCATCTAAGCCTCAAGGGGCCAGCGGGCACTTCTCCAGGGAGGCTGGGTTGGAGGTTGGTCCTGGACCCGCAGAGCAGTGGCCACTACACCCACTGACCCTGCGGGGTTGGTCTGGTGCCCACTGACACCCTCCCAGCCCCGGGCCGGCCGACTGGACCAGATGCGGTCTGGGATGGCACAAGCGCTCTGCCCAAGCAGGGCTGGGATGGGGTCCCGTCTGCCCTTCCAGCCTGGGCCCCACAAGGAGGGGTACGGGGGGGCCCACAAGGAGGGGTACGGGGGGCCCCACAAGGAGGGGTACGGGGGGGCCCACAAGGAGGGGTACGGGGGGCCCCACAAGGAGGGGTACGGGGAGGCCCCACAGGAGAGGGAGGGGCATTCCTGGGGAGCAGGGCCCCCGACCAGGGGGCAGGTGGGCATCAGAGCAGAAGCAAAGGCCTAAGCGAGGAGACTTGGGCTGGACGGGGGGAACGGAGCTGTGAGCCAGTGCAGGGCCTGCGGGGCGGGGGGAGGGACAGACGGTCACAGGAGGGACGGCGCTGGCGGGCAGCAGATGGGTACATTCCAGACCGTTCTTTTACTCAGCTCTCCTGGAGGCCAGGCCGAGCCCAGGACACCCAGCACAGGCAGCACCGAAGGGTCTCCACCAGGAGGGGCCCAGGGGCCTGGGAGGCTGTGAGACCCCAGGACTCAGGCCCACCATGTGGAGGTGGGGTGAGGGCGCTGACTCTGGCTCCCGATGCCTGTGTGTGTGTGTGTGTGTGTGTGTGTGTGTGTGTGTGTGCAGGTGTTGACGAGGGGCTCACACAGCGGCTGGAGGGACCTGTGCGAGGGTTGTGGGGGGCGGCTGGGGGCGGATGAGGCCCACAGTCGAGATGAGGTTGGTCTAGGGAAAAAGCATGGTCCCCAGTCACCCCGCCGCTCAGGGTTGGGGGATGTGAAGGCTGGTGTTGTCCTGTCCCCGCTCTCTGTCAGCAGGGAGGGGCATGGGCACCACCACGCCCCACAGAGGGAGGGGAGGGGGGCCCTGCCCAGGAGGGCTGCGATGGGGCGGAGACACCCACCCTGGGCTGGGCCTGAGGGTCACTGAGAGGAAGGGCAGCCTGATGCACCAAAATGCCTGACCCTACGATCCTTTCTACAAACTCATAAACCAAAGAGGTATTAATTCAGGTGCCGCAATTTCTCTGATAAACGTCAAAATATGTAAATATCGAACTCTTTCCCTTCAGCCACTAAAACAAATGGAAAACACATTTATTAGCATAGAGATGAGTTTAATCAAATCAGCCCGAGTACAAATTAGCCACAGGAAATGTAACGAGCTGGGAATTAATTAGCAGCATGATAATGGCGTTGCCCGCTGATCACCTCACGGCCACACACTCTCCCCGTGCTGCCACGAGGCTCCCCGGCAGCCGCTTTTTTCCTTTGCAAGAGGCTCCGAGAGCGGAGACCACCAGGTAGCCCCTCAGCCTCCTGGGAGGCAGGAGGAGAGGCGACGGCAGGGACGGGCATACGGGTGCCCCCGGGGGGCAGGTCTGCAAGATCTAGGGCGATGGGCCAGCTCTGTTTGGCTGCCCAGGGAACCACTTCCACTGGGGGCCCAGGGATGGGGGCCTGAGATCCTCGGACAGCACGGGGCAGTGGGGCTTCAGGGGTGCTCAGGAAGGGCCCCCCCCCAGGGCCAACTCCAAGACAGCCCTCTTGGAAAGTGCTGAAAGGGTCTGGCCCTGGGGTGGCTCAGGCACGGGGGCTGTCCTGCTTCCAGGGTGACCTCCTAGTAGAGAGGCCCCGGCAGCCCCAGGTCCTAGCTGAGTGGGGGGCTTGGTGGTGTGCAGTCCCCACCTGAACTGGGGGTGTCTTAGGGTCCCAAACGACCCCACCTGCATGTAACTCAGACCCCTGGTTTCCTGCAGGGAGGCCCCGAAACCAGCCACATGGTTTCTAGCAGGATGCAGAGGCGACATCTTGGGATGGTTTGCCCGTGTGTGGGGTTGTGGCTGACGTGTGAGGACACCCGTCTCAAACCAGAATTAAAGCCACTGTGTTACGTGTTTGCACCACGAGCAAAAGCAAAGTCGGCAGTTTTAAGTCAGAGGAACTGGAAGGCCAAATAAGGCCACAAACATTTTTGCTTTCACATTTCAAGACAAAGAAATTACGGACAAGAAGAAAAAACAACATGTACCCTGTGATAGTCCAAAATAAGACACTCTATCCTGTTTTTTTAAGAAAGTGTAAAACCTCGAGGCCACAACAAACCAACCCTCAAAGCCAAAGAGGAGATGATTCACCGTCTGCTTCTGAATGTCCAGCGGCTCCTTTTCAGAGCCGAGGTATTTAGAATGTTATTTGGGTCCTTGGATCTCTGGACGTCGGTCACATCCGCCAAACCAACTTCTTCATGTGCTGTTGATGATGGTAATATGATACAGAGAATAAAAATAGCCGCTAACATTCACTGAACACCTGCCACATGCCAGCAACTGGCCTGCACTCGCCCTAGAAATGTCTCAATTATCTGCTGCTGTGTAACAAACCACCCCACACGTAATGACTTAACAACGTAATGGCATCCAGGGGACACTTCTGCAGCCCGCTCACACCAGAATGAGACATCGGGCTCAGCCAGGGTGTCCCCGCCGCCAGCAGCCCCCGGGGGCCTGTGTGCAGCTGAGTCCCTCCTGCCTGAGGGTCAGGCTGGGGGTGGGGCGGGGAGGCGATGGCGAGTCATCAGGACTCATCAGGTGAGTCCTGCTCCTCCCCGACCACAGAAGTGGGGGAACTGACCCTTCCAGGGCCTGCGTTTGTGGGCTCACGGGGAGGGGGGAGGGGCCTCTGCGGCCCCCTCTACTGAGCCCCCCATCCCTCCCCAGAAGGCGGGGAGAAGTGACAGATGCTCCTCGTCTCTCTGTGGGGAAGATTCGTGACGGGGGGGCCCTGCTGTTTTCCGTGAGCCTCCTTCCAACCCCGGCTGTTTCACCAGAGGGCAGAAGAGGAATCTTTTTGATCAAAGCTGTGAAATGTGCGTTTCCAGGACCTGAAGGTCAAGCCCCAGCTGCATGTCTCTGCACCTCAGCGTCTTGCTGATGCCCACTGTCACCTCGTGTCTCTGGGGACGTCCAGGTAACAATGGCCGCGGCCCCCGACCGCACTGGCCGCAGGGCTAATGCCACCCGGGCAGATCCTTTTGCCAAGGATCTCCTCTTGGGGACAATGGAGAGGACTGATTGATACGAGAAGGCACCGAACACCGGTTAGCGGACTGATGAAGGAAGTCCACGCCTGCAGCGTCCAGAGCCAGGGCGGGGACCATCCACTCGGGCGGCAGAGCACAGAGATGCTTGTTCCACATTCACGCCCCCCGAACAACATCCACGTGGAATTCTCTCTATTTACAAAGTCCGAACAAGAATTTTTCTAGTGTCAGCTCTGCCGTGCAGCCAGGCTGCTGGACACCAGATGTGCTGTCCCCTGCCTGGTCCACAGCAGGGCAGGGCTGCAGGGGACGCTGCAATGCACTGGGTCGCCCCCAGGCCCGGGTGCCGCCCCCAGGCTGGTTGGTAACGTGGTGGGCACGACTCAGACCTGCAAGCTGCAAATTGCCCCATCAGGGGTGCACGCTGTCCCCAGTGGCTATCGGGGCCCAGGTTCATGTCCTGTTCCCACAGGCCTCTCACCCCAGGGGCGGGGGCTGATGGGGAAGCCATGCTCCACGCGGTGGACGCCCGAATCCTGCCCTTCTAGGCACAAAGCAGACACAGCCACTGCCTCTGGGAGCTCATGTAATGGCGAAGAGAAACAGACAGATGCAGACACCCCGAGTGGCCCCCAGGTGGGGACAGAGCAGAGAGGGCAGAGCTGGGAAGAGAGGGAGGGCCGCCACCCAGCGACATCAAGCTGAGAACTAAGGGCAGAAAGGAGTGAGTCACGCAGAGATTTGGGGGAAGAAAGTGCTCCTGGGAGGGGACCCGTGGGTGCCCTGGTCCCGAGGCAGGGCCAAGGGGGGGCACCGGGCAGAGACGGGACCAGGGAGGCGTCGGGCGGACCTTAGAACCTTGAGGAATTCGTTCCAAATTGACGGGAACCCACTGGAGGCCCCTGAGCAGAGCAGTGAGGTGGGCTGGTTTGGGGATAAAAAAAGGTCAGTTTGGCTACTTTCCTGAGTGTAGACTGAAGGCCGGAAGCCAGAGGAGAGGCGTGGCCACAGGCGAGGCTGGACCTGGGGGGGCCGGCGGGGCTGACGGTCTGGCAGGAGGTTCCCCCTGGTTGGAGAGATTTGCTGATGCTTGAGGTTCGGAGATGGGGAGCTGGGCTTCGACTGTGGGGCTTCAGATGCTACCGGATGTCCAGATGTGGCTCCAGGGACCCGTCCAGCCCCGGGTGTCCTGGCGGACCTGGCACTGGAGAAGGGGGCTTGAGGACTGGCCTGGGGCCGTCCAGGGTTTTTTGGGTCAGGGAAATGCGCAGGAGCTGGCCCAGGAGCTGGGAAGGGTGGGAGGGGCACTGAGGGGAGGGGGCCTCGGGGCTGCCGGCAGTTCCCAGCTGAGTCCCTTTCCCAGGGTTGACCCCCAGGGTCAGCCTGAGTCTGATGACTTGTCAGCGTGGAGGGATGGAGGCCCCGTCCCCAGCCTCAGCCGAGACAACCCTGAAGGCCGCCGGGCACCAGAGCTCCCCATGGGGTGCGGAGGCCTCTGTGTGGCTGCATGACACCCTGACTTCTCCCCTGCCCTATCCTGCCCCCCAGGGCGGTGCTAGGACCCCCCCTGAACTGGACGGAATGTAACCTTTTTGGAAATGGGGTCCTTGCAGATGTAATTAGTTAAGATGAGGTCGCCTGGAGCAGGTGGACCCTTCACCCCATGGCCGGTGTCCTTATGAGAAGAGGAGCGAGACACAGCGGGGGGGCCATGTGATGATGGATGCAGAGACAGGGTGACGCATCCGCAAGCCCAGGAGCCCCAGGAATGCAAGCACCGCTGGACACCGGGGGAGAGGCCGGGACGGGTCCCCCCGCAGAGCCTCTAGGCGGAGCCGACCCTGGACACGCTGGTCGCGGGCGTCGGGCCCCCAGAACCTGGAGAGAATTGAGCCTGTTATCTAAGCCCCGTCCGTCCATGGGGCCCCAGGAGACTGACGCCGCCCCAGTCACCCTCCTGCAGTGAAGCTCCGTCTCAGCACTGGGGCCAGGCCCGACCTGAGAGCAAAGGCAGACAGCCTCCCTGGGTTCACAGAAGAGGGGAGCAGAGAGGCAAGGGGCAGCCAGAGCGAGTCGGGGGGCACCCAGCACATGTGTGTCTTCCCGGGGTGACCGAGAGGAGGGGCTGCCGCCCCCAGGCACCAGCGGGCGACCTGGGCTCGTGCACTCGGCCACACGAGGGCTGAGGGCGACACAGATGCGCCATGGGAGCAGGTGTGCCCCTTCACCCCGACTCCTGGGCGGGACCCCCACCAGGAAGAGGCGGAGGTGTCACCTGTCCTTGACCTGCAGCTCCCAGTGCCCTGCCCTGAGTCCCTCCTCTGCTTGGCCCAGGAGGTCAGCTGGATCGTTGAGGACAGACCGGATGGAGGCCACAGGGAACGGAAGGGACGTGTCCATGCGGGTCTGTGCCCTCCCTCACCCCCAGCTGTCCATGGGCAAGGCTCCTCGAGTGGCCATCGTGGCTAAAGTTTGGGTTCTGGGCGAAGTCCACAGTGGGGGGCATCGCACTTCCACTCGGATCCCCCATCCCCAAGGCCACGTGCCCGCCACCCACCCTGGTTCCAGCAAGGGAGGAGGGACTTGCCTCCCACCCCTACCGCTCTGGGGCCCCTTTGCAGAAGACACTCGGATTCGGGAGGCTGGTGTCTTTCCCAGGGTCACCCCATCATCTCAGGGTCCCCAAGGTGACAGCAACATCACCTCCCCCAGCCCCTGCTCCCCTCTGCAACCCACCGCCCCTTAATTCCAAGAGATCGCTGACGCGTGAAAACCCTGCCCGGGAAGCAGGGCCGAGCTGACAGAGCAGAGGTGTGCAGAGCCTTGCTGGAAGCAGGTCATTTTGGCGGGGATGACCCCTTGCATCTACCGTCCAATTTTCCATGAAAATCTATTCAAATCAGCTCGCTGCTGTTCTCCCTTTGCTTTGCAAAAGCACATGTGATGAATCCGCTTCATTTGGTCTGGGCTGGGGCACGTCTTCCATCCCCGGCTCCCTCCCTCGGAGGCACCTCCCCAGAGGCCCCCCTGAGCCTCCTGGTCTCGGAGCAGCAGAGGGAGGGGGACCCGAGGTGGCCGCTGGAGGGGCCAGCAAGTCGGGGGTTGGATGTCAGACTGGCTCTCCTGTTGGCGAGTCCAGGGGCCTCCGAGGGGGCAGAGGACCTGGGGTCTGTGCTCAAGCCACGGCAGGTCCCCCACACCAGGCAGAACGTCCCCTGCTTCCCCTGCTCTCAGCTGTCAAAGACCCTTGGTGCCCGGGTTCCCACAGCCCCCGTGCCCAAGAGAGGGCAGAAGACCCCATCTCGGGTGACCCCTGTCCCCTGGGCTCTGCAGGCCCCAAAACTTCACCTTGCATTGCGACACCGCCACCGGGAGCTGGCGGATTCCACCAGCTAGAGACGCCCATTTCTTCCAAGCCAGGGATTTTATGACTCTGAGGGTTAGAAGCCGTTATACGGGCCCAGCCTGGAGCGCTCTCTCCTCTGACTTCATGGTGAGCTTCACTGATAAATGGTTTAAAACGTATGCTAATTGTATTTATTATATTCTTTCATTATCATATGTGTCATTAAGGGGGTGGTTCCCTGGAATCTCAGGGCCTTCCAGCCTCTCCCAGCCTCGTGGTGCGGCCTGTGTGTCCCTGTGGGTGTGTGTGTCTGTGTGTACCTGTACATGCGTGTACGTGTATAGCGTGTCCCTGTGTGTGTGTCTCTCTGTGTCCCTGTGTGTGTGTCTGCATGTATCTGTGTGTACCTAGATTTTGTGTTTGCATGTGTCTATGTGTGTGTGTGTGTTCCAGCTGCACGGAACAGCACCTGCCTTTTCACCTGCCTATGTGTCCACCTGGGCACTCGTGGGGATGGGACTGCCGTGGTCACTGAGCTTGGCCCCCCGGAAACAGAGGGGAAATGACCTGGCGACGGCTCAGCCTGTGCTTTATTCTGAGTCAGCTACAGCTGGGGCATTTACTCCTCAAGTTGGGTTTCAGACCATTTGAAACACAAGTCTGCTCAGCTGGAAGGGCTCCGAGAGGATGAATGTCCGTCACCGCCTTTGTTAAAAGGAGGAGGGTGGGGGCGTGTCCCGCGGAGACCGGGTCTCCAGGTGAGCGGAGAAGGAGGGCCGTCCCCCTGAGAGCCGCCCACTCCTCCCAGGATACTCGCTGGGTGGCGACGGCCAGGCCTCGCGTCCCCCCACCCGGGGCACAGGCCACCTTTGCTCACAGCCGCAGGCCCCTGGCAGGTGATTTTACCCCAGCCCCGCTTTCTCTTTAGAGCAGCCCCGCCCGGTCCAGGCTCGGAGAAGTCACGGGCTGCCCTGGGCTGATGAGGCCGGCAGCTCGAGGAGGAGCCCTGTGGGTCGGGCCGGTCCCGGGCTTCGGGGAGCTTGCCCAGAGAGCCCTGTTTATTTTCATTTATAGGGGGTCCGGGGTAGGGTCCGGGGCGCTATGCAGACCAGGGGCCGGGCAGCTAAAACGTGGGGTTGAAGTTCGAATGCAGACAAAAAGCAGGGTGAGCCCCGCGGTGTGGGTTTCGGTGAAGAGTGGAAGGACTGCGGCGGGGAGGGGTGTCCAGGGCAGCTGCGGCTTCCCTCTCTCAGGTAAAGCTCAGCACCTGCCTCACCTCAGTGACGGGTCACCGGGATGCCGTAGCTGAGGCTCTGGGGCGCAGGGGTGCGGCTGGAATGGAGGCCCCCCCAGCCCCGCCCACGGAGGGTCCCGGGCTGCCGCGCCCACGCAGCCCCCACCAAGAAGTGGCCGCACTGGCCTTCAGGTCGACTCAGACAGGGGCCGAGGCCCAGGCGCGCCTGGTGGCCGGCCGGCTGCTCATCGTCAAGGGCTGCGTCCGCAGGAGGTGAGGTCCCAGGCGGGCACGTGTGCACATCTCACAGAGAGCCCGGCCGGCTCTAAGACTCACACACAGCGGGCGTGGGGTCTTTCCAGTAGAGACCCCTGTGGGCAAAGGGCTGCCTTCACCAACGCCTTCTCTTCCTGGGAGGCGGCCGGCAGCGCCCCCTTCTCCCCGTTCCCACCGGCTGCACGTGGAGAAGGGGAACCGAGGAAGTGAGGCCTTTATTTCCAGGGTAGCGCCATCGCCCAGGTGAGCTGTGCTCCCCACGCCCTGGGGGGACCGTCCTGTCTGTGTGTCCACACCCGCTCGGGGACGGGAGTGAGGCACTGATTCTCAAGGTGGGAAAACCCGGCATGTTGCAAGGTCCCCGCGCCTGGGGCCACACCTTGGAGTCAGAAATGGTTTGCAAAGATGCACCTGGGCCTTCCAGGGTGGACCCAGCCAGAGCTTCCTGGCCCTGGGAGAAGCGAGCACTGACATGGCCTTGGAAGTCGCGCCTGCTCCCAGCCGGAGCGCACCCTGCAGCCCTGGACACAGGCGGGCGCACTCACTGCTCCCCGGCAGTTCCCGAGCTGACAGCGCTGGCCTCACCTGCACCTGAGAACAGCAAAGGTGGGGAGCCCCCAGAACATGCCCCGTCTGGGTCTCAGTTTCCTCGCCTACTCGAGGGGGTGGTCCCAGCCCCTTCCAAGGGAAACCCAGCTGGGGGAAATGGGGCACCGTTGTTCCCATTCCTGCAACGAAGCGTGTTTCTGGGATCGTGGGCTCCGGGTGTGAGTCTAACAGGTGGGGGAGAGACAGGAGGCTGGTGCCTGGAGGGACCGAGGGTAGCTGTCAGCCGGGCACCCCGAGAGCGACTCCCTGGGGACGGGCACATGGGCAACAGCCAGGCTGTAAACACCAGCAAACTCCATACAAGTAATTGATTAGTAACTATCATGTAATTGCAGGGTAATCACGTGGTTATTTTTGCTTTGTGAATTAAAGTGTTACTATGAGATTGGACCATTATGCAGGGTAATTATACACCGATTCACACGCTAACCAGGGGAACAATAGTCAGGTAATCCATAGGCTACGTGGTTACTGTACACACGTGGCGTTGTTGTTACCACGTCGTTATGCGTTAACGGGAGGAATGGCCATGCACACAAGTGTCCTTCCTATCACACCCCGTCTGGTGCACAGCCGGACCCCACGAGCAACGCTGGTGACCCTGGGGAGGCGCCCCCAGACTCGCACCAGAGGACTCAGCTTGGCTGGGCCAGTTTTCCAGGAAAGTTGTTCTCTTCCGGGTCCCCCGAGCTTTGGCCGAGGTGGCTGCTCTCCAGAGGCGACGGACAGAAAGGCAGGAACTGGGCAGGGAGCCGTGCCCCCGACCCCACTGTTCAGCTGGTGGCCCGGGGCCACTCCTCTCGCAGTGATGGCCTGATGGTGACCCAGCAGGTGACCTCTCTGTGTGCAGTCGCCCCACCCTAGTGCCCCGAGAAGGACGGGCACACAGCAGGCCGGTGTTCACTCTCCACTCACTCACGTTCCTCCTGCCCCAGACGCCCCCCCCGAGAGTAAATCCCCCCAATTCCTAAGCTGAAGCCCTAATGGGATGTGTTGGGAGGGGAACGTCTTTGGGAGGCAATGAGGTCCTGAGGGTGGAGGCCTCGTGAGGGGATTAGCGCCCTATAGGAAGAGGCACCAGGGCCCCGCTCTCTCCGCCGTGTGAGGACCCAGCGAGGTCAGCCATCCGTGAACCCGAACTCGGCCGGGCTGGCACCCTGACATCTGACCTCCAGCCCCAGAGGTGGGAGAACCTTCCAGCCCTCATCTGCGGCATTTTTGTTACCGCAGGCCGAGCTGGCTGAGACGGGCTTGGGGAGCTTTGCCCAAAGCTGGCACAGACCACCCCGGGGGTCCCAGGGGGTGTGTTCTGCTTGGAAGGGGGGCTGGGGCCTCCCAGATGAGTGCATGACCCTCCTCGGTCTCTCTGGCCTGACGACCCCACAGAGTAGGCGCTCCGTGGGGCTGTTACTGACCCACAGGCCCCAAAGAAGCTGAGCGAACTCTTACCCAAAGGCCCGGGTTCCGTGAGACCTGTGACACAGTGGCGACTGTTTCAATCCCCAGCGCCGCAGCACTTTGGCAGAATCCGCTCTGTGCCCTCTGCCGAGAAGGTCCTCACAGCTCCCTGCACCACCTGGGGAAATCCTTCCCTCATCCCTAGGAAGTTCCAGGCCGGCCCCCAGGGATTGCTCCCCCCTCCGCACCGGGTGTCTTTGCCCCCGTGCTGCTCGGCACCTGTTCTCTTTAAACTCACACCCCCTCCCCACTAACCTGGGCCTGCCGACCATCTGGCTGGCCTCGTGTCACCCCTCGGGGGGCCTCGGGTCTGCCCCCTGAAACCTGGGCGTGCTTGTGACTTTGATGCAAGGATAGCAAAGCCGTGGCCGTGGAGACAACGGGGGCGTTCTCTGTGGGTCCTGGTGGGAGGGCTCGGTGGTCCCACTGAAAGGAACTCTCGCCCCTCACAACCCCATCAAGGGGAGCCCAGCGCGGGGCCCACCCTCTGCTGCCCTGGGGGCCGTGCAGCCCCTCTAGCCGCCTCCCCAGCCGGTCCTTCTCCCTCTGCACCTCGGCCCCCCACCCAGAGGCCCCAGGCAGAGGCTCAGGGCGCCATCACACTCCCTCCTGTGTCCTCAGCAACGAGACCGCTGGTTAATTAAACTCCGAGCAGGCAGAGGTCGCGGCCGACCTGGGGTCACTCGGCACCGCAGCAGCTCAAAGACCCGTTTCGGAGCCGCACCCTGTAATTTAGTCGCAGTGAAAAGGACAAGAAGAAAAGGTCAGTATCGTTCTGAATTAGACTAACTGCTTCCTTTCTGTCGGGGACACCAGCGAGTGGCAGTTTAGCAGCGCGGGGGAAGGTCAGGCGTGTGGGCCCTGGGCCAGGTGGCGGAAGCGGCAGGGTTGGGGAACACGTGCACGTTGTCCACTCTGGCCTCCGGTACAAAGAAGCCCCCCTGGAGGCGTCGCAAACCTCACGGGAAGCCGCTGGGCGGCGGAGCTGGGGGAGGCGGAATCTCCGGGGCTGGTGTTGGGCAGGGAGGGGGCTCTGGGCTGGGAGGACTGGCGCCTGGAGGGACGGGGAGGTGACGTGCCGGTGGTGGGAGGGGGCATCCTCCCCCGGCCCCCCAGCAGTCGGGCTTGGGGGTCACCCTCGGAGCCACCAGGCGCGGTTTCCCGGCACCGTCGGGCTTCCTCCCGCTGTCTGCCCGGCCTCACTCTTCTTTATTCCTCGGTTTTCCCCTCTTTTTTGTCTCTTATTTTATGTTGAAATACCTGCCCTGAGAACAGGTCTCTTCTGGGGAGGAGAACCCAGCAGCCCCCAAGCGGGGCGCATCCTAGCAGGGAAGGCTAGTCCCTCGGGGGGCCCTGGGGCCCCCTGCCTTCCGGCCCCCCTGCCTTCCTGCCACTGGGGTCGGCGGGGTCGGGGTCCCCTTGGAGGCACGTGCGGCTCCCCGTGTACCGGCTGTGTCCTCTCACAGGGGGTCGTGTTTGGTGTCTCCTTTTCACGTCTCCAAAGCTCTTGCACTGCTAACGTAGCATGAATTCTGGGCCATCGTGGCGTTTGTGGGAATCCCCAAGGTCGTCCCTGCAGCAGGTTGAATGGCAGCCCCCCCACCCCCCGAAAAGGTATGAACACCTGGAACTGGGGAGCAGGACACTGTTTGGTAGAAGGTCTTTGCAGATGTAATCAGGGAGCTTGAGATGAGACCACCCTGGATGAGGGTGGCCCTGAACCCAAGGACAGGATCCTGAATAGAGGCGGGCAGAGGGACGGCTGAGTGAAGACGGAGACAGAGAGAGAGAGCCAGAGACAGAGACAGGGAGGGGGAGAGATAGGGAGAGCCACAGAGAGTCAGAGAGAGATGGAGAGACAGAGACAGAGAAATAAGCAGAGAGGGAGATACTGAGGACTGACAGGCCCCCGAGGGCGTCCTTGCAGAGAGGGGGGTGGACACCCTGCCAGGCGACTTCCTGCTCTGGTCGTTTCCTAGCTTTCCTCCCTGGACTTGGTTGGCCACAGCTTCAGCTGTGATCACGGGATCAGCCCCACTGGTCAACGCGCAGAGTTGGTTTCCAGAACATACGAGGTCCCGACAAGGCCAGCCTGGCTCCTGGACTCCCGCAGGGCACCTGGGCCCCAAGGTCCTGGTTCTTACCTTTCCGACCCACGGACAGGGCCAGCATCGAGGTTCCCTCGTCCTCTGCCCTCCGTTGTCCCCGGGGGCAGTGGCCTCCTTCACAGAGCAGGGTGCGGGGTAATTACGGGAGGAAAACTGGATTTTCCCTTAGATCGTGTGGACGGTAAGCGAGTGAACAGAGACGGCCGGCGGAGCAGGAGGGCGGTCGCACCTTTGCGAACGGTCAGCCCGACGGCCGCGGCCTTGGCGCAGGCTCCGCCTTCTCCCTCACAACGGGGACAGTTGGAAGGACGAAAAAAGAAAAAGGAAATTCAACATGCATTTTAAAGAACATGAAAAAACAAAACGGAGTCCTCTCATTATCTGTCGTGTTGTTATTCAATCGGGTGTGCAGTTTAAAAATAACTCTGCCTTTTACGGAAAAAGAATTAAAGATAATTTCTCACTGAACCTGGCACAGGAGGGAGAATTTAGGAAGACGTGGCTCCCTGAGAAAGGCTCCCTACACGGCACCCTCCAAAGCCACGTGACCGAGCGGGCTCCCAGGACAGTTTACGAAGGTCAGCGGCTGTGAGCAGCAGAGAAGGTGCTGGATGCACCAGCGGGGAACCGGGCACTTCCTCGGAACACCTGTGGGTAAGTGGGAGGGCATGCCGACAGGTCCGCTCACGGTCGTTGGGATGTCTTTCCAGTGCGGACACACAGAGTCCCGCAGGGATTCTGCGTGGGATATCCTGGAGCACACGTGTCCTTGCTGCCACACCCAGTGGCCCGGAGGAGGAAGCGGCCACTCTCCATCCTCCGTCTGTTCTCGGTGCCAGAGCAGCCCTGGGAATGGAGGCTGCGGGAGAGCTGGGGCGGGAAGGGCAACTTAATGACAGCCTTCGCTTCACAGTCACACTTAGGTTTGTTTCCGGAAATAAATCCGCGCTCAGTGCAGTAACAGCAAATTATGTTTTCTCAGTTTTCTGCTTTACTCTAAAGAGAACAGATCATTATCTGATCGCCTGGTTCCAAACAAATGGTCACAGGGGAGGGAGGCCAGTGGAGGGAGCTCAGAGGAGCGATAAAAGACACCGTTATGATCAGACCCGGGGTCCAGGGTGAGCCGAGGGGCCCTGCTGGCCAAAGGCTGTTAGTGGGGTGCAGAAATCGCCCCCGTGGTGCAGGGCGCCGTCTCAGGTCCCACCACGGCGGAGTTAAATTGATGCAGATGCTGGGAGCCATCAACCTGCCAGAAAGGATGAATGGGGGCCTGGGTGCCCAGCAGTCGTGTTTCCAAACTCATCCCTGCCCGCCGGTGCTGACCCGCTCGGGGCTCCTCCTCCTTTGCCTTGCCCAGGTGAGGGGCAAAGGGTGGATTCAGAGCCAGGTTTCTGGAGGGAAACCATCTCCCCATCACACATGTGAGTCTCTGAGCAATTGGACACAGAGCCTGGCGCACCTGCTTTTCAGAATCCATGCATTCACTAAGCCCCACGGGGACTGTCCACACCTCGCTGGTCCCGAGGGAGGCTGGAGGGTTACACCACAACCTGTTTCTCCAGCAACTGCATTCCCAGTAGCTACCCAGGAGAAATGACAACACATGTCCACACGGAAGCTTGTAGATGTGCATTCATAGCAGCCTTACTCCCAATAACCAAAATGGAAACAACCCAAAGGTCCATTAACGGATGAAGGATAAGCAAGATGTGGTCCATTCACGCAGTGGAACATGATTCAGCCGTAAAAAGGATGAAGCGCTGACACAGGCTACAACGTGAATGAGCCTCGAAAACAGGATGCTGATTTAAGGAAGCCAGACGCATACTGTAGGATCCCGTTGATGGGAAACGTCCAGAACAGGCACGTCTGGAGAGACAGGGACTGGATCAGCTCGCTTAGCGCTGGGGGAGGAGGGTGATCGCTAAAGAGTGCAGGTTTCCTTACTGGGGTGACGAAATGTTCTAAAGTCGACTGTGCTGATGGGTGCACAGCCCTGTGAATAGACTAGAAGCCACTGAACCATCCGCTTGAAATGGATGAATTACACGGTATGTGAATTATTATCTCGGTAAAGCTGTTGAAGAGGAAGGATTCAATCCTCTATAAAAGGACGAAAAGAAACTACAACCTCACCAGTTGTGGGGCTGCTGGGGGAGTCCTGGACCTGTGAGGGGCTCTGCACAGCACCGGGGGCTTGGGGTGAGCCCCCCTGAGGAGATCGGTCCCCTCGCTGGCCTGGAGGGGCTTTCGCTCTTATTAGGGGCTGGGCTCAGACTTCAGCCAGCATCCCTGGTCCCTCCCCTCCCCCCAAGGAGACCCCTGGCCCCTCCCCTCCCCCAAGGAGACCCCCTGGCCCCTCCTTCCCCCCAAGGAGACCCCCTGCCCCTCCCCTCCCCTCCCCCAAGGAGACCCCTGGCCCCTCCCCTCCCCCAAGGAGACCCCCTGGCCCCTCCTTCCCCCCAAGGAGACCCCCTGCCCCTCCCCTCCCCTCCCCCAAGGAGACCCCTGGCCCCTCCCCCTCCCCCAAGGAGACCCCTGGCCCCTCCCCTCCCCCCAAGGAGACCCCTATCGCCCCTCCCCCTCCCCCAAGAAGACACCTGGCCCTTTACTGGGGGGGCGGGCTTGGCGCCCTCCTCCTGGCAGCTTCCTCAGGTTTGGGGCTGACATCTGCTCCCTCCCATGAGACTGGCCTTGTAGCTCATCTTTCTGTGTCCAGCCCAGATGGAGGGAGGTGTTGCCCAAGCTGGATGGACGGACGCTGCCTGTGTGCGCACACCTTGGGCCACAGTGGGTGTTGGGGTGAGGCCAAGGACCCCCACATAGAGAGGGCAGTCAGAGCGAGGAGGGCGGGATCAGAGAGGGTGGGCAGGGGTGCGGGGCCTCTCCACCGCGTCCCAGCCAGGGAGCGGCTTCCTCCTCTCCTGACCCAGGGACCGTCTGAGAGCCAAACTCTGAGGGTCACTGGACCCAGGGTGGAGGGGTCTGCCTGGCCCAGCCCCCCATGGGGAGAGGGGTCCCACAACCGCAGAGACTCCCTGACAGCAGTGTGGCGGCACCTCCAACACCCGCCAGAGGGAGGCCCCTCCCGCCCCCCCAGCTGGGCAGAGGCACTCAGACTCCGAAATCGAAAGCGTACTTGTTAAACCTGGCCCTATAACTCATGATTAGATTTTAATTTCAATACACTTTGTTAAAAATAGATCGGCTCTCACCGAGAGCAGGGCCACAGGAAGGGGCTTTACGTGGCTCGTCCCTGGAATATGAATAGCATGGAAAATGTTATTAGAATAATTTTTCATCATGAATAATAAATTAATAGAAGAATTTGGTAGTGCCATGTGACACCCCGGGTAAGAGTGGGCTTTGTTTTAGCAGAGTGGGGAGAGGGATTGGGGGTGTTGGTGGAGGATGGGGCAGGCGTTATCAGGGTGAGGTATCTGTAGGGACGAGGGACCCCCAGACGCATCCTGGGTGGAGGATGGGCTTTGGGACCAAATCCTGCGGAGCTTTTGAGCTGAATGAGTGAGGCCTAGACAAACCAGCTCGGCCAGGTCCTTATTTCCTCAAAAATGCTGGAAAGAGGGTACAATCCGGAAGTTCCAGTAACACACTAGCCTGTCAGGCGGGGCGTGTATTTTATTCTTCTCCACACCCCCTGCAAGTTTCCCTAATGCTTTTTTTCCTCCTAGGCAAAAGTCAGGAATTTTTTAAGTCACCAAAGATCTGGAGAAATTGTTAGACTGAGCACAGGGGGCTAATGAAAGAACGAGGGTACATCTCTGGGGCCCAGGGGTCTCCTCGGCCCTCTTTGCTGCTCAGACACCTGAGGTCAGACCCTTGCCGTACGGCCCACAGGACCCACACGACGGTAGGTCACAGGCACAAGCGTGCAGGGTCCTGCTGCTGAACCAGAGCCCAGGACAGAGAGTCTCACTGGCTCAGCCTGGGTGAGGTGTCCCCTCCTGGCCAGTCAGCTATGGCCAAGGCAGATGGGGATGTGGGACTGACCTTGAAGATGGAAGTGGGATGTGGGGTAGACCATGAAAATGGAGGTGGAATGTGGGGTTGACCTTGAAGTTGGAGGTGGGATGTGGGGCTGGCCTTGGCTGCCGCTCAGACCTCCTGACACCCTCTCGGTTTGGGGCTGCAGGCTGGGCGGAAGGGGGCTCTGACAACGCACCTTTGTGGGAGCCCAGCTTCCATGGCATCTGTGAGCACATGATCGCTCGCGCAGACGCGCACGCGCCCAGCCCCGGCTTTATCCCGCCCTCTCTCTTCTATAGTGTCTTCCCCTGCAACTGACAATTAATGTTGCAAAGAACACGAAAAGGAGGGGAAATTACAGCAATTCATCAACTGAAATTATAGGTGTAGACACATGTCAGCAGTGGGAACAGTTTCTATCAAAATTAAAGTACTTAGAGATTTTCCTTAAATTTCAAATTATGCAAATCCCATTTCCCGAGCCGCTGCAGGATTACCCAGAAGCACCACACACGCAGTCGTGACTGCGGGTCCCTCCCTCCCCGCGGCTGCTCCCTGGCTGCCCAGCTCACGACTGGCCCAGAGACCAGGCCCGGGAACCGGGCAGGTCCTTCCGCGAGGAGGACCTGGGGCTCAGAGGCCAACAGAGCTGCGCCACCAGGCGGGGTGGAAACAGGCGCTCACTTAGTCACCGTCCCTGCTAAGTGTTTATCCACCGTGTCACGGCTGTCGGCCGGGAGGGACGGTCATTGGGGCATTCGGCCACCTCCTTGCACTGTGGCCGGGGCAGGTCCAGGGCGGCTGCGAGCAGAGCCCAGACGGGTCCAGGTTCTCGCTATGAGCCAGGCCCCTCCGGCTCAATGTGCCCAAGAGCCCCCTGCAACCCGTGTTAGTATGCAGATTCTGATGCCAGAGGTCCAGTTCTGCATCTCTAACCAGCTCCCAGGTGATATGGCAGGATCTCCGAGGCGTGACCGTGGCCTGAGGTCCCTCAGGGCTGGGCTATCCCTGGAGACCCACACGAACTAGGCACTGCTGCTGCCTGTGACCTCAGCTGGCTGCCCCCGCGGAGGGGGAGGCCGGACAACCTCGGGCCCGAGTTCTGGGGCCCAGTCTTGCCTGCCTGGGAACCAGGCGTTGCGGTTGTCTTCTGGCCGTTACCTCTGGGAGGCGGACATGGTCCCGCAGCTCTGTCCCCAGGCCTCGGGCACTGTCACTTAATTTCAATGTAATTGATGTCGAATTGGGTACCCAGGTCCCCTGTGAAATGCCTAATGAATTCACCGTGATTAATGGTATTCCAAGTTCAGGACGGTGGCCAATCAGAGCCGCCACTCCTGACGAGGTTAAGCGGGCCAGGGACGCCCGCAGACCCAGGGGGAGCAGGGAGGGGCGTCTTGGCCGGCACCAGCCCCAGCCTCTCTGCGGCCCCCAACCCACAGACCACATAATTAGCTGTTCTGCAGGGCAGGGAGCTGGGGGAGCAGGTTTCTCGTAAGTAGGAGAGTGAACGCGAGGAGGGGGAGGGAGATGGGGGCTTTGTGGGCAGGGCTGGGGGCCTGGCGGGGAAGAGGGGAGGGCTGGCCCCCCACTCCTGCTCCTGAGTCTAGGGCACTGAGCGCCTTGCTGCTTGCCGAGGCCCCAAACCCTCTAAAATAGAGATTCCTAGCTCTGGGGCCAGAGGGCAACGGTGTTTGACTTATGCTTTCAAAGACCCCGCCAGGGGTCAGATGCCAGCGCGGCCACACAACCCTAGTCCGGCGCACCCCTGCTCTGGGCGGTGGGAGCCTGCCTCTTGGGGTCCCACCCTCCTCTTTGTTAGACCCCACCTCTCCATGGAGGGGCAGAGGGGGCAGAGGGTCAGTGGTCACAGTGGGTACCGGTGCTTGACGGAAACTTCTCCCTCAAGGACAGTGTGGCCGAGAAGTGAGGGGACCAAGGGGGCCTCCAGCGAAACCGTTTCCCAAAAGGCCACCCCCTGGTACCCCAGTGGGGACATGGAAGCAGAGCCACCCCACCAGGTGACCCCGGCACTGCCCACAACCCTCAGAGTAGCCGGAGAGGCTCCCCCGGATCCTGCGTGTGTCCTGCTCAGGCCCAGTTCACACTCCAGCACCACAGAGACCAAAGGGCCCATGGCCACGGCCAGCTCTGCCGGCCAGAATCACCCCCACCTGTGGGACCAGAACGTAGGAGGCGGATGGGCAGGTCCACCGCCGTGCCTGGCCCTGGATGGGAGGGGCCTCTGGCTGAGACGCCCCCGGGTCTGCGTAACTCCTCACTCACGCCATTAGGGGCAGACAGGGGCTTGGGTCATAACGTTCGCTGACGATGTGAAATCTTACATGTGTCATAACTTGGAGCTCCTCCCCAAGATCAACTGGTCAGCAACTGCTGGGTGATAAGTCCCCCCAAACTCAGCAGCCCACACAGTAACTTATCGCTGCCGCGTGTCTGGGTGTGTGTGGGGGGGTTCTCCTCCTGTTCCTCTTCCTCCTGCCGGGGGGCTTCACGGAGGTGGTGGGCGTACACAGGGTGGGTGGGCCCACCGCACACGCCGGGCCCCGGCTGCCCTTGGCCACAGCGAGTGTGTGGCGGCACCTCACCACGGTTCTAACCTGTGTTTCCAGATGAACAGTGGGGCTCAGCACATATTCCCGTGTCCGCTGCCTCTTCCCTGAGTTCTCTGGCTCCTCCTGGCTTGTAGATGCTGGACATAAATCCTTTGTCAGATTTGTGTCGCAAATTTCTTCACCTCTGTGGTTTGTCTTTCACCCTCTTGGTGGACAGACCTTTTTTTTTAAAGATTTTTTTTTGATCTGGACCATTTTTAAAGTCTTTATTGAATTTGTTACAATATTGCTTCTGTTTTATGTTTTGATTTTTTGGCCTCGAGGAATGTGGGATCTTTGCTCCCTGACCAGGGCTTGAACCCGCACCCCCTACACTGGAAGGCGAAATCCCAACCACTGGACCACCAGGGAAGTCCCGAACAGACCTTCCTAAGTGTAAAGTTTTCAACCTTTCCCCTCCTTTTGTGTCCTGAGAAATCTCTTACCGCCTGAAGGCCATGAAGATATTCTTCTACATTTTATTTTGGAAGCCTTATCGTTTTGCTTTTTTCATTGAGATCAGCAACCTTCTAGAACTAATTTCTGTGTATGTTGTGAGGAGAGACCAGACTCTTATTCAATGCACAATCAGTACAGGGAAACGGCAGCCGATGGGGAGTGGGGCCTCCCTGCTCGCTCCTGAAAGACCCTCTCTCTTCCTAACTGGTCCTCCCTTGTCCTGGAAAACTAAACTGTGAATTCTTGGTAACAATAAATGTTAATGTCTCAGCTGAAGAGAAAACAGAGGTCCTGCCTGTCCAGGCTCGGGGGCTCCTCAGAGGAGGTGGCGGAGGCACCGGGATAGTTTTCTGGGTGACGGTGCGAAGCCCCAGGCCCTCGTCCCTGAAATGGGAAGAGCAGGGCAGCCTCGACCCCCACAGGCCGCCATGGGGATGAAAATACACAGTCGATGCCCAAATGCTCCGGCAACATTTGTTGGAAAGGCTCCTTCCTCTGCGAATTGCTTTTGCATCTTGTAAAAGATCGCGTGGGCATGTTTGTCTGGGCCTGTTTCTGGGCTCTGGGCTTTGCTGCCTTGGTCTGTTCATCTGTCGCTCCTCTGTCTCCATCACTGTAGCTGTGTAGCTGCTGAATTCCTGCTATTTTTCCATCCTCTTCAAGGTTGGTTTAGCCGTTCTAGGGCCTGTGCTTATTCGTATGGATTTGAGAGTAAGCTTGTCCATGTCTACAAAAACCTTGCTGTGATCTTGGTAGGAATTGCATTTTTTTCCCTTTTTTTTTTTTTGGCCACACCACGCAGCATGCAGGATATTAGTTTCCCGACCAGGGATCGAAGCTGTGCCCCCTGCAGTGGAAGCACTGAGTCCTAACCACTGGACCGCCAGGGAATTCCCAGGAATTTCATTTTTAAAGCCACATATGAATTTGGGAAGAATTGATATCTTTACTATGTAAAGATGAATCTTCCAATCCATGAACATAGCTTGTCTATCCATTTATTTACATCTTCTCTGATTGCTTTCATCAGCATTTTATAGTTTTTAGTACACAAGTCCTGCACATGTTTCATTGTATTTACACTTAGTATTTCATTTCTTTTTTTTAGCAATTGTAAGTGGTACTTTATGTTTAATTTTGGTGTCCACGTGTTCTTTGATATTATGTAGATACACAAATGGTTTTATATGCTTATCTTTTATCCTGTGACCATGCTAGACTCACTTATTAGTTCTAGAGGGCTTTTTTTCTTTTGTGGGTTCCTTGGAATTTTTTACATAGACAATTTTGTCATCTACAAATAGGGACAGTTTTATTTCTTCCTTTCCAATTTGTATGCCTTTTATTTCTTTTTCATACCTTATTGCACTGGCTAGAACTTCTAGTACAATGTTGAATAAAAATGGTGAGAGTAGGCATCCTTGTCTAGTTCTTAATCTTAGAAGAAAAGTATTCCATATTCACCATTAAGCACAATTCTAGTTGTAGGTTTTGTTGTAGGTGCTCTTTATCAAGTTGAGGACATTTCCCTCCACTCCTACATTGCTGAGAGTTTTTATCATGAATATGTATAGAACTCAAATGCTCTTTCTTCATCAACACATATTATCATATGATTTTTCTCCATTAATCTGCTACATGGTAGACAACATTGATTTTAAAATGGTGAAGAAGTCTTGCACATCTGGAATAAATCATACTTGGTTATGGTCTATAATTCTTTTATACATTGCTGGAGTCAATTTAGTAATATTTTGCTGATATTTTTGTGCCTAAGTTATTGAGAGATATTGGTCTTTTTCTTTATTTGTTTTGTTTTGTTTGTTTGGTATTGTCTTTGGTTTTTGTTTTTTTTTTTTAAATAGGATAGAAGCTTTTTTTTTTTTTAATTTTACACTTTATTTATTTATTTTTGGCTGTGTTGGGTCTTCGTTTCTGTGCATGGGCTTTCTCTAGTTGCGGCGAGTGGGGGCCACTCTTCATTGCAGTGCGCGGGCCTCTCACTGTCGCGGCCTCTCTTGTTGCGGAGCACAGGCTCCAGACGCACAGGCTCAGTAGTTGTGGCTCACGGGCCTAGTTGCTCCGTGGCATGTGGGATCTTCCCAGATCAGGGCTCGAACCCGTGTCCCCTGCATTGGCAGGCAGATTCTCAACCACTGCACCACCAGGGAAGCCCTCTTTGTCTGGTTTTATTATCAGAGTAACATTGGCCTTATAAAATGAGAAATATTTCTTCATCTTCTATTTTCTGAAAGAGAATATGTAAAAATGGTGTTCGTAGTCTTTAAATGTTTGGTAGAATTTTCCAGTGAAACCATCTGGATCTGCAGATTTCTTTTTTTAAGTAGCTTTTAAATTACAAATTCATCTTTGATGGTTATTGGACTATTCGGGCTGTCTATTTCATCTTGGTCGAGTTTTGGTAATTTAGTATTTTGGCCCATTTCTTTTAAGTTATCAAATTTATGAGCATAGAGTTGTCCGTAGTATTCCCTTATTTTCCTTTTAGCTGTGGATGGGTAGTGATATCCCATGTTTCATTCCCGATATTGTGATTTTGGTCCTCTCTCCTTTCGTCCGTGTCAGTCTTTTTAGAAGTTTATCAAATTTGTTGATTTTTTTTTTTTGAGTAAACAGCTTTTTGTTTTGTTGACCTTCTTTATCATTTTCCTGTTTTCAGTATCATTGGGTTCATTTCCTATCTTCCTTGTTTCCTTCATTTTGCTGACTTTGGGCTTATTTTGTGCCTCTTTTCTCTAGTATCTTGAGATGGAAACTCAGATAATTGGTTTGGTACCTTTTTTTCTCTTCTAATTTAAACTATAATTTTAGAGCTATGAATCACCCTCTCAGCAATGCTTTAGCTGCATCCCACACACTTTGATATGTAGCATTCTCATTAAATTCGTTTTAAAAATTGAGGTGAAATTCACATAACATAAAATTAACCATTTAAAAGTGAACATTTAACTAGCATTTAGTACATTCAAATATGCAACTACCACCACCACTATTTAGTTCCAAAACACTTTTATCAGAGCAAAAGAAAATTCTGTACCCATCAAGCAACCCATTCTCCCTTCCCCGAAGGCCCTGGCAACTACCAATCATCTCTCTGTCTCTATGGGTTTACCTATTCTGGATATTTCATATAAGTAGAATCATATAATATGTGATATTTTGTGTCTGCCTTCTTTCACTTAGCATAATGTTTTTGAGGTTCATCTTATAAAGTTACATATAACTTGCCTGTAAAACTTGGGTTTAGAGGTGTTGGGGGGAAATGATGGGGGTGAAGTTCAATTATTTATTTAATTTCTTTAATGGTAATTTGTCTGTTCATTTTTCTTGCTATTTTTGAGTCAACTTTGCCATGGTTTTCCTAGTAAAATTACTTCGACATTTTCAAATTTACTGGCATAAAAATTCTCAGTGCAATTTATGGTTTTTAAAATCTCTAGTGCATCTGCAAAGTTCAATATCTTAATTTTTCTATCCTATTTTTAGCATCTCTCTCCCCACTCCCTTTTTTTCTGTCTGATCAGTTTTGGAGGAATCAGTTCTGGGATTTGCTGGTCTCTACTGCTTCATCAGTCAATTAATTTTGCCCTTATTTCCCTCCTTCTACTTTCTGTAGGTATGCTCTTTGGTCCTCCTTTGGCTTCTTTTTGCTGTACCTTCTTGCTGCACCTATGAACAAAAATCATAGGAGCTTCATGGTTTTAAAGTTAATGTTTTAATTTTCCTCTAGGATTTCCTCCTAAATGCATATGATTTTAGAGTACATTATTAAATTTCTGCATGTTTCTTTCTGCTGATTTCTAACTTAGTGACTGGATTTGACTCCCTCGTGGAAAGATTTTGAAAGGCAAGTTTTCCCAGAAATTTGGACTGTGAGTGTCTTAAAGATGGGCCAACCCAGCAATCTCACTACTGGGCATATACCCAGAGAAAACCAAAATTCAAAAAGACACATGCACCCCAATGTTCACTGCAGCACTATTTACAATAGCCAGGTCATGGAAGCAACCTAAATGCCCATCAACAGCCGAATGGATAAAGAAGATGTGGTACATATATACAATGGAATATTACTCAGCCATGAAAAGGAATGAAATTGGGTCATTTGTAGAGACGTGGATGGACCTAGAGACTGTCATACAGAGTGAAGTAAGTCAGAAAGAGAAAAACAAATATTGTATATTAATGCATATATATGGAATCTAGGAAAATGGTACAGATGAACTGGTTTGCAAGGCAGAAATAGAGACACAAATGTAGAGAACAAACGTATGGACACCAAGCGGGGAAAGCAGGGCTGGTGGTGGGGGGATGAACTGGGAGATTGGGATTGACATATATACTCTAATATGTATAAAATAGATAACTAATAAAAACCTGCTGTATAAAAAATAAATTAATTAAATTAAATTAAAAAAAAAAATGACCGGCCTGAGGGCACTCCCTGAAGGGTCAAGATGACAACCAACCTTACAGTTTAGATTTTAAAACAATGCTTGTTAGTTTCAAATCTATAGAATACATGAAATCAGGCTAACAAAACCCTAGCATGTTGGGTTAGGCCGTCGGCACATAAGTGGGAACTTCTAAAGTTCCTGGAAACAGGTTCTCTCAGTGGTTTTCCTGGCCCCTTTTTGTCTTGTTTGCCTCTCTAACTGAGAGAGGGCACGTGGGCTCTGCTGCCACCGTTACCACAAACTTCAGATTGGCGGGAGCTAGATTAATGTGATTTCACTGTAAAAAGTTGACCTTGGGGACCAAAGGGCCAGTGTAAGCTCTGTAAATATATCTCTGTGGAGGTTGCATCGACCCATCTCGCAGAGATGAGCCCTACCGAGAAGCAGCTGCACATCCAGCATTTTTGAAGCATTTTTGAAGCCTTGGGACCTAGCTATAGGCATCAGATGGGGGAGGCAGGTTAGGACATTTCTGTGCTAAAGCCAGTCTGCGCCATCGTGGCAGCCCAGGCTGAAGTCCTCCAAAGACGCCCCTGCAGCCCCCAGGCCAGGAGTCGGGGAGGCCACACCCCCGCCAGCTGGTGCCTCCTGGACTCCAGTCTTTGCCACAAACTGTGGCCTGGTCAGGAGCCTCTCTTGGGCAGTGATTCTCCACTTTGGTGGGTCACAGCCTCAGGCTGCAGACCGTCCAGAGGACGGTCTTTAGGGACCCTCCCACCCCTTGTTACGTAGAACACAAGACTCATAATTACACCCCTAACCCCGCAGTTGAAGGAAGACCCACAGAGGCCTCGAATATAAAAGGGTTTTATAAATTTCAGAGCAATGAGCGAAAGAGAGATATTGTGGCTTAAGTCTTCAGCCCCACAGAGCCCGAGATTCTGAAGGAATTGCTTTGGGCTCAGACACACCTGGGGAACCAGGCCAGATGTTGGCATCCCCAAGGCCTATCCTCTGTCTCTTGATTTCAAAGGTCCTGCTCCTGGGCCTCTGCCGTCGTGCCCTGTAGCCCAGCCCTGACCGCCCTGAGTGAGTTCAACCCGAGCTGGGCCTGAACACAGTGGAAGTCAGGGAGGTGCCTGGGTGCCTCAGCCTCCCTTCAGGGCCTCTCCTCCCAGCCCCTCGGGGCACACCTGCTCCCTCCCCTCCCGTGGAGAATGGTCCTGCCCTGGTGCCGTGGCAGCAACAACCTTGCCGGTGGGAGGTCTGGGCCAGGTGGGGGTGGGGAGTGCAGAGTAGGGAGAGGACCAGTGTGAGGGCGGCACAAAGGCCGTGGGGACAGCAGACCAGGCCCAGGACAGCCTGGAGGCCATGTGGACCTCGTCAAGGGAGAGGACAGACCGGTAAGTGGGTTCCCAGTGCAATGACGGTGCAGAGGTAAGGCAGCAGGGGTGGGGCCAGAGGGGAGAAGCCAGAGGGGGTGGGTGTCTTGGGAGCTGTAGGGGAGTCTGGTGGGCGTTTGTGGCCATGAGTAACAATTGTTCCACCCCTAGAGTTTACTAACACTCCCCTGGGCACTGGCTCAGCAGATCCTCAGCACCGTGCAGGTAGCCTAGTGACCCATTCCCCAGACAGCAGGACTGAGGCTGGAGGTCAGGTGAGGTGGCTGGTGCCAGCCTGCCGCCCCAGACTTTGAACCCTGGCTCTGACTCCAGCTGCTGTCCTGCTCTGCCCTTCCCCTTGGGGCCTTGCTGGTCAGGAGGAGACCTGGCTTCTCTGAAGTGGCCCTTCCCCAGGGGAGCCAGGCTCAAGATGGAGCTGAGAGCCCCCAGGCAGGTGCCCTCTGAGTCCAGGTGAGTGCAGCAAGGCCAGGATCAGGCAGAGCATCGGGGCGCCCGAGACATCCCTGCTGACGCCACTCTGTGCAATCTGAGTGGCCGGGAATTTACAAGTTTCCATCAGACTGGGGGATTGCAGGGGGCGGGGGGGGGGGGTGTCTCACAAACTCTCAGAATAATTGTCCCAAATCTCTGCTTCCCTCTGCATGCAAACGGGCTGTGCCAATCTTTTTTTTTTGTCTTGTTTTACCCAAGATACACTTGACCTCAGAAAGCCTGTCACCCATCTGTCAAAGAGTCTTTAAAAAAGTAATTACCTGTGAACCTAAAACTGCTCTAAAAGATAGTCTTTAAAAAAAGTGATTGAGAGAGAGGTAGATTTAAGAATTTTAATGTAATTAGTGAGCTGGCAATTTCTAGGTGAATTTCTGCATCTCTTTCCAATGGAATTTTTCTTTTCTCTTTCTCTCATTTTTAGCAGTTAAAGCAAGGTGTCATGATCACCCTTGAGATATTTTTGTTTAGGATGGCCGGAACTCTCACACTGGAATAATGAGACTTTGGAACATAAAACTGCTTCTGAACAAAAAGTCAAACATAAAACTGCTTCTGAACAAAAGTCAAACAAACGAGGCGTTAGCACTCAAGAGGCATTGAGTGTGTCTTTAGGAAGCAGAATGGGAACGAAATTCAGCAGGTAGCACTAAACCCACACGCTCGTTTGCTGCCAGAAGCTCTGTCATCACAAGAGCACCAGCGGGGTGTGAAGTGGGGTTGGGGGTCTCTGGGTCCTTGTGTTCTGCTCCTGGCAGGAATCCAGGCATGTGACTGCCCAGAATTGACGCCTGGGACCTGCCTCTCGGTTTGGGTCCCCCAGAGACAGATGTACACATACAAGTGCACAGACACGCGTGCGCACACCGGCTGCTCCTGGCCCCCCGCGGCTGTGGAGAAAGGCCCTGACCAGAGAGAAACAGAGGAGGCAGGTGGGCTCAGCTGCAGCATGTGAGGGGGCGGCCCAGGGGAGGGGTGGAGCTGACTGCATCTGCTCTGCTTAGATCTAAACCCGCTGTGACATTTCCCAGTATTTGCAGTTTGGGGAGCACTTTTATGTATACAAAGTAGCCACTAAGTGAATAAATGGGACCTTGTTTCTCCTTCAGTAAATGCGAGCTGAGCTCCCAGGCAGAGGCAGACCCAGTTCCCTGCCCGCCCTCGGGGGACTCTGGTGTGTGACCTTTGTCCTAATGCGCCAGGGTGCTGTCAAGGGGGCCTGAGGCACCGGCTCTGACTGTCCCACAGTGCTGACAGAACCGGGAGTGAGAAGCAAATGATCTGCTTTGGTTTTGCACGTTATCATGAATTCTCCAAGCAAGACTCCCCAAACAGATGTCTAAGAGTTAAGGGTGAAGCTTTCAGCCGTAACGCCAGGTAGGAGGTCTTACTCAGCATCTTGGCAGTGCCAGGTGGATAGAGCCCCCTCCCCTCACACGCACACACAGTCACGTATACTCACACACACAGACACACACCACCTGCGTGCATACGTACGGGCACATATACAAATGCGCGTGCACACACACAGAGACGGCAGAGAGACAGTGGGTGGGTGGCTTAGGAGCAGAGGACACTGGTCTGGTCCCAACCCTGTTCAAAGGCACTGGGACCTCCCCAGGACTCAGCTTCTTCATCTGTGAAATGGGGTTGATGGTTCCTGCGCAGCCTACATCTTGAGAAGACGATGAAAAATCAAATGAGACAACAGACAGGAAGATCCGTTTGAGGGTGAGAGCTCCTTCTGGGCTTAAGGACCCGTTACCAATGCAAGGTTGCTAATATTGTCCCCTGACCTGTGAGCTGAGGACAGCTGAGGCTGAAGCAGACCTTGGTGGACTTTGGGCAGTGGCGGGTAGGGGCAGTCGGTAGTGAAGTGACCCCCGGCCTGGGAGCATGCGTGCACGAGGCAGGTGCCGAGGCGCCCTCCCCAGGACAAGGTAAGACCCGGTCTTCACGGAGGTGCCAGAGTCAATGGCTTAGATGCAGAGCCCAAAGGCAGCTACCTAGTGCCTAGCCAGGTTGAAAATTACAGAAAGGGTAGGAGGACACAGGGGTCCCCTTCTCCCCCACTCCTTCTCTCCCTAACGTCTTTAATCGGTGCCGGAAAAGGTAGCATGCTAAAACCGAGGGCTTCTCACAGGGAGGTCTCCTCTGCCACCGCCTGCTCAGGGAGAGCTTCCCGGCACCCAGGCCAAGCCGGGCACCCCGTCTATGCCCTCATCACACAGCATGTTTCCTCTTTGTGGCCCTTACAACAGGTGTAATCACACGTCCATTCATGTAATAATAGGAGGTCTGTCTGTCCCACTGGGTTGTGAGATCCACGGGGGTGGGGGCCAAGCCTGGGTTTCCTCTCACCTGAACCCCCCATGTGGCCCAGAGCCAGGAACAGAGTACAGCAGCACCCGACCTTCGGCCTTTTAGCCGCTTGCCTCTTGTTTCATGAAATGCAGTGAAATGCCAGTGCACACGTCTTCCAGTGGGAAAAAGTAATTTACAAGTTCCTTGGAGTTCACTGCAATGAAACCTACTGTCCACGTGAGCACGCCTGTGAGAAGCCAGATGGCTGTGCCGGTAGCAGTCACAGAGCTGCGCAATTGCAGGGTTATGTCCTGGAGAGAGCACGGTCGGGGGTGGAGGGACAGCCAAGGGTCCGGTGGGCAGAGGGCGGGCGTTGAGAGGCTCCATCCAGCACCTTGGACAGCGCCTGCCCTCACAGCTCCAGCGTCCGCGTTTGCTGTTTTCCTGGGGCCCCAGGATTAGGATGGGTTGATTGCACAAAGCCACGATGGACGTAGTTTCTCTGGGACCAGAGTGTCTGCTTTACCCCTCAAATCATCCCCCTGACTCAGAACAAGAGGCGCGTTCTAGCCCCAGGTCACCGTCAGCTCCTCTGCTGTGTGATCTGAGGGGGGTGGGGGTGGGGTCTCCTCACCACACCTCGGGGCCACAGTTCCACCAGCAGGATGAAGTCAATCTCGTCGAGGGTCCTTGGGTGTTACCTGCTCTGTGTTACTGGGTCACGTTCTGGCATCTTCTCTACTCCCTGGTCAGAACCTCTGTTTTTGGCTGTTTCTACAGCCAAGAAGTGGTCTGTTATTCACTCCTGTACCTCCAAGGGGGCACAGTGCTGGCACATGGTTGGAGCTATACATAATCGTTGACTGGATGAAAAGAACACAACTTTCTGGTCTCCTTCCTGTAACCTCGATTGTGTGGATGTCAACAGAATTCAGTTTAAATGTGAAAAGAGAAAAGCAAACAAACCTAAAAACTGTGGGCCCTCCACGGAGTCAGCACTTCGCCAAATGCAGGTGTCCTGAGAGGGGAATGGGGGCTTGTTTTCTGGGTCCCCCTCTCACCAGCTGGAGGGAGGGAACTCGGTGTGCAGTATCACCTTCGGCCGGCCCACTAATGACGTGTGTGCCCGTGGCTCACAGGTGGCGTCCACAGCGTTCTACCAGCGGCTCACGGCGGCTGACGACTCTCAAGGGGAGAAGCAGCCCACTCGCCCCGGGGCCCCTAAGCTCTCAGGGGACATGAGATATCCCCACACCCAAGCTCCCCGAGTGGCCGCCCAGCGAGCACACGGATGGGAAGCAGGCTGTACCTTGCACACCTGAGCACCTGTGAGCTCCCTGTGGCCGCAGTAACAAGGACCACAGACTGGGGGCTTCAAACAGCACAGATGTATCCCTCACAGTTCTGGAGGCCAGACTCCACAATCACCCTGTCGGCAGGGTCCGTTCCCTCTGGGTGCTCTGAGGGGACTCTGTCTCGTGCCCCTCCCGGCTCCTGGCATCTCCTCCATCCCTGGGGCTCCTGGGCCTGTAGGTGCCTCCCCCCATCTCTGCCTCCGTCTTCCCGTGGACTTCTCATCTGAGTCTGTGTGTCTCAAGCCTCCCTCTGCCCATCTCTTAAAAGGACACCTGTCGCTGGGTTTGGGGTCCATCCTAAATCCAGGGTGATCTCATTTAGAAATCCATAACTTAATTACCTCTGCAAAGACCCCTTTCCCAAATAAGGTCCCATTCACAAGTTCTGGGGGTCAGGCCGTGGGCAAAGCTTTTAGGGGCCGCTGCTCAGCCCACCCCATCCTGATGGCAGAGGGGCCCAGGAAGGGATGCAGGGACTTCTGAGCCACTGGTTCCAGGCCGTGTGTTTGGGGGCCGCCTGCAAAAGAGGGGTCCTGAGAGCCAGCCCCCCGCCACTGAGCGCCTTCAGTAACCCTGGCCATGTTGTGGAGCTTGTGGGCCTGGGCCTGGAGCCGCTGCCTCCCACAGGCAACGTGGAAAGTGGGATGGGCTCTGTCTGTCTCTCCATCCCGCTGTGTCTCTGTCTCTGTCTCCACCCCTGTCTCCCTCAGGCCCAGGACTGTGGCCCTGGCTCCCCACCCTGCCCGGCAGCGCCATGTGCATCATTTCTCCCTGAGCTGAGCAGGGCCTGGGTCTCTGCATGGTGGGAGACTCCTTCTGTACCCTGCATTCAGCCGTCCTCTTCAGATTCAGGTAGGGGTTTGTGGATAAGACCCCATCCCCCGCCCTTTCTCGTAATTATGCACTAGGTGATGGGGACAGGGGCGGCCCACTCCCAGGAGGAGATGCAAGGGGGCGGGTCTGCAGGGGGCATCCTCTGAGGGGCCCGCCTGCCCCTCCAGCCCCAGCTCCCCCTCGGAGCCCTCGCAGCCCGAGTACACGCACGCACATGCACCATGTACACGCACGCACACACATGTCCTCCGTGCCGCACAGCTACTGGTCTGAGGCCCCCATCCTTCGGGAGGAGCTGTGTGTGGCGGGTGCCGGCAAAGCCAGGACTGGGGAGACCACCAGTGCCCCCCTGCCCACCTCCCCGTGCACACGCCCGGGCCTCGCCCCTCCCGGTCCAGCGCCAGGGGCTGGGGACAGCGGGGGGCGGAGCTGGCACGCCCTCTCGCCCTACGCCTACCCCGGCCGAAGATGCGCCTGGCGACGCCCAGGAGGCGCCTCCCGCGGCCAAGGGTCGAGGGGGGCGTCCTCCTCGGCACCTGCTCCACCACTGCCCTGAGCCCACCCTTCCATCCCCACAGTCTCTCTCTAAAAGCCCCTTCAGTAAACCAAGACCCCACACACGCCTGCAAAGCCGCTCCACGGTTGAGTCTGTAACTGCCGAGAGTTAATTCGCTAATTTCAGCGAAACTGCATCCCTTTTGTTTCATATCAATTAACAGAGAATTAAAAAAGCAGTCTCCTCGGAGGCTCCCCTCTGGCAGACGAGGCCGCAGAGCTAACGAGGCGAGGCTGCCCTTCCCAGCTCCCCGCGGCCCTGCCCTCCGCGGTGCCTCCTGCGAACTCTGTCCTCTGGCAGGACGTCCCCGAGGCGAGGAGGCTCCCGGCTGGGGGGGGCAGTGCCGGCCCGGGGAGCCCCATCGGAGCCTCCAGTGGACACAGCCTCCCACACCAGCTCGGGGGCTTTGGAGGGTTGGCAGTGCAAAGCCCCCCCTCATCCCGGGCCAGCCTGGCGAGCTCTTCCCTGCCCACCCCACCTTCCTCTTCCACTAGACGGGCGGCTTTGTGTGTCTTTCAGGAGGAGCTTCAATAGCAAAACCCGTGCACACACACGTGTTCACGCGCCTGCATGCACGTGCACATGCCCACACCAGGCATTCCATGTACTTGCACACAGGCGGAGGCACACGCATACGCAAGCACACACACGTGTACACACAAAGCCCCAGAGAGGCTGCTGGACCTGGTGCTGCCGGGGGATGGGTCGGGGGCGGGGTCCTACTTTTGGGGACCAGGCAGCTGTGAGGTACCCGCTTTTCCTAGAACATGTTTGCAGGTGGATGGCTCTGAAGCGGTGACAGTGCTGGGGCTTTTCTGCAGGAAAGGACACGGGCGATCGGTGTGTGTTTACTATGTGAGGCGGGACTTGGGGGCAGCTGGGGAGGGACGTTTCTGGCCCCTCTGTTTAGCGCTCATGAGAACCGGCTCATCAGCGCCCGGCCTAGAGAGGGAGCCCCTGCCCCGGGTGCCCCCCAACGCCCCACGCTGGCTGCAGACGATCTACGGCCCGAACGACTCCACCACCCAGAACCAAACCGTTCGGCTTGTGTTTCAGTGAAGCCACTGCCTCAACCCATCACAGCAGACGCCTTCCGTCCGCATCTTCCCCAGAAAGTCAGCTGCGCTGGGAATGTCACCCAAAGTTGGGCGTTCAAATCGTGACACTTGTTAGAGTTTATTTCAACCACAACCCTTGATCCGATGCTAATTATGGGGCTGCTTCAGGCACCTCTGGAAGCCTGGAGAGGCTTCTACAGGGCACTGTCGGTGAGGGCCCAGGAGGGGGATCGGTGTGTCTGGTTGGGATGCAGGCCCCACCCCGGCCACTGCCACCCTCCCTCCTGCCGGGAGCAGCTGAGCGGATGTGTCCCCTGCCCCACCCCACACGGTGCTGGTGAGGACATCATGTCTGCAGAGATGCCATCAGGGCATGGACACATGGACCTTTGCCTGGAACAAAGGAGGGATGGCCACAGCGGGTGCAGGGAGCGCGGTCAGCCTAGGGGCCCTTCAAGGGAGGGGCTACTGTGCCCACCAGGACCCTGGCCAGGCAGGGAGGAGGGCCTGGTGGTCTCAGGTGGCACCAGGCCCAAGGCCAGGGGTCCGCCACCAAGGCTGGGAAGCCGCCCGGCTCAGGGGCCCTCACCCAGGAGGGGAGGTCATGCCGGCCAAGGCTGGTGCGGCCTCTGGATGGGCCTGGGTCTGCATCCCCCACCGGGTCCCCCTCACTTGTCGTGCACACTCACATGCACATGCACACATGTGCACCTGCACAGCCTCTGTGCCAGGTCGGGGGTGGGGACCCACCGACAGCTGGGCTGAGCTGCAAACCTTCCTCCAACTCCGGAGTCCCCGACCACAGCTCTCCATCCAAATGGGGGTCCTTTCTGATGGTTCTGCAGCTAGAATCAGCGTCTTTTCAAAAACAGTCAGGACACATATTCTGGAATCTCGGCTTCCCGTCTGTGCCGGGCTCAGCCACCCACGCGGGCCCCCAGGTCTGGCTCAGACCCAACTCTGAACTCCACCCCTGCAGCTGGCTTCTTGTTCCAGGGTCTCAGGGGAAGCCGGGCGCTGCTATACGGACACACCACCCCAGGCGATGCGCTCACAGATTCGGGGCCAGAATCCAAAATCAGGGTGTCCCAGGGCTGCGCTCCCTCCGGGGGCTCCAGGGGAGGGTGCGCCCTGCCTCTCCCAGCTTCTGGGGGCTCCAGGCGTCCTGGGCTTGTGGCCACATCCCTCCCGTCTCTGGCTCCATCTTCACGTGGATTTCCTCTGTGTGTCCCTCTGTCCTCTCCTGTCCTTATAAAGGCTGGATTTAGAGCCCAGACTAACACAGGATGGTCTCATCTCAAAATCCTTAACTAATCACTTCTGCAAAGGCCCTGTGTGAACAAGGTCACATTCTGAGGCCCTGGGTGGATGTGAACTTGTGGGAACCCTGTTCACCAGATGCTGAGGTCCTTGGCCGGCGCCCCCTTCACTGGCCTCACCGCCAGGCTCAGAGGAGACCCCACCTTCAACCTGGGACCCCTCCCCTCCAGACCAGCTACCCTGTCCCAGTTCAATTGAAATGTTGGAAAAACAGGAAATACTTCCCAGTAGAACATACCCAAATACTGCACGGGATGTCCTACACCCCGCCTCCTGTTGTTTCTCTGAAACTACCATTTGACCAGGTGCCCTGCATTTCACGGGCCGCCTTAGACTCGGCTGGCATCCTCGCTCACAGCAGACGCAGAACCTTCACCCAGAAACACAGAGACGAACACAGAGCGCTTTGTTCCGGCGGTGCCAGCTCCCTGCCTCCTGCGGCCCCTCCTCCGGCCCCTCCTCCCTCCCAGGCATTTCTGGCCCCTAATTCCACACTTATTTACGGTGGTGGCTGTCCCCAGGCCAAGGTCACATCTCCAACACTGGGATTTGGGCGAGCAGAGCTCTCGGCGCGTGAGCTCCGTATGGGGTGAATCACGGACCGGCTCGTGGGGAATCGGGCAGGCGGGCCAACCTCTCCCTGAGGATTTAAATCCTTCTCGGCCAAAAGGAAGGCAGAGCCTCACGGGGACACGTGGGCCTTGGCAGTGACCTCTCGCGTCCACGAGCCAGGCACTGACGCCACCGCAGGAGCAGGGCGAGACGCAGTGGGTGGGTGTGGCCAGGACACCCATGCTGTGGATGGACAGCTGGACAGACCTCAGACACTCCTTGGGCCCCACCAGCCACGTGTCCCCGGCCTGGGCGGCCAGGGGCTCTGTGTGCAGCCTGCCAGCCCTCCTGGCCGCCGGCCCTCCTCACCCTCGGGGGCAGGGAAGGACGGGAACCCGACTCCAGGTGAGCCCGCCCCGCACAGGGGTGCCCCCCGGCACCCCTCGCTCCTCTCCCCCGGCCGCTGTCCTTGCCTGTACGTGTCTCCCGGGTTCGGGTGCTCTCAGCAGGCTGGGGATGTGCCTACCCGTCCTCGTCCCCTCCCGATGCTCGAGGAGCCCCCAGGGACCGGGTGGCCCGGATGGAGACGCCCCGTCGTCCCGTGCCAGCCCCCAGGTCAAAGGGGCCTCCACGAGGTAAAGGAGCGCTCTGCTCCGCGCAGGCGAACCTCGTCTCCCCAAGCTCAGCGCTCCGCCTGGCGACGCCCACTGCCGGCTGCATGCCCTCCGCCCAGCGCCGTCCACTCTCAGCGGCGCCACCTGTCCCCTCGCCGGCCCCGCCTGGCGGACAGGACAGTGCCGGGAGGAGGGGTGGCCGTCAGGGGCCCGTCCCTGCAGTCCTCCCGCCAGACAGACAGCGCCCAGGCCCCGGCTCTCCCCCAAGGCCAGGAGCCCCCGGAAGGAACGCCCTCGAGGGGAGGGCATCTTGCTCTCAGGGCCAGTGTGTGCCAACTGCCGAGAGAAGAGGGGGACGTGCTGGGGGGTGGGGTATCGCCCAGAAGGGCTGTGGCCAGCAGGTGGCACTGCCCCCCACCTCCACCACCCCGAACCCCAGGCAGGGCCAGCCTCACTCTCAAGAGGTGAAAAATGGCATTTCCTCCCCACAGAGGGGGGCTGGGATGGATGACCACATGTGCCAGCGACCTGGGGTGGGGGGGGACATGCACACACATCCTCATCTCCATGTTCACTTGAACTCATTACCATAGTCTCACAACTCCATCTCCATAGTCCCATTTCCATATTCACGAGTCTCATCTCCATACTCACGTGTCCTCATTTCCATAGTCAGGTGTCCTCCTCTCCACAGTAACGAGGCCCATTTCCATATTCACGAGTCTCATCTCCATACTCACGTGTCCTCATTTCCATAGTCAGGTGTCCTCCTCTCCACAGTAACGAGGCCCATTTCCATATTCACAAGTCTCATTTCCATACTCAGGTGTCCTCATCTCCATAGTCACGTGTCCTCATCTCCATACTCAGGTGTCCTCATCACCATAGTCACGAGTCCCTTTTCCGTATTTATGCGTCCTCATGTCTATCTTCATTCATTCTCATCTCTGTATTTGTGAATCCCCATCTTCACAATACTCATCTCCATATTCACATGTCCTCATCTCCATAGTCAGGTGTCCTCCTCTCCATAGTCACGAGTCCCATTTCCATATTCATGAGTCTCATTTCCATACTCACGTGTCCTCATCTCCATAGTCAGGAGTCCCATTTCCATATTTATGCGTCCTCATATCTATCTTCATTCATTCTCATCTCCATATTTGTGAATCCCATCTTAACGATACTCATCTCCATAGTCAGGTGTCCTCATCTCCATACTCATGTGTCCTCATCTCCATAGTCAGGTGTCCTCATCTCCATACTCATGTGTCCTCATCTCCATAGTCAGGTGTCCTCATCTCCATAGTCACGTGTCCTCATCTCCATAGTCAAGTGTCCTCATCTCCATAGTCAGGTGTCCTCATCTCCATACTCACGTGTCCTCATCTCCATACTCACGTGTCCTCATCTCCATAGTCACGAGTCCCATGTCCATATTCATGAGTCTCATTTCCATATTCATGAGTCTCATTTCCATACTCACGTGTCCTCATCTCCATAGTCAGGAGTCCCATTTCCATATTTATGCGTCCTCATATCTATCTTCATTCATTCTCATCTCCGTATCTGTGAATCCCATCTTAACGATACTCATCTCCATAGTCAGGTGTCCTCATCTCCATAGTCAGGTGTCCTCATCTCCACAGTCACATGTCCTCATCTCCACAGTCACATGTCCTCATCTCCATAGTCAGGTGTCCTCATCTCCATAGTCAGGTGTCCTCATCTCCATAGTCACGTGTCCTCATCTCCATAGTCAGGTGTCCTCATCTCCATACTCACGTGTCCTCATCTCCATAGTCACGAGTCCCATGTCCATATTCATGAGTCTCATTTCCATATTCATGAGTCTCATCTCCATACTCACGTGTCCTCATCTCCATAGTCACGTGTCCTCATCTCCATATTCACGAGTCTCATCTCCATACTCACGTGTCCTCATCTCCATAGTCACGAGTCCCATCTCCATATTCATGAGTCTCATCTCCATACTCACGTGTCCTCATCTCCATAGTCACGTGTCCTCATCTCCATATTCACGAGTCTCATCTCCATACTCACGTGTCCTCATCTCCATAGTCACGAGTCCCATCTCCATATTCATGAGTCTCATCTCCATATTCACGTGTCCTCATCTCCATACTCACGTGTCCTCATCTCCATAGTCAGGTGTCCTCATCTCCATACTCATGTGTCCTCATCTCCATAGTCAGGTGTCCTCATCTCCATATTCACATGTCCTCATCTCCATATTCACGAGTCTCATCTCCATACTCATGTGTCCTCATCTCCGTAGTCACGTGTCCTCATGTCCATAGTCACGAGTCCCAATTCCATATTTATGCATCTCATGCCTATCTTCATTCATTCTCATCTCCATATCTGTGAATCCCCATCTTCATATCCTCACCTCGCAGCTCAGAGCCAGACCCCCCAAACTGCCTCCTGCAGAATCGCTGTGGGGCCCCGTCTGCTTGCAGTTGGTCTGGGCCACACAACCAAATGCAGAGGCTGGGGGTGAGGTGTGGAGGGGATGCAGGACCCTGCTCAGGTCTGGGTTTCTTCCCCACATGGCATTATCAGCAAAAAGTCCTGGGAAATCCCGGAGGCTGTCCTGGAAGGGGAGGCCCACACAGCACCGAGGGGTGGGGGTGGGGCTCGGACAGGCTGGAGGGAGGCCTGACCACGTCCGCTTCGTTGCCCCTGAAATTACACAACACAGCCGAGGAGACAGGAGAGCCGTTGGCTGGAGGCCGCGGGGACGCGGCGGAAACCAGGGGCCGCGCGGGGAGGCCACGGTGGCGAGCCCGTCGGCCCACCAGGCTTGGGTGAGGCGAGGACAGAGGTGTGCCCTGAGCTGCAGCGCCCAGAGGGGCCTGAGCTCAGCTGCTTTGCCAGCGACTACGTCCTCTCTGTGCTTTACAAAGGGCCCTGAGTCCTGGACGGCAGCAGCTGGGTGGTTCCTGCAGGAGAGCAGGCGAGCCGAGCCTCGCACAGGCCCCACCTTCCTCAGTGGAGCCTGGGCTCCTTGTTCAAAAGCTGAGCTGAGTGGGAGGGCAGGGGCCCTTGGAGGCCACACGGTTAGCAGGGGCCCAGCGGTTCCCTCGGTGCCTCTGCGTCCGCAGACAGGACGCCGGGCCGCAGGCGCGTCCCCACGGGCCCTGGAGGTGGCTCCCTCACTCCACAAAGTCATGGAAATGGAGTCTCACTCGGTACTTTGCGTTTATAGACGTTGCCCCAGGATAAGATATGCAATTCTCTGAAATGAAGAAATTCAATCATTACCCTCTTCACCCAGGCCTCTTTGTGGTGGAAAGTTAGTTTTGCATTTAATGAAGACGAGCTCCGTCTGTAATGAGAATGCGATGAGGATGTAATTGAAAACGTAACAGAGGAAGAAGGAGCCCACGGCAAGTCTGGGGGGAGGAGTTAATGTTTGCCTTTTAAAATGCGCATAAAAAAGAGGCGGGGGCACCACCCCTACTGGGACAGATCTGATCGCCCAGGGCCCCGGGAGCACGCTTACTGGATCCTCCTTGCCTCCTCGGGCCTGAGCATCAGAGGATGCTTGTCCCCCATCACAGACAGGTGAGGTAGACGCCTCACCCACCCAAGGACCCTCAGCCAGTGGCCATGGGGCTGGAGGACCCTCAGGCAGCAGAAAGACAGAGGCAAAATGTTTCTGCCCAAACACCCAAACAAAACGGGGTGGGCAGGGCCACCAAGAGGGAACCTGCCCTAGGGCTTCCATGCCAGGGGCTGTGAGTCCTCAGGGAAGTGAGTGCAGTGAGAAGACGGAGAAGGGCAGACCTTGGGCGTGGCTGGCCAGATTCGAGCCAGCCGGCTTGTCACCAAGCCTCATTTTGCTGGCGAAAACGGCACAGGAACAATGGAGTATTATTCAGCCCTGAAAAGAAATGGAGGAACCTTAAATGCGTATTACTAGCGAAAGAAGCCATCGGAAAAGGCTACAGGCTGATTCCAACTACATGATATTCTGGAAAAGACAAAACTATGGAGACAGTAGAAAAAAAAATGTCAGGGGTTGCCAGGGATTAGGGCGGAGGGAGGGATGTCCAGGTAGAACACAGGGGATTTTTAGGGCAATGAAACTACTCTGTGTGATACCATAATGGTGGATACAGGTCATCATACATTTGTCCAAACCCACAGAATGTACAAGGCCAAGAGGTAAACTGTAGACTTTAGTTAATGATCTATCGATATTGGCTCATCAATTGTAACAGCGTCCTGCACCAGTGCAAGATGTTAATGATGGGAAACTGCACAGGAGAAAGGGGGTTTGTGGGAACTCCTTGTACTTTCTGCTCAATTTTCTGTAAACCTAAAACTGCTCTCAAAAATAGTCTATTGATACAAATAAATTTAAAGCATAGGAGACATTGCATAAATGAATGAATGACTGACGGGTAGAATTCCCATGTCGGGTGAGACAGAAGCTGATAGTGGGAGAGCAGGGCCCGAGACCCAGCCTGTTTCCCGCGGCTGCCTCTGAACTACACTCACTTCTGAACCATACAAACTGTGTTCCCAGCAAACAGCGAGGCCTGGGCTGCAGACGCTGCCATATCCTCGGAGAAACATGTGGTCAAGTGAAAAATTGGAGAAATTAGCAGATTTTCCACGTCCAAGATTCCAAACCCAGCAAAGCGCTCTGATGGCCGTCTCTGGGGAGCCCCTGGCCCCTCCAATCCAGCTCCACCTGGGAGGGGTCCTCCTAAAGGTTGCCTGTTGGTCTCCAAAGAATTCACAGTGGACCGAATCCACTAAAGAACAGCCTGCCAGCAGGCGAAGGTGACACCGCTTGGCTTGCCTTAATTTTTCACGACTTTATTGTGAAATTTCATGTTACAGATGAGTGTGTAAAAAGTATGTGCTTTTAAACTCTACTCAGTAGTCTGTAATAACCTATATAGGAAAAGAATCTGAAAAAGAATGAATATATGCAGATGTATAACTGAATCACTTTGCTGTACACCTGAAACTAATACAACATTGGAAATCAACTGTACTCCAATAAATTTTTTTTTTTTTAAAGTATGCTTTTGGGACTTCCCTGGTGGTCCAGTGGTTAAGAATTGGTCTTGCAATGCAGGGGATGCCGGTTCAATCCCTGGTCGGGGAACTAAGATCCCACATGCCGCAGAGCAACTAAGCCCGCGTGCCACAACCAGAGAGAAGCCCGCGTGCCACAACCAGAGAGAAACCCGCGTGCCACAGAGAAAGATCCCACATGCCGCAGCTAAGGCCCGATGCAGCCAAAAAATTTTAAAAAAAGAAAAATATATTTTTTTAAGTTACATAAAGTATATGCTTTTAACTGCTTACAAATCTAACATTCAGGATCAGAATAAGACGTTGCCAGCCCTTGAGAAGCCCACATATGTCCCTCCCTCTTGACAGAATCTCCATCCCTGTTCTAAAATCATTGCTCCCCATTTTTTTTCTCAATTTAAAAAATTGTGGTAAATACGCACAACATAAAATTTACCATCTTAACCACTTTAAAGTACAGTTCAGTGATATCAGTACGTTTATTTTGCCCCAGCCAACAACCATCTCCAGAACTTTTTCATCTTTTCAACAGAAACCATCCCCATTATTTAATGTCCCCATTAAACACTAATTCCCCCCCCCCACCAGCCCCAGGCACCCACCGTCTACTTTCTGCCTCTTTGGATTTGACTCCTCTAGGGACCTCCGATAAGGGGAATCACACAGTGTTTCTCTTTTTGTGACTGGTTTATTTCACAGAGCATAACGTCCTCAAGTTTCATTCATGTTGTAGCCTCTGTCACAATTCCCTTCCTTTTTAAGGCTGAGTAATATTCCATTGTGTGGCTGGACCACATTCTGTTTATCCATCATCTGTGGATGGACACTGGGCTGCCTCCGTGTTTTAGCTCCTGTGACTAGAGCTGCTGTGAACATGGGTGAGCAAATACCTGTCTGAGTCCCTGCTTTCAGTTCTTTTGAGTAAACACCCAGCAGTGGAATTGCTGGATTCCCAGTTTCTTTTATTCTTTTACCACATTTACAGGCTTCCTAAATAAAACATTTTAGAATCCTGCCTGTTTTTGGGCCTGTGAACGGAATCGCTCTCAGCATGTGGTTCTGGGCTTCTCTGTCTGCAGCGCCGATGCCTGGGGTGGGCTCCGGGGGCTCCCAGGACCCCCCTGTTGACTGGGTGGTCTGGGGTCTCGAGCCCACTGCCCGCTCCCCAGGTCTGGACACTCTTGGGTGCTTCGCGCTACCCGTGCACGGAGGGGACCTCTTGTCGGTTCATGGGCGTCTGGTCCTCCTCTGGGTCCGACGCCTGATCAAGTGTTTCGCCCCCTCCCCCGGGGACCCGTCTTTTTCTTACTGACCTGCAGTTCTCCATGTTCTGGGTTTGAGTTCTTTGGCCCTGAGCCAACTTTATGAGCAAGTTGGTTTTGGGGGTGAAAACACATGGGCCTGCGTCAAGCAGGCGTAAAGCCAGGCACGTGCTGATCGGCAAACGAGAGGCACCGAAAACCTCCTGGTAAAAAAATGTGATGTTTTATGAATCACAAGGGTCTTCACTCTTTGGTGTCTCCTGATGAACAAAGTTATTCATTTTATTTATTTATTTTTGAATTTTTGAATTTTATTTTATTTTATTTTATTTTTTATACAGCAGGTTCTTATTAGTAATCCATTTTTTAATGTAGGCAATTTTGTCAGCCTTTTCACGTGTGGTTAATGTTTCGGGGATCTTGTTTAAGAAAATCTTGTGTCCCTACCCTGAGGTCATTAAGATGCTCTTCCACATCGTCTCTAAATGGTTTATAATTTCCCTCTTCATGTGGGTTTATCATCCACCCAGAGCTGATTTGTGTGTGAAGTAGGTGACTTTTTTTCCCCATGTGTGGGCACCAGTTTCAAATAATTCAACCTTTCTCCAAGACCTGCCCCCTCTGGCTCACATATGCGTGTCTGGGGACCCACCGCGTCCTTCCCCGAGGGTCTGCCTGCCCGTCCCGGCACCAGCTCCTCCCCTCGCTGTCCCTATGTCCCTTTCAAACGAGTCTTGTCACCTGCGAGAGCGAGAGCTCCCGCTCCTCGGCAAAGCCCGGGCTTTTCTGGGCGTTTTTGTCCTTCTGTATACAGTTTAGAATCAGCCTGTAAAATCAGTCGCCCTGCCGCTCTCCCTCTTATGCACACAAACACATCTTCCCCCGTGGGATTTTTACTGGCATTGATTTGAATCTACAGATAAATCCAGGAAAACTGTCGCCTTTACAAGGTTGATTCCCTCCAGTGTATGTATGTGGTTTCTCTGCCCATATAGTTGGATTGTCTTTAATTCCTCAATTAAAATGGTGTAGTGTTTTTGTTTTTGTTTTTGTTTTAAACATCTTTGTTGGAGTATTATTGCTTTACAGTGTTGTGTTAGTTGCTGCTGTATAACAAAGTGAATCAGCTATACTATACATATATCCCCATGTCCCCTCCCTCTTGCGTTTCCCTCCCACCCTCCCTATCCCACCCCTCTAGGTGGTCACAGAGCACAAAGCTGATCTCCCTGTGCTATGCAGCTGCTTCCCACTAGCTATCTGTTTTACATTTGGTAGTGTATATATGTCCATGCTACTCTCCCACTTCATCCCAGCTTACCCTTCCCCCTCTCCCCATCCTCAAGTCCATTCTCTACATCTGCATCTTTATTCCTGTCCTGCCCCTAGGTTCGACAGAACCATTTGTTTTTTTAGATTCCATATACATGTGTTAGCATATGGTATTTGTTTTTCTCTTTCTGACTTACTTCACTCTGTATGACAGACTCTAGGTCCATCCACCTCACTGCAAATAGCTCAATTTCATTTCTTTTTATGGCTGAGTAATATTCCATTGTGTATATGTGCCATATCTTCTTTATCCATTCATCTGTCTATACTACAAAGCTACAGTAATCAAGACAGTATGGTACTGGCACAAAAACAGAAATATAGATCAATGGAACAGGATAGAAAGCCCAGAGATAAACCCACGCACATATGGTCACCTTATCTCTGATAAAGGAGGCAAGAATATACAATGGAGAAAAGACAGCCTCTTCAATAAGTGGTGCTGGGAAAACTGGACAGCTACATGTAAAAGAATGAAATTAGAACATTTCCTAACACCATACACTAAAATGGCATAGTGTTTTCCATAAGTGAATTACATTTGTTTGTTGTACTTATCCTGGTATAGTTTGTGTTTTGATGTTATGGTAAATGGTGCTTCTTACGTTCATTTTCTTCCTTTTTGTTGTCAGTGTATAAAAATATGGTTGATTTCTGTAGATCGTCTTGAACCCAGAAATCTTGCAAATTCTCTTGTTAGAGCTAATAATATCCACAGGCCCCGCTGGGTCTCTGCACGCACCGTCCACCCTCCCCCGTAGCTGGTGTGGGTCTGAGAGCCTCTCCACCTGGCTCCTGATGGCTCCACAAACTGTGTGTCGTGTCTGCTGCCCTTGGTCAGGTTGAGAAGGTTCCTTTCTCTTCCAGGTTTGCTGCAAGGCTTTTTAGATATAAGTGGATGTTTAATTTCTTTTTTTTTAAAGATATATTCTTTTTTAAAAAAGTTTTTTATTTATTTTTATTTTTATTTTTTTATTTTTGGCTGTGTTGGGTCTTCGTTGCTACGTGTGGGCTTTCTGTAGTTGTGGTGAGAGGGGGCTACCCTTCGTTGCGGTGCACGGGCCTCTCATTGGAGTGGCTTCTCTTGTTTTGGAGCACGGGCTCTAGGTGCACGGGCTTCAGTAGTTGTGGCTCATGGGCTCAGTAGTTGTGGCTCGCAGGCTTTAGAGCGCAGGCTCAGTAGTTGTGGCGCACAGGCTTAGTTGCTCCGCAGCATGTGGGATCCTCCCGGACCAGAGATCGAACCCGTGTCCTCTACATTGGCAGGTGGATTCTTAACCACTGAGCCACCAGGGAAGTCCCTGGATGTTTAATTTCATCAAATCTCTTCTGCATCTGTGGAAGGAGAAGACACCCCCTCGGCACTGCGCTGTGGCAAGTCCCCAGACGGGTTTCATCTAAAGTCTTACCAATGACCTGACGTCCCTTGAGGTCCCACCGCTGCTGTACTGACCGCACCTCAAGGCGCCGGGATGGACGCCCAGCGCAGAGGCCTGGCCCCGTCGGTCGGGGCTGCCGCACCCAAACCCCCGGCTCTGGGTCCCGAATCCCAGGAGGAGGATGAACAGAGGAGATTCCACTCTTAAATCACAGCCACAGTCAAGCCTAGACACTGTCACGGCCACTCCAGGCCCCTTCCCTCCCCACATGACCGCTCGGCCAGCAGGGCGGGGCCCGCGGGGGTGCAGGGCGTCTCACCCTGGGCTGGGCGCCGCCGGGCTGGGGCCTCCCTTCCCTGTGGGCCCCTCCTTACCTCTGGGCCCACCGCAGCCTCTTTCATTGTCTGTGTTGAGATTTTCGGGTTAGGGGTGGAGATTACTGTCCCACCCGTGACATCATAATAGGCTGCTGTCCCCAAAAACAAAAGGCTTTCGAGATGGCAAGGAGACACGTCGTATTTATGTCGTCACCAACCAGACAGTAGTGGGGGGGGGGGGAGGGGAAGAAACATCTGTACATTGAGAGAAACAATAACAGCCGTCCTCGCTTCTCTGCTGAAGCTGAAATTACGCCCATGCAGCACAGAAAGGGTTTTTTGTGTGTGTGCAGGTGGGTTCATAAAAACCCATTGAAATGCAAAACGAGGACCCCCCCTCCTGCCCCCACCCGGAGAGAGGGGGCTCCTCCTCCAGGATGAGGACCCAGACACAGAAGAGGCTGCATTTCCCTCGATCTTCTTGGCCAGCGCAGGGTGGCTGTCAGCCCCCAAAAACCCGGGGGGGGGGGGGTCCACGTCATAAAAGTGCAGATGTGCCAGAACCTGAGCCCAGCCCAGGGGGCTTGGCGTCACTTCTGTCCAGTCCAGAGCTGAGTGGGAAGGCCCCCGGCCAGCTCCCTGGGACTCCGAGGGAGCCCCTCTCATCCCAAGCCCATGGAGGCCTTTGCCAAAGGTGATGAGTATCTGGCCGCAGAGGGGCCGCTCGGAGCCGGGACGGGTGACGCACAGGATGCGCTTGGGCCTGAGATTTCCACTCCAAGGAGGGGTGGGTCTCCAGCACGACCCATGCCCAGGTGGGCTCGGCCCCGGGCTCCCCCGCAGGCGGGGGCCTCTAAGCACGTGCTCGGCACCTTGTCTTGCTCAGTGCGAAACGGCAGGGTGTGCTGGCCGCTCACCACCTGGTGGCCGCCGCCCAAGCCAGCCTGTGGCCTCCCGCACAGGCCGTCCTGCTGCAGCCCGGCCCTGCCTGCGGTCCCTGGTCCCTGAGGCCGGGGGACTCCGGGGACAGGTCTTTCAGGGGCCGCGCCGTCAGCGCTGACCCCAGGGTCACTGGCCCCCTCGGGTCCCCCTGGAGGACATTCCTTGGACACTGGACAGCACAGAGGCTGGAGTTGAAGCTTTGAAGCCAGAAAGGCCTGGTCACGATCCCAGGCGCATCTCTCCAGCCGGGCGCCCGGACACGCCGTGAACCCCCTGGGCTTGGCTCTCCTCCTCCAGGGAGGCGGGCAGGCAGCCTTGGCCAGCCAAGGGGGCGTTAAGGTGGCGTCTGGAAAGCTCACGGGCCTGAGAAAGGCCAGGCGTGCAGCCACCAGACTCTGACCCAGGAGGCTGTCGGACCAGCGCCCAGCAAGGCTGCAGCACGGCCGAGGAGGGACGCGGCTTGGATTTGGAGCCCGAGCGAGCCCCGGCAGCCCATGACCCCGCCGTGCACCAGTCCCCGGGGCCGTCCGTCCCAGGCTCTCCACCGTCTGGTGAGGTTAGGGCAGCGGCACCAGCTCCATCCTGGACATGAGGACCTGGGCTGAACTCAGAGTCTGAAAACTCACTGAAAGCGACACATCTTCCTCCCAGGAAGGGCGGCCTCGATGCTGCCTCTGGGTCGAGGATTCATGGGTCCCCGGGGGGCGACCCATGACTCTGTGTGCAGATGAAACCCCCAGGGCTAAGTCCAGGGAGAGGGGAGACGAGGTTGGGGGGCTCCTGGGGGCCCCGGGGAGACCCCAGACAGGAGCTTCGCTGGGCCCTGGTGTGGTGGGCCTGGACTCAAGAGGACCTTCTGCCGGGGCCGGCCACATGCTGCCTCTGCTGGACCAGTGAGGGGGCGAGAACCGGGCAGGGGCTTCAGGGTAAGAAACCCATGAAGATGCAGCCCCTCAGCTCACATCAGGGTCCTGGGAAGCAGCTCCCTTCCTGCAGGCAGGCAGGAAGGCAGGAAGGCAGGCAGGGCCAGGAGGAGTTCCCCGCTTCCCCCCACCCCGGCCGCCCCCCGGAAGTCTCCACGCCCTGAAGCCAGAGGCCGAGGACGCACTCGGGTGATGGAAAAGCCTAACCAGGACTTGAAAACATGAATCCAAGAGGCACAATTTAATTAGGTTAATAGTGAATTAAAACACTGCTGAATGGATTTTTCGGAAAAATCATTTTCTGAGTTCAAGATTGGTGGCTCTGGACCAGCCTAGTTGATTTTGGACTTGCTGATTTGGGATTTGAGGGGGAGTTTAGTTCCTTCCTAACAGACTGTGTCACGTCCAGAGCGACTTCCCCAAGGGGGGGCCCAGAGTCCCGCAGCCTCTCCTGACCGCTGGTGGTCCGCCCCACCCGGAATGGTGCACAAGCCAGGAGGAGAAGGGGGACCCGGTGGGCTGGGCTGGGGAGGTTATCGAAGGCTCAGCTGTCGCTCACCAGACACCAGCGCGGGGTCACAACACACCTTCCCAGGGCCTGTGGGGAGGGCCTCCCCAAAACTGAATGCCGCTGGGTCGTTAAATAAAAGCCAGTAAGACTCAAGAGAGAGAAACAGCACAAATCTTACTCTGATCAATTAATACAACTGAGCCAGGCTGGTACCTGGGACCCTTTGCTGGGACCCGGACCCTTTGCTGCAGGGCTGCAATGCTTGCACCTGGACACACCTCTCCCCAAGCAGCAAGATACAAGGAACCTATAAGGGACTAAAAATAACCACGTGCATGCGCAGTTGGGGCACATTCTGGACCCAAGAGATACAAAGAGACCAAAAAACCTAACTGCCACTTTTGAAGAGCCTAGGGCAAAAACAGGGTGTCGGAGAAAAGCAGGGTACTGCTCATGCGCCCTGCACTCAACACCACCTAAGGGGCGGGCAGACCACATAAGTCACCCCTCTGGCCCGAGCCCTGGACACACCCCTATCCTCACCCCATATAAGGAACCAGCCCGCCCCCCTCAGGGAGCGAGCAAGCAAGGGAACGTGTTGTTTGTTCTCCCTCCCCCCTGCTGCAGCAGGGGCCCCAGTAAAGCCTTGCCTGAACTTCTTGTCTGGCCTTTAGTCAATTTCCATTGCCTGGGGAAGGCCAAGAACCCTGGTCTGTAACACAACTAGAAAATAAAAATAGAAATTGAAACCCCCTAATTAATTTAACTTTTTAAGTCAGGAGAGGAAGACCAAAAACAAAGGGAGGACCCGACCGTGTCTCATGACCCCTCAGGCCCTGTTTTCGGCAGGGAGGCCTGAGGTCTAGTTTCTAGCCTGGAGACAAATGATTCCATCTGGGTGACCCGCCCTCTGTTCCCGAACTGACTCTGAACCTGCAAGTCCCATGGGGCTGCCGGCTGTGCCCTCGTGAGGCTGGGACCACTCAGCCCAGGCACCCCATCTCTGCACACCTGATACCTGTCGTCCTGCTGACACCCCGTGAGGTGCAGGGTGCAGGAAATGCCACGTGAGTTGCAGAAACCGAAGCCGGCGGCCACGTCCACAGATCCCACGTGTGACGTATGTGACTCCTTGTTCTGAATAAAGTCAACAGAAATGACCTTACGTAAACTTTTAAAACAGCTTTTTTGAGAGGTAACTCACATGCCCTACCATTCATTCATTTATAGGGCACGATGCAAGGGTTTGGGTATAATCACAGAACCATGCAGCCATCACCACAACCAATTTTAGGACATTTCATCACCCCAGAAAGAAGCCTTGCACTGCCCCCCCGCCTCACCCCAGCCACTTCGTCTTTATGAACTTTTGCCTGTTCTGCATGTTTCATATAAACAGAATCACACAACATGTGGTCTTTTGTGACTTGTTTCGCTAAACATCCTGTTTTCCGGGTTCTCCCACACTGTAGCCTGTGTCAGTGCTTCACTCCTTTGATGGCTGAATAATATACAATTGTATGGGTGGACCATTCATCACAGATGGACGCTGGCTACTGTGAGTTGTGCTGCCGCAAACATTCAGGTTAAAGCTTTGGTGTGAAGGTATGTTTTCGTTTCTCTTGGACTTATACCCAACAGTGGAACCTAAGACCAGGGGTCCCCAACCCCCGGGCCGCGGACCGAGAGTGGTCTGCAGCCTGTTAGGAACAGGGCCGCACAGCAGGAGGTGAGCGGTGGGTGAGCGAGCGAAGCTTCACCTGGCGCTCCCCATCGCCCCCCAAAGCCCCCCATCTCCCACATTACCACCTGAACCACCGCCCCACCCCAGTTCGTGGAAAAACTGCCTTCCATGAAACTGGTCCCTGGTGCCAAAACAGTTGGGGACCGCTGCCTTAGATCACATGGTAATTCCATGTTTAACAATTTTGAGGATGCACCAAACTTTTCCGAAGCAACTGCAGCATTTTATGTTCCCACCAGCTATGCACGAGGGGTTCGATATCTCTTCCCACAGACTTTCATTGTTAAAAAGAAATTGTTTAAAGAAGAAAAAGAAAGCTCTACTCAGCGTGATAGAACACAACTGCGCTTGGGAACCCTCTCTGGCACGGACCTCCGTGTGCTGACGTGTGCTGCAGGTCTGAGAATACGAGCCTGATCACACAGGGATGAGGGCCCAGAGGCCAGGAGGGGGTGACCGGCCATCTGGGTCCCCTCTACCCGGCTGCTCCTAGAGATATGCCACGGGCACACCATGGAGATGTGGCAGCCACTGGCCTTCGCCAGCACTGTTGGGCAGTCGTGATCCAAATGTGGGCGTGCCCCTGTGGCTGCGGCGTGCGTGGCTCCCGTGGGCGCCCACGTCGTTGGTAGCCACGCATGCATGGTTGCCTCCGGCCTCCGCAGGCAACAGCCCTGCCGTGGGTTCCTGCTTCCTCCCTGTCGCCACCTCTTGGCCAAAAACGGCGGGGGGGCGGTGGGGGAGGCAGGTGGCAAATGGGGGGGGTATTTTCAAATCTCAACGTTTTCTCATCCAATAGCCCAGCTTATATCACTAAACAAACTCATCTGAGAAAACAATTCACTTTGAACTCAGCAAGCCGCCAGCTGCTTCAGACCAGTTTGGGCGCGTGGATTCCAGGTTCCTGGGGAGACCCCGCCGGAGGCCCCAGTATTGACACCCTCAGCATCCACAGATTCATCAGATACAACAGTCAGAATTAACAAAAAGACAATCTACAGACTGGGGGGAAATATTTGCAAATAGCCAACCAAGGATCATATCTGGAATATGTAAAGAATACTCAAAATTCAACAGTGAAAAACTAATAATCCAGTTACAAAATGGGCCAAAGATGTGAAGAGACATTTCGGCAAAGAGGACACGTGGGTGGGAAACAAGCCCTGGCAGAGATGCTGGACGTCACACATTGTCAGGGAAACGCAAACTGAGCACACGACAGGCTATCACCGCACCCACCAGAAGGGCTACATCAGGAACACTGACAACACCAAGTGCTGGTGAGGGTCTGGAGAAGCTGGACCATCGCCCACTGCTGGGGGCGGGGCGGGGGGGGATGGAAAATGAGCAGCCACCTGGGGAAAGCGCCAGGCTGTCCTACACTTACAGCCCAGCAACTGGCCTCCTGGGCTTATCCCAGAGCAATGGAGACCCATCCACACTTACCTGGACACACACCTTGACTTGCAATAGCCAAGCCTGGAAAACCCAAAATCTCCTGCAACAGGTGAAAGGCTAAACAGACGTACAAACCAAACACAGCCAAACCGTGGACCAGACTTGGCCGTAGGAAGCACCAGCGACGAGGCAGCACGTGGACGGATCGCCCGGGCCCCAGCCCAAGGGAAGGAAGCCGGTCCCAGGTCACACGCAGTACACTTCCATTCATAGGACGTTCTTCACATGACAAACTACAGAGAACAGACTTGTGGCTGCAGGGGTGAGTGATACTGTGGGCGGGGTGACGGTAAAGGGCCACAGGAGGAAGACTCTGTGACGGCACAGACCTGCATCTGCGTGTCCAGGGATCCCCACACGTGATGGACGCAGGGGAATGGCCACATGCTTTGCGCCGGCTGTGATATCGAGCTGCGTCACGTAACACGTTGTACTGTACGTGTTACAGGTGAGGATCTGCACGGATGGACCCCTCTGCACTGTCTGTGCCACTTCCTGTGAATCTATAATTATTTCAAAATTAAAAAAAAAAATTTTGTTTTGAAATGACAGCAGGCACTGCTTTGTTTCGGGTGAGTCGGACCCCGGGCCCGTTTCAGTGTGTGTTGTGAAAGGGCTTGTGCTGCCCGTCATCTAGGCTCGCTGTGGTCTGGCAGCTGCTATTCCAGTATCGCTGCATCTCACGTTCAAAGTTATGAAAAGCCCTCATTGTCATAACAGCATTTTTAAAATCTGTTTGCCTAGCAAGACAGCAACCAACTGCAATAGCCTTGGGGAGACAGGAGGGCAGGGAGACGATGTGGTATCAGCCGCCAGGGTTTCTAGATGTCTTCTTTACAAAACCACACAATTGATCCAAAATAGACCACAAATACGGGGGCGGGGCGCTCAGTCTGTGAGGCCGGGATCCGGTGCCAGGAGCTGTGCCCCCGTCGAAGATGAGCTGGTTAGCGGTGGCGGAACTGTTGTTCAAGAGAGTTGAATTAACACACCCTTGGCCATCCTGGTGCTTTTATCTCTGTCTGTCAGGGGTGCCAGGGCTCCACTGTCAGGGCACCACTTTGTGTGCAGAGGACAAACATTCTGGGAACTGAGTCGTTACCAACTTTTAAACCTACGTGTTCAGTCACTGGGGCTGAAGCATCATTATCTTGCCGGAGCAGCTGCTAGGATATTAACGAGCCACAGTGGTGACACATGGAATGGAATCAGCTCCCCGTGTTCCGGCAAATTGGCAGATTTCACTGGGAACCCTTTGCGGTGCGTCTCCACGAGGCTGTAGTTCACTCAGCTGATGCACGCACAGCGCAGGGCCAGCCGGGACCGCAGCCTTGGCCGTGGGCTGGAAGCGGGGTCCCTCCAAGGCCCCTCAGGTGCCCCGTCTGCCAGGTGCCCCGCCCCCGGCTCCGGCAAAACTTTCCGAACGCCCACCTGGTCCTGGTCACTCAGATCCCCCAGCAGCTCCTTCCACTCAATAGTTCACTCCGGTACTTTTCCAGCGCCCGCAATGTGCCAGGCGGGACCCAACCTCCCCGTCCCCAGCCCTACACCAGGGAGCCTGCACACGGCGGCAGAGCAGTACGACCCAGCCGGCCTCACCCAGGGACGGTGTCTGAGCTTGCGGGCAGGCGAGGCCGGAGCCTGGGCCGGGCGGGAGGTGCCAAGGGGCTGACACGCAGAGCAGGCTCTATTGTTTGTTTCCTGTTTCACTGATTTCTATTCTTATCACTATTACTCTCTTCCTTCTACTTGCTTCAGGTTTAATTTGTGATTTTCCTCTAGTTTTAGGTGAAAACTTAAAATAATTGATTTTAGACATTTAGACCTTTCTGCTTTCCTACGCTAAGCATTTGAAGCTTCCCTTTGAGCACGACTTTAGCTGTGGCCCACAAACTCTGATAGGTTGCATTATTACTTCATTTCACTACAAATACTTTCTGGTTTCCTTCATGACTTCTCCTTGTGCCCATGGGAAATTTAGAAATTTATTGCTTCATTTCCAAATATTGAGGACTTTTCTGAATATCATGTAGATCTCTAATTCTACTGTAATAACAGACATACTCTTAAAGATTTCAATCTTTTAAAATGTAGCGAGGATGACTTTAACGTCCAGCATATGGTCTGTCTAGGTGAACGTTCCAAGTACTTGAATGCAGTAGTTTGGCATTGCGCCTATTCCTGCCAACTAGGTCAGGTTGGTTGGTGGTATTGTTCAAATCTCATCCACCATTACTAACTTTTTGTCTACTTGCTCTAAGATTGAGAGAAGGCTATTAAAATCTCCAATGATGATTGTGGGTTTGTCCATTTCTCCCTTCAGTTACATTGATTTTGCATCAGGTATTTGAAGTTCTGTTGTTAGGTGCCACACGTGTGTGATTTATGTCTTCCTGGTGAAAGGAGCGCCCTTCACTGTGAAATCGACCCTTTATCCCTGGTGACGCTCCTTGTCTGATGTTGATGCAGCCACACCTGCTTTCTTATGCTGAGTGCACTGCAAACACTTTCTTTCCTGTCACTTTCAGCCTCTCTGGTCTCTATATTAAAATGCATTTCTTGTATTCAGCATGGAGTGGCATCTTGCTTTTTTGATTCAGTTTAATAATTTCTGCCTCTAAACTGGAGAGTTCAGTCCATTTACATTTAGTGTGAAGATGATATGGTTGGGTTTAAGTCTACCATCTTGTTATTTGTTTCCCTTTTGTTCTACATGTTTTTGATCCTATATTTCTATATGAATTACATCTGGTTTCATTTCCTTGCAGCCTGGAGAACTTTAATATTTCTTAGAGTTCATATATCCTGGCAACAGATTTTCTCAGCTTAAAAATAATCTCAAGTGTCTTTATTTCACTCTCATTTTTGAAGGATAATTTTCACTGAATATAGAATTCTTGATTGACAGGCTTTTTAAAAACTAAACACTTTTAAGATAAATTGTTCCATTGTCTTCAGAAATCCATTATTTAAAATGAGAATCAGCTGTTGTTACCCTGTGATTATGTGTCCTTTTTCTCTGACTACTTTTAAGATTTTCTCTTTATCTCTTGTTTGTAGTAGTTTAATTATGATGTGCCTAAGTTTGGTTTTCTTTGTATTTGTCCTATTTCTTATATCAATGGGTTGATATTTTTCACCAAACTTGGAAAATATTTCACCATTTCTTCTTCAAATATTTTTTATACTTTATTGTCTCTCTTCCCTTTTTGGGATAACAATTACATATTTATTAAACTACTTGATATGTCACTCCCATACCTTAGCATGTAACATACATTAGTCCCAGGGGTCACTGAGGCTCTGTTTGTCTTCTTTATGTTCTCCCAACTGGATAATTTCACTTGATCTGTCCTTGATCTTTTCTTCTGCAGTTTTTAATCTGTGGTTAAGCCCATCCAGTGAATGATCTTACAGTTTCCATTTCCCTGCTGAGATTTCCCATCAGTTTACTCATTATGTCCATGTTTTCAGTTGCATCCTTGAAAATATTTATAACAGCCACTTTAAAGTCCTTGTCTGCTCACTTCCAACATCTGGGTCATCTCAAGTTCTGTTTCCATTGACTACGTTTTGTTTTTGTTTTTGTTTTTGTTTTTTATAAATTTATTTATTTATTTCTTTTTGGCTGTGTTGGGTCCTCGCTTCTGTGCAAGGGCCTTCTCCAGTTGCGGCAAGCGGGGGCCACTCTTCATCGCGGTGCATGGGCCTCTCACTGTCACGGCCTCTCCCGTTGTGGAGCACAGGCTCCAGACGCGCCAGCTCAGTAGTTGTGGCTCACGGGCCTAGCCGCTCCGCGGCATGTGGGATCTTCCCGGACCGGGGCACGAACCCGTGTCCCCTGCATTGGCAGGCGGATTCCTAACCACTGCGCCACCAGGGAAGCCCACGTTTTCTTTTTTTTTTCTTTTTTTTTTTGGTACTTCAACATATTCATGTTTAATTTTTTAAAAACTTTATTGAGATATGTCACATGCTGTACAATGTGTTCATTTAAAGTGTATAATTAGTGGTTTGTAGTATATTTACAGAGTCGTGTAACCATCCTTACAATCAATTTAAGAACATGGTTTTCACCCCCAGAAAGAAACCCCACACCCTTTGGCAGTCCCCCGAATCCCCATCCCCAGCTGTAGGCAACTGCTAATCTACTTTCTGTCTCTGTGGATTTGCCTGTTCTGGATGTTTCATTTCAATGGAATCGCACAACATGTGATTTTTTGTGTGTAGCCTTGTTCACTTAGCGTGATGTGTTCAAGGCTCATCCATGTTGTAGCGTGTGTCAGAGCTTCACCTGTTTCATGGCTAATATCCCATTGTGTGGATGTAATGCATCCATCCATCCTCAGCTGACGGATTGGGGTTGCTGGGACTGCTTGGTTTGATTATTCCTTAGGGCAGGTCCTCTTTGGGTTTGTCCTTCATCCTGGGGTGGTGCCCTTACTGTGGGGCATGGCCAGTACTCCTAAGGCATGGCCTTCCTAGAGCTTCCGCTAAGTGCTGCAGGTGTTCGGCCACGTCACTTTACTCTGCCTGGCAGGAACTTAGGGCATCCCCAGCCCCTGTGTCCCTGGCACCTCCATTCAGCTCATGGCTGCACAATAGTCACGCTCTGCTGGACCCCATGGTCTCCCACTGAGCACAGGCAGCCCAGCCCTCAGCCAAGGACCATGAACCCAAGGCAGACACCTCTGCCCCCTCCCGCAGGGTCCTCCCCCCTCTGGTATCCTGTCCCGGCAGCTCCAGCCCCGACCTCTGCCTCCCCAGCCTGGCGTGACCTCTGAACACTATTTGGGCTCCACCTCTCCCTGACTTGACCCAGGCAGGACCAGGGACAGCCTGGCACTCACCCGGTGCCTCTCCTCCCCAGGACTTCAGTCCTGGGCTGCCTGCTGCCCGAGCCTGAGGTCACTTGTCCCCAGATTCTGCCTGGTTCTCAGCGGGAGGGAGCTGCAGGAGGCAAGTCCAGGCCAGGGATTTCTTCATGGCTGGATGCAGAGCCCACCCTAGACACTGTGGATTAGCGTTTTCTCCAGGCCCCTGCCCAGCATGGTGATTCTGCTATAAGTGGTCCTGAGACCACTTTGAGACATTCTGGTGCTTGACATTAACCTAGGACCTACTAAGAAGGTCAAGGAAATGCCACACATACATGGCCTTGTCCAACCCTCTCAGAGCTCAAGATGAGGCTGGACCATCGCTGGCCAGATGAGGAGACTAGGGGTGACAAGATTAGGTCACATCTTCAGGGTCACATGGCTAGTGAGGCGTAAGAGGCAAGATGCCCCAGGCAGCCGGACCCCAGAGCCCACCCTCCTGTGCCACAGTGGGAGCGGCCACCCCTCCTGCCTTCGGCTGCATCTTCAATTTCAGGTCCCAACCTGTGGCCACATCTCAAGACGAGACTGCGCATTTCTGCACTTTTCCCGGAACCCACAGCCCAGCACTGAGGACCCAGTGTCAGCCTCTCCTTCCCCAGCCTCCGTGTGCTGGTATTTGCTGTAATTGCACTCATATTCTGTTTGGTAGAAACCAGGTCTGCGCGATCCCAAGCAACCAGTGAGAATATTTAATTTGTGTGTTTTCCTGGCAGCCCTCCAGAGACTTGGAAATTGCCAGAATGACTCATTTTTTATCTCAGCCCCTCGACACTGTGCAAAGCCAGCACAGGACTGATTTGAGACACCATCACAGATCCACCCTCAGATTTTTGGTCCCAGGGAGACTCTCGGTCAGGTCCATGGCTAGGCTCAGGCACTGTGGTCAGCCCTGTTTGGTCAGCTCAGATGTGTCCATCCAGGTGGCTTGGCACCCACCAGGAGGCCTCGAGTCCCCCTTTGGCCCGAACGTCCCTCCAGACACGTGTGGAACAAACAAGCTGAACTGAAAAAGGCGTGAGCACAAGGGATGAAGAGAACCCGGCTATTTTGGAGCGGGGTGTTTCTGTAACAAGATGAGAAGTGAGAGGCCCCCCCTGAGGGTGGAGAGGGGAGAGCACAAGCGGGTGCAGATGGGTGGGAGGAGGAGGCTGGGCTCCCTTTGCCACGGGCTGAATCATGTCCCCCAAAAGTTCTGTTCAAGGCCTGAACCCCAGTGCCTGTGAGCGGGACCTTATTTTGAAATAGGGACTTTGCAGGTGTAAAAAGATGAGGCCACAGTGGAGGGGGTGGCCCTGAATCCAGTGACTATTGTCCTTATAAGGAGGGGGGATTCAGAGACACACATGCAGTGGAAAACTCCACGTGAAGACAGAGGCAGAGACTTGAGGGATCTGGTCACAAGCCCAGGGACGCCTGGGCCACCAGAAGTTGGAAGAAGCAGGAAGGACCCTCCCCTGGAGCCTCCGGAGGAAGCGCGGCCCTGGGACACCTGGATTCCACTCCGGCCTCCAGACTGTGAGAGAACAACTTTCTGCTGTTCTAAGCCAGCAGGGTCGTGGTGCTTTGTTGTGGCCGCCCCAGGGAACTCACACCACGTCTAAAACAAGCCTCTGTGGGTCCCTCTGCCAGCGTCTGCTGAGGCGGGTTCTGCAGGGCAGACACCCTGGGGCCTCCGGGATCCTGCCTGTGCCCCGCCCGCCTCAGGGCCGCCACACCCCCGCCTGGCCCGTTTCTAGGGGCTCCTGCAGCATCCAGCTCTGGGCACCAGTGTAGGGGGGCAGGTGGCTCCCCCCACCACCCATCCGACCACATTGGCCAAGCACTGGGCAGCCCAGGGCACTCAGGGCAGAGGGCGTGGCCACCCCTACCCTCGAGGAGCATCACAGGCTGGGCAGCAAGGCCAGCCTGCTCCCTCCCTGCTTCCTTCCACCCACGTGGGCTCCATCCAAAGTCAAGTGTGTGGCCTCGTACCCGAGTCTCCAAGAAGGAGGGCGGCGAGGCCCTCTCTGCGCTCTGTGGGCACCCAGCGAGCTGTTCGGGGGCGGGGGAGGGTGGGCGCTCCCAGTGGCCAGAAGCCCTTGCTCCTCACAAGGCAGGTCTCCTGCTCCCTCAGGGTGGGGGGGGGAGGGGGAACAGGGAGCTACGGGACCGCAGGGGTGCCGGGGCAAGGTGGGGAGCAGTCACTCGGTCCCCCCAGGGAGCACAGTCGGGTCTCCTCCAGGATCCAGTGGACACACTTGTGCCGAGAATTCACTGGCCTGACGGTTAGATCTAGGAGATTTCCAACCCTGCTGTGCACACGCACACACACACTCCTTCACATCTCGTGCACACGCGCACACACACACGCGCGTCACATTTCTGGCTTCATTTCACGTGCGCCTCCCAGCCCCGCACAGGCGCCGGGCCTGCTGCCCCCCGCCCACCATGTCACATAGGCCCCCCTGGCCCACCTCACAAGCTGGTCCCACCAAGCGCCCACCTGGTCAGCCTGGGCCGGTGCTGACCTCCCCAGCTTCATACCTCCTACCCTGAAGTCGGGGGGCCCGGAAGCGGGGGAGGAGACATCCTGTCCGAGGCTGAGGCTGAGGGCAGCTCTCTGGGCCTAACCTTGCTGGCCTGGAGTCCCTACAAGGGCCTGTGGGGCTCCACACAGAGCACCTGGGCAGGAGGGGGGAGGGGGGACAGGGGCAGAGGGGGAGGGCTCCGCTCCTGCACACCCAGAGCAGCAGATGGAACCTTCCAGAGCTGCTCTGCACACAGTTGAGCCTTTGGATTTGCAAACCCTGAGCCAACTGGCCACCGGGAGAGGCTGACTGGGGTCCTGTTCTGTTCCCCCAGGAGACCGGGCAGGAACCTTGCAGGGCACATCCTTTCGGAGATGCTTGCGGCCCATTTGACATTTCCCGTGGTGTGTCCCCTCGTGTGTCTCCGTTATCCTCTGAGCCCCGGCCCCTCCCGCCCCCTCCCCAACCTGCAGCCCACCGGCCACCAGTCTCAGTGCAAACGCCGCGTCCTCAGGCAGCCAGCACGCTGGCTTCTGCACAACACCGCCGACCCCCAGACTCCGCCCCGGGGGGCTGTGCCGTCTCGCCTGTACCCACCGTGCCTAGGACGGGGCCCACACACAGCCGGCGCTCAATAAACGAGTGGCCTGGACCAGCCTTTCTAACCTTCCCTCCCGTCTGCAGGGCAGGGGTGGCCTTCCTGGACAGGGTTTTATCTGTTAAAAGCCGAGTGGCCTCAGTGGACGACTGCTTCGCCCCGTGGCCGTGCTGGTGTGGCCGGCGGGGGCCTGGCCTCAGCCTATGTGGACCTGGGGACGTGGCTTTCAGGGTCTTTCTCCACTGGCTGGGGGTTGGGCTCTGCGGTGAGCACTACAAGCCCCCGGACCCCGGGGCAGGGGGTTGACACGCTTCCAAGAGACCAGAACAGGCGGGCGCAGAGGCCGGGCAAGGGGGCCAGGGAGGGGCGTCCCACAGGGTGGGCCCTGCAACTGTCTGTGGAGTGGGCAGGGCCCGGGGGCAGGTGTGAACAGGTGCGGGGCACCCCCGACCCGGCTGGGCTGGGACGTGCCCATGGCCTGGCTCAGGGAGCCGCTGTGACTGCGGTCCCAGCAAAGGCTGTGCCCCGACTTTGCCCTGCAGGATGGAGAGGAAGCAAGAGTGCACACAGATGGGGCATCTCGGGTGCACCGCTGCCCGGAAGACGCTTTCAGAGTCAAGCCCGAGGCCCCCGCGCTCCCAGCAGGAGAAACAGACAGAAGCTCAGGGTGCTCGGCCCCCAGGCCCCGGAGAACACGGCTCCTCGGACGGTCTCCGGTGAGCCCGGTCTCTACCAGCGTGGGGGAGGTGTGCTGGCACCCTGGTCACGCCCGCCCCCCGTCGGGACAGACAGCACATCACCCCAAGCAGCTCAGCCTAAGGACGGCTTTGAAGAGGAGCATTTATTTTTAGAGTGTGAACTCGATCACAGCGACGCTGGTAAATTGCAATAAAAACAGTGCAATCCCACCAGCAAACAGCCCACTTGGCAAAGTGTCAATTTGTTCAAAATAAAGTGCAAAATGGTTTTTGTAATAACACTAGCTTCAAAGGTCAGTGAGACCAGCCGAGGGGCAACCCCAGCGCGAGATGACGGACGCACACCCCAGCTCCGCGGCTGCCAAGCTGCCAGGGCTTTGCCTCAGGATCCCCTGTCCAGACAGATGCCCCGGGGTAGGAGGCCGGGGCTGGGTACCTGGAGACAGAGAGTAGCTCTCAGGCCCTCCTCCCAGGAGATCCAGACGGCACCCTCTGGTTCGCACTGGGACTTTCAGTGTCGTCACAGTTAATAGGGATTAACGAGCAAGGCCTCCTGTGTGACCTGGATGTGCTTGGGCTTCAGATTGCGGCCAAACCAGAGAACTACAACCTGAACACGCCGCTAAGAGGGGACAAAGGCACAGAGAGGCTGAGGGACTTGTCTGCGGTCACACAGCCAGCGTGCAGGGAGCGGCCACCTGGCCCCAGAGCAGGTCACCACAGGAGAAGGCATGAGGGCCTCCCCCGTGGCCTCTCGGTGGGGACTGCGGGCCCGTTTCAGCCCTCCTGAGCCCTCGGGAGCTCAAGCTCTGGGGCAGGTTGTCTGGGCCGCCCTTCGTGGGGCTGAAAGGGAGCAAAGCCTGCAGCATGGGGACACCTCTGTGCCCATGTCTCCTCCACCACTTGGCAGAAGTCGTGCTGTGGGCGGGGCTGGCACAGAGCCAGGCCAGGTGAGGCTGCCCCCCCCACCGAAGGTGCCGCCCGTGCCCGCCGAGGCTGAGGTCACCCACAACCTGGGGCCTCGTCCCCACTTCCAAACCCTCCTCCAGTGTGGGCCCCCTCGGCAGCCGCCCCCCAGGACACAGCCCCTCCTCGGGAGGCCTTTGATTCACCGCTGCGTCCGGGGCTTTTCCACGTGGTCACCAGAGGAGCTTCGGCTCATGACCCAGGAAAGCGAGTTTCTAAGCAGCTCCTTCCTCCTCGGGGTGGGGGGCGGGGGCTGAGGCGGACCCCAGTTCCCTGAGCTGCCCCATCTGGGAGCTGAACGAGGCTTGTGCTGGGGGAGGAAACGCCTGCGTTCTCTGGTGGACGAGGGTGAGGGGCAAGGCACACTTGCTCTGTGACCGTGGGCCAGCCGCTCAGCCTCTCTGTGCCTCAGTCTCCTCCAGGACGGAGAGCAGCTTGCAGAAGAGGGCATGTGGCATCAAGCAGGAGAAGGTGCGTGCCGCTGGCCCGGCCGGAGTCAGGGCTGCTCCACAGACGTCCCAGGCCCCCACCCCCACCCCGGCCCCTTGGGGCCTCGCAGACGTGGTCCTCGCTGCAGGCGCTGTTTCCAGGGCTGAATTTAGTCGAGACACTCACCCCATTTTGCTAATGGATGAAACTCTGTCTCGTTTTTATTAATAATGGTCAGCAACGTGTTTATTATCCACTTGCCCTCTGCCCGCTGGGACTTCGCTCACAAACTGATGTTCCTAAACTGTGACCCAAGATGCCACGCGTGGTGGGGTCTCTGCGCTTGACACCCCAGCAGAGGCGAGGCCACCGCGAGACCGAGAGCCAGTGATGACTTAACTCTGAATATTTCGCCTTTAATTACAATAAACTAATAAAGATTTCAGAGATGCTCTCATTTTAACAGAATGCAGAGTTATAATTGGTGTCCTATTTTAAGCAATGTAATTTCCCATGACCTGTTTTCTAAATTAACAGAGTAATAAAGGTGTGGGTTGTCGGGGGGCCGGACTCTGCAAAGGTGCCGGGCCCGCGGCCTCGTTTAAAGGGGAGTCTCTTACTCGTGTGTTTGCGTACAGAGAGGCTGAATTCGATAAATTTCTCTCCTATCCCATCCAAGGAGCCCCGGATTTTAAATCAAAGAAAATGAACAAGGAATCGTGAAGATCTATAAAATCACTACTGAAAGCTGTAACCCACGACAAATCTGTTTGAAATCCTTCTCGTTTCTGGAATGCCTGGCAGGGCACATGACAGGAGCTGGACCACCCTCCTAGGACCCTCTGGTACCTGAGGGGCACCAACCCACGAATAGAATGGGGTCGGGGTGTTGCTCTTCCAGGGAGACCTCCACACACAGGCCATGTCCCCTTGGCGCCCTGGACCACCAAAGATGGGAGGGAGGAAGGCGGGGGAGGGGCAGGAGTGTCGGGGGTGGGAGGTGGGGGGAGGGCATCACCTGCCCTCCTGTCTGCTCTTTGGCTGGTTGGCCTGTTCCTGTTTGGGCAGTGGGCAGCCCGTGGGGAAAGAGCCTGGCTGGACAGAAACGCTTGGGGTGCTGGTGGGGGCAGGGAGTGTCCGGCCTCAGCTTCCCCATCTGTAAAATGGGGGGGGGGAGCAGGACCACTGCCTGGAAGGCTGTAGGGAGGAAACAGGGGAAACAGCAAGTGAAGTGCCCCTTCTCCCCTTTCCCCTTCCTTCTCTCCTCCCCCTTCTCTCCCTCCCCCTTCCCCTTCTCCCCTTTCCCCTTCCTTCTCTCCTCCCCCTTCTCTCCCTCCCCCTTCCCCTTCTCCCCCTCCCCCTTCTCTCTCCTACCCTCTCCCTCCCTTTCCCCTCTCTCTTCTTCTATTTGCTTAGAGGCCCAACTCCAGCCACCATCCAAGAGTCTATTCTTTCCCACAAAGCTCCAACCTCTGCTTTTAAACAAGGACAGAAGGCAGTTTCCAAATAACACATACAGAACAAAAAAAAACTTTTGAGAATGGCAGAAGAACAGAACACAACCCTCTCCCAAGTTCACATAAGAGACTAAAGGCAGCCCCAATTTCCTCGGAAATGGGAGACCAGTCAGTCTTCACTCACGGGCACCTTCACCCCGTCCCCTGCCCCCAGGACGGCCCAAGACCCACGGAAACTCCTCACCCGACCCCGAACGTCCTTGGGTGGGTAGAAAGGGACCCAGCCTGGAGCCGCAGGGGAAGTGGGGGAGGACCATCAGGGGCTCCTTGGGGGCAGTTCCACCCAGACCCATCCAAGGAATCAGAGGGGTCACCATTAACCCAGCGCCACCTGAGTGCCCTGCCAGCGGTCCCCACTTGGAGCAGGGAGAGAAGGCTCTTGGCGGACTCAACCCCAAGGCCACTCTGGAGAGGAGCCCAGCTGCTGCAGAGGCCTGGTCTGTGAGCCCCCGCAGATTTGGGGGCGCCGAGTTCCGCCCTGGGGATCCCTGGCTCCTGAGTGGCAGGACCCCCACCACCTCCCACCTGCAGCCCCTCACCTGTTCCACCTGCACAGGGAGGCGTGCGGGCTGGGAAAGCCACCGGGGTCCCGCTGGCTTCGGGGCAGGACTCCTGTGAGCCCCACCCTGATCCACAGCCCCAGCCTCTCCTCTGTCCTCCCTGACCCCCTACTGCTCCCCCCAGAACTGCACGGCCAGACTCCGCTCCCTCCACAACGTCTCCCTCCCCACCCCAGCTACCAGCCCCTCCGGCCCCCTCCCCCGTGGTGACCAGCAGCTCTACTTACAGGGAAATCAGGGCTCAGCGGCTCCCAGCTGGCCGCCGCCCAGCCCCTGTCTCCCCTGACCTTGGGCACCGCTGTCTAAAGGGATGTCCTGGTTAATCCTGCTCTGAGCTGGATTAATTTCCAGAGATAAGGCCTCCGATTCGATTCACATGCAGCACCGTTTGTGGTGGTGGTCAGGTGAGTGTGGCCCCAGGGGAGCGGGAGTTATTAAGGGCAGACCAGCTCCCTGGGGACGGCTGGAATTACTGGCCGTCCACTCCCCTCGCCTGCTGGCCTCCAGCTGCTGGAAGGAGCGTCTCCGCAGCCGGCTGCCCACGGCGGGTGGCACCTGCCCCATCAGAGCCCAGTACGATGAGCTCCAGCCCCCGGAGCTGACCTCCCGGGCAGCTCTTTCCTGGGCCCTCCCCAGGGGCATTCGGAGCTCCTGACCCCTTGGTGGCTCACAGGACCATGAGTGACTCCCTTGCTGGGAGTGGTCAAGGGTCCTTCCACAGCCCCCCAGACCTCTTCCTGCCAGACCTCTGGTCAAGCAGCGGGCAATGGTGACCGAGAGAGCCTGGGATGACCCTGGGCTTCCAGCTGGGGGCCTGTGAGGTGAGAATCCTGCCTCCAGGGAAGTTCGTCTGGCTGGATAACAGACCAGCAACACGACCTCACAAAGAGAGGGGAAACCACGGAAAACGCATGGTGCAGATGGGACGAGAATAGTACGGCTGCTCTCTGGGTCCAGACGCCCTCCCCCTGGGAGCTTGTCAGGCCTCAGGCCCCACCCCACCCCTTAATCCTGCAGGTGATTCCAGCGCAGGTTTAAGTGTGAGAAGCACTGCTGCCCTTGAGCCTTCCGGGGTGGCTGGCCTGGCTGGGGGCCCTGCAGGATGGGTAGGGCCATGGAGGAGGCAGCAGTGGCCCCTGAACTAGAGCACTGTCCAGGGCCTGAAGTTCCACCTCTCATGTCAGGACACTGGTGCAGCCGCTGCCTCATCATACTCCTCTTCAAAAGCAAGAAAACCCTCCCAGAAGGTGCCCACTCGCCTGGGTATCAGGGCATGTGCCCACCGCTGTTGCTTCTCCAGTTTAAAGAGGGCAGGGAACCATGTCCCCACTGAATCCCTAGCTCATATGCCCAAGCCTGGGGTTCAGCAGGTGCTCAGGGATCTCATGGATGGATGGATGGATGGATGGTGGATGGATGGTGGATGGATGGGTGGGTGGATGGATGGGTGGATGGATGGATGGATGGATGGATGGTGGATGGATGGATGGGTGGGTGGATGGGTGGGTAGGTGATGAATTGATAGCTTTAGTTTCCAGAGAGTAAGAAAAAGATGACATTAAAATGCAAGATGAGCCCTCCTACACTGCCAATGGGAATGTAAAATGCAGCCACTTGGGAAAATGGTTTGGCAGTTCCTCAAAAAGCTAAACACAGAATTACCCTATAACCCAGCAATTCCATCCCTAAGTGTATATCCAAGAGAAAGGAATACATACATCCACACAAAAACCTGTCCACCAATGTTTATCGCAGCTTTATCCATAATGGCCAAAAGTGGAAACAACCCAAATGTTTATTACATTATGAATAAATAAAATGTGGTCTATCTATACAAAGGAATATTATTCTGCCATGAAAAGGAATGACACACGTTACAACAGGGATGAGGCCTGAAAACATCATGAGAAATGAAAGAAGCCAGACAAGATTCCACCTATTGTATGATCTTACCTTTATGAAATAGCCAGAATAAGCAAATCCTGAGAGACAGAAAGTAGATTAGTGGTTGCCAGTGGCTGAGGGAATGGGGGGATGGAGAGTGATAGTTGGGGTGCAGGGTTTATTTGGGGGGTGATAAAAGTGTTACAAAATGGACTATGGGTTATGGCTGCACAACTCTGTGAATACACTAAAAATGGTTTAATTGTACACCTTAAGTGAGTGAATTGTAGGGTACATGAATTATATCTCAGTAAAGCTGTTATAAAAAAAGCAAGAAAGTCGGAATTTCCTGGCGGTCCAGTGGTTAGGACTCTGTGCTTCCACTGCAAGGGGCCTGGGTTCAATCCCTGGTCGGGGAAGTAAGATCTATCAAGGCCCGTGGCACGGCCCCCCCACAAAAAAACCAAAAACAACACACACCAAGGAAGGGAGGGAGGGAGGAAGGAAAGAAAGGGTTAAACCACAAAAAGCCTGCTGGTAAAGCCCCCTCCCTCTTCCTCCCCAGGGGGTTGGGCTTGAGTCAGCCCTGCAGGACCTGGGCTGGGCCTTGGGTCGAGGGCCACGCATGCGGCCAGCTCTGCAGTCACCATGCTGCTGGCCAGGCCCAACCTCTCGGCCACGTTGCCTCCTGCTGGGCTTTGTGTCTGGGCCCAGATCACCTTGTGTCCCAGAGGCCAGGATGAGGGGCACCCTGTGTCCCGTCCCTGCAGGCCTTCCCCTGCCCTCCCAGGGGCTCACCAGCTGCAGGGCCCCGTGTGCCTCAGGTGGGTTCGCCCAGCCCTGGGGTGCAGCTACCTGGCCTGTGTGCTTCAGAAACGCTCACTGGGAGCTGGGCTCTGACCTCTGGTTAGAAACTGGACGGCCGGAGCCACAGACTGGCCGCTGGACGAATTTCCCCCAGGCCTGGAGGCCCCCTGGCCGCGGGCTGTGTGGTTAGGGGGCTGGGAGTGAGCAGGCAGCCAGCCTGGTCCCTGCCCCGCGGAATCCTGCCCTCGCCAAGGACGTCCCAGGTACCTAGGAGGGTCGGCTTACCAAGGCTGTAGTCTCCGTAGGGACACTGCCCCTCCCTGAAAGTGGGCGAGAGCAGTGCTGGGCAGAGGGGCTGCTGGACTGGTCCCTAGGGCCGTCGGGCAGGCCTGGGGCCCGGCCACCGGGCCAGATGCCAGAGGGTGCAGGGCGCAGCTGTGGGAGGCCGGAGGGGCTGGGAGCTTGCAGAGGCGCCTCCCAGGGCCCATGGAGATGCTCTCGGGTCATAGGTTTGGCTGCAGCTGTGGAAATGCCCCCACTCTGAGCGGGGCGGCGGGAGGAGGTGGTGTCTCTCCCTGGAGGAGCAGGAGGAGGGAGGAGGCCTGGCGTCCTGGTGTCACACATCCCTCCCAGGTGCACTCGGGACCCATCGCCACAGGCACTCGGGACGGCTGCCCCCAAAGCGGGCCCCCTCAGCCTTGCACACAGACCCTCCCATACCTGCCAGGGGAGGACACAGTGGCAGCTACAGAGCCTGGAAAAGCCAGCCCCGCCCATCCCCCAAAGCCGATCTGCCCCAACGCCCGAGAGGTCAGGAAACTAAAGCCAGAGGAGGCTTGGGAGACGCCTGGCGAGCGGCTGTTGGGGTCCAGATCAGGACCCCGTCCTGGCTGCCAGGCCCCCAGCACAGGCCCTTGTGGTGGTGGACAGACGTGCCCACCTGCGGGTCCATCAGCAGCTCCAGCTCCCCTAGCCCAGGACGCACCTCCCACCACCCCGACCCCTCCAGGAAGACAGGCCCCAGCACCGGCCAGCGCCCACCGTGCGGGAGCCCCGCCCACAAAGCTCCTCTGCACTGCAGCTTCTTCCCAACACACCTCGTTTCCATGGTGACGCTTCTGGGTCTTCTCTGCCTCGTCCCTCAGTGTCCCGGCATCACATGGTGAGGCCTGGCCGGGCACAGCAGGAAGAGTGTGTGAAGTGACCGCCAGCCACACCCTGAACACACCGGCCATGTGGGGACACCTGACCGCCAGGCAGGGGTCCCCTCCCAGGCTCCACAACAAGCCACGCGGGTCCGGGGTCACTGCTTCCTCCCTGGAGGCCTTTGGGGAACCGGACAGGCCGGGTGCCACGGCTGGCTCTACACAGCCTGTCTGGCCAGCTGCTGGCCTCCCTCCGTACTCCTGACCCTCCCAGGCCCCTCGTTCTCTCCTTAACCTCCAAACACCACAGAGGGTCTCCCCAGTGGAGCACACGATTCTCCATCCCCCACTTCCAGGAGAAGAGGTCTCCATGCAGACCGTCCACCCGGTGTCCTGGGGGTGGCCCTCAGGCCAGGGAACCAGCACCTGGGGGCAGACCCTGGGTCCCCCAGGGAAACGTGCATTCCACATCAGCCCCCGGCACCCCTGGCACGATGGGGTCCTCTTGATGACTCCGGCAATCCCGGGCCCTTCCTGCCTGCCTTTGCTCACACTCCCCTCTCTGGACACCCTGCCCCAGCCTCGGCGAATCTCCTGGGCTCTCCGGGACACCCGGCCACCCGCACGCGCACAGCTGCTGCCGAATCCAGCTGCGCCCGTGACTGCGGGTCCCTGGGCTGCTCCCAGGGATCCAACCTCAACCCCCGAGGTTCCTGAGGAGGTTCTGGGGGCTGCCCTCCAAGGGCCTTTCAGTGGAGCCCACCCCCCTTCTGTCCAGCCCTCCTTCCTCCCCAGGGCGAGCCCCTCAATACCAGGAACCTGGGCTGACACCGTCCCCAGCTGATGGGAAACCCCGCATCCCGTCATCCCAGGACCTGCTCAGACGCCGTCCACCTGCTGACCTCGGCCGCTGTCTGGACGAGAGCGCAGCCCCTGCCGCCAGGATGGGGGTCTCAGGACACACGGGACGGGGTGGAGGGAGGATTCCCAGGCCGAGCGCCCCGCGGGAACTGATCTGGGGCCTCCCCCCGCCCCAAGAGGATCCCCACGTTAATCACACCTCCACTTGGTTCTCAGTCGGCGCAGAGGAAGGGGGCTCCATCGCGCCCCTCTGCTCCTCTGTCTGTACCCGGTGCGTCTCCTCCCGCCCATGTCCCACGCCCGGAACAACTGCTACCGGCCACCCAGGCCCCAGGGAGCAGGTCTGGCTTCCTCTCCTCAGGTGGGCTGAGGTCAAGTCACTGTGTAGCTGTTCACGGAGATGCGCTTTGCTGTGTGGAAGCCAGAGGGGGCTCAGCGCAGGCACAAACGATTCTACCTCCGCAGCTCACAGTGCGTCTGTTATCAGCTGGGGCCACGGCCTCTGAGTGCACCCCAGACGCACACATGGCTGTTCACGCACATGCACTCACACACGCTACTCATGAGGAGACGGGCGTCAGAAATGTCTGCTCTGTGCACACACAGGGGCTTTTCTCTACTCTTCTGCTTGGTGATGCTGAGTAGATGTCAGGGGTTGGCTTTGGGTCCAACGCCTTTGGTTTCTCGATCCTGACGGGACACTGAGTTAACGGCAAAGAGTTAAATTCTCTGATGTCCTGAAATAAAGGAGACTTAACAAATCTCCAGAACGTTTGTTGCAACTTCTCACCCACCTCCACCCACGAGGAAAATGGTGACCTTCACCCACATCTTTTTGGAAATTAGAACCGGCCTCCCACCCACATCCCCTGGGGCCAGTGGGCCTGTTGAGTCCCCCTGGGCTGCCCACTCCAGCCGTGCTCTCCCAGCCTGTCCGGGGCAGGGCAAACAGGACCCCGGATCCCAGACGACCCCTGCCAGGCCCCCACATTGGTCCTCCCCCCGCAAGACACGCTCGTCCAGGGACATAACGTCCGGGGTGGGGAGACGGTGCTGCTGGCGTGCATCACCACAGCCAGCTTTGGGGACAAGCCCAGGTCCCCTCTTGGTCTCAGATCTGGACTCTGAAACTTATCTAGGTGCCACTGCCCACTTCTCTGGTTTGAAATTCTCCTTAAGTCTTTTTTAAAAATATGTATTTATTTATTTTGGCTGCTCCGGGTCTTAGTTGCAGCACGCGGGCTCTTTGCTGCAGCATGTGGACTCTTAGTTGCAGCATGCATGCGGAATCTAGTTCCCCAACCAGCGATCGAACCCCAGTCCCCGGCGTTGGCAGCACGGAGTCTTACCCACTGGACCACCAGGGAAGTCCCTCCTTAAGTCTTTTTTAAGCAAAAATAAACGCTGACGCCAATCAGAGAGGGCCTTCCCACCACTTTCTTCCCGTGGAGGGGACTGGCCAGGCGCTGGCACAGCCTCAGCTCCCCACAGCCTGGCAGTGACACCAGACCCCTCACACCACGGGTCCACCCCAGTGCCATGGGCCTGACAGGCAGTCCACAACGTGGCAGGAGCCCAGCATCATGGCGCTGGACAAGCCTTGCCACTGACATCAAATTTGCTTCACTGACCAAGAACCCAGGGGCTGAAGACAAGCCCTGGTCCCTTGGGTCCATTGGGTTTCGGGACCCTGGTTGGTGGGTGATGCAGCGGGCATCCAATGACGTCCCAGCTGGGCTGCAGTCTGTGTCCCCACCATCGTCCCCCCCGAGCAAGGGGCACTCCCAGCCTGGGCTCAGGCAGGCGAGCCAGGGCAGTTACGTGTGCCGGCCTAGCGCGGGTCTGGGGTCTGCCGCGGGGGGGGGGGGGGGGGGGGGTGACAGCTGCTTCCAGTTCCCTGCTTGCACACACGCTCACAGATATTTGCACACCTGTGTGCACACACCCGGCACAAAGACATTTCCACCCTTACCTTAGGGATCACCAGCTTGGGCCTGATGGAAAAAAGGGAAGAAGGGGTGACTTGCCAGGCAACCAGCCAGGGGTTGCCATGGCATCTCGGAGACCGCCGCCGGGCCAATCGGGGTGGAGTGCGGGCTGGCATCTGTCAGCAGGCGGAAGAGGCGTGTGTGGCAAGCACCGCACACTTGCACGCATGCACAGGCGCATGAGGCTGAACGTAGACCGCGGGCCTGATGAGGACAGCGCACCTCATGAATATTCATCGGGCTGATGGATGCAAAGCCAATTAACCACTTGGCAGCTGGATTTTTCCGGGACGCACCGTTGGCCGCCTTGGGGCAGGCTCCGAGGGCTCGCCACCCAGAGGGGAGAGGTCCACGTGGTTAGACCCCTTCGCTCTTGCCAGACCTGGCCCTGACCCAGGGCATCCCAGCGGTCCTGAAGTCGGCCACCTGGTCCCCCCACAGGATTCAAATTCCCACCCAGGAGCCAAGCACAGCACAGTGGGCTTCCCAAAGGACACGTCCAATTGTCCACTCCCTCCCTTACTCCACGATCTCTGATTGAGGCAGTGACAGAGCAGTGACCCCAGCCTTAGCCAGCCTCTCCAATGTCACCCCAGCCACTTCCCAGAGCCCCAGCTTCTGTCTCAGCCCAGGTCCCTAGAAAGCAGAGCCTGAGGCAAGGGTTACTGCAGAGGAAGTCTGTAGGGCGGGGCGGGGGTGTGTGACCGGGGGCCATCCCCTCAGGGTGTGCTGCCCGCATCCCAGCTGCACACCCCCAGGGCAAGGACTCCTCCAGAAAGTCTGCAAAGAGAAGCTGCCCCTTGAGCAGCCCGCAGAGGAGGGTGGGTCTGTGTGCCTGGTTCCCTCCCGTCTCCCTTTCCCTCTGGTCCAGGTCCACCCTTCAGGAGCCCACCCCATGCATTCATGTGTGCCCTCTGGGGTCACTGGGGAAGCCAGGGCCCTCCCGCTCCCAGAGTCTGGGCAAGCTGCCCCCTGAGCTCACCAGATGTGTGGAGCCCTGAGTCCTGCCCACTGCCCCGTGGGCTCTGAGCACGGAGGTGACCCACCAGCCTGCACGCTCCTTCCCATCCTGCCCAGGCCCCAACCTGGGCCAGAGCAGAGGTGGGTGCCCAGCACAGAGGTGGGCAGGAACCCACCCACCACATTGGCTAAAGGGCAGCTCAAGGGCAAAGGTGGCATCCAGAGGAGGCAGGCGGAGGGGAGGCCAAATGCGCCCTCTGCCCGCCACCAAGATGGAGGAAGAGGTCTCTGTGGGCTCTCAGGACCGTCCACACCGGGGAGAGGACCTCAGGCTCACTCTGGGCCTGAGTCCTGACCTCCCCAGACCCGCCACAGGCCCTGAGGGGTCACTGCAGCCTCTGAGCTTCAGTTTTCTCAGCAAGAGAAACTCACAGGCCCTTCCAGTGTGGTCCTTACTGTGCCCAGTACAGAGAAGAGAAAGCAGGCATGGCCTCCACAAATGCTCTACCTGAGCCCTACCTCGGCCTGACTTGAGCCCCTACCTGAGCCCCGCCTGAGCTGGGCACTCTGCTTGCCCCTCCCCCATCCGCTGTCCTGCTGCAGCCGGGAGGCTGACCACTTCTCTGCTCCTTGGCCGCTGGGCCTCCAGCTGGGTCCAGGTGGGACGAGAGGCAGGGCTATGGTGGCCCCAAGCCCCCCCTGCCTGCCTGCTTCCTCCACCTCAGCCCCTCCCTTGGCAGCTGCCCACTCCCTGCCCTCCCTTGACCCTCAGGCCAGGGCTGGTCGCAGCTCGTGCAGCTCTGAGTCCCCTCGGAAATCAGCCCTTCACCTCTGGTCCCACAGGGCCCGACCCCCAAGGTGGAGGCTCAGGTGGCCCCCTTCTGAGGAGCCCATCGTGGAGGGTGAGGAAGGTGCTGGCAGGCAGACACAGCCACGAACCTGCCTCGAACACCGGGATCAAGGCGGCCCAAGGGCGGGCACCAGTCCTGCAGTGCTGGGGGCCAGCTGCCAGCAGGTGGGGGGCTGAGAGGGTGGGGTCCCAGCACAGGGGGGCAGGGGGTGGGCCTGCTGGGGGTCGCACTGCAGAGGACGGTGGACAGGCTCAGCGATGGGGCGGGGCAGGTGGAGAGGGCAGGGGATGTGGAGCCCGGTCCCGGCCAGCACTGCAGGGGCAGAAGCCCCAGGCCGGGGGAGGGGGTGGGGAGGCGGCAGGAGACCTGGGCCCAGCAGCCCAGGGCAGAGCGGGGACTTCCTGAAGCACAGGGCAGGCAGCGGGCCAGAACTACGCCGAAGCCCGCAGACACCATCACTGTTGGACTGAGGTGGGCGAGGGCTACAGTCCTGGGGGACTCCTCAGGTGTGTGGAAACCCGCCCCTCGCCAACGATCCCCCGAGTTCCCGCTGCCCAGAGTACGGGGTGTGAGGCCAGCGTTTTGGACAAGGCAGAAAGGTGCCTCTCACAAGCCCAGGGCTGGGGTCTGGAGGCCCTGGCGTGTGTCCCCACACCTCACGGCTGGCTGTGACTGTGCTTGTGCCCCTCTCACAGGAGGGTGGGCCAATGACCGGAGGGTCCCCTTCACAAGAGACCCGGTGCTGTTGGGTGGGTGAAAGCTCCCTGGCGACCTGGGCAGCACCTCGGACAGCTCCCTGCCCTGTGAGGAGCCCCTGCCCACCAGGGCTGGGCGCACCTTCTGGGGCTCCCCGCTTCCCCTCCTGCCCCGGGGGTCCATCAGGATCGCTGACGGAGGAGCCAGGTTAAGCCAGCACCCCTGGGGAGGGCCTGACCGGGGGAAGAAAGCCACCCCCCGCACCCTGGAGGCCACGTCTGGGGGTCCGAGGGCAGCGACCCCCTCACCCCCAGGTGCTCCTGTCCTGAGGCTGCCAGGCCTCTGACGGCCCACATTCTGGGGCCTCCACAGGCCCACTTTTGGTCGCCTCCTTTCTCCACACTCCTCGCCCAGTCCTAGTGGAAACCAGGCGCTCTCAGATGAGGTGGGGCCTTCAAGACGGCAGGAAACGGGGTTCTGAGCCCAGCTTCCCAGGATTGTCTTCCTTCAATAGTGTGTGTTGGGACTTCCCTAGTGGCGCAGTGGTTAAGAATCCGCCTGCCAATGCAGGGGACACAGGTTCGAACCCTGGTCCAAGAAGATCCCACATGCCACGGAGCAACTAAGCCCATGTGCCACAACTACTGAGCCTGTGCTCTAGAGCCCGCGAGCCACAACTACTGAACCCACGTGCCACAACTACTGAAGCCCGCATGCTTAGAGCCCGTGCTCCGCAGCAAGAGAAGCCACCACAGTGAGAAGCCTGCACGCTGCAACGAAAAGTAGCCCCCGCTCACAGCAACCAGAGAAAGGCTGCGTGCAACAACAAAGACCCAACGCAGCCAAAGAAAAAAAAGTGTGTGCTGTCGTTAACACGTTACTTTACGAATGAAACATCTGCCGTATCCTCATCCTCCCTAAGCTCTCTCACACAGCCCCGGGGGCAGGGCTGTCACTGCCCCCATTTCTCAGCTGAGGACAGTGAGGCTCAGGGTGGCTCAGGAGCCCTTGGAGAGGAGGCCCCAGGGGGTCTCACTGAGGCCTGTCGATTTCGGAACCCGCTCTCCAGCCACGAGGCCAGGGCCTGCCTGTGCGTGGACACCAGCAGAGATGACCGAGACTGTCCCCAGAAGAACTCAGCCGGGTCCTGACCCACTCGTGGAGGCTATGTCCCTCCCAAGGGGCCAAATTCCAGTGGGGTGGGGTAAGGAGCGCTTAGGGGGCCAGGCTGGGGGCAAGGCCAGGCCCCTGCAGGAAGGACCCGGAAGGCGAATAGGTACCAGGAGAAGCGAACGCAGGGGTGGGGAGGAGGAAGAGGGGGCAGGGAGGGCAGGGTGGGTCTGGGAGCCCCTGGCAGCAGGGTCTGCCCAGGTCACCTGAAACGGGGGGCAGGCCCGGCGTCCTCACCTACCAGCACAGTCTCTTGCCCATTATGCCCAGGGACGATTCCACTTTCAAGAACGATTTACAAGGGCTTCCCTGGTGGCGCAGTGGTTAAGAACCCTCCTGCCAATGCAGGGGACACGGGTGCAAGCCCTGGTCCGGGACGATCCCACATGCTGCGGAGCAACTAAGCCGGTGCGCCACAACTATTGAGCCTGCAGTCTAGAGCCCGCGAGCCACAACTACTGAGCCTGCATGTCACATCTACTGAAGCCCGCGTGCCTAGAGCCTGTGCTCTGCAACAATAGAAGCCACCGTAATGAGAAGCCCGCGCACCGCAACGAAGAGTAGCCCCTGCTCACCACAACTAGAGAAAAGCCCGCACACAGCAACAAAGACCCAACGCAGCCAAAAATAAATAAATAAACATTAAAAAAACAAGAACGAATTACAAGAAAATATTTTTGAAAAAGCAAGTTCAGTGTGCCCTCATTCTCTCCATGCTAGCAGTGGTTTGGACTGCTTTCATTAACATTAGCCCGGCCCTGTCAGCAGGACGGGCCAGGGCCATCTCCGAGGGCAGAAACCCAGGCAGCTGAGGTGTGTACCAGGGAGGGCCCATTCTCCCCGAGAGCGGCAGTCCCCCAGAGGCGGGGGTCTGGGTACAGTGCGGGGAGGAGGCCTGGGGTACAGCCCGCTCTGCCAGATCCATGGGCTCAGGATCTGGGAGGACGGCGGGGGGGCGTGGTGAGAGCTGGGGGGTTGGGGCCCAAGAGGGCTTCACCCGGACGGGCAGCCACGCAGGCCCCAGGCATACCCCTCCATCCGTGTGGAGAACAGAGCACAGCTCCCCTCCCTGCCCTCTCCTCTACACCTCTGACCTACTTTCAGGCACACAGGGATCTTCCGAATTCCTCCTTCCCACAGCCAGTGGGGTAAAACCTCCGGGGCCGGCCTTGGGGCGGGGGCAGGGCAGCTCCAAGGGGCAAGCGAAAATGGTCATGCAGGTCGGCCCCTGGAGGAGGCAGCGTCCGGGGGCAGGATGAGGGCCACCGGGGCCTCTTCTCTCTTTAAGGCAAAGCCCAGGAGTCTGAGTCAAAAGCCAACTGGGAGCCAGAGGCACAGAGCCCACCGATGCAGCACCCAGGCGGCCGCCCAGAACACAGAGCCCAGAAAAGAGGATGGGTGCATGCTGGAGGAGAAACAGCAAGTCTTAGCAGTCATTCACACCTGAGTGAGAATTACTGTCTAAGAAATTCCAAAGGAAGGTATAGGGAGAAAGAAAGCTTAGAAAGACAATGAAAAACAGAGCTGCACAAAGTGGTCCAAGCCTGTGCCACTCCGCCCCTGGTCACCACCAGACCTCCCTCTCTCCAAGCAAGATCTGGGTGGAAACAACCACAAGTTAGGAAGCGAAAGCCAATACTTGATGTGAGCCTCTCATGCAGAACCAGGAAAACCCGGCGTGGAGGCCCCTGCGGCCGCCATTCCACAGGCCTCCATGTCCCTGCACCACTGGGCCACCGAGACCCCCCTGCTGCTCTTCCTGGCCTCGTATCACCCCACCCACTCTTCTTATTTAAGTAACTGTGTTTTAGAAAGAGCTTTAGAACTCCACTATTAGTGGGAAATCACAATCACTTGCCTCAAATAAACATTCACCCTGAAACGCACACAAAGCCAAAGAGCCTCCTGGACGCCGCGCCTGCCCGTGGCCGGCGGAAGGCTCTGAGTGACGCGGTGATGGGTGCTCAGCACCAGCGGCCCCTCCTCCCCCCGCCGGCTGCCAGGACAGCCCTACCAAGTCAAGCCCAGGCCCCTTAGTGTGGCCCCTGGCCTCCCAGTCTGGGCAGCCCTGTCCACCTGGCCCCCTGTTTCCCCCAGCACGCTCTGCCCTCCTCCCCGGGCACACGGCCCAGGCTCAGGGTCTGTCCCTGCAGCACACCCCCTCCCCCGACCTCCACCACCCCTGTGAGCCCTGGGCTCTCGTGTCCCGTCCCCCCCCGCCCCCGCCCAGGGTAACTGGTCGGACAGGAGGGTCGATCATCCTGGGGACCATGGCTTGTCCTCCCCTCCCTCCCCTCCTCCCCTTCCCCTCCTCCCCCTCCCCTCCCAAGGCCTGGCAGGAGGTTCCACCTGTTTCTCCCAGCAAAGGACACTCCCTGTGACGCTGCCTCGCAGGTGGCAGGCAGCCCTGAAGAGGACGGAGGAAAGTGCTCCTGTCCCTAAGCGCCCCTCCGAGGACCCCCTTTCCTGCTGGAATCACTCAGAGGTGGAGGGAGGTGGAGGGGACAGAGGCAGCAGGGGCAGGAGGGAGGAGGCAGGGAAGGAAGAGAAATGGGGGGAGTGGGGGAGACAGTGCTGAGAGGGATGGAGACACACAGACTGTGGACCAAAGGGGAAGAATTCACCCGGAGGCCGAAGTACAGTGACTAGAAAGACACAGACGAGGGCAGAGACCTGGGCCCAAGGCGCGAGTGCCCACCAGGAGGCCACTCTGGTCCCTCCCGTGGGCGAGGCTGCCAGAGGCCCAGTTCTGGCCCTGCGGCCAGCCGAGGAGGGTCCTGCGGCTCCCGTCCGAGTCAAGCCATTGCAGTCTTCTGGAATCCCGGTCTGGGCCGGCTCTGGCTCCGGTGCTGCCGCCGGGGTGGACCCCTTGCTGGGACCTCTCGGAGCCGAGGGAGAAGGGGGCACACGGGGGGCCTGGGGCAGGGCTGCCACCCTCGCCTCTGTGGGGCAGGGCTGCTCCTCCCCCCGGCTGAAGCGGAAGAGGCAGGGGTGCAGCAGAGCCCCACCACTGCGGACTTGGGATAAAGAGCCTTGGCCCTGGGCCGGGCGGACCTCACCCCACCTTCACCCTGCCTGGCTGAGGAGACAGCCAGGTGTGGCAGGGGTCCCATGGAGGGAGACCCCAGGGCCAAAGGGGTCCCTGCCCCCAGCTCTACAAAGCCCAGGTTCCAGAAGGAAAGTTCCTCTAAGTGGGCATCCTAGCCCATGGGGTCCTGCATGCCTGGGTGGGCTGGGCCCCTGCAGCTGGGCAGGAGGGGCTCAGGGCTGTTAAGGGGGACTCTGCAGGCCCTGGAGGAACTCCAGGGAGACCGGCCCCCAGGCCTGCCCCTGGCCCGGCCTCCTGTGTGCTTTCTGGAGGGCAGCAGTGGGGGCAAGCCCTCGCCCTCTCCTTCCCAGGGGTAATTTGCTGGCACTAGACCCCTAGGCAGGGCAAGTGGGGGGCCAGCCTGGGTCCCCTCCCCACAACACGCCCTCTGGGACCCGGGCTGGGCCTGGGGGCAACGGGGGCTGCTCCACTGCCAGGATGTGGGTGTGGGGGGCGTGGGGCTCAGCCAGCCCAGGGGAGGGGCTGGGCCACCGTCGGGGGAGGGTGACCGGGTGGCCGAGGAGGCTCCTGGAGCCTCAGGGAAGTCAGGCAGGGCTGCGTGGGGAACAAAAGGCCTGTTCCCGCCACTGGCCAGGCATCCGGCCGGCCGGAGCCCCTCACACCAGGCCCTGCCTGGGACTCTGCGCTGGCCTCTGCGCTCCCTGACTGCCCAGGTGCGCCACTTACCTTGCCTCCTGGTGAACACCTGGCAGCGTCCAAGGCCCGATGACCCCGCAGGAGAGTTGCACCTCTGGGCCTGCTGGGTCCTCGCTCACCAGTCCTTCCTCGCGGGGCTGGGCTAGCTGGGGCCAGGGAGGAGGGAGAAGGGGGTGGGAACTTGGGAGAGGGGCTGCAGCCTCATTTCCATGCCGGGCCCCTGAGCGCCCCCGCCCATTGTGCGCCTGGCCGGCTCACAATCACAGCCTTTGTGGTGGCCTTGCTCCCGCCCTCGCCCTCGCCCTCTGCACTCAGGCATGGCGGGTGTCCCAACCCCCCACCTACTTCAAAGGGTGAGGGGAGGAACTCCTCCCGTCAGGCGCCCTCCAAATCTAAGCCAAGAGACAGGAACAGAGACCTGAGCCTCTGCGTTTGTGGGGGTCTTGCCGTGTTTGCACTCCGGCCTCCCTCCCCCGAGTCATACAGGGAGAAGCCATAGGTCGGTGTCCTTGGAGCACGTGGGAGTGGAAGAGGCCCCAGAAGGGTCCCAGCTGGGTGGGGTGGAGCCCCTCTTCCCATGGCATCAGGCACCTGCTCTGTCAGTCTCTGAGCTGTGGGAGGAATGGGGGGAATGGGCAGGACCCGGGTGCTTTCCTCGGGGGATGTTGGGGGGACCTGGGCCTCGCTGCAGGAGCATGTCTGTGCCTGGGGGCCTCTGAGGTCCCTGGACCACCCAAGCTGGAGCTTGGAAGCTGTGGACCTTTTTGAGGGTACAGGGGGCCCAGAGCAGGGCTTGCCTTGGAGCCCTGGGCCCATGCCAGCAAACTGCTCCCCGTCCCTTGGGCTGAAGCTCTCAGCTCCCCCCCTCCCAGGCTACATCTGCCCTGCAGGCCCCTGCCACTGGCCTCCGGCCTCTCCCCACTCCCTTCAGGTCCCAAGACCCCGTCCTCCATTCCTCCCCCACCTTGGAGCGAGGACAGTGTCAAGGGTCAAGAGGCCAAGAGCCAGCGGTTCCCAGATGTGCCGTGGCCCCTCCCCTTTCTAGAGGAATGACAGGCCTCGCACCCAGGAGGGCGGGCAGTATGACGAGGCAGCAGGAGCGGAAAAGGCGGGGGTTCTTCCCCGGTTTCTGTGGATTTGCTTAATCCCACACTATTCGCAAGCTTTCACAGTGGCGGAGGGGAGGGGAGAGGAGGAGGAAGGGGGTCTCGGCCGCATCCCTCCCTCCCTCCTCCCCGCCCCCGCCCCGCGAAGCCACCTGACCCATCTCCAAGTTGCCGGCCCAGGCTCGCGGGGCCTTTGTGCGTGCGTGCGGAGGCGGCTGCCCAGAACCCGGAGCCCTGAGCCACCGGCCGCGTCACCTCCCTGCGCCCTTCGCTCAGAGCCGGGGAGCCCCTGCCCCCATCCAAGGAGCTGGGAAATAAATGAATCCACAAACACAAATTCTCGGTGTGCTGGGTGGAAGCGGCGGCATGGGCAGCGGCGGAGAGAAGGTTCGGGTGCAGCTGGGCTGGGGTTTGGTGAGGCTGGGCCGGGGCCCGAGGAGCCGCGGGGAGCACACATCCAAACGGGGGCCTGGCAGCAGTAAGTTGACTTTTATGGAACCTTCAAAGGATTCAGGGCCACCAAGAAGGTCCTCACCGGGCTGGCAGAGAAGGGCGGGCAGGGCAGAGGCTGCAGGTGTTCTCTCTTTCCCACCCAGCACCCACCCCCATGCCCAGGGAGGCCCTTCCTCCCGAGGGCCAGAGCTTGCTGGGAATGGAGGAAGGGGCGAGCCTCGGGCCCCGTGGGGGCTCAGGATCCCAAGAGCAAATGCCGCAGGCTGTCCTGGGGATGCGCAGAAAGCCGGTCTGATCCAAGGCGAGGGGCGCAACCCCCCACCTGACCCGCCTGGGGACAGATCTGCTCAGCAGGGAGGGGAGCAGGCCTGCAAGGGGCGGGATCCTCCCCTGGCCCTGGGTGGAGTCAGCGCGGTACGAAAGGGGATCCAAAGAAAGATTTGGGGTCTGTAAACCTGAGGAGCCCTCCCCCATAGAACGCAGACAAGCTCTAGAGAGCTGGAAGCCAGAGCCGTCCTGGACCTATCCACGAAGCCAAGGGTGGGGGGCAGGCGTGGGCCGCGACCCTTCGAGGGTGAGGACAGGAGTGGGGCCAGAAAAGTCCAGAGGCGAGGCGGGAGAAGAGAGACTGGGGTTCAGGGTTCGGTTTCAACACCATGGACAGCGGCCCCCGCCTCTGTGGGGACCCGCCCCAGTCGCATTAGAGGCTGCGGGCGAACTGCCAGCTGGCCCACCTGCCCCGCCCTCCACCCCACCAGCCAGCGTCAGGCCTGGGCCCGGCTGTGGCTGTGAACCCGGCAGGCTTGGGATCTTACTGGGCGCTGGGCTGGGGGAGGTGAAGTTCAGCTTCCCTGCAGACAAGCAGGGGTTTTTCGCACCCCATGCAAGGGAGAAGGGCCACTCCTGACACCAGCAAAGGGCAAGGAACTGCAGCTGGGAAGCCTCCTAGGGAGGGCGGTCCTGGTGGGTTGAGGACCCAGGGGGGTTGAGGGCAGAGCCTCTCCGAGTGCCACCCCCTTCCCAGTCGGCTTTGCTTCCCCAGGGCTCCCGCAGTGCTGGAGTGGGCCCAGAGGCAGGAACAGGACCATATTCGCAAGGTGGGAGGGTCAGCGGGGTCTGCTCTGAGGGCAGATGGCGCAGGGGCTGGGTGGGCCTGGAGGGAAGGAGAGGGGACGGAGGCCTGCTGGCCTGGCCCGGGCCTGCGGCTCCCTCGCCGTCTACACGGGAACAAAGGCCCGCGGGGGAGGCCTGAGGCGGTCTGGCTTAGGGAAGCCACTGGTCCTTGGCCCCAGTGGGACAATCAGTCTCAGCCCTCAGAAGGACTCCGAGGAGAGGGCCGAGCTCGGAGTCAGGCCGTGGGCCAGGATGGAGAACACGCACCCCCGTCAGGACACAGCGAGAAGGGCGCGCTTCGGTGGGGTGGCTGCCTCCGTCCTCCAGATAACCGCCCAGGGGCCCGCGGCAAGTCCCCTTCCTTCCTCCGGGGGCTGGAGGGGCTGGGAGAGTGACGGTGCGGAGCAGGCGGGGAGCGTGTGACGGGGAGCGAACCGCGGGCTCGAACCTGCGGCGCAGGCCGAGTGCGGGGGTGCGTCTGCGGGCGAGACTAGGCTGCGCGCAGCTGAGGCGTGGCTGGTGGGTGTCAGGGTGCGCTCCGAGGGGCTGCGGCCGGTGGGCTGCAGGGGGAGCGTTCGCGTGGGTGCAGGAGGGGCGCGGGAGGGGTTGGCGTGCGTGTGTGAGAGAGGCGTTCCCGGGGGCAGACGTGTGGCCTTGGGGCGCCAGGGACGGTCGAGGGCGCTCGAGGGCGGCGTCCGTGTGAGCGGAGGAGCGCGCGGGGCGCGACGACGCGGCGAGTGTCCGCGGGAGGCACCGGGCGCGCAGTGCGTGTGTGCGCGTGTGCGCGGCGCGCGTGCCCCCGCAGTTCTCAAGGACACCTCGCGGAGGCGGCGGCGGAGCCGGTGTCCGGGTGACGTCACCGCGCGCCCCAGTGATAATCGCCCGGTGCCCGAGCCGGGCGCGGATACGCGCGGAGGCGGCGGCGGCGGCGGCGGCGGCGGCGGCGGGCGGGGGACAGTCGCTCCCGGGCCGGCGCCGGCGAGCAGGAGCTGGGCACCCGCCGCGCGCTGAGCCCGCGGACAGTCGGCTCCCAACCGGCCCGCGGCGCTCGGGGACTTACTCGGCTCCTTTGGCGGCGTCCCCGCGCCCTCCTCCGCCCCGGGCAGCGGCGCGCGGGGCCCGAGGAGGAGGCGGAGGCGACGGCTGCAGCTCCCGCCCTGGACGGGTAACTGTGCTCGGGGCCGGGGCGGGGCGGGTCCCGCGAGCGGCTTCTCCGGGTCTCCCCGGCTTTCTCTCCACCAACAGCTCTCGCGGTTCCCGGCGCGTGGGCAGGGTGAGCTCGCTGGGCTGTGAAAAGAGACTGGCTTTCATTTCTGAGCATCGAGATTCTTTTTTTTAACCGCTTTCGTAGCGCGCTCGCGGGTCGGGCCGGGGAGGGGGATACAGCGGGGGAGGCAGCTGCGGAGAAGCTCGCGCTGCGCTGTCGGAGCGGGCTCCGCGCTTCTCGGCGGCCCGCGGCAGGCGGCCGGGCGCGCACACGCTCGCTCACCCCTCGCCTCCAGCGCCTCCTCGCCGCGATGCCTCGGTGTGCCAGGTTCCGCCCGAGGGGCTTGCTTGGGCCCCCTCCCCGCTGCGGAAGGGGAAGAAGAGTGGGCTCTTCAGAGTTGGGGGCGGATCCGGGCTGGAGTCCGAGGAGAAACCGTCGGCGTGGCGCAGCGCCCCCGCCCCGCGCGCCCCGTGGCGAAGACGCCGGAGCGTTCGCGCCCTTCGGGCGAGGATCCCACGCGAGCGGGAGCCGCTGCCCCGACCCCGGCCCGGCCGCTCGCCGCCCGCCGCAGCCCTGAGGGCCCCTCTGCGTGTTCACAGCGGACCTTGATTTAATGTCTATACAATTAAGGCACGCGGTGAATGCCAAGAGAGGCGCCTCTGCCGCTCCTTTCTCATGGAAATGGCCCGCGAGCCCGGCCGGCGCGGTGCCCCTCCCGCGGGAGGAAGGCGAGCCGGCCCCCGGCGGCCCCTCGCGCCGCGGACAAATCCGGCGAACAATGCGCCCGCCCAGAGGGCGGCCCAGCTGCCGGGCCGGGGACCTGGCCGCGGGACACAAAGGGACCCGCACGCCGCGGGCGTCGCGGGGCGGGTGGGGGCGACCGCGGGGGAAGCCTGCGGCCCGGACGAGGCTGCGGCCACGTGTGTCCTCAGCACGGAGCGCCCAGAGGGCGGCGGGGACCGGGAGACAAAGGGAGGGTCCGCGGGGGGCGGTGGAATGGGAGGTGGGCGCCGGCGGCGGTGGTGGGGGACGCCTTGCGCCGGGGAGTTGGCCGCCGCGCGAGCTGGGTTTAGGGAAGTCGCGCCACCCGGCGGGCAGGTCGGAGCGCTGTCCGCGGTGCTGGCGGTGGGTGGCCCCACGGGACAGGAGCTCCGCGAGCGCGGGGCCAACAATGTCCCGAGGGCCACTCGCCCCAACCGCGGTGCGCTGGGCAGTTGCCATGGCTACGACGGAGGGGGTGGGGTAAGGCCTGAGGTCACTGCAAAGTCTGTCCTTCCTCAGTCCGCTGGGCCGCGGGGTGGGGGTGGCCCTCTCTGAGCTCCTGGAACTGCCCCTGTGCCTCGAGGACAAGGGTCAAAATGGGGAAGGGGGACGCGTTTACACCCAGGGCTAGGGTCCAAACAAGGGCAGGTAGATGTGCCTGACCACATCGTGCCCCAATCCTCCTCTGGACTATGCAGGACGGAGGCACGTGAGTCTCCGCAGCCCAGGGGAGAAGGCAAATCCCTCCCCCACCATCTGCAGCCGCAGTGACACCCACTCAGGTTTGCTGCAGGCATTTTTTTTTCTGTCCTCGGAGCCAGCGCCACCTGCTGGCACCCTGGCCGGCACTCCCCCCGGGCTCCTTCTGTCCCCCTCTCACCCACCAGGCTCCATCCCCCCCCCCATCCCGACAGCATCTTGGGTCACCCTTGGGGCAGTCGGGCCTCTCTGACCAGGTCAGTGTGCCCTGCTTCCCCTCCAGCAAGCCCCCAGCCCTGACTCTGCAGCTGCATCCTTTCCTCTTAACTGGGATGAGGATGAGCCTCTCTGGCCAGGCTCCAAGCCTGGGCAGGGGCCTTAGTCTCCCTTATTCTCCCAGCCCCCGGGCCCCAGGCAGGGAGCAGAAAATCAGCACAAAAGGAACCACTTGGGTTTCCGGCTGTGGGCCCTCAATGCCCACCCCCTCCTGCAGCTGCAGGGCAAGGGCACCTGCCTCCCCCTCCCCCTCAGCTCAGTCCTCCAACCCCTCCCTGAGACGTGGGCTGCAGGCACAAGCAGAAGCCAAGGGCCTCCATCTGCCACCCCACCCCACATCGGGGTCACTGCAGAGCCCGAGGACAGAGTCCTCCAATCTCCTGCCCCCTGGAGGACAGGGAAGGCCAGAGAGCCGCAGCCGGACCATGGCGCAGCAAGGCTGGCCCCTTCTCCTTCCTTCCCCTGTGAGGGGGGTGCAAACAGCACCCACAGGGGCACCTCTGGTCAAGGGGGGCAGGAGGAGCACAGCAGGGGCCCCAGGGTCACTCTGGGCAGCCCTGGGTCTGGGTGTCCCCGCTGGGTGTGGGCGGAGGTGGCCCTCGTCCCGTCTGAGCTTTCTCCAGGGGCCGGGCCAGCAGCAGGGACCTTCTCTCCGAGGGCAGGGGGCCTCTGCACCCTGGCTCTCTGGGCCAGGAATGGGGCTGGGCTCTGTGCTTGTCCACTTCCCTTCCTGGGGACTTGGCTCCTGACTGGAATGGACCTTCCAAGCGGACAGCCAGGCGGGGGTTGGGGGACACCTAGGGTGGAGGAACAGCCCTCAGCACGTTTCCCAGGCTGGTCATCCTCCCGTGGGAGTCCCTGGGAAGAAGCTGGGGGCTCTTCCCCCCTAGAACCCTCCTCCAAAGGAGGCCTGAGGTCACAGGTCACAGTCCCCCTAAGCCCCAGTCCCATCCAGCAGGTCCATGGCGCTGCGGGGTTCTCAGGGTCTCCACTGGGCTGGCGCCGCCAGGGCTGGGTTACAGCTGGATGACAACTGCAGTGCAGGGAGGGCCCCGTGCCGCAGGACGGAGTCCAGACCTCAGGGCTGAGGCCAAACCTGCGCCCTGCATCCACCAGAGCCCTGCATGTCCGCGCTCGACCTCCCTCCTCACATGCCCACACACGGACCCCCAACCCCACTCCCAGGGAAGGGCTGGGCCCCCACAGGTCCTGGCCCACAGGACACTCCCTATGGAGGTGCCAGGGAGTCATCCTGGGGACGGCAAGCCCTGGTGAGCACTCAGCACATGCCCTGAGATGGGGCTGGGTACCAAGCTGGGGTCCAGCCCAGCGCTCTCCAGCAGGGAGCACCCCCAGTGTGGGGCCAGAGTGGGGGACACCAGCAGACGGCAAGGGACACACACACACCCCCAACCCCCGCACCCGGGCCTGCCCAAGGAGCCAGCCCTGCGGAGAGAACTTCTCTGCTCTGAGAAAAACTGAATAAACAGCAAGGCTGGTGCCACCTACCTACAACCTCCTCCAATCACCCCCAGAGCCCTCAGCACTGCCCAATCCATCCGATGCGGCAGAAGAGGGAGGCACTGCAGGGCCGGGCAGCGGTCAGCTCAGGCCAGGACAGTCACCCCCCCGCCCCATGACCTTGCCTCTTGGGCAGGGCGCCCGCCCTCAGGTCTAGGCCCGAAGCAGGCCTCCGACCAGTGCGGAGATGAGGAGCCAGGCTCTCGGCCGTCCCCCCAGCCGCCTCCCGGCCCGGCTCATAAGCCCGCACACTGGTGGTGGGCGACCCAGAGAGCGCAGCTCCTTGGCAGCCCCGCCTTCACCCCTGGGCCCCCAGCAGCCGGGCAGGGTGCAGGGTAATGACAGCTGGGGGGCAGTAACAGTCAAGAAGTGGAAGTGGTAAAGTGCGGCTCCCCCAGCTTGCCAGTGGGGAGAGGGGATGGTGAGGGGTCTGCCTCTGTGTGGGGTCCCCATTCCAGTGGGACTAAGAAGGTGGTGGGGTCTTCTCACGCACACCCCCAGCCTCATCCCCTCCACACCCCGCGGGGCTGCAAAGCAGAGGTCGTGGAACGGGGGAGCCAGAGCCCCCGCACTCGGCCCACCTCCCTCCGCAGCTTCACGTCCGTTTCTCTGCACAAAGAGCACGCACAGAACACGTGCATCTCCCAGGGGTAAACGAGACAGGCAGCCGTGGGGAACCTCAGCTCGCCTGACCCCCTAGCCCAGAGCTGGGGCCACGCTTCGGGGGGAGCACGGCCAGGTACCTCCCATCCCACCAACATTCCTACAGCCGTCCTTGTCCCCACACCGGGACACGCGCAGACTACCCGGCTCCCTCATGGGCGTCAGCAGCCCAGACAAGAATGGTCACAGAGATGGACACACACCCGCCCTCCCCAACTCCACTCCTCACCCCAGCTGGCCGGCTGGTCCCCAAACACTCACCACCCGGGGAGCTTGCAGCAGGAAGGCCGGGGCAGGAATCACCCCTGTGCTGGGGAACAAAAGCCAGAAATGATTCCGATGAGGCCCCTCTACAAGCCATTTCTGCAGAGACTCTGATGGGTGTGAGGACAGCTGAGCCCTGTCCCCATGGCCAGGGGTTGGAAATTGAGGGAGATGGAAACGCACAGCCCCTCTGACAGATAACAGGACTCTGCTTACAGGGGCTCCAGGCCCCATCTCAGGTCCTCAGCCCCATTCAGCAGGTCCTTTCAGGCTGCCCCAAAATGCCTGTGGGCTCCCTGATTCCCCACCCCAGGGTCACCACCTGGTGCGGGACACCACTCTGGCCCTAGAGTCCAGCAGACTTGGCATTCCAGCCTCACCAGGAGCCCCAGATACTCGGAGAGGGCACCTGGGCTGTCCTGGGGTGTGACCACCCTGGACCCTCCTGTTGAGAGCCCCAAGCTGGGACCAAGACCCATGAGCAGCCCCGGGGAAGTCCTGTGAGCAGTGTGCACCCCACAGGAACGATAACCAGCAGGACCAGGCTTCGGACACCCCCAGCCCCGGGCCGTGCCCTGCTGCGGCTCAGAGAGCACAGAAGGTCAACGCTCCGCAGTGGGCACTGGCTCTGCGGGCCAGGTGGGCTGCTCCACAAAGCACACACAGAGTTCTCCACTTGTACGCCAGTGTAGACCTGGGTCTGCTCCTGGCCCCCTGCAGGTGCTGGGACTCACCACATGAGGGCACCTCAGAGCCACTGCAGGATTCTGCTCTGGGGGCAGCGGGGGGAACCTGGATGCTCTTCATTCACTGAACAAACATTTCTGAGCCCGTTGTAGGGACCAGGCCACAAGTGCCGCCAAGGTCTGGGGTGGGACCCTGATGGGCAGAGAGGGAACCTGGCTGGAACTGAGTCTGGAACAGAGCAGGAGCCTCTTGTAAACAGCAGGCAGGAAGGTGGGCCCCCTCTGCCATCGGTCATGACCAGTCTCAGGCCTCACCCAATTCTTTCACCTCTCTGTGCCTCGGTTTCCTCATCCATGGCTGAAGAGTGAGCTCAGACACATTCACTCAGTAAATGTGATCATCATCAACATCACCTCCATCATCATCACCATCATCATCATCACCGTAACAATCACCATCACCACCACCATCATCATTACCATCACCACCACCACCATCATCATCATCATCATCATCATCACCATCATCAACATCACCACCACCACCACCATCATCATCACCATAATAATCACCATCACCACCACCATCATCATCACCATCACCACCACCATCATCACCATCATCATCATCATCATCATCATCACCATCATCACCACCATCATCATCATCACCACCATCACCACCATCATCATCACCATCACCACCACCACCATCATCACCATAACAATCACCATCACCACCATCATCATCACCATCACCACCACCATCATCATCACCATCATCACCATCATCATCATCATCATCACCATCATCACCACCATCATCATCATCATCATCACCACCATCATCATCATCATCACCACCATCATCATCATCATCACCATCATCATCACCATCACCATCATCACCATCATCACCACTATTATCACCATCATCACCATCATCATCATCACCATCACCATCACCACCACCATCATCATCATCATCACCATTGTCATCTCCACTATCATCATCATGAATATCAGCAACGGCAGCACCATCATTACCATCATGGACCTCACAGGATGAGGTCACTAAACTCCCTCTGGCTTGTCCTGTTTTCAGTCCTCTGAAGCAGTGGGGGTGGGCAAGCAGAATGAAGAGGATGCAGACCCACTGAAACTGTGGCCGCCCACAGGTCACGCAGAAGACCCATGTGCTCCTAGGAGGGCGGCCACATACTGAGGACTCAGGAAAGGCGTCGATGGGGTGACGCGAACAGCTGAGAGTTGAGTGGTGAAGTGTGGGGCTCTCAGTGACAACTGGGTGTGACGCTCGGGGCTCCGACCCCACATACGACAGCTCTCACCAGGCCAAGGAGGCCTCCGCCATCACTGCCCAGTCAGCCCTAGACCCAGCTGACCCTTGGACAGTCTCCAGTGTCCTTTCCCCACCATCTTTCAAAAAGTCAGGGAAGGGGACTTCCCTGATGGTTCAGTGTAAAGAATCCGCCTTCCAATGCAGGGGACGCGGGTTTGATCCCTGGTCAGGGAACTAAGATCCCACAAGCCACGGGGCAACTAAGCCCGCGCGCCACAAGTAGAGAACCCACGCGCCCTGGAGCCTGCGTGCCACAACTAGATAGAGGGAAAAAAAACCCTCATGCCGCAACTAGAGAGAAGCCCGCACGCTGCAACTAAGACCCAATGCAGCCAAAAAAATAGGGAAAAAAAATGTCAGGGGAGACCCCTGTCCTGGCACCCGAATCGCATCGCCCAACCACTTTGCACCCAGAGAAGCACAGATCCCCCAGAGGCACGCAGTCCTGCCTCCTGGTTTAGAAGGCACTGTGGCCATCCCTCTCAGAGTCCACTTGTACAAAGTTCGGAGATGATGTCCCAAGAGCCCACAGAAGGCCCATTCCCAGATAAACCCCACTTTCCCCACATGCAGAGCACCTACGCCCAGATGGAGGGTCAGGTAGGATCCCTCCCAAGGGGCCCTTGCCCGTCTTGAACCATTATCATCTTTACAACTAACCGTCAGTGTTATGGGCCCATGTGTAAGTGCAGGTGTGTGGATTTGTATGTGTTCATGTACGTGTGTAATGGGTTACATGTGTGCACACCATCAGGCATGTGTGTTTGCTCAGTGCACATCTGTGTTTTCATGTATGTTACTGTGCATGTGTGTGCTCGCGCGTGTGTGTGCGCGCAGAGCACAGAGGGCAGCTTGAGGGTTGGGAAGCAGCAGGGCCTTTTGGACTCCCAGCTGCTCTAAATGGAAAACCCTCCCCCCCCACCCCTTCCCCAAATAGCCCTTCCGGCCTCAGCTCCGTCCTAACCGCCCCAAGGGCAGGCGTCCCAGGGCACAGGCGCTCCAGGCCGTCATTTCCTTACTCCCCCCCACCCCCCTGAAGCTGGGGGTCCCTCACCGGCAGCCAGAGAGGCCGGGACCAGGACCCGTCCCATGGTCCAGGGCTGCCGAAGGTCTGTCCACCTTCCTCTCCTGCCACGCCCCACCCCATCCCGGCATCCACCAGGCCACGCCCCTCCACAGCCAGTGCCAGAAAAACCGTGACCCAAGGCGAGAGCGAAGCCAGCTCCGTGCCATCCCCTCCTGGGACCCCCGGCCGCCAGGTACGGGGTGGATCGGGCCAGCCCTGAGCTTCGCTTCCGTCACACTGCCCACGAGTAAGGCACCGGCGGGGACTGTCCCAGGAAGGCCGGGCGGGGCAGTGTGTCTTCTGGCAGCACCCGCATTTACCCCCCACCAACCCACCAGCGCCCCCGCCTCCTGTGCAGCTGGGACCCCTCGTCTGGTCCACACCAGCCTCTTCCTTCCACCAGCCTGCTCGCCCTCTGAATGTGCTCTGTGACCCCCGGGGGTCTCGTCCCCCTGCGGGCCCAGGGGCCCACTGTGGCAGGGACTGTGTCAACAAGCCCTGTCCCTTTGAAAGAGGCCAGTGACCAGAGCTCCAGAGGCTGACCGAGTTCCAGGTTCCAGTGACTGCAGGGCTTGGGGACGGTGGGAGGCCCTGGGGACCTGCACGAAGGGACACGTCCACTCCACGTGGTGACGGGCTTCAGGTGTCTGCACCAGGCCTGCACTTGGGCAGAAAGGAACACTGACATCGCCAGGGGGAGGTGACCGGGGCAAAGGGTGCCATTCGGCAAAAAAAAAAAGGGGGCGAACCACAGGCCCCGGCCACTCCCTGGAAACTGTCCTCTGGTGGGACTGTCCCAGGGCTCAGGCATGAAGCACGGACCCCGTCCTACCTGGGCCACGTCAGAACCTTTGCCGGCAGCTGTCTTCACACTGCGGGTGGGGAGAGGCCGTCCAGCCCCTGCCACCGCGGCGGGGCGCAGAGGGCAGTCGTTACTCAGGACCACTCGGATGCCAGGCCTCCCGCAGAGCTGGCAGCCAGTCTCACCTGAGCAAGGAGACACCGCAGTTCATCCCACCAGCGGGACAGGCCCTGCTGAACGCCTGCTGGCCCAGCCCTGGACCCCTGCCCCTGCCTCTGCCAGAGGGCGTCCCACCCCCTGCAGCGGCCCTGGGACTAAACCCACTTCCGCTCCCCTGGGCTACTGCCCTGAGCTTCCCGGCCACCAAGCGCCTGGCCCCGGGGCTCCTGGTGCACCGGCCCTGGACAGCAATCGCCAGAGGAGGCCACCAAGGGGCCAGCCACCCAGGGGCCTCGGCGGAAGGAGCTGGACGGGTCAGATCGACCCTGGGGCCTCCTCACCAGGTCGGCAGAGAGCAGGAGGAGGGGAGGCTGAGCATGACCTCCAGGCTTCCTCCACAGGGAGGCTTGGCCGGGAAGCAACACCCCCCAAGGTGCTGTCAAGCACATTGTCGTGTTGATTACCAAACTGGGCCCAGCCGCCTCCACTCACTGGAGCCTGATGCGCTGCAGCCAAACACACGTGGTCACCTGCTGAGAGCTCCGTACAGACCTCACACGGGGCAGCGCACACGCACGCAACACGTGCACACACACATGTACTCAGCACATACCTACCTTTACATACATGTGCGCGCATAGACCGCACATACGCGCACACACACAACCACACATGCACGCACACACCTACACACACAACACATACCTACAAATGCACAGGCACGCATATACAACACAAAGGCACACGTGCAACCCTACATGCACATACGACACATACACACGCTACACGCAACACACACCTACATACACACATATACAATACATACCTATATACGTAGACACACACACACCCCTCCATACCCACATATACAACACACATGCACACATCTACACACATATATAACACATGCACAAACCTATATATACACATACAAGACACAGACACACCTACATACACACATGTACAACACACCCATGCACACACACCCATGCACACACAGCAAGCAAATGATCAAGGAAATGGGGCAAAATGCTAGCAACAAGCAACTCTGGGTGAAAGGTATTCTCTGTTCTATTCCTCTTCTCACAGCTTTTCTGTAAATCTGACATTATTTCCAAATTAAAAGTTTAAAAACAAAGAATGTGGCTTCCTCACCAGCCCCCACCCCCATCCTAGCCCCCTGGAATATGCCTCTGTGAGCAGCTTTCCCCGACCTGGGACCAGGGTCCCCTCTCGCGGCACCCGGTACCCTCCCCATCTCCAGGTGCCTAAGCCCTGTCCCAAGGGGGTGGCAGGTCCCCCCAAAATAGCAAAGGGGAATGAGACCCTCCCAGGCCCACGGAGCAGCTCCGCCCAGGGACCCGGATGTTCTAGGGGCTCATCAAGCCCACCCTCCTGACCTCTCGACCTAGACTGAGAAATGGTACTTGCTCCCCCTCAGTCTCTCCCACCGAGACGGGGGCGAGGCTGGCCACCCTGCCGACACTTCCTGCAGGCCCTGGGGACGCCAAGGCCACCACTAACCCAACCCAAGCAAACCGTCTGAGACAGAGAGAGGGCTCGGGGTCTCCTCCTGCCGGATGGAGGTGGCGGCAGAACCGACACCTGGGGGGTGGGAGGGGTGCTTCCGGGGCTGGACGCCGCCTCCGGCCACTTCTCGTCCGGAGCACTGTGCCCTGGGTCCCTGGCCTGGCTGGGCCCCTGCCGGGGAGAGCCCCTCCCCCTCAACCTATGGAAGCCCCTAATTTCCGAGCCAGTTAAGCAGGGCCGAGGTGACACGGCCCTCCCCATGTCACCTCACCCTGTCACCATGTCAAGCAGGGGTCGGCCACCAGCCCCTCATCTCTCTTCCCCTCCCAGACTCCGGCGGGGCAGACGGCAGCCTGGTCACATGAGAAACCACCACCCGCACTGCCAGCCTGCAAGAGCCCAGAGCCGCCCTGCACCTGGAGGGGTATTCCTGCGCCTCCCGGCTCTGCACCCGCCGGGACCCTCGCCGGGAGCCTCGCCCTGTGTCACCACGGGGGCCAGCAGCTCGGGCCCCCGTCTGGTCGCTCCCAGAGCTGCCCTCATGAAGGCCGCCATCAGGGGTGAAGCCAGGGCCCCCGGGTGGGTGCTGAGGCTGCGTCTGGGCGGCCCCTACCCTGGACCCGCTGCCTGGCGAGGAGGGGTCCAAGTTACTACCTGGCGCATGGCTGTTCCCTTCCCCCTTCCCCTGCACCCTCCTCTGGGGGCCTTTCCAGTACGGGAAGACATGGTCCACCGGGTGATCGCTCAGCTCGAAAAGGTTCCCCGGGTGACTCATCCCGTCACCGGAGTAAAGACGCGGTTCAGGACAACTGCTCAAATTCCTTTTACAACACACTGGTTTCGAAAAAAGTTGAGTGTGCAAAGCTCAAAAGCGACTCCAGGATGCGGGAGAAACCAGTGCGCAGGGCGTGCAGGGGAGGCTGGGGAGGGGGAGCAGGAGTGGTCTGCACACAAGGCTGAGGAGCCCAAGCGAGGGACTCCGCCGGCGGCCACAGCGTTCGCTGGTGGGACACGAGGACCCGGCGCCCTGACGAGAACCTGCTCCTGGGCCTTGGCTCAGGCTGCTGTCGTGCCCGATGAGCCCCCTCGCCCCCCACGTTTTCTGGATGGCAAGGGACCTGAGGCACAGGGCCCACTGAGGGAGAAGCCACAAGCCACAGGCAGGCCAAGCCCGCCTCTGTCCGGGCCTCCCTGTCACTGGACAGTTTAAACGCCCGGTGCGCAAGAGCCGCCCACGGGCCAGCCCGTGAGGACGCGGTCTGCAGTCACACCCTCCAAGGAACCTCTGGAGCCGGAGGGACGTGTGGAGCGCGCTGGGCGGACAGAAGCCACCGCAGAGCTAAGACTCCCCGCGGGGGTCTTCTGGGTGGGCTGACCGGCTGGGTTTCGGGGGAGGGCAGACAAGCAGCAGCCCTTTGTAAGCGAGATGTGACGCGAGGTCCCCGCTGACCCTTCCACACCACGACCCGCGCAGCTTTCCCTCCTCGGGAACGTTCAGGCCCGAGTGCCCGCAAAGCCAGCAGGGCGGCCGCCCTCTGCCCCAGGGCTGGTGCGAGCCAGCAGCGTCGGGGGACACCTTGGGAGCCTGTGCCGTTCAAGGAGCAGGCGCACAGGCCGGCTGGTGGCTGATCCTGGCACGGCCTCTGCCGCCGACTCGCGGGAAGAGGCAGGGCACCCTGTCACAGCACTGCCATCAGCGCGTCGCCCACCGACCACGTGACGAGCCGGGAGCCACCTGCTCTTTGAGGCCACCCGACGACCAAGCACACGTGAGAAACGGCTGGCAGACATGGCAGACACACACGGGCCTCTGGAAGTGACCCTTTTAACCAGCTCTGCAAGTGAAACATTAACCGGTAAAACGGGATGAAGAATGAAGTGACCGCAGACTTGCTAAATAGGTATTGTTTATTAAGGCTTGTATTCTCCTAGAGGAAGTTATCCGATGTCGTCTGTGACTCCGTACAGGCAGTAACAGTTCAGAGAAAGTGACACGTTCTAAATACAAGTCTAGGTAAAACGGCTTAAACTGTAACTCGGAGGGCCTGACGAGTACAGTTTTCAGAAAGCACCTGCGCTCCGCACGGGAGGCCTCTGCCCGGCTCGTGTGCGGGGCGCCAGGCAGGCGTGCACACCAATTTCATGCTCCGACTCAAACTCCCGTGGCGAGTGCTTCGGAGGCCCCTCGTTCCACAAGAGACGACAGCAAATTCAGTTTCTAAAAGGTTTTCTGTTGTTTTGCTTTTTTGTACCCATTCAACAGGAAAAAAACTAGACACACACGCTGAAATTTACAGTCGGTGGCATCATCCATCACACCGTCTGGACCACCAGATCCCAGGTTTAAAGCTTAGCGTTATTGGCAAAAACACGTGAAACGGCATTAGGACTCTCCAGTGAAGAAAAGGGGGAGCGAACGGCCTGCACACCACGAGGAAGGCCTCCACACCCGGGCCGGTGGTCACCGCCTGAAGAGAAGCAGAGCAGCCGCCAGGAGCGCGTGGCTGTGGAAGGCCCGTGTTCCAAGGAAACAGCAGGTTCACCAAACTGGGAGACTGAAATTTATCCTTCTGTCCAGTAGAAATCAAATGGGCAGATTAGCGTCTCAGACAGGTAACAGGTGAAACGGCAAAGCAGCCGGACAAGGTGGTCATCAGCCTGTTGACTTCGGCATCTTGGAGGGAAGCATTTGAACAGAACACGCTGAATGCCAGATGACTCGTGGTTTCTTATGCTCGCTATTAAAGCAAAAGGGGTGAGAGACAAGAAGTCTCATATAAAGATATTAAATGACTGTGAATATAAGAACATAATTTTCACCAAAAATAATAATAATAATAATAAATCTTTGGGATGGATTAGGTTTTTGTCTTTAAGGATACTTATATTTCACATTAGGTCAGTGTGATTGATAAGCTGACGAAAACATAGTCCTTTATTAGTGAGTTCTACAATACTATGTAATACATAGAAAAAATACAAACAAATGCAGGTCATCTGGGCAAAAATAAACTACAAAGAACGTAAAGATGCGAGCAGTCGAGCCCGGCACGAGGCCAGCCAGAGCCGACGCCAAGAGACAGCACCAAGCACACACTCTCCAACCGCGCCAGCCCCACGTCTGACGGTACAGAACCTGCTTCGTCCTCACTGCTTGTTTCGATTCTGCCGTTCCTGTAAAAAGAGAAAAGCAGCTTAACACAGTGAGCGAACGTGCCGCGCAGACAAATTCTCTCCAGGTCGAGGCGCTGTGGCCAGATCTGGACCCTGCTCCCTGCAGGGGCCACCGCCCAAGACAGTTCCGAGCTTCGGGGTCCTGGCCACACGGAATGGGCGCCTGATAACCGCCTGACGTGGTGGCCACCTGGGCAGGCAAGGCTCCCCTGGCCAGTTTATTTCCTCCCACCAAGAGGACCACCTTTCCCGAAGTGTGACAAGCCTGTGACCCACAGCTCCGTCCCTCCCCACGGCTGCCTGCCTGCCGGAAGCCATCTAGGCCTCTCCTTACGATTCAGCTGAGACACGGAAAAGTCCCCCTCCTCCTGCCCCCCTCAACCAGGATGAAGCTGGTAAAGGACACTGCTGGACAGGGGCTGGTCGATGACGCAACTCCCGAACATTCGGGATCACGACACGTGTAAAGTACAACGCGAGCAAAACCCTCTCTTTTGCTAGAAACGGACCGCGTGTGTCTTGAGGTTCATAAGACGCCGATTCCCCCACATCCTCCGGGCCGTCACCAGGGCAGGGCAACACTCAGGAGCACCTGCGGTGCTTTTCAAACCGTCTCACCGTCCTGAAAAGCCCCAGAGCACGTGGGTGAGCCGGCCGGGCTGGGTGGGGGGATGGCCGCAGCTCCAAGAATTAACACTGCCTCCCCACCCTGCACTCTGACCTGGAAGGATTAGGAGCTCTGTGTTCTGCAGCCTCCGAGAAGGACCACAGCTACCGCCCCTCCTGGAGAGCAATGCAAGCCTCTCTTTCCAGTTCCAAGTGGCTGCGGCTGGAGTGGTGCCGACGAGGGTGGGCACCTCCCAAAGCCCCGACTCCCTTCAACCATTACAAGGACCACCACCCGAGACTGTGACCGGCCTCTTCTCACAGCAAACCCAACAGAGGCGGCGCACTCCTAACCCTGTCTCTGCCCGGTTTTCCACTGAGCTGCCGTGCCTGTGCAGAGCTGACCCTGGACCGTGGCCAGTCCAGTCGTATGAGGGACTCTTTAGCTTGACTCTCACTGTCACTTAAAACCTGCACTATTTTAAGCGCCCTAAGGAGTGGCTGTTTCTACATTTAATACCCAGAGGCCTGCAGGGCTGGGTCTGACCCAGCTGCCACAGGACTTGGTGCTTCCCTAAGGAGCCAGCTGGCTTTCAGATGGACGGCTGAGGTGCAGGCCAGCCAGCACTCCTGCAGAACGGCAAGTACATCTTACCTTTCAACACGACGTGTTTCTAAGCATCATGATCACTTCCAAGCAATGGAGTCAAACTCCAGCTGATAAACAAAAGGACTTCTTGAGAGTCCCCAGGGCGGCCTTCTTGGTGACGGTGGCCTCACCAGCAAGCTCAGGGTTTTAAGGGAGCTGCTCCCAACCTCATCTCAGTACACGTCTTTCTTAAGGACACACCCAGCTCCTGCATGGAAAGCAGTGCCAGCTGCCGACTCCAGAATGAACCCTGGAGACAAGCATCCTGGTGGAAGTTTCTGGGGCCAAGTTGAGACCCACCCCCACTCCTCTACAGCCCAGCGAGCTTGAGAGAGGCCACCAGGACAGCAAGAGGTCGGGCTTCCAGAATATGAATTAATGGAACACTGACCCCTGTGGACAAAGGCTTTCAGCCCAGCTGGCTCGCACACCTTTCCTCGCAGGCGCTCACCTGCTTCTGGAGCATTCGCTGCCCCAGGGGGAGGGAGGAGCAGCCCGGGGAAGCCTCACAGCGAAGCCGGCAAAGCGGCAGAGGACACCCCGGCCGAGCCCCCTGCAGTAACACCTGGAAGCCTCGGCCCCGAGGGTCTGAGAGAGGGCTGCTCCTTCCTCCGCCCGTTCCTGACGTGCCAGCACCATCACGAGCAAGTTCTAGGTCACCAGCACCTTCAAACACCCACCGGGGCGGGGCAGAAGTTCACCCCTCAGCTCATCACAACCAGCAGAACCCCGGGCCACAGCACCTAAGACGCCACACACGCAGAGCCAGCGCCCAGTCACCAGGGACGTCAAGTCTCGTGAGCATGATCTCCGTCCTGTCCCCGCAAATCCAGCAACTCAGGGTTTCATTTTATACCCAATTTCGCAGCAACTGGAAACAAGCCCTTCTCCTTTCCGCCCAAGAGTGAGAGTGGGACCAACCTGCTTTCAAAGTTCTGCAAACTGTGAGCTGTTAGTTTTATACAACTTTAAAACTGCTACCAGCACTGTGTTCTCTGTACATCCCGTTTACAAGCCTTTCTGCCGGAAAACACTCAGGACACTGAACTTCCCAGATGGGTAACGCTTTTTTTTTCTAATACAGAGAACTAAACAGGGGTTGAAAACCCATCTATTATCAACTGACATTTCATGAAAGAAAGAACATTTTAACACCAAAAAAGCAGAAAGAATCTCAGGATGAACTCTCTTGAACAAAGTGGCTTTGCCAAGTGTGTCACAATGTCCTTATTTTTCCCATTTCCGGGCCAACTGACGGGTCTCTGAGCCCTGATCTCCTACAGAGCAGACTCACTCCGTGGGCTGTCACAGGAGGTTGGGACCCACTCAGAGACCCACCCAAGGGTTTTCGCTGTGACTCCAGATGCACACATTTCAGTTATGAACCGCCTGCATTCCAACCTCTCCCTCCCCCTGCCCTTCTACTAGACGAGCAAACTCAGGTTTCCAAAAACTGCAGGATATTGGGTTTTCGAGAGAGAAATAAGCAGCGACCCCTAGACCAGAGCGTCCCCACTGCTGAGTGCAACGCCCAGGGAGGCCCTCGGTGGGGACATCTGCCCCAGCAGCCTCGCCTGCCCACCCCGGGGCCACAGAACATTATTTCTAAGTGCTCCTGGCTGGACAAAGACGAGGAAGCGCTGTTCTAGAAAACACCATGCTTCACAAAGAGAAGAGGAGCAAGTTACCCGCAGCTCCTTTACAGGAGTGTGTGCACCAGTGTTTCTTAACAACTGGAAAAGGACCCCGGGTTCTGGGGTGATGACCACTCAAACGTCCCCCGTCCCTGCCAGCGACCCACCCCACCCCCGGGACCCAGACTCACCTTGCGCACCACCTCCTCCTCCTCCTGGCGCTTCTCGTAGTGCGAGAAGTCGTCGAAGATGGAGGTGGTGTGCTTGTACGAGGCGATGATCCTCAGCACTTGCTTCGCCTTCTCCAGGGGCACCTCCTGGGTGTCACGGGAGTTGGTGACCGGCTTGTTGTCATTGTTCTCCAGCCGGATGTGCCGGAGCTGGTTGTTGGGCACGTCCTTGACGAAGATCCACTTCACGTCGAACTTGCCCTTCCACTTGTCCTGGGACCAGACCCCGGCGCTGGTGCCGTAGTCCACGGGTGACTTCATCTCAGCCACCCCGCAGAAGTGGCCGCTGCCGTTGACGCTGAAGAGCAGGTAGACAGGCCCCTTGCTGCCGAGGGCGCGGAAGGCGCTGTCCAGGCGCCGGTTGCCGTGCTCCGTGCTGCACCAGAGGGAGTACTTGATGGAGCGGTGCACGTCGTCCTCCGAGTAGCTCTTGATGATGAACACGCGCCCGCTCTTCAGGTTCCAGTCAAACTCCCTGGGGTTGTAGCTGTGGGCGGCTTTCAGTTTTTCTAGGACGGGGTGGGACTCTGGGCTCAGGGCGGCGCTGGGCTGGGCGCTCCCGGGAGAGTTACTGTCGCCGCTGGTCCCCCCGCTCTGCCCGAACGCCGTGCTTCTGTTGCGAGGGGCGACCCAGCGGGTCTGGGGCGGCTGCTGGGGGCCCGGATGCTGTGCTGGGGCCGGAGGGGGAGGCTGGGCGGGAAGGGGCTGCACGGCCGGCTGGGGCTGGGGGGCCGCCTGGGGGGCCGGCTGGGGCTGCGGAGCCGGGGCCTTGGGCACGGGCCCCTTGTTGTCCCAGGTGCCAATGTCCATGTTATGCTTTATGGGCGGAGGAGGCAGCGTGCCCCCGACGGCGGGCCCGCTCTTCGCCTTCATCTTCGGCTGCAGTTTGGCGGGCTTGCTGGCGATGGCCGCCCACGAGGTCGGCTTCGACACCGGCATGGTCACGTTCGTCCCGCCATTGCCGGAAAGGATGCCCGTCATCGCCACGCTGCTGACGACTGACCCCACCGTCTTGACTGCAGAGGTGGTGACATCCCCGATCTTCAGGCCCACCATGCCCTGCTCCAGGCTGTTCATTCCAGGGGCCTTGTTGAGGGTGTCGCTGTGAAAGCCCGTCTGTCCGTCCACGATCGTGCCGCCCAGGGAGCTCGGCGGGTAGGTGTAGCTGTTCCCGTAAGCTGAACTCTGAGCCTGCTGCCCCTGAGACCCACTCGTCCCCCAGGCCGAGAAGGCGGGGTTTTCGGGAAAAAAATTAAACCTGTGCTGATAGATGTTGCTCCCCAGGCCCCCAGGCTGCCCAAAAACAGCATCGTGCATAAAATGATGGTCTCCGTTACTGAGCTGTCCGTAGGTGGTGAGGTATGGGATTGGAGGATCCCCTCCGGTAGACCATGGCGCCTCATTGAGGGAATAGGGAAATCCGATGGATGGTGGGTAATAGCTGGACAGGTAGGGGTCGGCCATTGAGGGGTAACTGTTACTCTGCGGAAACAAGCACGTGATGAGTTAGTCGTGCCCTGACACGGAGGAGGCGCTGCCACGTCAAGCGCGCCTACTTCAGCGCAGGCTGGTAGGGAACGGGCCTGTGCAGCACCGGCTCCCCTCCCAGGGGGCCCAGCCAGGACAGAGAGGGCGACGCCCAGACGACCCAGAGGCCACTCCAAACACAAAGGGTCCCTTGCAACTGATCTGGATTCAAGTTAGGCGACAGCAATCTTCTTAGCAAGCCCTCCACTGCACCCTGAAGAGTGACCCACTTCAAGGAACTCAGCCTGAGGAACAGGTCTCTGTCCCACTGGCAATAATGCTTACGCAGGACACTGACAGCAAGGGGCAGCACAGCGCCAAGTGAGAAAGCTTTAAAGAGGCAGCAGACACTTCCAACAGCAGCCACGCACTCAGGGCTACAGGCTTGCTGACGACTCACCTGGATGGCCCCCAGGACTCCCGCCCCGCCCCTACCCCTGAGCCCAAAGGGGTCTGGCCCCCTCAGTCCCCACCGTCTCCTGGGGCTCTCAGAGGGCAGCTGGCTACGGCGGGGAGACCCTTACTGAGAACGTGCCTCCGTGTGATGGCCGGAACCCCTGGGAGGAGTTTAAGTAGCTGCAGGGCCTCCCCTTGGAGGTGGGGGGCGGGGGGGGAGTCTCAGGAAAGCTGCCCAGGGCCGGGTTTAGACCTGGGGTCAGCAGTTCTGGGAAGACGTCTCCTTGGAGAGAGACTCACCCAGGGGTCCCGGTCAGAACCGGGCCCGAGAGCGGAAAGGCTGTGAAGGAAAGCAAGAGCGGGGGCAAACGTGGAGTTCTCTGGTCCGATTTCTGCATAGCTCTCCCAAGTAACCAGAAAGTTCTACAAGCAGAGTGGCGGCTGGAGACCTCCTCCCCCAGCCCGCACCTGTCGTCCAGTCAGAGGACCCGCTGCCCTGGCCGGCAGAGGGTGGCTGGTGTCCCAGGTGACTGGAGGAGGCTCTGCTTCACTGGAATGAGAACAGGGAGTATCTCTGCGGAACCCTCAGAAGTCCCCGTGGAGGACAGGCCAGTTCCTCAGCACATCCCGGCCCAGCACGTGACGGTGCTGACCCAGGTACCCTCTGCCGGTCTCCACTGCCACCTCCTCCCTCCCTGTCCCATCCTAGGGTTCTTGGGGCTTCAGGAATCACGTCTCCTTCCTGCTGGCTGCTCCACTTGACGGCAGACTATTCCAGAATCGCTTTTTAAACGTAGTAATAACTGTTTGCCTGTTAACACAAATCCTTGAGATTCTCAGCAGGTAGAAAAAGCCAGACAAGTGGCCGTCATCAGTGCTCTGAATGCAGGGGAGCCGCCTGAGCCACTGCCCTTGAAAGGATCTCCGTGACTCTGGCCCCCGCATTGTAGCCCCCCCAGCCCCGCCTCCCTGCTTGCCTCCACCCACCCTGTGCCCGCGGGAGGGGCTGCTCTGAGGAGAGTAAGTCCCTGGGAGGCCAGGGTGGCGGACTTGCCCAGCGAGGTGGGGCAGCCCCAGCGGTGGAAGCCTCCAGCCTCTGACCTCGGCGCCCACCGGCGCCTCAACAGCACAATGGGGACAAGCCTTCTGAAGGGAGGCCAGCACTCCCCTCCCGCATCAGCTGGGCACCCACCTCGGCAGTGCCGGGTCCACATCAACGCGTCCTCCCTCGCACACAAGGACCGCACTCGGGAGAAGAGAGGACCCAAGGGCTGCGTGGCCTCCGAACCACATAGCCACGAATCCAACCGGAGCCACGGGAGCACGGCCACGGAACACCAAGCCCACGGGGCCAGCACCTCACTTCTGACCCGCACTTCAGCCTTAAGCACAACAGGACTTCACTTAGAACATGAGACCACACGTACGTTAACCATGGCACGTCCCTCAAGTCCACCCCAATCTCACTACTGATGGAGAAGCCCAACACCCTGGTCACACAGACCCCATCGTGCAGATGGGCAGTCCTCTGCCACCCCCAGCCAGGACTGTCCAGGGAAAGAGGAAGCGAGCCAGCCGGCACCCCTGAATCCTTCACCCAGCCACACGCAGGACCAAGGCGGAGGCAGCCCTGGGAGGACTCCGACCTCTCCTCCCGCGACGTGTCAGTGCAGGCAGGTCACTGTGGGGAGAGCACCAGTGAGGCTGCAGCTCTTTACTGGAAAACCGTGAAGTAACCTGGGCTGCAGCTCTCCCTTGAACACTTAAATTCATACAACAAAAGGAACGAAGACGCCTCACTTCAAGCTCACAGGGGAAGAAGCTGTGGTTTACTAAGAAGATGCCGCGTGCCACCCGCACCGCCATCCCCTGGCTCCGAGCTGGCCCTGGCCGAGCCCTCCCGACGTCGTCTGTCCCCACCAGGCCGCGCGGTGCACAGCAGGCTGCGTGCAGTGACCTCCGGTGCTGGGAACTGAATCCATTTTCATCCCCATCTTACTGCCAACCCGTCTCCTACCACATCTGCCGGGTCTCCTTCCAAACTCCAAGAGTGAAGCACCGGGGTAACAGGCAAAGCTGTCAGGAACAGCAGGAGAACCCGTGGGGCCTTCCCTGCTGCGGTCCGCATCCCCCCCACCCCCCACCACCAGGGCTCCAGGCCCGCTGTCCGCAGTGCTCGGGCTGACCGTCCCAGCCCCGAGTCACAGCGAAACTGAACTGTGCCACTCCGAGAGCTGGGACACAAGGCCGCCAGTGGTGCCGCAGGGTTCGGGCGCTGCTCGAGCTCACACCCAGCCCCTCAGAAGCCCGCCCAGCCGCGGCCTCAGGCTCTTCAGACACCACGCTCCCCAGCTGCGCTCCTGCGACAGCAAACATGCCATCTACTTAGTTAGCTGTGCAGCCCAGATCAAGAGGCCCAAGTTCACCCGCCAGGGACGTGGGTGCAGAAACCAAAGGGATGACGACAAATCACGCACTTTCTCTCAGTGCGTTAATACTTCTGCGCAGAGGTATCACGGGGCTAGTCAAAGGAGCAGCACAGAACAAACTCTTTTAAGGACGACGCAGATAAAACCACGCCCCCCCGAAGACCACTTTCATGTGTGACACATCTAACTGTAGCCTTTGTATAACTTAGGGACTCAAGAAAGGGAGGCTGACAGGTCTCCAAGGCAGAATTAGTCTAGTGACAGTAGAAAAGACACCCCCAAATGCTGGACTTTTAGGGCGCCTCCTTGTGACCGAGTCAAAAGCAATAAACAAAATGGGCACTCCAAACAAAATAAACTCAAATAGTCGTGACAGTTACCCCTAGATGACTTTCTTTGAAAAACCAAACAGTAAAACACGATAAACCCATAAACCTATTCTACAATTAAGTTTTTTATACTTAAAACAAAACTTAACCAGTCTTATAAAAAATCCTCATGCCCAATGACCAGAACCACCTACTTGAAAGTTGGAACGTTTGATTCCTATATCCATTTTTCTGAGAAGAAGTTCTGAAATTACTCAAATGCTTTAAGTTTCACAAACAATAAAGTGACTCAGCCATTACAGTGACCACGAAGGGAGACTGGAGGGAGAGGGAGAGAGGCCAAGGCTTCAGAAGCCCAAGGCACGCAGGACACCCCGTATGTTGAGAAGCGTGTACGTGGGGGATGCAGGGGCTGGAATGAACTATGCAAGAGGGGAGGTACCAAGGGCAATTGTGAAAGCAGTGACAAAGTGACCCAGGGCTGAGGGCAGGCCCCCCCACGCCCACGGCTCCTGGGGAAAATCCTGGGGTGCGGCTGGCCGCTCGCTTTTCCTGGGCTTCAGGCTGCAGGTCAGGTCACAGGAGACCACGGCTTCCGACACCCACACAATTTCTGCGCTTGTCTCCCGCCTTGAGGTGCGCGGCTCTGAGCAGCTTCACAGCGGTGAGCAGCGTGTCCCGATGCCACTCGGCGGCACCATCGCCGCGTCTGAAGGACGCCCCCGGCTCCCAGACGCAGCCACAGGCAACCAGTGCCCGTGACCGAGTGCTCCCGCTGAGCCCCGCCCAGGCCCCCGGAGCCACCGTGGAGCAGCAGGAAGCCGCGGGCTGAGCTCCCCCAGGCTCTCTGCATGCGGCAGGCGCCGCGAGAAGGCGTCGATGCGTCCAGCTTTGTGCCGCTGGGTGAAAAGCCCACCCAAAACCTGACAGAAACCCTGGGTGACAGCTGAGCACCATTTTCAAGGAAGGAGCCTTCAGGGTGGCCAGACAGGAGCTTCTTGCCAAGAGAGCAGAGAGGCATACGTGTCAGCTCGAGCACGCAGGACGGACGGCATGTGAGAGACAGTGGACACAAGGTCTCGAAGAGATGCCACACTGACCCTCAAGTGGCGGAACACGCCCCAGCACTCCAGGCAGCTCTGCCCACCTCTCATCAGAGGACTCGACCAACAGCACGGCTTAAACCAACTACAAATGATCAGCCCTAGGACCTGAAACGAGTAAATTTATACAACATTCCTAAAAGGTGAATGCTTCTCATTACACTTAGAACACAGCTGAATTATTAAAGAGGAAAAACGAAAAAGGTGACTTTTCTCCTTTCTGTCTACGTCGGACGTGACCGGGCACGCTGACAAGGCTGCCGACAACTGAGCGCCTGAGTGGAGACGCAGAATCCCCGGCAACCCCTCCGTCCACACGCTCGGCCTGGCAGTCGGCCAGCAGCACCCACACCAGACTCAGAGGCGCTGTCTCCAAAACTCTGAGCAGGAACTTTCGGGGTCCTGGCAGTCTTTCCTTACCTTTCAGAGAAAAAAACAGAGAACCAGAAAGCAGGCAGGCCCTTAGGAGGGCGAAGGCAGGGCAATCCAGCAGCATCAGAGCCCCACCCAGAGCCCCGCACCCTCGCCCCTGGGCCCCCACCACCCCCCGTGCTTTCTCTCCCCCATCATGTCCAAAAAGCTGACTGAAGTGTACTTCGAGTCACAGAAGGGGATCCAGAGGTGCTACGTAAGCATGCTCCGGGGCGCCGCAAGGAAGGAAAACACGCCAGGAGCAGGGTCCCCAGGCCTTTCTGAGGGAAGCAGCACCCACCCCGAGCAAAGCAGTCCTGTTAGAGTGCGGCACCCGTCAACTAACTGCAAGGCACGCTTTCAAATACTTTCCAAGTCATCCGAAGCGTTAAGGCTTCACAAATCAGAACACCATAGTGTCTCCAACTGGCTACTACCAACCACAGCTGGGTTAAGAAAAGGTAAGAAAGCAGCCCAGGGCTGACGGATATGCCCCCGATCTCCACAGCGGCGACAGCTCCACAGGTGCGCATGCATACCAGGGAAAGGCCACATATAAAACCGTCCTCTTTAAACACGGGCAGTTCACCTCACGTCAACAACACCTCAGTAGAGGCTAAGCGCACAGACAGGAAGTGTGCGCTCACTGCTTCCTGCCACACCAATCTCCGCTCCGGCTTCCTAACTAGCAGTCTGGGCTGGACGTCACGGCAGAGTCCACATCTAGAGGCAGTGACAATCTCAAGGGACTCTTGACTGCCTCACAGCCCATGTGAAGAAATGAGTGGCAAACACAGGACCAAAGGACCCCGCTGCACACTTGGGTGAGAGGTACCGACCCTCAGTCCACAGCCTGGCTCTGCCACCAGGCACAGCAGAGCCTCTCTGGCCTTCAGGGTCCTCATCCGTACGACGAAAAGGCCGGGAAAACTAGGATCTAAGAGCCCTCCCGTGTTGCACGCTTCCTACACTCTGCAACAACTGGGCAGGGGCTTCCCTGGTGGCGCACTGGTTGAGAATCTGCCTGCCAATGCAGGGGACACGGGTTCGAGCCCTGGTCTGGGAAGATCCCACATGCCGCGGAGCAACTAGGCCCGTGAGCCGCAAGTACTGAGCCTGCGCATCTGGAGCCTGTGCTCCGCAACAAGAGAGGCCGCGACAGTGAGAGGCCCGCGCACCGCGATGAAGAGTGGCCCCCACTTGCTGCAACTAGAGAAAGCCCTCCACAGAAACGAAGACCCAACACAGCCAAAAATAAATAAATAAACAAATGAATGAATAAATAAAAACACAATTGGGCATTTCTGGAAGGTCTGTTCTCAATTAAGAGTTTTCTCAATAAATTCACTCTTAAGTGATGTGCTGATTAATCATCTTGCTGACAAGGACACATTTTAACACACAGGATGAAGAGGCTATTTTAAGGCTGTTCACTGATAGCACCAACCCACCACGGTCCTTCCACACGGCTTCTCCAGCATGAGCCAGCTGGGACTACTCCACTGACATCAGAAAGTCATCTACTCCATTTTTAAAGACATGCTCCTGAGTAACAAAAGCTCCTACCTTATGAAAAAATATTTCAAGTGAAGCAACCCCCTCCCTTTAATTTTTGGTTAAAATCAATACATAACACTGCTAAAACAAATCATGTAAGAGAAATAAATAAGTCCACTTAACTTCCTGCCATCACCTCTGGCTGAAAACCCATCACCGAGCAGTCCCTTGTCCTGCCCAGAGGAAGGGTGGGCCCTCAGGGGGCCCCTCTGAACAGGGTCTCTCAGGCTCCTCAGCTGCTGACTTGCCAAGTGCAGCAGGAGGAGAAGAATGGAGAAAAGTTCTAAGACGTTCTACAGAAGGGCAGACTAGCTTCATTCCACAGGGAAGAGGCAGGGCCTGATTTTGCTCTGAAGCAAACATACACTGCGCATTTTAAAAGCGGCAGATCTTTTGCTTAAACCTCAACTCCAACTAGCCCAGTGGTTTTATCCAGAACAATTTAGCCCCCCAGCAGACGTTTGCTGGGTATTTTTGGTTGTTATGCGGAGGGTGGTACGCATATACTAATGACATCTCACGGATGAAAGCCAGGGAGGCTGCTCAACATCCTACAGTGCCCCCCAAACAGAGAGTGTTTCTGTCCACAATCCCCTTAGTGCCAAAGCTGAGGAAGCCTGCAGCACCTGAGAGAACGGGGGGCTACAACTCACTCAGGTACCGCCTGGAGCTCTTTGGGCACCATCTAGTCTCACCCTCCCCACAACTCTATCAGGAGCCACCTCTCCCAACTGTCCTAAGAAAAGGAAGCCCGCACAGAGAGGGCAAGCCATTGAAGAAGTGTCACAGTCAGCAGTGGTGTGAAGACCCTAAGGCCGGAGCCTCACTCCACAGTCCCGCTCTAGCTGCTCCCAGACCAAAACTCCAACCACCCAGAGCTAAAAAAACTCACCGGAAAACTTCAGAGAACTATGCGCACCGCACTCTAACGCAGGGCAGCACTCACCCACCAGCGCCGAGGCCGCGAGCATCCCGCGTGCCTGCCAGGCGCGTGGGGCGCCATTTCCTCCAGAGAGAAAACCAGCTTCCCCGCACTCAGGCCCCACCTTCAACGTGAAGCTGCTCTTCAACACAAGCCTTTGTCAGCCTCCTCCTTTATTTCTAGTACTTTATAGTCTGCTTCTCTGTTGTTTAGGATGATAAAGTCAGAAATACGCTCATAAAGGTTTATCACAAACCTCAGTCAAGATAAATGTAAAAATGTTAAAGAAAAAAAAGATAAACTCACCTGGTTTGACTGTCCTGAAAGGTAGGGCTCAAAGTCATTGTCATGAACTGTATCCTTCTGATGCAAAGAACCATTTTGTACTAGAATGAGAAGTTGCAAAATATTACCTTTGAATTTTTTAAAAATTATTTTTAATCACAGAAATTAAAAATAGTCAAGTTTATACCCATCAACTCCTACTAGAAATCACTTTTACTTAAAAAAGGGCACAGACATTACAGAACTGATACTTACACAACTAATCAGAAAGCTGATGCAAAACTTTCAATAACTTAGGTTACGTTTCTGATAAAGATTAATTGTACTTTGATAGATGTTGACAAAATAGAGGTGCAGACAAAATAATGCAAGGAACTCGTAACCAGGTTTTAGTAAAGATGATGTGGTCTGAGATCTATGTCTGCCAGACAGAGGACGGTGCTTCCCAAAGCCTGGCTACGTGGGCAGCAAAGCTGGGAAGCCTGCAACTGAACGACGCTTCTTAACTGTTATCTGGCTGTGCTCTTATTTTCCACTGTCACCACGCTCAGCCAGGAAAGGAAGGGAAAGGTAAATAAGTGCTGGGCCTTCTCCAATCTCAAAACATGATAACCGTATTTGGTTACACCCGAGTAACACACACACTAGTTCAAAACAGTCTTTGGAGTAAACATGAAGCGTCACCCGTTCTCCCAAGACGGAGTTTTGGGGGTGGACCCCAAGCCAGAGTATCCCAAGAGGCTCAAAATACACGGGCTTTACGACTGGGGTAAGGCGCCAGCGTACAGGGCCAAGGGCCAGCGGCCGCCCCAGGGCCAGTCCCACACCTGGGGCCGCAGACAGGCAGGTCGCTCGGCCCCGGGCCTCCTTCCCTTCCCCCACCCCAATCAACCAGCCTGCCGTGGGAGGGAGAGATGGAGTTACTCTCACCACCGATTTGCTTGTTTCTCCTTGAAAACTCCTTGTTTCCGACCTGTTACGTCTCCCCCAATATCACAGCCTAAAGTTTCATCTCCCCGAAGAGGACGGAGAAAAACTCCCGCGGTTCTGGCTGCCGCTTCCAAGACCTCTCCTCCCCCCACACGCGCGCCCGGCTCTCGGCGAGCGCCGCCCCCTCCGCTCCCGGCCCGCACCGCCATCCGGACTTCGCTCACCTTTATTATCTTGTCCTTTTGTTCTCTGCTTCGCCGCAGGCCCAGACGCGCGAGCGGACAGCACCAGGGAAGAGGGGAACAAAGTTACCCATGAGAACCCCTCCCGGCGGGCGGCGCGCTCCGGCCCCAACGGGCCCGCGGTCCCGGGCGACGTCGGCCCGGCCCCGCGACGCCGACCCCCGCGACCCCGAGCCGGGCCCCGCGACCCCAGCCCCCGCGACCCCGAGTTCCCGCTCCGCGAGCGGCCCCCGCGACCCCGGCACCCGGCCCCGCGACCCCGGCCCCACCGCTACCTGGGGGTCCACGCTGGTGGCCGACATGCTTCATGAACAGCCGGCGCGGTGCGGGGCCGGGGCGCCCGCCGGCTCGGGCCTCCCCGCGAGGCCGGGCCTGTCACCCGCGCTCTCGCAGCCCCGGGCCCGCCGCCTCCTCCCCGGGCGCCGGCCGGGCGGCGGCGGCGGTGGCTGGGCGCGCGGGCCGCTCGCGGGCGGGCGCGGGACGGGACGCACTGACGAGGCGCAGACTCCAATGGCGGCAGCGGCGGCGACAGCAGCTGCAGCGGCGGCGACAGCAGCGGCGACTACGGTGGCGGCGGCGGCAACGGGGACGAGGCTGCGCGACGTCAGCGAACGCGGGGCAGGCCGGGAGGTCGACGAGCCGCCACGCGCCGCGCCTGCGCGTCGCCGCCCGGCGGGACGGATCTCACGCCCGGGTCCCAGTCTCGCGCGGCAGGGCGGGGCGAGCCTGGGCCGTCACATGGGCGTGTCCAGTGGCGCCGCGGGGACCGCCCCGCAGGTGTGCATCTGTCGGACCTCGCGCCCGCAGCCGCAGCGGGGGCGGTGATGCTGCGGCCTCGTGGCGCATGCAGGCGCAGACTGGCGCAGGTTGTGAGCCTGGTGGCACCCCCGCGCTGGTTCTTCAGATGTGAAGAAGCTTCAGCCAGCGAGTGCGGCCACCCACCGAAAGCCACTTATAGCCAGGCTGCAGTCCACTCTACCCCGAAGCTCGCCCCCAAACGCCCCTCCAACAGCCCTCGGAGGGGCGCCCAGGCCCTGAGCTTTGCGGTCCTCGGGGCAGCTCCTCCTGCGCTTCTGCAGCCTCCGTCCCCGCGGAGCCTTGGACTCGAGGTTCCCCGAGGGTGCTGCTGTGTGAGCACTCTCTTGGGTCTCCAAGGGGCTCCCCAGTTTATAATCATAGTTGCATGTTAGATTCTTGACCACAGGGAGGAAAAGAGTTCAGCCCTGCACATTGCCCTAGTCCAGGACCTGCTAGGGGCCTTTTGGTCTCTCCTCAGAGATGGACAGCCCCTTCCTGGCTCCACCTTCCTGCAGGGAGACCACTTCTCTCTCCCCACTCACTCCCAGCCCGCCCCACACCAGGCCCCCAGCCTGGTTGCCCCTTCGGCCACTCCCCAACATGGCTTCCGGGTGGGTCCCTTTTCTTCTTTTCTGGCTCTGGCAGGTGTAACATCTTCGCAAGGCCCAGATCTGCTGAATGTTGAAGGCCTGGAATGCTGGCTCTCTGCCTCTGTCAACACATGGCCTTCTCCCTGTGTTCTGCCTCTGAGTCTTCCTCTGCTTATAAAGACACCATCATTGGATTTAGGGCCGCCCTAATCCAGTATGACCTCATCTTAACTTCATTCTATCTACAGAGATCCTATTTTCAAATAAGGTCACATTCACAGGTATCCTTTGGACATGAATCTGGGGGGACACTATTCAACCAGTACAGGGATCACAAATAATGGCAACTGAAAAATTTGGAGGCGAGTTGCAGGGGCTGAGCGGTGGAAGGAGTGGCCCCGGAAACCAGAGGCCTGCGGAGGTATGGCCACACTGGCCTGCTGGGCAGGGAAGGGGCAGGCAGGATCTGATAGCCACCACCTGGGCCCACCCCGGGCTGCCATCCTGCCAGCTGGGAAATATGGCAGTGGTCCTCACTGATCTCAGGGAGAGGGGGTGTGAGGGCCGCTCAGAGCAGGAAGCATAGGCCCCCCGGAGGCCCAAGGTGGGGACTCTGTGGGCCCAGCACAAGGGGCTGAGGCTCCCAGACCAGCCCTGGGGAAGCCTTTCCTCTGCCAGGCCTGAGGACACAGGAAGGGTGGAGTCACGGAGTCTGGAGCTGAGCTTCCTGTTACTGCAGAGGGTCACTGCCATGGTCCGGCCGTGAAGGGAGTGGGAGAAACTGCCCCGGCTCCTGGCACAGGGAGGGGGTGTGGGGCACTCAAGTGACGCTGGTCAGCTCAGGCTTTGGAACAGCACGGGGACTTCTGAGGCAGGGGCTGCCCGGCCCCGGGTCTGTGCTGGGACTAACAGGCTCTCCCCGCTGCCCAGAGCACTCCGCTCCTGCCCTCCCCCACCTGACCCCGGTCACCCTTCAGCTTTGGGGAGGAGCCAAGTCCATGCAGGCACGTAGCTCAGGGGTCGCCTGCCAGGTGTGTCCAGTGGCAGAGGAAGCCCACCCCATCCGGGGCCTTCCACCCTCAGGCACCCCCTCCCTGCCGTACGCAGCTGGGGTGGGATCGTCTAAACATTTCCAGCACTGATTTAAAGAGGTTTGATTTTCTATTTGTTTCACAGGCACGTAAGCACGTGGTGAAAAACCTCATCTAGGACTTCCCCAGCAGTCCAGTGGCTGGGACTCAGCACTTTCACTGCCATGGCCCCGGGTTCTATCCCTGGTCGGGGAACTAAGATCCCAGGAGCCACGCGGTGCGGCCAAAAAACAAACAAACAAACAAACCAAGAGCACCTCATCTACGTACTGAAAGGTACAAGGTGGGAGGCAGAAGGTCCTTCCCAGGCTGTGCCAGCCTCGCTGGCCCTGATGCACGTGCACATCTGTGCAGGGACACCTAGAGGGAGGTTCCCGCAGGCAGATCACTGGGTCAGAGGGCACGCACGTTGGCCACCTGCATGATGTTAGATCTGGCAGGTCACCGCCAAGAGAGGCCTCTGGATTCACCGGCAAGGAGACCTTCTGCCGAGCTGGGGGTGGGGCTTAAAGGGTGCTGGCCCTGAGTTCAGGTGACCACCTGGCTGGAGCAAACTGCCCCCTGGGGGTTGGACAGGGCTCACCCAACAGCTGGCCTCCAGGGGCCTGCACACAAAGACACCTGGCCACCCGAGGGGTGATAGAGGTGCTCGTGCTGGCGTCAGCCACTCCCCCCGGTCCCTTTCTCACCTAAACTCTCGGGGCTCATCCCTAATCAATGGCCTCCTTCCAGAAACCACCCTCTCTGCACTTTCTCTGGAGCTACTTCATACCCCACAAACCTGCTCACGTTCTCGGGCTCTTCCTGCGCCCCAGCTCAGGAGTAACCTTTACGTGCCTCCTATAATTTACAGCACTTTACAGTTTTGAAACTGCCTCTCTTAAGTGTCTCATTGGGTCCCTAATTCCGTAAGTGTTAACCGAGCACGACTATGTGCCCTGCATGTGTGGGCTTCTGGGGGTACAGGCGGTCCCTGCCCCACAGAGCCCCTGGGGTGGGGGGATGCTTCACAGCCTGCAAAGTGCTGATTGCTTGATCGTTCATTGAGGGGAAGGCTCAAGGGCAGAGGATGCGCCTCATGCTGCCCGACGACCCAGAGGGGAGAGAGATGGGGGTAAACAGGGCACCTTGGATCAGAGCTCCGATGGAGCCAGGAGGGATGCCAGCCTGACCTGGGGAAGGCCTCTGGGGCCCATCCCAGAACTGAGGCTCAGGACAGGCAGACCCTCGCCAGCTAGGCCTGGGAGCCAGGGCGCAGAGCTGACTGCCCACCCACTGGAAGAGGAGCTCCCGCAGCCCGGGCCATGCCTGTGTCCACTGCTGGGTGCTGGGAAGACAGCTCGGTGTAGGGGAGGTGAACCATCTAACAGGTAGAGAGCAAACTGGTGAGATAGAAGCAGCTCTGGGTTCCTGGAGCTGGTAAGCCTCCCAGAAGGTAAAGCTTGCCCAGGCTGCACAGCTAGTCTGGGGCCGGCTGGAGGCACCCCTGGGCACTGCCACTTCCCTGGGGGCCCTGCAGCCCCCCCCGGCCCGTGCCGGTCATGCCCGTCAGCTCCCACCCTGCTTTTCCGGGAGCTGCACTTGTGGTGTCTGAGTTCCACTTGGTCAAGGGCACCTTCGGCCTCAGCAGCAAACCACCATCTGTCCCCAGAGACAGTGCCAGGTGGTTTGGGGCCCGGATGTCTCACAGCTGTGGGAGCGGGACGCACCCTGCTGGGTGGTTGATACAACAGCAGGGATTGAGTTGCTCTGCAGCTTCGTCCAACTCAGGGGGCATTGACCTTGGCAGTGAGAGGATGCAGGTGAGCTCCCGGCCCAGCGGGGCCGCCGCAGTGCAGGGTGAAAACCTGGGGCCTTGTTCCAGAAGCAGGAAGAGGCCTTGCCTCCCTTCCCTCCGCATCTTTCTCTGACCTGTGGTGGCGGTTATTATTTATTATTTGCTGTTTAATGTCAGGGGGCTCCCACAGAGGAACACAGACTGTCGTAGACCCCTGGGGCCCATCCCTGTCAATCAATGTTCCTCTGTGTTCACCCCTAGACCCCTGCTGGGGCAAGGGTCAGTGATGGTCACTGGCTGGGGGACAGGGGAGTGGGCAGCCAAGAATCGGTCCTAGGGGAAGGGATATTGGGAGGCCCCAAGTCCCTGCCACGTGCCCCTTTGTCCCATTGGACGGCACTTTACAAAACGTACATTCAAAGACGAAGTATTAAGAATGTCGAGATGGTGACCACAGAGCTTTAACCGCCAAGCACCAGCTCACCTCAGTGCGGATCGAATGCCGTGAGGCCCCAGGACACCACAAGGACTCTCCGCTAGAGGTCCACAAAGATCGGGGACCACAGCAGCCAGTGTGGCCACAAAACGGGGGGGCGGCACTAGGAGAAGGAGCAGAGGGGCCAGTGTGACAAGACCGTGCAAGATGTATCAAGGGCTGCACGTGGCCTGGAAAGGGAGGGGCCTTGATGGCTGGGCCGGGTGCCTGGGGAGGGTAGGTGGGTGGGGCGGGAATGAGGGTGAGCAGGGCCAGCCCTGGAGAGGGGACCGGCACCAGGAGGGGTCCTGGGGGCAGGTAAGGAGAATGGCGCCGGACAGCACAGCCCTCCTGTGGGAGGAGGGGAGCCCAGGGCCGGCAGCGACTGTCCTGGGACAGGAAAGGCTCTCCGCACGGCTCGCCCGCTGTCTCTTTGCATGCCAGCATCATCCCCCTCTGTCCGGTGACACGTCCTGCTAAACTCTGGCTGGGGTGGGCGCCTCGCCTGACCCACTCAGAGCCTGTGAGCCGCAGCCCAGGACAGCAGCTGGGTCCCCAGGGGTGCGATGCTTCCCGGGCCGCTGAGCTGTGAGTGCAGGAGCTGTCGGTGGCCACTCAGTGGACATTGTGGACCTCGCGGGTCTGAGCCCAGAAGGCCACTGCTCAGCCTTCCCGCCTTCCCCTTCCCCGGGCCGTAATTCCCGCCTGCCCCCGCGCCTCCCAGCTCAGCGTCGAGGGGCACCTGGGCTTGGGGAAGGGGCAGGAAGGAGTCAGGCTAGCTGTGCTGAATCCTCTTCAGGGACCAGCCAATCATCCTGCCGGGCCTGGGGCCATGCACGCACAGGAAATCATCTGATCTAACAAGGCCAGGTGATGCAGACTGGGGTGCAAAGGCAGCCCCGAAGCTGTGGTCCAGGCTGTGGTCCAGGCAGCCCCGAAGCTGTGGTCCAGACAACTGCACGCGGGCGGGTCCAGCCTCAGCCAGCGGGGAGACGCCCAGGAGGGGGCCGGCCGCTCTGGTGCTCGCTTTCCCCGCGCGCCCCCTTCTGGCCTCTTGCGGCTCTGCCCTGGGCTCCGGTCACAAGCCCGGAGCCAGAGCCTGGCCCAGCTGCTGGGGGTCCGCAGGCTCCAAGGCCCCCAGCAGGGGTGCCCACAGCGAGGACCCTCAGGAGCACACCCAACACCGGCGCCTTGCCCACCCCCTCTGGCTGCTTCCTGCAGTGACCCCCAAATAAAGCTCTTCCACTCCAGTCTTGGTTTCAGGGTCAGCTCTGGGGGCCCCACTCCAGCCTCAGGGGTGGAGGTGGCGTAGTATAGAACATCCTTCTCTAAGGGTGAATTTAAAAAGCCATCCTTTCCCTCTCCCTCCGCCCCTCTCACTCTCCTTTCCACAGATCTTTATGATACTCTGGCCCAGGCACCGTTCTAGGCTCTAAGGACCCCACCCCCAGAACCGCAGCAGACATGGCTCCCCCCAGCCCGCGTGACCGCCTTGGTCTGTCTGTGCTGACCCAGCCCAAAGGCAGTGCCGGTCGCACCCAGCTTGTACTTGTCTGACTTCCGCTGGTGGCTGGAAGGACGGGTCCTCGTCATCGTCAGCAAGTGGGGTCCCAGGTGGAGCTCGGGCCACCAGGCAGGGTCTGTCTGCAGAGGCTCTGGGGGGATGTCTCTGTGGACAGGGCAGGGAGCCGGCGCTGAGGGTAGGGTTGGGGGGTGGATCCCAGCCCCAGGTGCTCTGCCCCGCCCTCCCCAGGCCCTCAGCCCGCGCCTGCTCTGCTGTGCTCACCTGGCGCCCTGTGGTCACCTGGAGTCCTTGCTCTGCAGACACAGGTCGGTGTGTCCCCGTGCCAGCCAGGTTCCCAGACCCCTGGGTGGGGCGCTCGTGGAGCTCTTTTCTCAGCTAGAAGAGAGGTGGGGGTGTGGGATGGAGGGGGGGCCCTACTCCCCCGTCTCAGAGGAGTCTGTGGTGCCCCCAGGCCTGGGCAGCAGGCCCAGCGTCTGAGCACTGAGCCTCCTGGAAACTCAAGAGCCGGCAGGGAGACCTGAGGCCCGGGCCGACCAGAGCTTGGCGAGCACCCCTCCCCCGCTGCGTGCGGACTCAGGTCTGGGCCTCAGAAGTCTCATTCCAGGGGAACAAGTCCAGCGGGTCTAGCCACCTGCCCAGGTGGCCCTGGCCCCGCCATCCTGAAGGAAAGCCAGAGCTCGTTCGAATGGCTGGCTGCACACACAGCTTCCATGTAAGAATTTTCTCCGGGGGGTGTGGCTCTGGGGGAGGCGGGACCTGTGATCATGCTGGTCCGGCCCCCCACCGCTCTTGTCCTGCCTTCACGGGCCAGGCCCCATCGTGGTGTGGTAGGGGAGGGAGCCCTCAATTTGAGGATATTCCTTCCTGTCCAACCCCAGCTGGTTCTGAATCTTTTCGGGAGAGTGGGGATCTGGTCCGAACCCAGGAGCAAGTTGTATGGGGTCCTGGGTCGTCTTTGGGCTCCTGTCTTTAAACGGATTGGGGTGACCTGGAGGCCTCTACCTGCCATCTCCCATCTGGCATCGTCTCACCTGCGGAGATTTCATTGTAAAGACTCACCGCGAAGGTGGTCAAGGTGAGCCATCGGAGGCATCGACAGATATCCGTTCACGATTAAAAACTGACGTACAAACAACAGCAGCAACAAAAACCTGGTATGTGCCCATTAAAAAAAAACAACTGGCGCATAACATTAAGTGAGGAAAACGGGCAAATAGCAAATACACAGAGCACGTTTGGAAGGAAACAGTAAAATAGTAAGAGCAGTGCTTCTCAGTGGAGGGAAGGCTGATGGCTTTTTTCAGTTGCTTCTTTTGAAATAATTATAGATTTGCAGAGAGTTGCAAAGAAATCTGTGAGGCTCCAGTGAGCTCCATGCCCAAGCAGCTGTCGGGCAAGGCCGGTTCTGGAAAACTGGCCCTGGTGCTGCCAGAGCTGGTTCAGATGGCGACTTTTACTTTCTTTATGTTTTCAGTATTCTTGAAGTTTCTGGAATAAGCATATGATAGTTATTTTTAGCTCCTGATTTCTTTTTATTTAACTGTATAAGTAAGACACAAATAATTCCTTGTGTCAAGAATTTCAGCCATGGCTACAGACAAGCACAGAGGCCGAGGCTGGTCCTCCTCCGAGATGCCCACGGCTCTGTGGGTGATCCTGCAGCCCCTCCTCTGTGCAGCCACACACTTGGATGTGCTCGCAGAAATACCTGCTTCCAGGTGGGGGGGGGGCGGGGGCGGGGGCGGGGCTCCGTCAGCTCAGGCACCCGCCCTCCTTCACGGGGAGGCTCCGCCACGGGGTGGGGTGGCGCCTGGAGGACGCGTGTTTGGAATTTCCAGAAGTGAGGGAGCCTGCTTCTCCCCTCCCCACCCCCGAGCTTCAGGATCCGAGGGGACAGACCTCAGATGTGCCCCCAGGGGACACCGCCCCTGCTGCCAGGGCCACCTGAGCGGGTCCTCTGAGCCAGCCAGCCCCCAGGCCCAGAGGATTCAGAGCAAACCTGGGGGCTGCGGTTTCCCTCCTGAGATCGGAGCAGCTGGAGACCCAGTACCCGGGGACCCTTGTCCTCCTCCCCGGCCACCAAAGGGTGCGGGTAGGGCGGGGCAGAGGGCCATCCCCGGAGAAACCTACTGAAGGGGCCCCGGGACGGGCACACCTGCCGTTTGTTGGAGTGGCAGAGGTCACGGTATTTCCGCACAGGGTGGGGAACCGGAGAAGAGAGGGCAAGGGCCGGGAATCCCAAGGCGGCTCACTGGGAGGTCCCAGCTGGGGCCCATCCGTCTCCACCTGCCCCCAGGACACTCTCCTGGGAGACCCGGCCTTCCAGTTGCCCGAGCGCCCCTCGCCCAGTGGCCCCCGCAGCCCAGGACAGGCAGCTCCGGCTCAGGAGCCTGGGAGGGGCATAGACGACCGGCCACACCCTTTACCAGGCTTTCCTGCAGGGAACCAGGTGGCTCCAGGCCTCTGCCGGGAGAGGACTCCAGGGACTCCATGGGACCCTGGCCGTGTGGGGCAGAGGGCCAGTGCAGCCAGGATGTCAAAGGGGTCTCCCTGGGGGCGAGACTGCACCCCACTCCCAGGACTGGGGCATGGGCCTGGGCTCCAGGCTCCTCGCTCTGTGCCGGGCTCGTGCAGCTCCATGGGGGGGTGGGAGGAGGGCCGCCGGGAGGACATGGGGGCTCCAGGCCCGGGTGGGGCCCCCCTCCGCCCACCCCCCTTTGTGACCCTCACTGGGCCTGCCTGGCCCTGGAGCCGGTGAGCCCCTCCCCCCCACTCTTGGCAGGGTCCCCACCGAGCCTGTTCCCCTTGGCTCTGCTCTTGGGAGCAGCAAGGAGGTTTGCACTCCGGGGAGGGGCTCTGGGGGCAGGCCACCCTGTCCGGTCTTCCTCTTCGTCCCTTCCCCCCCAGAGCCCTTCTGTCTTAGGGACCCCGCTCTGCCCACTGGGGTTACAGCCCTCCACCCCCTTCCCTAACTGCTGGGTTTGGGGGCGCTGGGGCCCCTGGGCTCGGGCTGATTGGCAGACCTGTGGCTGTGACCAGGCTTGAGGGCAGCCTGTCCAGGGAAGGGGGCACCCACATGGCCAGGGGCTCGGGCTGGGGCCCCCCAGGCCAGGAGCCAGGGCACCCTGGGCTGGTTGGGCTGCACACCTAGCAAGGAGGGGGTGGCAGGGGGTCCGGACCTGGGGAGGGGGGCCAGCTCTAGGCACCTGATGAAGCCGCAGGACTAGCCTGACACGGCAGGTACAGGGAGCTGGAATTGTGGACGTGCCCCGCACATCCCTGGTGTCTGGGTTACAGCGCCTCAGGGGGTCTAGTTCAAGTGGGAAGATCGACCTCACCACATGTGGCTCCACCTTCTGGGCCCCTGGGACGCCGAGGCCGAGGGAGGGGACAGAATCTTCAAGGCCGGAGGTCAGGAGCTGCTCCAGGGCCTGCTGAGGGCCTCCTGCTCCCGCCCAGCTGGACACCGGGATGACTCAAGCCCCTTTCAGCTCCAGGGTTCAGAGCGCGAGAACATCCAGGGAAACCAGTCCAGGGCATAGGCCCAGCCCTTCACTACGCACCCCTGCATCCTCGGCTGACCCGTGTCATCCCTGCAGAGGGAGCTGCCCTCCCCGCGCCGGGCAGCACTGACATCGTAGTTTAGATCACCTGGAACCTTCTGCTTTCAGAGGACCCCTGGCACGCTGCCCAGGAGCTCGGAGCTGACGGAGAGCATGACCCACCCCTCCCTCCTCCCCTCCCCTCCCCCCACCAAGGTCTCAGAGCCAGTACCAGCCCTCTGCTGCCTTGGGTGGGTCTCCATGCTCCGGCCCCTCGCCTCGTGCCAAGGGACCCCGCCGTCCCCTGTAGAGCAGAGTGAGAGCCGCAGCCCTCACAGTGGCCCCGGAGCCCTGTGACACTCCCGCTGCAGCGAGCATGTGACACAGGCTGCCGCGCTGGCCCCTTCCAGAAAGTGGCGGGCCCCAGCGGCCCCCACCCCCAGTCCCCTGGCTGCCCCCCAACCCGGGGCATCTGGGGGGCAGGACCATGCCTGCCCGGCCACTGTTGTCCCCAGGGGTCAGGAGCCCTGGGGAGGCTGGCTGGGCACATTCCAGAACCGGCTGCCCAGGGGCCCATCCCTGCCACAGAGCTTGTCACGGCTGCTGTGTTCTCTATGGGGCCCGAGGACGGGACCAAGTGCTGGTGCTGTGGCCTGGAGCCCAGCCGCTGTGCAGCGGGCGGCCACCCCACTTGGGGGCACCACCGACCCCACTCTCCGTGCGGCCACCTTCGGGGCCAGTGCCCCGACAGGGCCCTGTCCTGGGGAGGCCGGGACCACATGGACGGGCAGATCCTGGGCCAGCTGCGCCCCCTGGCAGAGGAGGAGGAGGAGGAGGATGGGGCCGGGGACGCCCCGTCCGCGAGGCCCGCCTTCCCGGGGATGGGCTCTGAGGAGCTGCGGCTGGCCTCCTTGCACGCCTGGCCGCCGAGCGCCGTGGTGCCGCCGGAGCTGCTGGCCGCCGCTGGCTTCTTCCACACCGGTGAGCCCCAGGGGCCTGGGCTGGGGCACGGTGGTGGGACGGGGGAGCCAGGAGGGGGGCGGGGCACGGGGGCATCTGCAGGGCCCCCGGGAGTCCAGGGACAGGCTTTTGGAGGGCTGGTAGTGGAATGTGCCTGTAGCAGCCCCTCATCTGTGCTCTCTGCACCGAATCTGTTGATCGTAGGGGGTGAGGCAGGGGTGAGGGCCTCGGGGGTAGAGAGATGAGGGTCCGCATCCCCCAGTGGAGTCGTGAGCCCCTAAAACCAAGCCTGACAGCAGACAGTTCCCCTTCTTTCCGTCACGGGGAATCCATCCTGAGGAGGGGGCACCTGGGGCAGAGGTGCGGGGTGGGAGGCACCAGGGCTCTGCCCCCACATTTCCATACATACTGTGGACGCCCCCTGCATCCCTTTCCCCAACGTGCGCCTCGATCCTGGCAAGTACCCAGACATCGTTACCCTTATTCCACTGTCGAGAAAATGGGGTACACGTGAATTCTGAGGAGAACGCTGGGCAAAGGGTTGGCAGAGGCCAGTGGGAGCCTCCAAGGCTCACAAGCAACCCCAGAGAGCCCCTGCCCCAGAAGGAAAGGCCACCTGGGAGCGCCCAGCCCTGGCCTTGGGGGACACACCAGGCCGTGCAAGGGACCAGGCGTGGTCAGGACCAGTGTCTTGGCTCCTTCCCAGGCCAGCAGGACAAGGTGAGGTGCTTCTTCTGCTACGGGGGTCTGCAGAGCTGGGAGCAAGGCGACGACCCCTGGACCGAGCATGCCAGGTGGTTCCCCAGGTACGGGCTCCGCGGGCCAGCCTCCCTTCCCCAGTCCCGGGGGTGTCGAGTCTCAGGGACTGGGGTGGGGGGGACTCTCTGGGGACGGCGCTTCTGCTATTTCTCCCTTGATGTTCAAGAGTCTGTCTCCAAAACAGCTTCCCAGCAAGCGCCCACCACCCCGGAGCCCCAGCTGCCCCCGCAGGGGCGGTGGGGGAAGCGGGGGCCGAAGGCACGACCCTGGCCCAAGGGGTCCACAGGGCCGGACCTGGCCAGTGCGGGGGGTCCTCTGACAGCCCCAGCCCACCGCCCACGGGGCTTCTGAACCCGCTTTCCTCAGGTGTGAGTTCCTGCTCCGGACAAAAGGAAGGGACTTTGTCTGCAGGATCCAGGAGTCTTGCTGCCGCGTGCCGGGCTCCTGGGTGAGCCCTGCCTGCCCTAGGGCTCTGGGGGGTGGGTGGTGAGGGTCCCCCCGGCCCCTGCTCCTCCGCCTACTCGGGGCACAGGTATTCTCTGGCTCCTTCCAGGACCGTTCAGAGGAACCAGAAGACGCAGGTCCCGCCACGCCCTCAGGTGAGCCGGGACACGCAGCCTGAGCTTGGCTCCCTGGGGCACCTCCCTCCTGCACTGTGGCCGGGCCATTGGGTATCCCCCCTACAGGACATTAGGGAGAGTGAAGGGTGCTGCCTGGGCTTGCTTCATGGGGGGCTTCACACAGGCACTGCGCGTGTGTCGGGGCTCCAGGGAGGCCAAAGCCATCCCCTGCTACCCCTGAGCTGGCCGCTGTGCGCACAGCCAACCCCGAGGCTGGCACAGGGGCATGGGGGCGGAGAGGCTGCCGTGCACCGGGCAGCCTCTGCCGGGCGGCAGCCAACCACGCCCGAGAGCCGAGCGGCCGCCATCCCCAGCCCAGAGGGGCCGGCGGCGCGGAGCTCTGCTCTCCATCAGTGCCGGGCGGGGGGTGGGCGGGCGCAGGGTCTGAGGGGCTCCAGGGTTCAGGTCCCGGCTGTGCTCTCTGAGCATCAGTGCCATGAGCTGTGCAATGGGGCTGGTGCCAGCCTCGACTGGGATTAAACAGGGGTCTGTGTGTCGCCCCGGGAGCAGCGCCTGGCACGTAGTCGGGTTCTGTCCGTGGCTGCTTTGGTGATCAGGTTTCCATCTTCGCGGTGTGGCGGCACCTCTGACACAGGCCCTGGGAACACAGCCCTGACTCGGACATGGATGGAGTGGCTGTGATGGCCACAGGGCCCCTTGTGTTGAGGTGGCCCTGGTGACGTGCCACAGTGGCGGGCCGCTGCCTCTCTGCCGGGACCCCGAGGCCCTGGCCCCTGCCTGCCCTCGGTCCAGCACCCCTCGCCCTGCCTTGCAGATGCCGGGGGCGGCCAGGAGCGGCCCGCGTGGACCCAGTGCCCAGCAGTGCAGGCCGTGCTCCGGATGGGCTTCGGGCGGGGCCAGGTGCAAGGGTTGCTGCAGCGTAAGTACCGCCAGGTGGTGCCGACCGGCGTGTCCACGTCGCAGCTGGTGGCCGACCTGCTCCAGGAAGAGGACGGGGGCCGGGCAGCAGGGGCCGGAGGTACCTCCACCTCTCTGGACACCGCCCACCTCTCCCTGCTCATTGCCTCCGGGCACAGCCTTCCCTCGCCGCCCCCAGGGGCCCGGCCCACAGCGTCCAGGGCCACGGCGCGAGGGGCTGGATGGGCCGAGCGCCCTGGTGGAGAGCGGGCTCTGGGATCCTGGCGCACCGTGGGTGAGGGAGCGGGCTGGCACTAGGGCTCACCTGTGGCCTGCTGTCCCTGGGCCAGGCCTCGTGTCCCCTGGGGACCTGGGCCTCACCCCTGTTCTACCCGCCCACAGCTCCTGTCCCCCCAGGGCCCGAGCTGCCCACGCCCAGCAGAGAGGTCCAGGTGGAAGGCGCCAGGGAGGCAGGTGAGGGAGAGGGCCCACCTGGGGTGGGGGCGGGGCCGGCGCTCCTGCATCCCGCGGTGGGGGGCAGGCACCCCCGTCTGGCCCGCCTTCCCATCGGCCAGTACAGAGGGTGGAGGTCAGGGTGTGGGGCGATGTCACAGGTCCGCGCTGTGGAGACCCAGACGGAGCCCGGGCCGAGAGGGTGCCGGTGGCTCTCGAGGCCCCCGGAGCCCGGGACGCGGATGCGGAGGAGCAGCTGCAGCGCCTGCGGGAGGAGCGGACGTGCAGGGTGTGCTTGGACCGCACCGTGGCCGTCGTCTTCGTGCCCTGTGGCCACCTGGCCTGTGCCGAGTGTGCGCCCAGCCTGCAGCTGTGCCCCATCTGCAGGGCCCCCATCCGCAGCTGCGTGCGCACCTTCCTGTCCTAGGCCAGGTGAGCATTCGGCCCGGACGGTGACCACGGCATGCCGGCTCCTGCCATCCTGTTGCGGGGCCACCTGCAGGAACCTGCCGCAGCAGAAGGCAGCACTTCTTACTCCTCCTCCTCCCTGGTCCTGGCAGACATTGCTAATCAACCCCAGCACTTCTTACTCCTCCTCTTCCCTGGTCCTGGCAGACATTGCTAATCAACCCCACGCCTTCCGTTGATGCTCAGATATTTGCTTTGAATCCTTCTCAACACAGCACCCTGGGGGGGGCCACTACCACTCTGCTTGAGCGCATCTCTGCCTTGGTTTTCCTAGTGGTCAAGGGGGATAATTCCTCTTGTCCAGCCGGGCATACATGGCAGCAGCCAGGCCAAGGGGAGGACATCTTTGGAGGCATGTGAAGAAATGCACGATGCCCTCGTTAGGAGAAAGCGCTGGGGTCTGCCTGAGCATAAGACCCCGATGGGGATCTCAGCCCGGGATCTGAGGCCTGGTGGAAATGCATGGTGGGTGGGGGAGGGGTGCGTGACCCTCCAATGCTCATGTGGGGCAGGAGCCGTGGCCTTCTCAGGGTTCCCAAGGGCTCTGAGCCCCAAGGTCCCTCCAAGAATCCTCCGGGGGGAGAAGTGGCAGGGAAGGGAACTCCCTGGGGGCTGAGGGTCCCCAGCCGGGGGGAGAAGCCGACTGGAGCTGCCGCTTCGGCCCTCCTCCCCAGCAGGAGCTGTGAGCACCGGCCCCACGTGGGGCCACCGAGCACGGCTGAGCTCGCGTCCAGCACTGACCAGTCCAGCATGGAAGATGGAGCTGCAGGCGGCTTGGCGTGCAGGGTGGGAGCCATTTTCCCTGTGTGTGGGTGCTTTGGAAGAGTCAAAATAAAGTGTGGGTTTTCCCTGGATGGTGCACAGCAGCCTCTGTTCCAGAACCACCAGCCCCCTCTCCACCACCTTCCCCAAACGTCTGTCCCACCCCCACCCCCACCTCCGCCTCGCCTCACCAGTACGGCAGCACTGCCGGCGGCCAGGCCCATTCCAGGCCATTCCCACCACCCCTTCCCCTTCCGCCTTTCCCTTGTTCTTATCTTTTCAGCATTTTAAGGACTTTTAGAATGGACTAGCCTTGGGCTGCTTCTGAAACTGAACTTGTAATTGTCCACCAAGGTCCTGCATGGTAGGGAAGGTGGTCTGGAGGGCAGGTTCCTTTCTATCCTCTACTTGTGGGCACCTTGGGATGCACTAGGACTATTGCATCCCGGCGGCTCGAACAGTGCCCTCTGCTTGTCACCAGGAAGCCCTTGCCTTGTGGGCTCCTGGACAAGCCCAGCCCTCACCCGGGGGTCCCACTGGCCGCAGCACCTGGGGCCCTAACCCTAACTCCCACCGCGCTCAGGTGGAGGTCACCATGGGCTCACTGGACCCTCGTGGTGGGGTCACTCTTTCCCTGTCTCGTAGGCCCCTTGGCCACCCCCCTCCCGCCCCAGCATGGGTGTGTGCAGCCCCTGGGGGTCTGGCTGCCCTGGGGAGGGCATCTGAGGGACGGGGCTCCTTGGCCAGCAGCCCCAGGCCTGCTGCAGACGGAGTGCATTCCCAGCGCTACCGGAGGCCAGGGGTGAGGTTTTCTCTCGTGTCATTTTTTTTTTTTAGAAAAAGGAAACAACAAACTCTTTAGAAGTTGCAGCTGTCCCCGGCCTGGCGCTGGCCCTGCCGCCCTGGCTCACGTCCAGTCACCAGACCCTGGGGGCGCCTGCAGGGCCACGGGGGCAGGAAGGTCCGCTGCCTGGAGGCTCCTCACCGTCCGCGTGGGTCACCGAAGCTGGAGGTCGCGGGGGGGGGGTGGTGGGTGCTCTTCACCTACACCGCCGGCCGGCCTGCGGGGTGAGGTGGGGGGTGGGCGGGGGCAGAGAAGCCGGAAGGAAGGCGCAGTCAGCGGTCAGCGGGGGCTGCTGTGCCCTCGTCCATTGGAGAGCGAATGGGACAAAATCCAAGAAGGGGAGGGCTTCCTGGCCTTTGGAAAAGGGCGGGGAGGGGCTGGGCTTCTGCGAGGCCGCGCCAGGACCGGGGCTCCCCACGCAGGCAGCTGTGGGCCTTGTCCCTGCAGAGCTGACTGTGGCCGCAGACATCTCGTTGGGGTTTGAGCCAGGGGGCTGGGAGCGGAGTGAGGGGCTCACCCTAGGTCCTTCTGGCCGCCCAGCTCCACGGCCAGGGGGAAAGCCCAGAGGCGTGTCCAGCCTGGCCAGTTCTCCCAGCCTGTGTGCCCGGGTCATCAACTCCCACATACCCTGCCCTGGCTCAGGGGTCTGAGCGAGGCCTCTCCCCCATCACGGGAGCTGGACGCCTGCTACCTCTGATGGCCCTTAGCTGACGTGGGGCCTCACTTACAGGGTAGAAGGGCTGCGGGGCTACCAAAAGGGCCAGAGTCCCCAGGGATGGCCGCAGGTGGGGCCCTGAAGGGCAGGCTTGACTCTGAGGGCCTGGGTGAGACGGAGGAAGCACAGCTCTACCAGGAGAAGGACCACCGCCACCTCTGCTGACCCCGACTTTCAGGATTCCATGTGGGCCAGGGCCCGTGGCAAAGGCCGCTTCGGAGGAGGGGGGCCAGTGGCCCAGGCACCCCCACTGAGGCCTGGGGTGGTCAGGGCCGTGGACACTGCTTTTCAAGAGGGAAAAACTCTGATCCTCCAAAGGTAGGAAGCCAACTCCTCAAATTTCCTGCCACCGTGAGACCCAGAAAATCGCCCTATCGCTCTCCTGGGTGGCGGCCTCTCAGTGTCCCCTCAGCCCCGACTCCCACAGGCTCTGCTGGGCACGGGGGCAGAGCCTCTGCGCCCCACACCTGGCCCAGAGCCGGCACGGAGCAAGTGCGAAAGTGGGGGATGGACAGACAGATGGATGATGGATGGACAGGCAGACAGACGCCTGGTGAGGTTTCCCCAAGGAGAGGAGCCTGGCGGCTATGCTACCCGGATTGGCCAGGCCAGCGGGGCCGGCTCTGCGGCCGTGCTTACAGGCATGCCTGCTCGAACAAGAGGCTGGAAGGCTTTTCACTGACATGGCAGAGAGGAAATGGGTCAGATCCACCAATGAAGTCAACTGAAAGAAACCAAGACCCAAATAAAACAAACCCAAACAATGGACAGGACGGCAGAGTGGAGAACGTTCCCAAGTGCAAACACTCAGTTGGTGACGCAGAGGTGGGAGAGGCCGCGGGCTGCCCAGACTGGAGAGCAGAGGGTGAATTCCCGCTGGGTGCAAAGCTTCAAAGGATGCTGGCGCTCTCAGCGGGGGGCTGCCCCGTGCCCTGCCGGGCTGTCCCAATCACAGCGCCTCAAAGCTGTGTCTGCACAGCACATGGGCGGCCGGGGCTTGCTGGGCAAAGTTAACGCGTTTCTGAACCCCAGGGCTGGCTCCCGTCCTAAAACGTTTTAACGTAACCAATACAGGAAGCCCCTTCTGTTTCCTCCCAGCCGGCTGTGGGCTGAGTGATGGTTTGGGGCCACCCAGCACCAGGACCGAGGGTAGCTGGGGGCTGGTCCAGGACTGAGTCTGGTCTCTGAAGGACACGTGGGCCGCCTACCCCACGGCCACCTGACCTCTGGGAACAGAGGCTCTGAATTCTGATTCAGATCCCAGGGAAGGTTCTGCCCACAGGAGCTGTGGGCCCCCTGGGCGCGCCCAGCCCCGGCTTACCCTGGCGAGACCCCGTCAGAGCCTGGGGTGGTCAGGGCTGGCGAGGGCACCCGAGTGTTGATGCTGCAAATCAGAGGAAAAGTCAAGAGGGCTCACGGGAGGGGGATGTGTGAACTCCCCTCAGATGCGTCCCCGCTAGCACTGGGCCTGAAGGTGGGCCAGTTCCCAGCTGCAAGGGGGCACGGGGCGAGGGGACTTTCCTCTGTAGGTCAGAGCTCAGCCTTCCGCCTGTGACACCTGTGGGGATCGTGGGGGGCAGCCCCGCAGCACAGGAGCCCTCAGACTGGAGGAGCTGGGGGTGCACTGACCCCTGGTGCCCACAGCCCAGGGCCTCCCCTGTCTCTGCTCAGGCCAGGACCTCCGTGGCACGGGGACCCATTTAAGAGGCCAGGTCTCAGGCCTCTGTGGCCAGCCCTCAGCTTCTCTTTCCCTCCGCCACGGCCTGATGGGGCCAGCAGGTCACTAACAGCATTCCGCGGGAGGCTGGTGGTCGCACACTTACAGCTGTCCTCCTCCTCGGTGACAACGCTGACCACGTGGCAGGCACAGACGAAGCCCACGAGCTGAAAGACATGGAGAGGTCACTCAGGGTGAGGCCCCGGGAGCCACAGAAGCATCATCGTGGGACGTGGGCCCCAGCGCGTGCTAACCACGCAGCCACTGCCCCTCCTGGCCTCGGTGTCCTTGTCTGTAACACTGATCGAGGGGAGTGATCTGCCAGCCTCCTTAGCTCTGGAGTTCCAGGTGGCGTCCACTCCCCCGTGGAGCTGACCAAGCCCCTGCTTGAACGGGGGGATGAGATGCAGAGAGAAGCCCTGGGAGACACATGACTGCAGCCCGGAGGTCCCCCATGCTGACCGTGCCCCCACAGGCTGACACCCCTGTCACAGCCAAGCCATCCTCCCCAGCACCTCTCGCCGTAAGCAGACAACTGCCAGGTTTCTCCCCCTTGGGAAGCCATGGTAGAGAAGCTTCGAGCCAGCCAAGCTCATGGTTTGCATGGCAGTGCAGGGCAGACAGACCGAGGACTTGGTGCAGCGGGCAATTCTGGGCAGAGTGGACGGGGCTGGCTGGAGTTGAGGGCTTGGCCTGGCAGACGTTCATTAGCCAGGCTCCTCAGAGGGTGCTCGGACTTCAGGGCAAAGAGGACAGGCCTGCATTAAACCCCCACAGACGCCCGGGCGCCGGGGCCACTGCAGCAGAAAGGGCTCCAGCTGAGACGGGGCAAGGCCGGCACTGCCCACAGCCCGGGTGATGGTAAGCACGGGGGAGGGGGGAGTTACTCCATGCATGGTGTTTACTGCATCCTCTTTGATGAGAACGAGGGGCCCAGCCCTGACCCTCTGCTGGGTCTGACAGACAATGCACAGGGCGCCCGGAGTGGGCAGCAAAATGCATCTAGAAGCCACGGGGTCCCGTGGAAGGCGCACAGCCCCGTGTGCTCGCAGGACCCCTGGAGGGGCAGCCCCGCCCCAGCTCATCCGGGAGGGGCGCCTCTTCCACAGAAGCTGGAAACCTGAGAGGTGGCCCAGGACTGCGAAGTCATGCCCTCTGGCCTCTCTCTGCCCTGTAGGTCAGCCCTGCATCCTCTGGGGCATCGCCTATTGTCTTTGGTCCCCCCATAGCAAGCAGTGGTCTCGACCCCGAGGACATAGCACAGAGTGAGGTTCCAGTAGTGGTGGGTCAGAGGTGCCCCACCTGCCCCCGCAGGCGCTCCCTCCACATTCCCCACCCTGCATGGTGTGGCCGGTGTTCACCAGCGCCCTCCAGCTTGGGGTGGCCCATGGGGAGCCCAGCAGGAAACTGGAGGGAAGGGGGAGGGGGAGAAGAAGGGCTCGTACCGCCCAGCCCCTTCTCTGCCAGCACAACTCCCCCCCACCTCCCTTCAGGCCGGGGTGCCGACAGCTCAGCCACGAGCCCCAGGGGAGGGGGACATCCCGTGGGGTCCCCGACGTGGCACCTATGCTTAGAACAGCCCCTTCACCTGCCCCCGGGAATTAACCTAAGCCGAGTGCATCATCACTGTCTGGGGCCCTGACTGATCCGGGGAATAAGCAGAAAAGATGTTTCATGGGGGGAACCTGCCATGGAAGAGCTGCAGCGGGTCTTCTGAGAGAGGGTGGTGGGGTCTGTCTGTGGGGCAACCACAGCCGGGGGTCGGGGGCGGGGGACAGGAAGCCAGCCAGCGGTGCAGCTTCAGGGGCAAAGGGCCACGGGAAGGAGAGACTGGCCTCCCATCAGCGGTGGCAAGACCTCAGGGGGGTTACTTTCACCAAAGAACAAGCCCAACAGCCTCCCTTGACGCCCCATATGCCTTGAAGGAGGAGATGGAGCTGGAAGGGCTCAGAAGCCCGTCCTGCCAGGCTGCAGGTCAGGAACCTCCTCTGTGCCGGTCTCCTTGCCATTGAAAGGCAAACCTGAGCCGCCTCCCAACGCCCGAGAGCTGGCCAAGGTGCTGAAAACTCCTCCGCAGCCCTGCTCCTCCGCGGTGGGCGGGGCGCTGGGGGAGGCCGCCCCACCTGCCACACCTCTGCCCGCCCACCGCCCCTCCCATGCCCCCTTGGGATCCGGCCCAGCTCCTCCGCGAGGCTCTCAGACCTGCCCGCCCCGCCCCCCAGCACCGGCCGACTGTGCAGGCAAGGGTCTGCTGTTCCTGGACCCTCAAAAGCAATCAGCAGAGGGCTGACTGGTATTTAGAAGCCGGCGTTCCACTGAAGACCTACTGTATAACATAGGGAACTCTACTCGATATTGTGTAATAACCCATACGGGAAAAGAATCTGAAAAAGAATGGATATATGTATACGTATAACTGAACCACTTTGCTGTACACCTGAAACTGACACAGTGTTGTAAGCCAAATGTACCCCAATATAAAATAAAAATTATATTAAAAAAAAGAAGCCCCCATCGCTGGGGATGAAGGATAAAAGTGAGCAGTCTCTGTCTCTGCCATCACGCGCAGTCAGAAACGCCCAGGAGAATCTTCCTTTGTTCTTTTCCGGCTTCCTTCCTGTTGCCTTTTCACAGATTCTGTACGTGATTTCAGAAGCTCTGACCTGTATCTTTGGCAACCGGTTCTTTCTCCTTTCGAGGAACGCACCCAGGTTCCCAAGTATTTTAGGAAAACCAGAGCCCTCTTTTTGCCTCAGTGAATGAGCCATGGTGGGAGAGAGAATGTCCCAGCACCCGAGGGACGGGCAGCACCCAGGTGCCCCAAGTCTGGATTTCTGCAGGACCTGTGGGAGCAGGAGGGGAGGGAGCCCTGGGAGCTCGAGAGGCACCCGGACTGTCACGTTTGTTCTGCCAGGGAAGGCCCTAGACCTGGCATTCAGTTTCCAATGTCAGCTGTTGGCGCAGAGCGTCCGTGCTATAAACCCAGCATCCCCCCCGACACGGTGCTGTTGGCCTGCGTGCACCCAAGCAGTCAGGTCAGACCTCCAGGTCTGACCAGCGCCCTCCAGTGGCCGCACCCGTCCTGCCCGAGCCCTGGAGTCAGCCGGGGCTGCCAGGCACTGGCCCAGCCCGCTCCGGCCCTTCCCGTCTGACCACTTCTCTGGAGCTGCAGACAAAATACCCCATGCTCAACTAAGTTTGAATTTCAGATACAGAAGGAAACCATTTTTAGTATAAGTATGTCCCAAACATGGCATGGAACACGCTTACACTAAAACTTGCTGTTTATCTGAAATTCAAATTTCACTGGGCATTCTGTATTTTTACTCGCGGAAGCTACACCCCTCTCTATGCCGCAGGAGCAGAAAGAGGCCAGCGTGCAGGCCAGGCTGCATCTCCCCCGCCCCGGCCCCCACGGTCGGATTGTCGGGTACGGAAACAGACCCTCTGACTTGGAGGAGGTTGTGGAGGAGCTCCCCGGGGCCCCTCCCCTGCCACGCTGCCCCCAGGGGGGGGGTGGGACTGCAGGAGCCTTCACCTTGATCCCCCTCACGGAGGGTCCTACCCGCCCGCCCGACCCCACTGCATCATCAGAAGCTTCAGGTTCTGTCCTCTCGGTTCATCCTCACGCCAGCCCTGGGGTTGGAATTGGTTCTGAGCCCACTTTGCGGAGCGGGTGGCCCAGGCCACACAGATGGGGGTGGTGGTGCGGTTCCTTAACCTCTCGGCAGGGATGGTGTGAAGAGGACCTCCTCTGCCTCCACAGGAAAGGCTGAGACCTGGTCCCACAGCAGGATGAGCCCCTCCCCCCGCCCCCACCTCCCCTCCCCCACACTCACCGCCACCAGGATCTGCAGGGCGCTGTGCAGGGCCTCCACGTAGCCATGCTCCAGGGTGCAGCCGATGCCTGGCACCAGGGCCTGGCTGTCCAGGGGACCCAGGCTGGCCGCCGGCTCCTTGTGCACGCAGCCCGGGCCATGCTCATGCCACCAGGAGTGGTGCCGGGAGAGGCTGAAGGTCAGGAGCCCGCTGTCCTGGGGGAGGGGAGGGGTGGGGGTGGGGGGACCAGGTCAGCACCAGGGACAGAGCCAAACCCCACCCACTGCATCCCAGATGGGCTCCCTGAGAAAGGCAAGGGGTACTCCGCCCTCCCGCCTCCCATGCCCCGGCCCCTTGGGCTCCAGCTGTCGGGAGCAGGGGGTACCAAGGCCCTCCCAGTCATTCCCTTGCAGGGAAGGCCTCCCTGTGCTTGCCATGGGCCCCCGGCTCACGCCCCGTCCTCCAGGAAGGCCTCCCCGCCCAGGACAGACCCCCAGGACACACTCTAACGGTGCCCTGGGCCCCTCCTTTGCGTCTCAGGCCAACGCTGCCATTTCAGGTGTGTCTGAACTAACCTCTGTCTCCCCCACTGCTGCCCAGGTGTGGTCCCAGGAAGCAGGGGCCATCTGCCCCACTGCCCACCCGTGCCACCCCACTCCTGGCTCTTAGACTCCCCTCTGAGCTTTGGGCAAAGATGAAATAAAGTGCTTTGTGTGAAGTGCCTGAATCAGCTGCATAGGCAGGCTTTGCTCACACTGATGCTCCCAGCAGAACATGCCTTGGATGAGGTGTCCCCTCCCCTGCAGGGGGGACCTGGGGACTTTATCAGCGTTTGAAGGAGCAGCCCAGAGGGTGGGCAGGAGGACGGCATCCCCTCTGCCTGGCCGCCCCGGCGGTGTTCCCACCTGCACCCTTCTGCAAAGGCTGGTCTCTCTGCTCCTGCTCCCCAGCCCTGACTCTCCTTCCAGGTGCTGCCCAGGTTCCAGGCCCCCTCCTCCAGGAAGCCTTCCCTGGTGCATCTACTCCCAGCTGGAGACCACCTGCCAACCAATGTCCACAGCCCCTCATCCATCCATCAGATCACTGATCTTTCCCCAAAACTTTACTGAGTCGCTGCTATGGGCCGGGACTGTTTAGGGTGCGAGGGACAGAACCATGAACAGACCCAGCCTCTGCCACCATTGGGGAGCCGCGCGATAAACAAGCAAACACCTCCAGTGCCTCCGGGCCCTTGCCAAGATCCCCTCCGTTTGCGTGAATTTCCCATGACTTAACTCACCTTTGAGAGGCCCCCCACTTCCAAGTAGAAGCAGATAATGAAGACGTTCCAGGTGACCCAGGCGGCCGCCCACACTGCGTACTGTGGAGACAAGAGAGGGCGGGGGAGGGGGTGGGGGGAGAGAATGTAACTCCACATCTCCCCCTTGGAGGACAAGGCCTCTGCAGGGTGGGGGGCTCTGCTCCCCAAGTCTGGAGCCCAGGATGCTCCGTTTGGAGGAGGGCGCCCCTGAGCCCACCGGGAAGAGGTCCCACACTGTGCCAAAAGGGTGACAGGGCTCCTGCCCCCGTGGGGCCGGGGGACACCTAGGAGATGGGGAACAGCGGGCTGGAGGGAGCCAGCACAGAGCACACTTTCCGAGCTTGGTGTCCTGGCCCAGAGGTGCCCGTGGCCCATGCCACATGAACCAATGATGAGCAAGGGCAGAGCACCCCCAAAACCCACCCCGAAGATTGCCCCCGAGAGCTGCCTGCAGCGGGGAGGGCTGCCAGCTGGCACCTGCTTTCGTCAAGTTTTACTGAGACGCAGCCCCACCCATTGTGCGGCACTGCTCAGGCTGTGTCTGGGCCATGACAGGGCTGAGTACCTTCCACGAGACTGTGGGGCCTTTACAGGAGGGTTTGCTGCAAACCTGATCCACACCAATTATTCTGATCTGCACTGAACGAAAATGCTACTCTGCTCGGAGCAAAACTTTCTGCACATCGTTCGAGCTTCTCCAGAGGCAGGACGGTCGGGGGCACGGGACCATGGGCAGGGAGGGGGTGCTGAGACACGCTGGGTTCCAGTTCCGCCTCGGGCCCCTGGCAGGTGCTCTGCGGCTCAGTTTCCCAGAAGCAACCCTGAAGCCACAATTTCCAGGTCAGAACTCAGATGTCCGGGCTGTGGGAAGGTCTGAGCCTGGGGGTCTGTGCGGCTGAGATCCTGGCCTTTCCAGATTTTCTGATGGCTTCCAGGACAGTACTGTCACTGAAGCCCCCCATGCCGGTCATCCCGGCCCCCCTGCCCACAGGAGAAGGGCCGGAGCAGAGCGGACTCACCACCACGATGTAGCGAGGCCGGTACTGGATGGTGCCGCAGAGCCCCAGGATGACCACGACAATGTGGGTGAAGGTGGCCAGGATGGGCGCCCACTGGTAGCCCAGGAAGTCGAACACCTGCCGCTCCAGGGCGGTGACCTAGGAGCAGGGCAGGCGTGTGAGGGGCGGCGGACCCCTGGGAGCCCCAGGTCCCGCTCCTGCCTGATCACCACCATCCAGCGCCCACTGCTGTCTCGGCTCTTCAACAAAAATCTCCAAACAAGTCGACGGGCCTGGAAGCATCACCATTGGGGTGTCCCTCCTGGAACAAGCCCCCGCCCTCAGCTTCCTCACCTGCAGAATGGGAACACGGGGGCTGCTCTAACTTCGGGGGCTGCAGGGCCAAACAGCAAACGTGGGGCAGGAAGGTCGAGCGGGACACTGGGCTCCTTGGGCCCCCAGATCAGCACCCTCCCCATCTGCGGGGCTCTCTCACCGCTTTGAGGCCTCTCCTTCCAGGACGTTCCCACCCCCCGCTCTGTGGACACCAACCCTGCAGGCTCGGCCGACAGAGGACCAACGCCAGGGAATCAGATATGCCTAAGAAACCTGTCGTTTTATACGCAGGGGAGACGGACCAGATCTGAGCTCGGTCGTGACTTCAGAAAGCATTCCGTCATTCACTCATTCATTCCCTCACACATTCATTCACTCATCATGTTTGTGGGGCCAAGCTCATCACCAGGAGAAAGTACGACCGACGCCACTGCACCCCAGATGCCATCCCATCTGTGCTCACGGCAAGGAAGGTGCGGCGAACAAGGGCAGAGAGGACCAGCACATCCCGGAAGGACGGTGGCAGAGAAAGGACAGCAAATCAGCACGGGCCGTGGCTGCACTCCACAACGTCCCCGTGGGCCCACTGTGTGTCCAGCACTCGTTGCCACTGGGAGGGCTGCAGAGGCGAGAGAGCCATCTGGACCCAGAGCAGGTGGGGTCGGGGGCCGTCCGCTGAGCCCTGGGGTGGGGAGGACTCCGAAGGGTGGAGGAGGGAGGGGAGCCCCTCCCCGCAGGCAGCCTCAGGCGGGCACTGGAGAAGCCAGACTTCTCACAGCCGGGCGGGCGAGGTCACCGCGTGCCCCTCCTCAGGACTGGATGGGCTGAGGCCAGCAGCAGCGGGGCTGGGGCAGAGGGGAGTGGGCGGGACGGGGCAGTGAGGGGTAGCCTCCCTCCCACGTGGCCCCCGGCACTGAAGGACAGAGCCCAGCCAGGTGAGCCTCTGTGGACTGGCCCTGTGGTCACCAGGCCTGCTGGCCACAGAAGCCCCTACTGCAGCCAGGGTGCTCGGCCCTCCCCTGACCCCCTCCTCTCCGCTGCTCCAGGCCTGTGTCCTGGAGCCGTCACGGGACCCCCGCCAGCCCCCAGGAAACAGCTGCTGTGGTGCGTCCTGGGCACTGCCCAGCCACTGCGGTTGGTCCAGACCAGGTAACAGCTATTTCCAAGAGGTCTCGGGGAGGCGGCATTCCAAGCATGTCTTACGCGGGGCTGGGGTCTGCCCTAGAAGACAGCTGGAGTGGGGAGTGGGGAGGCGAGAGCAGACCCACAACAGGGCATCATATCAGGCAATTTCCAGCGGGATGGCGTCCCGCAGCAGAGTGGCCAGACAGGACCCCCAGGGAGAGGCGCCAGAATGGTCTTCCCCGACAGGAGGAAGCACACAGTAGGTACAGAGCCACGGCACAGAGTGGAGACCTTGGCAGTGAACTGGGCCAGCTTCAGGGCACGAGGATGAGCAGTCAATAAGCCCCCTCCCCAGTCCGCTGGACTGTGTCCAGGGAAGCCTGTTCCCTGGCGGGTGGGCGCCAGCAGCCCCCCCAGGCCTTTGGGGACACCCCACTTCAGGGATGCCCACGCCCTTTAGACAAAGTCTGAGCTCCCCGCGTGGGCTTGGGCCCTGCCATCCGCCCCTCTCCCTCCAACAGACCCTCACTGCCGCGTCCCCGAGACCCCGCATCTCTCAACTCCCGGAGCCACACTCCTGCCTCACCTGGGTCCTCCGCGTGCAGTTGTCTCTGCGGGAGCCCCACCACACACACTTCTCCCCAGGTGCCTCGCATTCTCACACGCCTGCGACTCAGTCCACTCCCTGTCAATGTCAGCAGCGCTGACCCGGGGCAGCAGGAGGGTCTGTCTGGCCGTCTGTCTACAGACGTCGCCTGGGCTAGGCCAGTGCCTAGCCCCGAACGAGCCTCCTCGCCCATCAGGGCTCAATTGCCCCATCTCGGCGTGGCCCCCGGTGCCCAGAGGAGGCCTGCACGTTGAAGCTCCTCAATTACACAGATTTTGGGCAAGGAGACAGGCATCTGAGGGCAGAGGGCCTGCCTCTGCTGCCTCACGAGAGCCCGGCCCCGCCTGACTGGACAGCCGCGGGCTGGTGGACTCGACCCCATGCTGGCAGTCTCCACGGACGACAGCCACGTGGACCCTTGGCCGCAGAAAAGGGCAGGGAGGGTGGGTGGGCCAAGGTCCGAGGTGGTGCAAAAGGAGGGGGAGGGGCCACGCGTGAACGGCCTACACCGTGGTGGGAAGCTCCGCGGAGCAGGGAAGAAGAGACGCACATCCACACGCACACACAAGCACACACTCACACGCACACACGAGCACACACGAGCACACGCACACACGAGCACACACTCACACGCACACACTCACACTCACGCGCACACACGTGCACACACTCGCACACACTCGCACACACGTGCACGCACACAGCCCTCGGGGCAGAGCTGGCCAACAGCACCTGTTCTAGACACAGAATGAAATTTCAGTCTTAGCCCCAGGCCTCCCCTTGGTGCCCAGAAGCCCCTGACCAATGGGCAGGGACGCCTGCCCTGCTTGAACTCCCCCGGGGTGCCATGCACGGGGCGGGGAGGCGGAGTGAGGGTGCCCCAGATCCCCTTCCTACCCCACCCCCACCCATCACCGGCCGCCGGCACTGTCCTGTGAGGCCCAGACTCAGGGCCAGCCTGGCTGTGCATCTCTGCTGAAGTCTCTCCAAGTCTGAGGGCGGCCCCCAGGGTCTGCTTGCCAGAGAGACCCCGCAGCTGGCGGGGTGGCCGGCACGGGTGGGGCTGGTGGGCGCATCTTTTTTGTTTCTAAGCCAAGGTACCGGAAGGCTCAGCTCTCTGCAGTGCCCCCGTGGCCTGCTCACTGGTCCCAAACCCCTCGCTGGGCCCTGGCTCCCATCAGAGCCAGGGCCCAGCCTGGGAAAGGGCCTCAGGGTGCTGCAGCTGGCTCAGAGCGGGCAAAGGTCACGCTATTCTTCAGGGAGAAGGCTCTGAGATGTTCAGGCCTTTGTCCCATAGTTGGGTAACAAGAAAACTCTCACGCTTGTCAAAAAGAGAAAAGAAAGCAGAGGACTCCCCACACGGCTTCCCCCTCGGCTCCCCCGCCCCGCCCCCCACAGTGACCAGAGCGGTGGGCGGCGTCAAACCTCTTCCTACTCCGCTGCCCCCTGCACCCGGCAGAGGAGGGACAGGTGCACGGCCGGGACAGAAGGCCTTTTGCAGCTGTCCGCTGCCCTTAGCTGTGGCCACTGGCCGCATGGGGACACAGCTCCGTCCCGGGCCTAGGGCTCGCCTGGCTGAGACTAAAGAGTCTGCAGGAAGCCCCCATCCAGGGGAACCCTGCTGCCCCCAAGCCTAGTAGCCCTTCCCCCACAGCTGCAGCCAGACCGCCAGAGGCCTGTGGCGGGCCCTGTGTACCGTCCACCAGAAGACAGTGAGTGACACCGCTGCTCCAAGGCCCGGGATAGCTCCCTATGGCCAGTGGAACAGCCCCTGGGCCCTCATGCCTTCTGCAGGCCCGGGCTCTCTCTCAGCCGTATCTGTCCAGCAGAACCCCCAGACCACCCACCTTCCTCCTCAATCCCTGCCAGCCCTGCCCCTCGCTGCCACAGCACTGAGCCTGCCCCACAGGGAAGCTCCAGCAGCTCCTTCCTTCCTCCAGGTGGGCCTGTGTATCTCTGCGCGCTGCCAGCCTGGACAGCAGTCCTGCCCCCAGGCGAAGGACAGGACCCGCATCCGTGCATGGCCGTGGGTGCAGGAGGACTTCCTGCTCACAGCCTCTTTTTTTTTTTTTTATAGTTACCAGGCATTGCCCTAATTGCTTTTTTATTTATTTATTTATTTATTTTTGGCTGTGTTGGGTCTTTGTTGCTGCGCGCAGGCTTTCTCTAGTTGCAGCGAGCGGGGGCACTCTTTGTTGTGGTGTGTGGGCCTCTCATTGCGGTGGCTTCCCTTGTTGTGGAGCACGGGCTCCAGGAGCGCGGGCTTCAGTAGTTGTGGCTCGCGGGCTCTAGAGCGTGGGCTCAGTAGTTGTGGCTCACGGGCTTCGTTGCTCCACGGCATGCGGGATCTTCCCAGACCAGAGCTCGAACCCGTGTCCCCTGCGTTGGCAAGTGGATTCCTAACCACTGCGCCACCAGGGAAGCCCCTCACAGCCTCTTTGAAGCAAGCCCCTTCCTCCTCCGTGGCCCTCTAGCTCCAGAGAAAGCACCCTGCCAGCTGAGCTACGAGCACACCCAGGGATCTTGGACAAAGCAGCATTTCCCTTTTAAGACCAGAGACCCAGGGGCTCACCAGCATCTCCTCCCCAGCCCAGGGGCCTCCACCTTTGTTGAGCGCCCTCCCCTTAGGCAGCAGGAGCTCCTGAAGCTCCAAAGGCAGAACTGAAACTTGGCAGAGGGATGCGCAAGTCCTCCAACAAAGCTCTGCATCCAGAGGGCCCGGCTCTGCATCCTGGCCCGGACACAAAAGACGGGGAAGCACAGCCCTGTGCACAGGCTCAACCCTCTTCTCCGCTCCGGACTCTCCAGGCCAGAGCAAAGGGGAGGGGCCTCCTCCTCCAGCTCGGGGGCGTCAGGGGTGGGCACGGCGGGGCTCACACACCCCTACACAGACACACCGGCAGACATGCAGACAGACACACACTCCCAAATTCACAAGCACCCTGGCCGCCAGGGGCTGTCAGGTCTCAGAAACTGGACTCCGCGGCTCACTCATTGCCTAGTGCTGCCTTCGGAAAGGGAGCACACACAAACACACACACACACACACGCACACACCCTCGCAACGCTCCTTGCGCGCGCACCCGGGGCCACACATACCTTCCGACACGCGTGGACACCGCGCGCAGCGGCGCCCCTTCCCCGCCGCGCGCACGGGACTTGGAGATCGCGGGGCCCGGCGCTCCCGCGGGGAGGGTTTTGTTCCGCGACAGGCACTTCCAGCGGCTCCCCAGTACCCGCCCCGTCGCTCCGGACCCCGCGGCCGCCCCGCACTGCTCCCGCAGCCCGGCCTCCGCGCGCGCACACACGGCGGGGCGCGCCGGGGCGCACGGAGGGGCCGTAGGGGTCGCACATAGGGCGCTGGCTTCCCACCCCACCCGGACGGCGGGGAACTTCGGCCGCAGAAGCGCGCGGGTCCGAGCCATGCCCAGTCGGGAGCCGCCAGAGGCTATCGCGGACCCAGTGGGCAGGGCTGAGTGTGGGGGACGGCGTCCGGCTCCCCCAGTGCGCTGGGACTACCGGGCCCGAGGAGGGGGTCGCCGCTCACCAGCTGGAAAGTGCAGAGGAAGATGAGCGCGCAGCGGCCGGAGCAGCAGCCCATGGTTCCGGCCCGGCCCGCGGGCGCCGCCTCTGCGAGTCTGGACCAGGTGCCACCAGCGCGCGGGATGCCCGGCGCCTGGGCCCGCAGCCCCCGCCCTGCACTTCCCCCCATTCCCGCCCCCCCAGCCCCCGGCCCCGGCCCCGCCCCACTCTGCAGCGTCCCTCCCCCCCATTGCCGGGCTCCGCCCTGCCCGGCCCGCGATCCCAGGTCCCCGAAGTCCCTGCGCCCCTCCCTGCGCCCCCCGCTGCAGCCCCGCCCCCGCCCCACAGACTCGAGATCGCGGCCGGCCAGTTCCCACCCCGAAGCCCCAGCCAGTCCTCTGTCCCGCCCTGCTCGGCAGCCCCGGGTCCCCCAGCCCAGCCCCATCCCTCCGAGTAACAGCTGCGCAGCGTCTCTCTCCCTCTCCAGCCCGACTCACAGCCGCTGGGGGCTTGGGCCAGCTGGGGAGGGGGCGCGGGACCCCTTCTTAAAGGGGCGATGGCGCGGCTTGTCAGGCGGTGTGGAGCTGGAGGGGCCGCGCGGTGGCCCCAGGACAGACCCGGAGCTGCTGCAGACCTGCCCCATAGAGTCCAGGATAACCCCCAGGATATCCTACCCCCGACCCCGCACCCCGCACCTCCTGCGCTTGCCCCGGGCTCTCTCTCGTGTGACCCACCCACCCAACCTCCTTCCTAATGGGGCCCCAGGCGCACTCCATCCCTGAGGCATCCTGGACTAGGTCCCCCTGCTGGGGGTGAGGACTCCGGAGTAGGAGGAGGGGCGGACGAGCCTACCAGGAGCTCACCTGCCCAGGCACTGCGGAGGGGCGGGGCGGGGGGCGGGTCCTGCAGGCCAGGCCAGGGTCAGGCCTGAGGGGGAGGGTCCCTGGGAGACCCTGGGTCATAGGCAGCCTTGGGGCACGGGACCTGTGCTTGGTGGAGGGAGGACTAGATGAAGACCTCCATGCGCAGAGGTGTGGAGGTGGCACTGAGCAAGACGTAGGGCAGATGGTGGGAGCGAGGCAGGTAAGGTGGGGGCCAGAGCTGTGGGCACAGGCTGGGTTGGGCTTTACCCCACTGCTCGTAGGGAGTCGCTGGGTTCTATATCAGGGTGAGCCATGGTCAGGTGAGTCTCTTGCTGGGATGCAGGCTGTGGCCCTGGTCAGACCCCGGGGGGAGCAGGACCCAAACAGAGTGGCCAGTGAGGGGCAGCCCAGCACGTGGCACTTCAGCCTTGGGCCGCGGGTCTTGGCTCCAGCAGTCCAGAACCAGAGGGTCCCAGCCCCGTGGTGACAGAGCGCCTCGTGACTAAGCAGCACCTCCAGGCAAGGGCACTTGCAGAGAGGTTGCTGGACATTGGGTCCTTGGAGCTCTGGCCGCCCCATCATCACCAGCCCCCTTCCCAGAGGAGGGACCTGAGACCAATTTCCCAAGGCAACCTCAATTCCTGACTCCACTCATGTGAGTTCACAAACTACCCGGAGTTTTCCCCTACGTGATTTTGGTTCCCCCGCATGCATTTGCCCACCTGTGCCAGGATGCATGGGCAATGGCTGTCACCGCGCTGTCTGCAGACAGAAGCCAGACAAGCACCTGAAAAGAGAAAAGCCATTCAGAACCACGAGAGACCGCTTCACACCCACCAGGATGGCTGGAGTCCACAGACAGACACAGCAAGTGCTGGCCAGGACTCAGAGAAACCAGAACCTGCACACCCTGCTGGTAGGGGTGAAAACGGTGCAGCCGCCATGGAAAACAGTCTGGCAGGTCCTCAGAGGTTAAACATGAAGTTACCATGGGACCCAGCAACTCTACTCCTAGATATTTACCCAAAAGAAACCAAAATGTCCACACAAGTGTTTCAGTGGCATTGTTTATAAGGGCCCAGAGTGGAAACAACCCAAGCATCACTGAATGGATGGATACATTTTAACATGTGGTCCAGCCATACAATGGAGTGTATCCAGCTATAACAAGGTATCTAGTTACTGATACCTGCTGTGCCAGGAACAAACATTGAAAACAGTTATGCTGGGTGAAATAAGTCGTTGCAGGCCAGCCTCTCCTCCTCTTCAAAGCTGATGCCAGGTGGGGATGGAACGGGGTTAGCCTCCCCTGCTGGCACCTCCTGGAGGCCTCCTGGGCATCACCTGTTCCAGAAGGACGGGTCCTGGCAGAGGGGTCGGGGGTCAACCAGAGCCGCTCGGACACTGACCTGATGTGTGGGGCTCTACACAGGGTCAATGGCGTCCATACACCTGGGGCATGCACGCTGTGTGGCCAGGAGGGACCCCCGGCTGCAGCGCCACCCGTTTTACAGATGACAGGGCTATGACTCTCCCTAGGTCCCCTCTGGACTGTGAGATTTTACATAACACTGCACTTCATATTCCTTCTGGCTGAGGGTTACGGTTCTTGGAAGCTGAATGTTGCCAATTCTGCATTTTACATAGACCCCCAGATGGAACTCAGTGATCAGAGGCCCCCTTGCCTGAGCCACATCGGGGCAGCAGGAGACTGCAGTGCCATGTGAGTCATGAGCAGAGAACAGAGGTGGGCTATCTCCAGGCCCCCAGCAGGCCGTCCCAGGAGCTGGGGGACAGACGGCAGCCTGACACCTGGGCAACGCTGCCGGGTCACCAAGGTGAGGCCGGGAACGTCCACACTGCCCACAGCTGAGCACAGACAGCGAATCTGGAGGAAAGCCTGCCCCTGGGGTCTGCGGGCCGAGGTGGCACGGTCGGGGGAGGTGCCCCTGGTTTCCAGAGGGTGAAAGCTGGACGCTCCGAGTGTGGGACTGAGTCTTCCTGGGGGAAGAGCAGTCTCGCCCAGAGAAGGCCTCCAGGCAATTTGCTGTGGCAGCTGTAAGTTTACTACAAACTGGGGGGGGGGGGGGGGGGAGCTTAAAACAGCAGAAATTTATTCTCTCCCAGTTCTGGAGGCCAGAAGTCCAAACTCAAGGTATCGGCAGGGTCACGTTCCCTCTGGAGGCTCCAGGGCGGGACCCATCCTTGAGCCCAGCTCTCATGGCCCAGGTGTCCCTGGGCTTGTGGCACATCACTCACATCTCTGCCTCCATCTTCACACGGCCTTTTCCTCTGTCTGTCCCTCCTCTTCTGTCTCTTGTAAGGACACATTGCGGCCTCACCCAGGTAATCCAGGAGAATCTCATGTGAGATCCTTAACTCAATCCCTGCCAAGACCCTTTTCCCAAATAAGGTCCTGTTCACAGGTTCCAGGCAGTAGGGACGTATCCTCCAGAGGCCACCATTCAGCACTACACTTGGAGAGGCCAGATTGAGGTTTTGGGGGGCCCCCTGCACCCGTCTGCCACCCCCATCCACCCTGCAGAGCTCAGCCCTCCCTGTGACAGAAACAACAGCCGGCCTCGGGGCCTGTGAGGGGTCAGCTCACAGCGGGGCTAGAGGAATTTCAGCTCTGTCAAAACCTCTCGCCGTCTCTGTTCACCCAGAGCGACAGAAACTGCCATGTGCACAGATGTTTTCAGATGAGTCTGGGAGAAATTTCTAACTATCACCAAACACTCCCAGAAAGATAGTGGCTGAGCCCCAGAACTGCATGGGGTGGGGGGCCTGACCCCTTAATCCGGAACAGATAAAAGGCAGCCCAACGGGAGGCACTGTTGATCCTGTCCTTCCTTTGAAAGAGCAACAGAGCTGGGCAACCTGCAGATGCAAAGGACGGAGAGCGGCCTCAGGCTCCCCGCGGTGCCTGACACAGGCGCAAACTCCCGCGGCCCAGGTGGAGGCCCCGCGTGCAGACACCCCACTGGGTCTCCCAGACGGGCCACAGACCCTGTGAGGGTGCCCGTCGTCAGGCTGGGGTACAGACGAGGCATTAAATCCAGGAGCCCTTCTGCGGGCCTTTGAGAGCTGGAAGCGCTGGGCGGGAGGAGACGGCTCGCTGCCGGGACCCAGACACGGCCCAGGTGTCGTCTCTGGCCCGTCCACCGGCGCGTCGGCCCGGGCCTCCTGAGACCCGGTCCAGGAGAGCCCAGAGGGCGCATCCGCAGCTCTCACTGGGACCTCGTCATCACTCTCAGCGGTTCAGGGATTAAAGAGGAAAGCGGGGTAGCGGCAGAGTTGCTTAAACATTTGGCTCATTAAGCAAACTGGAAACAAAGGAGAAGGGAAGCTGGTCTGCAGGCCTGCGTGTGTCCTCTGCTGAGGTCAGCGGCTGCCCCCCTGCCTGGCTCTGGGTTCTCGCTCTCCCTCTGTCTCTGTCTCTCTCTCGATGGAGGGCTGGCATGGGGTACGATCCCCGAGTGGCAAAGGACCGCCCACATCAAGCCACGTTTACCGAGTCCCCAGGAAGGACTCCTGGGCTTTGGGAGCAAAGGGAACGGCAGGTGACAGACTCTTCCAGCCCTGCTGACACCCCTCCGCCACTCCCGAAGGCTGTGCTTCTGTCTTCGCGCAGGTGGGGGTGGGGTGTGAAGTGACCAGGAGCCCAGGGCCCCTCCCGGGGCCCAGAAGCCGCACCTCCTTTCACCTCCCTCGACGTCACGGGGACCTTGGGGGAGGAGCGATGATGATCCCGCTTCACAGCTTCACAGAGGCTGAGGCTCCGCCAGGTCCAGAGACCCGGTCGCCCGCAGCTCAAGGCGAGACTGGGTCCAGGTCTGGGTAAGTCCAGAGCCGGGGCGCGGGGGCAGGGGCTTTGGGAGGAGCAGCAGAGGGAGCCGGGGGCCGGATCGCAGCACGGTGGCTCCCCTTGCCCTGTGATTTCACAGCTGGCAGGTGCCTGGGAGGTAAGAGCGCGGGATGAGGGATGCTGTGGGCCCCCCGGGGCCACAGGCTCTCAGGCCTCCTGGCTGGCCGACCAGGAGCGCTCGGCCCAAAACGTGACTGGCTGCGTTTGTGGTCCTTCAAGGCCTGATTTCCAACCGCCCGGCCCCCCCTCCCCCCTCCGCCCCACCCTCACCCCCCCCGCCGTGTTGGCCTTGGGGTCAGTGTGTCAGTGGCTGTTCCCAGTTGCCTCCCACCCCCTGGCCGGCCCTTCTCAGCCTCCCCGTGGCGCCAGGTCCTGTGTCCACCGAAACCCCTCTTCCCTCCTGCCTCCAGGCCGAGTTCCTGCCTCTCCGGAGAGACGATCCGCCTGTCCACCTACATGCATTCCCTCCCTCCTTCTAGCAGCAGCTCCCCCGAAGAGAAGAGGAGACAGGCAGAGCCCCATCCAGGCATCCCCAGTGTTCGTACCATGCTGGCTGGGCTCATGCTGGGCCCCGGGGACACAGAGGGGAGCCACAAAATGCCCACCTCAACCTCGGCCACAAGGAGAGCTCACCTGACCCTCAGACTTCTGTTTGGGGTCCTTGCAGTCCTGGGAACCTGCCTCCCCTCTGGGGCTCCAGGGCTGGAGCTCGGGGCTTAGATGCCACAGATCAGCACATTCCATCCCCTTGGCCTGTTATTGGTTTAGAAGTGGACACATGACCGAAGCTAGTGAATCTTGGGCTTTTAGCTGGGATGTGAACAGGGAGCTTACAGCCTTAGGAGCTGCATTTTGGGACCTTCGGATGAAAATGGAACAGCAGAGCAAAGATACAGAGAGAAACCTGGCTCTCAGTGATATTGTTGAGCTGCTGGATCAAGCCTCACCTGAAAGCCAACTTACCACTGGACTTTTCACCACATGAGCCAATAACATCCCTTTGTTGTTTAAGCCATGTGGGGTTGGGTTTTCTGTCTCTAACAACTAGAATCTGGATAGGCATGGGAGGGGCTAAGGCAGGGGGTGTGTGGGTCTTTCTGTCATAGCCCCGGGATCTGAGCCCTCAGGCCTGCAGTCTGAGAAGCTGGCCCTGTCTCAATACATTCCTGGCCGTGACTCGTTAGCCTGTGTGACCTAGTGTCATTCGGCACAGCTGCAAGTTCCTGGGTGTTTTAGGAGGAACGACAGCTCTGGTTCAGGAGCAGTTGTGCTCCGTAGTGATGCACGGCCTCGTGAATTAGCAGGACCACATTCTGACATTCCTTCCATTTCCTTCATCCTGGGGCCCAGTTCTTCCTGTGCGTCATTTAGAGGCAGCAACAGGGGTCAGATGGGGCTGAGGCTGACCAGGCCTTTCTCCGTGTGGGGCCGAGTCCCCTCACCTGGCAAGCCAGAGGCCAGGAGTGTGACAGCCTCAGCCTGAGCCAGCCCCATGCCCTTCTATCAGCTGCAGGACGGAGCCACTTCAGGGAGGCCCTGGCCATGGAAGGTGATCACTGGAGGACAGAAACGGGCAGGGCGCAGACACGGGGGGATGTCCACCGGCCAATGTGCGTGCGCTCAGCTCCACCACCGTTAAGGCAATGAAAACCATGGCAGCAGTGACAACACGTGTGTTCATGGCGTGGCAGAGACAAGCTGCCAGTAACACTCAGCTGCGAGGGGTCGTAAGAAACGGGCACACTCGCATCAGGGCGTTTGGTACGAAGTCTCTGGGAACGATCTGGTCAAATCCACCAGAGCTTACCCAGCACGTCCACTTTGAGAGTCTACACCATGTGAGCATTTCTGAGTGCACCCTACAGGCCCACACCTGAGGGGGGTGCATCTTGTGGTAGGGGACCCGGGGGGCATCGCGGCACCCTCTGTGCGCCAGAGCCCGGCATCGGGACCAACGCTGACCGGCAGGGGCCCCTCCATCTCTTTGATTTCCTGCATCAGGAAAGGCACACGCTATTGGGGAACGAAAAACAGGAGGTCAGTGATAGGAACTAAGGATTTCGTGTCCCTTTATTTCTGTGGGCTTCCAAGGACCCGTCGTGAGGGCTGGCACCCAGGAGGGGCTCAATTCCTCCCTCGGATCTGGCTCAAAAGTCTGCCTCAGCAGCACCTGAGCCCACACCGGGCCCTGCAGCACTGCTCCCCTCAGAAGGTCAGCCCTTCCCTTCATCACAGATGCTCCAGTGCCACCCGGGTCCATCTGGTCCTCTTCCCACCAGCACCCAGCAAACAGTCGGCTCCATCCGCATCGCTGGGACAGAGCGAATGATCCTGACCTTGAGCCCTCCTGCTGGGAAACTGGGGCTGTTTCCATGTACCTGAGACCCTGTCAGCCTCAAGGTGGGTCTAACTGCTCCCTGGAGCCCCGTGGGGGCTGGGTGGCATAGGCATATCCCTTAAACACTGGGAGAAACACCACTGCCCCCGAGCTGAGCCCAATATGGGAGAGATTTCAAGAGGAGTTAAGAGTCCAGAGGGAGACCGACGGCTCTGGCGACATCCATGGCCAGCGTCCACCTCTCCAGGCGGCCCTGGAGCGCTGGCCAGTCAATGGGATTAGATAGTCATTTCAAGATGCCCCCAAGGTCCTGCCATGCCCCAGGCTCCTGGAGGCCCACAGAATGGCTGACCTTTAAATATAGGCAGTGAGACTTCCTGAGAGCCACCCTCCCAGGCAGGGAAGGAGCCTTGTTCTCACGGGGCCCCACATGGCCCCTCCTCAGCCCACACTGGTTTCAGGAACACAGACCTGTGGGCCATGCCCGGGGTGCGGGGTGGAGCAGTGCTCCTGGGGGCGAGGCGGACACAGCCCTGGCTTCATTTCTACCCGCGCACAGCTCCGGACGAGCGCTGCTGGGGTGCCTCTGGGGTCTGAGTAGCCTGGGCCCGCGTCTGTGTGCTACTGCCACTGGCCGGGGCCAGGGCGGTCTCTCCGACTCCAAGCTGCAACCTCTGCCGCTGTGCAAAGTGGGTATGGCAGACCCTGCTTCTCTGGGAAGCCCTGTGGGCGGCACCTCTTCTGGGGCACACCCCAAAGCCACACCTGTTGTCTCTGTGTGTGTGGGGGACTCAGTACAATGACCTTGAGCCTAACGAGCCTTAAGGCACAGACCACACATGCAATACCATGCGCACATGTATACACACACGCACCACTCACAGGCACACTGCACACATGTGCAAACTCAAACATGCTCACAGATGTGTACACTTACACACATGTACACACATGGCCCTCACCAGTCCTGCGTAGCTTCAGCTGTTTCTTTAGGCTCTGCCACCCCTGATGGCAGCTGGCTGGACCCCCGGGACCTGGCTGTGAGACCCTGACAGGGTCACGGTTGACCAGTGCTCACGGCCCAACCCAATTTCTCCGTCACTTGCACATGTTTGGAATGAAACTGACCTTTGAGACTGGTGCTGGGTCATATCAGAGGACACAACTGCGCCCCCAGTGGACGCTCGCCCCACATGCCCTCCTTCTACTCTGAGGAAGATGTTACACAGGCTGGGTACCAACCTCGGCTCCACCACTTACTGCCTTTTCGACCTGGGGCAAATTGCTTACTTGTTCTGCACCTCTGTTTCTTCACCTGAACAACAGGTTCACATCGGAAAGAGCTGCACTGCTGTGCAGTTTACACAAGATCTTCCTTATCAAGCCCAGGGCCTGACTTCTGGCAAGCGGGCAGGAAGTGTGGGCCCCTGGCCTGGAAGGGGAATTGGGGTCCTCCTTTCACAGACGGGGAAATTGAGTCCAGGAGGCAGCAGTGATGTGTCCCAGGTCCCACGGTGACTTCACAGGTGAACTTGTGTGGCCCAGGCCAGCCCCAGCCTTGCGTAGCCATTTATGCTGAGGTTTTCATATTGCTGCCCTCGTATTCCCTTCAGTTTTATTCATATCATATCGAGAGCTTCAGCAGCCCTGGGGAGGAAACCACAAAGATGATCACGTTACTCTAACTGGAAATTAATGTTCTGCCAGCAGTTCTAGAAGAAAAACAAATTATCTAAATATTTCAGGTGGGGTAATAAAATATTTCCAGCTTGCAGCTGCATGTTCTGCTCCGTTCATCACTTCAATGCCCAGATTGACCCTCTGTTACTTGGTCACTGAGCCAGCCTTGAGATGGCAGAGAGAGGCAGGGGCACCACGGATGCTGTGAGGAGGCAGGCTTGCCCTGTCCTTGCAACGGCCACCTCCCTGCTCTTGGCTCTGGGGACGAGCGTAGCCCCAGGCCTCCAGAGCCAGGGGTGGAGTAGGGGTTGACCTTTCAGCTTTATGATCAGAAAACTGAAAGTTCAGCCTCTGCTCGTTGTTTGCACTAGCCAGCGCCAAATGTTGGCTTCCGCTGTGCCCTTTCAGGGACCGCCTTCCCTTTTCCTCTCCTCCCTTTCAACGTCCTTCATAGCCCGCTTCCTCCAGGGAGCCCACGTAAGAAATCCAGCACGTGGCTCTTGCTCTCTGAACTTGTGGAACCCACACAGTCCCAGCCCCAGGGTCTCGTGCCGAAATCTACACCGTCTCACATTGTCCCTGGGTAGACCCTATGGGTGCCCCGTGCACATCACCTCAGTCCTCTTGTTTCCGTGACGCCAGTGGCTTCTCACTGCAAGCCCTGCTGGCTCCTTCCTGAGGGCTTCCCCTGGCTGCACGAGGTGCTCATGCTAAGCTGGGCGCAGGGTGGGCTGGAAGGGCCAGGAAGCTAAGATAATCCTCCAGGGCAGCTTTCAACCAGCAATGGAGGGAAATGCAAATGAGATAACCCAGCGTACCCGCCAGACACTGGCGCTCTCACACTGCTGGTGGGGTGTGAGATGGTACAACCATTTTGGAAGACTGCTTCACAATTTCTTATGAAGTTCAACATACACCTCCCCGGTCACCCAGCAACTTAACTTCTAGGTAATTATGCAAAAGGAATGTTAAAATATACCCATGTGAATTTCGGGGCAGCTTTATTCACAATACCCAAGACTCAGAAATGACTCCACTGTCCAACATGTGAATGGATAAACAAAGAGTTATATTCATTTAACGGAATAGTATTCAGCAATAAAAAGGAATGAAGTGCTGACATGCTACGACACGGATGAACCTTGAAAACATTATGCTAAGTGAAAGAAGCCATTCAAAAGAGTACTTATTGCATGATTCTATTTATATGACGTTCTAGAACAGGCAAATTAAGAAATGGGGATAAAAGTAAGAACAGTGGTTGCCTGTGATGGAAATGTTCTATAATTGATCATGGTGGAGGTTACATCGGAGTATGCATTTCTCAAAACTCATTGAACGTAAATTATTGAATGTAAATTATACCTCAGTAAAAATGTTCATACTTGATCACTCCAAAAGTTACATAGATCAATGAAGAATAGGTGGAATACACATAAGAGCACAGAGTAAAAACAAAACCAAAAATCACTTGCAGTTGCACTCCCCAGAGATCATCACTCTGGACAGTTTTCTTTCCACAGTCATATTTCCCATATTTGGGATTCTACTATTCACACTGCTTTGCAGCCTGCTTGCAACGTCTCCAGCTGCCCTCCGTGCCCACTCCCTACCCTTCTCCACCTCAGACTGCACCGGTGGGCCCGGCCAGTGGGAGGCAAAATCGGGAGACCAGTGGGTGAGAGGCCAGAGAGGCCGGTATTTATTCCTGTGTCTTCTTCTACTAGGTCACCTTGGGCTGGCCATGCCCTCAACAAAAGATGACAGCTCCTCTTGGGCAGCGGCCCTGAGGACACTGCCCTTCCCGAGTCCGGGAACCCCTCCTTCCCCCTTTTCCTTGGAGTCTGCTGACGTCACAGCTCTGCTGCTCCAGGCCTGGGTTCCCGCAGAATTCCTGCGGTGCCCTAAACCCGCGCATCCCCTCCTAACCAGCCCCCTTGTGAGTAAAACGCCCATGAATCGTTCTAATTTGAGCAGGTCATCAGTTTCCCGTCTGATCCTGACGGCGCACCGCTGGTGAGCACGGCTGTCGGTCCCCAGGCTACCGCGGTCCCCGCTGGACTAGCAGCTCTGACACAGCAGCCCGGAGGAGGACGCGTCCCCATAGCGACGGGGTGAGGCAGCGCTTCCGGCCAAGCAGGCAGGGAGGAAGGCCCGCCCCCGCCGGCCCGTCCCCGGCTTCCCGTGAGGCCTTGCGAGGCGCGACGTAGCCGGAAGCGGGTGGCGGTGGGGTGGGTGGCCGGCGCTCGTCCTCGGTGAGGTTCGCGGCGCGGCCGACCCCGGCCAGGACCCCGGCCCTGACCCCTGCCTGACCCGGCTCGACCCGGCGCGCAGGATCGAGCCCTCTGCCCGGTAAGCGCGCGGCAGAGGCCCCGAGGCCCCGAGGCCCCGGCTCCCCTCGGGCTGGTCCACGACCCCTCCCGGCGGCCGCCTCCGCCCAGACCCCCACCCGCCCCGAGGCCGCTGTCCGCAGGACCTGGAAGCGCCCACCCCGCCCTCCCCCGGCCACCCCGGGGCTGGTCCACCGGCCCCCGGCCGTCCCCCCTCTGGCCGCCCCCGCCTGGACCCACACCCCCCCGCAGCTCGCCCCCCGCCCCCAGCCTTCTTTCCTCTGAGGCTGTCACGGGACGCTGCCCACCAACACCCCCTCCGTGGGGCGAGCCGGCCCTGCCCCGTCCCTTCCTTCGGAACCAGGAGCTGGTTTGGACACAGGGTCCCATCAGGCCGGGTCTGAGTTCTGAAGGGGCTTCCACTCCTAAGAAGGAAGGGTCCTCCCCCTCGGTGTTGGAGAGGCCGGTATAATCGGAAATGGCAGCCTCACCCTTGGCGGCCGTGGGTGATCGTCTTGGGGGAGGGAGAGGAAACCAAGAAGGGACTTTGGAATTCTCTGTCAGCGGCCGTGCGTTTAGGTAGAAGAACTGTGCTTCTCGTCTGCCCTGTTAAACAGCTTCATCGCTGACCACCCATGTGAGAGTTAATTGTGTCATTTAGTGCAGGCCTAAGGGCTCCGCCATCCTCTGTATCTGTGCCAGGTGGGGCTGTGATAATGGCCCAGGGGATAATTAGCGTTTAAGTTGGCTTTGGCATCCCTTCCTGGGACCACACCCTGCAGAAGTTCAGAAGTAATGGTGTTTTAAGGTGAGAAACGGTTGTTCTTCGGCGTAGGTGCTTCGGGGGCCTCAGGTGGTTTCTGAGAAAGCTGAGCAGGATTTCTGCCCGTCGCCTGTGTAACAGCCCCAAGCGGTGTCCCTAAGTCATCCCTTTTCATCTCAGACATTGAGGAAGTCCCAACTTAAGGAACAGCGTTCTGCCGTCTGTCAAGTGGCTTCTTCCGTAAACTGAGAAGTGTTATTTGGTTCACCGTTTACTGAGGCCACGTTCACTTGCAGAGAGCTATGTTTGGTTTCAAGCATTAATGCAGGAGTTCTTGGATTATTTTTCAAGACGAACTATAGTTTTGAAAGTTAGGAAGTATTTGTTTTTTATGTATTAAAGTTAGCATTTCACAGAAGTAAAGGATTCTCACGTCCAAAAAAAGTTCCTTTTAAATCCGAGCCAAGTCATTTACTTTCCACGTATTTTCCTTGCAGTAGTTCTGCAGACGCTCTCTCTGCCTTCTTTTACACGGTTAGAAATTCAGGGCAGGCTCACCCCAGTTCTGACTTTTGTTTGCCTGGGTTCTGTTGGCCAGAACGGGAGCCTCTGGGCAGGCACAGTTCTCTGGAAAGAGCTCTCAGGGGCCACCCATTTCTGCCTTCGCTCTGTGGGTGACTGGAGCTCAGCATGAGGACAGGGTCCCACCTGGATGGGTCGAGCCGGGTGCTGGGTGCTGGGCAGGATTGTGGGTTCAGGTGTTTGCCTTCGAGACCGTCATGCACAGCACAGAGAAATACAGAGCAGAAAGGCGCCTCTGGCAAGCCCTTGGCTTTGTTTCCCTCGGTTACAGAAAGCAGACATTTGTCTCCTAACCTCAGCTGGCTCAGAAGTGGGCGTTGTGGGCGTTAGGCATCCCGGGGCTCAGGATTCAGGAGGCCTGGGTGTGGGGAGAGGCAGGGTCCCCTTGGGGAGTAACCGAAGGTGACTGCCGCTCCTGGGGTTTTCACGCTGAAGCATCGGCAGGGAAGCTGGTCGGAGCAGTCCCTCACAGACAGTGGGGTGCAGGGTCGGAGGCTGGAGACACCACCCGCAGCCCAGGTGGCCCTTAAGCGGCCCGTGTGTCCTGAGAAGACACATGCTGCCGGGGGAGCTGGAGGGACAGCCTGCAGGTCCTGGTCACAAGGGAAGGGCCAGCCTGAGACTCAGGCTGGGCATCCATGGGGTTACTTTACTGCCGACACCACGCTGGGCTCCCTCCCCATCCCCTGCCTGAAACTTACCGGGCCACCCGTTGAACTTGAACTTTGCCGAAGCTAGGAGATCTATCAAGAGGTAAATGGGTTTTCTCTTCAGCCCAGGCTGTGTGGCTGCTGTTCCCCGGCAGTGTCCCCCTGAGGCGCGGTGGCAGGTCTGCTGGCCCATAGGCCCCTGTCCTTGCCCTGCTGTGGCCATGCTGTCTGTCACCTCCATCCTTCAGATGGTCCCAGGGAGGCCAGCCTCTTCCCGTGTCACTCGGGGCCACCGCTTCCGCCCCAGGCCAGGAGCCTCCCTGCGCTGGTAGGAAGGTAGAGGGGCTGCGGGGGCCGAGAATGTGGGGCTCCCTGTCTTCGATACTGTCAGCCCAAGTCTGGTGTGTCGCCCTGAAAAGGGGAAATGAGATTTAACAGCCAGTCTGAGCACGTTTTGTGAAGACCACCCCTTGCTGTGAACTTCACCAGAAGACCGATGTTTTTATAAATCGCGTGGTCTTGATGGTACGTGATGAGCGGCCTCCAGTAACTGCGCGTTGCCCCCAATAATCCCGCTGCGGTTGGCCCGGGAGCGTCCGGACTGATCTCGGCTTTTCTTAGCACGTGGAGAGCAGGTTCCTGCAGTAAGTAGCCCTGTTGCCCTGCAGCTTCCAAGCAGCCTCACGGAATTTCTTGAAGTCATACTTTGTAGTGTGTTTGCACCAAAGGTTGATCTTCTTGTGAAGTGACCTATTTGGAAGTTGAAAAGTTTGTTTTTCTCTTTCACAGTGCCATGGCCAGCCCGAGAACCAGGAAAGTTCTTAAGGAAGTTCGGGTGCAAGATGAAAACAATGTAAGTGTCCGCTTTTCCTTGACACTTGGCTTAGGTTTCGGGGTCCTCTCAGAGCTGCTCGCGGCCTCAGAGTCCTCCCTCCCTGTCACCGTTGGCCTCCCAGCCAGCCTCCCTCTGCCCCCTCTCGGGGCCCCCCATTGGGTCTTCGGGGTCCCCGGGCCCTGCCCCGCCCCGCCCCGGGTGAGTCGCCTGGGCGCTTTTCGCAGGTGTGTTTTGAGTGCGGCGCCTTCAACCCTCAGTGGGTGAGCGTGACCTACGGCATCTGGATCTGCCTGGAGTGCTCAGGGAAGCACCGCGGGCTCGGGGTGCATCTCAGGTCAGTGCCCTTTGCTCCTGGCCTGCCACCTGGCGGGTGACGGGAAGGTGCGGGCCACCTCACAGGCCAGCTCCTACCCCTCCGGTGCTCTGGCACAGGAGGTGCATGTGTCTAGTTCGAGACTGTTTGGGGTGGGCTCTTGGATGCTGGTACTGGTGGCGAGGTCGGCCCTCTGGTGTGTAGCTTTGTCCGTTCCGTCACTATGGACAAGTGGAAGGACGCGGAGCTGGAGAAGATGAAGGCCGGCGGGAACGCTAAGTTCCGGGAGTTCCTGGAGTGTCAAGAGGATTACGACCCCTGCTGGTCCCTGCAGGAGAAGTACAGCAGCAAGGCCGCCGCCCTCTTCAGGGACAAGGTGAGGACAGGCCGCCCGGCCGTGTGCAGGCTGCTTTGTGGGTTCAGGTGTTCAGTAAGCGCTGAACATCGGCTGCTGTAGTGGTTCCAGGAGCTGAGATCTCCTGTGGGTTCTGACACGACACGGAGGCCACGTGCAGTCCACACACAGACAGGACGCGTGGCCCCAGGTCGCCCCACCCAAGGGGAAGCAGGTGGCCTGTGGTTAGGAGGGCTGAGGGATGGGCCCTCCTCGCAGCCTCTGGGGAGCGCTGCATCCATTCGGGGGGTTCAGAGGGGGCCCGGGCGCCACACCGACCAAGAGCTTGCTCACTCTGCCCATCGTGAGAGCCAGTCTCGGAGTCGGCACCCGCAGAGCCCCGGCCCGTGGCAGCTGAGCCCGAGGGGCCGTGTGGGGGGCAGGCGGCATCCTTGCTGCCTGACACCCTGGCTGCCTCTGCAGGTGGCCACTCTGGCCGAAGGCAGGGAATGGTCTCTGGAGTCATCGCCCGCCCAGACCTGGACCCCACCTCAGCCCAAGACGCTGCCGTCCTCTGCCCACCGGTAGCTACTCGTCTGGCCTGCGGGCCGGGCTCTGGGCCGGGTTTGCCCGGCTCTGACCTTAACTGTGGCTCAGGGTCCCTGTGCTGTTGTGGTAACAGCTCCGGTTGTGAGCCGTTTCTGAAAGTCAGTGGGAAAAACAACTTTTTAAGTTACAATTCAAACTTTTAGTAGAAATTCAACCAGTAAAGGTACGTCTGAAGTAGAAGCACCATTCTCCGTTCCTCAGATCTGTGCCTACAGCACACGGCATCTCTGTAGGACCCAGTGCTGTGTACGTCTCCTGTCCTGCCTGAGGGCTGCCCACGTCCCCAGGGTGACCCATCCCCTTGGCGGGCATCCTGTGTCCTCTTGTGGGTTGGAGGCTGGTGTTCCGGGGTGACCGGTCTCAGAGAGAGCTCCCTGTTGACACCAGGGGTGCCCAGTGGCCCTCCCCTCCTCCTCCCCCTTGTGTGGCGAGATTCCGGTCGGAAGGGCTCCAGACCCCTGCCGAGCGCTTGCTTTGGCCTCGACCCCTGCGACCTCCCTGCAGGCGTGGGCAGGCGTGGGCAGGCGTGGGCAGGCGTGGAGCTGCTGTGGCCCCCCCTCCCCACCAGGCTGCAGCGCCCCCCCTGCCTCTTGCCGGCTTCAGCCGCTGAGCCTAAGCCTGGGCCACTCTGCTCCAAGCTTTGGAGGAGCCTGGTGTGAGCAGGTGGGCGTGACGGCACCTCCCAGAGACCCCCGTGGTCCTGTGGGCGTGTGCCCACCCCCTGTCGGCCTCTCTGACTTCTCACCCTCCATTGCAGAGCCTCTGGCCAGCTGCGGAACTCCACCACCTCCGCGGACAAAGCTTTTGAAGACTGGCTGAACGATGACCTTGGCTCCTATCAAGGGTAAGGCCCCCGGAGGGCTCGGGGAAGCTGGGGGAGGCCCAGGCAGACGTGGCCCCCGGGCTTTGGCCCCTGCGAGGGTCGGGGGAGGCTGCTGTCCGCGTCTGCAGGGGTGCAGAGTCGGCAGGCCTCCTGCGGTGCTGTCTGGCAGCCCAGGTTCGGGTGGGGGGCTCGAGTGGAGAGAAAACCACTTAGAGAAAGTCACTGCTAAGAATGCTTGGGAGCAGAAAGGACGTGTTTCCTTCCTGGAACCTGCCTGACCTGTGGTCGAGCCTGTCCCACTCCCTGCAGTGACCGGCTGTCGCTTTGGGTCTCGCCAGGTCCTCTGGCAGGTGCAGCAGGAGGGCCTCATCCCACGAACAGAGGAGAGCCTGACCCCACACTGGGGTGTGGGAGCCGCACGTCCTCCGGGGTGCCCGTCCCAGGTCTGGGCACCTCCGCACCCCCAGCTGTCGGGAGCAGCAGGGCTGTTGCTTGTGTCCCCGCCAGGGCCCAGGAGAACCGCTACGTGGGGTTTGGGAACACGGTACCGCCTCCGAAGAGGGAAGACGACTTCCTCAACAGCGCCATGTCGTCCCTGTACTCGGTGAGGACGCCCGTCCTGCCCGTCCCCCGCCCCCCAGGGGCCTCCCGGAGCCTGGAGCCTGGCCGTCCTGGGATCGTGCGCTGGCCCGTCTCACAGAGGCCCCCCTCCCTTTCCTTCACTGACGTCCTTTTCTTAAAGCGCCGCTTACGGTGTTTAATCCCACGCGTATTTTGTCGTTTGTTTCCTTTGGCGACAAGACGCGTCCCTCAGATTGAGCAAAAGGCTCGTTTCCTCTGAGCGGAGCCCGCCTGGCCGCCCGCTCCTGGCGGAGCCTGCCAAGCACGTGGGTTCTGGGCCGGGGCTGCCCCGGGGAAGAAGGGCTGTCGGCCTGGCCCGCCGTGCGGGAGCCGGCTCTCCAGAAGCGCCTCCCAGGCTGTAGTGTTTGTGTCTCCGTGTCACCCCGCCCGCCACGGGGAAGAGGCCGCATGCACTTGTCTTCTCATTTCCTCGCGAGGGTCCCTCCGCGTCTCCCTCAGGAGGAACAGGCTGAGTTGGGATTTAAATGAAGAATTTCTATTTCCAAATTGCTTTCATCTATCTTGGAGGCTTAGGGGAAACAACCTTGGACTTAGAGGAAGGAGGACAGCTTTCGGTGGCCCCAGCGCCCTGTGGTCTGTCTGGAGGGGCGGCGGGGCGCTTCGGGGGAAGGCGTGTCTCTAGGGAGCCGGACCGGGAGCTGCTTCCGGGGCCCCGGCTGCATCCTTCCCGCAGAACGTGGGTGCGAGGCGGCCGGCGCGAGTCCGAGGAGCACCCCCTGGTGGCCACGTGTGGAGCCACCATGTGGCTTCTGTGTCACTTCCTTTCAGGGCTGGAGCAGTTTCGCCACTGGAGCAAGCAGGTTTGCCTCAGCAGCTAAGGAGGGTGTAAGTAGCCTGTCCCGTCACGCGGCCGCGCAGGCCAGGTGGCTCTGGGAGACCGGGGGGTCCTGACGGGGCTCAGGCCACGCGTCCATCTGCCCTGAGGGGCTTTCGGCGAGCGGCCTCTCGCCCTGGCGAATCCTCCAGGCCCCACGGACGTTCTTTGCTGTGGCAGCTGGTGGTGTACCGGCCAGAACGGAGCTGCCCGCAGGGGCTGGGCTGGCCCCAGAAGGGGGGTGCCGGCGGGGGGTCAGGGTGTCCCAGCTTCCCTGCCTCCCCCTCCCCCTGGCCCCAGCAAAGCCTCGGGTTTCTGCTGCTGGGTCTCCAGGGTATAGACCGCCCGAGTTTCCTCTTGCCCTCGCCTGCTCCTGGGCTCGAGACGAGGCAGGATTTGGGGGTTCTGTCAGGACAGGCAGATGGGTCGTGGGCATGTGCTCGGCTCCTGGCGGCGACCGGGTAGGAGCCAGGCAGGAAGGGACCGGCCAGAGGTGTGTGCGAGGATTCGGGCCCGGCGGGGAGACCGTGCCGTGGTGGTGACAGGAACGCCCAGAGCAGGGACGAGAGGCTGCCTGGCAGGCTGACCCAGAGCACACAGGCCTGGAGAGGCCAGGCCAGGAGTTTCTGAGGGCCAGAGCCCGGGGAGGAGCCTGGCGCTGGGGCACCAGCGCTTTGCCACGTGGCCTCTGCTGATTCTCTCCGGGGCTTTGCGGGGCTGCGGTGGGGATCCAGGCCTTTCCCTCTTATTATGAGAGCGGCTGGGGTGCTGGGCAGAGGTGAGAGGTGTGACCAGACTGCGCCCGGCAGGGAGGGGGAGCACTCGCTGGAGAGGGACCTGCCCCACCTGTGGGCCCGTGGGCGGCCTGTACGCCCTGCATTCCAGAGCGGGGAGGTCGGTGTCAGCTCTGCTCCCTCATCCTGGGTGCCCCTCCCCTGACGGCCTCCCTCCAGGGGAAGCGGGTGTGGTGGGCAGCTTTGCGGGGCCCCTTAGAGCTGCTGTGGGGTGAGCACCAGTGCCTCGCGGCCGTCAGGAGACCAGCACGGGTGTCTGGGCCCCAAGGACGTGCAGCCCTGGTGGCCAGCGTCAGGTGGCTGACCAGAAAGCCCTCTTTCTGTGTTTCCTTTCAGGCGACAAAGTTTGGATCCCAGGCAAGTCAAAAGGTAACAAAGGAAGCCTCTGCATTCGTGCTCTCAAGGTTTCTAGGCTGGTCGCCTGCTTCGTGCCCCGCGCTCGGGGGAAGGGCGCTTCCGCGGGCAACCCGGGTGCTGACAGGCCCGTGCGTGCATTTGCCTCCCAGGCTCACGTGTCCATGTGCCACTTTGGGCGCCTGCGGGTTAGCAGGTGGAGGAGGCTTAGATCCTGCCCCGTCCCTGGTAGCCGGGCAGCCATAGGCCCCTGTGCCCTTCGCCTCGTGGGGAAGGAGGCTCTGTGCCATGTCTGGGCAACCGCACACCGGAGGCCCAGCGCCCCCCAGGGGACCGGGGTCTGCATCCTGTGGCAACAGCATGCCTCTGTCCCTGGTTAGCGCCCTCCCTTCTCGCGGGCGGCATCTCGGGCCCTGGTGTTCGTCTTTTTCTCACACCTTGGCTGGCAGCCCCGGCGGTCCCGGCGTGGTGCCGGGCCGTCCAGGGAGCCTCTGGGGCCACGCGGGCCCCTCACGCCCCGAGGGCTGATCTCTCTGAGCCCCCATCTCAACTCCCTGACTGCTTGCTCCTACCGTGCTGGAAAGATCCCAGGCGGGAGGTGCCGGGTCTAGCGAGCGTGCGGCGCCCACGGGACCCTGTCCTGGTTGTTGCCGAACACCGCTCCCACCGCCTCGCTCTCTCTCCCACCCCCACCCCCCGTCTCCCCATGCTGTCTGGGTAAAGTTCTGGGGTTCCAAGCAGCAGCCAGAGCTGGTAAGGCCGCATCCGTGCTCGTGCATGCCGCCCCCACTTGTGTGTCCGGCGCGTGCCCTGCTCCGGGTGGTCCGCGCTGCGGCCCGCATGTCGGCTCCCTGTCCTCACGCTCGGAGCTGCTCCCCAGCCCGACGGGCTCCCGCGTGGCCCGTCCACGGCGCTCGGGCGTCCACGTCACAGGCAGGAGGCGCGGGATCCAGAACCCGAGGCTGCTGCTGCAGGGGTGCTGGGGAGTCCTGTGCCAGGGGCGAGGGCCCCGCTCCGTGGTTGCCTCCCCTCTGTCCTGCCTGCCCCCCACCTGAGCTGCTGGCCTGGGCTCGCTCCCCGGCTCCATCCCCTTCTGTCCGAACTCCCGCAGGGCCCCTGGAGGGCAGGTGGGGCTTGGGATCCACCCGTCTGTGTCGGGGGGCTGCCAGGGGCTGTTCTCCTGGGATGGATCCTGTGGGCTCCGATGGGGCTAGCCGGATGGTGGCCACCGGATGGGGTGGACTTCCAAGAGCTTGCGGCTGTCCCGAGTCCCTTCCCAGGGCGCGTAGGCCGGGGCAGCGGTCTCCCGCCTCTGCGACAGCGTGGCGCATCGGGTGCTGGTGGGCTGCTCGCCGTCTGCGGCCTTCCCTCCGCGGGCAGAGCTCGCAGTCCTGGGGTGAACGTGCTGCCGCGTACGTGGCTTTTTCTCATCGCGTCTTTCCTTCCAACAGGCGTCAGAGTTGGGCCACAGTCTGAACGAGGGTGTCCTCAAACCTGCCCAGGAGAAGGTAACGCGGGACTCCGGTACTCGGCTGCGTGTGGCTCCCGTGGGCCTCGTTCGGGGGGCAGGTGGTGCTGGGAGGCTCTGTTCAGGCTTCAGGCTCCCGTGCTCACGCCCCGTGGCCTCACGCGTGCGCTGCGCCTGTGGCTCTCGTCCCGCAGCCCAGCAAGGCCTGGCCTTGTACTCTGCTCCCGCGGGGCTGGGTGTGCGCCCGGCCCCTCACCCCGGAGGAGGCCAGGGCGGCGAGAGAAGCTCCCGGTGGTGGGGGGCGTGCGGGTTGCGGCCAGTGCCAGCCTGTGCTCGGGAGACCGCCGGGGGAGGGTCCGAGCGAGACCGCGAGACCGGCCCGGGCTGCAGTGTGGTCGGCTTGCTCCTCCCCTTCGCTTCTGGGGAAGGGGCGACGCGGCGCGGAGGCAGGTCCCCTGACAGGTGTCGGTGGGCGTTGTCCTTTGTCCGTAATGGGCAGCGGGGCACCTGCCTCGGCTATGACGATGCTGTTTCGATCCACCAGGTGAAGGAGGGAAAGATTTTTGATGATGTGTCCAGTGGGTTCTCTGAGTTGGCGGCCAAGGTAGGGAAGCCCCGCCTGGCAGGCGGGCTCGGCTGAAAGCGTCTCCATATTCCAAGGAGCCCGGAACCGCGAGCAGGAAGGGCCGGGCGCTTCATGCCCCGTACGGCTTCTTGGCCCGAGGGGCCTGTAGGACGTGAGGAGGGTCAGGTAGACGCTCCGGTGCCGACAGCTTGAGGAATATGGAAACAGCTTGACAGGCGCCCGTCACAGCCGCTAACCTGTTGCTTCTTTTCTTTCTGCCCTTGTCTTGCTGCTGCCGACCTCCCCTGGTGAGTGCGCTGGGGGCGGCCGTCTTCTCTGCCTTAGCGTCGCTGGGGGCGGGGCGGAGGGGTGGGTTGGCGTTTGTCCTGCTTCCCACCCAGGAGCTTCTCCGCTGAGCTCCTGGGGCCACAGCCTCTGCGTCCACACAGCGGGCATCCCGCTGTCCCCGGCAGAGCCTGCCCGGGGCGAACCGGCCCGAGCCCCGTGGTGTCACTGTGTTCCTAAGCTTCACCCAGGTCTCCCAACTCTGCACTTGGCGTCAGAGCCCAGGCTGAGCGCCTCCGTCTCCTTCCAGGTCCAGGGAGTTGGTAGCAGGGGATGGAGGGACGTCACCACCTTTTTTTCTGGGAGAGCGGAGGACCCGTTGGACAGGTATACCGGCCCCTCTTCCCGAAGTGGGCCCCCTTCCGTGGCATTCTCCCCTGGGGTCTCTGGGAGGCAGGTGTGTCTCCCCCAGGGGCTCAGGGGTCACAGTGCAGAAACCCCTGGAGCCCTGGGGGTGCAGAGAGGCACGTCGGCCCCCTGACCTCTTGACCTGAAGCCCTGCCTTCGACCTCGTGGGAGCTGCCACCATCAAGGGCTGGGGAGGGAGAGAGTCTCAGCCTCGCCTCTGTGGGACAGGCTGAGGGAGAGGGGGTGCGGCTGGGCTCTGACCCACCTCCCAGGACTGCGGAGCACTCAGGGCTCCCGCCCGGGGCTTTCTGCTGCGAGCCCAGACTGGTCAGCCTTCTTCTCTGACCCCAGGTGGGACCCTGGGGATCTGGTGGGGGGGTGGATGGTCTCGGGCCGGGCCCGGAGCAGCGGCCACTGCAGCCGTGGCGCGTGCTGTCCGTCTGCCCGAGGCTGGGCGCGTTTCCCGCGCTCACGGGCGGGATGCCTCAGCGCTTCCGCCACGGCGCGCTGTCCGCTGTGCTCAGTGGTGCGACTGCGGTTTGGGTGAGGGACTCCACGGTGCAGAGAAGGGTCTGGGGTTTTTTTCCCCTTAATCGCTGCAGGAAACCAGCGCTTTACATTTTCCTTCAAAACATCCTGCGTTTGGGTGGGACTGGCGGAGAGTGGGCTCTGGTGGCAGGAGACCTGAGTCCCTCCCGCAGGTTCCACAGCCTCAGCTCCATGGCGGAGCCGCCCTGAGACTGGGTTTCTCTGCCCTAGAGCGAGAACAGTGGCTCTGGCACCCTGAGTGGCACTGGCTGAGCGCCCTGGTTGGGGATGGGGCTCTGGCTGGGGGCTTGGACTCGGCCTTGAGCCCCGTTCTCTGGGGAGGAGCCTGGGGAAGACCCGGTGGCTCAGGGCCATGACGGTGACCTTCTGGACCTTCTGGTTCTGGGAGCCGCTCAGAGACCGCTCTCTATCCCAGAGCCCCGGAGGGCCGGAGCTGTCAGAACAGTGGCGGGGACAGCTCCCACGGCACCACCGACCGGAACTTCTGGGAGACCTTCGGGAGCACCGACCCTGCTAGGGCCCACAGGTCCCCGAGCGGCAACAGCTGGACGTGTGCGGACCCCTCAGCCGACAAGAGGAGCTCGGACGGCTGGGACGCATGGGGCTCGGGCCCCGCGTCTGCGTCCAGCAACAGGGACGGCAACGACATGGGTGGTGGGGAGGCCTGGGGGCGCGGGGCGGAGGGCAGGACCAGGGCCAGGGCCGTCAAGGAGGCGGCACCGCCGGCCGCCGTGGACGACGGCTGGGACAATCAGGACTGGTAGGGCGCAGCGGCCACGCCGCCTCCTCGCTCCTTCCTTTCCATCCAAGAAGCACTGGCTGCGCGGGAAGACAGCCTCGGCCGGGACCCCAGGGGTGTGTGCCTCCCTGTCCCCGCTCTCTGGGGCCCCGGGCGGGGCGCTGTCGAAGGAAGGGCTCCCTGCTGCTGCGGGGGCCGGCCACACCCAGCCCCTTCCCCCAGTGCGCTCGGTAATAAACGCCCTCCCCAGCGGCGCACGCGGCTGCCCAGTGACCGTGACTGAGGTCTGTCTCCTTGAAGCAACTTTCACTTCCTGGTCGCTCTCGTTCTTTCTTCCTTTGGAAGAGATTGCCTGGCGTTTGAGAGCCGCCCCCTGCCCCCTGCCCCCTGCCCCCTGCCCTCCGCTCCCCAGTCCGTCTCTGCACCGGTGCTGGCCTGCATCCGCCCGACCCGAGCACCGCCTGCCTGGCCTTGCCGTCACCCTAGAGCCCGTCATCAGCTTGGGGGTCGTGCAGTGATGCCCTGGCACCCTGGCCTTCCTCGCGGCCCCTCCTCCAGCCTCCTTGCACTGTGGTTTGGATCTCACTGTCGCCCGAGCTCACTTGACTTTGACGGCTGTGTGCCGGCCACCCCGTTCTTATGGTCCGGCGCTGACAACCACGTGACATGACGCCGTGCTCGGTCCTCTGTCCCCGCACTTGTTTCTGCCGGCCCTCAGGCCGGTCAGCCGGGCTTCCCCAGGCCTCCTGTATGATTTGTGTGTGACGTCCCTGCTCCCTGCCCCGCGGGACGGGCCCTCCCCGTGTGGACAGCCGGATTGCAGTGGCTCGTGTGGCAGGTCTGCAGCACGTCCCTGAGTGGGGAGTGGCAGCCCTGCCACCCACAGTTCTCCCTAAGGAAGACACCCCGGGGGACGGGACACCCAGTGGCCAGCACCTGCGCCTTTGGCTGACCCTGAAGGTCTGTCACTGAGCCAGTAGTCTGCCACGCTCAGATCTGAGGCCAGAGATCAGGCTCAGGGTGATGAGAAGACCCAGGTCAGCCCAAGAGCCAGGGTCAAACGTGGTCTGCCAGCCCGGGACCAGGTGTCCCAGAGCAGAGGCGTTCAGGAGGGCCAGCCAGGTGTGAGGTGTGGGTCCTCACCGGGGCTGGTGGGCTGCACTGCAGGCGGCCCTCAGGTCAGCACCGGGCCGGACAACGGGGTGCGGTCTGTCCTGACGCTCCTGTTTCCGTGCTGGAACCCCAGCCTGTTGGGATCGGGACTCCGGGATCCTGCCCCAGCCCTGAAGGCTTCGGGGGCACTTAGTTCCTGTCGATTCTGGTCCAGGAGGCCCTGCCCCGGAGGCCATGTTCAGCTGGAGTAAGTTGCCCTCTGCCCGGGAGCCCCCCACGCTGACGCGCGTGGCCCTGAGGCTGACTGGCCTGAGATGAGCTCTGCTCTCAGGCATCGCGTCAGAACACTAGGTGGGTGGCCCGAGACCCCTTGCGGGCAAAGGACAGGCACCCCTGCTGTTCTGCAGGTCTGTTCGCTGGGCCCAGGACGGTGCCAGGCCCTCTCCTCCCGGCTGGGTTGGCAGCGAGGGCCTGAGCATCCAGCTCCCTTGCCGCACACGGGGGCATCCGCGTGGCACCCTCGTTCGGGGGAGAAAAGTCCCCAGTTGGGTGTCTGCCTGGGAGGGCAGTTCTGTAAGGACAGTCCGACACTCCCCTGGCCCTGGGTAGACTTGGGGCTGCCAGCTGGCGGTCAGCCAGCCTCCGTCACCCTGAAACCGCCTGACCGAGGGCACCTGTGGCCGCCACGCGGGGCGAACTGGAAGCTCCAGGCTGGAGCTGTGTCTTCTGGGTGGTTCTGTGCTGTCCTGTCGCAGGGCGGCGCTTTGGGCAGGGGGGCCCCGCGGTGAAGGCAGTCGGGTGTGGGTGTGGAGGCGGGTCGGGCAGCCAGGGCGCCATGTAGGGCGGTGCCGGAGCCTGTTCTCAGCTGAGCCCCGGTCGTGCTGAGCACGCGGGGCCTCTGCTTCTCCGGACAGCACACCCGTCGGCCGTGAACCTGCCCTCGGCCCCCTGGCCGCTGCGTGCTGTCCTCCCCAGACTCCGGCTCCAGGAAGCCAGGCCGGTCCACCAGCTGAAGCCTGGCCAGCCTGTCACCTGTCTGCCCCAGACCTCCCGGCCAAGACACCACGACTGACCAGCAGACACCTAAAGGCAGCCCCCTTGCCCAGCTTAGCTTCCTTTTCCAGAGCTTTCGCAGGTGACCTGCGCTACCCAGTCCAACCATCGCTCCCAGCCAGGTGGCCGTGTCCAGCAGGCCCAGGCCTGCGGCACGCCAGATGCTGACAGCTCTCCTGGGACCCCACGCCCTGAGCCGGGCCTGGCAGGAAGCTGGGGAGTAGGGCTTCTTGGGCATGTCTGGGGGGCTTTCTGGGTGGTGGGGGTCCTGCCCTCTCCACCTCCCCAAGGGGCCGAGGAGGCTCTGCTCAGCACTGAGGGCCGGCTTCCCAAGCGGTCAGGGCTGGGGCTCCTGGGGCCACCTCCCCACTGCTGGGGCCAGGGGAAGTGGGGCCTTTGCTCGGGGTCCCCACCTGCATGCTAGAGTGAGGGCCGTGACGGCTGTGCAGCTTCCAGAAGGCTGGCAGGACTTGCCCAGCAGAGGCCAGCCTGGCTCTGTCCTGCCCTTTCTGAGCTGTGACCGTGGGCAGCTTGTGCCCTGGCTGAGCCCGGACGCTGCTAGGTGGGCTGCAAGGCCGCGGGCCTCAGGGGCGTGGAGCACCTGCCAGGTGCAGGGACTCCTGGGCGGGCACGTGGGTCGGGGGGCTGCACGGAGTCCAGCCAAGAGCGCTCAGGACCTACTGGCTTGCGAGCGTGGAGAGTGGCGCCTTGGTGGGCTGCGTGAGCGTGCACACGCATGTTCCGAGCGCCTGTGAGCTGTGGACGTGGACAGACACGTGTGTGCCAGTGTTTGTGTGTCTGCGGCCACCAGGCCAGGCGCCCTCTGCCGGCCTCCGCTCGGGACTGCAGGCCTGCCTGCGCCCCCCAGCGCCAGCACCCAGTGCGGGGCATTCCCCAGCACTGCAGCCTCCGGCGTCCAGCCATGGGTCCGCAGGCGTGGGCGGCTGGCTCCCAGGCCACGGCAGGTCTCAGAACTGCCTTCGCCTCGGGTCCTCAGGCCCCTCCCAGCTGCAGGAGCACCAACCGCAGGGCAGGACTGGAGGCTAGGAGGGGCTCTGAGCGACCTGGGTCAGGGCCGGGAGCTGGCTGGATCCTGCAGCGCCTGCCCAGTGGCTGGGGGTCGGGAGGGGGACGGGAGCCTCCAGGGGCGTTGGGAAGGGCCCCACCCCTCCAGCAGCATCCAGCCCCCGACCTTTGGCCTCTCCCAGTCTCCAGCGAATGTCGACTGGCCTCTGCGGGCCAGCAGCCCGAGGGGCCTGTGCTGCACCCACCTCCCCCAGAGCACCTCTGCCTCTGGAAACTGAGCCCAGAACGGGGGGGCTAGAGCCGCCCTGGCAGCCTCAGAGCAGCTGGGGGGAGGGGGCCGGTCCGGTCCAGGTAGGGGTAGGGTGGTTCTGGGGGGTGAGTCCCAGGGTCCAGTAGGGGTTGGGTGCTTGGGGCCCAGGCTGGGCGCCCCCCACCCCGACCCCGCAAGCCCTGGTTACCGGGCCCAGCCTGCGGGGAACCTAGTCGGTTGGGGTGGGGCCTTCGGGGTGGGCGGGGAGGGCTGGGGGAGGGGCTGTGCTAGACTGGCCCTCGCGACTGCGGAGGGGTGTAGAGAAGGGGCAGGTGCGGAGGAGGCTTGGGGGGCAGGGCACTGGAGAGGGACCCGTGAGTGGCTTGGGTTTGGGGTCACGGGTGTTGGGGCACGATGCTGGACAAGCGGGGAGGTTGTGAGGCTGGCGTGACCCTGGGGTCCGGGTGCTGCTCCAGGCTGCCAGAGATCCCCATGCCCGTCACCCACGGCTTGGCGCGCAGGACCACACGTGGTGACCTTGGTCCCTCAGGTGCCTGCCTCGTGGGCCTCTTTGGAACAGACCATGTGGAGTGAGGGATAAAGGTGTTTGGCCCCTTGGTGCCTTGGATCCCACCCTGTGGCGCGATGGGGTCCTTTACACTGGGACCTGTGTCCCCCACGCTTGGAGAGACGTCCTGGGCAGCAGATGGGAAGAATGGAGAGCTGAGAAGGGGGGCCAGGGGAGGGGTCAAGCCGCGGGGTGGGCGGGGGGGCGGGCCGGGGCAGTGACGTCGGAGGAAAGGGGCCTCATAAGCCACAGCCTCCCTGTGGATGCAGCAGGACCAGGGTAGATGGCAGCGCGCGGGACAGAGGGACGCTGCGCTGGGACGGGAGCAGGTTGGTGACTCGCCTCAGGGCCAGGTGGACAGGGAGGGGCCACCAGGGGATGCACCCAGGTCTGTGATCTGAGGATGACTTTGCCCTTCCAGAGAGATCGGGGGTGGGGAGCTGAGCTCCTTGCGGGGGCGGGCGCAGCAGGACTGGATGCATAGTGTTGGGCTGGGGAGGGGGCCTGGCCCCCCAGGGTCACGGGGGGAGGAGGGCAGGCGCGGCGGAGGAGTCCTGTTCACAGCCTTGAATTCTGTGGGGAGGGGAGGGGCCTGGCTTGGGACCTGGGGTGCCCGGATAACCTGTGCATCGTCCTCTAGCCCATCTGCAGCCCCGAGGACCCCCTTGAGCTCCACTGCCCTGGGTGTGTCTGGGCCGGGGGTGGCCGGAGGCCTGAGATCCTGCACTGCGTTCCCCTCTGCTCTGTCAGCAGAGGCCCAGAGGCAGCTGCCCAGGACCCAACCCCACCTTTGGGACTCCCCCCACCTCACTGAGAGGCCAGCTCTGGAGCCAGGGGTGCTGGTTGTCCTGGGTGGCCGGTCCTCAGCCAGGACACGCCCCTCCTGGGGCCAGCAGGGGGAGCGGCACAGCTGGGGGTCCCGCTCCAGAAGGGGTCCCGGTCCCAGCTCTGATGCCGCTTAGGGCTGTGGGCAGGGCCGCCCCCCACCTGGCCTTGGTTTCCTCCCCAGACCCCTTGGCCCTGACAGTGGCCACCCCAGGCTGGTCTAATGACAAGTGAGTGACCAGAGCAGCGGCCAGGCCCCGAGCTGGCCTAGCTGGCCTGTGGAGAATGTCCCGAGGGCGGGATGCAGAGGGTGCAGGTGGGCAGACGGAGGGCAGCTGACCTCCTGATCCAGGAAGCTCCCCCAGGCCTGTGGGACGCTGGCCCCTGGGGACAGGAGGGCAAGTGGCTGGAGGCCTCCGGGTATGGGCTCAGCCCCAGGCCTACACAGGCGCGGACAAAGAAGCTCTGACTTCGAGGTCAGGAGGGGACAGAGGGACAGACGGACAGATGGCTGAGTGGCCTCTCCTCCTCCCGCAGGCCACGCACCATGAGCGTCCGTGTGTGCCCCCACCTCGGGGTCGGCCTCTGGCTGTGGCTGGGTGTCACCCTGGGACTCGGCCAGGGACAAGGTGAGGACACGGGTGTGGGCTTCCTGTGGCCCCTGCCTGCCCCCCACCCCAGGCCACACCTGCCCAGGGCACAGGTCCCCCGAGGGACCAGCCTCCCTCTGGCCCTGAGCCCCCAGCAGCTGCTGTTCTGGGGGGACAGGTGCTAAGGGGGCAGAGACGGGAAGAGGGGACAGCTTTGCCCACTGTGTCGCCCTCAGCTGTGGCTTGACCTTGCGGTCTTTCCATTTATTTGGGCTTTTCTTGTCTTCCGGTTGTGTTTTTTTTTTTAACAGTTATTAACACACTGGGTGTGCATTTAATTCCCTCTTATATTAATGGTTTTTTCCATCATTCCCCAGACGCCTTTTCAATGTGAAAATTTCAAACAGCAGAATCTAGAGTAAAACGTGATACCCCCGCCCCCCAGGAGAGCCCAAGATGCTGCCTCCAGCAGGTCCCTGCTCATTTAAGCTCCTTTAAGGCACACGTCACGTCAGCCCCCTGCCCCCTGCGGTAGCACCTTGGGCGGCTACACCCCATCCAGTGAGGGGACGCTTCCGCTCCCTACTGGACGTTCACGGTGTGTCCCTTTCAGGGTAACGCTGGTCGCTGTATCCTTTGTAACACCCCAAACCCGTAGGGGAGGGCTGCGTAGACGGACCCTGGGAGGTGGTGTCCGCGTCCCAGGGGCCGCTCCGGTCACCCCCGCCGGCCACATCCCTGGCGTGCACCCAGCTCCCACGGGTGATGAAGGGGCAGGAGACCGCCGAGGCCTGGCCTTGTCGGGGGCGGCAGGGGCGCATCGTGTGGCCACCCAGCCCGGAGCCCCGGCTCTGCTAAGCGCCTTCTTACTGGTGGTGCATCTTCCTGGTTCTACTTTTCCACGCAGGTGGTCAGGGACCTCTGTCCCTGGGGCTCTGACAGGATCACCCTGAGGGGGCCAAGTCGCTAAGGGACCCCCACAGACACTTGAGTCCAGACAGCACGAGGTCCCCGCAGGCTCTGGGTAGAGGGGGGAGGGCTGGGGTGGGGCGGGGCCCCACGTCCACGCTGCCCTTCCCCGAGGGTGGCCCCGTGGGGGGTGCCCCTGGGTGGGTGCTGGCTCCCAGGTGCCCCACCAAGGCCCTGACCTGCAGACTCAGAAGGCAGCTGGGCATGGCCCCCAACATGCCAGGGGCGCAGGGAGACAGAGGCTCTTCATGAGCTGGGCTTCCTGCTCACAAGGGGCTTTTCAAAGCCCCCGCTCCTGAGACATTCCTGCCTTTCAGCCCAGGCTCCAGGGATCAGCGGGGCCCATCCGGCGACCCGGCTCAGCTGCTCCCCGCTCTTAAGCGATCATTGTGTCTGCCGTGGGCTCCCCCCAGCCCTGCCCTTCCCCTGTGCCCCAGCACTGAGGGGGACGGCCAGAAGAAGCCCATCTCTGTCCCCACTTTCCAAAAATAGTCGCCTCCGCCAACGAGCTCCCGGAAGCTCGGAGGTCAGGCTGTGCCTGAGGGCTGAGACCTCTGCTACCCCGTCCTCCTCCCAGGATGGCCAGGCCCACCCCAGGGCACCCCTCATCCAGGGCACCCCACCCTCATGGGCTGTGTGAACCTAGTGGTGACCTTGGGGCCTGCAGCTGTGCAGCTGCGTCTCCCGCTGCGGGGACTCGGCGGGGACATCCGGGCGGGCGGGCAGCTGCTGTGCTGGCTCAGTGCCTGCGTTTCCAGTGGGGCAGTTATGGCCACTCCGGGAGGCTGGCCTCACTCCACAGGGGCGGGGGCCTCCCTGGACAGAAGTCTGCCCTCCCGGGAGCTGCCAGGCGGCCCCGGCGCCTCAGACCCCCAGGGACCCGGTCCTCCTTCAGCCCCGGGTGGGGCCTCTTCTCGAGTTCCCCCAGGTGGGACTGGGCCCCCTCTGACCCTTAATGGGGCTCCAGCCTCCTCGGACCCTGAGGACGGGGCCCCCACAGCTGGTTGGGGCGGTTGCCAAGGGGCAGTCCTGACCACCCGTCCTGCCTTCCCAGCAGGCGGCCGCCTGAGGCTGGCGGTGCTGCCTGAGGACCGGCTGCAGATGAAGTGGAGGGAGTCGGAGGGGAGCAGCCTCGGCTACCTGGTGCAGGTGAAGCCCAGGGCAGGTAGGGGCCCGCGCCTCCCCTCTGCGCGCACTGACGGTGACCACGGTCAGCATGGCAGTCGCTGTGCCCGGCTCCTCGCGACTCTGCCTCCCTCCTCCCCGTCTGCCCCGCTGACACGGGGAAGCTGTGGCAGGAGAGCAGGGCCCCTGAAGTCCCCACCGCGGTATCCCGCGCCTGGCACACGCAGAAGGCGCTCAGTCACTTGGAAGAAACAAGGACCCTCCTCAAGCTTAGCGCTCTTAGCGCTCTGCCAGTGCCCAACGCCAGGGCAGACTCACGGTATCAGAGCGCGTCTCACAGGAGGGCGGGCGGCAGAGGCGCCTGGCAACCCAACACAAACCTCCAGATGGGATGAGGGCTGCAAGTGTTACAGTCTTTCAAAAGTTGAGGTTTGACACGCAGACGAGCCCACAATCGTGGGTGTGTGATTGCAGAATTGGTACATGCATGATGCAAAGGCAAACCGGAGCTCACTCCCAGGGTGAGGAGAGGCCCCTCCCGGTCTCCACCCCCTCTGCTCCCAAGAAGAACCCCCTTGTTGACTTGGCTGTGGTTTTCTACTATTTCAACTAAGCCAAATTTATTTACCTTATTTTTCACATCTTTTTTATCTTTGCTGATTTTGTGTGCGTCTACTTATCCCATTAGTTACTGAGAGAAGTATTTTAAATCCCCCACCATGACTATACGTATGTCTTTCTGTGGTTTCTCACTAACCTTTGTTTTATACATTGAGGTTTTGATATTAGGTGCATACAAATTCAGAATTATCATATCTTCCTAGTAGATTGAACCTTTTTCATTATGAACTATTCTCATTATCTCTGTGGTTGCAGTCTTTCCTTATAGTCTCCTTTTTGTGAGATCAGTATTGGTCCGCCAGGAAGCGTTTGCACTGAAAACCTTTTCCCATTCATTTACTCAATTTTTCTTTAGCCTTTCATTTTAGATGCATCTTCTAAGAAGCATAGAATTTGTATTGTTTTTATGTTACAATCTTTGTCTTCTAATTGAAACGTTTTCCCACTTACATTTAATGAAGTTACTGATATATTTGGGTTTAAATCTACTATCTTCCTACTTGTTTTCTTTTTGTTACACTATAATTTTTTCCTCTCCTTTCTTGTCTTTTTGTGGAACTGAATTTTTATGGAAAATTTAAAACACATGCAAAAGAAGAGAGCGTGATGTAATGAAGCCTCATGTTCCCAGAATTTAGCTTCAACAATTATCAACATACAGCCACTATTGTTCCATGTCTCTCTCTCCAACCCCTTCCTTATAGTGTATTATCATAAAGCAAATCTCAGATGTTATATAATTCTGTCTATAAATACTTCAGTATGTTTCTCTAAAAGAAAGGACCAAAAAATAACTCTGGTACCACTGGCATGCCTAAAAAGTAAAAATATTTCAGAACCATCAGTAAATAATTTGTTGTGTTAAAAACCTTCCAGCTTGCCTGATAAACATCTTTTGCAGTTGACTTCTTTGCACTGGGGTCCCAACAGAGTCCTGACACTGTGCTCTCCCCACGTCTCAGGTCATGTTCCAGCCAGAACAGTTTCCTCTCCCCTCCTTTCCCTTGACACTTATTTGTTGAAGAAAGAAGATCGTTTGTCTGCCAGAACTTCCAACATTCTTTGTTCTGCTGATGGCATCCCCGTGGTGCCACTTTTATTGCTCCCCTACCCCCGTCTGTCCTGAAGATTGACAGGTCCCAGAGGTTTGGTCAGATTGAGGTTTGATTATCTTTTGTTGACAACCATCCTGTATAAGTGGTTCTGTGTCACTCCTGCTGCACCACAGCTGGAGGTCCACAGTGTCTAGGGTGTCTTTTATGTGTGTGAAGTTAAGATTGATGGGTAGGTGGGGGAGGATTGAACACTGTTTATCATCCCATATCCCCCTCTGCTTAGTAGTTACGTATCCCTTTACTCCTGCAGTGATCACCCAGAGACCACCGTGCCATCCATAACTTATCAACGTGTAGCATCCGTGACGGCTATGTTACCTTTCCCCACACTGCAGCAGCACAACTACATTGATCCCTTTTTCATGCATGTTGATTCTATATCCATATTAAATCTCATAAAGCATTTTCATTTGCGTAGTGTATAAATTCGACATGAATTTGGACCAGCTCACATGTTTACCCTTTCATTGTTCTCTTTTCCTTCCAGCATGTCTGGGGTTATTTTTCTCCTGCCTGAAAATGTTTCCTTTAGTAAGAGTCTGCTGGTTGCACATTCTGTGTTTTGGGGGGTTTTGTTTGTTTGTCTGAAAATGTCTTTATTCCACCTTCATTCTTGAGGGATATTATTGCTGGGTATAGAATTTCAAGTTGGAACTTCCCTTCAGCACTTTGAAGACTCCTTTGAATGTCTCTCGGTTTCTGTTGTTTTTCTTGAGAATTCAGTTATCAACCCAGTTGCTGCCGTAATGTCTTTTTCTTTTTCCTGGCTGCTTTTAAGACTTTTTCCTCTGTTTGGATTCTCAGCACATTTAATCTGATGTTTGTGGGTGTGGGTCTCTTTTCTCCTGCTTCAGATTCATAGGACTTCTCAAATCGGTGCCTACTGTTTTACAGTTTCGGGAAGTTCTTTAGCTGTATCTCCTCAAACATTGCTTGTGCCCCATTCTCTCTCTGTATCTATGCCTTTTACTCTTCTATATTTTCAATCCCTTTATCTCTCCGTGCTTAACTTTGTGTTTTTTATTCTGACTGATCTTCCACCATTTATCTCTTCATTTTTGTGTAACAACCTGTTAGGTCATTCTTTGAATTTCTAACATCATGTTTTGTGTTTTTCTTTTTTTTTTTTTAATTAAATTTATTTATTTACTCATTCTTGGCTGCGTTGGGTCTTCGTTGCTGTGCACAGGCTTTCTCTAGTTGCGGCCAGCGGGGGCTACTCTTCGTTGTGGTAGGCAGGCTTCTCAATGCGTTGGCTTCTCTTGTTGCAGAGCACGGGCTCTAGGTGCACGGGCTTCAGTAGTTGTGGCACGCAGACTCAGTACTTGTGGCTCATGGGCTCTAGAGTGCAGACTCAGTAGTTGTGACACACAGGCTTAGTTGCTCCACGGCATGTGGCATCTTCCCACACCAGGGCTCGAACCCGTGTCCTCTGCGTTGGCAGGCGGATTCTTAACCACTGTGCCACCAGGGAAGTCCCTGTGTTTCTTCATTTGGAAATTTCCGTTCGGTTTTTGCATTCACGAATTCCTTTTTTTATTTTTTTATGGTTTGATATCTGAATTCATAGGCTCGTCTTTTAAATTTTCAAACTAGTTAGCATAGTTATTTTAAAGTCTCATGACTCCATTATCTGGGAAATCTGTGGCTCTCCTTCTGTTGTCTAATGTTTCTCTTAACATTCAATCACATTGTCCTGCTCCTTCGCATATCCGGTTATTTTTTACTGCATACCACACGTTGTGACAACTTATAGAAATAATTTATGGCCTTTGATAACATTGCCTTCCTTCAGAAACAATTTATGCTTGTTTCTGACAGATAGAGATGTGAACTAGCAGTTTGGGGTCATCTTCACTCCATTTTAGAAGTTAAGATTATTTGAAGTTGGGCTTCAGTCCTTTCAAGAGCCAGTCTATCTTCACGAACCCTTGCTCCTGGGTGGAGCTCTTCAGGGTCTCAACCCAAAGCATGGGGGGGGGGGCGGTCACATGCCAAGGACTCACTTCCTCAAAGGGCCTGCCTGTACATCCCTCCCCTGTGCAGGCGGACCCAGGAGCCCAACAGACCTGGGTTTAAATCCTGGTTCTACCACTGAGTAACTGTGTGACTCGGTTTTCCCATCTACAAAATGGGGGGATGGTTTTGTGAAAATTATGCAGCTTGAGTCATACGAAGCACCAACACCCTCGCCCTCCCGGCCTGTCCCACCTCCCCACATGGGGCTGGACCCGGGCTGGGGGCCGTCCGCCCCGCAAGACGATGGACGATGGGGCGGGCGTGCAGGTCCATCCTCCGTTATCCCCTTTCTAGCACCTGAGACCCGAGAACCGCCAGGTGCTTCCTGACCTCTGACTGCAGTCTCTCCAGTCGGTTCCACGACTGCCTCCCCTGAGAGGTTGGCAGTGTCCCCTTTGCAATCATTTCTTCTTTTTAGTCAGACTCACAGAGTCACAGTGGGACATGTTTGCAGGTTCGCTGTTGTGTGCCGTCCAGCCCCCTGCGCACGGGCGGGTGGGGCCTCTCTCTGTGTGCACCCCCCATCTTCACACCTTCGTGCTGTCCCCAGGGCTGTTGTGCTGGGCATCTGGAGGGTTTATGGGTCCTCCCTCTGGGGAGGATAAGTCCTTCTGCGGAAGCTTTGTAAAGGCATATTATTTTGCTGCCACAGAGATACATTCTTTCTCCATCTGTTACCCAGGAGTGCAGGCCCCTCCCATCAGGTCCTGGAGAGAGCAACGAAGACCTCTCCCCTTCTTCCCTCCCCAGCCCCAAGGGGAGGAGCTGTGGGAGGGGGAGGAGGAGGCGCCTGCAGGATTTTGCCACTCCCTGACCTACCTGCAGGCACACGCAGGGCACAGTGGGCACAGCACACCTGCACGCACAGGTGCACACATGCGTGCACACATCATCCACCTCGGCGGGCTCGACAGCTCTCCCCACCCCCACCCCAGGGGACCTGGAGCAGGAGGTGATGCTGAGTACCAAGACCCCCGAGGCCACGGTGGGGGGCCTGAGCCCTTCCAAAGGCTACACCCTGCAGATCTTCGCGCTCACGGGCTCAGGGAATGTCCTGCTGGCTCGGAGGGAGTTTGTGAGTAAGTCCCTCCGGGGGTGCATGTGTGCAGAGGAGGCTGGAGCTCAGTGAGCCCTGGCAGCCCCTTGACTGGGAGCCCCAGGCCTGGGTTTCAGTCCTGGCAGCCGCCCGGGACCCTTGCTTGTACCTGATGCCCCTGCCTGCCTCCCAGGAGGCTGGGGCCCCGTGGAGCCTGGACGTACCCTCGCGGGGAGGGTTTGTGTGCAGCCCCAGGCCTCTCTCCCCTCCCTGGGTGGTCCTGACAGCCCCTCGCGTCTCTCTGCAGTCAAAGATCTGAAGAGTAACTCTGTGAACAGGAGCAGCCGGAGGCCACCGGGGGCGGCCCTGGAGCCCACCCCCTCCCGCGTGGGGAGCCCAGGCCTCGAGCCCCCTGTGGCCTCGGCCCCAAGCCAAGACCTGCCCACGCGTGGTGGTGGGTCCAAGCCGGGGGACGGTAAGTGCCTGGGAGGAGGAGCGGTCTTCAGCTTCCCGCGGTTCCTCTCCGTGCGGCCAGGAAGTGCTTCATCCATCTGACCTCACGCTCTCTAGCTTCGCTCAGACTTGGCTGCCACGCTCCTGGGTTCACTAAACCCACTGGGGCAGGTCATCTGCCGGGGGTGTCCTTGGGGCCCCAGTGCCTGGTCCCACCACCCTCAGCCCTCTCAGGAGTCCCCCAGCCTGAGTGTGGCTGGTGAGAGGTGACACAGCTGTGACCTCCCCCCCCAGGAGTACCTGGTGAGGAGCAGCCCCCTCCCAGGCGCCCTGAGAGGGCGACCCCTGCTCAGCGCACCCGAGACCTGGAAGGGCAGAACCACGCCAGGGCCTCGGCTGGAGGGAGAGAGAAGCCAGGTAAGACGGCCAGGGTGCCAGCCTCTGCAGGCCAGCGGGATGGGACCACAGCGCCGCATTTCCCACGAGGCCCTGCAGGCAGGGCTGTGCGTCCCCCATCAGACCCGAGATGTCTCTGATTTTGTTTCTCCCATCAGACTTGGAATGGAAGAAAGTACCTCCTTCCTTAGCCTCACGTGGGGTCCTGGGGTCCGGGCCCCCTGCTGTCTCCCAGTGGACTTGGGGTCTCACAAGATGGTCTCCCCCACAATGCAGGGCCTTGAGGCCAGGGCCTGCCTCCCCCATTGCGGGGGGTGTCTCACCACACCTACCCTGCCCGGGAGCCTCAGGTGGGGTCTGGCCCTGGCTCTGGGGCTTGGCCTGGAGGCACTGTCTGTGCAAAACTCAGGGAGCCCCAGATCGAGGGGTGTGGCTTTGTCTCCAAAGAGCTCTTGGGTCCTTAGGGCAAGCCCCTCACCAAACGGTGAGGGCTCAGCCCAGAGCTGGCAGCATGGGCCGCTGCCTGGAGCTGTCTGCGGTGCTGACCCACCGACCCCGGTTGGCACCCCGTTGGGCAGCCTCTGCCCGCTGGGCCCGGGTGTGTCGTGTCGGCCGGACGAGGAAGGTGGAACCCCCCCTTCCCCCGCCATAGACAATCGCACAGTGACCAGCACTGCCAAGGCCGATGGAGGGCAGAGGTGCCAGAGCGGCTGGATGTCCTATGAAGCCTCTCTGGGGGGGCTCGGAGGGCCTGGGATGATGGGCTGAGGTTCAAGTGGGGATTTCTAAGTCTGGGGAGACCCTAGTGCCTGTCCCCCAACACTCGGCTGCCCACCTCGTTTGGGGCCAGAGTCCTGTGGCTCCCCACCCTCTACCTGCCCCAGGGGAGGAGACCCGGGGGCTGCAGCAACCTCCGGGGCAGTTCAGGGTCCTGCAGCAGCAGCGGGCCTCGCCCAGCGCCTCGCCTCCCTCCCCGCCTTCCCCAGCCGGACCCCAGTTCCGCTGCACGTCCCCCACACCCGTGGACATGATCTTCCTGGTGGACGGGTCCTGGAGTATTGGTCACAGTCACTTCCAGCAGGTCAAAGACTTCCTGGCCAGCATCATTGAGCCCTTTGAAATCGGGCCAGACAAAGTCCAAGTAGGTGGGTCCCAGCCCTGCCCTGCGCCCCACCCGGGGTGGTCCTCACAATTCCTGCCAGCCCCCAGCACAGGCGATGCTTGGAAAAGGGAGTGGGAATTGGGAAAGGAGACACGCAGCCTCTGGGAACTAAGGCTAAGTTCCCACCTGGCCAGGCAGGGGTGGGGTCCCCACCTGCCCTGGAGGGACAGCCGGCTCCTGGGGGCACGCTGTGCGGAAAGCGAGGCTTTGCAAAGCGAGGCTTTGCAAATGTGCCTCCCCGGTGACCCGGGCGAGGCTGTGTGTGTCCTGCCCGCCTGCTGTGTGCCCGCCCCTCCCAGCCTGACTCAGCACAGCGGGGACCCCTCCCTTCCAGGCCTGACTCAGTACAGCGGGGACCCCCAGACCGAGTGGGACCTGAATGCCTTTGGCACCAAGGAGGAGGTGCTGGCCGCCGTGCGTGGCCTCCGCTACAGAGGGGGGAACACGTTCACAGGTCTGCCTGGCCCCGGCCCCACCCTCAGGGTCCATTCAGGCCTGGTCCCGAGGTCGGCCTCCCTCGCACCCCCCCAGATTTGGGAACGTGTGTTCTGAACCACGCCTGAGGGCTGTGTATTCACGCCTTTGCGAAGGACAGGTCCACCTCGTTCATCCACGGTGAACGTGGTGTGTTGGGCAGTCCTGCTGAAACCGAGACCCCTCTGGTCGGTAGAGGCCCCTGGGAGGGCCCACCAGTGGCTTGGGGGGCCCCTGCCAGCAGCAGCGCCCCTCAGGGGGTCTCCCCTGGCAGACCCCTCCCCCCCCCCGCAACTCCCCTCCCTGTCTCCCGTCCTGGGGCCTCGCTGCTCTTGAGCAGGCAGCAGGGTGCGGGGCGCCGGCCCCTGGGTCTCTGGGTGCCTTTGAGGGAAGGAGACGGGGCGTCCCTGCCCTCCGGGCCCCCGCAGCCTGAAGGGGCCAGGACCGGCCTGGTGGGCAAAGCAGGGGGCCGGCGGCTGGCGGAGCCATCGCGAGCGGGCAGGGAGGGCGCTTGGAGCTGCCAGCACTTTATTCTCACCGCGCCCAAGGCCTGGCCCTGACCCACGTGCTGGAGCAGAACCTGAAGCCCGTGGCGGGTCTCCGTCCGGAGGCGGCCAAGCTGGTGATTCTGGTGACGGACGGCAAGTCCCAGGACGATGCCCGCACTGCTGGCCGCATGCTGAAGGGTCTGGGCGTCGACGTCTTTGCCGTGGGTGAGCAGCCCCCGGGCTCTCAGGGGCAATCCTCACAGCGGGTGGCTCCCACGCCCCCCGCACTGCCCCCCGGGCTGCAGGTCTTGTGGCCTCTGAGCCCAGCCCGCTGTCTGCGAGTGGGGAGGACAAGTCCCTGCTCGAGGCAGCCACGTGAGCCGGCGTGGGCGGCACGGCCGCCCTCTAATGAAGTGTCTGTAGACGTCTCCGTGCCCCCTCCTGTCTGCACGGGCCCTGTGCATGGCCCGGAGGCCGTGCTCTGCTCCCTTAACTGGCCAGTCATTAACTCTGTCCCTTGGGAAGGAAACTCCAGACTTGGGGGCAGGGATTCCTGGAAGCAGAGACCGTCCTCGGTGCCTGACCCCAGCCCCAGGGTGTGCAGGACGCCGAGGAAAGCACACTGACCTCCCTCCCGGCCCCAAACCCCACAGAGACCCAGGCAGGCATGGCACAGCCTGAGAGGGACCTTCGGGTGTCTAGCCCCACCTTCACACCAGCCCGTCTCTCGCGGGGGCCCGGCCGGGTGACCCCTTCTGGGGCCTGTGGAGTCGTGGGTCTGTGGCTTGGGGAGGAGCCTCTGCCGGCTGGATGCCTGGCAGGGGCCCAGCGGTCCTGGCTGCACGACGGGCAGCTCACCCCCACCCCGCGGCAGGCGTGAAGAACGCGGATGGCGCTGAGCTGAGGCTGCTGGCGTCCCCGCCTCTGGACATCACCGTCCACAGCGTGCAGGACTTCCCGCGGCTCGGCCCGCTGGCCGGCCTGCTCAGCCGCCTCGTCTGCCAGAAGGTCCAGGGCGGGCGCCTGCGCGGGGGCCCAGGTGAGCGAGCAGGGCGTGGCACGAGGGCAGCGGCACCCGTGCTTGGCCGCAGCCCCACCAGGGCCCGCCCACGCGGTTCTCGGGGCTCTGAGGATACCTGGGGAAGCCCTGTCCTTCCCGGAAGTGGCCCCCAGGGGCGCAGGCAGAGCCTCCGTCGCCAGCCGCCCCCTCCCGTCCCACAGTTACACCGGCCGCAGCCGCTCCGGCCCTGGACCCCCTTTCCGCTCCCACCGGCCTGGTCCTGAGCCGGGTGACCTCCTCCAGCATCCACCTGTCCTGGACCCCAGCCCCGCGGCCACCCCTCAAGTACCTGATCGTGTTGCAGCCTTCTAAGGGCGGCGCCCCCAGGGAGGTGAGAGGGGCCCCCCCTCACGCAGGCAGGGCTGGAGTCGGGCCCACACGTGACAAAGCCAACGTGGAGGAAGAAGAGTGGCAGGGGCGGGGGGCTACCAAACCGCAGCCCCTTGCCCCTGCGGGTGGCCCAGACCTGGCCAGGGACGCAGCCGCGCAGGGAGCGAGGGCCAACCCAGCCCTCCCCAGCCCGCGCCCCTGCCCCCCACCCCGCCCACTCTGTCGCGGCTCCTGTTCCAGGTGGCGGTGGAGGCGCCCACCTCGTCGGCAGAGCTGCACAACCTGACCTCCAGCACGGAGTACCTGGTCTCCGTGTTCCCCGTCCACAAGGCCGGCGTCGGTGAGGGCCTGCAGGGCCTGGTGACCACAGGTGGGCGAGGCGGGACCCGGGCTCAGGGTTGTACGGGCTGCCCCCACCTGCAGCCTCCCCCCGGAGCCTGGCACCAGAGCAGTCTTAACCCGCGGGGGGTACACCCCCGGCGTGTGACCGAGGCCAAGTCACTGGGCCTCTCTGACCCTCAGTGTCCTCTTCTGAGCACAAGTGATGTCATTTGTGTCATCACCCCAGTCTTGGCTGGGACCCATAACTGTTGCTGCCCACACTCTTTGTGGAGCCCCCGCCCCGTCCAGCCTGCAGGCCCCCAGGGACTGCGTGAGCCGCCCCCCAGCAGGTTTATTGAGATACACCCTACGACTCACCCATTTACAGCGTACAAGTCAGTGGTTTCCGTTTGTCCCAGCATCGTGCACCCACACCTTAGCAGTCACCCCCAATCCTCCCCTTCCCCACGGCCCCTGCCGACCCCTAATCTGCTTTCTGTCTCTGGGGTTTGCCATTCCTGGACCCTCCATGTAAATGGGACCACACAGCACGTGGCCCTCTTAACCCGGAGGCCACAGACCTCCCACCCTCAGGGCAAGTGGCCTTAAGTGAAACCCGCAGAGTGGCCCAGGGCGAAGTGGGGACAGGGACTTCAGTTGTCTGCCCCCCCGCCCCCCCCCCCGGGTTGGTCTTCCCCGCTCTGTGTCTCCATCCAGACACACCTGGCCTGCGCTTCCTGAGACCCTTTGTCCCGCTGGTTTATGGGTCTGAATTCTGCCTGTGCTGCGTTTCTAAAGCCCCCCCTCACGCCCGCCCCCGTCTCCCCCAGCGCCCCTGCCCCCGCCCCAGGCGCTGACCCTGGCCGCAGTGACGCCCAGAACCATCCGCCTCACCTGGCAGCCCTCGGCAGGGGCCACCCGGTACCTGGTGCAGTGCTCGCCCACCTCCCCCAAGGGCCAGGAGGAGGGGAGAGAGGTGCGGGGCAGAGGGGGAGGGGAGGCGGAGGAGCCAGCCTGGGGCAGAGCACAGCCTGGGGCAGAGCACAGCCTGGGGCAGAGCACAGCCTGGGGCAGACGGGCGGGGGGGGGGGGAGCACAGCCTGGGGCAGAGCACAGCCTGGGGCAGACGGGCGGGGGGAGCACAGCCTGGGGCAGACGGGCGGGGGGAGCACAGGCAGGGGCCAGCGTGAGCGTTCCGCAGGTGCGGGTGGGGCAGCCGGAGGTGCTGCTGGACGGGCTGGCCCCAGGCAGGGATTACGAGGTGTGGGTGCGGAGCCTGCGAGGGGCAGAGACCAGCGAGGCCCGGAGCATCCGCGCCAGGACCTGTGAGTGCCCCGCCCCCAGGCTACTGCCCACCCCGGCTCCCCACAACTTCCACGGGTGGGGGAGCCCGACCCCATCCGGTAGCCCCACCAGCCCTGGCCATCGCCCGCCGTTCCCCCATACGTGTGGGGCGGTCCCTGAGGCCTTGGTGTGCCCTGCAGCCGCCCCGGCCCCCCCCAGACACCTGAGCTTCTCGGACGTGAGCCACGACTCGGCCCGAGTGTCCTGGGAGGGCACCGCGAGGCCGGTGCGCCTGTTCAGGGTCAGCTACGTCTCGAGCAAGAGCGGCCACTCGGGACAGGTGAGGCCAGGCCCTGCCCGGGGCCCGATGTCCTGGGCTGTCCAGGGGCATGAGTTGTCCACGGGGACCCAGTGCCCTCAGCCTCCCCCAATGGGCACCCTGCGTTCAGGGTCGGTGGGTGTGGCCGGGTCTCCCCAGGCACAGCCTCAGCCGGTACAGGGGGAGTGGAGGGCACCTGACACCATCCCGGCCCTTGTGGGCCCCTGGGGGCGGCAGATGTGAAGCAAAGAATCATACAAACCCTCGTGCGTGACAGCCGTGACGGGCTGTGCTGGAGGCGCATGGCGTCACGAGAGGCGGAAACGCCGGCTTGCTGGGCAGGCTGGTGGGCAAGAGCCCACCCCGGTGCCGTGGGTCCTGCACCCCATCCGCATCTCGCCAGTCTGGGGGTGGTCACGGGGCAGGCCTGGGTCTCCCTCTGGTGGGGGCTGCCCCCTCCCCAGCTGCCCGTGTCCCCACCACCACCCGCCTGCAGACGGAGGCTCCTGGGAACGCCACCTCGGCCACTCTGGGCCCCCTCTCCTCCTCCACCACCTACACGGTCCGCGTCACCTGCCTCTACCCTGGGGGCAGCTCCTCCACACTGACTGGCCGCCTGACCACACGTGAGTGTCCCCAGGCTGCTTCCCTCAGCTCCCCTGGACAGTTCAGATCAACACAGCTGCTCGGTGTCTGCTCTGTGCAGCACCAAGCCAGGTGAGGGCGGGTACCTGGACAGGTGTGACAGTGGGCCCTGCGGGCACTGTGTGTAAAGACTTGGGGCCCCTCTGCCACCCCAGCCTCAGTCTCCCTCTTCCAGGGAAAGTCCCCAGCCCGAGCCAGCTGTCGGTGACAGAGCTGCCTGGGGACGAAGTCCAGCTGGAGTGGGTGGCCGCAGTGGCGTCCGGTGTGCTTGTCTACCAGATCACGTGGACGCCCCTGGGAGAGGGGAAGGCCCATAAGGTGTGGGGGGAGAGGACCTTCCCCACCCCAGTTCCCGGGGTTCAGACCCCCATGCTGCACCCTGGGGACATCGGCCTGCATGTGGCCCGGGCCGGGCCCCAACGTGTGGACACAGCTCCACGGGGTGGACACCCGGTATCTCCTCTCCACAGATCTCCGTCCCGGGGAACCTGGGCACGGCCATTCTGTCCGGCCTGGGGAGGCACTCGGAGTATGTGATCACCATCCTGGCCTACTACAGGGACGGGGCCCGCAGTGACCCCGTGTCCCTCCGCTACACCCCCCGTGGGTGACCCCTGCTCTGCTCCAGACCCCCCGATCTGTGGGCCCCCGACAGGCAGTCCCTCGAGTCCCTGACCCTGCAGCTGGACCACTTGGGTCCTGAGCCGTCCAGGCAGGCATCCCTGGGATGGCCGAGGGTCCAAGTCACCTGGTGTGACACAGTGCCCAAGACGGTCCTGGAGCTGGCCTGGTGGCCCTGTCTCGGCCGAGGCCACTGGGCAGCGTGGCGGGGCCGTGGAGTGGCAGACGTGGTGCAGAGCGGGGGGCGTGCTGCCATCTGAGGCCCCCCCGCCCCTTGTTCCCCCCGCAGTCAGCTGGAGCCCACCCTCCAACCTGGTCCTGGCCTCGGAGTCGCCCGACAGCCTGCGGGTCAGCTGGACGCCCCCGAGTGGCCACGTCCTCCACTACCAGCTCTCCTACGCACTGGCCTCAGGCTCGGGACCCGAGAAGTCGGTGGGTCTCCCTGGAGCCGGGAAGCCATCACCCCTCGTGGGCCCCCGGGTCCTGGGCCTTGGGAGAGACACGTCCCACCCTGCCTGTTAAGGGGGCCACTCTTCCATGGCAGGACCCACAGGGAGCTGAGATGCCTAAATGAGCAAAGACGCTCAGGTGACCATCTCCCCCCCCCCCCCCCCCCCCGCCCCAGATCTCCATTCCAGGACCCAGAAGCCATGTGACTCTCCCTGACCTGCTGGCGGCCACCAAGTACCGGGTCCTGGTCTCAGCCGTCTACGGAGCAGGGAAGAGTGTGGCAGTGTCTGCCACGGGCCAGACGGGTGAGTGGGCACTAAGACCCCCAGGCCCCAGCAGACCCCAGCCGGGCCCAGGACCCTGGCAGGTCCCCGGGAGCCAGGACATGTGGGCCCTGTCACTCCTGGACGCACCCGGCACTGCAGAGCTTAGCGGAAGGAGATCGGGTCTTCACGCAAGACCTTCCTCGGTGTAGAATGCCAACCGCTACCCCAAGGGTTAAGGCCACTGCAGTCCAGCTGAATGCGTGCAGGCTGACGCGGAGGGGATCGCGGCTGTGGCCCGGCCTGCAGGTGCCCACGGCTGGGGAGCAGCCGGTGTTCTCCTGGATCTGCGTCTGGGAGGCGCAGGGCAGACGTCCAGCCTGCAGGAGCAGGAAGCCGGACGCAGACCACAGATGGGGCGGCTGCAGCGGAGCCCAGGGCCCATGCCGGGCTGGCCCCACCCTCGGGGTATCGGTTGTCCCTGGGGTCCCACCACCTGCCGGCCAGGACCCGGCTGAGAGGAGTCTTTTGTTTTGTTTTGCTGCTTTTCTTGGACAATCAGATGCTCGGAGTAGAAGGCCCTCAGAGGCCAGTTAGCCGACCGCCCCAGCTTCCCTCTGTGTCCCCTCCATGGGGTTGCCTGCTTTTGGCTTGAATACCTCTGGGGACGAGGGCCTCACTACCTGAGGCTCAGCACCCTTCCTATTTTTTGAGGGGGGAGCCGCTTCCCGCCCTGAGGGTCCCAGTTTCTGCATGCGCTCGCCCGTGAGCGCTCCCGAACGCCCACGTAGTACCTGGCAGTGGGGCAGGCCTGCACAGCTGGGTCCCAGGATGGCGGTGCCCTGGGCACGTCCTCACACCCGGGCATCTCCCTGGCCCTGCCGCCTGGGGCACATCACCTCTCGGGTGCAGCCCCCAGCGGGAGCACCCAGCCGGGCGCTGTCTTCCTTGGGGTGGAACCTGAGGCAGCAGGATGCTGTCCCTGTCCCGTCCCCGTCCCTGAGGCGTGGGGACCACAGGGCATGGTGTCCGGCCACGAGGGGCCCCTCCCCACTGACCCTGACCGCTGTCACCTCTCAGCAGCCTGCCCGGCCCTCCACCCGGATGGCTCCCTCCCAGGTAGGTCCCCCCACCCTGTGTGGCAGCTGCTCCCCACCAGCCCCTAGCCGCCCCTCCTCCTCTGGGTCCTTGTCGGGGGGGGGTTGGCCTGGGACTGGGGTCAGGCAATGCTGGAGGCCCGGGTCCCGCGTGGCCTCCGTGAGCCTCTGCTGACCAGGAACTGGGCGGGCGAGGGGCTGAGCCAGGGTGCCTGGCATCGCATCTTTACTGCTGTGGGTCTGAGACAGCCAGAGGGAAGGCTGACACGTGGGCCCCCATGGTCAGGGAGATCTGCCAGGTCGGGGCGGTGGGGTCAGGCTGCAGGCGGGGGCCCAGCTTGGGGCTGGGTCTCCCGCGGGATGTCCAGCGAGCTGCTCAGCCCCAGCTGCAGGGCTGGCGAGTGGGGATGGGGCTGGGATGGGCGGGGGTCCGAGCACTGAGGGTCGCAGGGAGGCGAGGGCTGTGGGCAACAGAAGGGGCGGGACGGTGCTGCTTGCGTGTCCTTCCCCAGGTCAGGATGGAGGGAAGGGGGAGGAACAGGCCCCTGAAGGCCTGCGTCTCCCTCCCTGCCTCTGCTGCCTCCTCTCACCCGACACTTGGTTTTCTTCTCTGCCTCCTGCCCCCCACCTCCCCTCCCGTCTCTGTCCCTCGCGCCCCACCTCCCCAGGCTTTGACCTGATGGCAGCCTTCGGGCTGGTGGAGAAGGAATACGCCTCTATCCGTGGCGTGGCCATGGAGCCCTCAGCCTTTGGTCCCACCAGGACCTTCACGCTCTTCAAGGATGCTCAGCTGACCCGCCGGGCCAGGTTGGGGCGGCGTGGGCCTGGGAGAAGGAGGGCACCCTGGGGGGGTCGTGGGAGGGGGAGTCCCCCAGGCCCAGCAGCTCCACCCCAGAGCCAGCCAGAGAGACTCCCGGGGGGACGTGGGCTCCGGGAATCCGAGTTCCACAGATTAATAAATCTCTTGTGGGTGGAATGAGGCCACGGTTGGGGGGGTCCTTCTCCCCATGTGGCCCAGGGATTGACCAAACTTGCAGACTTCTGGGCGGGGGCCACCAAATTTGTCTCCCTGAGTACTCCTGCCTTCTTTGTGCTTTAATTTGATTCTGCAAATATCTGGGGTTTGTAAGAAACCACTGCTTTGTGACTCACCACGATCAAGGCTTGTGATGACCTCCGAGGTCTAATAGTCACCCCACTTCGTATATGGAGGTGTCTTCAATCACTCATTGGAAATTCCACATGCACAGCGTAATTTTTCTTAAGTTAAAATGTTTTACATTTCAAAGGTAAATCACGTGCTTTATAATAGAAATTTGAGAAATACAAAATGCAACCCTGGGGCTGCTAAGAGTGGAAGGGGCTCCTCCCTGGGTCAGGAAGACTCCCCAGGAGGTGGCAGAGAGTAGGAGAGAATGGGAGAGGGGAGGGCACTCAGGAAAAGGAGCAGCGCATGCCAAGGCCCTGGGGTTGGTTTGCTTAAAGAATTGCAGCAAGGAGGCTGGGCTGTGTCTTCCAGGCCCTTGGTTATCCCAAGAGCAAAGGAAGGGCAAACAGGGAGGCTGCAGGCCATTAGGAGCAATTTTATTGGGTGACTCAAGACCCTGTTCCCTGCCCCTCCCCACCGCTGAGCACCAGGGTGGGCATGGCACCAGCACAGACCCCAACTGCCCACCCAGTCGGAGCAGCTCCCGAGGGCAGAGCTGCCTCTGGGCTTGTGGGCTCCTGGCCCAGGAGACAGGCTCAGAGACTTTGCTGGGAGCCCTCGACCTGCACCCTCCCCACCCACGCAGAGACCCTGAAGAACGATCATCGTGGACACTGGCTGTGGTCCCTGCTGGGCCTTGGCGGAGCTGTTCCCACTGAAACCTGACAGGCCCGGGAGGGGAGTTCTGCCCCTGACACTCCCCGCGTTACTCACGGGGAAGCTGAGGCAGGAGAGGCCCAGCCTGGCCCCGAGGACCCCACTCTGCGGTCCCGGGGGTCCGGCCTCCTCTCAGGCCTGCAGTCGCCCCTCCTGTGTCCCCACAGCGACGTCCACCTGGCCACCCTCCCCCCGGAACACACAGTCGTCTTCCTCCTGCGCCTGCTCCCCGAGACGCCCCGCGAGGCCTTCGCGCTGTGGCAGGTGGCGGCCGAGGACTTCCAGCCCGTCCTGGGGGTCCTGCTGGACGGTCAGTTGGAGGGGAGCGGTGGGCCCAGGTCACTCCTCAAAGGCAGGGGCCACTGACGCAGCACGGCCTCTGAGGCTTTGCACACCCATCACGGCCCCCACTCTGCCGTTCCACTCCGGGTGGGTGCTCCCGCCTCTCGCCTGGGGGTCTCACGTGCTCCTTGCCCTGCCCCCCAGCCAGCAGAAAGTCGTTGACCTACTTCAACCGTGACCCCAGGGCCACCTTGCAGGAGGTCACCTTCGACCTGCCCGAAGTGAGGAGGATATTCTTTGGGAGCTTCCACAAGGTCCTGGAAGGTCCAGGAAGGACCAGAGCATGTGCCTCCCTGCCTAAGACCCTCCTGGCTCCCAAGTTCTGGGACAGACCCCCCACGGGGCTCTGCAGGACACAGGCTGCCCACCCCCCGTCACCGTGGCTCCCCCTCTGCTCCTGTGGTCCCCTCTACCCTGGACGTCCTTACCTTAATTTGGGTCAAAGAGCATCCAGCCCTTTTTCCTGCGTCCCGCAAGTCCCTGGGAGGGGCTGCGCGGGATGTCATTTGGTCCATTTCACAGAAGGGAAACTGAGGCCCCGAGGGGGGGGGTCTCACGAGACTTGGGGTGGAGTCAGGATCCTGACCCCAGGCCCCAGGGGATGGTCACCTGCCCCTCCCCGCTCTGGCCCTGGCCTGTGGGCGTGGAAGGGAGCCCTTCTTGGCCCGGCGCCGCGGGAGACCTCCTGGTGTCTCCCAGGTGCACGTAGCCGTGGGCCGCTCCAAGGTCAGGCTCTACGTGGACTGCCGGAAGGTGGCCGAGAAGCCCACTGGGGAGGCCGGCAGCCTTCCCACCACCGGCTTCGTCACGCTGGGGAGACTGGCCAAGGCCCGGGGCCCCCGGAGCAGCTCAGCCTCGGTGAGCCGGACAACCCGGGGCTGGCGGACCCCCTCCCGCCCCCTGACCCACCTGTGCCCGGCCGACCTGCCCCTCCCCCCACCTGCAGTTCCAGCTCCAGATGCTACAGATCGTGTGCAGTGACTCCTGGGCAGAGGAGGACAGGTGCTGCGAGCTCCCGGCTTCGGTAGGCGGGCAAGTGCCCACTGAGGGCAAAAGAGTCTGAGGGTAGACTGGCCATCCAGGTCATTGCCGCTCTGGGAGAAATCCAGACAGCCTTCCTGGAGGAGGTGGCCCCCGGGGCTAGAGCCGGAGCTCAGGGCGGCTGGATGTGTGTCCTGGAGGCCCTGAGGCAAGGCAGGCTGGAGCAGGCCTGGAAGCCCCCAGCCCCAGGGGTGGCTGCTTCCATGTACTCAGGGCCACTGCCCTTTTCTGTGGGCACAGTTGTGGGCAGGGGTCCTCACCAACTCCCCTGGGTGCCCACATTGGGCTTGGCCATGCTGGCGGCCTGCAAGGGAGTGAGAGAGGGAGTCCTGTTGGGGGCTTGTGCCAGGCAGCTGGGGGGGTGGGCACCCAGGACCAGGTCCTCCCCCCTCCCCCCCAGCCTCCCAGGGGTGGGTTTGGAGGCTCCCTGGACCCTGGTGTCCGTGGATACCCTGAGCTCTAGGGTCAAACAAGAACTGAGGAAAGGGTCCATTTAATGGTGGGGGTCTCCTTTCTCCCAGAAGGATGGAGAGACCTGCCCTGCCTTCCCTTCTGCCTGTGCATGTTCCTCGCAGACCCCTGGGCCCCCGGGCCCCCAAGGACCTCCTGTGAGTCCAGCAGCTCCTCCCTGGTGTGACCAGGGACTCCTGGCAACATCTTGCTGCCAGTGGTGATGAGGGTGGCGCCCCCCATGCCCCAGCAGCCGTCCCTAGGCCCACCACACAGATGGGATAGACGTCACGAGTGTCCTGGCTGCCTCGTCCGCCCCTCGGCCCACGAGTCCCCTCCTGCAAGCCCCGTCCTCCCGATGGCCGTCCTCTCCCGAGCAGGCCCCTCCCTGGTGTCGGAGCCACACTTCCCCGCTGGGGTGGGGGTCCGGGCCCAGCAGTCTGCAGCGCCGCGCTGGTCCCTGGCCACAAGTCGCAGCCACGCAGACAGCCTCTGTCCTGGGCGCTCTGGGCTGTGGGGTAGCCCTGAGGGGCCTTTCCCCAGGCCTCCAAGGAGGCGGCTCCAGGCCTGGGCCCTGCTGTGGGGCAGGTCCAGACCCTCTGGCCGCCTGAGGCTACAGGACCCGTTCTAGCTGGTGGTCCACAGGCCTCACCAGGGAGGGGCCAGGGCTGGAACCCAGACCCGCCTGAGCCCGGGAACGCGGTAACCAGTTGGCTGTGGGAGGGCAGGGTGCGCCAGGACGCCCTCGCCCCCGGAGCCCCTTCTTCTTCTCCCCCTGAAGGTGGGGACTGGAGGCCAGGGCACTGCTGGGCGGGCCAGTGTGCAGCCCGGCCTCAGCCTTGCTTGTGCCTCTGCAGGGCCACCCCGGGAGGGATGGAGTCCCAGGAGAGCAGGGCTTCCCAGGGCCCAGGGTGAGTTGTGAGGCGTCCTGGGGGGGTGGGTGCAGGACTGAGCCCCCCGCAGCCCAACCCCAGGCGGGAGCAGGGCCCCCCAACCGGGCTGCGGTGCCCTCTCCGTGGGGCCCCAGCCTGGGGACCACGTGATGGGCGTTCTTGGGCGTCTGGCCAGGACGTGTGTCCTCGGCCCTCAAGTGCGTTTCTCTCACCAGCGGCTCCACCGGCTTTGAAAGTTGCTGGTATTTTCTTGTTGGACGCATGGCCTCCAGCCCCAGCTCCACTGGCTTATCTCTTCTTCTTCGCTCGTGGGGCTCTAGGTTTAACGGAAACACCTGTGCCCTGAGTTGTGACTAGTTTACCCTGTTGTTGTCTTTTGACCTGGTTTTCCATACGTGTCTCCAGGCAGATTTTAGAATCACCTTTGTCTAGGCGACTGCATGGGTCTGTCTCTACGGCCCCTGACTTTTGCACCGTGTTTAAAGGCCTCCCTCAGTCTGAGAGGGCCCACCTGCTCACGGTCCCTCCTAGTGCTTCTAGCGCCTTCCGACACAGAACGTGCTTCCTCCTGCCTCCCCAGACCACTGCCCCGCCGGTCCTCCCACGTGTTGGGTAGCCAGCCCCCGCCAATTTCAGATGCAGCCTAACCACATCACGACTTTCCACGGACTCCAGAGTCCAAACGGCTGCCTCAGACACGGATCCTGGTGTCCAGCTCCACCATCAGGTTTCCCAAATCCTCTGTCCTCTCTGTGTAGGATTTTTGTGCCCCATTTATTATTCAGTTATCTTATTTGCAATAGTTTTTTTATTTTCAGATGGTTTTCTTGGAATTTCCTGGTTTAAATTTACATCACCTGTGAAAAATCACTTCACTTACTGATTTTTATTACACTCGTTTATTTTTATTTTTCTCATTTATTTGTCTGGTATGGTGACACTCCAGAGTTTGTCAAAGAACCGCGGTGATAGAAGATGTCCTCATCTTGACTTCACAGAAATGCTTCTAGTGTTTGCCGGTTGAGTGGGGGGCTGGCCTGGGAGCTGAGACAGATACATTTTGCCACGTGCTAGTCAAATCCTACCCTTATTAGGAGATTTTAAAAATCAAGAATGGGCGTTAAATAAGATTTAGTGCCTCATCAGCTGCTGTGGACGCAAACAAATCATTTTTCTTCTTGACGCTATTAGTTTGGTGAATGATTTAATCTCTCCCAAATTCTGAACTACTCCTGTTCCCGTTAAAAGCCGGCGTGGTCACCGAGCACTCACTGCCCATTTAATGGGCTGCAGGCTTCTGTGCGCTCAGGTTTTATTTAGGATTTTCGCATTGATATTCACAAATGGGAATGCCTGTGGTTTTCTTTATAGAGTTTGGTGCATTGATATGCATGACTCACATGATTATTTGAAAGCAGTCTTTTTTTTTTAAAACTGCAAATCAAGCAGTTTAAATGGTGTTAGTGTCATCTGTCCCTTAGAGGTTTGGTAGAATGTTCTGGTGTCTGGGGTTCAGAGCTCTGTGCTGGCCCGTCCAGAGCCGGCCCAGCTCCTGGCTATACAGTGGGGTCATAGCAGGACCCCTCCCTCCCAGAGTGCTCTGCGAGGGTGACGATGCCTGTGATGGGCCTGGGTCTGGAGACCCTGGGCCGGCGGGAGGGCGGGATTGAAGGAGGGGCCACAGGAGGGGCCGCATGTCTTCTCAGCCCCACCACACACACCCGTGTCTCCAGGGAGAGCCCGGGCCACCCGGACAGATGGGACCCGAGGGTCCTGGAGGTCAGCAGGGGTCACCAGGCACCCAGGGCCGAACCATCCAGGGACCCGTGGTAGGTGTTTCCTACCCCCCCGCACCCACCCCCTGCCCCTCTCCCCTTGCCCTCCCTCCCTCCCCTCCCCCTGCCCCTCTCCCCTCGCACTCCCTCCCACCCCCCGCTCCCCTCACCCTCCCTCCCACCACCCCCCGCCCACCCCCACCCCCAGCCCCTCTCCCCTCACCCTCCCGCCCATCCATCTTCCCCCTCCAGGGTCCACCAGGGGTCAAAGGAGAGAAAGGGGATCATGGACGCCCCGGCTTGCAGGTAGTGGGTCAGACCACACTCGGAGCACAAGTGCTGTGTGCTCGGGACGGGGGTCTGGGGACAGGGCCTCCCCCTCCGGGTCGGACCTCAGCCCAGCCTGGCTGGCTGCCTCTGTTCTATTCCAGGGCCACCCCGGCCTCCAGGGCACCCCTGGGAAGGTTGGCGTCCAGGGACCAAAGGTGGGAGAGGATCCTGGCCGGGAGGGTCTGGAGATGGAGGCTGTGGTGGGGCTTCCTTCTCTGCCCCACACCCACCTCCCCCGCATCCTGCCCCCGCCGGGGCCTGGCCGGTGGGAGGGGAGCGTCAGCCCACACAGACTGGGGCATGAGTGGCCACTGCCCGGGGCGGGGGCAGGCCCTGGGATGGACCAGCCTCAGCCCGGCACAAACACGTACCCCCCACAGCGGTGGGTTTTGGGGGGTCACTGTGGGAGGGGCACCTGCCTCTGCCCCGCCCACCCCTTCCTTTGCCCTCAGGGAATGAGAGGCCTGGAGGGGACTGCTGGCCTGCCCGGACCCCCTGGCCCTCGGGTGCGTATCGCCTCCTGCGTGAGCCCCCAACACCGCTCACCCCACCGGGCCTCCCCAGGTTTCTTGGGGCTGAGCTGAACAGTGACCGGGGAGGCCTCTCCGCCCCGGGCTGGGGCCTTCTGGGCGGCGGCAGCGGCGCTGGGCTGGGCGCATGAGAGCCCTGATCCCAGGAGCGCAGCAGCCGCGCCCCCCCGCCCCCCTCCCCGCTCCCCGCTCCCCGCACCGGGCACCGGGCACCGGGCAGGTTGGTAGGAAACGCCGCCATTCCACACGGCAGGAAGGTGCCTGGGCTCCCGGGTGGGCCTGGCGGCGGGATGTGGTCAGGCTCCCTTCTCCCTCTCCGCCTGCAGAAACCCTCACCCCGGGGCCCAGGCCGCCCTGCTGGAGGGCTGGGGGCACCGCCGCTCACTCGGAAGCGCCTTCCCTCCCAGCCTGGTGTTCCCGGAGGTCAGAGCAGAGCTCAGAGGCTGGGAGCTGCTCTGAGTGGGGGGTCCGGGGCCGGCAGCCCAGACCCGGCCAGGATCTCCCGGGGGTCGGCCTCGCTGGGTTCCTGGAAGGCCGAACTGCCCCTCCTGCAAGAGGCCCCCCCCCGGGGGCCCGTCCTGCGGTCACACCCGGACCACTGGGACGCGGGCGGGGATGCATTAGTGCAGAACTAGCGCCAACGGGCGGGGCGTGCGGGGGGGCTGCCTGGGCGCGGGGTGGGTAGGAGGCACAGCCTGCAGGAGGCTGGGGACAAGCTAAGGGGTCCCCTTAGCTTGTCTTAGCTTGCTCTTGGTCCAGGGCAGGCGGGACCGGAGGGAGGGGCCACCGCAGGAGAGCTGCAGCCAAACCAGAACCCCCGCCTTTGCAGGGCTTCCAGGGCACGGCGGGGGCCAGGGGCAGCAACGGGGAGCGAGGACCTCCGGGGGCTGTGGGGCCCACGGTAAGCCCCTCCCTACCCAGCCCGCCCGCCCGACAGCAAGGGGGGTCACATGTGTGCAGACTTGTCCCCGCTGACCGCTCGGGGTGCCCTGCGACTGGCACGTTTGTAGAGCGAGTCTGGCACAAAGCTCACAGCAGAGAGAGCCCAGGCTGCCCCCTGCCTGGCCCAACACAGACAAGGTGGGGGGCAGGTGAGGGGACGTGGGCTCTGGGGGCCGGGGAGGGGCAGACCTGGGCCTGCAGGCTGGGTGGGGCCTGGGGGCAGGGAAGCTCCCTCTCGCAGCAGGAGAGGTGGGTCCTTGTCCTCTGGGGACTCCTGGGATGAGTCCTGCACGAAGCTTTCGGTTGGGGGGCGCGGTGGGCGGGCGGCCACGGGGTCCAGATGCTTCTCCTTTTCCTCCCGCTCAGGGGCTGCCGGGGCCCAAGGGGGAGCGAGGAGAGAAGGTGAGTGAGGGGAGTCTGGGGTCCTGGCCGTTCCTGGGGAAGCACAGGGAGGCACTGACTCGCGCTGCTCGATCCGCTGGCCACGTGGCCCGTCCTCCCTTGCAGGGCGAGCCACAGTCCTTGGCCACCATCTACCAGCTCGTGGGCCAGGCCTGCGAGTCCGCCATCCAGAGTGAGTGGCCCAGCCTCCCGTGAGGACCCCAGAGCCTCTGTCTTCACCCAGGAGGGAAGGGACGCCCAGGGCCCGGTCATTAGCGAACCCAGCCTTGCGGCCCTTCTCCCGGGCCGCGTGCCTCGGAGCAAGACAGGGAGCAAGGGACGGTCTCCCTGCCCTGCCCCCTCTGACCGCCCTCCCCCACAGCGCACGTGCTGAAGCTCCACGCCTGCACCCGCGAGAGCACCCGGCCCCCCATGCCCATCTTGGAGGCCCCCAGGGCCTTCGGCACGCGCAGCGAGGCCCGGCTCCCTGGAGAAGGGGGGCACGGTGGCCCCCGCCCTGAGGACAGAGGTACTGGCCCCCGTGGGGAAGGGTCTCCCCCAGTCCTGGGGCTGGTGGCTCTGTGTGGTCCTCCTCCCCCAGGTGATGGGTGGGGAGACAGGCCCCCTGAACCCACACAGAACTGGGGCTGCCTGGCTGCCTGGGGCCCTCGAAACAGCCCCTTCCCCAACCTCCCAGCAAGCCTGAGCTTAGGGCCCCCTCCCCACCCTCTGGTCCCCTCCCTCCCATCCCTGATCCGTCCCCCTCTCCTTGGCTGCCGCAGCGGGAGGCTTGGTCCAGTGACCTTGCTGTAATGAGTCCATCCACCTGACTGGGGCTGCGGCAGTGTTCACAGCTCAGATGCTGAGATGGATGGAGAAGTTGATGAGGGGAGATGGAGCTCGTGGCCTCGATGGGGAGGAAGGAGACGGGTGGGGGTGGGATGTGGCGGCTGGGAGGACAGTTCTGCGCCGAGGGCGGGGTCCGGGACGGGGATGGGCGGGGAAGGGATCCCCCCGACTGCAGCCACCACAGTCCCCCAGACATTGCCTTTGCCGTAAGTGCCCCCCGTTTGTACCTGCCGTCCAAAGCTGGCAGGCGCTGTCGTGATGCCCACCCCAGCCCCCTCCCCCGTCCCCACCGCGCACTAAACCCCGGCCTCTGAGACAACGATCAGTGCCTGTTTGAGGTCAGGGACCCCCGACCCTAAGCTTTCAGCCTCAACCTGAAGGCTGGACCCGCTGCCCCCAGGACCCACCTTCCCGAGGTCAGCATAGGACCCTCAAGAAAGGAAAGCACTGCCACCTCCACCCCTTGGTCTGGCACATCCCTCCTTCCCCTCGGCTGAGCCTGGAGCCCTCAGTCAGACAGGCAGCCTGGGCCGCAGGGAGGAGCGGTGGGGGGCTGGGAGCAGCGGGGAAAGTCGTGCAGGTGCCAGAGAAGCAACTGGGGTGGGCGCAGTGGGGCGTGGGGGGGGCCTCGGGGGAGCCAGCAGGACTGAGGTGGGTGCGGGAGACCGAAGCTGGCCCAGTGGGAACCCAGGGAGGCCCTGATGGGGGTCAGCACCACAGTGGACACCTGGCCAGGCTGGCTGACCGGGTCAGGGGCCCAAGGGGGCGGCGCCCTGAGGAGCGGGTTTGTGCAGACGGCTCAGGGTCCAGCCGGGACCCGGGGGCTTGGTCCACGCGGCCGCGCAGGCTGGGCGTTGCTTCCCGACCGGTGTCAGCTGTCCACCGCCTCCCCCAGACCCGCCCACCCTTTCCTCCCGCCAGGACGGTCCCCCTGCTGCCCCGAGTGAGCCCGAACGTCCCCCTACCGGATCCCGGACACCGAGCGCAGCTGGAGAAGAGGGTCTGGAGGTGGAAGGAGAGGAGGCAGAGGCCGGGCCTGGGAACCTTTCCTCTGTGCGCTTCCTGTTCAGATAAACCACGTGTACTTGTCAAGGGAGGTGCTGCTCATTGGCGGGGCCCCACGTCCGCCAATCCGCCACATCCATCTGGGGGTGGAGTCCCAGATTCCCCACCCCCGTCTCTCGGAGAGGAGCCGCCATCCATCCTCGGCCTCAAGGACCCCCCACCATGGTCTCCCTGTTACCCTGGGGCTCGCCCCCACTTCCTGTGAGGCCACTGCAGCCCCCAGGCCCCGGTGCCCCCGGCCGGCCCCTCCAGAGCTCAGGCCCCGCTCAGGGGGTCTCAGCCTCGGCTGCACTCTGAGTCCGCGGGGTGGGGGTGGGCTTGGAGAACGCTGGCGGGGCTGCCCCGGGCCCAGCCAGGGCCTCCCCGCCTCCCTAGTAGCGGCCCCTCCTCTAGAGTCGTAAAGTCTGGCTCAGCCCCCATGTGCTCAGGCCTCATGGGACCCCAACCTGCTGGCCCCTTGCCTCGTCACTGCCCCGCACACCTCCCCCTCCCTCTGACCAGCCTGGACGCCACAGTCTGTGCCGTGACCGCTCCCACTGGCTCCCCATCCACCTGGGAAGCTCGCCAGCCAGCCGTGGGCCCCGGGGCCAAGCAGTTCCCTGAACACCGGGAAGAATTGGGGGCGGGGCTGGTGAAGGCTCCGAGGTGACACTGGGGCAGAGACAGGACAGAGTGGGAGGAGGAGACCGTGGAACGTTCCGGGCAGGGGCACCGCCCGTGAGCAGCCTGGGGCCGGGCCTGACCCAGAAACGGCAGCAGGACAGAGCAAGCTGAGCACAGGCCAGGGAGGGGTCAGCCCGCGGACCGGGGAGCGGGGCAGGGGCTGCGGGGAGGGGTTTGGGTTTTGTCCTCAGAGCGACCGGAAGCCCCGGGGTTCTGAGCAGGGGCTGCCGTGACCTGGCGTCTGTGTGAACGACCTGTAGATGAGAGTGCAGGTGGCCAGGTGGGGGGGGATGCCCACTGGCATGGAGGTGGCTGGACTGGGGAGGTGATGGCTTGGAAGGGGTGGGCGGGGGCTGAGCCCTGGGCGAGGTGGGGTCCAGGGGCCCAAGAGCAGCCAGGTGGTGGGGGGAGGGGCTGGGTGGGTTGGCGAGAGTGGGGTTCACGGGGGCAGAGTGTGGGTGCCGCCATCTCAGAACGGCAGTGAAACAGACTGGGCTCGTCCCAGGACTGAGTCCCTCGCGTCTCCAAGGCTGGGCGGGGAGGGCCGGGGGCAGCAGGAGGAGGGGGTGCACGCTGCCAGGGACCACCTGTCAGGATGCGGCCGGCAAAGGGCAGAGGAGGAGGCTCCAGAGCCGGGGGACGCCTGCTCAGGAGGCAGGTGACGCCCCCGCAGGAAGGGCGAGATGGGCAGGAGTGGGCACCGGCCCCTGCCGGCCACCTTGTCCAGTAGCATCGCCGCTGGCCCTTTATGGTTTGAGCTGCCTCGAGGGCTGACATGAAGCCGTCACAGGACAGTAAACGTCCCTCCCAAATCTCCCCCCCCCACCCCTGCGCATGCGCACATACACACACGCATGCGTGCATCTCCCCCTGTGGGCACACGCGCTCCCGCACATTCACACGCGCTGCGCTGCTCCCGGGTTTGGGAGGTGAGTTAACGGGAAACGCGACATATGAGCCGCACGACCGCCGAGCAGGTCTCGGGAGTTGAAGGAGAATGCGGGTCCCCTTTTGTCCATTAATTTAAAATTACAGTATCTTCAAAGACGGAAGGACGGGTAGTAATAACATGGAGCTGAAATGAACAGGTGCGAGGAAACATAGCGTGGGAAACAAAAGGAGAAATAAAGTCGGTGAGGCAGGCTCAGTAATTACGGGCCCAACTTCAGACAGGCCGTGGGATCCGAGGGAGAGAAGCCACCCAGGGGCTCGGGGGAGAATAAAAACGGAAAAAGCGTTGCATCCTCATGAGGGGCTCCAAGAAGAAACAGGAAGTCAATGGAGGGGGCAGAATGTTGAAATAAGTACTTTTTAAAGATTTGAGAATTAGAGGAGGATTTAAGATCCCAGATGGAAAGTCGCAGAGGGCGAAATGGGACTGACTTTTAAAACATACCCTTAGACTCACTGATGCAAAAAAACAAAGACAGTGGGGAAATTCTTTAAACGCTTTTCTACAAAAAGACAAGAGTCACTCTACGTCAAAAGGTGGGGGGAAATGACCTCAGAATGTTGAAGGGAAAAGGCTCGAATTTTATGCCCAGCAGAATTATTACTGAAACGAACGGGGCGAAAATACATTCTGAGGCCCACAAAGTCTGAGAAGGCAGGTCACACGTCACACGGGATCCTCTTCGAAATCCGGTTGGTGGAGTTTTCTGCAGAAAGGGAAAGTAACCAGCACTTAGGCCCGATACACGGAAAATCCCAGGTAAGTAAAAACCCTAGTGACGTTCGCCATTCACGGAATCGTCAAGCCTTCCCCAGACCATCACATCGGTGGCAACCTAGACTAGATTCCAGGCTGTTCCAGAATCCCTGAGGGCAGCCGAGGTGCTTGCTTTCTTTGGAGGTGGGAGGCATGATGGAGACAGTTTTCACATCAACTTGTTAAGCTCTCGAAAAATACCAACACTCTTTTAAGTTAGGAGCAGCCGCCAGCAGGGAAAACAATGAACATATAACCTCCAAGATTAGCCAACTAGATCAAGTTTTTCTTCTACGTAGGGGGTAGAACACATGCAAACAGAAAAATAAGAGAGACGACCTAACCATATCCCAGTGTGGCAGAAATTACAACACAGAGCGGGGAGTTCAACTCTTCAAAAGATTGCATTAAAAGACGAGATACAGCTTTCTACTTCTAGCCATGATGGAGTAACCCATACTGGACCAAAAACCATTAAAAAGCACAGAAAATATATGAGGAAACTGTTTTTAGGCATTTTAATGTAGAAGGGTCAGTGTTTCAACAAATGGTGCTGAAACAACCCTCTCCCGAGTGTGTGAGGCCCCCAAGGTGTCAAAACATCACAAGACACAGAAAATGAAACACAGTCAACACTAAGAGAAAGAAGGAGGACACCCAGCGGGACCTGCACACAGCGGCTTGAGTCAGAATGACCGGACAGAGGCCAGCACAGGTGACGGAGACACAGACTTGCTTTAGTTTATTCGGACAGAAAAACACGACTCAGCAACTAACGACAAAACTGTTTATGGATGGAGACACAGCCATGGTGGGTGTTGACCGCACCACACCGGGTGGAAGAACAGGACAGAAAGGCTGAGAACGGGGGGGGTTCCACTCATACCAAGGTCAGGGACAGGCAGAGACCACCTCTGGTGAGGAAATTAGAGCCATAACTGCCACCGGGGCACAGGCTGGAAGGGGCTGGAGGGGGCTCTGGTGGATGGGGGCCTTGGGGTTGAATCTAGTAAAACTCACTGATCTGAGGGCTTAAGACCAGGCATTTTGTCATAGGTAAATTTCATGTCAATCAAAACAAACAAAACAAAAACCCTAGAGGCAAATACTCCAAAATAGTGGTCATGGTTAATTTGGTGGGAATGTGGGTGATCTATTCTGTGTGCGGATTTTCTGACTTGTGTTTGGGTCTCAAAAAACAGAAAAAGCGGAAACCAGAAAGGGGAAGCATCCCCACCCCTGGGGCTCCTGCGCTCTCCCGACCCAGAAAAGAGCATCTGCAGCTGGGCACCCCCAGGGCTCCCCACAGCTGCCCCATATCTGGCGCTGGATCCGCTTACGTAAGGAGGATTGAGGCGCTGACATCTGAGATCTGCGTCCCGGCTGCATCCTCGGGGGCCTGGCCCTCCCCCCTTCCGCCGCCCGGTCCTGGGTCCTGGTGAACACCCACCCGGGCTCTCCCCCAGCATCCTGGGATTGGTGCCCCAATGGCCCCAGGAGGCAGGTGCCGATCCGAGATGGGCAGATGGGGTCTGGATGTCCAGGGGGCCGTCCCGAGCTTCACAGGCGGGCGGGGTGGGCACCTCCCCCCACCACCTCAGGCAGGGCAGCCCCCGCATGGTGTGAGGTGGGGCTCCTGGGCTGGGGGGAGGCCCGTGGAGGGTCCCCTCCACCCCCTCGATGTTTCTCAGGGGCTCCACCCTCCAGAGGGTCTCCAAGTCGGCCAGATGGGCTCTCCTCGGGTCCCCCCAGGTCACCATGGCTACTGTGTCAGGGAAGTCCTACCTGTGTCTATGCCCCAGAGGGGTCCCTGGGCTGTGAGCAGAGGGGAACCCACGGGAGGTGTTGGGGAGCCCGACCTGGGTCCTGAACGTGGCTCCGGGTCCCTCACAAAGTACCAGGGCCCATGGGGGTCTGGGGGCATCACAGGCCCCTGTGAAGTGCTGGCCCGAGACCCCCGGCATCCCTGGAAGGCAGACATCTGGACTCCCTGGGGCTGAGGATCCCTCACCCGAGGGGGACCTGCCACTAGATTCTCCTCCGAGCAGGACCACGTCTCATCACTCCATCCCCAAGGCCCCTCAGGCACAAAATCTGGGTTTTCGTTAATTTACCCAGAACAGACCAAAATAAAATCCCTGCTTGGACCCTCCCCTGGCAAATGAGGTTCGAATGTTTGCTGACGCCTCTGGGGTCAGGGAGAGCAGGTCTGAGGACCCACGGGTGCCCCAGGCCCGGGTGGGAGAGGCAGCCAGGCCCGGCTCAGTGCCTGGGCCTCGGGGATCCCACGGGGACGAGGGGCTTTCGGGGCTGAGAGGGGCTGAGCGTGGCCGAGGGGCGTGGCCCTGGGACAGTCGGGGCGGCTGGGACATTCGCCGAGAGCGGTCAGACGTGCGTCCTGGCGGGAGGCCATCATGTCACCATGCTCCGGATACACCGCCCTGCAGATAGACAGGCGTTCACCAGCCGCCCGGGCAGGTCCCCAGGAGGCAGCTTCCAAGGCCGTCTCACAGCAGACAGATGACGGGGGGCAATCTGGTGAGTGGCGTGACCGCATGGAGCGCGGGGAGCCCCCTAGATCATGCCGGCCAGCCAGGGCGGCAGGAAGAGGCCCACCGTCCCCAGCAGGCAGACGAGGATGAACACCCAGAGGAAGATGCGGTCGATGACCATGGCCACGTACTTCCAGTCCTGCCTCACCTGCGGACAGACACACCCGGTCACGCGCGGCCGCACCCTCAGGCCTCACGCAGCGCCAGCCTTCTAGAAGCTCTGTTCCTATCCTTGCCCCAAGGTCACCAAGGTCACAGGCACACCTGTACTGGGGTGAGGGGTGGACAGGGGCCACAGAGAAACGGTTTGTGCAGCTGAAGTCTGGGCTCAGGAGCAGTGGGCTGCAGGGTCAGTGCCCTCTACGGGGGGTGGGCAGACAGCAGAGCCACTGCAGGGGACAGGGGCCAGCAGGGTGGCCCCCCGACTTCACCTGCCTGAGCTCCAAGAAGGTAGTGGTGCCTCTGGAGGAACGCCAGGGTCCGCGCTGTGTCACGGTGTAACGTGCTCTGGGTTTGCTAAAGCTGGCGGCGCCGTGGGGACCAGCCAGTACACCCCCATTTGCAGGTGGGCAAGTGAGGCCCAGGGAGGGGGCACCCACAGCCCCTTGGCTGTGCGGGGCAAGAGCCAGGAGCAACCTGAGTAACGGGGCCTGGCCTCCAACAAAAAGCCCAGGGCAGGCTCCACGGTGGACGGCGTCCCAAGAGTGACAGCTGAGTCCCAACTGCCCTCCACTCCTGCCCCTGCCGCGGGGCGGCACTCACGGCCGGCTGCCCACGTGGCTCGAGCCCCTCATGGGTCAGTGGGTCTCTCAGCTCTGTCCCTAAAGCCCCTTGAGGGTGAGGGTCACACGTGAAGGTGGGCACAGCCCTGAGCCGCGAGCAGGCTCTGAGCCGGGCAGCTGCCGGGGCAGAGGGCTCCACGGAAGGGCAAGGGGGGCACCCCGGGCTCGAAGTGGGAAACGCGCCGGGTGCACCACCCGCGGTCGCTCCCTTGGACCCGACGAGGAAGGTGGCTGCACCATCCCATCTGCGGGTGGGACCCCGAGGCCCAGGGCGGCGCAGGACGGGCCGTGGTTACAACGTCCACACTGGGCGAGCAGGTCCCGGCCTCCACCTGGTGCGACCCCAGGGCAAAGGCTCAGGGAGACCACAGGCGGGTCCTGGGTGGGCAGCTGCCAGCCCCTGAGTGACCAGAAAGGATGCGGCCCCCAGGCTCAGGCCAGCCAGACGCTAGCGGGTCTGATAGGCCCGGGCAAGGCGGGGTCATCACACCCCCGTTGTGGGGCCGTCAAGGGAAAGAAGGCTTTTCACTGCTGTTTTGTGCTCTGATTTTTAAAGTAATCAGAGGCGTCCTGATAGTTTTAAGCCAAAGCTGAAAGAGCCGTGTTTATTCTCAGGAAACCAGAGCAAATGGGGTCACTATAAGCGAGGCAGCGCCAGGACCCTCTGTTCCAGGAAGCAGCCCCGTGGCGCGCGCCTCCGCGCTGCCTTTCAAACCGCCCCTCCTCCCAGGATGAAATGCTCGCAGACAAAGCTGCCTCAGCCCCGATCCCAGGCTGGTTCCTGTGAAGTCGCTTTGCTCCCCAGAGCCCGGGGACGACGCCCGGAACCAGAACCAGGTCGCCACAGCCAGGCCCGCGACGCTGGTGGAGGGGTCTGGGGACGAGGGGCCGGCCCTGCGCTGAGGACCGTTGGGCCTCCGAGATCCTGGGGACACTTCAAAGGCGTCGGTCTCTGCTCAGCAGGCCCTCAAGCCCGCGCCAGAGCCAGAGCTCCTCTTGTCTCAAGAGCTGGCTGCAAGACGGAACCTTCCAGAAACCCCCAGGTGGCCTCACAGCCCCTTGGGATTCAGGGGGATGACTGGGAGACCGGCTCCCTGCTGGAGGTGGGGCCCAGCCACGGGACAGACGGTCCCCAGGGATCACGCATGTCCGGGAAACGACCACGGGCCATTCCCAAGGAAGCAAAGGGACCAGGAGGTTCCTGGAGCGAACGGCAGTGTCACACCCGCCCCCGGGTCCAGGGAGGGAACAGCAGTGTCACGCCCGCACCCGGGGTCCATGTCACGGGCAAGAAGAAGCTAACGCGGGGCAAGGTCACTGCGGCATAACCGATGCCCAGGTTGAGCAGCCGGTAATGACCAGGCCGACTGACCAGTGCCCTCCCCCTGCCCGCCTGTCTCTGCCCATGCCCTGAACTGGGGCTCGGCCGCCAGCCTGGACCCACCCTCACAAGCACCCACGACGTGGCCAGTGGAGCCTGAGCCTCGGGGAGCAGCCCCACTGCCGCCCCCCACCAACTCCACGGAGCCCTGAGTCTCGGCCATGTCTGAGCACCCGCCCTGCCCACCCGGACCCCAGGCGCCCTCTCCCCAGCTGGGCACAGGGGCGCCGGCCAGAGAGGCAGGGCTGTGTCCCAGGCCTGAATTCTCCTCTCCCCCCGCCAGGCCGCTGAGGCCACTCAGCCCCCTCCTCTCTCCTCTCAGCCCCTCTCACCCCAACCCCAGGGCCCTGACACCCCCCAGTCCTTCTCCGGGAGCCCTTGGCGGGGTGGGGGGCGCTCGAGGTCGGGGGAGGCGCTCACCAGCTACAGATGGTGCTGGCAGCCCCACCCCCGCCTGCAGGCTCCCTGCGCCCTGAAGCCCAAAGGGGGTGCCCGAGATCCACTCTGCTCTCCGCCAGCCACTCAGTCACCGCAGGGACCCCCGCTGGTCTCGGAGGCTTGGGGCAGAGGCAGCAGACGGCGGGGGGGGCCTCCAAGCTGAGCAGCCAGCTCTGGGGCCTGGTTTCTGGGTCTTTCACCGGCCACCCCCGCCTTCAGAGTGCACAGGGCAGCGGGGCCCATCTGACACGGCTGCGGCGGGGACTTACCGAGAAGTCCATGTCTTCCGCCTTCAGGTGGTCTGCAATGTACTGGACACCCTCAACCGCCCGCGCCAGAGCTGGCGACAGGGGCAGGGGTGGCGCTCCGGTGCCGGGGGCCTTGAGCGCGGCATTCGGTGCCTCCGCCTCCTTCCTGCACTTGCATTTGCAGGGGGAGGCCTGGTCTGGGGGCGGAAGCTCAGCCGAGGGGGCCGTGGTCAGCGAGGCAGGGGAGCCGTCCGCCGGGCGGTCGGCTGGGGAGGCGGCCTCTTCTCGGGGCACGCAGTACTGGATGCTCTGGGACCGGCACCTCACGCCACCCTCTGCCACTTCGCTGGGGCCGGACACGTGCTGGACGCTCAGGGACCGGGCCTTGGCGAGCCCTGGTGGGCGGCAGGGCCCGGGCGAGGGGCAGGGACTGGCCTTCTCGGCCTCTGAGGGCTGCAGAGCAGAGGCCTGGTCCGAGGGCGACGTGCAGGCCGGCTGGGGCTTGCCCGGCTGGTCCGGGCCGCAGGACGGGGTCGGGGTCGGGGACGGGGCGGGGCCCCTACTCCTGAGCTCGGGCTCCCCCCGGGGCTCCGGCCAGAAGTGCGGGGCCCCGGCCGCCTTGTGCACGGACTCGATGAGCCGCCGGCAGTTGTCCTTGACCACGGACGGCCGCTTCATGAAGAGCAGGCGCGGCACGACGTCCAGGAAGACGCGGCGGACCCAGGCGGGCATGGTGTGCGTGCGCGGGGAGCGGTGGTGCACGTTGAGCGTGAAGACGGCGATGATGATGGAGAGCGTGACGAAGATCATGGTGAAGAGCAGGTACTCGCCGATGAGCGGGATGACCAGCGAGGTGGACGGGATGATCTCGGTGATGAGCAGCAGGAAGACGGTGAGCGAGAGCAGCACGGAGATGCAGAGCGTGATCTTCTCGCCGCACTCGGAGGGCAGGTAGAAGACGAGCACCGTGAGGCAGGAGATGAGCAGGCAGGGGATGATGAGGTTGACGGTGTAGAAGAGCGGCAGGCGCCGGATGACGAAGGCGTACGTGATGTCCGGGTACACCTCCGCGCAGCACTCGTACTTGCGCGTGTTGTAGGTGCCCACGGCGTCCACGATGACCCACTCGCCGCTCTCCCAGAAGTCCAGCTGGTCCACGCGGCTGTGCATGCTCACCAGGTCGATCTTGGCCTTGTCATAGGTCCAGGACCCGAACTTCATGGTGCAGTTCTGCTGGTCGAAGGGGAAGAAGGTGACGTCGATGCTGCAGGAGCTCTTGTAGATGGCTGGGGGTGTCCACTGCACCCGCCCGTCGTGAAAGAGGTGGGCCTTGGTCAGGTGGGTGACGGCAAAGTCCCCGTCCGCGCTGGGTGGGAGAGACAGGTGGTGGGCGAGGTGCCCAGCACCCGCGGCCCGGAAGCTCTCTTCCCCCCGCCCGCCGTACGCGCCCCCACTTCGCAGTGGCCTCTCCCGGGAGGGGCAGCCCTGGGCTCATGGCTCGCCCGCCCGCCTCGCTGTCACCCCTACCCTGGGGGCGACGCTCCGTGGAGACCGTCTCAGCGGCCCACACCGCGCCTGACGCCCAAGCTTGATGGTGGTGACGACCGTGATTATTTGCGGCTGGAAAGGCCGTCCACGGCACATCGGGGGCCCCAGGCACACAGGTGGCCCCTGGGTAGCACGCAGAGCACCTCGTCCCCTGCGGTCACCCCAGACCTGGGCAGAAGCCGGACCTCTGGCCACCTTCTCCTGCTCCAGACCGGTGTTTTCTCCCCATTGACCCCCCCCCCCAGACTTAGAGGCAGGACCCCCCTTCCTGCACAGGTGAGGACTCCAAGGTCCAACGAGGCAAAGACCAGTCTGGGCCCACCCCGAGCAGGACGGGGACTCCAGCGTCACATCCCAGGCCCTCAGCCCTCCTGCCTCTCCCTCGGCCTTGGGGTGCCCTGTCCACAGACCGGGGCGGGTGACAGAGCGAGGGGCTTCTGTCCCAGCCCTTCTCCTCGTGGGCAGAGTGCCCAGCCTGCAGCCCTGGCCCTGGGCCTCCCAGACAGTGACGTCCACCTCGGTTTTCTCCACCAAAGGCACCCATGGTGGGATGGGGGGCACACTGACACCATGAGAGGTGAGGCAGCCGGCCGTGGGGACTCAGGGACACCTGCTCACGGCCCCCCGAGAGCCCTTCTTGCCCCCAGAGTCAGCCACTCTCTCCTCTGCAGCTGGAAGCATCCGGTCCCCAGTCTGGGTCCTGAGTGGGTGCCACCTGGGCCTCGGGGGCCCCTCTGGCGGCCTGTTTCCCCACAAGGCCTGAGCTGCCCACGCTGACTGTGCGTGGTGCCCACAGGCCTGAGCTGCCCACGCTGACCGTGCGTGGTGCCCACAGGCCTGAGCTGCCCACGCTGACCGTGCGTGGTGCCCACAGGCCTGGGCTGCCCACGCTGACCGTGCGTGGTGCCCACAGGCAGGTTGAGGCGGCAGCCGTTCCCCCAGCCCCTCCAGCAGCCCTGCCGCTTCGGCTCTGAAACGCTGATGGGAGACCTCGCCTCCTCCCCCCAGGACACCCCCCAGACAGCTGGCCCCAGGACTGAGGGGCACCGGACGCTAGTCACCAAGCCCGTGTCTTCACACTCGTGTGCTGAGGGCACGTCGGCCCCGGCCAGGTCCTCAGAGGGCCTAGGGCTCTGCACGTGGGACCCGGCGCCTAGCGCAGCGCCAGGAAGGAGCAGCTTTCCCCAGGGCACGCTGTCACTACCCGTCACCGCTGCACGAAGTCCCGCCCTTCCCCCCATAGCTGGCTCCTGTGCCCGAGGGACAAAGCACCACCCAACGGGGCTGTGCCCCCAGCAAGCCCAGGGGTGTGGACAGCGGGACCGCGTGACCATGCACACGGAGAAGAGGCGCCCGACCCGGCTGGTCCCGTTCCTGCTCCAGGCCGCAGACGCCCAACCACGTGAGACCCTCTGCCTGACAGGCCGACGCAGGGGAGCCCCCAGTGGGTGGCGTGGCCTCATGTGCACGCCCTCCAACCTTGAAGGGGTGCCCCAAAGCTATCAGAAAAGCACCCCCCCAACCCTGCCCCTCGCCCAGCAGCCTGTGCTGACCGCTCGGCCTCACTCAATGCACACGGCCCTGGCCGCCAGCTACCCGCTGCCCCTGGAAACAGGCCTCCTCAGTGGCCGTCCGGCCAGCATCAGCCACCAGCTCTGGGGTCTGTCCTCACCCACGCCCAGCCCCATCCAGAGAGGGCCTCGGTGCCGATCTCCATTCCCAAGAGAAGCTGGAGGTCCATCCCGCTACCTCCCATGGGTCTTGGTAAGGAGGCCAGAAAGAGAGGGGCCTTGGGTGGCGGCCCCACTCTCCCGGGCTGCCGTCCCCGGGGCTGTACGGCTCCCAGAGCAGTCCTGACGATGCTCCCCTGGGCGCCAGAGTTCTGACCCTGGTACCTATGTTCTGGATCAAAGAGCCACTCGGGCGTATTCCGTGCTAGGTCCCAGTGGGGCAGGGGGCTGGGGTGGCTGAGCGTGGACCCCGGGGGACCGGGCGGCTGGAGAGCTCCAGGGCGCAGGATAAGACCGGGCAGCTCGCAGAGGGAGAGCGGAGAGCCTGCCGCGCCTTCCGTCACCGCGCAGCCCCCCTTAATGCAGCCCCGAAAACCATCTCCTCCACGTGCGGCCGCTCGCCCGCTGCCGTTACTGGAATCACTTAAGCTGCAAGAGGAGCCCAATCGTTCATAATCAAATAGCAGCATTTTGTAGGTCAGGCCCAACCCTGGGGGCCCAGGAGGGCTTTTGTGCAGAAGCACTGGGGTCTTGGTGGGAGGGCAGGGGGCTGTGGGCAGATGGCTGGGACCAGAGGGGACCAAGTGCTTCCATTTGCTGTAGCTGTAAGTGCTGTGGAACTGCCGCCACCCAGGCCCGAGTCTGGATCTGCCAGTGTGGACTCAGCTCAGGGTGAGCTGGCCTGGCAATGACACAGCAGGGACACGGGGACGCGGGAGGGCACCAGGCTGCCTCGAGGTCAGGGACACCTCGAAGATCCCGGGAAAGGACAAGTTCAAGGACGCCAGCCCTCTGGAGCCCACCGTCGGCCACCGCCATGCCCATAACACCCTGGCCCCCCAGCACAGAAACACCCTCCAAGAGATCAGATTTCAGAGCCAGGGACACACGGCCCAGACAGAGGCTTTGTTTGCTTGCGTGTGATTAGCGGGGTTTGGGGAGACTGCGGGCACAGATGGAGGGGCAGGAGGAGGGCGGGGGTGGAGGCGGCGAGCCGGGATGGACAGGCCGTCCTGGGGCTTCCTCCCCTACACCTCCCGACCTTTGTTCCCGGACGCGGTCAGCTGCGTGTGCAGGGCCCACTGTTCCCGGACAGGGACTGACTCTGGAAAGGACTCCAGCCCGAGGGGGAGCAGCTGCAGGGCCTGCAGTCATCCAGGGAGGAGCTCAGACCCCTTCCCGGCCCGTGAGTGACCGAGGCCCCTGCCCCAGCCTGGGCGGGGACGGAGCCCCAGGCGCCACTGCTGCCCCCAGGACCCCGTCTCCTTGCCACTCTGCCCGCTGATGGGCCTGCCCCCCACACCCCAGGCCTCAACACCCTCCTTTACTCACTCTTCCTCCTTCCGAGCCTGCCCTCAGCCCAGACAAGCCGCCTGCCTCTTGCTCACACCGGCCTTGGAAGAGCGGCCTGGCCGGAGCACGGCTGGACCCGGGCACCTACCACCCTGCCAGCTAAGAACCCCGGGCTCACTTGTTGTACAGGACGATGTCCGGCCGCCAGATGAGCTCAGAGGGGATGCGGATGGAGGTCACGTTCTCGTAGTCAGCGGGGTCCCAGCGCAGCTTATAGTCATGCCACTCCTGGGGGAAGCGAGGGGGGGGCGGTGAGGGGGAGGGGCGGGGGCAGGGAGGGGCGGGGGGGCAGTGGGGGCTCCCTCCCACTCACCTGCTTCACCCACACGTTCGTCGTCATCATCTGGTTCTTCTCATCCTAGGGCACAAACGAGAAGAAGGCAGGTTGTGATGCCCTCGGGTTCAGGACACGTCTCTCTGGCCGAGACTCCTTACCCGAAAGGATGGGCCAGGGCTGAACGTGGGGAGTGGGTGACCTCAGGAGGGAGTGAGCGCCTTGTCCCTGGAGGCAGCCAAGCCCAGGATGGCAGGCCCGCAGGGGACTCAGGGCCAGAAGGAAAGTGAGGACAACGTTCAGCTGACTTCCCTGGTGGCCGGGCCCGGCCCCCCTCCAGCTACCGAAGGGTCTGCGGGAGAGGGAGACGGCGCCCCTTCCCAGGCGGCCGTGCTGGCCCTGCCCACCGGCATTGCTCCACCCCGGCTGGCGGGGCAGCGCCCTGCGGATGGGCTCCAGGTGATCTGGCACCTGCCCCTCCTGCTGCCCACTCACTGGCCAAACTGCCCCCCAGGGCCTGAGCCTCAGGACCTGCAGGTGAGGGGCTAAGACAGGTGAGGTGGGAGCAGGAGACCCGGCAGGCTCCTCTCCGGGTCACTGAGTGGGCACCTGTCCAGGTGAGAAGGGCCGGACCACACGCGCTGTGAGCTTCCTTCCGGCCTCTGCACCTCCCCAACTTCACAGCCCTCCCGGGTTCACGGATGGGCCGTCAGGTCCAGCACAGGCTGGAGGCCTCTGGAGAAGACCGCCAGGCTCCGTGCAGGGACATAGGGGTCCTCACACCCCACTCTGAACCAACCTCCAGGGACCACGGCCACCCCCAGCCCACTCAGAGGGCACCTGGGCTTGGGGGCTGGCTCCTTGCCCAAAGTTTGGGGCAGGGCACTCAGCAGCTGACGGGGGGTCCCCTCAGAGAGCAGGGAGCCCATGGGGACCAGAGAGGCAGGGGCTCTTTCCCTGGGGGAAGAGGGAGTGGACACGGGACACAGGGTGTGGGGAGCAGCGCCTGAACCAGCCTCCTCCCCCTTCCTGATGGCCCAAGCTTTGCCCCCACTTTCTGATGGCCCAAGCTTTGCCCCCACTTTCTGATAGCCCAAGCTTTGTCCCCACTTTCTGATGGCCCAAGCTTTGCCCCCACTTTCTGATGGCCCAAGCTTTGCCCCCATCTGCCCCAGACCAGGGACACACAGGCCGTTAGGACGACTGCTGAGGCCAAAGAAACCAAGGGTGGTCAAGCCAGCAAAGTGCCCAGGGCCGGGGGTGGGGGCTGGTGTCCCTGGGAGCCTCCCCTCCTGCTTCCCCCAGGGGACAAGCCCCTATCAGCCAGGCCACAGGAGGGGACCACATCTCCTGCGGCCCAGGCACTGCCCTTGGTCCTGCTCTCTCTCGGGGCCACCTGGGACAGGCTGCCAGAGGACACTGAGGATAAGTGTGACGTGAGTGGGGCCCAGACACCACGTCCAACGACCTCGACCTTGGCAGTGCAATCCTGCGGTGCGGTCCCCATCACCACGTCCCTGCCCTTCCCCCCTGGGGACAGCCTGCCGGGCTCTGCCCCATCCCCCGCCCCCAGGCTCAGAACAAGCTTCCAGGTGGCAGGGCCTGGCCTCCTCCCCTTCGTGCCAGCCGCCCCCCCCCAATGCAGCTGTCCCCCCAGGCACCCGTTTGAGGTGCCCTCTGTACATTCCGGCCCCTGCAACGTCAGCCCGGGGCCCAGAAGTGCCCAGGAATTCCCCAGCCTCCTCTGCAGGCGTGAACTCACACACACAAGCACTCTGCACCGGGGCACAGACCTGCAGCAAACACCCGAGCCCCACAAACAGTGGGGCAGGGAGGCGGCCCCTTCCACAAACGGCCAGCACCCAGGATAGGCAAGGACGTCGTATCAGCACACGCATGTGTGTAGGAGTGCCCTTGGCCAGCGTGGCTGCAGACAGCGGAGCCTGGGAGCCGCTCCTGTCCTGCCTGGTGCTGCCACGGGGCCTCGGGCGGGTCCCTCGCTGGTGTCTCGGAGCTGGTGTGCTACAGGCTGTCTCTCCTGGGCAAAGCGGGGAGAAGCGGCGATGGGGGGCGGATGCTGCGATGTGGCAGGGGGGTGGATGAGGCAGCCCCAGGAGCTCAGGTAGGGGGACAGGCCGCGGTGCAGCCGACCCAGAACACGAAGCCACAGCCACCACTGGGAACAGCCTTTGCAAATGCAGTGCGTCGGGACCCCTGCCATCCTGAGTTGCCTTCTGGCTGCGCCCCAGCCAGGAGTACTTTACAGGAAGCATTTAAGGCCTGGTTCCAGGAGGTCTGAGGGCACAGGCCAGGACAGGGGGACTGACCGGGTCTCTCTACTGATGGGGTCCAAGCACGGCCCTTTCTGTCCATGTGAATGTGGCTACCGCCCCTCCCACCTCCCAGAGCCCCTTGGATGTTGCCGGCTCAGCCCCAGATGGAGCTGTCACACTCATCCCATTTCACAGGTGAGAAAACCAGGGCCCTGAGGGTCACCCAACACACCTGGCATGAGCCAGGAACCAGGGCCTCCAGACTCCAAAACTGGCGGCTCCCCCCCTCACGGAGCCCACTTGGGGTTGGGGTCTCAGCAGGGGCGTGGGGTGGGCATTTGGAGAGATCTACAGCCTCCTGCAGCTGCACAAGTTCCAGCTCCCTCTGTGGAACCAGAGCTGGCTGGAGACCCCAGCCCAAACCCAGCCGGCCTTGGACCTCCTCGTGGCCAGCAAACCAGGCTCCCAGAGGCCCCCTCCCTGCCAGGCCAGAGCCCACCCTCCAAGGCCCTTGGGACCCTGCCCCAGGCTGTGCAGCTACCACCCAGTCAGACCCACAGGACGGGCTCCCACCCCAAATGGATGCCCCGGCCCCTCCAGAGCCGTGGCCACTCGGAGGCTGGACCCCCGGCCTCCTCCCAGCAGCTGCCTTGGTCCCCAACCAGGAAGGGAAACACATCTGAACCAGGTGGAGGTCAGGGTGCTGCCAGGGTGCCGCACGGCCTCACCCCATCCCACGCAGTAGCACGACTTACACAAAAGCCCTAAACTCTGCCATTGGCCCCACAGAGGTACTTCCTGCTCTCTGCCTCTGAAGATGACAGCCCGGACCCCCTGCTGCAAATCTGGCCCTTTGAGCTTCTCTACATGGAAAGGGAGGAAAGGGCGGAAAGGGCGGGGCTTGGGGGTGTCGCACAGAACCTGCCTTGCCTCCCGGCTTGCTTAGGCGTGTGTGCTGGGCTAAGGCAGGACTGGGGCACACTCCATGTGCAGCTCTGATGCAGCCCTCCCAGCTCATCCAGCCCCCCTGCCCCCGCCAGCCCCGGGGCCCCCTCCAGGCCAGCCCCTCCCAGACACGGGTGCTCCCTTCAGGTCACTGCCCCCCCACCCCCCCATCACCTACCACGTCAATGAGCTGTGCGATAGACAGGCCGAAGTGGACGAGAACTACATCCGAGATGTTGGCCACGGGCCGGGACCACTTGTTGTAGCCAGAGAAGAGTTTCTTCAGCAGCCGTTCCTCCGCGTGGGCCCGGGTCTCCACGTGACTGCTCACTGCGGGGACCAGCAGGCGCGCGGCTCAGGGGCAGGGGATGCTGGCCGTCCAGGATGCCCCCTTGGGCCTCCTGCCAGGCCGTGCTCAGCACCTGGGCTCCCTTCCAGCTTCTCACAGCACGTCCCTCCTACCTCAGGGCCTTTGCACGTGCTGTTCTATTTCCAGCTGCAGTTTCTCCCCTACCTCCTGGGTCTGTAAGGGGGTCTGTAACTTCCTCAGGGAAGCCTTCCTAGCATGGTGCCCCTCACCATGAAAGTAGATAACTGGTATGATAAGTGCTGATTTGGAAGCGTCCCCGTCAGACCGTGACTGGGGGAGGGAGGGACTGTATCTCTAGCTACTAGCAGAGTCCTGAGAACCTTGCCTCAAAGTACAAGGTGGGGGTAACCACAGGACAGGAGGGGGCAGAGGGCAGCGGGAGCATACCCGGGAAGGGAGATGGAGAGAGGAGAGTGAGGGTGCATCCACCGAGAGCCTGTTTCCTTCGGCTGTGGCATCCGCAAGCAATCACCCAAGAAAACTACGTGCTTTGACGTGTAAGGGGTACTTTAAGTGCAAACCCCGACGATGAACCTGGCACCCTGTGTTCTTGGACGGACACACAGCCTGCCCTCGATGACCAGGTCTGGAGTGAGGCTGGGGAGGGGACCCCTCATTCAGCTCTGCCCATCGGCTAATCTGTGGTCTGAGGGCTTCCCTGCCACTCCTGGGCGACTTCGCTGGGACCACTGCATGGGGGGAGGGGCGGGGGTTTGAGGAGGGGGACGGGAGACCCCTGCTGCTCTGCTCCTCTCAGCTCGGTCCTGCTCCCCTGTGAGTCACGGATGGACATTACGAGGGCATTCACAAGTACCCCCGGGATCAGTCCTAGACGCCCAGGACCCTTCACTCCCAGCCCAGAGCCCCAGCCCGGGCCCTCTGACAGCAAGGTGTAGCCCCCTCCTCACTGGGGAGGCCAGAGAATTACACTCCACTCACCCCTGAAATAGCAAGGTGGCTTCCCAGGGAACGGGGAGCGGGGGGGCTAGAACTTCCCCTGTCCCAGTGGGCCTGGGGGAGCAGAAGAGGTTTGGGTGGGGCCCTGCCAAGGGCAGAGGCCACCCCTCTGATTCCCCAAACCCCGGTGCAGGGGGGAGGTGGGCAGGCACCATGCAGTCTGCAAGGAAATTTGGCACAATGGATAAATGGGGGTGGGGGAGGGGGGAGATGGACCGCGCCTCTCTCCATGCAAGTTGGAGCTTCTGGGTCCAGCTCTTGAAACAGCATTCCCCTCACCCACCCAAACCCTGCCTGCCTCAGCCCTCGCCGAAGGACAGCCTTTTGCGTCTGGAGTGGGGGGTGGGGGTTGCCTCCGCGGCTGCCCCGTTGCGCGCACCCGCGGCTTGGGATCGCTCCCTTCCTCTGGCTCCGGAGGTCCGAGGCCGCCCTGAACCGGGCGAAAGGGGGTCCTTCCAGCGCCCCGAAACTTACCAGGCAAGAAGCCGGCCCCCAGCAGCAGCAGCAGCGGCGGCAGCAGCGGCGGCGGCGGCGCCCCCGGGCCCCCGAGCTCCATGGCGCACCGAGCGGGCTCTAGATGCGGGCGGCTCCCGGACCCGCCGCGCCCCTGCTCCGAGCTCCGCGCGAGCCCAACTTCATGCCCCCCCGCGCCGCGCGGGCAGCTCCGTCCGCCGGGCCTGGTTCGGCGCTTCTCCCGCGGGGCTCGGCGGCGGTTACCGCGCCGGGAGCGCGGGGCTGTGGGCTCAGCGGCGCGGCCCCGCCCGGACCTGCCCGCCTCCAGCCGGCGAGGAGGAGGGGGAGGAGGGAAAGGAGGAGGGAGCGGGAAGGAGGGCGAGGATCGGAGGGGAGAAGGAGGGGGAACGGACCGCGAGCCGAGAGGGGGCGCGGAGGCTGCGCTCTGCCCGCGCAGGGCCAAAGTTTCCTTCGACCTCCTGGGGCTGGGGACGTGCCCGAGCCACGAGTGGGGGCCCGGTAGTCACTGCGTGCGTCTGGGGAATCCCTGCGCGGTCTGGTTCGCGGACCACGAGACACTGACCCCCTCCTCGTCCCCAGCCCAGCGCCTCCGACGCCTGCCCGGAGGGAGGACGCGCACCCAGGGTCTCCGGGCGCCAGGAGGGGAGCCCCGCACGGATCTGGTTAACTTCATCACCCCCGCCCCGCTCTGCAGTTTGGAAATCACAGGTCTTCCCCAACCAGGCGCTCAGGATAGAGTCCACCCCCTATCAGCCTGTCCCTGGCGGACCGGGAAGCGGGAGCCTCGGCCCCGCGGCCCGCCCTTCGGGGGCGGGAGGACCCTAACGCCCCCGCCCCAGGCGAAGCCTCCTCTTGCTGCCTCCAGGTCCGGCCTGGACCGGAGTCCGCCGGCCCCCGCTCTGCGCGGCCTGCGAGTGGGGGGCCTGCGCCGGCGTGAGGGCAGCCCCCATCCCACGCGCGGTGGGCAGCGGCTGAGGGGCGGCCGCGGACCTGGGCCCAGGTGCCCGGAGAACAGACCCTTGGCGCCCCCGGACTAGTCGAACAATGTCGGCCGCAACCGAGATGCCCGGGCAGCGTGCTGGACGACCCGGCAGGGGCTCCGCCCTCAGGTGGGTCGAGGTGGCAGCAGGTGCTCAGAGGAGGGGCCGGGAGGGGCCGCTTTGTGCGGCGGAACCACAGTCTGCGGCGCACACACTCGTCGCCCCTCCGCAGAAACGCGAGCCCCGTAGCCATCCCTGTTCGCCCGTGCGCCGGGGGCTCTGCGGGGGCGGTGGGGGGAGAACCCAGCCCCCAAACCGAGACTTCGGGTCCCGGGATGGAGGCAGAGAAGGAGGGGCTGGAGCTGCCCCCGCGCTCCTCCTGAGTCGGCGCCCCGCCCTTGAGGGGGCTGAACGCGGGTCACGAGCCCCTCGTCCCCGCCCCTCGCAGGCAACGCTCTAGGCAAGTAACAGGCTTGGTCCCAAGGCAGCAGCTTCCATCAGCGAAGGCCCCTACCCCTCCGCATCCCCCCACTCCCGCCCCCTCCCAGCTGGTCTCCCCTGTCTCCACTCTTTCTCCTCATCTCCCTCCTCGCCCATCTCCCTTTCCCCTCCCCCGTCTCTCCTGCCCCTCCCCCATCGCCTCTGCCCCTCCCCCAGCTCTCACGCACTCTGGTCCCAGGTTTAGCTCATCACACCTCACACAATTGCTCTGAGGCCTCCAGGGCTCCCCTCTCGGGAGCTGTCTATCCACTCTGGCTGGTGCCTATAAATAGAGCTTTCCAAAAGCTTGGCCCTGAGCAGTGGCCAGTCTCAACAGTGACGGTCGCCCTCACCCTGTCCATGGGCTTCCTAGATGCTGGCCCAAGCCATTGAGGCACGGCTCCCACAGCATCCCTATGAGGCAGGCTCTTTGGTTACCTGTGTGTCCCAGTGAGGAAATGCGCAGACAGAGGAGTTACCCCGCGTGCCAAGGTGATGCAGTCACTACCGGGGTTCCAAGCAGGCCCTCCAGCTTCAGGGTCTGCACCCTGGCCTCCCCGGCCTCAGGCATAGCATGTCCCAGGGCTGGCCTGTGCCCCTACAGACTGGAGCTCCCCACGGTCTGCCCTGCCCTCTGGGCGACCTCCTGGGCTGCCAGCCCCAGCGCACAGCCCGCCCCCGGACCAGCCCACCCACTAACTCGGAGCCTGCTCTGGTTTGTGGCCTATTTCTGCCGGCAAGCCCCCTCTTACCCTTTCCTCCCTCTCAGCCCCCACCCCCAGTGCAAACCCTGGGTTCCTCTCACACCCTTAGGCCCCTTCCCCGAGCCAGCTCTGCACCAGGAACCAGAAGGTTCTCTAAGGTGAAGAGTTGCACTGAACCAGGAGCTGGGGAACAGGCCCGGCCGATGGCTGACTGCGTGCAGGGGGGTGAGGAGGGCAAACCCCGACCCCCGCCTCTCCTGGACCACTCCCCACACGCAGCAGAGCACTCGGCCACACGAGCTTCAGAACCTGCGAAGCGCCCCCTCACAGAGAAGGGACGGTGGGCGTGACGGGGGGATGAGCCCTGGTGGCTCCCGGCTGGGTTCTTTGTCCGTCCCTGCTCCGTGCTGTCCCAGGACAGAAGGTGCCTTGCTCAACGACCTTCTCTTGGTGGCAGGGGCCAACCACGCTCCAGGTCCCTCTGAAGTCGCCTCTAACCATCTCAGCACCGCTGGGAAGCAGGGGTTCCCTCATTTGGCAGCCTAGGAAGGTGAGGTATGGACGGGGTTTGTCCGGCTGAAAAGGCGAGATTGTCTTGTCCCGTCCCCCTGTGGCACTCCCCACGCCTTTCGGGATGGGGATGCTTCCTCGAGCCTCTGCCTTTAGGCTCGTCTCTCGGAACTCATGAAATCTGGGTGCTCCTGAGAATGTTAGGCCGAAGTCAGAGGAGAGAGGGTGATCTGGCCCAATCTGTGAAGGCTTCCTGGAGGAAGGGGCACCCAGGAATGCAGCCCTGGGGACTGTGGACATCCACTCATAGCCATGCACAGGGAATCACCTGGGAGTTTGCTTAAGTTCCAGACTCTGGCACCCCACCCTCAGAGGGTACTCAGCCTGGGCCGAGGCCCCCATCTCCATCCGCTGACAGCCATCTCCAGGCAACCCTGATGCAGGAGGCCTCGGACTTTAAGAGCTGATTTGGCCCAAGGACTTGGGCAGAAGATCTGGCCAGGCCCCCACCCAGCCTGGCGTCCTGGCCTGGGCCAGGTGCTGGCATCGCCCGGTGGCTGAGGCTGAACAGGGAGAGAGGCCTGGGCTCTCGGCAGGAGCCTGCAGCTGCTCGCAGCCAGGTCAGCCCTGCATCCCTTCCCTGCACCTGGGCCCGCTCACGCAGTTGAGAAGGTGGGCTTTAACGGCCATTCCCACGGGTGAGCCCAGCCAGAGAGCCCAGCCGCGGCCAGCAGGCCCATCCCTCCCGGAGCTCGAGGCCAGACTGGGGTTAGCACGGTGCTTGGGGCCCTGGTGGACCCAGAGGGGCACCGCATGCACACGTTCACACACATCTGTCCAACCTTGTTTGGCTTTCCCCACAGATTTGCTAACGCAGCAAGATTAATCGGGCCTAACTCATTACTTTGCACAGCCCTCCCTCCCCACCTGCGCCCGGCTGGGAAGCACTCATTGCAGGAAGCTACTCATCATCTAGTCTTGTCGTGGGAGCTGAATTAGTGCTTACTCCAGGCCGCCAGGCCCCTCCCTCCCGCCGCTCCTGAAACTGCTGTTTCAGAGGAAAGGAAAACCCCCAGTTCATACACGAATGAAACCGACTTTGGGGAACAGGTGCCTCCGTGTCCCTGCGTCCTGGAGCCTTTGTGGCAGGAATGGTGCCCTTTGAGCTGATCCCGGGTGGGGGCCAAGAGGAGGAAGGATGTGGAGCAGGCCCCCGAAGACCCCTCCCCACACGCTCCCCCGGCCAATGCCGGGCCACTGGCTAACGTGAAAAGCCTTCTCTGCAGAAACGGCCTTCCCCTCTCCCTCTGCTGCCCTCTCCACCCTCCACCCTGTCCCAAGGACATTGCCATGGTAACCAGTTGTTGGCATAAACGGGGACTGGAATTAAAGGTGGGACTTAGGTTGGGTCGGGGGGCCGAGGGAGGCAGGAGGGCGGGCCTGGGAGGCGACGGGGCGGGCGGGGGGACGGGGGGAGGGGGCCGTGGGCAGCAGGACCCACGTGAGCCCAAGGGTGACGCTGTGAGCTCACCGGGCCAGGAGGAGGTGTCCTGCCTGTACACCCACGCCACTGGGGGACTTCCTCCTCCAGCCCTTCAGCCAGGCCCAGCCACAGGGGAGGGGTGGCTGACGGGCCCCCTCCAGTCCCCTCCCAGGCCCGCCCTCCTGCTTCCCGCAGCCCCTGACCCAGCCACGCAGGCCCTTTAAGACCCAAGCACCCCTGAGAGGGGCCACGTGAAAAGCCCGGTGCTCCCGAGTACATGGACTGTGGGGATGAGCTTCTCGCCCCCCACTTCTCGCCCCCCCACTTCTCGCCCCCCACTTCTCGCCCCCCCACTTCTCCCCCCCCCACTTCTGCCCGTGGCCATGCTTCGCCTCTCTTCCTAGTACCCTTCACCCCCCAGATGTCACATCTGTCAGCCCCTCCCCTGCCCCCACCCCCACCAATAATGGAGGATTCAGGCTTTGCACACATACCCGGCACTTAGTAGGGCTGGTAAACATGTTGAATGCATGGATGGATGGATGAGTGGGTGAGTGGGTGCCTGGCAAGAGAGCATAAGGGAGGCTGGGTCCAGAGGGGGCCCCTGTTGCGTCACACGTCAACCCCACCCTGGCTGAACCCCACACACTCAGGCTGAGAGGATCCAGGTGTTTGGGGCTGGTGCTGGGCATCCGGGCAGGTGCTACCCAGGAGGGAGGGATGGTGACCACGTTGGGCCAGGCAGGAGGAAGGATGCTGGGATCTGGGGAGGGTTCAGAGACTGTCTGTTTCTTCCTCATCCTTTCCCCATCATCTGTCAGGATTGGATCTGAAGTGAATCTAGTGGCCTCACCTCCCTGGGGCCTCGCAGGCCACCCTGCCCTCCCTCAGTTCAGAGATCGCGCCCAGCCCCCGAAGCAGCCCCCGCAGCCAGTCCTGCAGTGGGATCTCCACACACACACACAGGGGACCACGCCCCACCAGAGCCCCACGTGGGCCCTGGCACCATCTCTCGGGGGCTGTTAGGAAGATCCTGGCCTGGCCTGGGATCGAATCTCTCGGTGGGAGCCCTGGTCCAGCACACACTACGGTGAGGCCCCGAGGGAGGGGCACCGTGTCCAGCCCCCAGGTCACTCTGACTGCTACATGGAAACACATATCCATGCTCCTGGGCCAGAGGCCTCCCTGACACGTGCCCCAGGCCCCTGCAGCCTCCCAGCTCTCAGCACCATGGACAGCGCCACCCCCCCCACCCCCCTCACCGCCGCCCCACACACACACCCCTCCGGCCTCAGTCGTGACCAAATGCCTTCCCTGGGGCTCCTGGGAGAAAGCCCATATTTGAGTCTCTCTCTTTGCCCATTTCTTTCAGCAAAAGTTTTGAAAGCCATCAAGTGCAGGAGGAATGTGAGAATCGGGGCCGTTTCTCCAAAGGGGACACGCCGTCATTTTCCCCCACTCGCAGGTGGGTCCAACCAGGCCTCTTAGAGAGATGCCCTTGCTGACCAGCCAGAGGCCACATCGACGCTGGGACAAGGGGTGGGAGAGAGGGGAGAGGGCAGCTGAGAGGCCTCGAAATCACTGAACGTTCTCCTTGCAAGGAGGAGTGGACAGTACCACAGAGGAAGTCAAGACCTGGCCTTCCCCGAGACACCGGCCCGTCCTCCTGCAGGCTCTGGATTTAAGCCGCGAGCCCGAGCTGTGCTGTGCCAGGATCAGGGCCTGCTGCCCCAGCAGGTTGTCTCGTTCCCTGTGTCCCTGACGTCCCACAGCCCTGGCCTGGAGGGTTGTGCTGTCCGGAACCAGACATGCCGACAGGTGCCCTTCCTGCCAGGGCTCCGCAGGGCCCCTTCTCCCTCTGAGCCAATCTGGCAGGGGCTCAGCCCCACTCCCCCACCTTCAGGGGCCCCGCTGCCATAGCCGGGATTCCTGTGAGCTGGACTTTGTCCTACGACACCTTGCAGCGTCTTTTCAGACGGTATCGATCCGCCTTTGGCCGGCCTCCAGTTTCACAGCTCTGCGTGCCTCTGCCTCCCACCCCACCCCCACCTGGCTCTCTGCTAAGTAGTTAATTATCTATAAACACACTCCAGAGGAGGGCGAAGCGCTCTGCAGGGTGAGGAAGCAGCTGGGCATGAATGGGATCCCTGGCCCTCGCGTCTGCTCCAAGTGTTCTGTGGACCCAGCAAGCGTGGCGGGGGGTTTGACGGGGGTGGGCCACGCTGAACGGCTGTGCATGAGGACGGAGGGCAGGCCCAGCGGGGCTTCGTGACCCTCCGAGGGGAGCCCTGAGTCCTCCTGGAAGGTTCTCTTCTTTCTCCTTTGCCTCCAAGTCACCTTGTCCTCTCTCGGGCCCTGAACCTGGCCCTGCAGTTCTAGATGGTGCTCTGCCTGGGGTGGGAGACCCCACAGCCTGCCAGGCTCTGCTGGGCCAGTGCGAGTGCCACGTCGGGGCTCCTCCTGCACGTGAGGCCTGGACCCCAAGCTGCCGCTCCTGTTTGGGTTCCCACCATGTCTAGTGCGACCCCACACGTGTGTCCCCAGGGCCCCCTCGGGACCTGCCCTCTGTGAGCACAGCAGGGTGTGTGCTCTGGGCCTAGCCCCAAATCGCTGGTTGAGGGTGTCCATCACCCCCTCCAGATCCTGAGCCCCTCGAGGCAGGCAGCTGCCAGGTCGTCCTGGAAGAGGCACTGGGCAGGCCACGGGCACGTCCTGCCCAGACCAGTCTTGTCCACTGCCCAGGGACCTCCAAGGCGTGGAGGGGCCCCTCCTGGGGGTGGAAATCGGAACTTGGTCCTCAGAAACTGGCCCCACCAGCCCCGAGGGAGGGGAGAACGGCCGCGTTCATGCCTCCTGCTGGCCCCCGGGCTTGACCAGCCAGGCCAGGGGAGGGGGGCTGTTCCTTGTGGACCTGGGGCAGAGCGAAGGCCCCTCCCCCGATTGTCACCTCCACCCCTGGGCATGTGCCCTGGTGGCCCCATGTGTGTGCTCCAGGAGACCCAGACCCAGACCCGATCCTGCCCCTCTGGCCACAGGCCTCAGGCAACCCCCTGTCAACTCAGCCTCCCCACCTGCAAAGCAGGGCACTGCCCCTCATTTCCCAGGCTGTTCTTAACCAAGGGAAGCTCCTCGCTACAGTGGACGCCAGGCTGGGGTGTCAGCGTGTCTGCCCCGGATGCCAGCCCTGAGGTTGGCCCCCCGCCCGCCAACTGAGACCACCTGCACTTCGTCATCGTCCCAGGTTCCTTGGGAAGCAACACAGTTGGGGCCCCTTGGGCCGGGGTGGACCCTCCCTGCTGGACCTTCTGGGCCAGTTTCCTGGGGGCCGGAGTTCCCACAAACACAGGCTGGCAAAGGCGGCTGGCCTCCCCCACCAGCGATGAAAACAGAGTCGGCAGCAGAGACCAGGCGGAGGGTCCCGGGAAGGCTGCACAGCTCCTGCGGGGCGGGGCCTCTCTGTGGCCTGCTGGCTGAGGCCCAGCACAGAAGTCAGGAGAGGAAGCCCGTGCATCTCCACCCAAAGCGGAGGATCAGCTGCAGGCCCAGAGGCCAACGACCCTGGGGGCCACAGGCCGCTCCCTGGGCGAGTTTGCTTAGGCAGCTCGTGTGACAGCTGCACGCCATCTTCCCAGACAGCCTTCCGTGGGCCGGGCCTGCTCTGCCCACTTCCACCCCCACCTCTGTGCCCAGCTGTCCTGCCCAGGAGGGGACTCAGCAGGAAAGGCAGACCACCGACATGCACAGCCTGCCCGAATCGGGGGCGGGGGTGGTGGCGGGTGGGCGCCCACAATGGGAACTCAGGTCCCCAGGCCCAGCAGCCGATAGCAGAGCACGGAAGCTTCCTCGGCCAGTGACTGGATTTTTAAATCAGCACGTTCCCCGGGCAGCGGGCAGCGGGCGGGGCCCTCGTCTCCAGCATCCTCCGCGTCCTCCGCGTCCTCCAGCCAGCACCGGGCCCCTGAGATTCCGAGGCCGCTCACGCACCGCGGCCCGCAGCTCAGGAACCGTCAGCAAGCCGAGGCGCTGCTCCCTGCCCACCCCCACCGTGGATCCCATCCTCAGTGGGACCCCTGAGTGGATGAGATACCCCCAAACTAGGTCCTGGGGGCCCCGCTGGACCCCAGGCTGCAGTCCACCCCGCAGAGTCCAGCACCACCTGCTCTGTCCAGGTTCATGGACGCAGGGGGGTCCAGCTGGGCCCTCAGGCTCTCAGCCTCCGTCCCTTCCTGGAAGGGAACGCCGGACGTTCAGCCTCAGGGAGCTGGGATCCAGGCCAGGGGAGGTGCCGTGGAAGGAGAGGGAGCTTATTGATTTGTCCTTATTGATCCCGTCGGTATCTGTCCTTGGTTCTGCCTGGGTGCGGGGGTTGGGGGGGAACGCTACTCCTTTGGGTTTCTGAGCCCATCATTTTAGGGAGGGGGCTTGAGGGGGGAGAAAGGGGGCCCCTTTGCAGGGTGGGGTGCTTTTCTATTTCCGGCATGTTCTAACGTTTGTTGTACCAGATGGGTGGTCACTGCATCTGGGGTGGCATTATTATTCTGCCACTCACACGATGACAAAGCTGAGGTCATCCGGCCAAGGAAAGGGCCCGGCCGCGGGACCCCAGCATCACAGCTCCACGCCCCCACTTCCCAGCCCGACCTCCGGTCCCCGGTCCCCCGAGCCTCGTGCTGCCCCCACCCACCTTCCTCCTTGAGATGAGATGCACCCAGAGCTGGAGGCTCAGGAGGGCCCGTAAACCCGGCTCTGCTCCTGTTGACAAAGACACGTCTGCAAATAGCTCCTGGCGGCCGAAAACCAGGAGGGCAGGAGCTAGCACAGCCGAGCCGCAGGGCCTCAGCTACTTGGGCAAGGCTAGAGCTCCCCTTGCAGGCTCCCATCCCTCCGACTTCCTGCTCCCCCTCCGCAGTTTCTTTCCTCTTCCTTCCAGCCCAGCGAGACAAGGTGGGGGTGGGGGGCTGCCTCGACCACTCCCAGCCCGGGCCGGCCAGTATCTGTGCGGGCTGCCCCAGAGCCAGCACCCCACGCCATTCCAGCTCGCTCGCTCTCCAAAGCGATTGACATGTCCCTGGCCTGTTCTCAGGGAGGCCCTGGACCTTGTCCCAGTCCCGGGTGGAGATGATTACCCTGACGTCCGTCGCAGAGTTTAAGTGCGTTCTCCTGGCACTGGAAACACAGATTCGGTTGTGGCGAGCTGGGGTGGTGGGGGCATCGTCCCCTCCTCGGCTCAGCCTCCCCGGGAGGGCCGTTTCCTCCACCGAGGGGCTGGGGGCTCCTCACCAGGCAGAACCTGCTGTTGCGAGCCCTCCCTGCTGCCACGGCTGCAGGCTCCCTGCGGGGCAGGGGTCCGGGACACGGGTTGGCGGCGGGCAGGATGGGAAAGGGGTGCTGGGGAGCCCGGCCCTGACGCTCCCCACCTTTGCGGAGGTGCCGCAGAGCGTTTGCAAGTTTGGAAGCTGCCATGGTGAGCGCTGGGTCTCACTCAGAGCACGGCTCGCATCTCTGTAAAATCAGCGTCACAGGCACCGCAGACCTGGCTGCGCAGCCGGACGGATGGCAGGACCCTCCGAACAGGCTGCCCTCTGGCCTCCAGGAACCGAGGTGAGGCCATGGCCCTGCAAACACCCCGTTCGACCCAGCAAATACCTTTGCAGACGTGGGCGGCCCCGCAGGAAACCGGAACCGGCAGGCCCATCACCCCTGCCCTCGGACGGAGCTTCAATCCAGGAGGGTCTCGAGGACAGAGGGACAGGGGAACCTGGGACCACGTTGCCCCCGTTCCCGGGCCCAAGGGGACCCCAGGGATCTGCCAGGGTCCTCTCTCGCCTCCATGTGTACAGTGCGAGGTTCTAGAAGGTTCTAGCTGGGCCCTTCCCTGCTCGCCTGCCCATGCCCCCGCCAACGCCTGGCTGTTTCCTGTCATTTGGGTCCTGGATGAAAGACCACCTACCAGAAGGCCTCCCGACATCCCTCTCAGAGGATGGGGTCCCTGCCAACCCTCCCCCGGGATGGGGCCTGGTGTGTGGTTCAGGGCGGAGGACTGGGGATGAGGGGTCTGTGGCAGCGGGACCCCAGCGGGCGGCTGTGGCCATGGCTCGGGCCAGGTTGGGGGGTGGCCTGGGCTGCCCGGGTCACGGCGCCCACCTTGGGGCCCTTCCAGCCCAGGAGGGCGGTCAGACAGCCGTCGTCCAACCTCCTCCCGCCGTGGGCCCACCCGGCAGCCCCCCAGTGCCTCGTTGGTCACCTTCACGAAGTAACCAGGAGGGCAGGCCTTGGGGTGAAGGGAGCCCAGGAAACTCCCCTCCAGGCCGCCCCCAGCCAGGCCTCAGCCGGCTGCACTTCTCCCACCTGCCTCTCCCCTGGGGTCCCTGCGTCCCAGGCCCGGCTCAGACAGACAGGTGGGCGGGCGCTGCAGGCCACTGTGTTTCCAGCACAGGACGGAAGGCCGGCTCCTGGGCCTCAGCCCGCAGACCACTCATGGTCCGGAGGTGGAGCCCTGGAGACGCAGATTTAAAGAAAACTCCCAGGGTGGCACTGAGGGAGAGCCGCTGGTGCCACAGCCGAGATCACCGTCCGCGGGGCCCAGGTTCGAGTCCAGCCCTCAGCAAACGGTAACCGGCCTGAGCCTCCCTTTCCTCTTCGGCAGCTGGGGCTGAAAGTCGTACTTACCCCTAGAATCACCGTGCACACTGCAGCCGGGGCCCCACACGGGGTCCTGCTGTCCAGCCAGCACCACCCACGATGGGAACTGACCTTGGGGAGGCTGGACACGGGAGAAGGGCTTGCCCAAGAAAGGCACAGCAGAGGGACCTGGGGCCCTGGCTGGCCTGGGGGTGTCTCTGCAGGGCCGCAGCCCCCAGAGCTTACAAACCATCGCCTGAGCACAAAGGGGGCCCTCCCGCTTCTCCGCAGACCACCATGGCCCTGACCAGGTGCCTTCGGGGGCCTGCCCCTTTAAGCAGAGGAGAGCTGCCACGGACACTTGCCTTCTGAAAGAGGGAGGTGGGCGGGCTGAGGGCAGGTGGCGGTGGTGTAGAGGGGCTCCACCGGCCCCACTCACCCACCCTCAGCCACGCTCACCCACCGGCAATCCTGCAGGATGTCACCAGGCTGTTCCTGAGGAGGTGGGTTCTCCGCTTGCGACCTGTGGGCTGAGCTGCCGTGGTGAGACCCTCCGCCCGAGGGGCCTCCCTGTCCTAACTGCAGCCGCAGCAGGATGGCCACCTGCTCGCCGGGCGCTTGCCAGGGACTCGCGTGGACCAGGGTGCCTCGGGACCCACCACGGAGCTGTGCCCGGGCAGGACCCCTTCCCACTGACCTCTTGAACTCTGGGACAAGCTGGTGGGGGCTTTGATGGGGGCAAATAAGCACCTTGAGGCCCAGCCGGTGGACCCTGGCCCATGACTTCGGCCCACGTAGCCCCCTGCGGGGGAGCGGGTGGAACCTGGCTCCTGGACGGCCCAGGTCTTCCACGCTGGGCCTGGCTGGCAGCCGGGACACCCACACCTCTCCAGCCCAGCTGTCTGCCCGGCGCTCCACGCGCATGGCCACGGCTGTCTGCACACCCAAACCAGGGAGAAGACAGAATGGCCTGAGCCCTGCCACCGAATTTGCTGGGAGGTTTTCAGATAAACAGGCGCCTGGCGCCAGGTGTGGACCAGGCTGAGTGATCCCACGTGTGGGAGTTTCTCGTCCATCCCAGAAGCTTCTCGCTCGCCCAGGAGGACACACTTCCCGACCCACCTCCTCCGAGGTCTCTGGGCTTGGAAACTCATTCATCTTTCAGTACTTCATCGCAGACCCTCCGGGCCGATCCCCAGCCCATAGCTCGCATCGTGTTTCCATAGCAACATGCAGGTGCCTCTGTTGGTCGCATCTCATTGGGCTGTGAGCCCTTTGAAGGCAGGACCCTGAGCTGATGAGAGTGGGGCTGGGGCACCGTGACCCTGAATGAGTGAGCGCAGCGAGGGAGCACGGGCTCCCCTACCTCCAGCCTGTCCGGGACCTCGACCAACCAGAGCCATCTTGAAGATGGGACGCTGAGGCCCAGAGAGAGGGAACCTCCCCTTTCACTACAGTGCGGGGGGGCAGGGGTCATGCTGTCCAGGGACAACCACGCCCCCTTCTAGGAAGCCCACCAGGAGACAGAAGTCACCGATGAGAAGGGTCCAATCTCTCACATCCCTGGGAGAGGAAGGCCAGGCGCTGGACCCCTGCGTGGGGTGCTGGGTGGGCCCTGTCCGTCCCTGGCCTCCTTATCCAGGGACTCAAGGCCAGGAGGCAGGCCCGTTATCTGCTGTTTCGAGCCTAGGGGAGGCTGAGGATAAACCGGGGGCAGGGGACGGCCTCCCGCCTCTGCTGAGGGCAGCAGCCCCGTGCCAGGAACACTTCCGGAGCAGCGGGTTTTCTGTCTGGTGGGCTTTCCCCCTAATAGCAAGGCGCCCAGCCTTCCAGCCTCCACCCAGGAGAGGCCCAGGGCCCAGCAGAGGGGCTGAGCCGTGGGGAGGAGCAAATCTCAGCAGAGGGGCCGCCGGGTCCTGCGAGGGGCGGGCACAGCCGCAGTCCAGCCCGTGCCCTTCGTCCTGTTGAGCAGACGAACTTGGCAACGATAAAGCGCCTCAGTGGCCCGTTGGGGCTCTTTCCTCAGGGCATTTGAATAACGGGTATCATTTCAAACACACACAGGTCCTACATTTCAATTTTTGATACTAAAGTCATCTCTGATGCAAATTTCTCAGCCCACAGAAATTGCTGGAATTTGCCTGAGTTGGGAATAAAAACTGGAAGCGTGGGTCCTTCCGTAACCCCAGGCCCAGGACACACAGGAACTGATGGGATGGTGGCCCACTGGACGTGAAATGCCGTATTCTTGGGTCACCATGAGCTGAGTGTCAGACTCATTTGAGTCTGGGGGGTCAGCCTCCTTTCCCTGCTGGCCCTGACATTCAACAGAGAAAGAAGGGAAAGGTGGGCGTTTAGACTTGACCCCAGAAGTCGGAGCGTCTGGCCTGGCCTGGTCCCCATGGACGTTTCAGCTCAGAGAGACAGAGAGGGAGCTGCTGGCGCCTCCCAGCCACCCGCCCTCACCTCCTGCATGAGCCCCCTTCCTTCCAAGCCGGGCTGCCTTTCAGTTTTCAGTCTGGGGAGCCCGAGGAGGGAAGGACCTGCTGGGGGGGGTGGAGCACGTCTTGGTGGAGGATAGTGGGGCAGGGGCTCCCCGAGGGGAAGGCTGACCTGGAGAGCGCCCTCTGTGATGGGACCCCAGGGCACCCTGCATCACCTCCTTCCTTCCAAGCTGTGGTTTAAGTGGAAGTCAGTTTCACATTGGGGAAGAAGATGGATTTTCCCACGAGGCTCTCGGGGCTTGCATTTCCCTCTGGAAAAAGGCAGCTGCGGATGCAGTTCACTGCCGAGGAGCCGGAGGCCCCCCCACCCCCCGCCCCAGGCTGCTGGCAGGAGACCCTAACCCAGCCCAACCCAGGACCCTGAGCAGCGCCAAGCCCCTCACAGAGCTGGGAGAGCGGGTGCCCGGCAGCACCACCTGTTCGACGGCATCCAGGGTATTGGCAGGGGGTTCCCCAATTTGATCTCTAAAGTGGGGCTCCGGCACCCCAGGTGTTCCATGCCCTTGTGCTGGGGAGCATGTGTTGGGCAGAGTCGGTGGGACCCTTGGAAAGAAAGATGAATAAACCAGAGATCGGGGACCTCCTGGCCTTTTCAAGACGGGAGGGCTGCCCACCCCCTGGGACTGAGGCTCCCACCTGGTCCGGGCTCAGGCCCTGCTCACAGGGGGAGGGCAGCACGGGGCCCCCCCACCAGAAGACCCTGGTCCTGCCGGCCCTGGGTGACATGGAGAAGAGGGCGCTGGGAAGGACCAGGAATCCCTCGTCTGCCCCCAGGGAAGGCAGTCCCCCACCATGAGGGGCTCCAGCACCCGAGAGACCCCTGCATTCCAAGCCCTGGCTCCCAGGTAGTGTGGGCAAATGGGCTTCTGCAGCTGGACCCCTGCCCCATGCCACGGCGTGAGCCGTCACCCAGGTAGACCCCTCCCACCGAGACAGTCGGTCTGCCCTTGACCCGGCGCCCCCCCTTCAGGAGAGGGTCCTGCGGCGGAAGACACCCCCACCCACGGCCCAGCTGCCCAGGGGGCCAGGCACCCTCCCCCGACCCTGGGGGAGCAGGTGGGTGACAGGCAGGCCTCAGAGCTGTGACACGCCTGTGGTTTCCGCGTCACCGGCCCTGTCACCCGCAGGGCTGTCTGATGAACAGAAGCCTCTCTCGGCCAAATTTTTTTAAAGGGCACATAAAATATTTGCCTGATCCCTTCTGGCTGCCTGAAGAAAATGATTCATTTTCACGTCCTCAGCAGCCACGCCCCCTTTGGCCCTGGGACACAGACCCAGCAAACTGTTTTCCGAGGCACCTGCCTGGCCAGGGGCCCCAGCCTCGGTGCCCACCCCACAAATTTAATTTTTCATTTCCCCCAGGCAGCCCCGGCTCCCCCCACATGCTCACGGGCGACGTGTCCCCACGGGACACCGCAGGCATGGCCTCACACCTGGACGCTGCTCCTTCCCTGGGCTGCAGGGCGGGTATGACCAGAGCCTCACCCACCACCTGGGCGCTGAGGATTCGCCAAGAACCCTCTGTGTAGCTCCGAGGAGGCAGGTGTCCTCTGACTCAGGGGCCAAAGAGATCTGAGTCTGGGAGCCCCTTTCCCAGCACCTGTCCTTGTGGGGTGCATTGTCTGTAAACCCACTGGTCCATCCCAGCCCCTGGGGAAACCAAGCACACCCAGAATTCACAGGTGCCGCGTTGCAGGAACCACCACAGGAGGGGGCCCGTCTCCAGGATGCCCCGGGACGGTCTGCGTGAGCCAGCATCGCTCTGGGATCCTATTTACTGCGGAGCCAGGTCCAAGGTCTGTTATGTAATAAGTGAGCACCAGCCAGGGCCGGGGGTTGGGGTGTGGGGAGCTGAACACGAAGTGGCTCATTGAGCCCCTCCTGTTTGCCCCGGTGTCCCACCTGCGGCCACCACCTTCCCCTCTGGCACCTTCAGAGCCACCGTGAGAGACTGCCTGTGATCGTATCAAACTGAAACCAGTAACAGGCACCGTCAACCAGCTCAATCGAACTGACGTTTCCAGAACAGCAGCAGACACGTGGCACTCACCAAGAAATGCCGTATTCTGGGTCATAAAACAAACCCCAGCCAATCCTAAAGGATAGAAATCGTACAAAGTGCAGCCTCAGAACATAAGGGGCTCAAACTAGAAATCAAAACAGAATGATGTGTGGAAAACCCCACAAATATTTGGAAATTAAACAGCACACCCCCAAATAACCCACAGAAAAGGAAGTCTCACAGGAAATTTGAAAATATTAAACTAAAACAAAAATGCAAAAAAAAATTTATGGGAGGCAGGTAAAGCAGGGCTTAGAGGGAAATTTATAGTTAAATGCTTATATTAGAAAAGAAGAGAGGTTTAAATAAGTAACCTAAGCTTCTCCCTAAAGAAACTAAAAAGAGAAGATTAATCCTAAAGAAAGCAGAAGGAAGGAAAAAATAAAGATTAAAGCTGAAATCCATGAAATCGAAAACAGAAAAACAATAAAGTTCTTCAAACCAGAATCTGTTTCTTTGAAAAAGGCAACAAAACTGCTAAACCTTTTGACAACTAATCAATCAAAAAAGGGAGTAAGAAGACACGAATTACTAACATAAGGGAGGCCGGCAGGGGGCGGGGGCACCACTGTCGATGCCACAGTGATTAAAAGTGCTACGGGAGGGAATGCTATGTACGTTCAACAACTTAGAGGAAAGGGACCAATTGCCTGAAAGACACCAACCACCAATGCTGGGTCTCAAAGACGCGGAGCCGGAACGGTCCTGCACGTGTCTAAAGACATTGAACTTGAGGTTAAAGCCTTCCAACAAAGAAAACTCCAGGCCCACAGGGTTTCTCTGGTAAATTCTAACAACTAGGTGAGAAGTAATAATGCCAGTGTTACACAATCACTTTCAGAAGGAGAGGACACACTCCTGTCCGTTTCCCCGATGAGCTCGAAACCCAGGATGTTGCAGGACGGTTCGTTGTCATATGCATCCAGCCACAGATGGAGAGTATAATATTGATGCATCACCACCACTTAGGGCTCAACCCAGGATGCAAGGCTGGTTCAGTGCTCAGAAAGTATTTGGTGTAATTCAACGTATTAACAGACCAAAGAAGAAAAACCCTATGATCATCTCAATAGATGCGGAGAAAACATTTGGCAAAATTTGGCATCCACTCCTGATGAGAAGCTTCCGCTGACTAAGAAGAGACCCGCTGTCCACGCCGTCTCCACGCCATCAGCACTGCACAAACCCTGTCTCCGAGAAGGGAGACGGCAGGCACCTCGCCACTCTCCCACTGTGCCCTCGGGGGCCACACCCCTGTGCCAAGGATCCGTGTCCCTTGCCCTGTGATCTTGTGTTTGTATATCTGTGGCTGCACAACAAATGACCCCGAACCTAGCGGCTTCAAACAACGTTACCCACGTATTATCTCCCACGGCTTCCGAAGACCAGGGAGGGGTCTGGACAGGTCACAGAGGGGACAAAGTTCTGGGCCTCAGCCGGGGGCTGGGAGCGTCACCTGCAAGCTGGCGTTGGCACTAGCTGTTGGCCAGGACACCCCCACGTGGGTCCCTGGTGGCCTTGGCTGGATTCCAGAAGTGAGGGTCCCCTGAGAGAGGAGCCCGTGGGGTGTGTGCTGTGGCCACCACTAGGAGACACCCTGCCTGGTTCGTTTGTCCTGTGAACACCCATGGCGCCTGCACCTTCCCCACTCTGGGCGTTTTCAGTACAGCGGGAGCCACGGGGATGCCGCCGGGGGTGCCCGGGCTCCGAGAGTCCTGGTGGGGAGCATCTGGGGTGGGGATCCAGGCCAGTCCCTGGATGGGTGGGAGGCCCTCCTCCTCTCCGACAGGGACCCCATCCCCGTGGAGGCCACAGCCTGGGGTGCCCATCGGCAGCGCCTGGGGAGGCCGCTCGGGTTCCCTCCAGCCTGGGGGTGGGTCTTCCCCTCACAGAAGGAGGGCACAGGTGTCTGCCCCACCGTTTCTGCCTCCCGTCCTGTTTCTGGAGGGCCAGGCAGGGGTCCCAGGGGTCTGAGGCCCCCCGCTGCCCCCCAGCTGGCTCACTCCGCTGTCCTCAAGCTCTGAGGCTTTCCGGGAACCAACCTCTCAGACCCCGTGGACCCGCTTCTTCCGGAAGCCAGCCTGTCACCGTCAGAGTGGCTCTCTGAGAACTCAGGGGAGCTATGCCCACGGGCAGAGGCACTCAGCCCACTCCGCCGTGTCCCCGTGGGGGCCTCCTGTCCCCCCCGTCTCCCCCAGCACCTCTGGCCAGGCTGCCTAGCTTCTCTGAGCCTCAGGTTTTTCGCCTAAATAGGGAGGGGGCTCTGAACGCAGGCCAAGCGGCAGATGGAGGACAAACTCCCGGCAGGGGGACTTGTCCTGGGAGAGGAGGGGCGGGCGCTGGGCCGGCCTCCCAGGTCAGCCTCGGGGTGGGAGGCACTGGGCTCTCAACACGGGGCTCCGTCAGGCCCACTCCCCCCTGCAAAGCCGTCATTGGCCCTGCTCTGCGCGCCCACCTACACCTCTCTCCTTAGGCAGCCCTCTCCCTCCCTGCCCCAACCCCATCAGAAGCCTGGGGAGAGGCAAGGCTGGGGGTCACAGGCCCCATCCCCCTGGGCCCTTGTCTACAAACAGGCGAGCCTTCCCGCCCGGGGTTGCCGGGCACCCGTTCCCGGGTGCAGGCACAGCAGAATCCGGGAGAGTGGGCAGGGGTGGGGCACGTGAGGCACGGGTGCTGCAGGGAGTGTGCACCTCGGCTGGTTGGGCGCCGAGGGGATACCCACGAGTGCGGGCGCTGCGGTGGGAAGGACAGAGCCACGCCCGACCTAAGGCAGGGGATGGGGACTTGGGAGGAGCAGGTGTGATGGGGCTTTGCCAGGGAAGGCGGCGCCGGGACCAGGGCCCACCGGGGACCCTTACGGGGGAGTCTGCCTTGGAGCGTGGCCGGGGGTCAGGGTGGGCAGCCATGTCCTGAGGTCAAGGTGGGGGCAGGGGCCAGGTGGAGGATGGGGGCCCCAGGTGCCCCGCAGCACCAGGTCTGCGCCTAGGTGGCCGGGGTCCCCAGGGTGGGGTGGACAGCAGACGGTGGTGCGGGCAGCCAGGAGGATTCAGCCTCTGCGCCAGCCACGGGGAGGAAGTTAACAGAAACGATTCCAATGCAAATGTCAAACCCACCCCGTGATGAAAAATTAGCAGCTCTGAATGTCAAGGAGGGAGTCCCAGCTCCAGCTGTCTGGCTCCAGTGGGCGGGGCGGATGGGGCTGAGCTATTTTCTCCAGCTCCTGGGCTGGGGGCCAAGGGAAGAGGCGGCTGGATCGGGGCCACTGTTGGGTGCAGACTGGCCACTGGACTGTCGGAGCGCCCACTGTCCCCTCAGCACCCCCAGTCCAGCAGGTCCCTGAGGGGCTCAGGGGCGGGGCCGTGCCTTCTCCCCTGCCTCTCCACAGTGCAGAGAACAAAGGACGCATTCAGTAGGTGCTCCATAGATGCTCTTGGCCACGTGGTCTCTGGCTCTAGTGAGCATGAGTCCTGCACCCAGCTCCCTCTCTGTCCACTGGCCTGTGGCAGCCCCGGGCAGGTCCCACCCAGGGTCTCTCCAGGCAGGAGGCGAGGGTCCCAAACTGCCCCTGGGCTCACCGCTCCCAGCCCGGCCCGGTCTCAAGGCCATCCACGAAGACCGACAGGCATTTTCCGCCTACAAGTGTCTGAGAAGAACAAGCCACGTGCCAGCATCGCCAGCTAGACCTCCCTCTGCACGTGCAGAAGTAAAATGCCAATTGCTTGAGCTAAACCGTTTCATCTTAAATTGAAAAAGAAATGATAGTTTTGCATCTTGTAAAAGCAGATGATGGCGGCTACGGGGCAGGGTTTCCTGAGGACCCAGCTGTGCCCGGATTTCGGGACTTTCCTGGCGTCTAACCCCAGCGGGTCTTCAGGGACTCAGGTCCGCAGGCTCAAGGAGCTGGCCCTGGAGAGACGGGAGGGCCTCAGGAGAAGGGGCCCATGGAGAGGAGGATGGGGGGACGGAGGGGCTGAACGCCACCCCCGGGATGCAAGTCCACGCGAGGGAGGGGCACTGGTGCAGGGCAGCGCAGAGGCCGCGAGGAGGAAGCAGGAGCGGAGGTGACCCCCGGAAGGACCAGAGGGGAGGGGAATGGGGGGAGGGGAGGGGTGGGCTGTGCACGGAGAGAAGCGCGACCCTTGCGTGCTGCGGGGACAGGCAGAGCCCCCCGGGGAAGGCCCCAGTGTGGGGAGGAAGAGTTTGGACTTTTCCCTGCAGGCACTGGGGAGCCACGGAAGGCTTCAGAGCAGGATGGCGCCCAGGTCAAAGGGAGCAGAGTACAGAAGCATGGAGGGAGGAGCCCGGGGCTGGGCTGCAGGAGGGGCGAGGCGGGCCAGGCAGAGGGGTCGCAGGGGAGAAAAGCAGGACTCAGTGAGGTAGGAACGCCTCTGCTCACACACACAGAAGCTTCCAGGCCTGCCCTCTGCCGGGAGAAGCGAGAATGTGCAGTTTCTGAGCCCGCAGCGGGGTGGGCGGGTGTGGACAGCTGGTTTCCCGTAAACCCCCATGCTTGCGTTTGAGGTGCGGTCTGGGGGCTCCTGAAACACCAGGCAGTGACTCGGGCTGGGTCCCTGCTCAGTGAACCCTCTGTCCTGCCCGTGAAAGCTCCGAATTTTGCAGCGGGGCCCTGGGTGGAGAGCTGGACGGGGCAGTGCCACCTCCAACCTACCCGGGTGTCGCCAGAGCCCAGAGCCCTGACCTGCAGGGCCAGCCTCACGGATGTAATAAAGTTTGCAGACAAGCCCAGCGCCCCTGCCTGCCTCTTGCGCTCCTGGCACGGGTCTGAGCTGAGCTGTGTTAGGAGAAGGTCAGGGAGATTTGCTCCATCAGCTTCCGGAAAGGGAGACGGTAACAACAGAGGCCTTGCTCCGGGCAGCAGTTCCAGTGACAGGAGATGGCTCCACTTGGCACCGGCCAGCCCTGTGCCCGAGCCCCCGCCCCGCGTTCCAGCTCCTTGCAGGGGTGGTCCCCAGCACCGGACATCATCGGCTGGGCCCCCGGAGGGTCGAGGGTCAAGGCTTGCCCCAGGGCCTGCTGCACCCAGAGCCCATCAGGATTGCTAACCCAGGGTTGGATTGGGCTCCGCCTTGAGACAAATGTGTCCTACAAGCCAGTGAGGGCAGCCCGCGACCACCCCACTGAGCTGTCTGACCTCTGACCTCACGCGCACAGTGGCACTTCTGTCCGTAACGTCTGTGCTTCAGCAGCTGTCATGAAAGGTCAGGCTTCACAGGTGGTGTCCACCATCTGGGTTTCAGACTCCATGAGCCCAAGGCCTGTGTCTGCCTCATTCTGGTCGCTGCTCCTGGGGACCGACGCTAACCTGTTTATGAATGAATGAATGAGTGAATGAACGAAGGGCACCACTCCCAGAGAAGCCTTTGGGCCTGTCCTGGGCGGAGCCGGGCCAATTCCGAGGACATCCCCCTCGTGGCCCTGGGACCCCGTGGGCTGCAGGCTCGAGGGTCCAGGCAGGGCTGGGGCTGCGTGAGCCCCCAGGTTGCAGAGCAGTGGAAGGAGCTGGACCGCAGACACTGGGCAAGTGGATGGACGCGGGGACCCAGGCCGAGGGGCTTGGAGCGAGCAGCTCCTCCTGCTGAGGCCTGAGGCCCAGCTAGCGTCCCAGCCCCTTCCCCTCCAGCCCACCCTCCGCAGGAGCCCGCACAGCACGAGCCCTCCTCTGACCCCTCAGGCCCTTCCCGAGGCGCCACAGAGTCCAGGGCCAGGCCTGGGGACGTCCGTCCAGCAGAAGCCGCCAGGCAGCCTTTCCAAGCCGAGCACCGACCTCAGAGTTGATGGGTCCCTGGGAGCAGCAGGGCTGCCCCAGGTGGGCTCCAGGTCCCCGTCCTCCGGGTGAGTGCTGCCACCTAGTGGCATCTGGACGTGGCGGCCCTGGGACCCAGGAAGGGCCAGAGGGGGCGTCCTTCCTGGAGGGGCTTAGAGGCGGGCAGTGGCCTAGCACCCCTGGGGGTTGGCATTCCCCGCCAGCCTCCCGCCAGCCTGCCCCTGCCCACAGCGCCTGTCCGCCACGTGTCCTGTCACTCCGTGACCACAGCCCCGTCTGATGCCCCCAGGCCAGCACTCACATGCTGGATCCCCTGCCCCGTTCACCCGTGGGCACTCAGAGGCACCCCACGAGCTCATCAGCCATCTGGGAATGCACCACGGCGGGGGGGACATCATCTCCCTGCCCCCAGGCAGGTGGAAGGGGCAGGACATGGCGGGCGTGGTGGGGAGATTTCAGGATGGGAGAGGGGCCAGCGGACGAGACGTGCCCAAGTGGCCCTGTGGCAGCAGGCACCCATCATGCCCCTGGGCCAGCACCTCTGGGAGGGAGAGCTCGGCCTCCCGGGTCTGCCATGACGCCTCATCTCTGGAACCCTCCGCCCTTTGGCTCTAGCAGACGGGCAAGGACGTGGCAGGACCCTGGTTGGTGCTCCGGGTGGACAGAGGTGAACCCAGCAGACGACCCCGGGCCTGCAGGCAGGAGCCCGGCTGCACCAGGAGCCCAGCTCTCCCCAAGGACGCCCCAGCCCAGAACTTTCTGGAAGCCTTGCAGCCCAGAGGCCTCTGGTGGGTGGCCTGGGCCTGCCAGGCCCCTCCCTAAGCCCCTGCTGCAGGCCAGGTTGCCTGGGAAGAGGCTGCGGGGCAGCAGTCCAGGCCCGGTCACTGCCTCTCGGGGTCCTGTCCTGCCGAGCTGCTCTTCCCACTCAGCTGACCCCCGGGAGGCCCAGGGAGGGGGCCAGTGGGGTGGAAAGTTCCAGAAGGCAGTGGGCAGCAGAGCTACACACACACAGGCTCAGCTCACCGCCGCGTCTCAGACCCACCCGCAGCCGGGCCCTCGCTGCAGCCCTCTGGGTGGGAGATGCGATGGCCTCGCCCACCCCCCTCCAGCCCCTCCCCCCGCTGGAGAGAAGGTATGGGCGCATGACCGAGCAGGTGCCACGCCCAGCAGGAGGGGCTCCGAGGACATCGGAGCCCAGGCCGGGCACCAGCAGCGAGTTCTGGGTCTCCACCCACCGTGCAGACCCACGTGCGCGGAGCCCAAGCCCGAGAACAGGGCCCCGCACACGGGCACCCACCCACCATTTCCTGAGGGCCCCAAGCTGGAAGGTCCGGTCCCAGGGCCCCTGCCGTCCCAGTGGTGGAGAGAAGGGCCAGGTGGGGAGCGCGACGGACTCAGGCCCCAGGCCCAGCTCCGTGAGCGTGGGTTTCTGTTGTGTAAGCCACTGGCTTGTGGTCCTTCATTAAGGACCTCAGCAGTGCCCAGCGCCCTCACCCTGGAGGGCGGAACCCTGCGTGAGCCCTGCCACAGGCCAGCAGCCCCGAGACGCAAGGAAAGAGACCACACACTGTCCAGGTTGAATCACTGTGTTTTACTAAGTGCACAGGTCCACTGGGCATCCAAACTCGTCCCCGTGGCGGTAGAGCTCTCCAGAACTTTCCACATGCGTCCCTGCCGCCAGATTCCACACCTACAGTCCCCCGGCAGACCCGCGCTGGGCCCTCCTGGCGGCACAAGTGTCAACCTGACAGTGAGTGGAGTGAGAATCTCGGCTGGTCCATAGAAAACTAGAGTTCTTTCCCTGGGCGTCTGTCCCTAGAAAACGGACGGCGCACACGTCACCTGTCACGGGGCGGGGTGTGACACATCCAGGAGAAGAGGCCCGGCTGTGCTGCAGGGACTTGAGTGAGACGGTGCTCATCAGTACCGAAGGCATCATGACATATTCTTTGGAGCATGAACATGAACAAAAGTGCAAAGATAGCCAAAGCAACAGCGCAGATGGGGGGCTGCAGCCGCCTTGGGGCCGGAGGGCGATGGCTGTGAGGACGGCGTGGGATGGGGGCACAGGGACCCCCGGGCGGGCGGGTGGGCTGGGCCCCTGCAGGAGTGATGACGTGAGGCCCGCCACCTGCTCTGCGCTTGCTATGGACGTGGTCCTGCAGACCCTGAACGGAGATAGGCAGCGGGGTCCTGTGTTGGTGCCTGGAGGAGGCCAAGGGGGCAGGGGGTGACCTTGGTGAATTTTCATCAACGTGCATTAAGGCAACAACTTCATGAAACCCAGTCAGAGCTGGACGTGCGGCGTTTGGCAAAGTCCACGCACCCACCTGGAAACCCCAGGACCGAGGACCACCCCCAGGAGGGTCCCCTCCTCTCCTGGCACCTGATCTGCCCATCCCGAGGGGTGCCTCTGGACAGGGCCATCCAGCCACCCCTCTGTCGGGCGGGGGCACCCATGCAAGTGTCCAAGACAAGAGACCACCCAACTCCTCCTCTGACCCAGAGGGGTCTCTCCCCCGTGGAGCATCTCTTTCTCACGCTCTCTACCGGCTTCATAAGCTCCCCTCCCTCCAGCGTCCCCTTCTCTGGCGTCTGCCGCCAGCCCCCACCCCTCACAAGACGGCAGAATCCAGCCAACTGTGGGCCCCACTCAGGGGGGGCAGGTCCCAGGGACTACAGTATCCGGGCCTGGGCAGCAGCTCTCCCAGATCCCTTGGAGAGAAGGCAGGCATGAGCCCCTGATCCCAGCACACCGCCTCCTTCAGGAAGCCCTCCCTAGTTGTCTCTCCCACTTGGCACTTGGTGGCGAGCGGCCCCACTGGAGCCTGCCCCCGGGGGCAGGAACGCAGGAGGCAGCTGTCCTGGGACAGCCACGCAGGCTCCCCTGGGCACCACAAGCAGGCAGCCCAGCCCCGCGGGGCCTCACCCAGCACCCCTGCCCCATACCAAACATCTGTATATCCAAGCAGGTGGCCTGGAGGTCTGCTCAGGGGTCTCAGAGAGCAGGGCTGTCCACACCACTGCTGAGGGCAGTGAGGACCACGCGGGACAGCGCTGGCCAGGGAAGGGAGTGTTTGATTGGGAACCAGTGTGCACTGGGGATTACGGGGTCACGAAGCCCCTCCTGTTGCTCAGAACTCCCTGGGCGCGAGGTGCACCAAACCCTCCAGGTGGGTCCTCACTGCCAGACCCGCCCTCTTCACACCTTGTTTATTCAAGGGTCTGGCATGGGGGCAGAACCAATCTTGACTTTGCAGCAGGAAATCCGGGCCAGATGCCTCCACGAGCGCCCAGCACCTTCTTTACATTTGGGGCGAGTGCGAAACAGTACAAACAAGGTTCCTACGGAGGCCTCCCCGCAGCCTCCACCTTTCAGGGCTTCGGAAGCATCCAGAGACGTCCCAGCGCCTCGTTCTGTCCACAAACAGCATGGACGGGGGGGGGGGGGGTCTGCCTCACGGGGCGGGGAGCAGGAGAAAACAGGACGCTTTCCCCTCTCTCTCCCGTGTTTACGTCTCGATCAGTGACCACCGGGGGACAAGCCCAGGGAATGGAGAAGTTAAAACAAACCAACGTGTGAAAGCTGTGAGGAACTGCCTAGCCGGTGCCTCTGCTCCGGGCTGGACGTGGTGATTACAGGTCAGTTGCTGGCTCTTCGTTCTAACCAGGGGGGCCCCTCGTGATGTGGACTCACAGGCAAGTACCCCCAAAGGAGGGTGGGGCCGCTGTGGTCTCCCATGGGGAAGCGCCAGGCAGGCAGGCCCGGAAGGGAGGCCCCTGCCACCTGGCTGAGGTCCCTCCATCCTCCAGGAGAGCCACAGCTCACGCTGTCACGCGGACAGAAGAAGGGGATGTTGGACCGGAGAAGGGAGAGGGTGCCGGGGCCGGGCCACATGGCTAAGGAGGGCAGAGGGAGGTGCCAGAGCCCCCGCGTCACAGCTGGACGCCCACGGATGCCAGGACCTCCTTGGCCCAGCCAAGCTATCTTGGCCTCTGGCTGACCTGACATCCTGGACGGCCTCCAGGGCAGCTGAGGAGGAGGAGGGGGCAGGTGGGACCTGGATGGGCTCGAGTGGACCGTCTCCGGTGCTGCCCAGAGGCCTGGGACAGCTGGAACCCCGAGCCAGGGGTCAACGTCCCAGGACCGTCTGCAACTCCAGAGTCATTCATTCCTCTGACTTAAAGCAGGCAGAGACACAGAGCCAGACGAGGTGTCTGTGCACGTGGGTGTGTATGAGTGTGTGTGCGTGGGGGTGTGTGCACGTGTGGCGGGGGGGTGAGAATGCGAGTGCATGACTCTGTGCCGGCATGTGTGCATGCGTGAGTGCGTGTGTGCTGCACGTTCACAGGCGTGAGTGTGAGCACAGGCGTGTGTCAGGGGCTGGGGGGCGGTGCGTGCTCTAGTAACTAAAATGCTTGTCCTGGGAAACGTTCGCCACACCTGCTGAGGAGCAGGGCGGGTCCTCAGGCACAGTCACACACGCGCGCCCAGGAAGCACGCCAGCTTCCCAAAGCGCCCAGCCTCTTTCCTTCTACACCTCCTGAAGGTGGGGACCCCGGGGCAGTGGACGGACGCCAGGAGGGTCACGCACTGCTCGGGCCGGGGTCTGGGGGCCCCTGAGAAGGAGTCTCTACCCCATCATCTCCCAAAACTGCACCCCCAAACCGTCCCTCAAGCAGAGACATGGGTCTCCTGTCTTCCAAGGGGCCGGGATTTCACAGAGGAGACGTCACAGCCCCCTTGCTAAGTGCAGCACGTCGACAGTCTAGCCTCAACCCCTCCTGCCGCAACCTCGGAGACCCTCCCAGCAGTGGCCTTGGTGCCCGCGTCTGGCTCAGCAGCTCTGGGGACAAGAGGTATGTCTGGGCTGGCACCTCCCATCACCAGGGGCCCACGGCACAGGGAGCGTGTGGGACAGGACACGAAACTCTCTCCAGTGGCCAACGGCCCCTCCTAGTAGGGCCGGGCACCCACGCCCACCAAGATCCGACAGGGGAGGGTCCCTGCTGCTGGCGGCCTGAATCTGACTCTCCCAGGGCCAGAGAGCAGGGGCTGGGGCTGGGCAGGAAGTGGACGTGCTTGGCCCAGGGGCCTGCAGCTGGGGCCTCCCTCTCCCGCAGCAGGAGGGCGAAGGGGGCTCAGACCTCACGCAGAGGAGCGGCCGCTTGCTGGGGCCCCTTCAAGCCAGCCACACCAAGCACCCGCGTGTCCACACTGGGAGGGGCTCTTCTCACCACTGAGGGTCTGAGGTGGAGACACATTGCCTTCGAGAACAAGAGGGGGCGGAGCGGACACGCCGGGCGGAGGGGGCCGGGGGGCCGCGTGGAAGGTTCCACGCCCAACCCCTCCCGGGAGGCCAGAAAAGAGGGGGCGCGGAGTGGACACGCCGGGCGGAGGGGGCCAGAGGGGCCGCAGGGAAGGTTCCACGCCCAACCCCTCCTGGGAGGCCGGAAGAGAGGGGTGTCCTCATGCTGCGGCCCTGAGCACAGACCACGGTTTCCAACTCCGAGCCTGGGTCCTCCTGCACTGGGCCCAGCCCACCCTCCAGCCGCCTGGCCAGCAGCCCCAGCAGAGAGGTGCGCTCGGGTGGGACCCTGGGTGTCCCGGCGAGGGCGGGGGCCACGCGCAGAGGCTACTGCAGACCCTGCTCCCCAGAGATCTCAGAGCGTCAGGACCCTGACAGCCAGGGGCACGTGATGCTGCTTTCAAAGTCCTTCCCGGAGAGCAAGCGGATTCCCTCACCGACCAGGACAGACACAGCGTGCTGAGGAGACAGTGAGGCTCTCCCTGAACCTCGTGTTTCGGGGCAAGTCGCTGTGTGGGGGGCTCAGCGGGCCCAGCCCTGGTGCACAGGTCACTGCCCCAGAGGGCGCTAGGGGCCCAGGCTTGCTGTCCCGTCACCCCAAATGCCAGAGGCCCCCGTGCACTGACAGCTGGGGGCCCGGGACGGGGTCCGCTCCGCCTCCTGGGGTTGGAATCCCAGCTCAAAGCTGCTGCCCCACAGACCCCGGTGCCCGGGACAGGAATGATGGGGGCCACTGCTTCCCAGGATACAGGGTGGGGATGGGTGTCTCTGACCCCAAGACACCAAGAGGTCACAGCCAAGGGGCCGGTCAGCGGAGGGGAGCAGGTGGGGGACGGTGAGCTCTGCGGGGACAGGAGAGACACCTACAAGACAGCGCTGCCTTCGTCTCTGGGCGGCGCGGGTTGCCCTACTGAAGATGTCCCCAGTGGCTGCGGCACTGTCCAGCCCGGGGCCCATCAGGGGCCGATGGGGGGCAGGCGAGGCAGGGTCCCCAGAGGACAGCGTGCACGCCTGCTCACCACGACCTGCCCGGCCCAGGGCCCCAGAGCACAAGGCCAGCCTGGGGCAGCGCCCCGGCCGCCCAGCACCTCTCCCCGCAGGCAGGTCCGTATCGCAGGGCTGGCCACAGCCTGGCGACCAGCACCCGGCCAGGGCAGGGGGAGAGGACACGGGGCACACCCACCATCCTCCACATCTGGAAGCGACCCCAAGAACCCCCTTCCAGGAGCCTGTGGGGCGGGCCCCTCCCCCCAGGAGCCGAGCTCGGGAGGCCCGAGGGTTGCTCTACTCTGGGGTGGTCCCAAGCCCCGCCACCCTGCCCCCTCCAGGCCAGGGTACTGGACTCCGGGCGGCTCCCATCACAGGACACTCAGAACCCACGGGAAAGAGGGCGACACTGACCAGCAGCTCTGGGCGGGCACCCAAGACAGATGGGGCAGGACAGGAACAGGGGGCGGAGACAAGCCACACCCGAGGGGCCAGCCAGCGCCCACCCAGGCCTCAAGGCCGCTGAGCCTCACGAGACAGGCCTGCCCCTCGCTGCCGCCCTCACCCGGCCCTGCTCCCAGCCCAGGCCCCGACCCAGCCGCCAGGGGCCCGTCCTCAGCCTCGACCCCGGCCTCCGTCACACGCAGGCCAACAGTCTGCAGGGTCTGCAGAGCGGGCACGGCCAGCCTGGCTGTCCCTCGCTGGGAAAGAACTTCCGCCGACCTTCCGCGCGAGAGGCCAAGGGCGCGCCTGCCCAGCACCCCACACGGGCGCCCGCGCCGCGTCACTCTGAGCAAAGGGCCCCGGAGGGTCCGCCTCGAGACCGGGAGGCCAGGAGTCGGGGCAGGCCGGCGGGCGGCCTCACTTCCGGGGCCCGGCCCAGCCCATGTCGCCGAAGGGGCCCTCGCCCGTGGCAGAGCGCGGCGGGGGCCCGCACGGGGTGCAGAGGTCCGAGTCCGTGTCCGACTCGCCCTCCGCGATGTAGGGCCTGACTTTGGCACACGGTGCGACGGCGGCGTAGCAGCTGCCGAGGGCGTCCAGGTTCTCCTTGGACTGGGAGATACTGAAGCCACTGAAGGAGCGCTCGAGCTCCTCGTGGTCCACGGACGGGATGGAGATGGACGTGTCGCTGTCCCGCAGGGCGCCCTCATGGGGTCTGCAGGCCGGGGCGTCCTCCGACCTCAGGAACTCCGTGCTGGCCCGGTGGCCCCCGCTGTAGGCGGACAGGGACCGCTCGTGGGCGGGTGGCGGCGGGATGCGCACCAGCGAGCCGTGGTCCCCCACAGGTGAGGTGCCGTGGCCCTGGCGCGGGTGGCACTGCTGCTGCCACGAGGTGGAGGGCGGGCACTGGGCGGGCGGCGCGGCTGGGGGTGCCGAGAAGTTCTTCTGGCCCATGGAGCTGGCGGAGCGGATGAGCTTGATGATGCAGCCGTTCCTGCCGCCATGGTCCCGGCTGTCCTCGGGGCTGTGGTATGGCGGCGCCGGCTCTGGCTCCTTGGCCCCGAAGTAGGCCTCGGTCTCCGTTGGGGGGACGCCCATGCGCTGCGTGTAGATGTTCACCAGGAAATCCAGCTTCTTCTCCATGGACAGGACCTGCAGGAGGGGCTGCTGGGCCACGCTGGGCTGCTCCCCGAGGGGGGTGCCCGGGGTGCTCCCCGGACGGGGTGGGGAAACGGGGCTGCTCCCCGGAGGGGGGGGACCTGGGCTGCTCCCCGGAGGGGGGGGACCTCCTGGGTGCTCCCCGGAGGCGGGGGCGGCCCAGGATGTTTCCCACAGAGGTGCAGAGGCAATGGAGGGCAGACCCCCCGCCACAGCAGCTCAGCCTCTGACCCCACCCGTCAGTGTGTGTGGCCTCAGGAGACTTCAAAGCATGGACCCTCCTGCTTGTCTGGGCCGCCCTGTGTCCGCTGTGGGTTCACCCCTTAGAGCAAACTCCACAGAGGGAAAGACCTGGCCATTCCTTTCCTCAGCTCCCGTCAGGGAAGTGCCCCAGGCCCGGGGGGGCGGCCCTGGGGGGCCCAGGGTCCCAAAACAGCAGCCCCCCCTCCCCCCAAAACTCAAGCTCCCTCCCCCAGTGTCCGTGCCGACGCCCCAGGACCCCAGCCTCTCCCACCTGCTTCTCCACCTTCCCCAGCCGTCCCATCATGCTGGGGTCCTCGGGCAGCTCCGCCTCAGCCGGGCCCTTGCCTCGGTCTTTGTCTGCTATCGCCGGGCCACGCCCCACGATTTGGTCCACTCTGCCGGGAAGAGACCCCGTCCCCAGCGTGAGTTCAGGTGGGATCGGCGGAGCCCGTGGGCCTCTCCTCCTGGGCCAGGCCGCAGCCGCCAGATCCAGGCTCCGGGCTGAGTCCAGAGCCGACCGGGGGGCAGCGAGGAACCAGGACAGATGGACCCTGGGCGCCTGGTCCTTGTCCTGCTCTCCGCCGCCCCCGGGGCCTGTCCCCCGACCATTCCATTCCAGTGGGGCTGGCACATTAGCAAGGGGTAAAGAGAAGGGAGTTGGGGCCAAGCACCCCTCAGCTCCCCCGCCCCCACCCCCGAGCTCTGCTCCTGGATAACGTGCCACTGTGGCCCCTGCCCACCCGGGGTCTGGAGGGGACGGAGTTAAACGTCTGCAGCGGGAACCACAGAAGCAGGAGTGAACGTGAGGACTTCGCGCCATGCGCCAGACAGGGGAGGGGACACAGACCAACACAGGAAACCACAACGCACAACCAGAGGAGGGGACAGACAGAGCCACTGGCAACCAGAGAGGGGGTCCGTGTGTGCTCGTGCGTGGGCACGTGTGTGCTGACTGTGCGTGCCTGTGCGTGCACTTGTGTGAGTGTGTGTGGGCCTGTGTGTGCGCACGCACGTGGGAGATGCAGAACGCAGCTGAGGTGACCTCAAACGAGGCCATCGATCACGAGTGCCAACAAGAGGGGAAGGAGGCCTCCTTCAGGGACGGGGGGGCTTCTGCTTGACCCATGCGGCATCCCCTGTCCCCTGTGCTGAACAGGAAGGGCCACTGAGGGGCTCGGAAGGGACCTTGGGAGTAGCAGGGTGGGCGCCCGACACTCTGAGCCCCAAAAGTGCAGCCACATGGACGCTGGGCAAAGGCACCAGGGCCAGGGTGCAGCTGGGCGGGACGGCCACCCAGGCACAGGCCACACAGCCCCGCCGCTTCTCTGGAGCCTCATGCATGAAGTGTGCCACCCAAGCTCCCGAGTGGGGAGGGGCGCCGGCTCCTACCCCCCCAAGCAGCGCCACGGGGGCTGCCGGCCTGCTCGGCTGCCGTCCTCACCCACAGGGCCGCCCTAACTGCCTGTCGGGGCTCAGGGTGGTCTGTCCTTTCTGTCACAGGAAGCAGGAGGGGATCAGGCTTGCGTCAGCCACGGGGCGTCATGCTTGATCATGCGGTGGCAGGGCGGACGTGGGGCCCTCGGGCTCCACGCGGACGCCAGTGGGGGCAGAGCGGGAGGAGGGTTCTCTGGTGTTCCAGGCATCTACACAGTCCAGGCACGGGCACGCAGCGCCTTCACCCCTGCCACACGACGGGCCGCCCTCCTGGCCGCTCCCCTGGGAGCCTTGGCCCAGGGTCGGCCTGGAGCTGCCCCCGGTGGGTCTTCCGTGGAGCCTGTGCCACCCCCTCCCCTGGGCCTCAGGCTGAGGAGTCGGGCTTAACCCCTGTCCTTCTGGCTCCTTCTCTGTGGGCATCTGGCTGCAGTGGTCTGGGAGGCCTGCGGGGTTCCAAGGGCTGGCAGGGCCTTCCCAGCCCGTGGCTCTGAACACCCAGCCCCTGTGCCCTGCAGCAATGCCCAGGAGGGTGGGCTTCTATCTCAGGGTACAGCTTCCTTGAGGCTGGAGGACACGGGCAGAGCAGGGGACGCGGCAAACACTGTCTGGGCTGCCCTGCTCCCCCGGAAATTCCTTTCTCATGGGAGAGCTGCCCGGCTGAGATGCCCAGCACACACTGACCCTCGGCCTCACGCACAGAAACCCTGGCACACAGGGGTCAGGCACCCCCAGTCGCTCCAATGGCCCAGCTGCCAGCATCCCTGCCGGCCTCCGGGACGCCCCTGAGCCCCTCTGCCCGCTCGGCCGGGCGTGTCTGCCCTCACCCCACATCCTTGCCCTGGGCTCTGCTCTCCCAGACCTGCCAGGGGGGCGGGTCACAGCCATCATCTCCATAGTCCAGGGGAGCAGCAAGGCTCCGAAGTCTGAATTCATCACCAACGAGCCTGCTTCTGCTGACTCACCACCTCACTGCCCGCCCCCCACTCTGCCCGTTGGCTGGGACCGTCTTCTTCAATAACCCTGACCATGGTGAAAACTGGAAATAGAGCCACCAAAGCTCTGGGGACTCCCCGGGGGCTGGGCTCCCGCCAGGACCCACTCAGTCCACACAGCAGCCCAGGTCGACCCACCGGCAGGTGGTGGCGGGGGTCTGGGTCGGTGCTGGGGCAGGGCCCCACGTCTGAACACACCTGATCCTTGGGGGGCTGCCGCCCTCTTCTGCCCAGGGAGCCCCCACCCCCCGCGGACGCCACACAGGTGTCGGTGGAAAGGAGCCCCCCGACAGCCTCCCCAGGACCCCGCCAAGAGGAGCAGCTCAAGGGCACCCCACCCAGCCCGCCAGGGCCTGCAGAGGACGTCGTTTTGTCAGGGACAGAGAAAGAGCCCCTCCGTCCCGCGGAGCAGAGCGGGTGCTGCCGTCGTGTGGCTGGAGCGAAGGGGGCTGGCCATTCCAGAGACAGGCGGGACGCTCGGCATCCTGACCTAGGTGAGTACTGGGGTGACTCTCTCGGAGGGGCCGTGGGTCCTTTGGTGGGGTACTTCTTGTGCCGGGGAGTTGAAGGGGGTGGGGGGCCCACAATCATATCTATCCTGGCGAGTAAACAAGAAAAGAGACACCAGGAAAATGCATCGTGAAGCAACATGAAAGGGGAGGCAGCCGGAAACTTGCAGAGACAGAATGCACGACCCGCTGAGAGCAGCCGTGACCTTTCTTACAAACGGGACGCAGGGACACCGTGCTCCCGTGACCTCACATGTGGTCAAGCGAGCACTAGGGGAGGCCACGAGCTCGCGGTGCCCCGTCTGCCCGGGCAAGGGTGCACGTGCAAGGACACGTGGCAGCTGGCAGCAAAGTGCCAAAGGGCCCTGGGAAAGACACCAAGGCCCTGCCAGCAAGCGACAGACGTCTGGCTCCCGCGGGGGTCGGTTTGTCTCGTCTGTTTTCCAGACAGAAAGGGAGGGAGAGGGGACGGTCTAGGACAGAAGAGCCTCGTGAACAAACACCGCTGCCGTGAGCGGAGGCGGGCCAGCCGTCGAGACCCGGGGCGGCCTCTCACACACACACGTGTGCTCACACCTGCACACACACGGACACATGCACGCTCACACACATGTACACACCCGCAAGTTTGCACGCACGGGCACACGTTTACATACTCGTGTGTACACGTGCACGCTCACGTTATTTACATGTGCACAACTGCACGCACGTTTGCGCAGACACACAGGTCTACTCGATGCTCCAGGAGGACGCTGGGCGGTGGGCCTCCCAGCTTGAGCCTGGGGACAGGAAGGGGTTGTCCCCTGGCCTCACCCAACGGGAGCAGCTGGAGGCCCAGAGGGGCCCCTCCCCTGGGACGCTGAGCAGGACGGGGAGACGCCACCTGCCACGGGGCCGGGATCCGGGCTGACCCCAGGACTGCCCCCACCATCCAGACCCCCCACGGCCAGGGCCCAGGCTTCCAGGCCAGAGAACTGGCAGCCGCCTCATTGCAGGGGCCCTGGCCGGGAGGGCTTGACCAGCGGGAAGGTGGGGTCCATTCCGGCAGAGACCCACGGCAGCCACGGGCCTCCTCACAGGCACCAGACACACGTGTGTGCGCCCGCCCGTCTGTGTATGGATGGCACGTGCCTGTGAGCACACACGTACTAGGCATGTGTGTGTCGGTCCTAGAGGACACACGCGTGAGCACAAGCCTTAGAGCACGGCTGTGTGTGTGCACATGCGTGCTGGCACACGTGGGCATGTGGGATCGGACATGGGTCTGTGTGTGTGCACGTCCTGGGTCCTTGCTGTGTCTGTACACACGTGTGTACAGCTGACTCCTGGGTGAGCAAGCCAGTGCTCACGTGGGGCCAGAGATGGCAGCGCCAGCGTGTGCCCGGCCACAGCCTGCCAGGCACATGTCCAGCCCCACTGCCTGCTCCGGCCGTGGGAATCCCTCTGTGCGGTGGGGAGGGGGGACCAGCCCCTCTGTTCTGGAGGAAGAGGTACCACGTGGCCTAACTGCTGCCTGATGGGCCCACGGAAACCTGCACCTTCACCTCTCAACAGAACTAACTTCTCTCCCCAACACACACGGGTACACATGGGCAACATACGTGCATGGACACATGACACACATGGCACAGCACACACAGACACACGCATGCACCCACACGTTTGCCAAAACGTGTTGCACCCGTGTGCGCACATGCACATGCATGCACTTGTACACATACACGTGTGTACACACGTGCACCTGAGGCCTGAACACGTGCAAGTACACACGTGCATTCACACATGTGCATATGCACGCTCATGTGTGCGCACAACACATACACGCTTGCCCATCGCAGCACGGGCAGGAGAGAAGAGAGAGACAACAGAAAGGTTAAAAACAGACCACACAAAGACATGGCAGAAAGCCCACACGGGGCCGGCGTGGGGCCGGAGAGGAAGGGCCCAGATGTGGCAGCTAGCAGGGCCGGCCGCTGCGTCCACAGAGCGTCGCCGCCCCACCTCTGGCAGGAGTGTGCAGCTGCGCTGCGCCCGTCCCCGGCCCGCACCCGGCTTTGGCCCAGAGGACCCAGCTCCCCGCCCCCGGGGCCAGGCAGGCAGGGGAGGTGCTCTTGCCTGGACTGCAGGTTTTTGATGCGGGACAGCATGTCCAGGTGGCCAGCCGAGTACTGCTCAATCACGTCCATCACATCGTAGGGCCGTAGGCTCTCCTTGAACTTGCGCTTGGACACCAGGAACCGCATGACACTGGAGGGGGTGGTCAGGAGGCTGTGAGCCCTGGGCAGAGACCACCGAAGGCAGCCCCCCAACGTCCACCTGCCTTGGGCCGCCCAGCATCTCCGAGAATGTCTGCTGGATGACTTGGCCCTGTCATCTGGGCCACCCACCTGTCTTGTACCCCAGCCACCCTTGGGCCCCACTGCGCAGAGGACCCTTGTCCACCCGGGAACCCCTGTGCAGTGGCAGCTCCCAGCCGTCCTCTAACAGCCTTGGGCACCCGGCACCTGGGACGCAGGCGACGGCTGGGACAGCAGGTGCCTTGCGAGCCGCGGGGGCCGGACTGAAGGGGTGTTGGCCGTGAGGCATCCCTCCCGAGCGCGTGCCCTCACTCCGGCCCCCCAAGGCCCCGCGTCCATGGACGGCTCTGCGAGGGAGCCCGCCGGGTCCTCACCACACGGCCCGGATGCTGACTTTGAGGCCCGGGGTCAGATCCTCCGTCACAAACTCGCAGTTGCAGCTCTTGTTGTCGTCCACAATGTCCTCCCCTGGGAGACTTGCTTCTGGGTGGAAGGACACAGCCCGTGAGGGGCCGGGCCACCCCCGGGATGGAGGGGGCCTAGTGCTCCGGCCCCGCAGTGCATGCGTGTCCGAGGGGACCTCCGCCGGGCACACCCACACTCCAGCCCGCCCCCCGTCCTGCTTTCCCAGCCTGCTCCCCTCCACTGTGCTCTCAGGGAGCGGCCACCACGAGGGTGTAAGAGGGCATCCCTGTGCACAGACAGAAGGACAAAGTGGGCTACGTCCACACGGAGTACTCGGGGAACGTCAGCCGTAAAAGCAGCGATGTGCCGGCACCAGCTCCACGGGTGAGCCTGGAAAACACGGAGCTCGGCGAGCAGAGCCCGACGTGGGAGGACAAGCACGTGTGGCCCCATCGCATGGAGCTCTGGGACAGCAAACCCCCGCTCGAGGGCTGCCCGACCTACCTTCCGAGTTCTGCCGGGAAGCGGCGCCCCTGGCCCGGAAGGCCTGCCGTGCGCGGCCGCGCTCTCCGAAGCTCCAGCTCTTGGGCACCTTGCTCGGACTGTCCTCCAGGCTCTGGTCGGCGCTGGGCGACCGCCGGACGGTCTGGGCCTGAGGGGACCCCTTGCCCTTGGCAGCCACGCCGCGGGGGCTGGAGAAGACACGGTCTTTCAAACTGACCTTCTGACTGCTCCCGCGAGAACCGACAGACGGACAGACACACAGAAAGACAGCAAGAGAGGTCACTCTGCAAAGAACACTCGCTCCCGCTGGCTCCTGGCGGGTGGACGGGGTGCCCTGGCCGTGGGATGGAGCACGGGCCGGGGCGGGAGGGTCGCTAGGGTGAGCGGGGACAGGTCAGCTCCACCACAGGCCCCCCGGGGCCCGCTCAGCGCTCAGCCTGGCCGGGGAGTGGTCAGTGGACTCTGAAATCACCTTCAGCTACCACCAAAAGGTGCCTGAGACCTCGCCACACTGTCAGCAGGGCTCCCTCTTCAAACGCCCTGGGCGATGACGGCTGTTCCCTGGGCACCTCCTGAGGGCCCCCGGCCACTCCAGCAGTTACCGTGCCTGCCCCTCCACCCCCGTAACTGCCCCGGGTCAGGAGGGTGAGGTCTGCAGCTGACCCCCGGGCCCCTCGGCCGAACCCCAGGGAGCTGCCTGGCGAAACAGGTCGGGGGGAGGGGGAGCACGGAGGGCCAGGGTGTGCCCACCTCCCCTCCACCCAGGGCGGCACAGGCTCCACCCCCACCAGGACACATCCGGGAACAACGTCCACACTTCCGGAGGGATGATACGGGCGCCGGCAGAGCCCCGGCCCGAGGCCGCAGAGAGGGGGCAACCACGGCCGTCCAGCCACAGCCCCGTGAGGGTCTTCGGGCCTCGTTGCCCCGTCTCCCGGTAACCATGGAGACGGGTCTGACACCCCACGTTTGTTGCTTCTAACACCCTCCAGGCAGCAGGCAGGAGACAAGGCGGTCTCTGGTCAGGGTGAGGTCAGGCCCGGGGCCAGGCGGCCACTCATTTCCTCCCGTGGACAGTTTCCACCATCTGCCCAGGAGGAGAGCGAGGCCCCCATGAACCGTGGACCCACTCACACGACCACGCTCAGGGGCCACACTCAGAACCGCCCGAGGGGCCTCTGCGCTGCCCTGGGGCCTGGGACCAGCCCGCAGGGGTGCCTGGCAGGGCCTCTACTGTCGCTGGGAAGCCGCTACCACCAGCTAATCCCTCAGACAGCGCCAGCCCCACCGCAGATGGCCCAGGTCAGCTGCTTCCATCGGCCCGAGGGGGACCCACAGCAGAGACACGTCGTCAGACGGCGCAGAAGTGACCCACCATGGACAAGAACCAGCCCGCACGCGGCGGCCCAGGTCGGTGCCCCCGCCCCGCCCCCCCAGGCAGCTAAGGCCATCTGCGCTAGTTCTCGGGCCCGAGGCACGGAGCTCAGTCAGAGGGGTGGCTCCTCCAGAGACCCTGGGTGTCCCGTGTCCCCATGAACACAGGAGCCGGGGTGTCTGCTTGCTCAGGACGCTGGCCCCAAGCCTGTAACCGCTGCGCCCGGCACGAGGCCAAGACAGGGCTGGGGGACCGAGGGGCAGCCAGAGCCAGGCTACGGGGGCTGCTATGAAGATACCCCTCTCCTTCCTTCGTTCCCAAAGGAGACCACCAGCTGGTCCAGGGAGACCATGAAACAAGGGCCCCACCAAGCCAGGACTGCTGGGGACCCCCGCTGGACCTGCTGTCCCGTGCACAACAGGGACCCCCAGAACTCGGGCCCACGCGGCTGACCGCGATGACAGAGCCACAGGAAGCAGCCTTGCCTGGCCTTGGCCCGGCCCTGCGTCCCCGGCTCTCAGCCTGCTCAGAGCGGGGAGGGGTGCCCTGCTGGAGGAGGCCACGGGTGGCTGTCTGGACTTCCACGGTCATCACAGCTCAGGGCTCCCAGGCACACAGCCCCCAGACACCCCACGCCTGCCTCAAGGCCAGATGCCCGAACGCCGACGGTCCTGCAGGTGTCGAGAGAGACCCTCCCTCACCTCACAAGCCAAGGACAGAAGCACACGCAGGATGGGGCCCTGGCAGCCTGCCCCCAGGGAAGGAGCACAAGGCCAGCCCACCCTCCGAGTGGGAGGGCATTTACAAGGGGCCAGGGGGCAAGCTCAGGACGGTCTGGGAGAGGAAGCGAGGCCCAGCCTCTCCTCCCCTGCCTGCCACCCTCCCCAGGGCAAAACTCCCAACAGGTGAAGCCAGCCATCAACAGGGACAGGCGAGCGGGGGCCCCGGCTGAGCTCGGCTGCACCCTGGTCTGCACGGCCGGCCGGGGCCCAGCTCAGCGGGGAAGGAGTCGGCATCCAGAGAGAACCACCCGGCCCACAGCTGGACTGCGGATGCCCAGGGAAGGCGGGGGTGGTGGGGAGATGAAGTGACGTCCGTGAGACGCACACAGCAGGGCCAAGTGAGGCCTGGGCTCCTGGCCCGGCCGTGGGCACCTCTGGCCCTTCTGGTTCCCAAGCAGCCTGAGCACAGCCCCAGACCCGACCGGCCAGCCTGTGGCCAGAAGCACCCTGGACACCAGCTCTGGGCAAGCAGGACAGCTTCTGCCGGGGCCCCAGATCTCCCCTCCTGGGGCTGCAAAAGCCTCCCCCACGGTGCCCTACGTCGGGAACACACAGGCAGCACGGGCAGGTGGGGGCAGGCGACCCTCCGGGCCCCTCTCGAGGGCGAGAAGGATTCAGAGCATGCACGGATGCAGATGTGCAAGCATGCCGCCACCCTGGAGCCCCGACCCTGCTGCCCGGCCCCTCCCCATGCCCGCCGCTCGGCACCCCTGCTTCCAGGGCCATCACGGACCACATGCACACGATGACCGGTGAGTGCAGCTGCCAGCACCTGCAGGGCCGCACGGGGCAGGGAGGGGCGGGCAGGAGGGGGCCCCAGAGCAAGCAAGGGGACAGACGCTTCCACACCCCCGAGAGCAGAGAGGGGACAGAGAGAGGAAACGTGCCGGCAGTCAGGGAGCCCACGGGGCAAAGATCGGGAGGCCTTTCACCGACCCGCTTCCAGCCTGCCCTAAACCAGGCCTGCACGTGGGAGGGGGAGCCGTGGACCTCTGGCTTTCCGGTGTGTCTGGTGTGCCAGGACCGCGGGGAGCGGGCACACACACGACAGAGCTGCCTCCCGGTGGGCGGGCGGGCTCCGGGTTGAGGGCAGCGGCCCTCCCGTGCGTAGTAGAGGTGCTAGATGGATGAGCCGTGGAGCAAAGGCTCGCGGGAGAGCAATCAGGCCCCTGAAGGCGCCCTTTCTGGTTTTCAGAGCCCCTGGCCGGCCCCCCTCCTGCTTGGAGCACAGCATCGTTTGGCATGGGGAGAAGGAGAAGGGGTCAGCTCCACGGCCACCGTCACCCAGGCGGTCGTCTGGAGTCAGAGGGGGCCGAGGGCTCCACCAAGGGGCCGGGAGGCGAGCTGCCAATCAGAATCGGGGCCTGGGGGGCCGGGCGGGCGCCAGCCTCTCCCTGGCGCATCTAGAACCTCTAATAAGCAGAGTGCTTGGAGCGGGAGGGGGCAAGAGCCGTGCAGCAATGGCCGCCCGAGCGGCGTGTCTGGTACCTAGCGCGTCCTGGGCAGCATCCACACAGGGGCTCTGTGCGCCGTCTGCCTTTACTGGAAATGAGGAGAGGACAGTTAGTCCCGGGGGCGCCGGCGACCGGACGCGACCAGAGAGAGCCCGGGCCGCGCGCGCGGGCAGGAGGCGCAGGGACACGAGGCCCCAGCCCCCCAGGGCGGCTCTGTGCTCAAGCCGCACCCGCTACAGAGTTCGCGTCTCAGCAAGAAGAACGAGGGAGCGGCGCGTAAAGTCCTCCGCCGGCCTGGAAAAAAAGTGGTCCCTATTTTTGGAGAAAAAAAAAAAAATTCCCTGTTTTTTCCTCCAAAAATACCTTTTCCTTCCAGCGTCAGTTTGGGGCCACATCTTTCAAAAGATGTATTATTTTTTTGCTACGTTCATGCCAACAACAAAAAAAAATAATACATGGGCTGAGGCTGTGCTGGTTCCAGAGGGCCAGGATCCCAGAAAGCTCATGTTTTCAGAGGAAAAACGTGCAAGTTTGGCTGCACAAACCAACCCAGCCAGCGGCCCGATCAGAAGTGGCCTCGGTTTACCCAGAAGGCAGCGGCTGCCCCTCCCTGGAGGGGAGCTAAGGAGAAGGGGGCTTGGGGCTCCTGGACGTGAAAGGGCCGCCAAGGTCGGACCTGGGGTGAAGTCCACCCCGTGCTGAGGGCAGAGACGGACCTGCGGGCGGCTCTTCAGGAAACGCTGCCCGTGGTCACCCTGCCCAAGCACCTCCCCAAAGGCCCAAGACTCAGCGCTGCACTAGAACCTGAAAACTTCTAAGCAAAAATGAAAAGAACCAGCAAGAACTTCAAGAAACCCTTCACTTCCCTGGGGCCTCGCTCTCTGCCCCCACCTTTGTAGCTGTTGCTGCTGAGACAGTGGTTCTCAAACTCTGTACCTGAGGAACCCAGACGCGGCCAACGGTCTTGACCCACAAGTGTTCAGTGTCCACACGTTCACTTAAACACCGACGGCACCTGCCAGTGTCCGGACAAGGATCTCCCCGCTAAACGCCGGCAAGCCAAGGTCAAGTTTCCTCGAGGAACCCTCGCTCGGCTGGCCCGGCCTCGCCCTCCGCGGAGCCCCCTGCGAGCGTGCATGCCTCCCCAGCGGGACCTTCCCCAGTCACTTCGGGTTGTAGCACAAAACTAACCAGAGGTCGACCCCGGGCGGAGGGAGCTGGGGTCCAGCTGTCCACCGAGCGCACCCACACAGGGGCAGACCTCCCCAGGACTTGGACCCCCCGCCCAGCAGGGGCCCCTCAAATTCAGGGCAAACATGCTCTTCCAGGGTGCACCCCCGAGGCAGCCACGGTCCCACCAGGGCCTGCAGGACAGATAAGGACCCTAAAGACCAGGACCCCCATGGCCAGCTTCCCCCAGGGGTCCCCAGGCCTGCACACAGGACCCGCCCCGCCCCACCTGGAGGCTCCTCCCCTGGGAAAGAGGACCAAGCGGGGCGGCGTCTTTGCCCTCCACCTTGACCAAGCCTCCGCCTTGACCAGCTTTGCTGCCTTCAAAACTCCCAGCAGTCGCCTGCCCACAGCCCAGCACCGCCAAACCCACCGTCTCCTAGGCGACCGCCCCACGCCTGGCTCCCAAGCACACGAGACCGGGGAAAGGCTCTCTAACCGCAGTGACTATCTTTAATGTTAAGGAAAATATAAACAGTCTCACATGGCCAGCAGCTCCTGCACGAGACAGCGCAGCCTGAGAGCGGGACAAGAGCCGGGGGCGGTGGGCTGCTGGCGGCCTGGCCCCCCCGAGCACTGCCCCTCTGCTTCGGGGGGGGTGAGGAGCCCCAACTCCAGCCCGTTGCCTCTGGGTTCCAGGCTGGTGCTGCGGTTTCCTGCCCACAGCAGCCAAGTGGAGCTTCACCCCAACAGAACTGCCGGCAGGCAAGCCCGGGGGGCCCGGGCTCGAGAGGGTGGAAGAGGCGCCCACGGACACTCACCAAGACCAGACTGGACAGACACGCACCCGAACACGGCACACTGCCCCCCGCGACGAAGAGGGGGGCCACAGGACAGGGGCAAAGCGGCTGGGGCACAGGGGTTCCTCCAGGCACGGGAGGGGCGGGGGCAGTCAGAAATGGGGTGGGTCAAAGGGCAGGTCAGAGCCACACCCAGAGCAGCACAGCCCGAGACCCCCGCCTGCCCCGCCCCCAGCCCCACGCCTTGGTCTGACGCCCACACAGCCACGGGGCGCGTCCCCATCCTGAGCCGGGACCGGGGGTCTCACGGCAGCTGAGGGAGGGTCCCTGCGTCCACCCCGTCCACCTGCGCTTTACGGGACAGGGTCCCCTCACCAGGCAGCCCAGGGACAGGCCCACCCTGCCGTGGGTCCAGTGGCAGGATCATTTCCTGCAGACCTGCTATGCACTGGGTGCTACAAAGGGGCTCATGGCTGCTCCAGTCAGGGAACAGAAATGCCACCTGTTACCTGGCTGACAGGTGTGCATCCAGGAGAGGCAGGCCCTCTGTCCCAGGGCCTCAGCCCGGGGCCCCCAGGGGAAGCCGCTGGGTCACAGGCAGGGACACACGGACACAAGGGGAGGGAGGGAGGAGCAGGAAGCGGGGGGGCGGGGGGGTAGCCACAGAACGTGCCGGAGAGCCGGGGGGCTCCCGCGTATCCTCACCTTGAGTCCTGCTTTCAGGGTCAGCCACCTCATCCCCAAAGACAGAGCAGACGTGAAAGGGGCCCGAGAAGGGCAGTGACATGATTAAAGGCACTTGGGGGGCAGGCAAGATTTTCCAGATTGGGGGAGGGAGGGCAGGAGAGGAGAGAGAGAGAGAGAGAGGCTGAGACGAAAATTGTCGGGAGAGGAGATAAAGCAGGGCGACGAGCACAGGAAGCCGCGTCAGGCCAGAGGGGCCGGACGGGTGGGCGGGCCGCGCTGAGGGCCAGAGAGGCGCCCACCCTGGCAGAGCCAAGGGCAGCCGCGCCGCCCCCCCGGCCTCAGGGTCCCAGGGATCCCGGAAGGGGCAGATGGCAGCACCGACAGGATTCCACAAAGCACGCGAGGCCCTGCTGCACGCCCCTCCCAGCCCGCCCTGACCACAGCCCCGCGTCGGGCCCGCCTCGCTCCCAGCCTGCCCAGGTCACTGCCTGGGCCGAACCCACTCTGGTCCAGGTCTGCCGCTCTTCGGGCTGCTTCCGGGAGAAAGCGCCGCCCACCTTTCCAAGCCTAGGCCTCAGCTGACATCCCCCTCTGGGGGCTTGGGGGTGGGGACACGTGCCCCCTTCCGATGGACGCCGAGGGTGGGCTCAGCCCAACGCCTCCCCAACCGGGCAGCCAGCCGAGCCGCCTTTGATCCCGGAGGGCACTAATGTGGGCAGGCAGCGTCTCTGGCCCACGGCCTCGGGGACAGGGTTCCCTCCGCAGGTGTAGACGGGGCGCCGGGGGACCCTGAGCTCAGAGGTACACAGCGATACACAGACGGGCTGGAGGTCACCAACTTGAACGTTGTGAATTGATCTGGATTTTTTTCTCAACACTAGGAAAACAGCAGGGTGCTATCGTCCCTCCTCTGCCCCCAGCAGAAGTCATCCCTGGGAGTCCCCGTTCGGGGTCCCAGTCTCGAACTCGCCTAAAGCAAACAGAACCGCAGGGGCCTGGACAGACCCAGGGAGGGGGAGACCGGTCCTCACCGAGGGGGTGTGAAGCAGGGCAGGGGACCCTGCCCCAAAGGGGACCCTCTCCCACCCCTCCAGAAACCTTCCACAAACCAAGACCTGACAGGGGTGATGCGAAGAGCCCTCCTCAGAGCTGCCCCTCCTCCCATCGTCTGACCCTGACCTGCAATGTCGGGGGGACACCCCGTGGGAGTGTCCACCTGGGTCGCCCTCGGCTCAGAACAGCCCAGGCCCTGTGCTGGAGCTGGTAGGACTGCTCCCCCAGAAGCCCCCCGCGTCCGGTCCGAGGGGCTACAGTCACGGGAGGGCAGGAGCTGCCCCTCAGCTGCCGAGCAGGCCCGGGGCCTGGGAGGGGGCGTGGACCCAGGAAGCGTGATTTAAGGGCCCACATCGCCAGCAGGCAGGGGTCCACCCTCAGCAGCACACAGGAGCATGCACAGCCCCGAGGCAGCCCGCGCTCCCCGAGGACACACAGGGCAGGCGCGGAGGCAGCGGGAGAAGGTGGCACTGACCTTGGGGATGGCTCCGGCTGGGGCTCCTTCCTGCAAACAGAAGCACAGGCCTGTTCGCGGCCGGCCCTCCGGCCGACCCCGTGCAGAGCCCAGCTGACCCCCCCACGCTCCCACAGGCCGGGGGCTGCGTGTGAGGGGGCAGGAACAGCCCGCCCACCCCGAGAGCCCCCTGGGGGCCGGAGGAGGCGGGTCCCAGGGGACAGGGGATCCGGAAGGGGTCACGAGAAGTTCCGAGGCTGCGGTTGCTACCGCCCCGTGTTTATGGACACGCGCTTTCATCAGAATGGCCGACATTAACAGACTTTCAGAGAGGAAGCTCCTCCACAGCCGACGCTCAGGACAGCTGAGGCCCCGCACTTCACCACACCCACGAAGACTCTTCCAGGTGAGGTCACGTTCACGGGTTCCAGGGCATGGATGCGTCTTTGCGGGGCGGGCGGGGGGGCACCATTCAACCCGCTCCAGCCACTCCGCCCACTGAGAGCCCCTCCGTGTCGGCAAACAGGCCTGGTCACGGGCACCCCCCCCTGCCCTCTCCTGCGGCCCAGCCCGCCCCCTCCGCACGCCCCTCCCCGCGTCGAGCGCTCGAGGAGCCGCAGGGTTTGCGACTGGGAGAACCAGCAGGTGCCACCGCGTGTGTCCACCCGACGCTCCAGGGACATGCCGGGTCGGACTCTTCTTCCCGCCCGAGGCCAGAGCGCCAGCCTCCCGGCCCCACGTGGAGCTCCCCTCTCTGCGCCCACCCCGCAACCGGCCGCCCTCAGGATGGGAGCCGAGACCGGGGTCAGCAAAAGCGGAAAACCACCAGCATCACCGGGTCCCACAGCAGCCCGGCCACCAGCATCCTGCAGCTGCCAGCGCCTTGCCAAGCCCAGAGACGCCGTGCCCCGGGCGCCAGCCCAGGCGCCCCCACTCACCTGAAGGTGAGTCCAGACTTGCTCTTGAGGTTTCGAAGCAGCTCTAGCTGGTTGAGCGGCGGGATCAGTCTGCGGCAGGAGGACAGGAGAGTGGGCCCCCGCCCGCCAGAGCCCCAGGGGCCCTCAGCCCAGCTCTCACGAGCACCGGCGTCTCACACGGGGACACGGGCTGTGGCCCGTCACAGGCAGAGAGGGGAGGAGCGCACGGCGGCGGCAGACCCCGGGGAGCCCGGGCCTCCACCTCTGGGGCTGGGGCACTGTCTTCATCTCTGGGCTCCCTCACCCCGGGGACCCCAGCCGTGGGAGTGCACGGGGCCCAGGCCATCGCTAGAGGGCATGCCCACGTGGAGCCGGTCCTGCAGGGAGGACGGGGGGCTCCCGCCCCTCCCCCTTCCCAATCCCTGAACACCCCCAGGGGAAGCACAGTTGCAAACCCAGCCCCCAACATAGTGGGGCTCCCAGACCCCTCTCTGCAGAGCCACTCTCCCTGCCAAGGCTGAGCGGGGCCGAGGTCACAGGAAAGGACTGTGCCGGGCAGAGCCCACAGGGCTGCAAGCGGGCCTCCTGCACGGCTGGCCTGGCCCTGCTCCGAGCCCTCCTCCCAGACGCACTCACACCTACCAGGACAGCCGCACGCCAGGCCCGCCTGCCGGCCCAGCATTCAGTGCCGCGGCCACCAGCCAGGGAGCCGAGAGGTGAACAGTCCCCCTGGGATGCCAGGCAGGGCTTTGTATACCTGGGAGGTTCCTGGGGAAGCCCAGGCCTCCCACCTCCAGCTGCAGGAGACTCACCCGAGACACAAGTCCCCACAATGTCTGGGGACACTTCTGTCCCCCACCCCACCCCACTCTCCACCCTCCTCGCGGATCCTGGCCACCTTCGGCCCTCACACAGCTTCCATGCCATCAGTGACCCTGTGTGTTTCCAGGCACTGGTCTCTCTTTCCTGACTCAGCCCCCACCTGCTGTGACAACTCCGCCTGCTCTCTGACACCCCTCCTACCCTGTGACACCCCACCTGCTCTGTGACACCCACTGTCTGTGACACCCCTCCTACCCTGTGACACCCCACCTGCTCTGTGACACCCCACCTGCCCTGTGACACCCACTGTCTGTGACATCCCCACCTGCCCTGTGACTCCCCACCTGCTCTGTGATACCCCACTGTCTGTGACATCCCCACCTGCCCTGTGACACCCCACCTGCTCGGTGACACCCCACTGTCTGTGACATCCCCACCTGCCCTGTGACACCCCACCTGCTCGGTGACACCCCCGCCTGCCCTGTGACTTCCCACCTGCTCTGTGATACCCCACTGTCTGTGACATCCCCACCTGCCCTGTGACACCCCCCACTCAGCCCCAGCCCCCAAACCCAGTCCTGAGCCTCAGGCCTTCTTGACCCTGGGGACCCCTGTCCCTCCTGGGCACCTGTGTCCGAGCCATCCTGGGCACCCTCACCGGGTCCACAGCACCACCACCCGCCACACACATAGCCCTGGCTCCAGCCCTCACCCGCTCCTGTCCCCTCCTGCATCCCCCCCCCCACCGTGTCCTCCTCTCCCTGGGTGCCCGCCCTCCTCGTGTGATGCCCCTGCACCCACGGCCCCGCCCCGCCCCGCCCACCTGCCAGTCCGGCTTTGCTCTGGTCCCTCCCGACGCCTCCTCTACCCAGCCACGCCCCCTAGCGCCCATGCGAGTGCCCCCTCTGCCGGGCCTGCCCCAGTCACTGCCATCTCCAGGGCCCGCTGGGGCGGCCCCGCCCCTCTCTTCCTTCTGCAGCCCAAGCCCGGCCAGGCCTGGACCCTGGGAACGCTAGCCCTCTCTGTCCCCCTCCCCACTCCCCCTCCAGGTCTCTCCTGTCCTCGTAGGTCCTGACCAAGCAGGAGGCCTGCGCAGTCAGGTCGGCTCACGCCATGGGCGCAGCAGAGCCCCAGGACTGGACACCGGGACAGAGCTGGCCTCCCCACCCCCTTGGCCACCCACCACGGGGCCTGGAACAGAGACCCTGGGCGGCTGGCCCCACTCGGCCACCACACACGCAGGTCCAGGGTAGGGGCACGCAGTTAGGACGCCATGCCTTGGACACACAGAGGCAGGGGACAGAACACGGACGGGCGGGGCCGCGGACAGGGACGTGCAGGCACCACACACGTGAGGGCCACGCCCACACAGCCCCAGTCGTGGAGGACGAGGGTGCAGTGGGCGATGGGAGTGGGGGACACATCGGGGGGCGTCCCCAGGAGCGAGCAGCGGCTAGTCTGGGGTCAGACGCCTCCGGAGGACGAGGCCAGCCCCCAGGCCCGGGGTGGGGATGGGGTGCTTCCACAGACGTCGGGGGATGGGGGGCTGCTGGAGAAGATGGACCGAGGGGCCCATCGGGTCTGGGAGGAGCCTGTCGGGCTCTGAAGCAGGGTCCCCCCAACTGCCCGGCAGCCTGGAGCCCCAGAGGTCCAGGGCCAGCAGACGGGAAGGATGCTGTGCCCACTGCCACCTCCGCCTCTGAGTGAAGCCCCTGGGGCCCGTGGCCAACGGTGAAAGGCAGGCACTGCTGGGGCGGAGATGCCGAGGGGTCAGGACCCTCCCGCCCCTGGAGCCTGGCCCTACACTGCCCAGCACAGCTCCCTCTTCCCTCCTGGGAGCGGAGGGGTTAACTTTCTAACACGGTTCCCACGCAGGGCGCCAGGGGAGGATGAGAGACCGCCCCCCGCCCCGGCTCTGCAGGGCGCAGCACGGTGCCACCACTCTGAGGGGAAGGACAGGGCCTACAAAGGGACCTGGCCCCGGGCATGGGGGTCCTCGTGGAGCAGTTCAGCGCCCCCGTCTGGGCACGGGGCCCCCGACTGAAAGTGCAGCAGGAAGAGAGCCGTCCGGGGCAGACACGGTCAGTGGGGCCACACGGATGGACCGCAGGCCCCCTCTGCCCAGGGCCTCACGTCTCCCTCTCGCTGCAGTGAGAAGACTCGGGGCGGGGGGCGGATGCAGAGAGGGAGACCCCAAGCCCAGAGCTGCCTTCCAGGACCGGGGGCGGCTGGCTGGGGTGCCCCCGAGCTGGGGTGGCTGATGCCCCGTCTCCACCACCTCTGCACTGGGAGTAAGTGGGGCCCGTGGGGCGGGACCCCAGCCACTGAGACAAGGCAGGAAGCAGGACAAGGAACGGAGGACACCTGGACAGACAGACCCAGCACGAGAAAGCAGCTGGTGGGGAGGGGGCGGTCGGGAGGGGGAGCCCGGGCAGCGAGGAGGGCGCACGTGGCTCCAGGCGGGGGCCACAGGCTGGGCGGGGCGGGCTCGGGGTGGCCCCGGAACAGCCCCCAACAGAACAGAACCACACCACACCACACGCTTTCCGCCCATGCAGTCCTACCTGGAGGCCCCGTAGGTTTGAGTTTGCGAGCTTTTTCAAGTGTTTTCACACACACACAAAGGGAAAGGAATGAAAGATTTTAAAAGAACGGGATAAGAAAAAGAAAATGAAAAAAAAATAGTCCAGGAAAGTGGGGGAAACAACAGAACAAAGAAAATTAGCACGAGGGTCAGTCCTGCCTCGGCCGGAGGGCTGAGGGCGCAGTGCCTTCAGCATTTCCGGGAAGCGGGTGGCACCAGGCCCCCACCGCCCCGAAGCTCAGCGCCCCCGAAAGTGCCAGTGGGACGGTGCTGGAGGAGGGAGCGGGCAGATCCCGAGAGAGGCAGGTGGCAGGTGGGGACCCGCAGGAGGACCCTGCCCCAGGGAGAGGGCTCCGTGGGTGGACACCCCCAGGGGCAGGTAAGGGGACTCCTCGGGCTGAGAGGCCCCAGGGCTCAGCGTCAGCCCCTAGCGGGGAGGGCGGGCTGGCAGGGGCAGCGCCCAGCCCGGGGGCACCTGACCTGCATGGACGCTGGCCAGCCCTCGCCCTTCTCACCTCAGACCTCGTTCTAAGCCAGAGCCTGGCACAGACAACCCCGGGGGGCACAAGCGGTGCCTGGAAAGCCGCCTGCTGACCACGCAGCCCCCCAGGGAGGGCTCCCCGGCCCCCTCCTCTCCCCCTCAGGGCGCCTGGGGGTGTCTGTGCTTTGTCCTGTCGGGACCTCGCTGTGGGGTCTGGGGTGCTCTCCTTCCTTGAGCAGAGACTCTTGCCCTCGCTGGGGGTCAGGGGGTCAAGGCTATCCTTTTGCTTCGAAACGCGGGGCCCCCTGGAGGGGCTGCGGTCCCCGGAACCAGCTGGCATTTACCTCCGCAAGCTCTGGGGGGCTGTCGTCACAAGGTTTACACACTACGCACCTGACAGCAAGGACACTAAGCAGGGGGCGGAATGAAGGTGAAAAATAAAAGCCGCAAACTATAAAACAGAGAACAAAATTAATAAAATAATCACGCACGATTCCTTTTTGAAAAGTACATACATTTTAAAGAAAAAGAAACAAAAAATAATCAAAATGATGAACGACAACCAAAAATGGGGTTTAAGAACAAAGGGGGCTGCACACAGGCAGTTCTGGGGAGGTGCGGGAGGTACCTGTACATGGGGACGGTCACCGTGCGCTCATAGTACTGCCACGTGGAGTGCAGGTCCGTGCGTGACAGGTTGGTGGCGTAGAACCTCCAGGCGGACTGCGGGGAGGACAGGACATCAGCTGGGCACTAAGGGGCCCCACCGGCCTCCCCCAGGGCCTCGCCCCTGCACATCCCCGTGCACCCGGCGAGTCTGCAGGGAGCTTCGGTTCTTTCCTTCCATCTGTCCTACCTGACGCTTGGAAGCCGTCACCCGGCATCGTGGTCACCTTCCTTCCCTCCCCGGGGGACGGGGTGGAGGGCAGAGCCAGGGACAGCCCTCATCCTCCCCACTTTGAGACTGAGCCCCTGCCAGGCGCGGGCCTGCCCTGTACACCAACCTCGACCCGGCCTGGGCTTCTGCTCCTCACTCTTTTTGTTAACTGGGGTAAAATACACATTGACTAAAATTCACCACTTTAAAGTGTGCAATTAACTGGCGCTGAGTCCATTCCCGTTGCTGTGCAACTGTCCCCTCCAGCCAACCCCACATTTTTACCACCTCAAAAACAAGTGCCCCCAACCCACCAGCGTGGCTCCCCGCCCCCTCCTGCCCCCGGCCTGCCACCCCCAATCTGCATCAGTCCCTGTGGCTTTCCCTACTCCAGGCACTTTGTAGCGATGGAATCGTAGCGCGTGGCCTTCTGTGTCTGGCCTCCTTCATTTAGCACATTCTCAAGGCCCATCCCTGCTGGAGCCTGTGTCCGGGCCTCGTTCTTTTTAAGGCTGAGCAATATTCAAGCGTATGGATGGACCACATCTGTGTATCCTTTCACCCACCGAGGGACATCTGAGCTGTCTCCACCTTTCAGCTCCTGTGAATAGTGCTGCTACAAACACCTGTGTGAAGCTTTTTGGCTGAACACCTGTTTTCAGTTCTGTTGGGTGTATACCTAGGAGTGGGATTCCTGGGTCATGTGATATGTTTAACTTTTTGAGGAACCACCAAACTGTTTTCTACAGTGGCTGCACCATTTCACATCCCCCCAGCAACGTACGAGGATTCTGATTTCGCCACATCCTCATCAACACTTTTTCTTTTCATTTTAGCCATCCTGGTGGATGTGAAGTGCTTTTGATTTGCATTTCCTTCATGAAGAATGATGCTGAACATCTTTTAATGTTATTAGCCATCTGTGTATCTTCTTCAGGGAGATGTCTACTTAAATCCTCTGCCCATTTCTTAATTGGGTTGTGTGTCTGTCTGTTGTTCAGCTGTATGAGTCCTTCATATATTTTGGATACCAGACCCGTATCAGATATATGATTTGCAAATATTTTCTCCCATTCTGTGGGCTGTCTTTTCGCTCTCTAAAGAGACACTATGAATAGTGTCCTTTAACGTACAAAAGTTTTTAATTTTGCTAAAGTCTTATTTATTTTTTCTTTTGTTGCTTGTGCTTTTGGTGTCATATCTAAGAAACCAAAGTCATAGAGATTTACATCCATAATTTCATCTAAGAATTTTAGTTTTAGCTCTTATATTTAGGTTTTTAATCCATTTGGAGTTAATTTTGTATTGGTGTGAGGTAAGGGTCAAACTTCACTCCTTTAAACATGGGTATCCAGTATCCCAGAACCACCGTCAAAGAGACTGTCCTTTCCTCATTGGATAGATGTGGCACCCAACTATCGAGACTTGTTTTGGCCCAACCCATGGTCTATCCTGGGGAATGTTCCACGTGCACTTGAGAAGGATGTGTTCTCTGTGGTTGGTGACACATGTCTAATGACAGATGTCTGCAGGTCTAGCTGGGTCGTGGTTTGTTCAAGTCCTCTGTCTCCTAAGGATCTTTTGTCTGGTTTTTCTACCCATTTTTTTTTTTTTAATTTTGGGTTTTTATTTATTTATTTATTTATTTATTTATTTATTTATTTATCTATGGCTGTGTTGGGTCTTCGTTTCTGTGCGAGGGCCCTCTCCAGTTGTGGCAAGTGGGGGCCACTCCTCACCGCGGTGCGCGGGCCTCTCACCATCGCGGCCTCTCCCGTTGCGGAGCACAAGCTCCAGACGCGCAGACTTAGCAATTGTGGCTCACGGGCCTAGCTGCTCCGTGGCATGTGGGATCCTCCCAGACCAGGGCTCGAACCCGTGTCCCCTGCATCGACAGGCAGATTCTCAACCACTGCGCCACCAGGGAAGCCCCCTCCATTTTTTTTTAATGTATTTATTTTTGGCTGCATTGGGTCTTCGTTGCTGCCTGCGGGCTTTCTCTAGTTGCGGCGAGCAGGAGCTACTCTTCATTGTGGTGTGTGGGCTTCTCATTGCGGTGGCTTCTCTTTGTTGTGGAGCACGGGCTCTAAGCACATGGGCTTCAGTAGTAGTGGCATGCAGGCTCAGTAGTTCTGGCTCGCGGGCTCTAGAGCGCAGGCTCAGTAGCTGTGATGCACGGGCTTAGTTGCTCCGTGGCACATGGGATCTTCCCAGACCAGGGCTCAAACCCATGTCCCCTGCATTGGCAGGTGAATTCTTAACCACTGTGCCACCAGGGAAGTACCTTTCTACCCATTTTGAAAGTGGGGTATTGAATTCTCCAGGTATTACTGTAGAAATGTCTATTTCATCCTTTAATTCTGTCAGTTTTTGCTTCATATATTTTTAGGACTCTGTTGTTAGTATATAAATGTTTATGATTGTTAATCATCTTTATAAATTGACTCTTATCAATACATAACAGCCTTCTTTTTCTTGACTTGTCTATTTTGTCTGATACAAGTGTGGCCAACCCGGCTCTAGGTCACTGTTTGCATGGAATATCTTTTTTCATTCTTTCACTTTCAGTGTATTGTCGTCTTTGGATCTAGTATAGTTGAATAGATTTTTAATCCATTCCTCCAATCTCTACCTTTTAATTGGGGAGTTTAATCCATTTACATTTAAAGTAATTACTTATAAGGAAGGACTTGCTTCTGCTGTTTTTTTGTTTCTCAATTCCTCCATTATTGCCTTCTGTAGAGTTTCATTTTTTTCTAGTTATTACTGAGTCCCTTCTCGTTTCCTTTTCTGGTATTTTTTAGTTGTTTTCTTAAAGGCTACCCTGGGATTATGATTAATTCCATCTTAAATTTATAACAATCTAGTTTGAATTAACACCAACTCAGCTTCAATAGTGAACAGAGACTCTGCTCTTGTGTGGTCCGCCCCCTTTATGTTGTAACTGTTACAAATTACACCCTCTACAGTGTGCACCCAGATATACAGATTTATGATTATTGCTTTATGCCTTTGTTTTTAACTCATATAAGGGAAAAAATGAGTTACAAATCAAAAATATACTACTACTCGCTTTCATGTTTACCTGTGTAGTTAACTTTACCAGTGTCTGTGTGGCTTGAGTTACTGCCCAGGCTCCTTTCACTTCCGTCTGAAGAGCCCTCCTCAGCATGTCCTGTAGGGCAGGTCTATTAGCTACAAACTCCCTCAGCTTTTGTTTTTATGGGAATGCTGTGATTTCTCTTTTGAAGCATAATTTTGCCAGACCAGAATTCTGGGTCGACAGTTTTTTCTTTGCAGACTTTAAACACGTCATCCCACTGCCTTCTGGTCCCCATGGTTTCTGATGAGAAATCGGCAGTTACCCTCACGGAGGACCCTTGGGCACCAAGAGTCCTTTCTCTCCTGCTGCTTCCAAGACTCCCCCTGTCTGTGGGCTTCAACAGTTTGATCATAATGAGTCCTGGTGTGAATCTCTTTGACTTTACACTACTTGGAGGTACAGATTCACGTCTTTCATCAAATCTGGGAAGTTTTCAGCCTTATTTTTTCAGGTATTCTTTTTGCCCAACCCCTCTTCTCTTTCTGGGACTCCCATTATGCAAATATTGGTACATTAAACAGTATCCCACAGGTCTCATGGGCTCTGCTCATTTTTCTTCCTTTGTTCTCTTTCTGCTCCTCAGACTGGGTGACTTCAACTCACCTGTCTTCAAGTCTGCGATTCTTCCTTCTGCCTGCTCAGATCTGCTGCTGAACCCTCTACTGAATTTTTCATTTCAGTTATTGTACTCTTCAGCTCCAGAATTTCTATCTGTTTCCTTTATATTATTTCTATCTCTATGGACATTCTCTATTTGGTGAGACATCATTCTTCTGATTTCCTTTAGTTCATTTCCATGGATTCCTTTAGTCTTTTGTGCATATTTAAACAGCTAATTGAAAGTCTTTGTCTAGTAAATCAAACATCAGGGCTTCTTCAGGGATAGTTTCTATTAATTTTTTTTTTCCTGTGACTGGATCATGCTTCCTTGTTTCTTCGCATGCCTCACAATTTTTTGTTGAAAACTAGACATTTTGAGTATTGTAATGTGGTACCTCTGGAAGTCAGATTCCTCCCCATCCCCGGAGTTTGTTGCTGCTGCTTGTTGTTGATTGTAGTAGTTTGTTAAGTGACTTTTCTAAGCTATTCCGTAAACGCTGTATTCTTTGTTGTGTGTGGTCACTGAAGTCTCTGTTCCCTTAGCTCAGTGGTCAGATGGTGACTTGAAAGACGTTCCCTTAAACCCAAAGAACCAAAGAGGAAACAAATGCTCTCAGCCTCTGCAGACCGGCCCTGTGTTGGGGCACTCCTCCAACATCTGAGAAGGTCACTTACAGCTCTGCCTTAGCCATCACTTCCTGCTTGCATGGAGTCTAAAGATCAGCCTGAGGTGAGCAATTAGCGTCTTCTCCAGTCACTTCTGAGCCTGCGCCCAGCACTGGGCATGTGTGTGCCTCCTAGATCCCCCAGTGTATGGGGGTCCTTCCCAAGCCCTAATTCTTCCACGTCTCCTTCCCAAACCTCCGAGCTTCTCGGAGAGGAGGGGCAGGGGGTAGGTGCTGCGTGTTCAGGCCATGCTCCTTCCCTGTGCCACTCAAACCTCTGAACCACACGTAGTGCTGTGACTTTATTGTCAATAGTGGGTGGGACTGGGGGGCATTTTTGTTCTTCTTCACACTCTTTTGCATTTAAAAGAAGTAGCCATTTGAAGTTCTTATGGTGAAAGACACATGCATACATACATACACAAAAGTAGGCTGCACCCAGGGCAAGACCACACCTTTAAAAAAGAAATGCACTTGAGGGGCCAGGGCAGTGTCCAGCCAGCAGTAAAGGCCAGTCAACTCCAAAGGTCCGCTGGGTCCCCTGGGCTTTGGGAGGGGCTGCAGGAACGCTGGGCCCATCAGGCAGCCTGTGCTCGGGCCCACACTCTCAGGATGGCTCATGAAGCACTACTGGAGGCCGAGTGGCCGCTGTGACCCCCAGCGATGGGGTGGGCAGTGTGAGCTGGGGCAGCACAGACTTCGCTCTGGCATCTACCTGCGTGGGGATCTCTGAACCCTGATCCCACAAGTGCAGGATGGGTGTCAGCGCTGTGAAGGGACACCTCGGGGGCACCTGTGACAGCCTGGCCCAGGACCCAGGGCCCACAGAGCGCTGGCCAGCACCCGCCTTGCTGCTGCCTGTGCTGTAGCTGCCAGACAGCTGCGGGCATCTAAGCTGGTTCTCAGCACAGACTCGAATCCCCCAACAGGGAGACAGATGCCAAGCAGGGCTCCACTCCAACATCGTGGGCCCAGGCCAGGGGCTCTGCCGGTCTACGTGGAGGTCCACGCGGCCCTCCCTGTGGGGGGCCACCTGGACTCACCTGGATCAGGCCTGCGGCAGGGTTCCGCCTCTTCTCAAAGTGCTTCTGACGGTGCTGCTCTTGAACCTTCAGGGCAAAGCCAGACCCCAAAATGCCCTGCAAGTCACTGGGGTCAGACGATGCCCCAGGGACCACAGCCCCACACTGAGCTCCTCAGGGTCGGACCACGTCCGGGGGACCACACCCCCACCCCACCCTTGCCTGCACACTTCTGGCTCCACCTTCCTGCCTCCTCAGCCCCCAATGCCAGGAGACAGGCTGGGGGAAAGACTTGGATTTGGGGTGAAGGGAGCTTCAGGCTTCCAGGAGCCTGGCGGGGCCCACTCTGAACACATCTGGGCCCAGAGATTAATCCTCCTCCCCGATTTGTCCACACTGGAGTGAGTGCAGGGGTGTGGCCGGGGTCACAGAGAAGGGCCACCGGGAGGACAGCGTCGCCAGCCCCGCCCCCGCAGCTGCGGGTAGAGGGTTAACAGGGCCCTTGCCTCTTCTGAAGGAGACCTGACGGGGCTGTGTCACCGTACAGCACCGCTCCTGGTCACAAGGACCCGACTGGCCAATCCCACAAGGCTGGGAGGCGCTGACAGGGACGCGCAGACACAGGTCAGAAGGTACAGCCTGGGGCGGCAGGTTGTGGAGGCTGCCACGTCCACTCCTGGGGCCCGTGGACCTGCTGGGAGCCCTGCCCCCGCCCCACATGGCCCCGAGGGCAGCTGTGGTCACCAGGGGAGCCCAGACCCCGTCCCCAGCAAAGGCAGGAAGGGGCACGACTCACAGCAGGAAGAGCAAAGAAGGAGACGCCGATGAGGGTGAAAGTTGCTGCCAGGAGCCTCCCGTTCCAGGTCTGGGGGTACTTGTCCCCGTAGCCGATGGTCGTCAGGGTGATCTGCGGACAGCAGGCCCCATCGCTCAGCCAGGCCGGACAGTGGCCGCCTGGAGGCCCGGGACCTGAGCCGGACCCTCCTCCTGAGGCCTCAGGGCTGCTGGACAACCCCCCCCCCAGCCACGCCGCCCTCCCAGGGCCCGAGAGGCCAGGGTCACTGTTGGCCGCCCTTCCCCCTCAACAATCACATCCAAACTCCGAGCCTCTGCTCCTTCCCTATGCGCTGGGCGGGGGGGTCAGGCTCTGCTCTCATTTCACACCCAGCCAGAAGCCAGGAGGCTAGGAGAGAGCCAGGGGCCTGAGAGGTGACAGTGCCGAGGGACCTTCCAGGGACGCAGAGAGGGTCGCGTGGGGCCCTTCGGAGGGAGGCTTGTAAGCTGAAGCCAGGAGAGCGGGAGGGGCCGGGGGTGGGGCTGGAGGAGGCGACAGGAGGGGAGAGACTGGAGAAGGAAAAGGCCCCTCCCCAGGGTGTGGCAGGCAGGGCCTCGGAGGCGCTGGGGGAGCCAAGCGTTTGTGTTTAGAATTGCTCTGCGGCCGGGGAGTGGGCAGGGAGGAAGTGGGGCCCAGATGGGCCTTCCCGGGAGCCCAAATGGAGGGGGCCATTTTCAGGTAGCTCCCACAAAACCCGCCAAAGTGGAGACTCAGGCCTGATGTGCAGGACCACCAAGGCCACACACAGAGGCAGGCACGGAGGCTCAGGACAGACCACATGGCCGGCTGGGCTGGGAGGCGGGCCCAGGCGGGCCCTGAGAGGGGGTGGTCTTAGCCAAACCGCGGGAGGGGCCGAGGCGTGAGCAGGAGCAGGGGCTGGGGGCATCGGCGGCCCTGGCCGGGCAACGGAGAGCAGCAGACCTTCCTCATCGGGGCACCCGGACAGCAGGGTCAACTGGCCCACGCACCACAGGCACGGACACCTCTCCACCCACCCACTGTCCACCCTGGGAATCCATCCCCCCGACTCTGGGGTCATGCAGAGAGTCCACCCAAAGCCCACTGTGCAGTCTGAGAAAAGTCTGCAAAACGGGGCTGAATAATCATGGCTTCGCCAGCAGGGACTTCTGTGCCCGTCACCTGCGAAATCACAGCCAAGGCATTCGGGCCTGCGTAGAAGGTTCTGGGAAGGCGCCAGCGAGCTGGGCGCAGGTAACAGGGAGCTGGGTGGAGTGAGAAGGACACTCGCTTCTCACCAGAAACCTCCCGGTGATTGGGCTCCTCTATTCGACTGCTTTCAACAGAAACTAAACACATTTTAAAGACGTAAAATACTTAAAATCACGCCCCCCTCCCAAAACTCGGCAGCGCGACAGGAAAGGATGTGAAAGGACACAAGCCGAGGGCGAGGGCAGCGAACCGGGCGAGACGGAGGCCGATGCGGGCCTGACTCAGGGCCAGGAGGTGGGGAGAAACCCAAGGGCTCTCGGGGCTCAAGGAGAGGCCCCCAGACCTGGCGCTGATGTAGGCGCAGGGCGCGCAGGGCAGGACGGCGAGTCTGTGCCAGGGCGCCTGCACCCGCCCCAGGACCGCAGACCCATGTCCTCCCAACACCGGCGATCACTGGGGCAGCGAGAGGGGAGACCCTTCCCCTCCTGCCCACCCACCAGCAGCCGGGCCTGTATTCCCCATGCCTGGCCCTACTCTTGGGACCCCAGAGCTGGTCAGAAAGCCTCCAACGGGGCAAAGACTTCCTAAAAATTCCGTTATCCCTGCACAGAGAGAAGAAAGTGTATCCATAAAACAAAGAGTCTTGAAAACGAGACCCAAATCACACAGGGTCAGGTGGAAGACACCTCCCAGGATGTAGGCCAAGAGATGAGGAATCCAGACAGGACACGTTCCACGGTCCAGCGGTCTCACCAGCGGCCTCGGAGCCCCGGGAAGGAGGGAAGGAGGAAGCTGTAGACTTCGAAGCCGCAAAGGGCACCAGCCTCCTGGAAGGAAGCCCCCCCCCTCCACAGGGCCCACGTTCCAGAAAAGCGTCAGGGAGGGAGGGGCCCGGCCGCCAGCGGGACCATGGAATTGGGGCACCTTCAGACACACGCGTCTCACAAACTTCTTCCCTCAGAAGACTGTGACCTCCAAACCAAGGGCAGACTGGGGGTGGTGCCGGGAGACTCGGCACCTGGGGGCCCAGCATTCGGGGGGCCCAGCCCTCAGGGGTCAGCGTTCATGGCCAGCGTTCGGGGGGCTGGCTTGAGCGCGCTGCAGTGGGGGGACTCGCCCGACGCCAGTGAGGCCCCTCCGAGGGCCCCCGGCCCACAGAGCAGAAGAAAGGGGGGCTCGGGCAGGACGCTTTCCAAGAATGACAGGGACACGGAGGGGGCTAATCGCACCCTATCACAACACAAGGTGAGCCTCTGAAGTCTAAAGTCACAGGGGAGGGAACTCCCTGGCGGTCCAGCGGTTACAACTCAGCGCTCTCACTGCCGAGGGCCTGGGTTCAACCCCTGCTGGGGGGACTAAGATCCCAAAAGCCGCGAGGCACGGCCTAAAATAAAATAAAAATAAAGCTCACAGAGGAAATCCTGGTGGTGTAGGTGGGGAATACGCAGAAGGGTTCCCCCGTCTTCTGGGGGGGGCACCACAAGGTGGGGGATGGGAGTGGGGGCACGTTTTCACTGTAACACTCAGGCACTATTGGGCGTGTTTAAGATTTTGATTCAATTCTTAAAGATGGGGAGGCCCCCCCGGAGGGCCTGGGCAGGGCAGGCCAAGAGAGCGGCGATTCCCGGGCTGTCCGGTCAGAGGCTGGGCGCTCAGCGGCTGTGGGCCCTGATGCGCGGCTCCCGGTGCCCGGGCCTCAGCTCCCCTCTCCCGCCGAGCCCCGCACCCCCAGGCTCCCGATCACCCTGCTTCCCACGTGGTCGGTAGAGGGACACAGGCTCCGGGCCTCGTGGCAATTAATACAATAACTACAAGTAAGTTGCTCTCTGGCTTAAAGGCCAGGTGAAAGCAGGCATCCCTCTTGCCAGCGACTGGATTTGCAGCATCTGCCCGAGGTCACGTGGTCCTCGTTTTCGGAACTGGGTCTGGGGTCCCAGGAGACAACGGACTCTAACGTCCCACACCCACGGGACCCTCCACACGACCCCCGGCCCAGTGCCCCCAGGCTGAGTGTCCAGTACCCCCAGGAAGAGCTCGCAAAGGAGGGCACTCTGGCCCCCCTGCCTGGGGACGTCCATGGCAACGGGGAGGAGGAGCCAGGCCAAGGTCCATTCAGCCACTGGGGCCGAGGCCCGCGGGGCCCAGCCTGGTCTCCAGAGGGCACACTCGGAGAACGCGGGGCATCACCACTCAGAGCAGGAGGGGCCCTGCAGAGGGGGGCCCAGGAAGGCTTTTCTCAGAAGAGGCCACTTGCACCCGGTGACAGGATAGTGGCCCTCGAGGGGCTCAGGAGGTGGGTGGCCGTGAGCATGGGCTGAAAATCCACCAGCTCCGGACCCACCCTGGGCGGGGGCAGCCTAGGACGTTAAGCTGGGAGAGCCAGGGCGTCCATTTCCCCTTTTTCAAACTCTCCTGCCCGTCAATAGGACCGCAGGACCCGCCTGCCCCCATCACAGAGGTCACACAGGTGGTCAGTGAGGAAGGAGGGAAGGTGACTGGCCATGGCTGGGCACAGGCTCCCTGGGCCCAGGCCTCTCTCCACCCCGCACAGACCAGCGCGTCCCCTGCCCCCACCCCGCCTGGGCCGCCACGTCCACGTGGCATCACAGTCAGCAGCGGCCAGTAGGAGGCCCCAGAGAGACGCCTCTGGCCAGGCCAGCCAGGGAGAGCCGTGCGTCTCCTGTCCAGGCCCAGGGGTCGGGGCGCATCCTGGAGTGGGGAGCGGGGGAGGCAGACAATGTGCAGGAGGGACCTCAAGGAAGGCCACACCCGGTGAGCGTGTCCTCAGCGAAGGGGAGGGGCCCCAGCGGCCGGGCACTCACCAGGCCCCACCAGAGCGCGTCCGCGTAGGTATCAAAGTGATCGTTCTCTCCCTTCTCCGCCAAGTACACCAGAAACGAGGCCAGGATGAGGCAGAGGAAGCCGATGTACCAGGCAGTGACCAGCTCCTGAAAGAGGCCCATCACAGCCGCTGGGCCAGCGTCCAGCCCGACTCACCCCCGGGAGCAGGAGGCCCCGCCTGCCTGGAGGTTTGCTGGGCGCTGCATCCCCCGGGCTTCAGCGGGTGGGTGCCCCTCCCGAGAGCCGGCCGCAGAGCCCCAGCAGCCCCGAGCCCGGGGCAGGCGGGAGGCGGAGCGCGTCTTCCAGTTCCAGCCCTGGGTGGTCCCACACCTATGCACCTCACCCCCGGAGGACGGTGGGTAGGGACGGCTCAGTGCTGCATCCACCCAGGAAGGGAGTGTCCCCAGGCGGCCGTCGCCAGTCAGGCTGGAGCATCTTGGGCCTGCTGGGACCCTGCCCCAACTTCCCTGAGCCTGGGGGAGACACCCCGACTGGCTGCCCTTCCTGGGGGTCCAGCACCTCAGCACCCTGGGGCACCACCACCCTCTCTGTCCTGCCAGCCAAGCCCCAGCCTCCGGGCTCAGACAGGAAGGGTAGTGGGGAAGGGACTCTTGGGCCAATAAGCCCACCCACAAGAGGGCGGCCTCCTGGCAGAGCCTGGCAGGGCGGGGTCTGGGCGGGCAGGGCCCCTGGCAACACAGGGACGGGATCTGGACGGGACATGGGGCTGCAGCCACCTTGCGGGTCCCACGGCCAGCGGCCACCACAAGCCTCAGCCTAAACGGGCAGGAGCCTGGGGGTTGGGGGGCAGTGGGTACCGATCCAGCACAGCCACCCAACCAAGGAGCGAGCCGGCTCCGGGGGGGCCCAGAGGGACCGGACCTGGCAGACAAGCTGGAGAGAAGAGGAAGATGGTCAAGTCATGGGAAGACGCCCAGAAGAAACGAGGGGCTGGGTCCTGCCTGGCCGGACCTCCTGGCCCCAGCCAGCCAGCCCGGCGCCGGCTCACCTTGCTGTGCGCGTAGACCACGGAGCCCAGCAGCTTCCAGGTGCCGCCCCGCCGGTCCATACGGATCATGCGCAGGATCTGCAGGAAGCGGAGGCTCCGGAGCGCCGACGTGGCGAAGACGTTGCCCTGGGAGCCGGCGGCCAGCACGGCGATGGACGCAATGAGCACCATGATGTCTGCGGGAGACAGCGGAGGAGCTCGGGGCGGCCCCCGCCGCAGAGGGGCAGCCCCCCGCCAGGGCCCCGGGAGGACGGACAGACGGACGCGCACAAAGTGCCGGTGTGGGCCTGGCTCCACTGTCCGCCCAGCCCGGCCCTGCCCTGGGCACGGCTGCCCAACACCTCATCGCCCTGCACTCAGGCCACAATAACCACGGGCTCTGACGCCAAGAGGGCAGGTGACCAGAAACTTCCAGAAGGAGCCGATCCTACAGTCCTGCCTGCCCCCACCTGCACCGGGTCTCACCGATCACACAGAAGGGCTTCCGCGCAAACTTGAGCCGCCCCCTCCAGCCGCGGTACCGGCAGCAGCAGCCGGCGGCCCAGATCCGCACGAAGTACTCCACGCCGAACACCACGATGGTCACGATTTCCTGCAGGGGAAGCCACAGCTGAGCCACTGCTGGCTCAGCTCGTGGGGGGGGAGGGGAGAGTGCTGTGTAGCTGGTGTGGGAGTGGGGACCCCGTCCTGTGTAGCTGGTGTGGGAGTGGGGACCCCGTCCTGTGTAGCTGGTGTGCGAGTGGGGACCCCGTCCTGTGTAGCTGGTGTGCGAGTGGGGACCCCGTCCTGTGTAGCTGGTGTGGGAGTGGGGACCCCGTCCTGTGTAGCTGGTGTGGCAGTGGAGACCCCCGTCCTGTGTTGCTGGTGTGCGAGTGGGGACCCCGTCCTGTGTAGCTGGTGTGGGAGTGGGGACCCCGTCCTGTGTAGCTGGTGTGGGAGTGGGGACCCCGTCCTGTGTAGCTGGTGTGGGAGTGGGGACCCCGTCCTGTGTAGCTGGTGTGGGAGTGGGGACCCCGTCCTGTGTAGCTGGTGTGGCAGTGGAGACCCCCGTCCTGTGTTGCTGGTGTGGGAGTGGGGACCCCGTCCCGTGTAGCTGGTGTGGGAGTGGGGACCCCGTCCCGTGTAGCTGGTGTGCGAGTGGGGATCCTGTCCCGTGTAGCTGGTGTGCGAGTGGGGACCCCGTCCCGTGTAGCTGGTGTGGGAGTGGGGACCCCGTCCCGTGTAGCTGGTGTGCGAGTGGGGACCCCGTCCCGTGTAGCTGGTGTGTGAGTGGGGACCCCGTCCCGTGTAGCTGGTGTGGGAGTGGGGACCCCGTCCCGTGTAGCTGGTGTGGGAGTGGGGACCCCGTCCCGTGTAGCTGGTGTGGGAGTGGGGACCCCGTCCCGTGTAGCTGGTGTGGGAGTGGGGACCCCGTCCCGTGTAGCTGGTGTGGGAGTGGGGACCCCGTCCCGTGTAGCTGGTGTGCGAGTGGGGACCCCCGTCCCGTGTAGCTGGTGTGCGAGTGGGGACCCCGTCCTGTGTAGCTGGTGTGCGAGTGGGGACCCCGTCCTGTGTAGCTGGTGTGGGAGTGGGGACCCCGTCCTGTGTAGCTGGTGTGGGAGTGGGGACCCCGTCCTGTGTAGCTGGTGTGCGAGTGGGGACCCCGTCCTGTGTAGCTGGTGGGGGAGTCGGGACACAGAGGGCAGAGCCGACGGAGGGTCTCAGGTAACTGCCAAGGGGGTGGGGCTCCCATGCCCGGGGCAGCCCCAGGACGCAGCGCGGGGCGGGCAGGGGCGGAGGGCTCCCCAGAGGTGCGTCTGGAGGCGGCACCAGCTTCCCCGTGGTCCCGTACCTCCATCACCAACAGCAACACAGAAAGTACCTGTGGTTGCCATGGCGCCTGCCCCGACCCATCATGGGGTTGCTGTGAGCTTCACAACCCCCAGCCCACGCCCACATCTGCCAGGGAACACCCCACACTCTGAGGTGGAGGGGGCCACTGGGGTCCTCAGGCTCTGGTGAGAACAGAAGGCGGGAAGGGGGGTGGGGACAGTGGGGGGGCTCTCAGGCACTGTGACGACACAGGGAGGGGCCCGCCTAGGCTGGAGGGTAACAGGGTGCCGGGGGTGTTCGGGGGAGGGGCGGGTGGGCGCTGAGGATGCGGCAGCATCACCAACGTCAGGAGGGGAGGCTGGGAGGGACCCAAGGGCTACCAGGAAGAGCAGGGGCCCTGGGTGCCAGGAGGACGGGGGTCCCTGCCGGTGGCGTCTGGGAGATCAGACCAACGGGACCGGGGACAGGCTGCCGCCCACGGGCTCCGCCGCCATCAGGCCCGTCTGCGCCGACCTGCGGGACCCACCAGGATGTAGAGCGCGCCCTCCGAGCTCTTCTCGTACTCCTTGATGGTGGAGAACACAGACAGCACGAGGCAGGAGAAGACCAGCAGGAACCTGGGGGCCGGAGCAGAGGGCGGTCAGCCAGGCCGGGCACCCAGCCGGCGCGGGAAGGCACAGGGCAGAGCAGCGGGCACGGGCAGCCCAGGGCTCCACAGTGATGACTGGGCCCAGCTGCTCTCCAGGATGCCCACCGTGCTCCCCCCGCCAACGTCCAACGTCCCTCTCAGAGGGAACACTAACGGGGGACACCGCCTTCTGGGCCCCTGGGCAAACAAGAAATGAGTGAGCCGCACAGCCCGCGCCCATGCAGGGCACCCTGTATGCAGTCACCCCTCTCCTCATCCACAGCTGTTTCCTCACTAGGCCCCGAAGTAGACACTTCCTGTCTCCCGGTCCACACCAGCCTTACACACACCGTCCCAGCGCCCTTGGCCGCCGGACCTGTGTCTGCAGGAGGTGCTGGCGGGGGCACTAACGGAGCCGGGGGCTGATGGGCAGCAGGTGTCCAGCCAGAGCGGACAGGGTGGGGCTGGGGTCCCAGGGAGCAGAGCCCCCGAGGGCTGAGGACAGGGTCCAGGCCTCCTGAGGCACAGGGCACCTGGTACGGGAAGCTGGGCGGGGACCGCACACCACGCCACTCCCACTTCATCACCACTGGGACACCCCCATCACCCCAGGGAGTCGAGACCACCATCCTCCGTGGTAGTGGTGGAGGAGGGGAGGTGAGACCCTTCAGAGCCAAAGCCACGTGGTCCAGCCTCAGCCGGGCCACAGCGACAGTGACTCGGGCCCTACCCTGCCCAGCCCAGCCCAGCCTGCGTCACTGAGCGGCGGCCCTGCCCATGTGCCCCAGAGGCCTGACAACCAGGCCCAGAGAGGCGCAGACCCGCTTCCACATGCGGCCCCTCCCCAGAGTGTGGCCCCGAGGATGTCTCCAGATGCACCCCCAGCTCCAGGGCAGAGGTGCTACGGACGGATAACGGAGGCCGCTGGCGCAGACAAAACGCACGCGGGGAAACGGTCACGTTTCAAAACCTCAATTAATTTCCTTTGCTCATTAGCCAATTTATTCAATTAGCTGAGCCCTGGGGGAAAAAATGTCCAGATGTCTCATGTGCCTTATACTCGTAATTCTCTGCCTGCAGTGGGAAGGAGCCCACGTGCCCAGAGAGAATCTGCCAGGGTCAGAGGAGATCCCAGGGTGGTGAGTCAGGACCCCGGGGCCTGGGCGGTGGAAGAGACTGGCAGGACCCCCATCTCAGACGGGGCACCTGGACGCAGCTCAGCTCAGCACTGGGCGCAGGAGCCGGGGGGCGCATAACATGGCGGGCTTCCCTGAGGAGGTGTCCACAACACTGCAGGATGAAGAGCTGGTGGGGCCAACAGAGAAGGGAAAGTGTTCCTGGCAGAGGGAATGGCAAGTGGAGTGGCACCAGGTGGGGGGGCGGGGGGAGAGGGGGAGACAGTGTGTCCAGGACCCGGCAGCGGGCAGGTCTGACCAGACTGGAGATCGGGGCCCCGGGATGCCTGACGCCATCGTCACCTGTCAGGGAGACTGAGTCCAGGGCTGCGCCCACGAAGGCCAGCTCCTCATGCTGTATAAAAACATTCCTCTAAAGAAAAACAGGAAAGACCCAGGTCCCAAGGTGACCAGGCCCTCTCAGCCCCGCCTCCCCAGGGCGCTCTGACCAGCATCTCGGAACCTTCCAGAATGGCCAGGGCACGCTGCACGAAGCGCAGCCCTTCCCAGCAGGCAGCGGCCAGGCTGTCAGGAGTCTCACCAGCAGTTCAGGAGACAAACCTGCGGCCCAAGCTGGGAACCTCCCCAGTGGCCCCACCCCAGGAAGTGCCAGCGACATTCCAAGTTTTGTTTTTGATGTTTTGGGACAGATGGCCACAGATGGCACCGCCTGGGGTGTGCAGGGGATGCAGCAGGATGGACACTCCAGAAAGAGGCCAGCACACCCACACGACAAGGAGGAAGGAGAGGCGGGCAGCAGACTCCCACGGGCAGCGGGCACCCCAGCCATGCCTCCAGGTGCAGGCAGGGCCCCCGCAGATCAAGAGAGGGACAACTCCAAAGGGCAGTGATGTCCCCCACCCCTCGGCCACTCACAGGCAGCCACGATGGGGAAAAGGCACTTACTTCCAGGTCCCCTCCTGTCTGCGGGTAACCCTGTGACCGGCGACCACCCCTGCCCAGAACACAGCCGCATCCTGGGCCCGAAGACCTCCGAAGCCCACCCCGTCCCGCAAGGCTGGAGGGGGCTCCGCCTCCGGCCTCATGGTCCCCAGCACGGCGTCCTCCATTACAGGGGACACTTCCCTGGGGCCCAGCCCCGGGGAGCCGGGGGTTGGGGGAGCCAGCCCTCCCGCAGGACGACGCAGGTGATCACCCCCAGCCCTGAGGCCCATCGCGGGGTCGCCCGCTGCAGTTATCCTGGGGCCCTGGGCACCGGAGCGTCCTGGAGACCCTGGGGAATCTGAGCCAGGCAGGGGCCTTCCTTCCCAAAGACCTCTCTTGCCTCGGTGACCTGGGTTCTGGCTCCTGGCAGGCTCATGGGAGCTGGCAGCTGTGGATCAAAGGGACCCCCCTCCTCCCCTCTCCTCCTCTGGAGAGGCACTGGGGAGGTGCAGGGTGGACGCCGCCGGCACCACTGGGAGGCCCCGGGAGGCAAGCTGTGTGCTGAGCACTGACCCCCCCAGACCCCAGAGGACGTGGCGGCTAGTAGCTGCGTCCGCTTCCTCCCCAGATGGGACCGGTGAGCAGTTCCACCCGCCCACAGGCTGGGAGACGCGTCCCCCTGCTGCAAGGTTCAGCTCAACGGCCAGCACCGTCCTGTACATCTCCCCAACACCGGAGCCGAGGCCCCAGGGCCCTGGGGGAGGGGAGTTCTCTCGCCCTCCAGCCTGGGAACTGTCCAGGCTGCAGGAAAAGAAAGGAGGGGAGGCAGGAGGTGGCTCCAAAGGCAGAACATGGTGGCTAATTATGATAATGAATTCAACGTCAGGATGCTTCCCTGGCAGCGGTTGCCAAGGAGACGAGCAGCTCCAGCAGCTGGTCCCCAGCCCCAGATTCCAGGGGCTGTGACGGGGGTCAGGCGGAGGGGCAGGGCAGCCAGGGACCTCAGACCTTGCTCAGCTGGGAAGGGGGGAGGTAGGCCACCCGGAAAGTGAGCGACAGAACCACATCCCAGATGCACACCCAGGCCTGTGCCCCCCAGTTCACGAGTGGCCACAAGGTGGGCTTGACCCCAGCACTGCAGGATCCACAGCAGCAGGACAGACCTCAGTCAGACATCAGGAGGGACTTCCATAGCCTGAGCTCTGGGCAGAGATGGACCCCTCTTTTGAAACAGGTGGAGGCACGGCAGGGTCCTGAGTGTAGGGATTTTGACGCATGGAGAGACGGGGCAGGCGGGAGGTGACGGGAGGGACTGAGGGTGGTGGAGGCTTGGGCATCGGCCAGGGGAGCCCCCCAGTCAAGGCCTGACAACACCCCTCGAGGCGGTCAGCCCACCCACAGCCGTGCCGCAGGTCCTGGGTGCACACGTGTGCGTTCTGCCTGCCCCGCCATCTCGGGAGGGGGCAGCCCCCACCTCCAGAGGGAGACCCCACTGCTTTCGGCTCTCCCCTCCCACCCCAGCCCCCCCATCTGACTGCAGGGAATATTTCTTTTCCGGAAAACGTGACAAAGCCTCTGCCACCTCATTCCCACGTCTGGTTTCCACTGTTGGGAGGGCACCAGGGTGGGTGCCATGGTGCTGGCCCACAGCCCAGACTCCCTCGCTCCCTTCCAAGACTAAGTTCGGAGATGACTGGGATTATTCATCTCATTTTACATATTTAGTGAAATACACCTTTTATAAGCGAATGGCAGGGTTGGGAGGAAGGGAAGTCGTGTTATCAGCACCCCACTTGCTCACCCCCAGCCCCTGGCTGGCAGAGCCGGGAGAGGAGGATGGGGAGGGGTCCCTGACATCAAGCACCATCCCCCAGGCTACAATTCAGCTAGGCACCAGGCAGGCGACAACCCAGCGGATTGGAAGAAGATGCTCATCCGTTTTACAGATGAGAAAACAGAGGCTGTGAGGCAGCTCACCGCGGCCGCGCGGGGCCGAGCCTGAGCACCGCTTCCACTGGCGGGGTCCCCCCAGAATAACGTCCATCCCGATAAGGCCGGGTGGCCCGGGAGCCCAGGGGAGGCCGGGGGGAGGAGCCGCCAGCGTGAGGCCCGAGCTCCCGCACCGGGTCCCCGGGGAACCTCCCGCTGCCTCGTCCATCAGGACTGCAGTTGGCGCTGCAGCCCGGAATCTAATTTCACCCCTAATGAACTGCTCTGCCTCCACTACCTGGTGCCACTGCCAATCTCTGGGGGGCAGGAAGCCCGGACTCCTGACGGCTGCTCCGGGCACAAACCAGACACGAGGAATCGCTCTGAGATCTGCCACGGCCGGAGGGAGCAGGAGGCCGTGTGCAGACCCTACCCTGGAAACGAGGCCCGCCCACAGGGCAGCCCACCCAGGCCCACTGCAGTCCCGCCAGGCCCTGTCTGAGCCTGCTGACGGGAGAATGGAAGGTTCTCAGAAGCACCCACCCGAGCCTGGGCCATAGGGGGTGAAGCAGGCGGGCACTCAGGACCCCCGTACGCGGCAAGTAAGTGCTCAGTAAACGCCTCAGACCTTACAGGCCCCAACCCAGGAAGTCCCAGATCCTGGGAAGGTCCGGCTCCGGCCTTGGCATTTGAGGCCTCCCTTGAATTAAATTAAATTGAATAATTGCACATTCTGTGGATTTCACCTCAATTAAAGAAAAAAAGAGAAACAGGCCAGGTTGTCAGGGACTGAAGCAGAGGGTAAAGCCCATCCGCCCGTCTGTGCCCAGGCAAGCCCTCCCCACCTGTGCCTCAGCTCCCCTCTGCGTCAGCACAGATGTGGGTGGGAGAGCCCACCCCTCTCCACACTGCTCCCCGCACCCCCCGCCGGCAGGGGACCTGACCCCATCCTTCAAGGAAGGACACTGCTCTGAGGCCTCTTGGGGGGCAAGGAGGGCCCCAGCCTCCCCTTGGGACGCCTTAGCATGCACATGTGGGGAGCAGGCAACCGCTGGCTGGGTGATTTCCTGAGCTGTGGGGCGGGGGTCCCCCTCCAGGTGTGTTTTCTTCCATGGTCCACACTGAGCTCTTCTGTCCTTGTAAGTCCTGGTCTCCCCCGGCCCCGGCTCATTCTGGGGGTCCCCGTCCTGGGGTGCGTCCCCCAGGCCTGCCACACACACCCCCAGCGCAGCCACCTTTGGGGTCCCTCGAGTGCCGGGCTCTGTCCAGGGAGCTGGCCTGACGAAACAGTCACCGTGTCTGACTCCGGCCCTGCAGGTCCCGTAGCCCCACCACATGGAAGCCTGCGCAGGAGCGGGGTGAGGAGGGGAGGGGTCCCCCGAGGGAGGCACTGCCGTGGACAGGCCTCTGAGGTCAGGACCCAGGGCAAATACCATCTTTTGGGGGAGAGGTGCTCCTCCCCCCACGAGGGGTCAGTTTGGACCACCCCCGGCATCTGACATCCCCTTCGTGAGCACAGGACCCCATGCAGGCGCTCAGGGTACCCCCACACCAGGGACCCTCACAGACCCGCCTCCCCAGGTCGACAGCACGGCCAGGCCTGCTCCCCCGGACTCTTCCTGAACACCCTCCAAGCGGCTCTCGGGCTGGCCCACTCCCCCCGTGCCCCACGGCTCATAGCTCAGTGGTCTCCTAAAAACACTCCTGGTGTTCTGCCGGCCTCCATTTGCACACCTCCAGCGACAGCAACGGAGGGCTCAGCCATGGGCAGGACCTCGTTTTAACAAGCCCCCTCCTGGACGAGCCCTGGTCCTGACCCCGGGGGGCCACCAGGCACGTGCTTGCCTGGGGTCCTTCTCCAGGCCAGAGGCGCTGTCTGCTCCCCAGCCATAAGCCACTGAGGGCGTAGGGTGAGGGTTCAGTGACAGGGCCACCTCATTCTCCCCCGACCCCAGGGGCACCAGCAGCCCTGACGACAGAGACAAAGCCCAGCACTCGTCCAGCAGAGACTTGTCTGATTCCACGGGAAAATCCCCACCACACACTGTTAGCACGGAGGATGACAGAGCCTGAATCCGATCTCCTTTAAGAAACGCAGAGACAGGCACAGATGCTCGGAAGTAAGTCGGGAAAGACAAACGCTCCTCCTCAGGTTTTCTGCATCTCCTCCGTTTCCTACGGTGGACGTGTGTAACTTTCATAGTCAGAAAAGATAAGGGACCATAACCAGGTGTTTCTCTAAGAGGCCGCCAGCCCCTCTCGCTCAGACCGCGCAGTGCTGTCTGCCCACCGCCTGGCCTGGGACACTGGATTTCCGTCCACACGATATTAATTCAGCTCTCGGCTAATCACACCACACAAATCGGAGAGGACCGTCTTGGAGAACATTAACCAAGGAGGAAAGAGCTCTGTGAGCACAAAAGGCCCAATCGGGAGACGGAAGCAAGTGGTCCAGACGAGGGGTGGCCGGGCGCCTGCCCCAAGAGCCCCTTCCCCAGGCCAGCCAGTGGTGGGCAAATTTCCCCACTTTCCATGGTCCTGCACGGAGCTCACTTGGAGAGACGGCCGTGGGCTCGTGATCAGGACCGTGGCCAGCGCCCTGCACGCCAGTCCTGCATCGGCTCACCCAGGTCACCCCCGCCAGAGGCTGAGCTCCAAATGCTCTCACTTCCTGTTCCTCCCGGTGAAAGTCGGAACCCCGGGTCGGGCCCTGCCCTCCTGCTGGAGGGCCCGTCCCGGTGCTGCCACCACATCCCACATCAAGGCTTGGTCTCTGGGGAGAACAGACTTGTAAACGCCAGTGGACCAGCCAGGCCCTGCTCAGAGCCCTGCTCCCAGGAACAGAAATAGATCAGCAGGTGCTCACCCAGGCTCCTCCCACTTCCACATCCCACTGCCCCCCCCGCCCCCGCTTCCTCCCCCAAAGCCTGGAATCCCAGGAGGAACTGGCCTTTTCCTCAGACAAACCCTTCAAATATTTTTTTCCAAGCCTAAATGTAAAAGCAAACTCAAAAGTTCTAAGCTCTCTAGTCAGGTCAAGACTGAGGCCCCAGGGAAGGAAGGGGCGGACCAGACAGGACCTGGAGGAGGGAGGGGCCTGGGCGGGGGCACACGCAGCAGACAGCCAGGAACAACCCGGGAGCTGAGACCTGTCACCACAACAGACGATTAAGGAATCCCTGGAGACGCTGTTTCCAATGACTCCGAGTAGGACTTTCTGGAACAAACGCGGTTCTGTACATTTACAGAAATATTCCAGGGCCCTTCCCTGGTGGCGCAGTGGCTGAGACTCTGCGCTCCCAATGCAGGGGGCCCGGGTTCGGTCCCTGGCCAGGGAACTAGATCCCACATGCACGCTGCAACTAAGAGTTCGCAACTAAGGAGCCCACGTGCTGCGACTAAGACCCAGCACAACCAAATAAATAAATAAATAAATATTTTTAAAAACTTATTCCGGGTAATCTGAAAAAATTAAAGACCTAATTTTACTCAAGCCGGGTAGCCGGCAGAGTCTAAAGACGCTCAGCTCTGAGTACATCCTGGAGACGAAGGTCAGACTCAGGGCTGGCGGCTGGAACACACCCACCCTCACGTCTCAACCAAGTGGAGCCAACACGGCCTCTTCAAGGAGCTGCCGGAAAAGGCCTGCCCGCTCCAGCGTGCCCTCCCTTTGGCCGATCCCAGCTGCTGGGCAGTGGGACCAAGGCTCTGGGCAGCTGGTGGCCGAGAAGAAGCGAGAGCCCCCTCGTGGGCGGGTACCTCCCCAGACCAGGGGTCTCCCCACTGTCCTTGGGGCTGCTGGAGAAGGCACAGCCCTCACCCAGCCTCTGCCGGGCTTGAGCGCTGCTGGCCCCGCTCACCAGCGTGCGTTTGGGTCCGTTACTCAGCCCGGCTCTCCTCCGCCCCACGCTGCAGCGTCATGACACCTGGTATAAGTCCTGCCGCTGTCCCTGTTCTCCCTTCGGCAGGCACCATCCTGCCCGTTCCCCGGGGAACCCCCTTTGCATGACGGAACCCTCACTTGCCGAACCCAGGCCTTCACAGTAGGGAACTCTGGGGCCTGCATCCCCCGGGGCTCTGGCTGGGCTGTGGATGAAGCCACCCAAACGCACTAGGGCAAACTGAGGAATGTGGGCCCTGCAGCCCCCACTGGGAGGCACGCAGGCCCTAGAGCTGCCCACCCAGGGGCTCCAAGACCCAGGCATCCCCAGCCCTGCTTCCTCCTGGATGAATTAAAAGCTTGGTGCAGCCCAGCTTCAAACAACAAAGACCAGCCCTCTTCCTAACTCCAGACCGTTTGCAAAACAGCCCCTGGACCACCTCCCTCCAACTCTGGCCATGGCTGTCTTAATTCACACGAGGAACAGACAGGCTTTAGAAATAGTCCTCTCTCTGCCCTGACCCCCTCCTGCACGCACCCACCTCACCAAGAGGGGTTTTGGGGGTTCACCGCCGCCCCACCAGCTGCCAGGGGAGCAAGCTGAGAGCGGTCATCGGGCCACGGCCGCCTGCAGAAAAGTGGAAAGAGGGCCTGGGGGGCCGGGGGCAGCTTCGTCAAACCCTCCCCTCAGCATGGAAGGCAGAGTCCCTGGGGGACAACCTCGGGGCTGCACGCCCCTCTTCTTTCCACCAAGCGGGCCCGGGCTTGCTGGCCGGGTGCCCCACAGCTGGGAGGGAACGGCATGGCACAGGTGAGGCCCGTTTCCCGACGCCGCAGAGCTGTCGGCAAACCGCTGTTGGAAAGCGCAGCGGGCACCAGCCTTCAGAAGGGAGTGGCCGTGCCAGAAGGAGCCTCCGATGCTCCGGGGCAGCGCCGTCTGGAGGTGGGCTCAGCCTGGCGGCCCACGTGACGCTAAGTCACCACACGACAGCTTAGGAGGGGGGTGCAGCTCAGCAGGACGCAGCCCATGTGGAAACCTGAGGTCCCCTTTACGGTCTGGGGGTCCATTGGTACAACCCGCTTGCAATGGTCCTTTCCAAGCCAAAACCATTCTGGCCTCCATGCTTGGAGGTTCAGGGTGCTGGGACCCTTCAGCCGTGGAAGGAAGACCTCTCCCAATACCCGGGCAGCTGTAGAACAGTGAGGTCCTTTAGGAAAACGGCCAGTCCTCCTGGACAAACGCAGCTTGAGACGGGGGCCCCGTGTCTAATCACGCGGCCACGCTCACAGCAGCCCCAAACGCCTCCATCCAGGCCCAGCCACTGGCCGATGGGACTGAGAACGTACCCGGGCCGCGCAGAGGGCGGACGGCCCAGGGTGCTGTCCCAGACGCGCCAACCTCCCTCCGCCTGGTCTTCCTCCTTGCTGAGTGACAGACAACGCGGCCAGGACCCCATGAATGTCACACGCTCCGAGCACTGTGCTGAGTGATTCACAGGAGACAAGCACAGAACTGTGTCCCCACGTCCCAGAGGAGGGGACACAGGGCCCTCAGGCCAGGAGCGGCAGTGCAGGCCGGATCCCTGCCAGACCCACCCAGAGCCCACGGTCCCCACGGCTCGCCATCCTCTGCCCACACGCGCCCTCTGAACCATCACCAGTTATAACCTCACACCACACCTGACGGGGGCGTGGGGGTGACGAGGTGACGTCTGTGACTGAGGCACGTACCCGGCGATTTCCACGCAGGGAAGATCCTCCATTTACGCTCGAGAACGTTTCAAATGACCCGCCTACGAGGTAAGCCAGGCAGCACGGTTTATAGTGAGGCTATCGGACACAGGCCAATGTCTCTCACGAGCCTTGCCTCAGGAAGGGGCAGAAGCCTCCAGCCCGGGCCCACCAAGCCTCGTGAGCCCCAGGCCTGGCCCCAGCCCCACCCCTCCCGTCCACCGCAAGGAGAGGAACCGCAGGCCCGGAACGCGCGCAGCACGTCCCTGCCCGTCCTCGCGAACGGAGGCTCGGCCCTCCGCCGGGTCCCCCACCGCCACCCTGGCCCTCAGCACCTTCCATGAAAGGCCCCAGAGAACTCTCGGTCCTCTGGACCCTGTTCCTTCTCCGGGGCATTCAGAACGCAGCTTCCGGGGGTGGGGGCAGCCTGGTGGGCTCACCAGGACGGACTCAGGACACCTTGTGAGCAATGCCCAGGAGCAGACGCCGGGCCTCATGGCGGGCAAGCAGGAGCGCAGAGATTAACACAGCCTAGGATTCATTTACTGACGAAAACGAGTCGGGAAGAACCCCGCCCCCCCTCCGACACTCTCTCCACCACCAGACTCGGGCTTCGCTCTTGGAAACAATCCCGTCTCTTCACAATCATTCCGGGTTTAGGTGTTTTCAGAGGCGGTGCCCACGTCGAAGACTCCGTAGAGACTAGTTTCAATGTTTGACTTGCACTGGTTTCTAACAAAACAGAGATTTTTCTTTGTTCTGATCTGTGAAACTGTCAAGAACGGAGCTTCCTACGGACCCCATTACCTTGAGGACACAGACCATTTGCGGGGATTCACGACAGTGTAATTAGACACCGTAATTAAGAACCACTTCATTGTCTTATTGTGGGTGAGAAATCCTACAAGGAGGCCTGAGGTCTCCAGACAGCCGGCCAGGGATGGTCTGCTGAGCCCTGGTTTCCCTGGAAACCACAACCCTCCTACCGTTTTCACCTTTGGGGAAATTTCCATAAGATTCTCCAACTCTTCAATCAATAGACATTTCCTCCCCAGGATTGCAGCGAGGTCTGGGAGCTGAAAGAAGCTGAGAATACAGCCATTCAGACCCCAGTCTCCTCTCAGAAGCAGACACCCTGGCCACCCCCATGCCCCCCAAATGCAGTCACACCGAGGAAAAGAGAGGCCAGCACGTGGGCCCACACTTGCCCACCCGAGGGCGGACAGGTGAGAGGGGGCAGCGGGCGGCCTGCATGTGACCAAATGTGGAACCCCACTTGGGTTATCCGAGGCCACGCAGGGGACTGCAGCACGGCCCTGAGGCCCCAGGCCCCCATCCCGCTGCCCCCAGCCACAGGCCCCGAAACGTCGGAAGCCCCCCGAGACCCACCTGGACGCCATCCGAGGACGGAGGGGGCTCGTTGGACCAGCCCGAGAGAAGGCAGCTCACAAAAGTGAGCCGCTCAGGCGAGCCCCGGCCTCCAGGGGCCAGTCCCTGCCCTGCAGTCACCGGCATTTTCCATCCCGCCTATTTCAAACACAGTCTCACCTGGCAACTCCAGGTGGCTTTTGGATGTTGGAAAAGTCAACCGATCTGCACCCCAAGCTCCCACCACTGGGCAGAGACCCCTTCTGTCCGGCGTGAGTGGGGCAACTCAGGAACTCGACCATCTCAGCCTCGGTTTCCTCACCAGTGAAAATGGGGCCACAAAGTGAGAAACCCCTGAGACCAGCAGACAGCGGGCCGGCCCAGAAGACATGCGGTTCCCCTCCCCTCCTAACTTGAGCCTCGGGGAGATCCCCCCACCCCCCCACCATGATGAAGCAGCTGCCGCTCCCACCCGAGAGGGGAGGGGGCAGCGCGCCCAACCCAGGCTCTCAAAGGACCCCCGAGGGCTTGCCTGAAGCAGATGAGTAGCCCCTGGGGCCTCACTGGCCTGGACACGCATCCCTGAAGTGGTTTGGGGCCTTTTCTGTGGCTCACACCCCCTCTGAGAAACTCATGAAAACTCTAGACCGTAGCTAGAAAATCCTCTCATGTAAAGACGCCCTGCTCTAGGGGTGCACAGACCCTCGGAGCCCCGAGACCTGCCTAGGGGTGTGAAGGGCAGGCAATGGGGAGCTGAGATGCACCCCTTCCCCACCCCACACGGCCCAGCTCCTCGCAACAGGGCCCCCACTCACTGCGGACGACACCAGCCTGCCCGCCCAGAATCCCAGCCAGATCTGGGTGAGGAGTCATGCGGGGCGGGGACCTGCCCAAGCGGGGACTGCTCTCTCTCTCTCTCCAGCCGGAGCAGAGGAATGGACCCTGCAAGGGCCTCGGGGCTGGGAGGGGTGGCCCGGGCGGGCTCCCCTCAGCCTGGTCCGGGATCCCCCCTGACTCAGGGAAGCCTCCCGCCCCCAGAAGTGCTTGTGGAGCCGCTCACAGGCAGAAGCAGTGATGGCGATGGCTCCAGGCCCAGAGGCACGTCCGTGAAGACAGCCCCTTCCGCAAAGGGCGGGGGGCACCTGGCCTGATGCCCACCAAGCCCAGGGGCCAGAGGGCGGCCGCCTCCCTCCCCACCTCTGACAACCGGAGGGCTCAGCACACCTCCGCCTTCCAGAAGCCAGGCTTTGGTGGCAAAAGGCAGAGGAAGGTGGCCCAGGACGGCAGCACTGCCCCAGCCCTGGGACTACTCCCTGCCCCCATCGCCGCCCCCCCCAGGCCCAGCTCAGGAGGGGCTTGAACTGGTTTAATCAACAAACCAAACAGATGAGGGCCAGTCCCTGCTGGGGGGCGGGGGGTGCACAGGGGAGGCCGCACCACTGGGGACCAGCATGGAGGCAGTGAAGGCCTCCTGAGTCCAGTGGGCTGGGCCCCAAGGATGGGCTGGGCCTGGGGACAGCTAGTGAATGCAGGCCCGGGGACCCGGGGTGGGACAGAGATGTCGCCGTTCAGGAGCACCCCCGGGCAGCGCCGGGAGAGTGGAGACCCCACGCGGTAGCCTCCACAGTGCCCTGTGGGCAGGGGCAGCTGTGCCCCATTCACCGCCCCTGGACCCGCACACACTGCAGGCCCACCTGTCCCGACTCGGGCACTCCCGCGGGGCGGGCAACGCAGACCCACGCCCGAGAGCAGCTGCCTGGCCCCAGTCCCCACGCTCTGCTCCCAGGCCTGGAGGCTGCAGCTTCCAGGACGCAGGACGCACAGAGGGGCCGGCCACTTCAGGCCTGGGCAGGGAGAGGCCACACAGAGGGGACCCCGGGAAGTGCTGCCGGTGGGGACCTTCGTGCCCAAAGCACAGCAAACCCTCCAGCAGCCGCACCACACGTCAGACAGGAGTGGAGGCACCGCTGGGCTGTGCCCACACACCGGAGGTCACCTCGGGCCAGGACCTGGCTGACCAGAGCTGGCCCCCGCCCGGCAGGGAGAGGAGGCACGGGGCTCTTCCAAGGAGGAAGAGCGCACCTGGGCATGTCCGCCCCGGGAAGAGCCAGGTCACCTCCCTGGGGCAGGCGGGGGCTGACACAGTGCCAGGGGAGCCTCTGCCTCTTGGGACTCCCGGGGTGGCTCAGCGCTGGGGCTGGGGACAGTGGCCAGGAGGCCTCCAGGGCTGTGGTGACCCCCAGGACACCTACCCCTCCAGCAGCTTGGCATTTCCTCCCAGGGTCTTCTCCCCACCCACCGAGGGTCCGTCCAGAGCACACGCTCACAGGTCACAGACACACTCACAGGCACACACCCCCTCATCCCAGGGGGGCACTTGGTCGGAGATGCTTTCCCAGAATCCACCCCTCACTCCCATCCCCAAATGCCTCTTTCTCACAAAATGGCCGAGTCCCGGGCCCAGTCTAGCTGGGATGGGAGAGAGCGCCTGTAGGCTCAGAGGCCGTGCTCGCCACCAGCACGGGCGCGCGCGCACACACACACACGCCACACGCTCGAACACCCGTGTGCACACAATGCCGGCCTGTGGCCACCAGCCCTGCCTCAGGAGCCAGGAGTTCCCTGAACAATGGGCCCAGGGACACCGACAGCCCTCCCAGGGCCAGGGCTGGCGGCCCCAGGATGGTGGCACCCCTCTTCCTGGGGGTCCACTCTGCAATAAAGAGGGTCTGGAGCCCAGAATGCGCACAGGGGCGTCAGGCCTGCACCTGCTCCTCCAGCTAGCAGCTGCAGAGGGGCTCAGGGCTGTGCTGGGTGGAGGGGCGGGTGGGGCGACGCAGGCCAGGCCAGGGGTGGGTGCAGGCACCACGGGGCAGGACAGCCAACTAACTGCCCTCAGCCTACGGCTCGGGGAGGAGAGTAATGATGGGACCCCTCCGCCATTTCAGCACCCCAGAAGCTCACCCTAGAAGGAGAGTGAGCGGCTTGGGGGGATGGAGAAGGGTTGGCCAGCCCCTCCCCCCATTTCCCCTTCTTTGAGGGAACCCATCTAGAGGGGGCCCCCTAGGAGTCCAGATCCAGTGACAGGACGGGCAGCGCCGCCCTCCCTCCCTGGTCGGCCCTTTGTTCAGTGCACTGGCCGTGGGGAGGGGCCTCTCAGGGCTGAGGAGGGGAGGCTGGGGCGCTGCACATCTCCCCATCCTGCGGGGGAGGGACTGATGCAACCCAACCAGGCCTCTGGAGGGCGCGGGAGGGGGACAGGCGCCCCCACCCCGACCCCAGAACTCCTTCCAACCAGATGTCTCCAAAATCGCTCTCCAGCCTCTGCCCTTCGCTTGAACCGAGGGACCCCAGGCACACGGTGTGACCGACGCGGGCGCTCGGACACACACGGAGGCCCTCGTAGCCCGCAGCTGCGCGCCCACGGGCCGCCAGCGGCCGATCGCCCGGGTGCGTCGCGACCCGCGCCCGCCGCGCGGGTGGGCACTCACACGTAGGCGTGGTAGATGAAAGCCCAGCCGCGCGGCCGCTCCAACACGTTGTAGAGGAAATTCTGCAGCTTGCGGTAGAAGGCGTTGCGCTTGGGGGGCTTCCCGGCGCCCGCGCCGCCCGCGCGCGGCTTACTCAGGATGCTGCCGCGCTTGGGGGCCTCGGAGCCGGCGATGAGCAGCGCGCCGTCTCGGGTGGAGTCGGGCGCGCCGGGGTCCAGCCCCACGAAGCCCACCTTGAGCTTCTTCTCCCCGCTCGGGCCAGGGTACACGCCGCCGTTGCGAGACTTCTGCACCATGGTGCCGGGCGGCGCCCGGGCGGGCGCGGGCTCAGCGGGGGCGGCGCGCGGGGGGCGGCGCGGGCCCGAGCCCAGTTCCCCGGCCCGGGAGCCGCATGGCCGAGGCGGAGGCGGCGGCGGCGGCGGCGGCGGCGGCGGCGGCGGCTCCGGGCTCCTCGCGGCCCCGGGCCGCGCGCGGGGACGCTGCGGCCCCCTCGCTCCGCGCGCGCCTGGGCGCCTGGCCCGCGGCCGCGCCGGCTCCGCCCGCCGCCTCGCCCCGCCCCCCCCCCTCCGTTAACTCCTGCGCCGCCGCCCCGGCCGCGGGAGGGAAGGGGAGGGGAGGAGGGGGAAGAAAGAGGAGGGAGGATCGGGCTGCGCCACCCCGCCGACCTCTTCCCGCTCCTCCGGCCACGTGTGCCCTGACGAGGGAATCCGGCCCCCTGGTCCCCTCTGGGGTGGGCAGGACCAGGCAAGCACACGCCTGAGCAGAGACCCCAGCTCTCCCTGGGATCCCCAGGCGGTGCGGTGCCAGGGCCTGGCCCCAGCTGAATTCTTACCTTGGAGCGGGGGAGGCCAGGCTCTCTGTTAGAAGGCCCAGCCCCCCGGGACCTTATGCTCCTGGCCTCTAGATGGACCAGGCATGAGGACGCTTTAGACCCCAGGCCCTTGGTTGTGCAGGGAGGCCTCTGCGGAGACTTCCTTCCTAAGAGGTAGCCTGAACTGGGCCTTGGAGAGGACGTCCCGGGAGGGAGACAGCTGGGGAAAGGCGGGGGTTTGCAGAGGCTTCCCGGCAGGAAGAGGAGCAAGGGGGGTCAGGAAGCTCAGACCTGAGAGACACCCCGGGGAGCCTTGAAGTCCCCCAAGGGGCCTGGGATTTGTTCTGTAGACCCCAAAGAGGCCTGAGGCAGGGGCAGGGGGTTGGAGAGTGGGCAAGACCTAGGCCTCAGGCCAGTGGGGACGCTGGTGCCACAGTCCAGGACAAAGGAGGGCAGGCTCTGGACACAGATGGCAGGGTGTCCCCTTGGCGGGGAGTGGGCAGAATTGGCCTCCCCTAGCCATGGGTGTCCTGGGGGGGTCACTCTGGAACCTGCTGCTGGAAGACCAAAGGGCTCATTCCTCAGCCCCTGAGGGGCCCCTGCACACTCGATGCTGTCAGCTCCTCACCATGCCCCCTCCGGACCCCCCATCTGCACACCTAGGATGGTGTTGGCTTCAGGGGCCCCTCCTGACTACACCCAGACCCCTCCCACGTTCACCCGGCATCGTGGGATCTACCAAGCGAAAGGCCCTGTTTAGTAGCTGGTGCTGCCCTCACTGGTAACTCGGCTGCTGACGCAGGACCCCTGGCGCCAGGTCAGCTGTGTTGTTTGCCCTTTGGGTTCCAAAGGCACTGGCCTGGTTTTGTTTTTTTTCAGTTGGGCAGAAAACATAATGGACAATGCAGGCACAGGGCTAAGTCATCTAGAATGTTGGGGAGACTGCAGCGCATGCCACACCCACACCTGTGCACGCAGGTGCATCCCAGGGGCCACATTCCTGACCCCCACCTCCCTGCCTCCACGCCTGGTCACTAGCTACAATCACCAGCGTTAGGTAGGTTCTCCCCCGCTGAGCCCAGGCTGAGGGAGGAGAAGGAGGGCCTGGATTACGAAAGGGAAGAAGGGACCACTGCGTCCCGCGCGCACTGGGTCTGCACGGGGGTGGCGTCTGGGGGACACTCATGCTCAGTCCTCAGAAACTGGGCGAAACACCTGTGACTCAGACGTGCAGACTCCACGAGGGCTGGGCCACCCCCTCCTGCTGAGGGAGGCCTCCCAGACCCCGGGGTGCCACCTGGGCTGGGCATGGTCCCTCCCTGGGGGAGCCCCTCCCCAGAGTTGTATGGGAGAGCAACGTGAGCCCATTGTTGGTGTGGTTCACCGAGGATGAAGGTGTCACCTTTGCAGGGGCATTGAGACAGCAGCGAGGTTTGGGCTCGGCATTCCAGGACACTGAGCGGGAAGAAAGGAGGGTACGTCCCTGAGGTCCGAGGGGCCCCTGGCTGCCTTCGTGAGCTCCTGGGGGAGGCGGTGCTGAGAGGGAGCCCCCACCGGGCTGGAAGGGGACTGGGCTCGGTTGCAGGCATCCCCCACCTCCCCGAGCCCCTGCTCGCTTGTCTACAGTGGTGTTGGCACCAAGAGCTTCACCGCATCTCTTGGAGGTTCTGGAAGGCGAACACCGCATCAAGGTTGGAAAACCTCTGCTTCCTCTGTTTAGGGTGTCCTTTCCGTGATCATTTGTGTTTTCAGTTTTGTGTCTTGCACACCATGGGCTGTGCACTGTCGTCGGCAGTCTGGTCACCAGTGCCCCAACCCCTGCCACCTAGGCAACAGTCAATCAGAGTGAAGCACATGCAGGGGACAGGAATTCCATTTATTTAAAAATAGATGGGAAAAGCTTTTTCATCTTTGCCAAGACTGCTCTGACGGGATCCAGAGAAGGGGAGTGGAAAAATTCGGATGCACTCAATGCCCAGCCCCAGTTTGGGGAGAAAGCTTTCACCGGGACTCTGGGGCGGCCGCTGCCCACGCCGGGCGCTGTCCTTTCAGCACCACCCCGAACCTTCTGAGCCCAGCACGGTCTTCTTTTGCCCTCTCCCCTGGCCTCCTCCTCCTGTCCCCCACATCACCGGCTACACTGAGCTGTCATATCAGAGGCCAGCTCAGAGTCTCACCCCCTGCCCCCCAGTACTCCAGTGTGTTCCCTTCCTGTGGGGGAGCTCACCACGCAGGGCTGTGACCTTGCTTCCCGGCCCGGCTCCCCTGCCTTTGGGTGCATCTCACTCACTCACCGTCGTGTCCCCCAGAGCCTGGCCCAGATGAGGCCCACGCTGCGAGGTCAGGGGATGTCACAGCTGCTGGTGTCGGAGGCCACATGGAAGCGCATCTGGATCATCCCCTCTTTGGGAACCTTCATGGTGACCCTTCCCAGGGCTCAGACCATGGGCTCAGCATTTCCCGGGAACCCACTTCTCCACAAGCCCGGGGGTTGTGACTCTAGCTTCACAACAGACAGACGGTGGAGCCAGAAGACTTCAGAGCACAGGGGAGCGAGTGGAGAGGACGCAGGCTTCCCCTGGCCGTCCGTCCCGTCCGTCCGAGGGCCATCAGCAGCAAGGTCCTGCAGGCCGTCCCCGGGGGAGGTGGCTCCGGCACCCTGCTGTGGGATCCCTTTTTGTTCAGCCCCGTCTGATGCTTTGTTGACACCTGCGGTCACCAAAAAGATACTTACACCCCGGTGTTCAGCCACGCTTAAGTTCATGGCCAGTGACCACGCGGACATGGGGGGCAGACCCTGAAAAGCAGAGTTTCCTGTTTCACCACCACCCCATTTCCTCCCCGTAGAAAAGAAGCAAGCTCCTTCCCCAGCCACAGCGCCTTCAGAAAAACAGATGGTCCCACAGAGGCCCAGAGGGAAAACTCCACCAGGCCGAGAAACAAGACTTAATTTGGGGAAATGAGAAGAGACAGGTTCTCAGTCACATAACCTGGGTCAGGGCTGTTGTCGTCTTAGTGCTGTGATTTGGGCAACAGGAAGCGCCTACCCAGACAGAAAGTCCCACCCCCCTCCAAGGAATTTTCCGTTATTAGGAGGAAGGGCTGTATTATTTACCCAGCTCATGGAGGGAAAAAAGAAGTGAGGAAAAATTCAAGATATGAAAGCATTGATTTTTTTTAAACATCTTGCACTAAAGTCAATATAAATTTAATTTATAGGGTTTTTTTTAAAGGATCAGAACTCTCAACAAGCTTCCTAGCCCCAGCTAATTGCGCGCGGGAGCTGACTTGTACTTCTCAGCCGCCAATAACACCGTGACGCCAGGAGTCCATGGTCGCCTGTGACAGCGGAGGCAGGCTGGGCAGCAGAGGTGGCCCTGGAGGCGTCCAGATGCGTGGGAATCATCATGTAGACTCTGGGCTCTCAAGGGGGCCCCCTCTTGGCCATCTGCCCTCAGGCCCCACCCCCACTCTCCGCGGGCCCGTTTCCAGGAGCAAGGTGGGCGGGGGGTTGTTCTGGAGGCTCTGCCTTTTGTCATCTCTGAGGTGTGACCCAGGCCCCACCAGCGTTCTCTCCGAGTCAATGCTCCCATGACCCACTTTCCTCGCCATGGCCTCTTTACCTGTGTGACCTGGCCCGGCGGCTCGCAGACCCCCACCTCTCCACCCCACGTCCCCGCCTCCCAGCTCCCCGCCCTGGGCACACGACAGCTTCAAGAACCCTCAAGCAGGTGAAGGGGGGCTTTGAATATACTGTTCCCTCTGCCAGGAATGCTGTTCCCTCCATTAGCACCCGAAGGTTCCTGTGGTTCTTGTCAGGGAGGCCCTGCTTGTGGATCTCCCCTGAGGTGCGACTCCAGCCCCAGCTCTCAGGTTCCGCATCACAGTCTGAAACTGTGTTACTTATTGGCTCACCTCCTGTTCATCCCCCAACCCCACTAGACAGGGAGCGCAAAAGGAGAGTGGTGCCACATTCACAGTCCTGTGCACACACTCGCGGCCCCGTGCACACTCACAGCCCCGTGTACGCTCGTGGGCCCGTGCACACGCATATAGCCTCATGCACACGCACACAGCCCCGTGCATACTCACAGCCCCGTGTATGCTCGTGGGCCTGCGCACACGCATATAGCCTCATGCACACGCACACAGCCCCGTGCACACTCTCACGGCCCCTGGCCCAGCCCACAGAAGCTGTTCGTCAACATTCCCTGAATGAGTGAACAGTCACTTTCCTAGAGCTGGATGTTGCTTGGAGCCTCTAGCCAGGATGCGCCCCGAGGACCGGCCTGGGGCTTGTGCGGCTTAGGGTCTGCCCAGGTAGACCACGGGCGGGTGTGTGAGCTGGAGCGCGATGCCATGGAGACAGGCTGCCCACCAGCAGAGCGGTCAGCCACCCTGCCCACACACGGGCGTGGGCATCTGGGTCCTGGCTGCCAGCCCCGGCTCGCTTGAGTGCCCGGCTTGCTCGGCCAGATGTCCAGTAGGCTTTGGACAGAGCTGCCCAGCCTGGGGCAGGGCCCGTGGGCTGTCAGAGTGCCCCCCCGTCCCCGGCCCCCTCACCCAGGACAAGGTCACCACACACTAAGCCAGGGAGATGGGACAGAAAGCCTGGACTCTTGGACCAGCAAACCAGGACACATCAGCCTAGGCAGAGCTGGAGCCCTCAGCCAGCACCACGGGCTCAGGCAGGGTGGCCCCTGATGAATCACTCCACCAGCAAACGCGGCTCCACCCCACAGCGTTGCCAGAGGCAGGGTGGTGCCGGCTGCAGAGCGTAGCCCTGGGGCGGCCCCGCGGGCTCATCTGAGCTGGTCAAGTGACCTTTGCAGAGCCCAGGGGTCCTCGCTGGTCGAGTGAAGAGAAACGGCTCCCACCTCATGGGGCTGCCGGGGGGGTCCTGAAAGGAGGCGACCCTGAAAACACCACCCAGCACAGAGCAGCATCCAGGAAACAGCAGGGGGATGCGTGGTGACCCCAGTCCTGGCTTAGAAGCACCCTCTTCCTTGGCTTCTTACAGACCCTCCCCCATGGGAGAGTCCCCCAGCTCAGACATGAGGACCCCCTCCCTTCTTGGCATCCACCCACAGAGGTGAGATCCATTTAGGCCAGTCATTCTTACCCAGGGCAGCTTTGTTCCCCAGGGGACATCTGTAACGTCTGGAGACGTTTTTGGTTGTCACGATGGGCACGGGTGCCACTGGCGTCTAATGGGTGGAGGCAGAGAACAGGCGCCACACCCCCACGACAGAGGATTATCTGTCCCTGGGTGTCCGTAGTGATGAGGTTAAGACACGATGATTTAGGTTAACAAGGTCTTCTCTCAAGTTGCAAATATTTCTGGGGAGTTAGCCATTCACCCCTTAGTATAAAATAGTGCCAACAAATGGATTTTCTCCCTAAAGCTCCTAATAATACCCAAGCCAAGGGATGAGAATTTTCATGGCAGGAGTCCGCAATGCTGGGGAGGAGAGCAACTCCCCCCGACCCCAGGAAGGGCTTTGGGCAGGGCAAGCATCTGTGTGAGGGGCACACTTGCCAAGAGACAACAGGATGGCTCATCATCAAAGTTCGACAGAGTAACCCTGGGTTTTCCATGTTGCTATTTTCTAGCCTGCTGACAGAATCTACCTTTACACCATCACGGAATAGTGCAGTCTTTGCTTCTGTTTCACGGCTCATGTCTGTGTGTGACTGGGCAAGGTGCTGGACCTCTCTGGCCCTCGTAAATGATGCCACAGGATTGTTACCACCATTCACGGAGTTAAGGTTTGCAAAGCACTTAGAACAATGTCTGGCATGAGTAAGCATTATATAAGCTTTAAAGTAAAAATAAATGAATCGATTCCAGGGCTGGCTCTGCAATCTCACATTTCCAACGTGTACCACCTTCCTCAACACTGGGGACGAGGACCCTGGGGGTCCGGAGACACACAGTAAAGAAAGGGATGAGAGGACACCAGAGGCACCTAGCCTCCCAGGGGCCTCACCCCCACGCCAGCGGAGGCAGCTGCAGGCTTCCAAGAGAGCCGGGGCTCAGGGGAGAGCCACCTAATACAGACCCCAGCCCTAAAGTTGCGCACACCACCCATCCAGGTCCTGCCCACTCTGAGGGGCAAGAGGTTTGCTCAGAGGCCAGAGATGGAAGGGGGCATTTCACAAACTCCCACCGTGGGGTTCAGAAGCATGAGCCCCACCCCCCTTCTGTCCCCCTTCCCTCCTTTGTTCTGTCCTCCAGCTCCCCATTTGGCTCAGCTTTGCCGCCCCCCCCCCCACTTTCTGGGCAGCTGAACCCCAGACACCAGGACCCCAGCCAGCTCGACAGACCCAGCTTCAAACAGCAGCTGGCACGGTCCTTGTCACCAGAGCCCAGGGTGGGCTCTCTGGGCCAGGGAGCTGGGCCCATCAGTCACTCGGGGCTGGCACAAGCCCTATGCCCCCCAGAGCTGCCAGCATCCCTGACAAGGTGGCTTCGGAGCCTGGGGCCACTTCACCGAGCATCTTCACAGAGACGGTCCAAAGAGAATGATCTGGTCCCTGCCCCACTCACCCTTCCAGGTCCACCCACTCCGCCCGGGGCGGACACGGGACAGGCAGGGCCTGGAAGCTCTCGCCTCCCCCACCCCTGCTTCCGGCCCCACTCGGCCCACAGCCCAGGCCCAGCCCCTGGTGTGCGGCTGATTGGACCTCTGCGCTGGCAGCTGACTCGGCCGGGCTCCCAGCCACGAGCCCACGTCTGAGCGGCCCCCGCCCTCCCCAGCCGACCCCCAAAGAGAGACGCCAGGAAAGGAAGCAGCTCCTCCAGACACCAAGCTCCGTTCCTCCCCAACCCACCCAGACCCACCCCAGTGAAGTCATGAGCAGCCAGCGCAGCCCCCACCGCCGCCTTCTCCCCGCACGGGCGCAGGACCGGGAAGGCTCCCCGCGCTGCCTGGGTCCAGCCACCCACGGCGCCCTGGGCTCAATCCTGACTCCAGCCAGCCAGCCAGCAGTGCAGCTACAGCCGGGACGCAGCTTCTGCGGGCGCACACACGCTCACACTCGTGCACACGTGTGCATGCACATGCGTGCTCCCTCAAGCATGCACGAGATGCACGCATGCGCACACGCCTGCACACACTCGCTGCCTGGCTCTCGTGGGCTCCAGGACCCCCACCACGTTCTCCCCACACTCCACACAGCCACACGCAGACGTGCACAGCTCCACACCCAGGTCACACTCACACAGGTGTGCACGGCTGGATACACACATCAGGGGCACTCGTGTAATCTGGCACACCCGCGGTCCCACTCCGAGATGCACCAGGGCACCCAGGAGGAGACACACCCACAGCCCCCCAAAAGGGCGGTCACTCCCTGGCGAGAAGCCCTGGGGTCTGAGGCCGCCGTCCAGACACAGGACTGTCACCACCAGGGTCACCCAGGTCCCTGGGGGAGGGAGGGAAGGTGTTTCCTGTCTTGAGGGGAGGGCACCGGGAGCCCTGGGGAGACAAGGGCAGGAGACAGATCAGATTTGGCCAGCTCAGCAGGACCCTGCAGCCCCAAGGACTCATGAATTTTTCGGAGGTACCCAAAGTGCAGATTGAAGCTGCCAGTTGGGTCCTGGCAGGTCTTGCTTTCAATTATCTCCCAGCCCAGCCGAGGGTGGAAGACCCGGCCCCGGGCCTCAGCTTCAGGGGCCACTCGCCCAGCCTGGGCTCCGGCACCAGCCCTGTGGCCCCCACGTCCTGCGCGGCAGCCCTGGCATCCAAGCCCAGTGTGAGCGCTGGTCTGTGCCCCCCGCTCGGGTCCTGGCCCTGAGGCTGTCCCCCCGCCTGCACCCCAGGGTGCCCTGTCCGGGCTGTGGTGCCACCCACCCTCCGCCTCTGAAGCTGACGCCCCGACCCCAAGGCCCAGTGGACTCCGCCCCCTACCCTGCTCCCCTGCCCCACCCACCACCAGACCAAAGGGAGGGCCCCCCACGCCCTCCACTCACCGCGCAGCCTCAGCCCGGACTCCGATGGCCGTGCCAGGAGCTGGACAGCAGCGGAGGCAGGCCGGGAGGCCGCTGCGCAACCCCTGCGAGCGCCTGACTGCAGGGGGCTCCTCCGCCCACCATCGGCTTTGTCCCCGCTGGCAGTGGGTGGAGCGGGGCAGGAACCAGCACCCTCACTGCCTGCACTACTGCCCAGATCAGAGGTTCTCAGAGATAGGTCCAGGCACCCCAGGGACCGAGAACCCTCCAGAAGGCCCTCAAGATCAAACTGTTCTCCCAGTAACACCAAGGCCTTGTCTTTGTCCCGCCTGTCCCCCCCTCGTACAGGGGGGTTTTCAGAGCCGTGTGATGTGTGACGACTGCGCCGTGTGACCTTGAGTCTTAAATATTTCTGCTTTCCTTTCCGGTGCACCAAGTCTATGGCTACCACCTCAGTGGTGTCTGACCCCGCGAGGGTTTGAGAACCGACACCCAGAGTGTGATGCTGGGCCCCTGCCGTCCCACCCAGCCCTCCCTCCCACTGCCAGTCCCGAGGTGTGGCCAGTTCCCACCCTCCCCCTGAAGCCCCTCCCGCTGAGTGTGTTTGGCTCCCGGAACAGCCCAGAGACCCAGGCCCCTGCCCACCCCAGCTCTGCAGGGTGCTGCTGGTTGGGGAGCCCCCCCTCCGAGGGCAGCAGAAAAATCCTGGGAGAGGTGCTGCATGTGCTGCCCCCACGTGGACACCTGCGGGTACTGCACGTCCCCGCGAGCGAGGTCCGGATTTCTCCTCCTCTGCCCTGGTGAACCCCATCCTGAGCAAGGCACAGGGATGCAGAGAGGTCCAGTGCCCTGCCAGGCAACAGACTAGGAGCTTGCACCTTCCTGGGGCTGCCTTAATCACTCCATCCCCGAAGGGGGCCCAAGGCCCCCTCCGAGACCCTCTGAGAAACCCCACCCTCCACCGTGGCAGGGACCCCCATCTTCCTCAGACTCCGGTGGGAGTGGATACGTGCTCCCACCTCTGTCTTCACACTGTCCTGAGAGTCCATGAGCCTGGCATGATCTGTGTCCCCCACCCCAGGAACACGCCCACCTGCGGGGGGAGGGGGCAGTATGTCTGAAATCCCCCCACCCTTGGCATCCGGACCACAACAGCCACTGGGGCCAGAGGGCGAGGGTCCCCTCAGGGACCATGCTGGGGGGTTTCCTTTGACCCCAGCCGGGGGCTGGATTCATTCTTACCCTCTCTCAAGCTGACAGGTTTCTCTGGCTTGACCCCAATTCTAACTGGGCCACGTGTAAAAGGACAGCTTCCTGGGACAGACAGCTTGCAGGGTCACAGCAGGTTGGCCCGGGGGGCCCAGGACCGGCCGCGGCTCAGGAGAGCGGCAGGAGGCACCCAGCTTCCTTGGGTAGGGCCACCAGATAAAACACACCATCAAGTGTGAATCTCAGGTAAGCACTAAATACTTTTTCAGTGTACATAGTGTATGGGACATATTTATGTTAAAAAATTACCCACTGTTTATCTGCAATCCAGATTCGCCTGGGGTTCTGTGTCTCTGTTTGCCTCCTCAAGCTGCCTTCCTTGGAGGCCTCTGAGGGTCAGCCCAGACCCTTCGCATGGGGGTCTGCAGGCCGCCAGCACCGGGGAAGTGGGTCCCAACCCACACTCGGCTTGGCTGGTCTGGTCGCCCTTCTTCTGGTCCTACTCTCCCTTCATGCGCCCTCCGGGGGCCCATCCCCACTTTGGGACTGGGCGGGGAGACACCACAGTCCCTCCGTGGACACCCCTGAACCCCAGCACCCATCTGTCCTGGCTGGCCCCTCACTCGGTGGCATAATTCCCACCACCACCCAGGGTGGTGGGCTGGATATGCTCCCAAAGAGTTCAGGCCTCAGGCCCTGGAACCTGTGATGTGACAAGTGTCAAGAAAGTGTCTTGCAGAGGCAACTAAATTAAGGATCTTGAGTGGAGATGATCCTGGATTATCCAGGGGGTGTCTTCAGTGATCTCCCTTATAAGCGGTTGGCAGAGGAGATTTGACCCAGAGAAGAGGAGGCCATGTGACCACGGAGGCAGAGACTGGGGGCATGTGGCCACAAGCCAAGGGACTTCGGCAGCCACCAGGAGCTGCAAGAGGCACGGACCGGACCCTCCCCCAGAGCCTCTGGAGGGAGCAGGCCCTGCCCACACTGGATCTTGTCCCAGTGGTACCAGACTGTGGGAGAGTCCATTTCTGTCGTGTTAAGCTGCCAGCTTGAGGCCCATTTGTTGCTGCAGCCCCAGGGGACTCACACACTAGGGGACCCTGTGCGTGGCCTGCTGCTCATCCCGGAGGCGACGCCCCACAGCCCAGTTCCCGCTGCAGGCGGGCAAGTCTGCACTGTGCCCGCAGTCAGGGATCTGCTCAGCCCCACCCTGAGCTCCATCTGCAGCACCAACACCCGGCTCGGGCTGGGGGCTGCTTTCTGGAAGCAGGGAGAGCTGGGCAGGGAGCCATTCCCCCCCCCCACCTCCACCGTGCTTGCTGACCAAGGTCAGGGCTTGTTCTGGGGTCCCGGGGGCTGGAGTTCCTGGCTGTGCCGGGGGCCCCACTGAGGAGCAGGATGGCAGTGGCGCTGCGTCCAGCCACAAGTGACCGGCCTAGGGGTGGGAGTTGGGGGCGTTAAGAGTGGGCTTCCAAGAGTGTGGGAGCTTGAAAACCCGGGTGAACAACAATGTGTGTGTGACAGTCACTCGTGGGGGAGGAGCCCTCAGTTCACCCCATTCTCAGAGAGACCCCCAACACATTCAACCCCGCTTCTGCGGCTCCAAAGTGACTCATTCTTTGTCCTGGATGCCCCCACTGGGGGGACGCCAAAGCCCCCTCACCAGCTGGACTCTGGATCCAGTGCCCCACCGCCCCCCTGGGTAGCACAGGTGGACACCTGGCCAGGTCGCCCACAGGGGCGGTGGGTGCCGGGCGGGACGCCAGGTGGGACGGGGCTGGCAACTTGGTGGGGGGCCAGGAGGGGTCCTAACGAGCGCCCTCCCGCAGGGCGAGCCGCCCACCCCCCAGCAGCAGGCGCACACGGCTCCGGGGTGGCTCAGTTTATTGGTAAAACGGGCACTGAGCGTGGCAAAGGCTGGACGCGGAAGCCGGGGCGGCGGCGGGGGCGCTTTTCCTCTTAAAGAACTTCCACTGGACCTTGATGGCGAGCATCCAGTCGCTGACGGAGAGCCTCTTACAAGCGGAGGTGCAGACATGCGCCTGGCGGGGGGGCGGGGCGCCGGGACCGCGCCGGGAGCGGGGCCGGGGGCGGGGGCGGGGCGCGGCGCCGCCGGGGAGGGTCGCGCCGCGGGCGCCCGCGCTTCACTTGCCCGCCTTCTGCGCCTTCTGCGCCGATTTGGTGACCTTACCGGCGCCGCCGCTCTTCTTCTCCACATTCTTGATGACGCCCACGGCCACCGTCTGCCGCATGTCGCGCACGGCGAAGCGGCCTGCAGGGAGGGGGCGTGAGGCGCGGGCCGGGATGCAGCGCGCAGGCGCACTCGCGCCCGCAGCATCCTCCCCAGCCCCTGGCCCTGGGGCGGGGCCCTAGCGCTGGGCACCGAGCTCTCTGCGCCTGTTTCGCGGGAGGGGGGGGGGGACGGGACAGTGGAGTACGAGGCTCCTGTCTCCTTAGGTGGCAGAAATAACACACATAGGATTCCGCCAAGGCGTCGTTGTGGGAATTAAATGGTATGTGAACAGTACTTAGGGCAGCCTGGCGCGGAGTACAGTACACCCTTTTAGCTATCTTGAAGATGGCCAGCAACCTTGCATAAGGCAGCTCTCTGATATAGGTCTGTGGGTCATCCTTGGGGTATCTGTGGGGCGGGCCAGCTGGACGCAGGTGGCCAGTCCTAACTCTGCCACCAGACTAGCTGTGGGCCTTGGGTGACTCTGCAGAGCAGGATACCATCCCAGGCCCACCCAGTGGGGCCACCTGTGCTCCATGAGACAAAGACCAAGGCCGGGGGTCTCCTGCTAAGCTCTAAGCTGCAGCGGAAAAGTGCAGGACCCTCCGTCCACCCCACCCCCACAGTGGTCCTCTGCCCTTGGCCTGGACTGGCCACCACCCCGGCGCTGCCCCTCCCTCACCACCCGGCTCACCGAGAGGTGGGTACTGGGAGAAGCTCTCCACACACATGGGCTTCCCCGGGACCATCTCCACGATGGCCGCATCGCCGGACTTCAGGGACTTGGGGTTGTCCTCCAACTTCTTTCCAGAGCGCCGGTCAATCTTCTCCTTCAGCTCAGCAAACTTGCAAGCGATGTGGGCTGTGTGGCAGTCAATGACCGGCGAGTAGCCAGCGCTGATCTGCCCAGGGTGGTTCAGAATGATGACCTGTGGACAGAGGTGCATGAGGCCATCAGGCCTCGCCCAGCATCGCCCAGCACCCAAGTCCAGGAGGAGGCTCCGCCCACCCCCAGGTCCCTGGGGCCCAGAGTGCTGACCATGGAGGAAGGTCAGTCTAGGGGGAACCCAGGCCCCCGGACCTGGACCCCAAGGTCCTCTTCAAGCATCTAAAAAGCCACAAGAGATAAACAACGACGAGGGCACGGTTTGAAAGGCCCAGCGGCCAGAGCAAAGACGGGGGATGACAAAACCGGACTTCGATTATCATATTGCAATTATATCTCAGTAAAGCCAATTTAAAAAATCCTAGTCACGTGAAGAGGTGACCAAAGAGGGCACAGTGAAAATGTAGAGGATAAAGTATCACAGGCCTGTCCCGGGCAATAAACTGATAAAAGTGTTTTCAGGACCAAAGTGGGACCTCAGTGAGGCTGGGAGCACCAAGGCCGGGGCGCACCCCGCCTGCTCTTCCTGCCTGCGCCCTCGGCTGGCTTCAGCCCTGCCCGGCCTCAGTTGCCCACTCTGTGAAGCGGGGGGCTCAGTCCTCCCCGGTGCCAGGCAGCCCCCTCGCCTGAGGACAGCCCTGGTACCGGTTGGGGGGCCCTGCCGGCCACCGGGCTGCCCACCTGGGACGTGAACTGGGCGGCCTCCTGGGGAGGGTCGGACTTGCTGTCCCCGCACACGTTGCCCCTGCGGATGTCCTTGACCGACACGTTCTTCACGTTAAAGCCTACGTTGTCTCCGGGCAGGGCCTCGCTCAGCGCCTCGTGGTGCATCTCCACTGACTTCACCTCCGTGGTGATGTTCACAGGCGCAAAGGTCACCACCATGCCCGGCCGGAGGATGCCCGTCTCCACTCGGCCCACGGGCACAGTGCCAATGCCTGCGCAGAGAGGAAGGGGGCCGTGAGGGCAGGCTGGGGCCAGGGGTGCCCTGTCCTCCCTGGCAGGTGGGGGGTGGCCACGTGGCGGGAGGGAGGGGACAGGGAGACCGTGGGCGAGGCGGACGCTGAGACGTTCAGACAGAAGCGGAGGCTTGCGCGCCCCGTCAGCGAAGAAGGGACTGAGGAAGAGAGCTCCCAGAACACAGGGAGCATGGGCAAGGAGGGGTCCCACCCCTGCCCCCGGGTGGCAGCTTCCCCCGGAGGAGGCACTGGGGGACCCTCCTCTCCCCGAGGCCCCACCCTGTGAGGCAGAAGCCCACCCAGGGTGGCCTGCCCGGCGCTGGTGCTGCTGTCTTGGGGGTCATTCCCAAAGGGGCATGGGTGCCCCTGCACTTCTCAGGATCTGCTTACACTGTGTGGCTGCCCGGTGGGGGTCTGGTGCTCCCCAGAGTGGGGGGCGGGGGGCAGGGGGGTTCCAGCCGGTCTCGCTGGCTGTGACAGAGGCTCGTGTGGCGCTGCGGAGACTGAGGCTGGTGGCCGCTCTGTGCAGGGCGAGCGTGACACCTCCATCCTGCACGCAGCCCCTGCACCTCTGCCACAGCCTCCTGGCTGGGAGTCCCCCACCGCTGCCCCCTCGTGGGCCTCATATTTGTTTATGGTTCTATATCATTTCATGACCAGCTTTTCTCATTCCTGGAGTGGATCGTGTCTCCCCCAAGACAGGGATCTCCAGGTGGAGAGTAATATGTGACTCTCCCTGTGCCACCAGCTTCTGGTATAGGGCTGGGCACTTATCTGGAGGGAGGAAGACCCTGGCAAACTCGGGACAGACTGATGGATGGGCAGGGGGAGGTGGGTGGATAAATGGACTGATGGATGGATGGATGAATGGACTGATGAAGAAATGGATAATAGATGGGTCGGGGGTGGGGGTGGATAGATGGACAGATAGATGGATGGATGGATGGAGATGGGTGGATGGGTGGCCCCCCGGAAAGCGTGCAGCATGGGGGAAGAGGCTGAAATAACCCGGTCCGGATGCTCCTGGTCAGGGGCCCATTCTCAGGAGGGGGTCTGAGGGCAGAGCTGGCCAGGCGTGCAGGGTGGGTGCTGCAGCGGGCGGTGGCCACGGAGCCCTCACTCACCGCCGATCTTGTACACATCCTGCAGCGGCAGGCGCAGGGGCTTGTCTGTGGGGCGCGTGGGGGGCAGGATGGTGTCCAGGGCCTCCAGCAGGGACACGCCACTGGCGTTCCCTTCCTTCCGCTCCACTTTCCAGCCCTTGAACCACGGCATCTGCGCAGGAGGAAGAAGGCACCATCCTAGAGCCCATGTGCCCCCGCGCCACCCACCCCACAGCCATGGCCTCCGGGCCCACGGTTGGCTCATTCCTCCCTACGTGAGATCCCACGAGGGGAGCTCAGTCCACGAGATACAAGCACGCAGCCCAGCCAGAAGGGGCGGCCCCCAACCACGGGTGCAGGGCTGAGTTTCCCCTGGCTCTCCTGAGATACCCCCCGTGCCCACCTCCCTCAGTGTGGGCAGCTGCAGCCTGGCCAGGACTAGCGACCCCTGCTGGGCCAGGGGTGGCCTCTGGCTTGACCAGGTGAGGCACGTGGTCTCGGGCTCCACAAATTCAAAACAACCAGTCCCACTCATCACTTCCTACCGAGACAGAGTCCCCAGGACATGGGCTGCCAGAGCCACCAGCTTCCCAGCTGACCCCAGAGAGCCAGCCCTCGGCCCTTTGCTGTCCCGGCCTGCTCTGGGCCTCGGGGAGGTGCCTGGGGGGCCTCGGAGAGGTGCCTGGGAGGCCCCCGTGGCCTCGGCTCCTGGGGGGAGATGCAACCCTGCCACGCAGGTCTCTGGAGACAGAGACGGGGCAAGTGGGCCTGGGCCCCGGCAGCCGCTGCCCCTGCAGTGTCAACCTGGGGGTGGGGCGTGTCCCTGGCCAGAGAAGGGGCTGCAGCGGCTTCTGCCAGCCTCACGGGGAGGTTGAGCTGAGGGCAGAGCGTCTGGCCCCCAAGGAGTCTGGGGCTCCCACCAGCGCGGACACCCATAGGGGGCTGGCACCGCACTTGTAGCGCAGCCCTCTGACCTCCTGCTGGCTGGCTGTGCCCGCCCTGACCCAGGGCCCTCAGGGAGGGGTCCGAGCAGCCCCACCGCTGCTGGGCACTCACGTTGGGCGAGGGCTCCAGCATGTTGTCGCCGTGCCAGCCCGAGATGGGCACGAAGGGCACGGTGGCTGGGTTGTAGCCGATCTTCTTGATATAGGCGCTGACCTCCTTGACGATCTCGTCATAGCGCTTCTCGCTGTAGGCGGGCTCCGTGGAGTCCATCTTGTTGACCCCCACGATAAGCTGCTTCACGCCCAGCGTGTAGGCCAGCAGTGCGTGCTCCCGGGTCTGCCCGTTCTTGGAGATGCCCGCCTCAAACTCGCCCACTCCCGCCGCTACGATCAACACGGCGCAGTCCGCCTGCCCGGCAGGTCGGGCAAGGTGAGCCCAGACCTCGCCCAGCACCCAAGCCCAGGCCCTCTGGGCAGCAGACAGGGGCCTGGGCCATCTCCTGGGGATGGAACCTGGGGGTCCCAACCTTAGGGGCAGTGTCTGTCTGTCTGTGTGAATGCCCTGGCAATGGCGGATGGCCCGGGGGCATTTCTGCCCACATTTCAGTGTCCCCATCCTGGCCTCTGTGTCTTCTGTCTGTGAAGGTGTCCCTGACAGTGGCTGGCTGTCCTTACAGGCACCCTTGCCTGGCTGAGATGTCGGGGCACTTAGTTCTTTGGGGGGCGAGTGGTGACAAAGGTGAGGGGTCTCGTGCCCTGGCGAGGAAGCAGAGGAGACCCAACTACCGCTCACTGCTTCCAGGGCCCCCAGGGTCTCCTGAATGGTGCCCTCGCCCCGCCTCCCGCTCCCCCGGGCCCCCAAGGCCCCGCCCACCTGGGAGGTGCCTGTGATCATGTTCTTGATGAAGTCGCGGTGGCCCGGGGCATCGATGATGGTGATGTAGTACTTGGTGGTCTCAAACTTCCAGAGGGAGATGTCGATGGTGATGCCGCGCTCCCGCTCAGCTTTCAGCTTGTCCAGCACCCAGGCGTACTTGAAGGAGCCCTTCCCCATCTGGAGGGGCAGGGACGTGGCTCAGGACAGGACCGGGACTCAGCTGGCCTGGCCACGGGTCCCCCTGGGGCGCAGGAGCAGCATGTCACAGCAGAGAGATCCCTCCCTCCTGCTGGAACCCTGGGACTCTGGACCCACCTCTGGAACTGGGGACACCCGGACCTCATCCCTGCCCTGCCCAGACCGGCCTCCGGCCACCTAAACGGGCGCCACCAGCAGGGGGCGCAAGGGCCTGGGAGCAGCCTGAGAGCCGCCCTGGTTTCAAGCCCTCCCCTGGCTGAGGGCTCCCCTTTATCTGAAGCCAGGGTCCCCACCCCACCCCACCCCCAAGATCCCTGTGTCAGCCGATGACCCCACTGGGTTTCAGGCTGTCCAACCAAAAAGCCCCTCTGTGATTTTTTTTTTTTTTTTTTAAGGGAAAAAGAAAGAAAGAAATCAGATGAGGTCGCAAGGAAGGGCCTGGCTTTCCAGTTCTTTCTACAGCCGCTAAAGCTTCCCAGCGGCTCTGAGGCCCCTCCTCCACTCCCCGCCCCGCCTGACCAGGGAAAGCAAGGCCGAGCTACCCTCTCCCAACGCCTGTGCCAAGTGCCCAGCGAGACCCCCAGGGTCAGGGCTGCGGTCAGGGTGGCAGCTGTGGTCACTGCCCAGCTGGCCTAAGCTCCCTGCCACGGCCATGCACGGACAGGGCTCTGCCCTCCAGGGAGGCTGCCCAGCCAGGGTCCAGCTAGACCCGAACCAGACACCCTGCAGACACCCTCAGCCCCCCTCAACACCAGCCCCGCAGGGAAGAAGAGACACAGCTTTGGGGCCCACGAGCAGCCCCCCGGCCCCATGAGCAGGGTTCAGCCCAGGCCAGCAGCTGCCCCCTCCTGAGCCCTGGCACCGGCCATCCAGGTGAGACCCCTCACAGCTCCCCAACAGGAGCTTCTCCCGGAGCTCAGGGGCGGAGGTAGGAGGCAGAGAGCAGACCCCCACTCCATGGACACGTCCCACCCATGGGTCTCGGACACTTGAGAGGATCAGCTTCAAGAAATGGGGGGTCAGTCATCAAGACCCCTCTCATCCTCACCAGGTGACAAAGACCCCCCAGAAAAAAGGGTGCCACCCTGGACAAGCAGCCTGCCCCAGCCCGGCAGGAGAAAATGGAGCTGATGGGCTGGGTGCCCATCAATCAGCTATTAATAGCCGCTCTGAGTCCTGGCCCAGCCCTGGGACAAGCAAGGACAGCGCCACCTCCAGCCCCAGACCTCAGCCCTGGGGACATGGGAACCCAACCCTGGGGGCTCAGAGACAGTGACCTACACTGGGAGAAATGCACCTCCAGCCCCTCCCCCACCTGGGGCTGGTCCAGCGGGTCATCCCACCTCCCCCCCACCAGGCACCTCCTCAGAGACAGGCTCCCCCTGCTGCCCCCATGCCTTTCCCATCTGGATGCTGTGACGTACACACCTCCCACCTGGGGTCCTTAGGGCTCACGCCCCTCTTGCCCCAGAGGAGTTAATCTGAGCTACGTGCGCCAGGGTCAGGGAAGCATCAGCCCAGCTGCCATGTGGGAACCCAACCTCATGGTGGAGGCAAAGGTGGGAGCCCCCCCAGGGCTCACCTCGGCCGCCTCCTTTTCAAACTTCTCGATGGTCCTCTTGTCGATGCCCCCGCATTTGTAGATGAGGTGGCCAGTCGTGGTGGACTTGCCCGAGTCCACGTGGCCGATGACCACGATGTTGATGTGGGTCTTTTCCTTGCCCATTCTGCCCGGGGTGTGGGGAGGGGCTGGCACGACCTGGGGTGCTCTGGCTCAGGGCGAGGGGGACGCTGAGCAGTGACTCTGTGGGTCGAGGTGGGGAGCAAAGGTGACAGAGGGCCTCAGAGAGAAGCCCAGCAAAGACACTGCCCTGCACAGGTCGGGAGCACACCCTGACCACAGTCCGAGGCCCCAAGGCCAGAGCCAGGTCTCCGTGTTTAGCTGAGCAGAGCCCGGGGGCAAGCCCAAACAGTCCAGTAGCTGTAAATGTCTGAGTGCTGTGCCTACAGAACCCCCCCACCACCACCATGAAAGAAGTTAACCCCCATCTGGAGAGACCGAGAAACACCAGCCTGGGTGAGCCCCATGACCAGTCAGGGGCCTGGTGATGAGTCACCCCGCCCAGCTCTCCAGTGCCCTGTGCCCGGCGCTTGCTCCCCTCCCACGGTCTTGGGCTGGGACACCGCACCCGATCCCAGCCCCCACCCCCCACCCCGCAGAGCTGCCACGGTGGAGAGGTGGTCAGTGCTTCCCACTCCCCTCCTCAAGCAGGGACAGCGCCATCTTCCCCTCATCCCTGCCCGGCAGGCTGGCACCGGGGAGACAGGCTGGCCCAGAGCTCAAGCAGGGCGATGCGGTGCCCAGATCAGGGGCCCAGAATAGCTCGGGCCCTCCCCGGGGTCTGGATGGGGGCAGACAGTAGGGCAGGGAGGTGGGGGTCCCTGCTCTGTCCAGAGGAGGGAGAATCTGGCCCCAGCAGCCAAGCTCAGCAGATGCCAGACAGAGATGCCCTCAGCCTGGTGGGGGCAGAGGGCCATACCCTCCCCCTTCCCTCTGGTCACAGGGTCACAGCCCCTGCCTCATCCTGGAGGTCAATGGAGAAACCTGGGCAGCCCGGGGAGGGGAGCAGGTGGCTGGGGAAGGGAAAGCGGGAGAAAACGGTGCACCCTAGGGTGCGGACACCAGGTGGACACCACCTGCCCGGGTGGAGGTGGGGTGGCAAGGACCCCTCAGGTCTCACAGGCTCCCCCTCCCCCTCTACGTCCGGGGGGGCACCCCCAGCGCCCACCCTCACCAGCCCCCAGCGCTGACGACCCTTCCCGAACCCCGCAGGGCCCCCGGGGCGATCCCAAGGTCACGGCTGCAGGTTGATCGCCGCCGCCCAGGAGACTCGCCCCCGCCGCGGCAGCCCCGTAAACAAGCGCTACCGCGGTGCCCCCACCCCACCCAGGGCCGCCCGGGGGACTGACCCCGGTGCTGGGTCCGGAGTCCCTGGGCGGGCAGCCGATCTCCTCGGGGAGCAGCGCAGCCTCGCCAGGCGCCGGGCCGACCAGTCTCTGCCCCTAGGACTGGTCCCCGGGGAAGGGACCCTCTGCGGAAAGCTGGGGGCGGGGGTGGGGACCCGGAGGCCCAGCGTCCTTACCCGGAGCCGAGGTCTCAGCCAGAGGGACTGGCGGCGCCGGCGCCGGCGGTTTTATCTCTCCAGGAGGGGGTCCACCTATTGACGGAGCAGGCGCAGTGCACTACACCCCTGCAGTACGGCAATGCGGTACCGGCGCGGGCGGGGCCGGGGGCGGGGATGCGAGGGATGCAGGGATGCAGGGGTACAGGGACAGCGGGCCCGCGGACGCACGCGAGCGCGACAGGGACGCGAGAGGAGGATGTGGCGAGGGAGCGAGCTACAAAGGCGGAGACGAGACGCACCCGGAGAGAGCGCGGGCGGGGAGAGAAAAACAGGCGGAGGCGGCGAGAGCCGGGGTGGGGAGAGGGAACAGAAAGGAGGGAGGGGCAGAGATGGAGAGAGGCCCGGAGAGAAGCAGCTAGAGGCAGAGGGCAGATGCAGCAAGACTGAAACGCCAGGCTCGGGCACGCGAGGGGAGAGCAGCGCTGCGCCGAGCACAAAAAGGCATTTGGATCATAAAAGGAGGTCCCAGGGACGGGCCAGTCCGCAAGGGTGGGGCAGGTGGGGGCAGGGGAGGAGCAGGTCAGGCCTGGGGGGGTGGCTGAGGTCGGCGTCTGGGCGGCTGTCCTGCCGGCACCTGATTTACAATGGTGCTGTGTTCTGAGGCGTCTCTCCAGGGTGGCCCAGGGGGTGCAGACCCCCTGGTGGGACCCCAGAATCTGCTTGTTTCCAAGCCCCCTGCCCCCCACGTGCCTGCCACACAGGCTTGCCCAGCAGGATCCCAAAGCCAGGCTTCTGCAACCCGGCCCCGTGGTGTGGCATGGAAACTGTGGCCTCCAGGGTCCCCTCAGCTCGGCCAAGTGGCCTGAGGCTCCATCAGCAGATCCAGTCAGCTCACCCTCCCTCCGAGGCCCTGGAAAGAACTGTTTTCCACCCTGGGCCCCTTTTGGTACAGGGAACACTTGAAGTCCACCCCCAGAGCCCACTGAAATCTTTGCGGGCTGCCCTGGTCTGCACACATGGGCCGGGTTCCCAGGGACGCAGAGTTTGCCAAGGAAAGAAATCAGCTCCCAGAGAGAGTTCCAGGCTGTGGCCCTGAGGCCTCCCCTCAATCTGTAGCAAGTGGATGTCCCTGAGGACCCTGGGCAGACCAGGGCAATGACCAAAATGGGTTTCGAGGAGGGGGATGGGTTAGTGAAGACCAGGGTCATGGCCTCTTCCGGGACCTCCAAACTTGTCAGCTCACCCATTACCGCATCTCCCCGTGGCCATGTCTCCATCTGCCTCAGAGCCCGAGGACACTCAGGTTAGGGTCAGGGTCTCGGAGAAGGTAAGGCAGGGTCTCAAAAAATGTGTGGGGAGAGCAGAGGCCCAGGGGTCAGCACTTCCTGATGGGGCAGTGCCCACGGGGAGCCCCCAGAGGTGGGACCCCCAGCAGGTAAGGAAGTAAAGATGGGCCGGGGCAGTGGTTGGGTGCCAAGCAGGTCTCCCTGCCCCGTGGGGAGGGTCTCTCCGGGAGGGAAGGGGCCCTCCTGCTGGGCTGTCCCTGTGTCCGCCCCACAGACCGGGCGAGAGGGGCTGGCAAGTGACCCGGCACTTCCTGGTGCAGCTGATACCATCAAACAGGAGCCAGGAATTAAAAATACACGCCTGTGCGGAAAGCCCGACCCACCCCGCCCGGCCCAGCTGGCCTCTGTGTTTAATGCGTCCCCTTCTGCCGAAGGTTAGGCAGGATCTGGGAGATGCCGTGACTGATCGAGGCTGGGATGGGACGGACCAAGGGGGCAGGAGGCCCGGGTCCCTGTGGACGCCACCCCAACTTCCCCCAGGGATCTCCAGCTGCCTGAAGCCTCAGAGGGTGTTTATCAGACGCCCGCACAGGCCTGAGGCTCGCCTCTCTGCTCTGGGCTCACCCACTGCTGTCGCCTGGCAGGAACCAAAGCACAGTGGGCTGCCTGCACCAGGGGCTGGGAGGCCGCGCTCCCCAGAGCAGTGGCCGCTGCTAGTGGAAGGCAGCGTCCCCCCCAAGGACCTGCTCGCTGACCCGGGGCAGGGGTCTCCAGTGGTTCCCCCAAGAGGCCTCCGTGTCCCCAGGACATGCCCATCCGTCCTCAGCCGGACCACCTGCAGGGCCCTGGGAGCCCGGGCAACATGGCGTCTGGAGACACTGGGCTCACACGGTGGAGACACGGAGGGAGGTATGATGCTGCATGACCCAGACCAGCAGCGCAGGGCTGCACCACCGCGTGGTCCAGCTGACTGGTGAACAGCTGCACCACCGCGTGGTCCAGCTGACTGGTGAACAGCTGCTAACCACTGAATAGTGTTTAATGACTACTAACTACTGATTCGTACTTAATAACCACTGAATAGTACTAAATAACTACTAATCACTGACTAGTACTGAATAACTATGAAATACTAAGCAATACTAAACACTATGTGATGCACTAAACAGCCACAGTCACCAAGCCTTGCGTGGTCAGGCTCCCAGGCAGCCTGAGGACCCGTGGACCAAGAGCCAACTGGGCACAGAGAAGCAAAGCACAGTGCCCAAGGTCACACACAAGGAGGGCAGAGCTTGCGGAAGGCTTGGAAGGCCTGAGCCGGGGCAGCGTTACTTCTGGACAAGCCTGCCCAGGTCCCAGCTGTGCTCCTCCCCTCTCCCAGGTCAGGCTCCGCCCCTGTAGCCCTTTTCCCACACCTGAGCCACTGGTCACAGTGGCCCCCGTAGCAGCCCAGGGTATGGGTGGGGGGACAAGCAAAGAAGGGACTCCTGCTAAGGAGGCTGGGGCAGCCTCCCAGGGCACCTTCTGGGGAGCGGGCAGAGGGGGGGGGTACAGGCCCCGCCTTCTCAGCCCCTCCAGTAGCTCCCAGGCCCAGCCACAAGCTGTTTGGGGGGGGGCGACACAGACAGCCCCCTCTTTGGCGGGCAGGGATTTTCACGAGCCTGGGGAAAGAAGATCCAGCTAAAATTAACCGTTATCAAGCTGTCAGCCCTGGAAATAAACCCGCCTCCCATTGGCTGCGGGTGACGTCACTGCCGGGTTAATAATAACCTGCGAATGCAGAGCTTTCCACCTGTGCGTGTGCCTTCCTGGGGGGCCACGGCCCCAGCGGGTAGGGGCCAGCAACCCGGGTGATGGTCGCAGCGGCCCAGACAGCGGCCTGAGGGGGGGCAGGGGGGAGGGGAGGGCTGCGGGGTGTCTCAGAATGACATCACCCCCTGGCCTTGGGCCACGGGCTGCCCTCTGTCCCTTGGGCGTCGGTGTGCATCCTTACATGTGGGGTCAGTCGCACCTGTCTCCCAGCCTACCTGGGCAGCAGGACCCTGGACGGCCTCAGGGACACATTCCCCTGCCCCCAGCTCTCCAGGCTGGGCACCCAGGGCACTGAGCTGCCCTTGAGGCCACAAATTAAGTGGTCTCCATGGTGAAGAGGAGCTCTTGGCTACCAGCTCCCCTCAGAAGAGCAAGGTCACGGCCCCTAATCAGAGAAGGGAGCGGGGCCGGGCGGAGCCAGGCCACGTGCACACCAGCAAGATCCCAAGGCCAGCCAAGGCCCCACCAGCCTGCCCGCCCTGCGCTCGGTTTCTGGGCCGAGTGAAAGTAAGTCGGGGCGACTTACTGGACAATCCAGGCCCCCAAACACACCTCCTGCCAAACCCAGCTTGTCTGGGAGGGTTTGTGAGGCTGACCTGAGTCAGCCAGGGAAGCCTAGAGAGGGGGGCACAGCCCCTCAGAGAGGAGGAGGGCAGCTGGCCTGCCCTGCCCCCACCCGTGCTGAGGCCACCGGTACCTGCCACGCAGCAGGGAGCCGTCACCATGGTGAAGGAGCTGCGGGCTCGCAGGCGCCTCCCCACAGGCCCTCACTCCCCAGGAACCCGGGGCAGGGGGCGGGCCCTGTTTGCGCTAGCCCAGCTCCACCCGCTTCCGGCGAGCAGAGAGGGGGTCTGGTGGGCTGGGCCCTGGCTCTGGGCCGGTGTGCAGGGTCAGGGGCTCCAGCCTGGCGCCAGGAAGAGGGAGTGGCCAAGCCCCCCATTTGGCCCATTGCAGGCTGGGAGGCCAACCGGAGACGGGGAGGGAGCAGCCTCTCGGGCCAAGAAGGGGCAGCCCTGCAATGGGGCTGGGGACACAGGGGAGAACCAGGGGAGGGCTACAGGCTCACCGACCCCCGCCACGGTCAGCCTTCTCTGGGCCCAGGAGAAAGAAGGGAGCAGGTGGGCATTTGCTGCATCACCTAGCTCCTCCTGCACCCTGCTCGGTTCCCCTGGGCCCCTGCCCTGGAGTGGGGGAGGGAGAGGCCTCAGTGCTAAACCAGCCTCCCCACCCCCAGGTTCAGAAATCTCCCTGGGGAACAGGAAGAGCCTTAGCAACTCTGCAGCCTGCCTTTTCTGCTCTTTGAACAGAGCTCCCCTCAGCTGGGCAGTTGGGAATAACCTGCCTCAGGAGCTGGGGACCTCAGGGGCTCTTAGGATGAACTGATGCAGGAGGCTTTGGGCCGGGAAAGGACCGGGCACCAAGGGAGACAGGGCTCCAGCCTGTCCTTGAACAACTTAGAGAAACGTGCACAAATTACAAACGTGCTTGACCACCGGACCAAGAAACAGAACTCTGCATCATGCCCTCAAAGCCAACCACTACCTTGGCTTCTCCCGCTATACATCACTTTGCCTGCTCTTAAGCTTTGCGTGAATGGTATGTGCAGTTTGTGTTCTTTTTTCCGGCTTCTTTCACCTGCCGTCATGTTTGTGACATGCACCCTTGCTGCTGCATTTGGGAGATGTTTGGGTTTTTTTCACTGCAGTGTAGTATTCCATTTCCAGTTTTGAGCTACTGAACATTAAGCTGCTATGAACCTCCCTTGCGTGCCACTTGTGTGAGCATTTCTGTTTGCTGTACACCACAGAGGTGGAGTTTTGAGCTGTAGTGTGTGTACATTATGCCAGTCATGCTTTTACTGCCTGTTGGCTGTAAATTCATTTGCCACCTGCTCTGTGACAGTGGACAAAATTACATTAAGCATTTCTCCTTTATAGTGAGCTGATCCACTTTTGCAGAGCAGGCAATGAAGGGTGAATTTACATCTAGGAGGAAATTAATTGACAGCTGGTGTTTCTCCTTGACAAGGAGGAAATTTTACTATTTCTTCACACGTCTAGTGATTTTGGGCTGAATACTGAACATTCTGTAAAGACTCTGGATTCTGTTATCTTCCTAGGAAGACTGTTGGTTCTCATTTTAGCAGCTATTCAATTACTGGACCTTTGTGGGCTTGTTTTCATGCTTTGTTGGTTTCGATCTGGGAACCCCAAAGTGCCTCACAAGACCCTCGACTTGGCAAGACTCAGCTTCCGGTTTCAGTCCCCCCAAAGCTCTTTATGGGGCTCAGTTTTAAATTTTCTTAGATGAGCCTAGAGTAGGCATTGCTGTAGGTTGTAGTCTGTTCTCCCAAAAAATAAGTAAGCAGGTGTCTCCATTCTGGCTGGGCCCAAGTGCCAGTTCTGCCCAGCACAGCTGGTCTTCCAGTGTTTTTGTTTCGATCTCAGCTCCTGGTGGACATGATCTAAGGGGTCCTCCAAGGAGTCATGCCCTGGAATATCTTTCCCCTTGAGTGCAGAAGGAACCTGTGGCTGGCATCTAGCCAATAGCACATGACGAAGGTGATGAGCTGTCACTCTCTTGATTGGTCTGCAGTATTTAAGACTCTGTCTTTGCAGACCAGAGTAAGAGATTCTCCTCCTGGCCTTGAAGAAGTGAGCTACCAGGTTGTGAGAGGCCTGGGAGGGGCCATGTGTCAGGAACAGTGGGCAACCTCTTAGAGGCTCCTGCTGTCCACCAACAAGAAAGCAGGAACCTCAGTCCTACAGCCACATGACCTTCGAAGAGGACCCCAAGCCTCTGAAGGAAACACTGGCACCTTGATTGTACCCTTTTGAAACCCTGAGCAGAAGACCCAGTTAAGGTTTGCCCACCCTTTCCACATGGCCTTGGGGACTTCCCTAGTGGTCCAGTGGTTAAGACTTTGCGCTTCCACTGCAGGGGGCACAAGTTCGATCCCTGGTCGGGGAACTAAGATCCCACATGCTGCATGGCACCACCAAAAAAAAAAAGGCGTGCCTGGACTCCTGACCCATGGAAGCTGGGTATATATAGTAAATGTGTGTGTGTGTGGGGGGGAAGTTTGGGGGTTTTGGGGGGTTTTTAATTGAAGTATAGTTGATTTACAATGTTGTGTTAATTTCTGCTGTACAGCAAAGTGATTCAGTTATACGTATATATACATTCTTTTTTATATTCTTTTCCATTATGATTTATCACAGGATATTGAATATAGTTCTCTGTACTATACAGTAGGACCTTGCTGTTTATCCATCTTATATACAATAGTTTGCATCTGCTAACCCCAGTCTTCCAATCCATCCCTCCCCCACCCCTCCTCCCCCTTGGTAACCACCAGTCTGTTCTCTATGTCTGTTTCCATTGTGTAGATATGTTCATTTGTGTCATATTTTAGATTCCACATATAAGTGATATCATATGGTATTTATCTTTCTCTTTCTAATTTATTTCACTTAGCATGATAATCTCTAGTTGCATCCATGTTGTTGCAAATGACATTATTTCGTTCTTTTTTATGGCTGAGTAATATTCCATTGTATATACTGTATGGACCACATCTTCTTTATCCCTTCATCTGTCGATGGACATTTAGGTTGTTTCCATGTCTTGGCTACTGTGAATAGTGCTGCTATGAACATAGGGGTGCATGTATCTTTTTGAATTATGGTTTTCTCCAGATATATGCCCAGGAGTGGGATTGCAGGATCACATTGTAGCTCTATTTTTAGTTTTTTGAGGACCCTCCATACTGTTGTTCATAGTGGCTGCACCAACTTACATTCCCGCCAACAGCATAAGAGGGTTCCCTTTTCTCCACACCCTCTCCAGCATTTGTTATTTCTAGACTTTTTAATGATGGCCATTCTGACTGGTGTGAGGTGGTACCTCATTGTAGTTCTGATTTGTAAAGGCGTGTTTTTTAAAGCCACTAAATTTGCTATGCAGGAATAAATAGCTAGTACACAGCCCATAGTGTCTGCTCTCGGGGAAGCCTCCAGCAGCACCCCCTCCAGCCCTCAGCCACACGCTCGAAGGGACCCCACATGAGTTTCTAGGCACCGGCTGCTCTCTACCTTCGGCTGCCTTGCACCCCAGCTTCGGCCTCCGAGCTTGCGGGGACCGCCGTGCTCTGCTTGGAGCCCTGCTTCAGGGCTGTGGTCAGAAGACCGCCCCCGGGGAGCCAGGAGGGTGGGCCCTTGAGAGCTCACGGCCCTGAGGGTCCAGTGTCCACTGACTGGAGCAGCTGCTGCCGGGCTCCGTCCAGTTTCACAGTCATTTCTGGAGGCGGGCTGGCCTTCCCGCCACTTCTCTGTGGTTGGAAGCAGGAGTTGAGTCCACACATGTCAACTTCTTTTCTGAAACAATTTCAAACTTACAGAAGAGTTGCAAGAAGAGGGCCAAGAACGCTGCCTTATGCCCTGCGTCCACATCACTAGTTCTGCATACCTGCCCTGTCTGCTGTACTGTTCTCTGTCTCTCTCTGTGTCTGCTTATATTATTGTCTCTGAAACATTTGAGAAAAGGTTGCATAAATCATTGCCTCGACCCCTTAATACTTCAGTGTACGTTTCCAGTGGATACAATCCCTCAATGTGCGGTCCAGCTTCTAATTGTGTCACTTGTCCCAGTGATATTTTTCGTAGCTGTACTTTTCCCAATCCAGGATCACATGTTGGTTTTGGTGGTCAAGGCTCTTAGTTTCCTTAATCTGAAACAGATTCTTGGCCATTTGCGTCTTTCATGACACAGACGTTTTTAAAGAGTGGAGACAAGCTGTTTTGCAGGATGTCCCTCTGCTGGGGGGTTTTCTCATGTTTCTGCATGAATAGATTCACATTTTATTTTTCCGGCAGGAATTCCACAGGAGCAATGCATGTCAGACAGGCAGGTGCCTGACGTCAGCTTACCCATCAGTGGTGGCATTATCCTCAATCACCTGGTGGAGGTGGTGTCCACCAACTTTCCCTACCGTGAAGTTACTCTTTTTCCCTTTGTAATGATTAAATACTTAATGAGGATGTACTTTGGATTCTATGAATATCCTTTTCCTCATTAAAATCCCTCTCAACTTAGCACTCATGGAGAATTCTTAACTGAATCAATTTTACTGTGATGGTTGTGCTTCTTAAGCTATTTATATATTTTTATTTTTGAGTTATACAGAAAATTGACTTTTTGAAAGATGTACAGTTCTGTGAAGGTTAGCACAGGTACAGACTCCTGTAGCCACATCAGTTGGGACACAGAATCCCCCATGACCCTCAAAACCTCCCCCGTGCTCACCCCTTATACTCACCCCTTCCTCCTACTCAGAGTCACGGATCTCCTCCCCATCACCATAGCTTTGTCTTCTTGAGAATGTCATGTAAATGGAAGCCTACAGTGTGTTATCTTTCGGGTCTAGCTTTTCTTTTTTTAAAGTGTTTTTTTTTTTTCATTTATGTATTTATTTATTTATTTTTGGCTGCGTTGGGTCTTGATTGCTGCACACGGGCTTTCTCTAGTTGCAGCAAGCGGGGGCTACTCTTCGTTGTGGTGCACGGGCTTCTCATTGCAGTGGCTTCTCTTTGTTGCAGAGCACGGGCTCTAGGCACGCAGGCTTCAGTAGTTGTGGCACACGGGCTCAGTAGTTGTGGCTCACAGGCTCTAGAGCGCAGGCTCAGTAGTTGTGGTGCACGGGGCTTAGTTGCTCCGTGGCATGTGGAATCTTCTCGGACCAGGGCTCAAACCCATGTCCCCTGCACTGGCAGGCAGATTCTTTTTTTTTTTTAAACATATTTATTGGAGTATAATTGCCTTACAATGATGTGTTAGTTGCTGCTGTATAACAAAGTGAATCAGCTATATACATATACGTATATCCCCATATCTCCTCCCTCTTGCAGCAGGCGGATTCTTAACCACTGCGCCACCAGGGAGGTCCCAGGTCCGGTTTCTTTCATTCAGCATAATGTTTTGAGAGTCATCCAGGTGGTTACGTGTTTCAGTGGTTCATTCCTTTTTAACAATGAATGGTATTCCATGCGTGGATGGACCGCAATTTGCTTATCCTTCACCCACTAGATGATGTTTGGGTTGTTTCCAGTCTTGGCAGTTATGAATAACGCCACCATAGACATTTGTGTACAGGTTTTTGCGAACATAAGTTTGAATTTCTCTTGGACAAATGCCCAGAAGTGGGATTGCTTGATCATTTGTCGGGCGTGTGACTCACTTTTTAAGAAGCTGCCACACTGATCTCCAGAGCACTGGTACCATTTTGCATGCCACAGCACTTTGTGAGAGTTCCAGTTGCTCCACGCCCTCAATAGCACTTGTTCTTGTCAGTCTCTTGTTGGAAATTTTGTTTTAGCTCTTCTAATGGGTGTGCAATGCTATCCCATCCTGGTTTTAATTGCATTTCTCTTATAACTGATGATGTTGAAGAACTTTCCCTGTGCTGAATGGTGCATTCTCTTTAGTGAAGTTCCATTCAGGTCTTTTATCCTTTTAAAAACAAACAGCTTTATTGAGATGTCATTTACATAACATAAAGTTCATCCATGTAAAGTACATATATATAAAGCATAATGCAATGGCTTTTAGTGTATTTAGAGTTGTGCAACCATCACCATAATCTAATTTCTGAACATTTTTATCACCCCAGAAAGAAACCCCAAGCTATTAGGTAGTCACTCCCCTACCCCAAAGCAAGACCCTGGCAACCACTAATCTACTTCCTGTCTCTGTGGGCTTGCCTATTCTGGACATTTCATATAAATGGAATCATACAGGATGTGGTCATTTGTGACTGGATACTTTCACTTAGAGTGTTTTCAAGGCTCATCCACATTGTAGCATGTGTCAGTGCCTCATTCAATTTTTTTTTGCCAAATAATACTTCATTCCTTAGTTATACCACATTTGGTCACCATTCGTCAGCTGATGGACATTTGGGTTGTTCCCACTTTTTACCTAATAGGAATGATGCTGCCATGAACATTCCTGTCTAAGCTCTCTGTGTGGATATATGTTTTCACTTATCCTGAGTAGATATCTAGGAATAGAATTGTTGGGTCATATGGTGACTATATTTAACCTTTCAAGAAACTGCCAAACTGTTTTCCACAGCAGCTGCACCATTTTACATTCCCAACAGCAATGTAGGAGGGTTCCAACATCTCCACATCCTCACCAACATTTGTTATGGGTCTGTCCTTTTGATTACAGTTTTTCTGTGGGTCTGAAGTGGTGTCTCATTGCAGTTTTGACCTGCAGTTCCCTAAAGACTAATGACGTTGAGCATCTTTTCATGTGATTATCAGCCATATGTATATCTTCTTTGGAAAAATGTCTATTCAGAGCCTTAGCCCAATTTTTCAGTGGGTTGTTTATTTTCTTAGTGTGGAGTTTTGAGAGCTCTTTATGTGTTCTGAATACAAGGCCTTCATCAGATATTTGACTTGCAAATATTTTCTTCCTGTCTGTGGCTTGTCTTTTTATTCACTTAACAGTCATTCGTAGCACAAAAGTTTTTCATTTTGATGAAGTCCAATGCACCCAATTTTTTCTTGTGTGGAATGACCATTGACATTGGCAAACCCCAGATCACAAAGATTTTCTCCCATATTTTCTTCTAAAAGTTTTATAGTTTTACATTTCACATTTACATACAATATCCATCTTGAGTTAATTTTCATATAAGGTGTGAGATTTAGGTCAAGATTCATTTTTCTTGCATATGGATGTCCAGTTCTTCCAGCATCATTTGTCTAGAGATTATACTTTCTCCATTGAATTGCTTTTGCATCTTTGTCAAAGCACCATTGGACCTATGTGTGCTATTTCTGGAGCTATTTCTGGACTCTGTTCTGTTACACTGATTTTTGTGTCTATCTCCACACCAAGACCACACTGAATCGATTATTGCAGTTTTATAGCAATTGCTAAAATCAGGAAGTGTGTGAAAAGAATAATCTCTTTAACAAATGGTGCTGTGATAATTCTACATCCACTTGCAAAAGAATGAAGTTGGACCCCTACCTCACACCATATACAAAAATTAATACGAAATGGACCGAAGGCCCAATAAATCTATAAAACTGTTAGAAGAAAACAAAGGTGTAAATCTTCATGACCTTGGATTTGGCAATAGATTTTTAGATATGACACCAAAAACACAAGCAAAAAAGAAGAAATAGGTAAATTGGACTTCATCAAAATTTCAAACTTTCATGTAACACAGGATACTATCAAGAAAGTGAAAACACAACCTACAGAATGGGAGAAAATATTTTCAAATCATAATGAATAAGGGTCTAGTGTTCAGAATATATAAGGAACACTTACAACTCCATAATAAAAAGACAAATAACTCAATTTTTAAATGAGCAAAGGATATGAATAAACATTTATCCAAAGAAGATACACAAATTGTCAATAGGCACATGAAAAAATGCTCAACATCATTAGTCATTACGTACCTAATAACAGACCATCAAAATATATGAAGCAAAACTGTCTGAATTGAAGGAAGAAATAGAGAGTTCTACACTAATGGAGACTTCAATATTCCCGTCTCAATAATGGACAGAGCAACCAGAGAGAAGATAAGGAAATAGGGGACTGAATTAACGTGCTAAACCAACTAGATGTAACAGATACATGCAGAACACCCAACCCAACAACAGAACACACATTCTTCTCAAGTGCACATGGGACAATTTCTACAATAGACCATGTGTTAAGGCCACAAATTAAATCTCAGTAGATTTTTTAAGATAGGTATCATACAAAGTGTCTTCTTCAACCACAGTGGGATAAAGTTAGAAATCAATAACAGAAGTAAAATTCACAAATTTGTAGAAATTAAACAACACACTCAAACAACCAATGGATCAAAGAAGAAATCACAAAGAAAATTAGAAAATGCTTAGAGATGACTGATAATGAAAATACAACATATCAAAACTTATGAGACATAGCAAATAATAATGCTAAGGGTTAAATTTATAGCTATACACACTTACATTAAAAAACAAGAAAGATCTCAGACTTCCCTGGTGGCGCAGTGGTTAAGAACCCACCTGCTAATGCAGGGGACACGGGTTCGAGCCCTGGTCTGGGAAGATCCCACATGCTGTGGAGCAACTAAGCCCATGCGCCACAACTACTGAGCCTGAGCTCTAGAGCCCACGAGCCACAATTACTGAAGCCCGTGTCCCTAGAGCCCGTGCTCTGCAACAAGAGAAGCCACCGCAGCGAGAACCCCGCGCACCACAACGAAAAGTAGCCCCCACTCGCCACAACTAGAGAAAAGCCCACGCGCAGCAATGAAGACACAACGCAGCCAAGAATTTTTAAATATAAATAAATAAATAAAAATCTTTTTTAAGTTTAAACAAAATAAACAAGAAAGATCTCACATCATCAACCTAACTTTACACCTTAAGGAACTAGAAGAAGGACAAACTAAACCCAAAGCTGGCAGGAGGAAGGAAATAGTAAGATTAGAGAAGAGATCAATGTAATATAGAATATAAAAACAGTAGAGAAAATCAATGAAACCAAAAGTTGGTTCTTTGAAAACATCAACAAAATTTCCTTTAGCTAGATAGGCTAAGAAAAAAAGAGAGAGGATTCAAATTATTACAATCAGAACTAAGTCCTCGTATATATGGTCAAATGATTTTTGACTAGAGTGCCAAGACTACAGGGAAAAAAGAGTCTTTTCAACCAATGGTGCTGGAAAACTGGCTACCCACCTGCGAAAGAATGAAGCTGGACCCTTACCTACACTATATGCAAAAATTAACTCAAGATGGATCAAGGACCTAAAGGTAAGACCTAAAACTATAAAACTCTTAGAAGAAAACAGGAAAAAAATCTTCATGACATTGCATTTGGCAATTATTTCTTGAATATAACACCAAGAGCACAGGTAACAAAAGAAAAAAAAATAGACAAATTGGACTTCGTGAAAAAATTTTTAAATTTGCACCTCAAAAGAAACTGTAAACAGAGTAAAAACACAGCCCACAGAATAGAGGAAAATAGTTGCAAAGCAGATATCTGATGAGGAATTGATATCCAGAATATATTTAAAACTCCTAAAATTCAACAAGAAAACAAACAGCCTAATTCAAAAATGAGAAAAATACTTGAACAGACATTTCTCCAAAGAAGATATACAAATGGCCAAGAAGCACATGAAATGCGGCTCAACATCACTGATCATTAGGGAAATTCAAATCAAAACTACAATGAGATACCACGTTGGAGAGAATGTAGAGAAATATGAACACTTGTGCACTGTTGGTAAGAATGTAAAATGGTACAGCCACTATGCAAAACACTATGGTAGTTCCCAAAAATATTAAAAATAGAATTACCATATGATCCAGCAACTCTACTCCTGGGAATATACCCTAGAGAACTGAAAGCAGGGTCTCAAAGAGATATTTGTACACCCATGTTCACAGCAGAATTATTCAAAATAGTTAAAATGTGGAAGTGGATCCAAGTGTCCATAAGCAGATGAATGGATAAGCAAAATGTGGCCTATGCATGCAACGGAATATTATTCAGCCTGGAAAAGGAAGGCAATTCTGAAACAAGCTACACCATGGGTAAACCTCGAGGACATTATGCCAGGTAGCCAGTCACAGAAAGACAAATACTGTGTGATCCCACCTACACGAGATACTTAGATTAGTCAAAATCATACGAAGAGAAAGTCAAAATGATGTTTCTGGGAGGAGGGGAAATGGGGAATGATCGCTTAATGGGGACAGAGTTTCAATTTTACAAGATGAAAGCTTTGGAGACAGTTGGTGCTGATGGCTGCACAACATTATGAATGTATTTATTACCACTGAACTGCACCCTTCAGAATGGTTAAGATGGGAATTCCCTGGCAGCCCAGTGGTTAGGACTCTGTTTTCACAGCCGGGGCCCGGGTTCAATCCCTGGTCGGGCAACTAAGATCCTGCAAGCCGGCGGCACGGCCAAAGGAAAACAAAAATGGTTAAACTGTTATGTGTATTTTACTGCAAAAAAAAAAATATTTTGGTAAAAAAAAGAAAGTACTGTTGCATGCTACAATATGGATGAACTTTGAAAACAGTAGGCTGAATGAAAGAAGCCAGACACAAAAGACCAGACCACATGCTGTATGATTCCATTTATATGAAATGTCCAGAATAGGTAAAATCATAGAGACAGAAAGTAGATTAATGGGGCTGAGGGAGGGGTGTTCCTTAAGGGATACAGGGTTTCCTTTTGGGCTGGGGATGAAATGTTTTGGAACTAGATAGAGGTGGTGGTTACACAGCATTGTCAATGTATTAAATGGTTGCCACTAAATTGCCCACTTTAAAATAGTTAGTTTTAGTTTATGGGAATTTTACCTCAATAAAAAGATTTGGGTATTGCAATTTCTCTATATTCTTATTTTTCAAAAATGTTTTAGTTATCATAGTTCATTTGTCTTTCTGTGTTAATTTTAGGATCTACATCTTTTTAAAAATTTTGCTGAGATTTTTATTGGAATTGCACTAAATCTATACGTCAGTTTGGAGGGAACCAATGTCTTTACTGTGTTGGGTCTTCATTTACTTAGGCCTTCTTTGATTTCTTTCATTAGCTTTAATTTTTGGCCTACAAATCCTATACGTGTTTTATTAGGTTTATAGCTAAGTGTTTCATGTCAGAGTGTCACTATTATAAATGGTATTTTAAAAAATCTCTGCTTCTGGTTGTAAATCCCTAGTATGTAGGGCTATGATTGATTTTTGCCCATTGACTTTGTTATCTTGCTAATCTCAGTCACTCAATTAGGTTTTTTATAGATTCCTTGATGACAGACCACCACGTTGTCTGTGAAGAGGGACAGTTTTATTTCTCACTTGCAATCAGTATGCCTTTTGTTTCTTTTTCTTGCCTCATTGTACGGGCCATGACTTCCAGTAGACGCTGAATATTCATCGCCAAAGTGGACATCCTTGCTCCCTACCCAGTCCTGGTGGGAGGACCCTGTCTTTCTCCATCAAGCATGGTGTTGGCCGTACCTGCTGGGAGTTCGCTGGTGTAAGCAATGCTCTTTACAAGATTGAAGACGTCCTTTTCTATTCCTCGTTTGCATGGTTTTGATCATGAATGTGTTTGTCAAAGCTCATTCTCCGTCATTTGACACGAGTGCTCACACTTGTGTGTTGGTGCATTTTTACAGCAGCCTCTTTAAAGCCTTTGTCAGTCATTACAGCATCTGCCACCCCAGAGTCAGTGTTTGTTGGCTGGGTGCTGTTTCTCAGGCCAGCTGAGGTTCTCCTGGTGCTTTGCTCCGGGTAATTTTATTTTACTTATTTTTAATTTTTTTGGCTGCACCGCGAGGCTTGCAGGATCTTAGTACCAGGGATCGAACCCAGGCCCTCAGCAATGAAAGCTTGGAGTCCTAACCACTGGACCACCAGGGAATTCCCTCGCCGAGTAATTTTAGATCTTATCCTGAAGTTCGGTATTCTTGATGAATAAACCCTGATTTGTTGTATGCCTTGGGTGGAATTCCAGGGCACTGAAATGCTTGCTTCTGACAGTTGTTCCCAGGTTTGTATTTGCTTTTTGGGGAGAGAGTCTTTCTGACCTCCTCACTCCTTCATGCTGGAAATCTGTAATGTCTTTTACTACACAATTCACCCTTTCATCAACTGTATTTCTTGAACACCCACAACAGCGCTGCTTCTTTCTTAGCCACTGGGGACTGAACAGGTGCAAGCTCAGCCCTCCTAGATTTTACTTAACCAGCAAAAAAACCAATTAGGTTATTTCCAGTAGTGAAAAGTGCTATAAATAGTGACTTTCACTAAGCACCTGCTATGCGCCAGGTCCTGGCACTTCCCGTTTTACCGACAAGGACGCTGGGAAACGGCGGATGCTGGCCGCTGCTCCCTGAGGAATCGTCTGGCCGCACAAGGTGCCCCCACATAGTAGGCGTTCATTAAACATTAGTCAGTAGTTTTATTTCTTCTGCAGATGGTGACCTCACCTACAGAGGCCCAGCTCCTGCTAGAGAGCCCGGCGGTCACTGCCACCAGGGAAGAGGTCTTCCGACCGGAAGGTAAGGGGTGGTCCGGGCCGTGGTCCTGGGGGGGAGCCCCATTCTCCAGGAGCAGGTGGAGGAGCCCCGAGGGCCCCAGCCCTGCTCGGACTTTCCAGAGCCCTCACCTCACCCCCAAACGCCTGCGGCCAGAGCAACCACACGGGCACCGTGACAGCAGCAGCCCCTGGGTTTGAGCAGCACCGGGCCCCTCCCGTCCGGTCTTCACAGAACACCTGTCAGGAAGGTGCCGTCACCACCCCGATCCTGGCGGGAGGGGATGGGGCTCGGGAACAGCAGGAGGCCCTGCTGCACAGCCGCGACCCGAACCCCAGGCCCAAGCCTTGCCCCCCCAGCCTCGGGAGCCCATGGCCATCAGCCACCTGCCCCTTCCGCAGTGCAGACGTCCTGTGTGTGGCCATCTCCAGCCCTCCCGACGGTTTTCCTGTCACCACTTCCCAGGTGGCTGGAGGCTCACGTGCTGCGTCCTGACCCCGCGCCCAGCCTGCCCACCCTGAGCCCTGCACGAGCCTCCAAGCACACGGGCCATCACCCCCTGGGGCAAGTGGAAGGGAAGGGCTGACCTCTCCTGAGCTTGGCCCCTGTCCCAGACCCTGTCACCACCCACCCGTAAGACGGAGCAGCCCCTGCCCAGGCCTCGCGGGTCACCATTGGCCGCCGGGGTTTGGGAACCTGGGCCGGCAGGGCACGAGCCTGTGTTTCCCCAAGGCTGGAGCCACCCCTGGGGGTGGCCAGCAAGACAAGGGCCCTGAGGTCAACCCAGAGCCTCCGAGGACACCAGACCGGGGTGCAGCCCCTCTGGGGGTCATCGCATGCCATCTACGCATGGGCTGGGGTGGACCAGATGGAGGCCGAGACCCCTCACCCCTTTCCCCGTTCCAACCAGGACGTGCCCCCATCTGCTCCAGGTCCCCGACGCCAGCTGTGGGGAGTGACTGGCAGAGCCCCACCTTCCTGGCTTAGTAAATGCAGCCTTTACACATTCGCTTTAAAAAAAACAAACAGGGGCTTCCCTGGTGGCGCAGTGGTTGAGAATCTGCCTGCCAATGCAGGGGACACGGGTTCGAGGCCTGGTCTGGGAAGATCCCACATGCCGCGGAGAGACTAGGCCCGTGAGCCACAACTACTGAGCCTGCGCGTCTGGAGCCTGTGCTCCGCAACAAGAGAGGCCGCGATAGTGAGAGGCCCGCGCACCGCGATGAAGAGTGGCCCCCACTTGCCGCAACTGGAGAAAGCCCTCGCACAGAGACGAAGACCCAACACAGCCGTAAATAAATAAATAAATTTTAAAAACAAACCCTTTTTTTGGATTATCTGCTCTTGAAGTCATTGGCGAGGTTGAGGGTGAGGCGGACAGGGGCAGGCTGCTGGACGGTGGCCCGGGCAGGTGGGAGACGCCGCCACCAGGGCTCCTTCAGGGAAGGCCTCCCCGCCCGGCCAGGAGTGGTCAGCACACGGCCCCCACCGCCCCTCCTTCAGGGTCAGCCTGGGCCGCCACACCCCAAGGCTCACTTCCCCCGCTGGCTGCCTGGGGCCTGACGCAGGTCACCCTGACGTCTCTCCTCGCTCCGGGGCTCCCCATGGGCCCGCCGCAGCCCCGCTGGGCCAGCTGCCTGAGCTGACACCACCCCTCACCCAGTCCTGCGTCCTCCCGGCTCCCCCCACAGGTGCAGGTCACCAACACACATCCTGCACCCCAACCTCTGCCGCAGCAGCTGCTCGCAAGACACTTCTACAGGAGAGAATCCCAGACAGGAAGTGGCCACAGCAGGTCACAGCCGCGTGCCCTGCCGGCCCAGGGTCCCAAACCCTGGCGGCCAAGGGTGACCCCAGGGCATGGCTGGCCTCGCCCTCAGCCCCGGAGGCACAGGCTTCACGGGCTCTGCCCAGCGAGGGGTGTCACATGGCCTGATCAGGCTAAGGAGGGCCCTGCTGGCCGAAGCCAGGGAACAGGGGTGGAGAGAATGGAACGGAGTTGAGGGCCACCAAGCTCTGAATGTGGACGAGGGAGCTACAGCCCCCAGGAAGTCTCAGCTCCGAGCTGGGCAGGGGGCAGCCAGAGAACTCCTCCAGGTCTCTCCCGCCAGGGTCCAAAGCTTCTAGGCCACCCGGGAGCTGAGCTCTGCCTGGGGTGGAGGGGCCCGTGGCTTCTTGACCCTACCTCCCGGTACTCCACCCTCCTCCGCAGCTGCCCAGGCCTGAGCCAGGCCCAGGGAGCCCCAGGGAGGCAGCAGCCTGGGCCCCACGGGGAACAGATGGGGGTGTGGTTGTGTCGGGGCCGTCCCAAGGGCCCGGCACTGTTTGTGAGCCATGCGGAGGAGAGGCTGCGGAGGCCCCGGGGGCGGGATGGCCCAGGCTGTGAGGCCGGCACAGAGTGACACAGGTGCCACATGTTCTCCCCCACCCCCCACCCCCTGGGGAGCCCCTGGGACATCTCATCTTCTGCTCCCCTCCAGAAGGTAGAACCTGACTTCAACCTCCCCATACCCGCAGCCCAGTGCACCAGGGCTCCCTCCAGCCCCAGGGCCTTTGCACCTCCCTGCACTAGCGCTGAGATAGCACGTTCTCAGCCCCTGGGGACTGAGCCCGGAGAGGGCAGGGGCTCCCTGCTCACCGCCCGCGGCACACCTGGCCTTGCACTGCCTGCCTCATGGCGGGTTACCCATGGCTCTGGATGGCTGGAAGCCACAGCAGCAAGGCCAGCACCAGCCTCCCTCCCCAAGCCCCTCCCAGCAGAAGCCCTGGTGGCCCTCCTGCCCCTAAGCTGACCCTGTTCTCCAGAGCAGCCCCCAAGTCTCAGCGCTCTCTGCTCAGACCCCGCCATGGGATGGCTCTACCCCAGGGGTCCCAACCCATGTGGCCTCCCACTTCTCACACTGCTGCTTCCCCCTCCCCCAGGAGTACTCGGCACGCCTCCTGGGCCCCCGGAATGGCACCAACCCTCATTCCCCAAGCTGTGTCCCCTCCTGAGTGACCACCAGGCCCAGGATTTGGACAGGGCACCTCGCCAAACCCTACCCCCCTCCTGACCATATGAGCGGTCCATGGCCCTGGGCAGGCCCCTCATGCTGGTCTCCCCAGCTTCGGGCCCTGGCACCCCAGTCCTGTTGGAGGCATGCATGAGGGGCACCCCACAAGATGCCCACACACTCAGCCGCCGACCACAGGGACACGGGAGTTCACGGAAGGGGCAGAGAGCCCTGTGGCTGAGGGTCCCTCAGAGCAAGACAAGCCTGGGTCTTGCTGGAACGTTCCATCCTCCTGGTGTCAACCACACTGACCAATCTGCCCTGTCAGTGACCCCTCAGGCCTGGCTGCCTCTCCCGTCGCAGGTCCTGCCACTGGCCGCCCACCCCGTCCAAGGCCAGCAGCCCCCCTGCTCTTGCCCGGCAGCTCTGAGCGCTGGGCCCCTCCCCAGCTCCTTCTCAGCTGAAGCCTTACAACCCCTCTCCTGTCCCCCCTCACTGAGTGGGGACCCTCCTTCTGGGCTGGCCCCTCTGCTGGAAGGGGCACCTATCTGACTCACCACCACTCCCCGTGCCCGGCCAAGCCGTTTGCACACAGTAGGTGCTCAGCCAACCCGAGCACTGGGTGAACAGAACAGCGCACGGTCCAGTCAGGGCCCCCGTCTCACTCAGAGACCCCTTTCAGCGCCTCTGCCTGGCTCCTGTGTCCCTACAAACCCACGAAGGCGGTGCCCTTGTCCTCAGTTTCCCCAGGACGCGGCCAGAGCTGGCAACCCACCACCTTCTCAAGCCACACAACACCCAACCCAATCATGCTTCAAGCTCACTGGGGGCTGCCCCCCACTTGGGGACGACCCTGATGCTGCCAGCTTCCAACTGGTGGTGTGTCTCAGGGGAGGGCAGGAAGGGTAGACACGTGCAACCGGGCAAGTCGGTGGGCTGGGGTGAGGGCGCTCTGTTGCCCATCCCAGCTGAGCATGTGGTCAGGGGCTGGCAGCAGAGCTGAGACCAGAGGGGAGAGGCTGCCCCGCACCGTGGGCGGCCCCTGAGGCCCTGAGCAGAGCTGATGGCCAGAGCCCACATGGACCCAAATGGCCAATAACCCAGCAACAGGGCCCTGGTACATTTGATCCACGACCAGGTTCAGGGTTTGGTGAGCATGGGAAGAGTGGGGGATGGCAAATGGCCCTTAAGAATTAAATTTGATTTGCAGTAAAGTCCCCATCCAGAATTAACGCCCTGGAGGAGGGCAGGAAGACGGCCAGGCCGTGCCTGTGGTGACCCTGGGAAGCAAAGGTCTCTGGCTGTGAAGGGAGGTTGGGGTGAGGGCTTGGGGGGCCACGTGCCTCTCCTTCAGGGTCTTGTCTCACAGGTATGAGCAATCCAGCTGACCCTCGCTGTGAACCACGGTTATCTTGGAAGCCCATGAAAGATGCGGCTGGATGGGTGGCAGGGAGAGATGCTGGAACTGTCCTTTTCCCAGTGACCGGCAGGGGCCCAGTCCATGGGGACCCCAGGAAGAGACAGAGGAGGTCAAGAAGGAATGAGAGTCACCTGGGCCAGGTAGCTGCACCTCCTCCAGAGTCCCCTGGCCACGCTGCGACCCAAGCCAGGTCGCAGTTAGGAGGTCAGCAGCCTTGACCCCCACCCAGCCCAATAAAGGGTCACATCCAGGGGCAGCAAGGCCGCTCCCCTCCTGGGGCCTCGGTTTCTCCGTCTCCTGAATGAGAAGTTGGACTGAGGTTCAGGAATCCTGGAGGGGTCCTTGAGGGGGTGTGAGGACATGGAGGGCCCAGCCCAGGGGGTTAGGGGATCTTCCTGATGGCCCCCCACCGAAGCCGCCACAGATCTCCTGAGACCCTCCCAGCCACCAGGGACAAGACTGCCCAGCCAGGGCCTAGTGCCAAAGAGCCAGGGAGAGGACAGGGGGACTTCCCCTCCCTACAGAGGGAGGCTGGGGGTTGGGGGGGGGAAGGCTGATTTCCACATTGGAAAGGAAGTCCTCCTCCTGGTTGAAGAGCCAGGGTGTGGCAGGGCCCAGGCACTGCAGGGAACATTCTGGGGCTGCCCAAAACTGGGGGCCTCACCTCCAGCTACTGGAGACATCCCCAAACAGAGGTCTTTACCCCACCCACTGACATAAGCTTCCCCCTCTGCCTGCCTTCCTTTCCTCTCTCCCTCCTCCCCCACCCACGCCTTGCAAGCAGCTGGATGCAAGCTGTAGCTGAGAACGGGGAGTGGGTTCCAGAACCCCCAGAGCTGTGAGGGAGACATGGGTGGGCTCCCCAGCTTCCCGCCTGCAATGAGGTCCCTGAACGGCTGGAAAGCTAGAGGCACACAGCTCGTTCTGGGTACCACCCAGGCCGACAGCTGGGGGAGGGCACCCGCTGGCGGGGGCCCACGTCTGGTTGAGGGCTGGGCACACGCAAGCAGATGCCCCCGCAATATGGGTGAGAGTGGGGAGTGCCCCATCCTGGGCAGAGAAGGCCTGAGCAGAAGGACACTGCAGGCGCTGGGCCTGCGGGGCTCAGCCCAGGACTGTGGGCAGCGGCAGAAACAGACCGGAAGTGCAGGGGCCACCGTCCGGCACCCCCGCCGCCTCCACGGAGCTGGAAAGGTGGAGACAGGTTGGACCAGCAGCGGGCCTGGGTCCAAAACGATTGCCAGGGCCCGGGAAGGTGGGACGAGAGGTGGGAGGGAGACAGGCCCTGCTCTAGGACTGGGGCAGCGGTTATTTAACCACCCCAAGCCCAGGCCAGGCTGGGATGCGCTGCCCGGGCAGCCCAAGTCAGACGGACGCTGCAGGGCTGGATTTCCTCCAGGGGCGGCCACCTAGTGCCAGGCCACGGGGGCGGGGCAGGGCGGGGCGGGGCCAGGCTGAGCTTGGGGCGGAGCCTAATAGGCCTCGCAGGGGTCCTGGGCGGGACTCGAGCCTAGCAGGGGCGGGGCCTCGCTGGGGCTGGGGCGGGGCCGGGATCGGGGCGGGGATCGGGGCGGGGCTCGCAGGGCGCGGGGCGGTGCCGCTATATAAGGGGGCGCGTCCGCGCGTGCGCGCCCCGCGCGTCTGGGTCGTGGAGCCGTCGGCCGTGGTCTCCTTCGCAGATGGGCTCAGTGGCCTAGCGCCCCGGTCCCCGCCGTCCGTGATCGAGCGCCGAGGCCCGCGAGGGGTCGCCGCCGAGGTGAGGGCCCGGGCGGCGCGTGGGTGGGGTCTAGCGGCCCGAATGGGAGCGACGACTGGCGGGGCGGAGCGCCCGGCGTCCGGGAGGACCGAAGGGCGAGGGTGGGGAGGGGGCGGCGGGCAGGGCCCGGGGCGCGGAGCTGGGAGCGCGCCGGCTGCAGGCAGGGCCGCTTCCCGGAGCCCCAGGCCGCCGGCCCCGCGCACAAAGCGCCTTTGTTGTCCCGCGCGGCCTGTTCGGGCTGGTTAGAGCCGCCCGCACGGAGAGGGCGGTCCCGGAGTTCCGGAGCCCCGCCTCGGCTCGGTAAACAAACCCGGCCTCCGCCCCTCCCGAGAGCCCACGCGGCTGACCCTGGGGTCCGGGTGGGGAGTGCCCTTCTCGAGAGGCAGCGGTGACCGAAGGGGCTCCCCGACCCCCGCGTGCGCAGGTTTCCACCAGCCCACAAGCAAGAGCATGGCAGCCATCCCCTCCAGCGGCTCGCTCGTGGCCACCCACGACTACTACCGGCGTAAGTAAGCCCCTTGCCCGCCCCACCCCCCAAGTCTGACCCGGGCTCCCCCACCCAGCTTGTGGTGTCAGCTCCAGTTCCTTGAGAATCCGTATCCGAGTGGGGAGTGAGCGGCTAAGGACCCCTGGCACCGGCCCTGTGCTGCAGGCAAAGCCAGCTCTTGGTCCGGTGGGCTGGGGGCTCAGTGCCCTGTGGAGCTGACCTGGCCTCTTCTCTCCAGGCCGCCTGGGCTCCACTTCCAGTAACAGCTCCTGCGGAAGTGCCGAGTACCCTGGGGAAGGCATCCCCCGCCACCCCGGTGAGCGCAGATCCGCCCCTGGCTGTCCCCAGGGACTGACTGGAGGGGGCGGGCAGCAGCACCCTGGCCTCACTTTGCTTCTCTCAGGTCTCCCCAGAGCCGACCCGGGACACTGGTGGGCTAGCTTCTTTTTCGGGAAGTCCACGCTCCCATTCATGGCCACAGTGTTGGAGTCCCCAGAGCAGTGAGTCTGCCTTCCTGGGGGCCGGTGGGGGGGGTGGGGAAGGGGCAGGTGGTAGCAGCCTCTGACCACGTGCTCTCCCCCAGCTCAGAGCCAGCCCAGGCCTCCACCGGCACTATCACCTGTGACCTGGCTCGGGAAGCCGTGGGGAAGCAGCAGCCTGGCGGCCAGCCTGGCCAAACCAACTCCAGGCCCCCGTCCTGAGTGGCCACCACCAGCTGCCGGGCTTCCTCCCGAGGCGCTAGGCTCGTCAGAGCCCCCCCTCCTTCCCCTCCCTGAGAGTGAGCAGGCTGCAGCCAACAGAAGCAGTTGGCTTTTTAATATCAAAACAGCAAAACACCAAAAAGGAAGTTGAGAGAACTCCACTCTTTACTATCCAAGCCACATGAGAGCCTTCCCGGCACCCCCTAACCTGTGCCTCGCGCCAAGTAGAAAATAAACTCCAAGCAGCCAGCAGCCACGTGATGTGTGTGTGTGAGCTCCATGCCACCCCCACCCCCGTGGGAGAAGTCACCAGCCCCTCAACCTGCTCACTTCCTGGGCGATGGGGAGCTGGCCCTGCTCCCTGGGCCTTCCTGGGGTCCCTCCCTAGGGGGTGGCATGGAGCTCATGGCATGAACCTCTGAGGTCTGGCTCAGGTTCACGTGGGCAGACAGCTCCGGTGCGTGTGGAGCCTTGTATCTGAGAAGGGGTGGCGCCTTGCTATTCTGGGGAGCCGGGGAGAGCGGGCAGTCCAGGAGCGGGCCCAGAAGCTCCCGGGGCAGCCACTGAGGTCAGGGTCCTCTGAGTGAGCCCGCCTCGGCCCCTGCTGCCACGGCAGGAGACAGGGTCTCTGGCGTGGGTCCGGAGCCCTCAGACGCGGGGCCCGGCACCCTCGAAAGACCTCGAGAAGACCGTCCTCAACCTGGTGTGGAGCAGCTCACACGCCCTGCTCTCTCCCACGTGCCTTCCAGTAAGGGCATCGTCTCCTGTAGCCTCTTGTAAGGCACACTCTGGGCAGGGCCCCCCAACCCCGGGGGTCTGTGGCCCCGGGCAGCCAAAACTTTAAGGGTGAGGGGAATGGGGTGTGGGAGGCCCTAGCGGGCCCCCCGCCCCAGGGCAGCCCAGCTTGGGGCAGAGTCCTACTCAGGAGCTCTGTGTACGGCTGGGGAGTGGTCTCATCCTCTGCTGGCCTCCTGGGGGCAGGCGTGGAGGGTAGGCTGGTGGCGTCCACATGCCTCAGTGGCCGGCGGAGACTGACCGGGGCCTGGGGGTCAGGAGAGGGCAGTTCAGTGAGGGAGTGGACAGAGGCTTGGTGTGAGGGCGGGGCCTAGGGGGTGGTCTCCACCGGTGAGCGGGCTGGGCTCAGCTGGCCACCCCAGCTCCGCTCTAAGTCATAGGAGTCCGTCGCAAGGCATTTGGGTGGCTAGTGGCCCCCAAAGGCTGCACCTTCTGTCCTGCCTGCCCTCAGTGTGTCCAGGCACGGTTAGCCTGACCCCCACCCAGTCCTTTGGGTCACAGTGTCCAGACGTGGCCCCCAGAGCCCCTGGTGGCAGCTGCTGTTTGCCGAGGCAGCTGGATAGGAACAGCAGCTGGCCCCAGGGAGTAGGCGTCAGTGCCCCTGTCTCCACAGAGGACTGGGGGTCCACGCCCCCTTATATCCAGGTCTCAGGCAAGGCCAGAGGGCAAAGGGAGTGCAGCCAAAGCCTAGGTCCGCACCACGCACGGCCAGGGAGGCTCAGCCCTGGTCCTGACAGCTGGTGGGCTTTGGGTCAGGCCCAGGGACAGGTCCACTCCCTTAGGAAAGAGGGGCGACCTGGCTCCTGGAGCCCTAGGGCAGGTGTTGGCTGCGGAGGCCCCAGCACTTTCCAGGAGCTGGTGTCAGGCGAAGGGGCAGTCCCGGCTCCTGGCTGCACCGGGCAACAGGCGGGCCCAGGGCTGCCAGAGCCCCTTCCTGGGAGTGTCCGGCTGGTTCTGGGAGCTGTCGGTACCTTCAGCAAATCCTCAGTAAATCTGGGTCAGCCCACTCCCGTGATCCGAGGTCGCTCAGGCCCCTCACGAGGGCTGGCCTGGCCTTCAGGCAGGGGCAAGGAGGCGGCCGACTCAGAGCAGCTTCTGAGGCTGGAGAGCTTTTCCCGCAGCCCTTTGACGCAGGGCCTCTGCTCGGGGTCCTGTGCCAGCACGAGAGCATCAGCTTGTGTGTGGTGGGCGGGCACTCCAGGGGGCAGGGCATGCGGTAGCCCGCCTCTACCCTCAGGAAGGTTTGGACATGCCTGTGGCGGGCAGGACGAGAGGGGCTGTGGAGGCGGGGAGGCCAGTGCCGCCCCCCCCCCACCCGCCCAGGAAGCCTTGGGCTGTGCCCTCGCCCTCTGCATCCCTGGCACTCACTTCTAACGCCCTCCCTCTGGACGGTGATGCCTGGAAGGCATCCGGCACCCAGTGAATGGTGCAGGGGCCGTGTCCAGGTGACGGCCCCCTCCCGCCCTGCCCGCAGTCGGCAACACTGGGCGCCCAGTACCTGGATAGGGCGTGTGACCCCTGCTGAAAATCTCATGGAGGAGAACCCCAAAGGACCAGATGTCAGATTTGATGGAGTAATGCCCTCGGGAGGGTGCCTCGGGGGCGGTCCACTTGTAAGGGATGCTGTGGTCGTGGGAGAGGTAGACGTTCTTCTGCGATCAGACATGCTGGGGGCGGGCCTGGGGGCCGCCTGCACCCTCCCTCCCCGCGGCGTGGACAGGCTCGGGGAGCCCGGGGCTTAGTGGGCAAGTGTGCGGTCGGGACCCACACTGCATCAGGGCTTCCTGGGACCTGTGCTGCCTTAGCTGAGCAGGCAGAACCCGCCCCAGATGCCAACAGGCCCCGCCCCAGAGGACCATAGTCGCAAAACCCAGCAGAGAGCTTCCCAGGACAAGGGGCAGAGTTTCTCCAGAAGTGAGCTGCGAGGAGACACCGGGAGGGGCGGTGGGCTAGCAGCTAAGCTGGCGTGACGCTGGGCACACTGGAATGGCTGACACTTAGCTCTGGGGCATCACGATTAAAGGAACCCCTCAATTTCTCAGTGTGTGACTGGGAGTCCCAGAGGTGCTGGTATCACCTGCCTGCTGGGCCAGGCTGAGCACAGAAGCAGGACACTGGCCAAGGGCAAGTGAGGGTTGGGCCCGCTCCCACCCAGGCCCTGCCGCCTGTGCGCCCTGCCCTGCTGTGCTGCCCACCCACTCAGCAGGGATTTCCCTGCCCCCAGCCTCTGGGCACCTGAGCTGGCCCCAGAGCTGTCCTCCTGGACTCGTCCAGGTGCCTGCACTGCCCTCCCGGGAGCCTCCTGATCCCATTAAGACCCAGCTCCGGGGGCTTCCCTGGTGGCGCAGTGGTTAAAAATCCGCCTGCCAATGCAGGGGGCACGGGTTCGATCCCTGGTCCGGGAAGATCCCACATGCCGCAGAGCAACTAAACCCGTGCGCCACAACTACTGAGCCTGCGTTCTAGAGCCTGCGAGCCACAACTACTGAGCCCACTTGCCACAACTACTGAAGCCCGCACGCCTAGAGCCTGTGCTCTGCAACGAGAAGCCACCGCGATGAGAAGCCCGCGCACCGCAACGAAGAGTAGCCCCCGCTCGTCCCAACTAGAGGAAGCTCGCGTGCAGCAACGAAGACCCAACGCAGCCAAAGAGGAAATAAATTATTAAAAAAAAGAAAAAAGACCCAGCTCGGGCTCCACAGCCCACATGTCACCTGAGGGCGGGAGGCCCACGGGAACCTCCAGCTCCCTGCACCCTCTGCTCTCCGCCCTCCCCTGGCCCTACCTTGATGAGCCTGGCCAGCCCGAAGTCCCTGATTTTGCAGATGTTGTTTTCCCCCACGAGGATGTTCCTGGCAGCCAGGTCCCCATGGATGTAATTCTGCGATTCCAGGTAGCACATGCCCTCGGCCACCTGTGCTGCAATGCCCACCAGCTCCGAGATGGGCAGGGTTTTCTCATCGGAGTCTGCAGAGGCCAGGGGAGGCCAGGGTGAGTGGGGCCAGCCAGGGCCAAGTCCTCTCTGCAGACTCCTGCGCTCAGGGGTGGGGCTGGGACAAAGGGCAGATGGCCTGATTTAAAATTGGAACTGTGGACCCACTGCAGCCCTTGTGGAGGGCTGTTAGGTATCAGAGCTACCACAGTCCATACATACCCTTTGGAATTTCCTTCTGGGAATCCACACTGAAGCAATAGGAACTCAAAGACGTATGTACAAAGATGTTCATCACAGCATTATTTACACGGTTAAAAACCTCAAAAGGTTTCAACAACAACAGGCGCCTAAGTGGACGTGGCACACCCACGTGGTGGTGCACAGACCGTCAGGATTTCATTTCTGATGAACAATTAGTGATACAGGAAACTGCTTGCAGTGATCAAGTGAAAAGCACTGCAAATGTTGCCGTATTAAAATACACCCCCCAGGGCTTCCCTGGTGGCGCAGTGGTTGAGAATCTGCCTGCCAATGCAGGGGACACGGGTTCGAGCCCTGGTCTGGGAAGATCCCACATGCCGTGGAACAACTAGGCCCGTGAGCCACAATTACTGAGCCTGCGCGTCTGGAGCCTGTGCTCCGCAACAAGAGAGGCCGCGATAGTGAGAGGCCTACGCACCGCGATGAAGAGTGGCCCCCGCTCGCCGCAACTAGAGAAAGCCCTCGCACAGAAACGGACACCCAACACAGCCATAAATAAAAAATAAATAAATAAAATAAAATAAATTAATTTAAAAAATAAATCTTTAAAAAAAAAAAAAATACACCCCCCAGGGTGGGATAGGGAGGGTGGGAGGGAGACGCAAGAGGGAGGAGATATGGGGATATATGTATGCATACAGCTGATTCACTTTGTTATACAGCAGAAACTAACACAGCACTGTAAAGCAATTATACTCCAATAAAGATGTTAAAAATAAAACATACCCCCAGATAGACACATATGCATACTGGATGTCATTTATCCTACGGTGCACATTTCTTCCCATTTCAGCGTCTCTGAAATTGGGCTGCATCTGCATACAATATCGCCTCCACGAATTGGCTGCGATTGTCCAGTTTGGGTGTTAAATGAAATAACGGGACTTGTCATAGATGATGAGGTCTGTGCATCAGCGAGATACGTGGTGTGCGAGCGTGTGTGTGCAAGTGTGGGTGCGTAAGCAGACAAACACCAGAAGGAGGGACAGCGCCTTCTAGGAAGAGAGAACAGCAGTGAGAACCAGGCCTGTGTGTTCCAGAAGTGGGAGGGGTGGGCAGGCCGCGCCAAGCATTTGATTAAAATGGCCTCAGTTCACTGTAGGTGTAGGAATGATGAGTGGCTCTTCTTGTCTTTGTTCTTATCTGTATTTTGTCAAATTCCTGCAATGAATGGATGGTACATTTATCATAAGATATTTTAAATCCTTTCTTAAAACAGAAAAGGCAGATGCGCAATCCCAGGCTGTCTGGTGAATGGTATGCGGGGTGGGGTGGGGGTCGGGTTTTCTTTCTCTTTCTGTGCCTGTTTCCCGTTCCCTCCAGCGGGCACGAGTCATTCTGGTCCCCCCACCCCGCTCACCCCGCAGCAGCTCCAGCAGGCTCCCCTTGGGCAGGAGCTCTGTGATGATGTACACGGGGTCCCCCACGGACGCCACAGTGTACGGTGCCAGGATGTGCTTGTGCCGAAGGTTCTTCATGGCCTGGATCTCCGACTGGAACGTGCGCTGACGCAGAAGGTCAGCTGTCGGGGCAGGCGGGCGGCCTCGCTGGGTGCGGCCCTCGAAGGAGCTGAGGCCCACCCACCCCCCCGCCCGCACGCAGCAGCGGCTCAGGAAATGTGGGCGCCCTCCCCGACGCCCCAGCTCCCAAGCCAGGATGCCAGGGCAGACACAGCCTGGTCCCCGCTGTTCACACCAAGGGCCCGCTGTGCCCACCAGCTGCTCCCCCCACCCCCCGGGGACCACAGACACCCCCATGTGGTTTACGCCTGCCCAAGCCAGCCGTGGAGCTGGAGCACCCCCTCCCAAGTGTGTTCCCCTGCACCCCGGGGCCCCTGGTTCCTGAAGTGGACGATCCCAACCTCTGGTGGGTCCCAAGAAGATTTTAGATGAACCTTTTCAGATTTCTAGTGACCTACTTATTTTAATGGATTTCATTCCATTTATGTTAAGAATTTAAAATTCCCTTTTAAGATAAATGCATTTAGGTAACAGCATGAAAGGAGAATGCCACCCGGACACTGCGGTAGGTGCCACAGGTGATCCAAGTTAGGGCGGCGAGTGGTTGGCGGGGCGTCAGGGCCCAGGGCTGGTGGGCGGCCCCGCGCCCGTGAGGAAAGCCAGAAGTCCCTGGCCTGGAGCCCGCTCGCCTCGGACGATCACCTTGATGGCCACTCGGACCTTGTCCTTCCAGAGCCCTTCGAAGACCTCCCCAAAGTAGCCGGAAGCCCAGCTTCCCGCAGAGCGTGAACTCTTCCCGCGGCCTCTCCCAGTCGTCACGGTGGGGCAGGGGCTCCGGCTCATGCTGCAGGGACACGGGGCGGGGGCACCCGTCCTCCGCAAGTCAGCCCCTGCTCTAGCCTCAAATGCAGGGCCACGTCCTGCTTGGGAGGGTCCCAGCGTCCGGCACGTGGCCAGGCTCTCCCAGGGGCTGCCCCGAGCCTGGCTGACCCCTGCTGTGTCCTGCAGACAAACGCCACCCCCCGCCTCCCCCGCACCTGCTCTGGGCCAGTGACACTGGCCTGAGTGCCACTCAGACAGAACTCCCGTCTAGCTGCTCGCTGGGGCACGGAGCCCAAGCTCCCACCAGCCAGGGAGACTCAGGACGTAGCGGGAGCACAGCTGACCTCTAGCTGGCCCAAGGGTGAGAGTGGGCAAAGGAGGGCACGTCCCCTGCCCACCGTCCCCCCGCGCCCGGCTCTGCACAACCACGGTTCCCACGTAGCCAGAGTCCCTGGGCTGAGTGTCCCCAGGGGTCCCCCAGCCAGTCAGGGGGTCAGGACCCACACCCACCTCCACCCGAGGGTTTGCGTCCCTGTAGGGGGCAGGGGCAAGGACAGGGTCTGGCGGGGGGCAGGGGGCCTACCTTTCGGCGGGGCAAGGTCAGCCACAGGCTGTGGGACAGGCTCTGGGCCTCGTGGTGGTCCACGAGCTCGGGCAGGCTGGGGAAGGACACAGTCTCATTGAGGTGCAACTGGCCGTCCTGCCACCAGATCTTGTAGTGGCGAACGGTCTGCTGGTCCCGCACTGGACGGAGGGGACACTTGTGAACAGGCGCTGAGAGGGGCCCACTGGCAGGGGTGCCCCCGATGCAGAGAGGAGAGAACCGGCCAGACCCCGGGGAAGGCGCCCAGGCCACGGGGCCTGCACCCACTGAGGGTCAGAGCTCCCAGAGCAGGGCCTGGACGTCACAGCGCAGCGGAGGGGACAGGCCAGAGGGGCCGGGCTCTGCATGCACGAAGGGTTTAGGGACCAGGAGCCCCAAAGTCAGGCCCAGGTGGGGCTGCGGAGCAGGCAGGGGCGGGAAGCGGGTACCCGAGAGGACGCAGTTGGCGCCCGGCTTCTCGCTGACCTGGATCAGGAAGGCCCCCAGCTCGGTGTCCGCGGCCTGCAGTCGGTGCAGGGCTTCCGAGTGAGATCCGGCCAAAGAACCACCTGCGGGGCGGGCGGACCCTGAGCGGCACGGACCCCCGCCTGTGCCCCCCACGGAGTCCCGGCCCGCGCCTGATACTCTGCCTCCTCGTGCCCCCAACCCCGGCCCACAGCTGCCCGCCGACACTCACTGACCCAAAGGCCCTTCTTTGCCCATCACCAACCCCTAATGTCCCAAGTGGCCAGTTCTGGACCCCAGGAAAGACCCTGGTGACCCAGAAGTGGAGAAGGCCCCTCCCACTACCCTTCCCGGACTGTCCCCCGACTGTGGGGATAGAGCCCCCCATCCTGTGGGAACAGCGACCTTCCCCAACCCCGGATGTGGCTCTGTGGCCACCTTCTGCACCCGGGCCACAGGCACGCCACGCTCTAGCACCGTGGGACCTGGGGACGCACATGCACCCACACATGTCCACAGGCATTCTCACACCCCAGCTCCCAGCGCCAGGGCACGGCTGGGCCTGCGGAGTTTCCCAGGGGACCTCTGCTGTCAGCCGCCCCACCCTTTGCACCCTCGGCTCCCTCAGGCCCCGTTGGAACATGGGTCCCTGCACGGAAGACCACTGCCCAGCACTGAGCCCCGTGGGGTCCGCGGGCCACCCCCACCAATCCAGCACCTCTGGAATCTCTCCCATTTGCTCCATCCCCCGCCAACCACCCCACCTCCTTCCACTTCTCGAATGTGCTGGGTTCCCAGGGCCCGGGGCCTTTGCACTGGCAGTGCCGGCCCCTGCCTTATCACTGTCGGGGGCCCTGCCTGAAATGGTCCTGTCTGCGCCGTGCTCACGTGTCTCCCCCCAGGAGGGGGGACCCTGCCCGTGTCAGCTCCGGCACACAGCAGGTGCTCCATCAGTGGGGTGCACAGGCACACGGGGGGCCATGGGCCCTCCGCCGGACCCTCCCGTCCAGAGCTCAGGGAACCACCTGGGGTCGCGTGGACACACGCACGCTGGGCTGCGCCTGTGGCCCAAGCTTGCTGGGCAGCCCTCAGGCCCACAGTTGTCTCTGGGAGCCACCTTGCCAGCGATGGGCAGCCGTGCTGGGACGGGCAGCAGGTCTGTGGCCCACACCCGGGCGGGCCTGTCGCAATGGCCTTCCCGCTCCCTCTGACTAGGCCAGCAGGCTGGTTTCGGGTGTTTGGAAGGTGAGCGAAGCCTCACTGCCCGAAAGGCCCAGGCTCTGCCTCGGCCTCACTCTCAGCTGGCTGCCCTTCTCCGGGTCCCGGCGCGGAGGAGGGGCCGGGGCCTCTGCAGCCCGCATCCCCAGATGTCACACAGCAGAAGCCCAGCCAGGGGTCCCAAGGCCAGGATGGCAGGCCCAGCCCCGCTGGGGGAGCAGGGAGATGGAGCCACGGGCCACCCCTCCTTGGCAGCCCAGGGTCCCTGCCCGCGCCCGGAGCCCAGCCACAGCGACACAGAGCTCTGTCCCGATAGACGCCCTGCAGGGCCCAGGGACGGGCAACTTGGAGTGACCCACGAGGGCCGCGGGGACACTCACGGCTCCAGCCCCACCGTCTCCTTCTCGGCCAGGGCCCTGCCCACCCCGTCCAGCAGCACGGTCCCCCACCACTCCTCCTCCTTTCTGGCCACGTGGAAGAGGTCCCCTGCCCGGAAGCTCAGCTCCTCGGCTGTGCGGGCCTCGAAGTCCCAGAGGCCCACATACTTGGGGCCCAGGGGAGCCTGGCCCGGGGACCCCATGGCCAGGGCAGTGGCAGAACTGGGCCACCTGGCCTCACCGCCTCTCTGGTCCAGCTGGGAGCAGCACGTGGGCAGGGCTGAACCCGACAGGCCGTCCCCGCCCCACTGAGCCGCCGCTCAGTTCCCTGTGACAAGGCAGCCGTGCCAGCCACACCTGTGCCACCAGAGACGCCCCTCCCAGACCTCCCCAAGCACCCTAGGCTCTACACCAAAGGCCACCTGTCTTCCCACCCCCTGGGCCAGGTCAGTCTGGGCGCTGCTGTTACCCACCCGCTGGGGGAAACCTGCCCAAGCGGCCACTCAGGTGCCCCTGCCCACATGGTCAGACCTAAGTGCCAGGAGGGTGGGGTCACCAATCAGACGGGGGCACTCAGCCAGGGGGCGTGGGACTCAGAGCTGGAGGGTGAAGGGCAAGGCACACCCTCCCCAACCTCCCAGGGCTGCCGGGACTGAGCCGGGACTCAGGCTGCCTCTCTGCCCGCCCCCAAAGGAGCTCCCCCAAGGCCCAGGCGCCTCCTCCCCAGCGGGAAGCTGGGGTGCCAGGGACTCTGCCCCCGAAAGAAGGGCTGTGAGGAGGATGACCAGGGGAAATCGTGTACTAACCCTTCTTGTTGGCGCTTTCCCTTTCAGTGAGAAGAGACTACGGCACCACCTGCCTCACTCTGAGATCAGCAACAGGTACTTAACAAGTTCGTGAGCATATGGGCAACCCGCTGACCAAGGAGGGGCAGGGCCCGGAGGGGAGGGGCGGAGCTGGGCGGGGAGGGGCTCGGCATCCGTCGGGCTCCCTCACCCCCACACGCGCACCCCTCACCGCCGGCCAGAACGGCCAGAACGCTCCGGCCCCCTCGGGCCTTGGGTCCCACCTGTGAGCCGTGTCCGCGGGGGCCTCGGCGAGACGTGCCAGGTCCTGCCTGAACCACACGGGGAAGCGGGAGGGATCCGAGGCTGATCCCTCCCAGGGCACCAGCACCAAACCTGTTCAGCTTGTGCTGATGACACGCCCCAGGGATGTGCCAGTGACCCCCACGCACACCTGGCTCTCCTGTCACCCCGCCCAGCACGTTCCTCCCCTCGCAGGATGCCTGCCAGCTCTGCTCCCCACGCACCCCAGTCCCCGGGAAACAGAGTGAGCCCTTCAATGTGTTCGATCCCCGAGTCCCACCCTGTTGCTTGGTCTGGGAACCGCCCAGCACCGCGGGAGCCCAGCTCCAGCCCTCACCCTCCGGCCCCTCAGCTCTCCCAAGACAGGATAGAGGGGTTCAGGGGCTGTAGCCCAAGTCAGAGCTGAGGCCTGGCTGCCCGGAGTCCCAGAAGGCTCAGGCCAAACCCTCCTGCCCCCTCCCCCCATCTGCCTGGGTCAGGGGGACGGTGTCCAAGGCTCTGATCTACAACCAGGGTGATTGGGGGCCTTCCTGAAGTGGCCTGTCCTCACCTCCTCCCTCTGGGCTGCCTCTGCCCGAGGTGTCACCCCCCCGCCACCAATTTCTCCAACCCTACACAGATTCTGTTCTCTGAGCATCTGAGCAGCCCCGGCGGGGGGGTCACTTATCTGCAGCTGAGGGTCCCAGCTTCCCTGCCCGGTGCCAGCCCCCCCGGTGGGACCTGTGGTCATGGTGAGGACTAACTGGCTGCTGCAGGGCAGAGCTGACCCTCCAGGGACTGAGGAGCTGGGCGGCCATGCACAGGCCTCTGGGGCACAGCTGCCAGCCTGGGGCTCCCAGGACGGGGGTAGGGAACCCTGAAGGCAGACCCCACCTGCCCAGTCCCCGCCCTCCACGGTTCATCTCGTGGGACCGGAGCCGGCAGGGGGCAGTGGAGCCAAGAGTGCACGTCCCGCCAGCTCCACATCTGGTGACGCCGTGACGTGGCTTGAAATCAGCCTCGTGGGAGCAGTCACACCCCAGAAACTGGCTGCTTCCTTTCCCAGGAGAGCCGGTTGTCGCCCGGATGCCCGCACGCCACGGCACCCACGCCCACCCCCATGCCGACCCTGCACAGCCAGGCCAGCGCCCGGGACCCCGCGTCTGAGGCACTCTGCCCCCTGACCTTTGTCCACCTGCAGAGAAGCGCCCTGGGCCCTGGAGTGTCACCCAGCCACCAGTCTGACCTTCCTGTGGACTGACCCTGCTCACTCCCGCCCCACCGCTCCAGCCCCAGGGGGATGGGAAAGGCTGTCCACGTGGCTTCTGCAGCCTCCGCTGCTTCCTGCCAATAGCCCAGGGGTCGTGTTCCTCTGGGTCCCCAGATCTGGGTGACAAGATGCCCTGGGGTGGGGGCCTGGGCCACATGGGGGCCAGCTCTTCCTCGGCCATGATCCACCAGCTGGTGGGCCGAGCTGTCAACTCCAGCTCCTGTTCTGGTTCGGGGGCTGAGGCCCATGGGAGGTAGCGTCCGTGCCCAGCCTGTGCCGCATGGGGCTGGCGCCCCGGGCCTGCCTGAGCCCCAGCACCGGCCGCTTCAACAAGGCCACACCGGGACTTCGGAGAAAACTGGGGCTCAGGGCGGCAGGCACGGGCAGAAGGCCTCTCCGTCCAGCGTCTCCCCGAGGCCAGAGCAAACTCGGGCTCCACCTGGACTTCTCTGCTGAGATCCTCCCTCTCCAGGGACATCCAGGCAGAAGATGCCAGCCCCTCGCCTGTCTGAGCGGGAGTCTGCGTGTGTTTGCCTCGTGCACACAAGCTGTGCGTGTCAGCGTGCGTCAGGGCGTGAGGCCCATGGCCAGAGGCGCCACGGGCTGGCATCAGTTCTGGGCATCAGGCATCCCAGGGCGTGTCGACGGCAAACACTGTCCCGCGAGGGGGTCGCCTGGGCAGGGGGGACGTGAGGGAGGGGTCACGTGAGGGCGGGGCGCCCAGCTTACCCCACAGCGTGGCGAAGTCCGGCCGCTCGTCGGGGAGGCCCCTCCAGCACCCCACCATGAGCGCGTAGACCTTGGCTGGGCAGGCGGCCGGGCGCGGCAGCCAGTACCCTCTCGAGATCTGCTGCAGGGTCTCGTGGTTGCTCATTCCTGGGGAGGAGCGGGAGAGGGGCTGGGCAGGGGCTGCCCCTCTCTGCCTGGGGGTCACCCTGGAGCCCTCCAGGGTGACCCTGCCAAGCACTCAGCCTCCAGGCCCGGTGCCCCTTCCAGGCTCAGCGACCCCCGGGGCAGGGGCTGCTTCCTCCTTCGGGCTCCCACACTTCCTCCCTTGGACTATGCCTTGCCTCCGACCCCGTGCTGCCTCTAGGCCCACCTTGGTAGGGGCGCCGGCCGTAGGTGAAGCCCTCGCAGAGCAGGACCCCGAAGGACCAGACGTGTGAGTACACGCAGTAGTTGGCTGCCTCGGGCGCCGTCCACTTGACGGGGCTCTTCGAGCTGCTGCGTGGGGAGTAGACGCACTGACCTTGAGCAGCCGGGCCAGGCCAAAGTCAGCCACCTTGCAGGCCAGGTCGTCACCCACGAGCAGGTGCTTGGCGGCCAGGCCCCGGTGCACGATGCGCCGCTCCTCCAGGTAGCTCAGGCCCTCGGCCACCTGGCAGCAAAGGTCAGCAGGAGGGGTGGGCTCAGGGCCTGGCCTTCGGGGCCTGCAGCTGGGGCTGACAGTCAGGGGGCAGGCATCTGCCCCAGTCTCTGCCCTCCACACCCCAGTGTCCTCAGCTCTAAGATGGGCAAGAATGGCACCTTTCACCAGGGCTTCAGTGGCCACTGTGCTGTCCCCACCCCATGCAGGCTGCTTCATGGCAGCCGGGCCGGGTCCCCAACCAGGGACAGAAATGGGCCAAGGTCGAGAGGGGGTGCCCAGAGCTGGGCTGGGTCCACGATGACCTAGTACAGGGCTGGTGATCCAGAGGCTTCAGCGCCTGGACCTGGCCTGACCTCACTTGTGGCCAGAGCCCACCACAGCCATCTCGGCCTCGGAGGATCGGGGTTCAGTAAAAAGGCCTGGAGCACCGTCAAAGGCCCGCATGAGAAGGGGCAGTGTCCCCGTCCCCACCGGCCAGGAGGTGTGGCCACCGCGACACTCACTGCCCAGGAAGGCCTGCAGGCTGCCCTTGCGCATGAGCTCGGTGACGATGTACACCGGCTCGGCCGCGGAGCACACCGCGTGCAGCCGGATGAGGCACTCGTGCCCCAGGCTCACGAGCATCTGGATCTCCTGGGCCAGGTCGGCAACCTTCACGTCCGTCAGCTGTGGGACAGGGCAGCGCTCTGGAACTCTCCCCTCCACCTGCTGCCCACCGCCACTGCCCCAGGCTCCAGGGGGCCCCACCCACCTGGTCTGATGACCTTGACGGCCACAGGCCTTCCCACACCTCCCCGAAGTAGCCTTCACCCAGCTTCCTCCGCAGGGTGAACTCAGAGTGGGGCTGCTCCCACTCGTCCTGCTCAGGGGGCTTCTGCGGGTGTGGGGGGCACTCAGGGCCTTTGCCTGTGGCTCCCTAGGCAGAGTGGGCAGCTGCTCCTGGGGTCCCAGGCCTCTGGCTCTCTGCCCCTGCGCCCCAGCACACGCTCAACCCTGGTGCTGGCCGGGGCAGGGGGCCCAGGTGCTGACCTCCGGAGGCCTGGCCCTCATTGCTTCCAGACCTAATGGCACCTTTGCTGGCGGCAGGCATCCATCCACAAACACTCATTACTATCCCCGTCCGGACTGTCACCAAGAGACCAGAGGAACCAGATGGCTGCCCGGCCCCCCGGCAGGACTGCTCACCTGGGACAGGTGCAGGCACCACGGCTCCAGCGCAGGTGTGGCGCCATCCCCACCGGCATCTCCTCCCACAGCCTCCGCACTGGTCTGGGGCTGCCGTGGGCACCTTCCCCAGATGCCTTCCCCAACCTGCCCTCCCCTCCTGGCCGCTCTACAGGGCTGGGCGGGGTGGGAGGGCATCCTACAGGCCTCATCTTCCCCCCACCCCAGAGAATCCCATAGAAATATAACACCTGGACTTCCCTGGCAGCACAGTGGTTAAGAATCCACCTGCCAATGCAGGGGACACGGGTTCAAGCCCTGGTCTGGGAAGATCCCACATGCCGCGAAGCAACTAAACCCGCGAGCCACAACTACTGAGCCTGTGCTCTAGAGCCCACGTGCCACAACTACTGAGCCTGTGCGCCACAACTACTGAAGCCCGCGCGCCTAGAGCCCATGCTCCGCAGCAAGAGAAGCCACCGCAACGAGAAGCCCACGCACTGCAACGAAGAGTAGCCCCCGCTCGCCACAACTAGAGAAAGCCCACGTGCAGCAATGAAGACCCAACGCAGCCAAAAATTAATTAATTAATTAATTTAAAACAAGAAACATAACCCACAGGGACCGACCAGAGCACGGAGGAGTCACGGGGCACCTGGTGCTCCCAGGCTTCATCAGGTCCCCCCCGGGCAGCACCCAGGGTCGGAGCGGGCCAGCTGGACGCGTGCTGGACTGCCTCTCAGGAGGGGCAACCTGGCAGGGGGGTGGGCATGGGCCCACCTGGGGCACACAGGGCTGTAGCCGTGGGTTCTGGATCAGCTTCCAGTGGGCCTTGTAATAGGCCAGCAGCTCCTCCAGGCTGGGGACGAGCTGGTCCTTCTGCAGGTAGAGGCTGCCGTTGGCTGTTTTGGAGATGCGGTAGTGGTGGACTTTGGTCCGGGCCCAGACTGGGAGGGCACAGAGACGGAGGCCACATCTTGGCTGCAGCCTGCCCAGACCCTCCCGCCACCCCAACCAGGTGATGCATATGGTCGGGCCCGAGGTGGGTTGGGGGCTGGCACTGACTGGGAAGCAACCACCCCAAGGTCAAGGGCACCCGGTACCTGACAGTGAGTAGTCCCCGTGGCTGCTCTCGCTGGGCCGGACGGGGAAGGCCCCCAGCACGTTGGGTGGGGGACAGGAGCAGCTGCTGGGCCTGGGTTCGGCTGATGCCACTGAAGTACCAGCTGCAAAGGGCAGGCACAGCGGTCCCCACACCGGCCCAGCCCCGAGCAAGCCCTGCCCACCATGGGTCAGGCCCCAGAGGCCCACTCCACGCAGGTGACAGGGAGAAGCAACACCTGGCTCCCGGTACTGGGGACCCAGTCTGGGATCGACACCTGCCCCGGCCCACAGGGCCCAGCCTCTGGAGTCATCGGGGACTGGACACAAGGTGGGGGCACCCCCCAAAGAGGGGACCAGGTAGGCAAAGCTGGCGGGCGGGTACTGCTGCAGCCTGGGGCGAGGGTGGGGCCTGGCAGATCAGGGGCAGAGACAGGCCTGCCCTGGCACAGAGGCCTGTGCCCACCCTGGGGGACTACGGGGAAGGGGCCAGAGTCAGTTAGGGGGCTGGGTTGAGGCTGGAGGCAGGAAGGGGTGGGGTGATGGGGGGCAGAGCGGCACAGGCCTGGGGTATGTTGGGGGGGAAATCAGCAGATACGCGGGGAAGTGTCAAGGACCTGTGGACGTGGGTCCCCCAAGAGGAGCCCTGGCTGGATGGCAGGCTGGGAACACACTGATTTGGGGGCAGGAGGCACAGCCCCGTGCGGCTGCCGGGCTCCTCCTGCAGCCAGGCCTGCTGTCTGGGACCCTCTACCAGGAGAGCCTCTCCCATGGGAAGGGGCTACAGGGGACCTTCCCAGGACAGCAGTGCTTCCCACCCCACCCCTCCCCTGGACCCACTTCAGGGCCTGGGGGGCAGGGCCCAGCCCCCGCGCACACCTCGCCTTCCGCGACGTTCTTGGAGCCTGTCCCCGGGGTGTGCAGCAGTGGGTGACAAGACCGGGGGCCCTGCAGCTGGAGAGCAGTGGGCCTCTCAGTGGGGGTTGAGGGGTCTCCCCGGCCCGCCGGCCTGTGGACGGGAGCCAGGTATCTGGGCCTGAGGACACCACGAGTGTGGCAGCCCTCGCATCTCAGCCCAGACACGCTGTCATGAGCGCTTCCTCCCAGCAGCCCCTCCCCTCCCCCAGGACCCTGCCAGCCGCCTCCAGGAGCTGCTCTCGGGGTCCGTCCTCCACCTGGAGGGACTGTAGGCCCCTACCCATCAGAAGGGCTGGCTGTGGGGCGGTGGCCTGGAGTCCTCTGAGAAGGCACCTTCCTGTGAATCAAGATTTTCCCCCAGATGCAAATCCCCCAGGAGACTGTGGGAACGCTGAGGGGCCCCCAAGATGCTGTAGGTGGCCTGAGTGAAGCTGAGACCTGCTGCTGGTCGGCAGAGACCGAGCTTGGTGCAAGACCAGGGGCCCGCGTCGGGGCGAGGTCTGGGCAGCTGAGCCTAGCTTTGCTAGCCCTGTTCACCAACCAGCTTCTGGCCTGTTCTCAGCCAGCATATCACCTCTTGGTGCTGGGGCTGGGAAGAGGCGTCTCTGCCCCGAGGGTTCCCCAGCTGGCGCCCCCTCCATCTAGAAGTCAGGGATGGGATTTCTCTGGTGGCGCAGTGGTTAAGAATCTGCCTGCCAGCAAAGGAAACCATAAACAAGACCAAAAGACAACCCTCAGAATGGGAGAAAATATTTGCAAATGAAGCAACTGACAAAGGATTAATCTCCAAGATTTACAAGCAGCTCATGCAGCTCAATAACAAAAACACAAACAACCCAATCCAAAAATGGGCAGAAGACCTAAATAGACATTTCTCCAAAGAAGATATACAGATTGCCAACAAACACATGAAAGAAGGCTCAACATCATTAATCATTAGAGAAATGCAAATCAAAACTACAATGAGATATCATCTCACACCGGTCAGAATGGCCATTATCAAAAAATCTAGAAACAATAAATGCTGGAGAGGGTGTGGAGAAGAGGGAACCCTCTTGCACTGTTGGTGGGAATATAAATTGATACAGCCACTATGGAGAACAGTATGGAGGTTCCTTAAAAAACTAAAAATAGAACTACCATATGACCCAGCAATCCCACTACTGGGCATATACCCTGATAAAACCATAATTCAAAAAGAGTCATGTACCAAAATGTTCATTGCAGCTCTATTTACAATAGCCAGGACATGGAAGCAACCTAAGTGTCCATCATCGGATGAATGGATAAAGAAGATGTGGCACATATATACAATGGAATATTACTCAGCCATAAAAAGAAACGAAATGGAGGTATATGTAGTGAGGTGGATGGAGTTAGAGTCTGTCATACAGAGTGAAGTAAGTCAGAAAGAGAAAAGCAAATACAGTATGCTAACACATATATATGGAATCTAAGGAAAAAAAAAAAAGTCATGAAGAACCTAGTGGCAAGACGGGAATAAAGACACAGACCTACTAGAGAATGGATTCGAGGATATGGGGAGGGGGAAGGGTAAGATGTGACAGGGTGAGAGAGTGGCATGGACATATATACACTACCAAATGTAAAATAGATAGCTAGTGGGAAGCAGCCGCATAGCACAGGGAGATCAGCTCGGTGTTTTGTGACCACCTAGAGGGGTGGGATAGGGAGGGTGGAGGGAGGGAGACGCAAGAGGGAAGAGATATGGGAACATATGTATATGTATAACTGATTCACTTTGTTATAAAGCAAAAACTAACACACCATTGTAAAGCAATTATACTCCAATAAAGATGTTAAAAAAAAAAGAAAAAGAATCCGCCTGCCAATGTGGCGGACACGGGTTCGAGCCCTGGTCTGGGAAGATCCCACATGCCGCGGAGCAGCTAAGCCCGTGAGCCACAACTACTGAAGCCCGCGCGCCTAGAGCCCGTGCTCCGCAACAAGAGAAGGCACCACAATGAGAAGCCCATGCACCGCAACGAAGAGTAGCCCTGCTCGCTGCAACTAGAGAAAGCCCGCGCACAGCAACAAAGACCCAGCACAGCCAAAAATAAATAAATAGAAGCCAGGGATTACAGTGGCCAAGACAATCAGGAGAAAGACAGGTAAGGACCACGCCCAGGGTGTGGATCAAACGTTTGAGGCCCATGTACTGTGTCCACAGCCACATGGCAGGGCCCTGCTCAGCACGGGCACACAGCTGTGCCGGGAGGCTACCCTGTCCTGCGGACCCTGAGCCTGCGCCGAGAGGTCACCTCCTCTGGAAGAGTGCCCAGCCTCTGCTTCCCCCCATGATCACAGACTGGCATGCAAATAGACAAGTGCCTGTGCCAGCCTCTCCCCACCTGTAGACTGCCCTGGCCCTAGGGGCCGAGGGCACTCAGGGGAATGGGTGGGCTCCCCCACCTGTATCCACCCCCCAAACGAGCCTCTTTGGGAGCAATCTCAAAGGCCAGGGCCATGTCTGCCCCATACCTGGCCCAGAGCAGGAGGGAGGGGGCCAGGCGAGTGTGGACCTCTCTCTGACCCGGCTTATCACCCCTTCCACCGCCGGGTCACCCCCTCGCCCCCTCACCGCACAAGGATGGCCTCGCTGCGCACTCATGTCCTCCCCGGCTCACTCAGAACTGCATCCCAGCCCCCAGTCCCCTGCCCTCCAAGGAACGACCCGTCCGCAAAGATTGCTGGATGCCGGGGCTGAATCCCTGGGTGCGAGCAGGAGGGCCTGGCGAGTGCGGCACGCACACACACCAGCCAGCCAGCTGGCGGCTCTGCTTAACCACTCCTGCCAGAGGCACTGCCGCTGTCCCTCCTAGCGGAATCAGGTGCCCTCCTAGCGCAATCAGGTGCCCTCCTAGCGGAATCAGGTGCCCTCCTAGCGGAATCAGGTGCCCTCCTAGCGGAATCAGGTGCCCTCCTAGCGGAATCAGATGCCCTCCTAGCGGAATCAGGTGCCCAGGCACACCGTCCCTGCACCACACCTTTCTGCTTGCTCACCACTGTGAGGCAGGGCCTGGAGGAGTGACGCTGGACGTGCAGTCCCCAGACTCTATCCTGGCTTACTCCTGTCTCCCCAGAGCGGGTGGTACTCACGGTTGGTTCCAGAGCGTCTCAGGGGCGGCCTTGGCCACGTAGGTGATGGGCACCAGCCCCGTGCTGGGCCAGCCCGCGAGCCTGCGGGCGAGGATGTAGCCGCCCTCCTCCCTGAGGGCGTGCAGCCTCTCCCCGCGGCTGACACTCAGCTCCTCCGCGCTCCGCGCCGTGAAGTCAGCGCCCTGAAGAGCTGCGCGGGGGCCGGGGGTTGCAGGGCTCCGCGGTGGGGGGCTCCGCTGCCGCGGGTTCCGGCTCCACGTCGGCGTCGGAGTCCGGGTCCGGTAACCGCGGCGCGCCCGCCGGCCAGATCTTGTCCCAGAAGAAGGACAGGAACGTCAGCTGCTTCCTGAGGAAGGGCTCCATGCCCGGCGGCGCGCCAGGCCCTGCAGGGGACGGAGAGGGTGCAGCAGCGGGGCTCGGGGACCCCGACGGGGAGAAACTGGAGGGGCGGCGCGGCGCCCCTGCTGGCGCAGGGTGGGCGGGTGAGAGTCGCTCCAGAGGCCCCCGCACGCTCCCTGCGGTGCTCACACCAGCGCAGGGTGGCCCTCCAGCCCCGGCCACACGACGGCCGCTGCTCTCCTCGACCTCTAGCGTGTCTCGCGGGCAGGACTGGTCCCCAACCGCTCCGAGCCGCGTGCGTCTGGGGCGGGATCTGTCCCAGGACGGCGTCGGGGCGGGGCCTGGAAGAGGGTTTCCCAAAACCGGCGTCGGGGCGGGGCTATGGGCGGGGTCTAGGTGGGTGGGGCCGTTGTGGGTGGAGTCTCGTGGGCTGTAGAAGGCGACGCGGGGAGGTTCCTGTGGGGAAGGAGACGTCTCCGTCTTGACTGTCAAGGTCACTCTCGCGGTGTGATCTTGTAGGACAGCTCCGCTAGGTGTTCCCCTTGGGGAAAATGGGCAAAGGGTGCTTGGGATCTCTGTGTTATTTCTTACAACTGCAGGTGAACCCACAATTATCTCAAAACTGAAAGTTGCATTTTAAAAATTTGGCTGAGGAACAAGAAATAGAAAAAAAGGGCTTCCCTGGTGGCGCAGTGGTTGAGAATCTGCCTGTCAATGCAGGGGACATGGGTTCGAGCCCTGGTCTGGGAGGATCCCACATGCCGCGGAGCAACTAGGCCCGTGAGCCACAATTGCTGAGCCTGCGCGTCTGGAGCCTGTGCTCCGGCACAAGAGGGGCCGCGATAGTGAGAGGCCCGCGCACTGCGATGAAGAGTGGCCCCCACTTGCCGCAACTAGACAAAGCCCTCGCACAGAAACGAAGACCCAACATAGCCATAAATGAATGAATAAATAAATAAATAAATAAATAAAAATTAAAAAAAAAAAAAAAAAAAAAAAAGAAATAGAAAAAAAAAAAAAAAAAAGATGGGGCCAGAGATGGCAGAGGTCCAGGACATGCCTGACCCAGAGCAGGAGGGGAGACTGCTCTGCCGCCCACCCCCTCTCTGTGGGTGGGCCGCAGGGCTGCGGGCGGCTTCCTCTCACCACTTTCCAGGTGCCAGCCTCCCCTTCAACCTTCAGATAGTACCCCCTTTCCAAATCCAACTCTTGCGTTTCAGACCCCTAAATAACGACATAACAACAGCTACAACTTACAGAGTTAGCGCCCAGGGCACCCACGCACTCCCTCCCAGGCCTGCACCCAGAGGACAGGCTGTTGGGCGCTTAGCCCGGCAAAGCCTCCTCCCAAGAGTGAGGTTACCGGGAGTGGTGGGCGTGCCCTGGGGGGCAGGCCTTGCCACGGAATAAAATGGGAGGGGAGCTCAGGGACAGACACCCTAGTCTGGAAGGGTCCCCACCACTGACCTGCAAGGGGGTGGAGGCAAGTGGCGTCCCTTGGCTTGAGGAGGCATCCCGGCCGGGGCTCGGGCCGTGACACCCCAGGTTCCCAGGGAAGGGAGCGAAGCCTCTGGACGGTCTGTCTGAGCTGAAACCTGGGGGCGGGCCCGGGGCTGAGACTCGGTTCCTTCAGTCGGGTCCTGGGGCGGGGGAGCGAGCCCCGCGCGATCTGCCCGCAGCCCCTCAGGTCGAGGGCGTCCGACCCCCACGCCCTGGGCTCTCTCGCCCCACCCCGCCCCCCACCCCCGGGGGGCGGGACGTCACAAAGGCCCGCGGTCCCCATGGCAACCCGCGGAACGCCGCGGCGCAAGGCTGGGCACCCCCGCCCTGCGCACAGTCGGCAGCACTGCTCTGCCCGCTCCAGGACGAAGGGCAAGTGGGCGCGGGGAGGCGGGCTGGGGGGACGGAGGGCTAGGGCAGTGTGGCAGAGGTGGGCAGGTGGGCGCGGGTGGGGGTCGGTTGGGGGCAAGTGGGACTGGGGCCGGGGGAGTGTAGGGGGTCTCGGAGGCGAGGAGGGTGTAGGTCTGGGTAGGAGGGCCAGGACAGGAGGCTTCTTTGGAGGAGTTCACCAGCAGCCCCTCTGCCTTTTCCACCTGAGAGACGGTGGGCATCTGGAAACACCTCTGACCTGTAGCCAGGTCTGGAGCTAGAGTTCCCTCCAGAGGCAGCTTGAATCTGCCCCAGGCTCCGGCCACCGCAGGACTTAGGGCAGGAGTCCTGGGTCCTGGTCTCTGTTGCACCTCAGCCCAGATACCCTGTCTGCAGTGTCCAGGACCAGGGTGTGCCGCCTCTGCCCAGGAAGGTCAAGGCCTGGCATTTGGGAAGGGAGACCAACTTGGGTCCCAACCTCACTCTGCCCCTTAGCAGAGCAGCCTTGGGCGAGTCACTCAGCCTCTCAGCTCCCGTTTGGAATTCATCCAACCCCTGAAGCCACGGAGTCTGTCTCACTGCCCTTGGGGGTGGCTGGGACCTGGGACAGCAGCTGGGGATGCTGGTCCCTTCTCCAAGGAGCCCCAGCCTTGTGGGCAGGGCCTGCCAGCCTGGGAGCACAGCTATGCCCAGCTGTGGGGTGCACCGGCCCCTCCCACAGACACTCAGAGCTGGGAACCCAGGCTGGGGAGGGGTGCAGAAGGACACTCAGGCTCTGGGGTCTACGGCTGGGCTAGAAGCCTGGATGGAGAGCAAGCTACGAACTGTTCTAGCTTCAGGCACCCCATCTGTGAGGCAGGGTAACCGTTCAGGGGCTTTTCTCATGGGCTCAGTGGGCTCATGGAGGTCCTGAGGCCCCAGGACACAGCAGGGCTCGGTAACCAGGAACTGGCATGTTTACTTCTCAGAGCTGAGGCCGGCAGCTGCCCTGCCTCCTGGGCTTGGCCCCGGTCGTCTGCTCTGCGCCTGTAGTGGGGCATGGAGGGTGTGCAGGACAGGGGTGTCCCCAGCTGGGGTCTGGTGCTGCTCAGACAGGATCACACTGAATCCTGTCAACAGCTCCAGGGAGCGGCGTGACCCCATTTCAGACACGGCTGCACAGCTCGGCCATCCTGGCCCAGAGCCCCCGTCTCAGCCCCGCCCTGCGTCATCACAAACGACCATCAGTAGAGTGTCGTGTCGGCCCCACGGTGTCCACTTTTATCTAGATCTGCAGCCTGCTCACGCGGCCCTCCAAGCAGCCTCTTTCCAGAGAGACAAGCCCTCCCCACAAAGTCCTCCCCGGCCCCCCCAGCAGGCTAGAGGGCCCAGCATGGGGGCCAGTGGGCCTGGAGTCACCCCCACACAAACACTGCCCCGAGTGAGCCCCTGGGTGGGCGGCAGAGGCCAGTCTGACCGTCCCGCTCATACCCTGCCCTCCACCCGCTGCTCCCAGACCATGAACTTGCAGGTGACAGGCCTGGACCCGGACGGAATGAAGCTGGATGGCCCTCAGTGCTTCCTGGACCAGGAGGAGGCGGAGGAGGCGGAGGAGGCCGAGGGTCGGCAGCTGCTGGAGCCCGAGACGTGGCGGGCCTACGCGGAGCGCCGCAACGCTCTGCGCAAGTTCCTGACCTCGGCCCTGAGCCCCCAGCTGCTCAAGCGCCACCACGCCCACATGGAGCTCCTCAAGAAGTGCTCCTACCACCTCGAGCTCCTCCCCAAGCACCTGGCCCTGGGCGACCAGAACCCGCGGGTGCTGCCCACCACGTTCCAGTTCATCGACCCGCAGAAGTTCCAGCGCATGAAGAAGGTGGGCGCGGCCCAGACCAAGATCCAACTCCAGCTGCTCGGGGAGCTGCTGCAGCAGCTAGACCATGGCCGCTCTGAGCTGGACGCCCTGCTCGAGTCACCGGACCCTCAGCCCTTCCTGGCGGGCTGGCGGCTCGTGGAGCAGCGGCTGGCAGACCTGGCGGCCGCCACGGACAGCTTCCTGGCCACGATGGTGCCAGGGCGCCTGCACGCCAAACACCGCCTGGTGTCTGACGTCAACGCCACCAAGATCCCCGACATCCAGCTCACGCTGAGCACCAAGATGCCCGTCACGTTCGACCGCAAGGAGTCGGTGGCCCACCAGGACTGGGTCAGCCTGCGCTGGTTTGTCACCCTGCAGCCGGCCGTGCCAGAGCAGTTTGAGCTGTGCTACGAGCTGCTGGACCCACAGACACAGCAGGAGTGCCTGCAGTGCGGCATCTTCCCCGTGGCCGCCTTCACCTTTGACGTCCGAAACCTGCTGCCCAACCGCTCCTACAAGTTCACTATCAAGAGGGTGGAAGGCTACACACTGGTGTACGAGCCCTGGCTGGACAGCCTCACCCTGCAGACCAGGCCTAGGCCCCCTGAAGGGCCCGCCCCCCCGTAGGCTAGGCAAGCTAGGCCCGGCCCTGACCACACCTTCCTAGAAATGATTTTCTAGTACTTATCCACTAATAAAGAGGAGTATAAACACACATAGACAATTGAAGAAACAAACCTACTTACTTTTTAAAGGAGGCGGCAGCCACATGAGTGTTTTTCCTGACTCAGCCCAGCCCACCCACAAGTCCCTGGCCCCCCCCAGCTCCTGCTTCCTTTTCTAGGGGGAGTCCCAGGCTGGCCTTTCCAGGACACTGACCCCTGGAGCAAGAAGCCTCAGCCCTGGCACGTAGCTGCCACTACCAATGAGGAGAGCTGCTCCAAGGCCTGCCAGGTGGCAGCCCCAGCCCCTCCCACGTCCATCTCCCCCATCCCCATCACAGTAACCAGCTGTGACACCTGGGCACAGGCTCTGGCCATCTTTCCTGCCTCTTACGCTGGGATTCCTCAAGGGAGGGCAGTACCCCCAAGTCCTGCCGAGACCCCGCTGGGGGCAGTCACAGATAGGCCCCAGTACTATCAGCCCCAGCTTCATTGAGGCCAGGGGACCCAAGGCCAAGAGGACATTTTATTATTATTTTTTTAATGAAAATAAAAGTACTATCTTCTCCCCAAAAGAAGCTGAAGCACCCCCATTGTGAGGTGGGTGAGGGTCCTAGCAAGGGAGCCTGGTAGGGTAACCCCCCCCAGATCCACACAAATGCATACCTTCTGTTTGGGGGGGGGCCTCCCTACAGCCCATCGCCCCTCCCCACCAGCTCCTGGTGTCCAGCCCCAGACGGGCGACCTAGAGAGTCTGTCCTTGCCCGCCAGTGTGGTCACGTGACCCGCAGCTCGGCCAGCAGCTCGCTCACTTCCTGAAGGTGATGCAGTCCTCGGCGTCTACCTGCTCCAGCAGCTTGGCCCTTCAGGTCCAGGAGGGACAGCACCGTGTACCCTGGCTACGGCCGAGGAGGGCTGTCCACGGGAAGAGGCCCAGAGCCACCCTCAGTACACTGCTAACCAGCTTTCCGTCCACCACCACGCACACCGTGATGGTCACTAGGACAGCAGGCCCCTGAGAAGATAAGGTGTGGCCAGGGCAAGGGGTCAGGAACAGGGCCCGTTCCCCACTGAGAAGCGGTTTGGTGAGGGGGGGACCTTAACTGGGTCAGAAAGGCCCAGCACCACCCACCCCAGCTATGGCCAGTGTCTTCTGCAGGGCTGGTATGGTCTCAGCCTGTGGCTCCCCTCCCAGGCCTCTCCAGCCGCCTGTGTGCGCATGGCTGAGGGGCTCCCTCCTGGATGTCCTGCAGATGGAGTTGTCCCAAGGCTCCCAGGGGTCCAGGGCAGAGTCATCGTGCTTGCTCCACGGAAATGTCCGGAGCAGCAGAGGGTGGGGCATGGCAGACAGAAGTCTGGGGAGGGGAGAAGGGCAGGAGCTGGCCAGGGGACCAGAGATGTGGGTTTGTGCGGGGTCACACTGGTCCAGAGACCCGCACGCTGGGGTGAGGGCTCGCCAAGGGAGCTGCCCGCGCGTCTCGGGGCGTGGCACGCCGTCCGGGGGACTTCGGGGTCAGCGCTTCCCTCCCCTGGCCCCGCCTCGCGCCCTCACCGGGTAAGGCGGTGCCGGCCGCAGGTACCCGGCTGTGGGCGGCTCCGAAGCGCCCTCCCGGTGTGGCCATGGAGGCCGGGGCACAGGTCCGCGTCCGCCCCGCCCCATCGTGCCCGCGGCTTTGTGCCTCGCGGGCCTCTCTCTCAGCTGGACTCGTTCGCTGCCTGGTACACACGGCCGCAGGCTTCAAATCGCGCCCGAGACTTAAAAGCTTGGCCCTCACTGCGACGAGGCCCCGCCCTCCGCCCGCGGCCCCACCTCGCAGCTGTCTGACCGCGGTCCAGCCCCGCTTCCTGCGCCGCGCCCTCGGGGCTTCAACGCCTCTTCCTCCCGGAAGCCCTCTCTGACTTCAGGTTGATGAGGGACTGGCTCCCTGCCTCGGGGCATCTGCTCCTCCTCTGTTCTAGCGCTTTTTCGAGAGACACTAGAATTCCCCATGCCTCTGTGGCTGCCCTAGAAGAGAAGTGCCCTTTGGAGCAGGGCTCACCGGGCTATCGCCACTGCACAGAGGCCATGGGGAAGTGGAATTGCACTGAGAGCGGCTTCCAAGGTCAGAGCTGCCTCGGGAAGGGCTGGGGTCGGGGGCAGAGGTTTCCACAGAAGGCAGGACAAAAATGCACCCTGAGGGGCAGGTGAAGTTCCTCAGTCCTGCAAAGAAATGCACACCCGGGCAGGTTGTCCCAAAGGCCCTGACCTGGGAGCAGGCCTGAGGGTGTGAGGGGGCTGCAGAAATCTGGGTGGAGCACACGACAGCCGCCTGGGGCACCTCCATCACAGCCCTGCACCCCCGCAGGGGTCTTGTCGTCTGGTTCCCCTCCCAGGGCGCCAGCCCCTGAAGGACACAGGGCTGGGGGTCTGAGTTAGACGGGGCAGTGGTGGCAGAGAAAAGGCCGCCTTTTCCAGGGAGGCCTCCTTGAGTGTGGGCTGAGGACCCTGTTCCAGTAAAAGACACTGGCTTTTGGTGTATTTTTTTAAAAAAGGGGCTTCCCTGGTGGCGCAGTGGTTAAGAATCCACCTGCTAATGCAGGCGACACGGGTTCGAGCTCTGGTCTGGGAAGATCCCACATGCCGCGGAGCAACTAAGCCCGTGTGCCATAGCTACTGAGCCTGCACTCTAGAGCCCGTGAGCCACAGCTACTGAGCCTGCATGTCACAACTACTGAAGCCCACGTGCCTAGAGCCCATGCTCCGCAACAAGAGAAGCCACCACAATGAGAAGCCTGCGCACTGCAATGAAGACCCAACACAGTCAAAAATAAACAAATAAATTTTTTTTAAAAAATGAAGTGAGCCCCACAGACGGCACCCAGTGTGGTCAGGGATGGCCAAAGACCAAGGAGCAGCCCTAACAGGACTCCCTTCCTGACCCCAAACCTTCCCAGGGACACCAGGTCTCATGCCGGTCCAGGACCCCCTGGACCGGCATGCTCTCGACGGTGTTGAGCATGCGAGCGTCCGTGAAGAACTCCAGGGCAGGTGCCCCGGGTTCAGCAGGCTCCGGTGGGTGTGTACCATGGTCAGCACCCCCACTCACAAGGGTGGGTGCCCTGGGAGGGGGATGGTCACATGGTCAGGCTGGGCTGGGAGGGGGAGGGGGCCCACTTCCCCAGCACCAAGCACCCATCTGGCAGGATCTCCAAGCTGCACACAGAGACCTGGCCCAGGTCCCTCCTCCTCAGCTCCTGCCTCAGCATGCTCACCTGGGGACACACGGCCAGGTCAGCAGGCCCAGGTGAGCTCTCAGTGTGCAGTGAGGGGCCCCAAAAGGACAGCAGCCCCGACAAAAACGGGACCCTGGCCCCCATGCCCTGGGAGGTGAATACCTCAGCCCCTTGTACAGAAGGGGAAACTGAGACCGAGGAGGCCCAGCCTGGGGGCACACAGGTCCACCAGGCCACGGGGCAGGGAGGCGGTACCCTGTCCTCTGCCAAGCTTCCCCGCTGGGAGTGGGGGAGGGAGGCTCTCCCGGGCAGCTGGGGCTACCTGGGCACTGCCTACCTGAGCACCGTGGGACACCGCGCAGATGGCCCTCTGCTCCTGGGGGCCCCAGCAGTGGAGCCAGGTGTCATAGACCTCCTGTACCTTCTCAACGACCTGCACGACCTCGGCCGTGTCCAGCCAAGTTGTCGTAGACATGTCGTGCTCCGGACTGCCCGCCACGTGGCAGAAGGTGAGAGGCTAGTGCTGGGGGTGGTGCAGGATCTTGCCGCTGGCATGGATGGGGCTGCCCCCGGCCACGTAGAAGTGGCGGGAGACAAAGCTGACGATGGCCTCGGTGCAGCGGTGGTTCCCGGGCGCAGTGACCTGGCTCCTCTCGGCAGCCGTGTGCGTCCCCTCCTGGTAGTGCTGGACCAGGCGGTGCAACAGCGTGGGTCCTGCCGTGGGGCCCCCGTGGCGCGGGAGAGCCTGGGCGCGGCCTGCATGGGGTCCCCCGCCAGGACCAGGCAGATGCCGGGCGTGGCGCAGCATAGTGGGGTGAGCGTCTCTCACTCCAGCATCTGGGTGGCCTCGTCGATGAGGATGTGGGAGAAGCTGGCGGGCACCCTGAGCTTGCGGGCCTGGGACGCGGTGGCGACCACGACGCGGTGTCGCTCCAGCTCGGCCCACATCGGCACGCGGAAGGCCCGGCAGTCCTTGGTCAGGCAACAGTAGCGCAGCGTGGCCGCGTCTGTCTGGCTCAGTGGGCAGCCCGTGTCCATCACCCAGAGTGGAGTGGCCTTGGGGTGACCGCTGCTGGCGTGGCTGTGGAAATGCTAGGCGATATAGATGTCTGCTGCCCTGCGGGGGGCAGGGAGAAGGAAGGGCATGAGGGACTCAGCAGCTGGCAGCGGGGCGATGGGCTGCGTGCCCCCTGGGCTGGTCCCCGTGGTGACCGCCACGGGCAGCTTCTGCCTGCTGTTGCCTGGCAGGGCGGGTAGAACGGGCGGAGGGCAGGGCACAGGCCAGCGGGTTGGGCAGCACCAGCTGCTCCTCGGGCAATGCGTCCATGGCCTGGTGCCAAGGGGGGGAAGGCCAGCAGGTCCACCTGGAACTGGACTTCTAAGATCCGCCTGGTCTCGGGCTGCAGCCCCAGGGATGCGCAGTAGTGGGTGGGTGGCAGCAGCCACGGCGCCTGCTCCGAGCCGGCCCGGGTCTCCACGGGGGCCTCAAGCACCCTGAGGTCAGGCGCAGGCACGGGGGCCACGAGGGCTGTGCTGACCGCTCAGCCCAGCGGAAAGCCCTCGTCCGTGTCTGGCACCCGGGAGGGGATGGGCCCCTGCGCGTACAGCGCTCCCGGTGGCGGGAAGAGGATGCCCAGGGCTGGCGTCTCCAGCGCCGTCTGCAGGGATACCGGCCCGAAGGTTCAGCCTGGTGGGGAGGTCACGGGTCAGTGACCAGAGCCGTGGCCTGGCTGGCCCTCCACGGCCCCCGCCCGCTCGCCGGCCCCACCCACTCGGCCACCAGTTGCTGCAGAGCCGCCTCCTCCTCGTGGAGACGCTGGTGCAGCCTCTGCCGGTAGCTGGCGGCGCAGATGGGCCCGGGTCGGGGCCGCCGGGACAGACCTCCAGGCCCAGAGCAGGCACCTTGTACTTGGCCGTCCTCTCCACGCCAGGCCCCACGTGGCAGTTGCCAGCGTGCCAGCGCTCCAGCTCCTCCGGAAGGCCAGGCGCTGGCGTCCCCCAGAGCCCCCAGGGGTGCGCCTGGCCCAGCTGCAGCTCCAGCTACCTCAGCAGCACTGGCCAGGGGCAGAAGTGGAAGACCACCCATTGCTGGACGGTGCCGAAGCAAGAGCTCTGCACACGCACCCCAACCCGGAGCTGGGCTGGGAGCCGGGCGTGCAGAAGCGCTTCCCCAGCATGAAGACCCGGCCTGGAGAGAGGCTGGGGGCTGCCAGTGAGAAGTCTGCTCCCGGCGCCTGCTTGAGCAGGGCCACGTGTAGCAGGGGTGCCTGGGGGAGAAGACGATGGTGAGGTGACCCCTGGACCCTGTCCCAGCCATCAGGGTCCAGGCTGGTGCACAGACCACTCCCTCCCCTCCTGCTTCCGGGCTGTGACACCAGCAGGGTCCTTGGCCTCTTTGAACCTCTGAACCTCGGGGCTCCCTCTGCAAAACGGGGTCACTGAGCCCCTGTGGATGCTGAGCGAGGTGGTGGTGCTGCGTGGGGCCCTCAGGGTGACCAGCCTGGCCCCTCCTTCTCTGCACCAGATACCCCCCCAGAATCACCCCGCAGGGCAGCCTAATCACAGCCTCAGGAGAGGCTACTGCAGAGCCCAGACCCCAGCTGACCCACCCCCGGCTGTGCTGACCCCTCACCTCAGTGAAGGTCCAGGCGTGCTGAGTTTGCTTCTCCTGGGCCTGATGCGCCAGGGGCTGGTTGAAGTGCATAGATACGCCTTCAGCGGCCTCAGCCAGGCACACAGGGAAGCCTGGCCCCAGCCCTGCCCCCACGCACTCTCTCGGCCTCCACTTACCAGCAGGACCTCACTGCGGCTCTGCTGTTATTCGGCCAGCGGCCGGGCCTGGTAAGGCAGCAGCCCCTCCCGCCAGGCTGTGTGCTCCCTCAGCGCCACGGTCCCGGCGCGCTGGGTCCACTCTTGCAGCTCCTGCTCTGAATGCGCCTTGATGCACACGTCCCCAAACTCACAGAGGTTGGGCCTGGGGGCCGGGGGAGGGGGGCAAGAATAAATTCCGCAAGGTGGCGCCTGGCACAAGCGGCTTCCCTAGACCTCCCTTCCCCACCCCTCAGAGGCTGGGGAGGTGCTGGGCACACAGAGGGGACAGGGGACCCTGGTTCAAGGTGAAGGTGGCGCATCCCGCCGCCCCATCCTCACCTCGGGCAGAGCCCCAGCATGGAAAGCCCGGCAGGCAGGCTGCGGTGCTTCCAGGGCACAGCCATGTCTAAGGCCAGCATCTGTGTATGCTCCAGGGGGCAGCAGTGGTTCTCGAAGGCCTTCCCGGAGCCGCAGGTGGCCCGGCAGGCGGGGCAGTACAGCTGGACGCCGGGGGGCTGGCCGTGGGGGTGCGTGTGCCCATCCCCAGTGAGGGCGCGCGGCGTGAGCAGCTCCCTGTGATGGAGACTCAGCCCCTCAGCCTCCCACACGGCCACCCCCACGGCGCTGTGGTCGCCCTGGCATCAGGACGCCCCCTGCCCGCACAGCCACCCGCGCCCCACCGACTTGCAGAAGGCCAGCGGCTGGCCGTGCGGGAGACGTGGCCACACCTCCACGCCGTGCGGCTTCCGGCGGCCCTGGTGCTCACGTGGGAAAGGAGAGAGGGGCAGGCTCCGTGCCTGGGGCCGCAGCCCCGGGAGCCCACGGGGCTGAGGCGTGGCGGGCGGCGCTGGAAGCAGGGAGAGCAGAGCTGCAGGAAGCGGGCCCCCACTCCGCGCGGATGGCCTCGGCCAGGCGCGCAGCTCACCCCGGGCCCCGCTGCCCCGCACCCGGGTCTTCAGCCCCAGACGGCTGCCGCAGTGCTCACGCTCAAAGGTCCAGACCAGCGCCTCCTCGGGGCTCCTGGCAAAGGGGCGCTGGCTGGGGTGGCCCCGGCAGCCGAGCCCCGGCTGTAGGAGCGGCAGACCTGGCCGCGTGAGCCGCGGGATCGTGGGCGGGCGGTCTGCCTCACACCGCACCCTGCTCCTGGCGGCTGGCTTCAGGCGGGCCAGCGGGATCTCTTGGGGCAGCTGCGCTCCACCCTGCTCAGGAGGTAGGTCTTTTCCATCAAGCCGCTGGGTGCAGCGGAAGCAGCACTGGACACAGGTCCACCTGGGCGCACAGGCCGGCCAGAGGTAGCTCCTCGGTGGCTTTGCGACCCTGGCAGTGCCGTCTCTGATGCTGGCCTGGCTCTGTGGGGCGGAATCTGAGGCTCAGCTGGTCCTCTGGGCTGTTCACCTGCGATGAGAAATCCGGGACAAGAGGACTGAAGAGCCAGGTCAGCGGGGCCATGCACACCGGGCCGGGGCTCGGACGCACTCCGCCCCTCCCCCGGGCAAGGGAACTGACGGCGACACAAAGATGGCGTTGTAAAAGGAAATGGGGCGTCAGCCCTGAGTCCGAGAACCCGCCGCTCCAAAGGAAAACTTGAGTCCACCTCCAGGAGGGGGCCAGCGGTGCGACCCCAGCCCGGGTTGATGTCCATAAACGGGGGCGGCGGGGAGCCGGGTCAGGACCAGAGTCCGGAGGTCGCTGACTCTCCCCTGAGCGATTGTGGCCCTGGGTGACTCAAACCTCTGAGTGTGGAAATTACCTCATGCCCCCCACTCCACCGCCCCCTCTCCCGGTCCCAGGGCCGCCCCAGACCACAGTGGTCTCTCCGCCCCTGGGGTCGCCCCGCGATCCCTCCGCTGGTCCACGGGGGGAGAGCCCCTGGGTCTCAGCAGAATTCCAGTCAGGCCCCGCCGGGGTCCCCGGAGGGCAGGGAGAGTGTGACCCTGGGCAGCTTGCTAAAAGGGCTGCAGGTTTGCGGGGAGAGAAACCCAGAAAAACAGAGCATGCGGAAAGGTGCTCCTAGCAGAGCAGGTGGGCGGCCCCCGCCCAGGAAGGGGCCCTTTCCTCAATGGCACCAGCCAGCCTGGGTGGGAGGGGACCTGCCCTCTAACCCAGGGAGACTCTGAGGTTATATCTACCCCCCTAAAATGCACCAAAGATGTCTGGCCTGTGCCAGGCATCACCCACCATTACTTGCCGTGACCTCATCCAGCCTCACCTCCTAGATTGTAGAGCTGCCTGGACAAGGGGAGGGCCGGCCGTGTAACCAGCAGATACGGGGACGTGTCAGGGACCCCGTGCTCCTCCTGGCTCTCCTGGGAGACACCGGAGTCAGATGCATCTCCCAGCTCCACCACAGAGACCCCCAGACTGTGCCACCAGTTAACCACTCCCACCGTGCGGTAATAGGCAGTGAGACGAAGTGGTTATGACTGTTTTAAGCCACCACCTTTCGGGGTGATGTCTTGCACAGCAACAGATGACTGATATACCAACACCCACCCTCCCACAGAAAGCCCATCCACGTCCACCCATGTGGGCGTCCTGTTGGGAGGGGCGGCAATGGAAGATTCCCATTAGGTCAGGAAGTTGGCTGAGTGCCATGAATTGTCACGTCAGGAGCCTCAACGTATACAAACATCCAGCTAGAGGAAAACGTTCCAAAAATAACAGCAGAAACAGAAGACCTGCGGATGAGCCTAACAATAAATATGCAAGACAACCGAAAAGTTCCCGAGAGCCACAGTAGAACACCTCTGACAGTGGGATGGATAAAGAGATGTAATACATCTGATGTCCATCCTTCCTAAATGGATCTAAGAGTTTAATGCAATTCCGATAAAAATGCTGAGACGAATTAGAGGGCAGATAAGCTGATTTTATTTTATTTATTTTTTTAGTATTTATTTATGTATTCTGGCTGCTCTGGGTCTTAGTTGGGGCATGCATGCGGGATCCAGTTCCCTGACCAGGGATCAAACCCGGGCCCCCTGCATTGGGAGCTCAGAGTCTTACCCACAGGACCACCACAGGGAAGTCCCTGATAAGCTGATTTTAAAGTTCATTTGGAAAAGCACAACATAAACAAGCAAGAATAGGCAGGAAAATTATTACAAAGACGAGAACTAGGAAACTGAAGGAGAGAGAACACTCCCAAATTCAGCATTATCCTGATACCAAAGCCAGATAAGGACACCACAGGAAAAGAAAATTACAGACCAATAATACCCCTGATGAATATAGATGCAAAAATTCTCAACAAAATATTAGTAAACTGAATTCAACAGCACATTTAAAATGCTGGGCTTATAGAAGGGCTATACCACAGCATAACAAAGGCCATATGTGACAAACCCACACTTAACTCGATGGTGAAAAGTGAAAAGCCTTTCCTTTTAAGATCAGGAACAAGAGAGGGATGCCCACACTTGCCGTTTCTTTTATTTATTTATTTACTTATTTATTTACTTATTTATTTGTTTGTTTTTGGCTGTGTCGGGTCTTTGTTGCTGTGTGCGGGCTTTCTCTAGTTGTGGCGAGCAGGGGCTACTCCTCGTTGCGGTGCACGGGCTTCTCATTGCAGTGGCATCTCTTGTTGCAGAGCACGGGCTCTAGGCACGTGGGCTTCGGTAGATGCAGCACACAGGCTCAGTAGTTGTGGCACGTGCGCTCAGTAGTCGTGGCTTGTAGGCTCTACAGCACAGGCTCAGTAGTTGTGGCACACGGGCTTAGGTGCTCCGCGGCATGTGGGATCTTCCCGGACCAGGGCTCGAACCCGTGTCCCCTGCGTTGGCAGGAGGATTCTTAACCACTGCACCATCAGGGAAGCCCACACTCGCCGTTTCTATTCAACAGAGTACTGGGGCACCAAGTCCTCGGCCTCTTCAGACCCTTCCCCTCCTCATCAAGCAGGCATCACACACGGCATCCTGGATCCCTCCTCCCTCCCTACACCCATCAGCAAGTTGATCCAGAACCAGATGCCGCGTCCAAGTCTAGAATCCTAAGCAGCCTCCCAGCTGGGTCCCTTCGTCCACATCCCTCTCTGCTAGGAACACAGCCGTCCTTTCAAAACTCTGCTCAGGAATAAATGCAGAGGTCTAGGAAAGGACAGTGTATGCAGCCATCATAGCGGTAAGTGAAGCAGGACGTCCGTGTGGTCTCAAATTATCTCCCCAAGCTACCTACTAATTACAAAGGGAAAGCCATCAGAGGTTCAGAAGCCATCAGTGTCCCAAGAGACAGGACAGCCTGACTTCATGAGCCCCAGGCATGACGCACCGCCGGGGACACAGCCTCAAAAATGCAGACCTCAACCAATCAGGAGGAAACATCACACAGACTCTGCAAACGCCTCTCAGGATGTCCAGGTCGTGAATGACAAAGACTGAGGAGTCGGCCCAGCGTGGAGAGATGAGGAGGTACAGACCTGACTGTACCTCGGGCTCCAGAGGGGATGTCAGTCAGGAAGACACGTGAATCCATCTGTGAAATTATTAGACAGTTACCATCTGAGTGTGGGCTGGGCAAAGGTATAATCACGGCAACAGTGCTGAACTCCCTGGTTTAATAATGAAATGTGCGGGGTCAAGGGCAGGGCACCTGCAACTTACTCTCAAACGGTTCAGAAATAAAAGTTTATGCATGTGACAAATCACATGGGACAAAATGGAAGCAACTGGTGAATCTAGATAGAGCATATAGTTCTTTGCACAATTTTTGCAACTTCTGTGTACATTTGAAATTACGTTAAATTAAAAAGTAAACAAAGCATCTGCTAACACCCCGGTAAAGCCGGACTTCTGCACCCAGCATATTTCCAAGTGGGTAAAGCTCTTCCTCAGCCGCCCTTGCCGTAGCCTGAAACCCCTGGAAAAGCCCCCGATAGCCCCCAGTGTCACCGCGGGTGGGGAGGCCCAGCCTGGAGCCCAGGCCTGTTTACCTGTGACAGGGGGGTCTGGTCCTCAGCTGGTGGTCCCAGCAGCCTCTGGTTACACCCACCCCAGCAGAGCTTTTAAGGGCCATCAAGGACCCTCCCAAGGTCACACCCAGGGACCCTCCCAGCTGGTGGGAAGGTCACACCTGGCCCTGGGCAAGCAGGTTGTTGTGTCTGTGGGTGGGAGGGTCTCAGATCTTTTCAGCATCCCGGGAGGGTCCCAGCTTAGCCTGTGGGGAGGACCTCTTAGAATCGTCCTTCCCTGTGGGGTCACGGGGAGAGGGTCATGGGGGCCGCATCCCACTGCAGATGGGGATAGGGTGGGGGATCTGACCACGAGGTCTCACCCCAGGAAGGGTCGGCACCGCGGCTCACCCCAGCCGCGTGCTCTCTGTCCTGACTCCACGACGCCTCTTCGCCGCGGGTTCTCACCTCCACCCTGAACCTTGCCTGGAGCCCCAGACCAGCCCCCGGGCAGAGGGTGACCCTGGGGAAGATGCTGTCCCCGGGGGAGGCGCCGTGGGGGGCCCCCCACGCTGCCGCTGCCCAGATCAGACCCCTCCCTCACCTGAGGCCTGACCGCTCCTCTGAGGAAGCACCTAGTGAGCTGGTCAGCTCCTCGCCTGTCCCTTGGTGGCCCACTCCCCCCCTCTTGCGGATGACCCGAGGGAGGGGCCTCATCAGGACTGAGGAAGGCGGGGTGGGCGGGGCGCTTCCCAAGCCCGGAGGACAGTCTGCACGGGCAGCAAAGCGGGGGCTCTCCTGTCCGGGGTCGGCTGATCTGGAGGGGCTGCAGCCCTGGCTGACCTGGCCCTCCCCCGCCCCGTCCCCAACCACGGGGACTCCAGACCAAGGCCAGCACGCACCGTCCACTGAGATCGGGCTTCCAGTCAGGGCCTCGAGGCCAGAGCCCGCATCCTCTCTGGAAACACAGGCTCCTGAGGCCAGAGGTTAGCGTCCACACTCCTGGCCTCTGAGTCTCGAACCTCAGCGTGCAGCCCGCCTGCCACCGCCCAGGGGAGGTCCGCTCCTGGCTGCGCGGCCCATCTGGTGCCTCCAGGACCTGCAGCTGTAGGAGGGGATTGGTCTTTGTGGCAGATGCTGGGTTGCTGGGATCCAGAACATGTGGAGCGCCAGACAGAGCCACTGCCGGTGTCAGGAGAGCATTGGACGGAGGGACGGGAGGGTCTGGGATGACCCACCCCTGTACCTGCGGTCAACTGGTCTTAAAAAGGGCGCCAAACCAGGGAAAGGGCAGCCTTCCCAGCTGATGGTGCTCAAACAAATGGATAAACGGAGGGAAAAATGTAGGGAAAATGAGCCTCTAGCCCCGTCTCACCCTGCACAAAAATTAACTCAAAAGGGATCATCTGAATGTCAAAGCTAAACCACAAGGGTTTTAGAAGAAAACAGAAGAAATCTTCACAGCCTTGGGGTAGGCAAATATTTCTTTAAAATACATGAAAAGCACAAAAAAGTTGATAAACTGGATTTCATAAATATCAAAAATTTCTTCTCTTCAAAAGATGCCAGTGAGAAAAAAGAAAAGGCAAGCCACTGACGGAAAGAAAATATTCAAAATACACATATCTGATGAAGAACTGTATTCTTTTAATCTTAAAACTCAGTAATTTTGGGACTTCCCTGGCGGTCCAGTGGTTAAGACTCTGCGCTTCCACTGCAGGGGGCGCAGTTTCAATCCCTGGTCGGGGAACGAAGATCCCACATGCCGCGTGGTGTGGCACCCCCCCCCCACCAAAAAAAGCCCAGTTTTCTTAAAATGAACAAAATATTTGGACAGACACTTCATATAGAAAAATACAAATGACCAAAAAGCACATTAGAAAGGTGCTCGAGTCATTGGTCACCAGGGAAATGAACATAAAAACCCAACGAGATACCACTTAGAACCCTTAGAAAGATTGGCAATACCTTCTGAAAGTACTGCTTTTACAACATGTGATGCACTCTGAACTTTCTATTCTATTCTGTCCTACTATGTTCCATTCTGTTCTACTGTAGTCTATCTATCGTATTCATGTTTAAGAAAACACGATCTTCTAAAGTGATTTCACAAACACTAAGTGTGTTACCACCTGTTTGAAAAACAATAACCAAGAAGCTATATCAACTATTAACCTAGTAACCTAACCTTAAAGTATATAAAGGACTCAATTTGATTTATAGGATTAGTGGAATCCCAATCAAAATCCCAGCAAGCCATTTTGTGGATGTTGAAAAACTGAATATAAGGTTTATGTGGAGAGGGCTCAAAAGGCCCAGAACAGCCAACAAAACATTGAAGGAGAAGAACAAAGTTGTAGCACTGACTACCCGACTTCAAGACTCACTGTAAAGCTACAGGAATCAAGACAGTGGGTACTGGTGAAAGAACAGACAAACAGATCAACAGAACAGAGCAGAGAGGCCAGAAGTAGATCTCCATAAATATAGTCAAGCGATCTTTGTCAAAGGAAGCAAATGCAATACAATGGAGAAGAGACAGTCTCTTCAACAAATAGTGTTGGAACAACTGGACATCCATCCACAAGCAAAAGATGAATCAAAAGAACTCCTAAAGCTCAACAATGAGAAAAGGAAAATCATGGTTTAAAAAATGGGCAAAAGACCTTAACAGACCTCCTCGCCAAAGAAGATATACAGATGGCAAATAAGCACACGAAAAGATGTCCCCATCATATGTCATCAGGGAAATGCAAATTTAAGCAATGAGATACCATGAACACACCTATTAGAATGGCCAAAATCCAGAGCACTGACAACACCAAACACTGGTGAGGATGTGGAACAACAGGAACTCTCATTCGTTGCTGGTGGGAACGCAAAACGTTGCAGTCACTTAGGTGGTTTCTTAGTGGTTTCTCACAAAACTAAATATACTCTTACCATAGGATTCAGCAATCATGCTCCATGTTATTTACCCAAAGAAGTTGAAAACTCATGTCCACACAAAAACCTGCACACAGATGTTTATAGCAGCTGTATTCATAGTTGCCCAAACTCAGAAGCAACCAAGATGCCCTTCAGCAGGTGACGGATAAATAAACTGTGGTCCATCCGGCCAGTGGAACATTATTCAGCACTAATTGAAATGAGGTATCAAGCTGTGAAAAGATGTGGAGGAACCTTAAATGCATTTAAGTGAAAGAAGCCAATCTGAAAAAGCTACAGACTATATGATTCCAACTCTATGACATTCTAGAAAAGACAAAACTATGGAGACAGTAGAAAGATCAGGGGTTGCCAGGGGTTGGGGGGAGGGGTTGGGGGCAGAGCAGGATGTTTAGGGCAGTGAAACTACTCTGTATGATACTGTAAAGGTGGATACACGTCATCATACATTTGTCCAAACCCGTAGAACGTACACCACCAAGAGTGGGCCCTGATGTAATTTCGGACTCTGGGTGATGACGACGTATCCACGTAGGCTCATTGGCTTTAACAAATATCCCACTGTTGTGGGTTGTTGAGGACGCTGTGCCAGCTGGAGGGGGATGGGGGATGGGGGATGGGGGATGGGAAGTCTCTGTATTTTCCACCCAACTTTGCTGGGAACCTAAAATAGATAAATAAATAAATAAGAATAATAAATAAATACATAATAAATTTTTAAAAATTAATTAATTTATTTTTTAATTTTTGGCTGTGTTGGGTCTTCGTTTCTGTGCGAGGGCTTTCTCTAGTTGCGGCAAGCGGGGGCCACTCTTCATCGCGGTGCGCGGGCCTCTCACTATCGCGGCCTCTCTTGTTGCGGAGCACAGGCTCCAGACGCGCAGGCTCAGTAGTTGTGGCTCACGGACTTAGTTGCTCCGCGGCATGTGGGATCCTCCCAGACCAGGGCTCGAACCCATGTCCCCTGCATTGGCAGGCAGATTCTCAACCGCTGCGCCACCAGGGAAGCCCCATAATAAATTTTAAAGTATTTTATTTAAGGGATGTCAAACCAACGCACCAACCAAGAGGGAGATTGTAAGTCATCTCGCTCAGAAACCAATGGATCAAGCTGAACAAAAAACAAACACAAATAATGAAATGCCAAACAGCACAGTTAAGAACTTGATCCAATAGATGCGAAACTCACCCAGCCAAGAGAAAATACACGTTTTGTTTTCAAGCACACGTCTCCATTTACAAGAATCGATGTTGTATGGGCACCCGCTGGCGGATACATGTCATCACGTAGGGGTGCTGGTGCCCCCGAGACGGAGGACCTCAGGCAGGGCTGTGTGGGGGCTGGAGGGACACTGGGAGATGGAGACCACGTGGGAGAGGGCGGGGTCCCTCTTGAGGACATCAGGCGTCTGGCCCCACCCCCCGGGCCCGTCTGGTGAGCCCTGCTGCGAACAGATGGCGCCTGCCCCCTGGGGCTCCTGTGCCACTCTGCCCACAGGAGTGCTCAGCCACACTGGGCAGGAATTCGCTTGAGGTGGACGGTGCCCTCGTGCCCCAGCCCCTGGGAGGGGACGGGTCCTTCTGTCCGCCCCCGGCTGTGCCAAGAGGCTACACCTGCACCCGTGACTCTCTTCAGTATGCTTTCAAGGATCAAAGAACTGGTTTTTGAGGGTGTTATGCAAATCGCTGGAGGAGAAAAGGTGACCCGAGGTGCCCCCACCAGGAGGCTGCCCTGCCTTCAAGACCCCCACCCTTTCTGGACCCTGCTTTCCACCGGCGCTGCTCTCCCTGCCGGGGTACCATCCAGCCCAAGGCTGCAGGAACCAGCGCACACAGGCCGAGGATGAGTGAGACGCCAGGTCCACTATCAGTTTGGAACTTAGAGAAGGAAGCAGCAGGTGCCGTGAGTCAGGGTCCGGGCGCTGGCTGCAACGGTCCCTGCTGGAAATCCACCCTTCTGAGTTTTGGGGTGCTTCCGTGTACGCCCTCTCTTGCAAGAACCAGGCGTTAACAAGCTCTCAGCTGCATTCCCGCCCCGCCCCCGCCCATGCAGGCTCACCGGGGCCCACCGTCCCTGGGGCATCTGTGGGCACCCCAGATCTGATGGCCCAGGACATAGTTCTGGGGGCACCGCCATCCACCCAGCTGCTCAGGCCAGCCTCCTGAGACCTCACCTCCAAGACACAGCCCCTCCATCACTGAGCCACGGTGACTGCTCCGCTCCGGCCTCGGGCCTGCTCCCTCCCTCCCACTGCCCACTCTCCACACGTGGTCTCTCCTGCCTGCCTAGGCGCTGACACTGCCCAGGGCCCCTCAGTGCGCTCTGCCCCTGGAGTGGCCATGCCCTGTTCACGGCCCTGGACACCTTCCACTCCCGACATGCCCCCTTGGGTGGTTCTCAGGCCACAGGAGCCAGGCTCAGAGGAGTCAGTGGGGTCCTGGGCAGGTCCCACAGCTGAGGACACGGGAGCAGCCGGTGGGAGTGGGCGGAGGTGGGCAGCCGCCCACCTGGGCTGCAGAGTCTCCCCAGACGCCTCGGCCACGGCCACGGTCGAGGAGGACCCTGCGGCGTGGCCAGCGGCTTTCCTCCTGAGGAGTGGGGAAGGGGGATGGTGGTCACGTGACCCCTAGAAAGGGCTGTGTGGAGATGCCAGAGACCGAAGACACAGAGGGAGCCACAGCCTCTTCAAGGACCCGCCTAGGCGGTCAGCTCGGTCAGCCACTGCAGCTTCCGATCAGGACCGACCAGAGAAAGCCAACGTGTCCCCCAAACCGGTGGGGAAGGATGCCCCCTGCCACCCCTCCAGCAAACAACACCGGCTCCCCTCCCCCCACAGCCTCCCCGGCGTCAGCACCGCCCCGAGGCGAGCCCTCTGCCCGTTCTCTGTCGGGGCTTGAGGGTGATGACCCTGGGGCAGAGAACGGGTGCTGGGGACGGCGGGCGGGAAGACCCCAGCCCTGGGCGCCGGCAGGAGCCTCCGACCCGGACGTCCAGGGAGCCCCGTTCCCACACCAGCCACGCACCCGCTCCTGACGAGCGGCTCGACCTCCACCACGTGGACGGGTCATCAGGCCGTGGCCCATCAGTGCGGCAGCCCACGCTTGATTCCAGGACCCAGAGGCCTCACCGCTGCCCGTGATCAGCTAAGCCCCACCACCCTCACGAGTGAGAGAACGCAGAGCACAGCCCACTGGCCGTGGTCTGCTGGTCACGGTGACTCCAAGCAAGTCCACTGCACACGGGGGAGATCGAAGAAGGCCAGCCGCTCGACCTCAGGGCAGCAGAAGGGCCGTGGGCCCCCGGACCACCCTCTCCAGAGCAGGCTGGGGAGGGGGCAGGCACCGCCCCCAGGGGGCGCGCTCCATGTCACCCACCCACTCACAGCCTTTCATCACCAGACACACACACAAGTTATGAAAAACGTTTTTATTTTAAATCAAAGTACCAAGCAGATACTTGCAAAACAACATACAAAGTAGAACTCAGACGCCTCCCTTCCCCAGGCTGCCTCCGAGCCCCACAGATGCGGTCCTGCCTTCCCACACGCCCGGCGGGTGGAAGGGGGAAGCGGCGGGTGGCCACAGCGAGACGGCCCAACCCCACAGCGGGCTGAGGTTTCCTGGAGGACAGTGGGCCCCTCCCCACACCCCGGGCTCAGGGCCCGCCAGGCGCCGGCGTCTGCACGAGCAGCTGTCGGTGGCTTCCGTCCGTGTGCCTCTGAAACCAACTTTCCTCCCGGTGCCACGTGGCCCGCGGGCGGGGCGGCTTCCGAGAGGCGGCAGGTCTGACCGGAGAGGCTCCAAGCACAAGACACCCAGTTTCACGAGCGACACGTGCTGATGCGGTCTGAGCCGGACTCGGGACGGGCCGGGGCGCCTGGTCCACGGGCTCACACCGCACGCGCATCAGAGACGCGCCTGGAAGAGGAGCGTGTGGCGAACAAGGAAGTGACATCGCGCTGAGACCAGCAGGCCCGAGACGGCGGCCAACCAGACACGCCAGAAACAAAACAGCCTCGGTGCTTGATGCGGGGCAAGGGCGCTGAGGCGGGGTCCGGGCCACCGGACAGACGGAAGGACGGATGGATGGATGGACGGAGCCCAGTTCCCTTCAAAGTGCGAGGCGGGCAGTGGCTTCTCTCTGGGTCTCCACAGGTGACAGACAGGAGGCCCAGGGTGCCCGTGGGGACCCTCTGCTGCAGTGGCTCAAGGCCTGCAGGAAGGCTCCTCCCTGGTCTTCCTCCTGAGTCCACAACCAGAAGGGCAGAGGGCCGGCTGGCCCACGGACATCCTTCCCGCGAGCATCTGGGTGCCCCCACCTCACCCAGCACTGGCCCCGAACGCCCTGGGGCACCAGTGTCGGCCGGTGGGGTGCAGCCCGCCTCCAGGAGGGGGCCCCACCAGCACGCTGAACACAGGGGATCACGATCCCTGATCTGAGGCGCGTCCCAACTGGGAGTGAACCCTCCAGAGCCCCTGCTTGTTCTTTCCACGCACCCTCCTCAGGCCAAAGCCGCAGGGGACGCCCACCATCTCGCTCCCCTGGGGGCCTTCCCGACAGTCCCTGTGTACAAAACACTCTGGAACCCAGAACAGATCGGGAAGCTAGGCACTCAGCGTTGTTTAGGTTGAAAACACTATAAACCTGACTCTTCCTAGAAGCCTACTAAGGAGTTCACTTAAAAATACCCCCAGAGCATGTGCAATGGCCCCTGAGCCCCTGAGCACCTGCCAGGCAGGAGTGGGGGCGGGGTGCCCCCCCCCGCCCCAGCCTGTGCTGCTCAGGCCCCTCGGCCCCTCTGGCCAGGCAGGTGCCCCGGGGTCTTCAGCCCGACCCCTGGGTGCCCTGCAGCCCCACCTGAGCCACCTGCAGACCTGCAGCACCACTGATGCCTGTTCCAGAGCTGGGAGAACAGGGTGCTGGCCACACTAAACCTACAGAAAACTGTGGGAAGAAACCAAATCCATAGGATCCATGGGTTTCCACACTTGGGGACAGTTCCCAAGACATGTGTTAGTAACGGCCTCCCCCAGCCGGCGGGCCGAGGCCCTGCTCCCTGCCCTGCTTCTGCTGCCAGCTGCACCTGGGCCCCCTCGGCCTCCCCGACCTGGCTCCTGACCAAGGCCCCACATGTAAACAGTATTAATAAGCAACAGATGGAAATATATATTTCCCGAGAAGACAGGGGAGGAGGCTCAGAAGCCGGGGACCCGAGTCTCAGGCTGCTGCTCCGCTCCTCTCCTCTCCGCTCCGCTCCTCTCCGCTCCGCTCCTCTCCGCTCCGCTCCTCTCCGCTCCGCTCCGTCTGTTTTGGCGTTTCCTCTCTTTGGTTCAGCAGCCCCGCGGGGCCCGCCGGGTGCCAGCGCTGTGCTCCCGGCCAGCCACGGCCTGAGGAGAGGCGGCCAGCCCTGTGCCCACGAGGGGCCTCACCCCCCGCCGACGGCTACTTGTGCTCGTGGCCCTCCGCCATGGCGGCCACCTCGATGGTGGCCGTGTGCTCCTCGGGTCCCGGGGCGGCCACGGCGCTCTCAACGGCCCCCGTGGGCACCGTCACGATGGTGCTGCCCCCGGGCGACACCTGGGCCACGTTCTGCAGGGTGGGGCCCAGGCCGGGCAGGGCCAGCAGCTGCAGCGGGCTCACCACCTTGACCACAGTGCTGCCGTCCTGCATGGCGGCTGTGCTCAGGACCGTGAGGCTGGACGCGTCCGGGTGGATCTCCACCGTGCTGGGGAAGGTGGTGCCCGAGGAGGCCAGCACCGTGTAGCCCCCAAGCAGCGGTGAAGCGGGGGAGCTTGCCGGAGCAGCCTGGGGCATGGCCTTGCCCAGCATGGGGGAGGGCAGGGTGGACACCACTTTGCCCAGCGGCACGCCGGTGAGCTGGGAGACGGGTACGCCGGGGGTCAGGGCGATCTGGGCGGACTGGGCGAGCACCTGCGAGGCGATGGCGGCCGGCCCGGACGTGGCCCTGGCGAGCCGGGGCCGCTTCACGGGGGGTGGCAGGGAGACCGGCGTCAGCGTCATGAGCACGTTGCTGAGGTGCTGCGACTTGTGCTTGAGCTCCTTGGCCCGACGGCGGTGCTCGTCACACTGCTGCTCCAGCGCTGTGGGGACGGGGACAGGGCGTGACCGCGGGGCACGGCGGCACCCACGACCTGCCCGGAGCAGGGCCTGCGCTGACTTGGGGCCTGACCCTCGTGTCCTCACGGCGACGCTCTGTCCTGTCCCCCCACGGCCCTTGCAGTGACACTCTCTGTGGGGCCTGCTCTGATGGGGACCCACCACTCCGAGGAAGAAAAAGAGTCATCCTGAGCAGCTGCCTTGCGCTGCCCGACGTGGGGACAGGCCTTCCCTGTTCTCTGTACTGTGTTCCAATCATCCTAGCGCTCGCAGGAAAGTTGCCTTGGTGACGTATTAAGATAAGGAGGGCACAGCGCGTAAGCAGCCTGTCTCACGCGTGGCCACAGGCACCTCCCCAGGAAGGCGCCACCTCACAGGCGAACCGTGGGGCTGAGGGTGAATTTACGGGAAGTCTGGCTGGGGTCACGGCGGTGTCACTGACCCCGTGCCTCCGCAGCTCCCGCGCAGCTGTGGGGGTCACAGCGCAAGGCCAGCGTACCTGCCAGGTCGCGGGCGTACTGCTCCCGAGAGCGGTCCATCTGGCACTTGTGGCTGGCCAGCACCTTCTTCACGAGGTCCAGCATGCCGAAGTTCTGCACGATGTTGTTGAGGAGGACGGCGTCTACAAGGGCAGGGCGAGCACACGGTGAGAACGGGCCGGCCCACAGCAGGGTCTGGGGCACTCCATGCCACCCGGTGAGATGAGGGACTGGGCCCAGCAGGTTCCTGGTTCCCGGGCTCAACTTCGTCCCCGTGGCAAGGAGGGACCTGGTGGGAGCAGGCTAACTGCCCACCCCCGCCAATGCTGCTGGGCTCAGCTCGGAACCGGAAGGGGCAGGCTGCACCCACGGGCGTCCTGAAGCCGCCCACCACCGCCACCACCACGAGCAGGAAGAGGCCTCCGGGCCCACAGACCAGGGTAGAGAAAGACCGCTCACCTCGGAGCTGCAGGGGAGGGTCCTGGACCCGCTGCTGCAGACCCTTCATGGTCTCCACCAGCTCCTGGTGGAACTCCTGTATGACCTCGTCCAGCAGGCCTGCGTCCTTCAGCCCTCTCCAGAAGGCAAACGTGTCATCTGTGAGGGAAGGAGAGGCTCAGAGATGGGGAGTCCTGCACAGGCAGCCCCACCGCCGGTTCCACCCACACGGAGGAGCAAAGAACTGCCAGGAGGACACGGCTCTGAGGGTCAGCAGTGTCCCCCACAACCATACGCGGAAGTCCAGTGGGTCGGCCCTGCACTTCCTGCAAGAGGACGCCCAGCGGTCCGCAAAGGCGAAGCCAGCTGCAGATCGCAGCCCCGCCCAAACGCACCCCCTCGGTGAAAAGCCGAGGGAAGGCCCCGCCCCCACCCTGAGAAGCCCAGGAAGGCCCCGCCTCCCCACCTTGACAAGCCATGGGAAGGCCCCGCCCCCCCACCTTGACAAGCCCAAGGCCCCGCCCCTGCCGTGAGAAGCCCAGGAAGGCCCCGCCTCCCCACCTTGACAAGCCCCAGGAAGGCCCCGCCCCCGCCGTGAGAAGCCCAGGAAGGCCCGCACCTCCGACGGCTGTGGTCCAGTCCCCAGGGTCCTCACAAGTCTCGATGGTGATGGTGGCAGGAGCCCCGTTCACTGCAACCAAGAGGAGCCCAGTGAGCCTCGCCTGCGACAGGCCAGCATCCCACCCACCACCCACCCCAGCTCTGACTCGCCGCCCCCACCCGCATTTTCACACAATTGACTGAGGTGCACGAGCACAAGAGAGCACACACGTGCCTTGCGTTCTAAATTCACTGTTAAACATGTACAAAGAAGGAGCTGGAACATGCCTCCTCGAACCTGTCCACGTGTCCTCAACATTCTGCTGTCCTTGTCGCGGTCACGAGCTTCTACAGCCTGCTGGCCAGGGGCCACAGGCCAGCCTTCCTGCCTGGCCTGCTCTTGGGGTCTCTGTCTCACTGACACCAAGCGTCCATCTCAGCAGCTACCATGTTTCCATTTTTGTAAATCAGAAGCAGGACTTTGAGAGATGCAAGCCACCCAAGCTGGTTCACCTCTGACTCTAGTGTCTGCAGAATCCTGGACCCAGTTTGGATTTGGCCATTTGGGGCTTAGAAACAAGCCTGGAAACCTAACCTCTGGGTAAGCTTTCCGACCTCACGCCGGCCTCTTCCACATCTGACAAAGACGTCGTGCTGGGGATGTTAGATGCCTGAAATAGCTCTTTCTTAGTCTGGGCTGATACAGAGCTTTTAACTCCACGAGAGGCAACTCAGGTGTTCTGAGGACTCTGGCTGAAGAGACCACCACGGAGGTGAGTTTAAGCAAAGCGACAGACCATCCAAGCCACCCAGGGACAACAGACTTCTAAGAGCTAAATCCCAAACCCCACGTGGCCTTTACCGGACACGGCGCTCTGACTGGAGCGTCAGCGCCCGGAGCCTTCCTGGAGATCTGTCACTGAGGCCGCCTTTTACAAGGCAGAACAGAGAGTCTGGACCCAGTGACCCGGAGGAGGCCCTGTTCCCACGGAAGCCACCGGCCCACCAGGAGTGCTGTCTCCCTGTGTCTCCTGGGGGCGGGGGCCTTGCCGTGACCCAGCCCCTCCCACGCTATGTAGTGCAGTCCCAGGGCCAGCCCTGACTGCCGGCAGCCTGCGCGTTCCTAGAGCTCCTGGGAGGGACTCCCAACTGGGCCGGCTGCCAGCCCGTGCAGGTAGGGTGCAGGGACTCATTTGGGGTGAACCCCAGGACCTCACTTTGCCCCCAAGCCTCCCTCTCCATCCTCCCAAGTACAGGGCAAGGCCCCTCGACCAACCACCGTCTGGTCAGCCATGAGGACAGTCCCTGGCCCCACGGCAGCAGGCCCAGACTGACCTGTGGAGCAACCACTTAGGGACAATGCAATTCCCGTCACAGGGAAGGTAGCGCCACCAAGTTACCAATGGGCACCATGAACAGGGAACTTGGGACCAGATTTCATGCTAACTTGTTTTAAAAAGAATCTCTGTATTCAAAAATCTGGAAAGAATCCCAGGAAATGTTTAGTCCTTCTACCAGTTAGAGCAACAGATGCCAACACAGAACATCATAAACACACCAACAAATCTCAAGTTGCAGGGAAGTGCACGAGCCGGAACCAAGTGCCACGGGGAGTGGCCCCAGGGCAAGGACAGATGGCAGACCAGGCGTGTGGGGCGCTCCCTGATCTGGTCAGAGCTGGGGGTGGGCACTGGACGTTTGCTCTGTTATTGTTCATAGGAATCACGGTATTTTATAATAAAAACGGCTTAAAAAGAGCAAGAGCTTCAGGCTTGCCTGTGGACGGAAGAGCAATTCAGCTAGACTTCCTCGGTGAGGGAGGAGTCGGTGGCTGCTGACCCCTGGGGCCTGGAGGGGACAGCTGAGCGGACAGGGGGCCCCGCTTGTGGCCGGCAGCAGAGGCGGCCCAGCACGTACCGTCGGCCGTGGCGGGCGTGAGCGGGATGTACTCGGCAGGCGTGGGGCTGCCCAGGGACGCGCGGGCCCCCGAGAGGTCGATCTTGGTGCTGCGGCAGGTGTTGGAGCAGACCCTGTCATGCTGGTAGAAGTCCAGCTCCCCGGAGTCCATGATCTTCCTGCACAGAGGAGGGCGGGGTGTCAGCCGCAGAAGGCCTGCCCCGGGGCGGGCCCAGAGTGGTGTGTCTGCGGAGGCGGGCTCCACCGGGGCTCCCGGGCCGGCTTCTCCAACACCCCAGCATAGCTCTCTCAGCTGGCGTGGGGACGCCTGCGTGTGGCTCTGTCCACAGGAAGGGCGACCACGGTGGCTGGTGCCCCCAGGGAGGTGGCTGGTGCCCCCAGGGAGGTGGCTGTCCAGAGGTGCCGGCCAGCTCTGAGGGGCTGGGCCTCTCCGAGACGCTCTGCTGCCCGCCAGCCCCGCAGGGGGACTCAGGGCCAAAAGAGGTGCTGACGGCGGCACACCCGCCTGGTGCGTGGCCCAAAAAGCGAGACCCTCCAGAAGCACCAACAGCACCAGCGCCTCCGGATTCTCGCTGTGTCACCTCCCAGCCTCAGTTTTACCAGGAAGGCACCACATGTACCCTGCCTGCTGGGACACCCCCCAGGCCCTCCTCTCTGGCCTCTCCCAGAGGTCCTGGACTTCAGTTCGCTGCATCTCGACTGGCCTGCCTCAACCCGCGAAAGGATCGGACGGCTCTGGGGCTGCCGCCCACCTCGGCCTTGGGGCAGCGTGAACACGCTGGCTCCGGGGAGTGCAGCAGATGGCACCTCCCGGCAGTGCTCTTCCAATGAAACGGTCACAGCCGCACCACCCAGATACTCACGCCCGGCGGTAGGTGGGGCTGAGAGAGGAAAGAGCTGGGTTGATGGGAGGGTGCAAAGCTGCTCCGGGGGAAGGAAGGGGCTCCCCAGGGAGAGTGGCAGGGCTCCCACGGGCTGCAGGCACCCAGGGCAGCAGACATGCCCAAGGACAGCAAGAAGCCACTTCTCCCGGGAATAAACACAGGAAGGAGAGGGGCCCCTTCAGCAGCAAAGCAACCAGATCCCGCCACTCTGGACACCATGAAAAACCATGGCTGTCTCTGGACAGACATGCAGCAGGGGCCACTTCAGAGGGGCAAGCCATTACCACCAAAGCAGGAAATGTTAAAACGTGGAAATTAGGCATTAACGTTCCTGGGGGTATAAACGCAAAAGTCCTCAGCCTTCTTGGAAGGGGTATCACCCTTCCCGTTTCACAGGTGGAAGGGAGGAGCTCAGAGCCACCCATGACAGGCCACAGCCACCAGGGCGGCTGGTGGAACGGGCACCGCAGAGGGCCCTATGGGAGAGTCTGAGCAGGACACTCCAGACCCTCGACATTCTAGGACCTGATGTCGGTGTGAAGTAGCGAAGAGCCGGCCTGAAGCTTCCCACCAATTCCTACTTAATTTCAAAGGGAAGACGAAGTGTACAGGGAGAAAGGTGAGTGGACGCCTCACCAAGACCCCGCCACCGACAAGGGCAGCGATGGGGCACAGGCCAGCAGGACTGACTCTAAAAACAGGAAAGTCGGGGCTCTAGGCCAAGACCCCCTGAAAGCGTCAACGCCACGACTGTCACAGGTCACAGGAGCAGTCCAGCTTGGAGGAGACCAACGCTGCCAGTGAACACAAGCAGTCCGGACAGGACCCCTGCCGGCAGACTGGCCTCCAGAAAGGACAACGTCTGCACAGCTGGACAGACTAACGCACAGCAGCTTAAAGAAGCACAGGCTCTCAACAGGGACCCGAGTCTGGGGTGATGGCGGGAGGCACACTGGGGTAGGTGCTGCCTCAGGAAGAAGAAGGCTGGCCTGGCCGCTGTCCTGACGCGCAGACAGCTTCACAGCCGGTGTCCTCCTGGTGACACAGTCACAGGTGCCTCGGTAAGGGACTGGTGGTGATCAAACCAAGACAGAAAGGGCTTCCCTGGGGGTGCAGTGGTTGGGAATCCGCCTGCCAATGCAGGGGACACGGGTTCGAGCCCTGGTCCAGGAAGATCCCACATGCCGCAGAGCAACTAAGCCCGTGCACCACAACTACTGAGCCTGCGCTCTAGAGCCTACGAGCCACAACTATTGAGCCCGCAAGCCGCAACTACTGAGCCCACGCTCCACAACTACTGAAGCCCGCACCACTCCTAGAGCCCATGCTCCGCAACAAGAGAAGCCACCGCAATGAGAAGCCTGCGCACCGCAACGAAGAGTAGCCCCCGCTCGCCGCAACTAGAGAAAGCCCGCATGCAGCAACAAAGACCCAACGCAGCCAAAAACAATAAATAAAATAAATTAATTAATTTTTAAAAAAACAAAACAAAAACAAGACAGAAACCCCTGCAAGTCTGACAGGGTCACGTGCTGGCAGGGGTGTGGGCGGCCCAGCCCCGGGGACGCTGTCCACAATCCTCATGCAGAAAATGCCCCTCATCTTCAAAACGCAAAACACAAAGAGAAAGCAGTGGCCACAGTGCCCCCCGACACAGGGTCGCCGGCCCACCCCTGCCCAGTCCCTCCCGCCGGTCCCCGGCCCCACCCTGTCTCTGGCCCCGCCCCATCCTGTCTCCGGCCCCGCCCCATCCGGCCTCCGGCCCCGCGCCCCGCCCCATCCTCTCTCCGGCCCCGCCCCGCGCCCCGCCCACCTGAGCATGATGCCGTTCATGCGGATGGCTCGCTTCCAGTCCTTCAGCGTGGACTTGCCGGCCAGGTGCACAAACTCCTTGGGGCTGATGACATGCTCATCGTACTGTGGGGGGAGAGCAGAGCAAAATCAGGACAGAGCCTCCCCACCGCCCTTCCCTCCCGCCTGACACCTCCGCCCCCCAGAGCTGGCCTGGGAAAGGGGGTGGACGGCAGGGCAGATGTGGTGGAGCCGCGGGCCGGCTCTCAAGCTGACACTCAGGACTCAGGAAGGAACCGCCACGTGAGAGCCGGACCCTCGGGCACAGGGCCTGGAGCGGGGAGCTGGCCTCCTCCTGCCCCAGCGGGTAGTCAGACACTGGCCCCCAGCGGGGAGGGAGCTAAGTGCTCGGCGCTTCCCCCCAACCACACACCCAATGCCTGGGACCCCAGGACCCCACACCACTCAGAAAGGCACAGCGCTCTCTCCCTCCCTCCAGACAGCAACTGGCAAACCTCCTTACGCGTAACTTATTCCACAAATAATGTACACATGTATCACAGCAAGTAACAGGAGACACAGTGCACAGGGTCAGCTGTGAATGTCCCTTCAGCCGGCCTGGCCCACCCCTAACGGCACCCTTCACGGCCCAGGAGCACATGTCCACTTCAATGTCAGGGAACTGACCCCCTCCTCACAGGTCTGCTAGTTTCCCCCAACAGTGGCCTGAGAAGGTAAAGTATCCTATTCAGTCTTATTAAACAAGCAATTACTGGAACCAAAGAACCAACATAAACCTGCATTTACTTAGAAAACAAAGGACTTCCCTGGTGGCGCAGAGGTTAAGAATCCGCCTGCCAGTGCAGGGGACGCGGGTTCGAGCCCTGGTCCGGGAAGATCCCAAGTGCCGTGGAGCAACTAAGTCAGTGCACAGCAACTACTGAGCCTGCGCTCTAGAGCCTGTGAGCCACAACTACTGAGCCCACGTGCCACAACTGCTGAGCCCACGTGCCACAACTACTGAGCCCACGTGCCACAACTACTGAAGCCCATGCCTCTAGAGCCCGTGCTCAGCAACAAGAAAAGCCACCGCAATGAGAAGCCCATGCACCTCAATGAAGAGTAGCTCCCGCTCTCTGCAACTACAGAAAGCCCGCACACAGCTTTATTTAAAAAAAAGAAAAAAAAGAAAAAACAAGCAGGCTGGGGATGGATAAGTCACTGGTCTCAGCAGAGGCAGAAACGAAAGCTCCAACTGTGGCCTGGATGCACAGCTGGGCCCCGGCCAGGGTGCGGGCCGTCCCAGGCGTCCCCTTCCCAGGGTGTCCCCTTCCCGGGCGGCTGCCTCTCGGGCGCCCTGCAGTCTGTGCCAGCTTGGGCCCAGGTTACCATGCCACTGGAGCAAAAGCACCTCAACTCAGCCGCACGTGCCTCGTAGCGCTCCACAGACACTCATATTCCACAAATTGGAGGTTCGGGACAACCCTGTTTTGACCAAGGCTATCGGCGCCGCTTTTCAACAGCAGTTGCTCACTTCAGGTCTGTGTGACACTTTCTGGTAATTCTCGCAATATTTCAAACTTTTTCGTTATTACTATAGTTGTTACAGTGATGTGTGAGCAGTGATCTTTGATGTTACTACTGCCACTCCAAAAGCTCAGATGATGGCTAGCATTTTTTAGCAATAAAGTACTTTCAAGTTAAGGTACGTACATAGTTTTTAAACACACTGCTATGACACCATTAACAGAGTACAGTCTAGTGTAAACGTTATTTTTACATGTGTGAGGAAAACAGTGTGTGTGACTCTTCTTATTGCGACATGGGCTTTACTGAGGCGGTCTGGAGCTGAACCTGCAGTGTCTCCGAGGTCTGCCTGTATCTCCAGTGCACTTGGTCGCGGCAAACACCACCAGCCTGGGAGGCCCCTCTTGATGGGAGCAGCTGTCCTAATTGCCTGAGCCCTGCACTGTTTCTCTCTGAGTCAGGAAGCCACTTCATGCCCTCAGTCAGCTGGGCGGGAGCCAGGCCTGAGCCCGGGCAGACAGGCAGAGTCAGAGCCGGAGGACCTTGCTGGCCGCTGCCCGAGCCCAGGAAGTCCACACTGGGCCCGGCCTCTGCCCCCACCACGTGACACCCTCTCTGGCCATCACCTCTGGCCCTGCCCGCACCCGGACACTGCAGCACCACCTGCCGGCCTGTCTCTCCCTTGCATCTTGCGTGCCCCCCCATCCCGCCTCCCTCTGGGGGACCAGGCTCTCCTCTGCTGGTTGGGCAGGTGTGCCCACTGTCAGGGTGGGCCAGCTGACCCCACTCACAGCCCTCCGACCGTCCCACCACAGAGCATGCGGAGCCTCCTGGGACGCGCACTAGCGCTGCAGAGCCCATCACCGTAGACTCACCCACCTCCTCCGCTCTCCACGCCTCCGGCCACCTAAAAGCTCCTCTCTGGAACCACTTTCCCTCTGCCTGAAATCATTTCTTAGAATACCTTTAGTTACGACTTGCTGGTGGCAAACACAGTTTTGCCTGAAAATGTCTTTGTTTCCCCTAATTTCTGAAGACGACGTCACCGTGTGCAGCTTTCCTCTCCTGGCACAAGGAGACCCGCCCTGCGCCGGTCGCCCGGCTCCTGGGGAGCCTTTAGAGCTCAGCTGCCAGGGGGGTCTTGCTCCACTGCTCTCGTTATTCCATCTCTTTTGCTTCTAACTTTTAATTTTGCTGTGATTTCAACCTTACAAAATAACTGCAGGTACAGTACACAGAGCCCCAGCGGCCCCTTCCCCAGCCTCACTCTCCACACAGGGCCCATCTCTAAACACTCGCGGGGTAGCCGCCCTGAGTCCTTCACACCTATTTCCTGAGAACAAGGTTCCTACATAACCACACACAGCTCTCAAGATCAGGAAACTACCATTAATGTATTATTATCTGATCCATAGGCAGTATTCCAATTTCACAAACTGTCCCAATAACGGCCTTTGTGGCAACTTTTCTCTGATGCAGGACACGGCCTGACTTCGCGCTGCACTGACCACTGCGTCTTGCCTCCTTGACCCAGAGCAGCTCCTCGGCCCGATGGTGTCTTCCTGACCTCAACATCTGTGAAGCATGCAGGTCAGTGTTTTTGTAGACAAAAATCGTGTCCCTCAGTTTTTGTCTGACGTTTTCCCGAGTAGAGTCGGGTTGTGGGTTTTTGTCGGAAATGCCACAGAATCCCTGCCCATTCGATCAGGAGGCCGGGATGAAGGCTGGTCCCGATACTGATGGCCAAACGTCATCACATTCAGGGAGCGATCTGCAGGCTTCCCCCTGCCGTTCCTGCTTTGCCTCTGTAAGCGGTACCTCAATGATGGGGGTACCTGGAGACCCAACTGTCCCTCATCCAGCTTCCCCTGACTAGTTTCAGCACCCCCTTGTGGCACTCTGGCTCCAGCACCCCTTCTACATTTGTTAGTTGGTGTAAGAGTTTAACCTCTCCCTTGTGTCAATGTAAATAAATAACATGAAATACACTGCAATAAATATGGGCCCATAGATTCTTGTTTTTACTTGAATCATAATCCATGACTATCATTCATTATTCTGATGCTAAAGTGTCCCAGGAGCCAGCGGAAGGTCCTTTGTGCTGGCACCTATGTAGATTTTGAAATGTGGTTGGTTTCCTCTTATTCATTCAGTTTAGGATCTGTTAAGTCTCTTGAACTGTGGGCTGCTATCTTTCCTTGGTTATGAAAGTTCTCAGACGCTCTATCCTCTCAGAATTCAGATAGATGCATTAGACTTTCTTGTGCTTCCATTTTCCCTCATGACATTTTGGGGGATGATTGTCTGGATAACTTCTTCACTTCTATCTTCCATTTCACTAATTATCTCTTCAACTGTGTCTAATCTGCTGTAAAATCCATCCACTTAAGTGTTCAATTTTAATTGTTTTTCACTTCTAGTTTGTTTTTTTTAAAAAAATATTTATTTATTTATTTACTTGATTGCACCGGGTCTTAGCTGTGGGAGGTGGGCTCCTTAGTTGCAGCTCACGGGCTCCTTAGTTGTGGCATGTGAACTCTTAGTTGCAGCATGCATGTGGGATCTAGTTCCCTGACCAGGGATCAAACCAGGGCCCCCTGCATTGGGAGTCTTACCCACTGTGCCACCAGGGAAGTCCCTGTAGCTTCTTGCTGTTGTTGTTTTTAATTAATTAATTAATTAATTTTTTTTTTTGGCTGTGTTGGGTCTTCATTGTTGTGCGTGGGCTTTCTCTAGTTGCGGCGAGCAGGGGTCACTCTACGTTGCGGTGCATGGGCTTCTCATTGTGGTGGCTTCTCTTGTTGCGGAGCATGGGCTCTAGGCACACGGGCTTCAGTAGTTGTGACACGCAGGCTCAGTAGTTGTGGCTCACGGGCTCTAAAGCACAGGCTCAGTAGTTGTAGCACATGGGCTTAGTTGCTCCACGGCATGTGGGATCTTCCCGGACCAGGGCTCGAACCCATGTCCCCTGCATTGGCAGGCAGATTCTTAACCACTGCGCCACCAGGGAAGCCCTCTTTTATTTCTTGAAGTAAATTAAACATAATTATTTTATATTCTGTGTCTCAAAATTCCACCCTGCAGCATTTGTGGGTCTGATTCTGCTGTCTGTGGTTTCTGTGTGCACTCATTCAGGTGCTTTATTTCCTGTGTGCTCAGTGTTTTGTTTTGTTTTGTTTTACTGTGAGCTGCTCCTTTTCTTGGAACTTTGTCTGCCAAAATTACTTGAAACCTGAGATAAAGATGAGTTCTACCAAAAAGGATTGTTCATTTGCTTTTGTCAGATTCCTGGGGGAGCTGCCAGCCAGGAACAACCTACGACTAAACTCTTAGCTAAAGGTGTTCACACTATACAGGCCACATGTGAATCCTCAAGAGGGTTCTCTCTTCCACCCGGTGCTAAGGCATGAGACAGGAGTTTTCCATGTCCTGGGGGACACAGGGGACGGGGAGTATGTGATTAGCATACTCTCTAACCCCAACACTGAGGGTAGAGGCCTCTGGAAGTAGCAGCATCACAGGGACAATCTCTACCCGCAACAACACACCCAAGTGGGGAGCCCTGGGCTTCACCTTCTCATCACCAGCCCCATGAGGCTGAGAAAACCAGTGTCAGGGAAAGGCTCTCAGACAAAAGCCAGGGTTGGTGCTTGGCCTCCCTCTATAATCCACCTTTATTCAGGCCCTGGGCATGACTATTTCCTCCTCTTTTGCCAGCTTAAGGAGGCATCTAGAAGATGCGTTACGAAAATATCTTAAGTGGCATTTTTGGCTGTTTTCAGCACAAGGTGAGTCTGGGTACCTAAACTACCGTGTTGCAGAAAGAGCAGACCTCTCCCCTCCATCTTACTCATGGCTGCTAAGGAGTCTTTGCAAAGCATCCCTCTCGTTCAACCTGCCCAGCAGAGTCACTGCCAATCCCAACGTCAGCAGAGCTGCCTTCCCAGCCTCTCTCCACAGCTTTGCTCCAGGAACAGAGAATCTCTGTCCTGAGGCTCTCCGTGTGCCCCAGCAACAATCCTGTCTGTCCCTGAAGGCTCCTTCCTTCTCCTCTGCTCTCCCAAGCACGGGATTTCTGCCTTCTGAACTGCCCCCCACAGGTCACACCCCCTGCCGTAGGGGTCTTCTTTTGTTTGCTTCACAGCTGCGGTACTGGGGGCCCCTCCCTGCAGCCCGGCACGCAGGCCTGTGCCCTGGTTGCATCAGAACCCTCACCTGAACACACTTCACATTGATGCCGGGGCACACAAACTTCCTCCAGATCAGGTTGGCTCTGCTGTCCCCGCAGGTGATGGGGTACACGATCTCGGCCTCCAGGCTCTCCTCCTCTTCAGCCATCTTCACTTCTCACCAGGTGTGTCGACAGGGAAAGGGGCAACATAGAAAATCAGTTATAACTTCTCCAAAGCACTTCCTGCAAAAGCACAACATTAACTACCAACCTAGAAACCAGAAACTGAAATCCAGGAGGGACTGAGGCAGGACCAAGGTGGGCGGGGACATTTCTCATCAGCCCGAAGTAAAGGGCCACTGAAGGAAACAAACTTTACCCGGCACAATTCCAGAGAAAACCTATTCCTAACATTCGGAAGAGCTCTGAGGCCTTCAGTGTTAGGCAACAGGAAAAGACCAAAGGTGATAAATCATCTTCACTGCCACTCACTGACAGCTACACTAAGTAGAACCGCAAAACCAAGCTCTCCCCGCCAGCCACAGGCCAAGGCCACACCTGGAGACCCTGGAGCCAGGGCCTCTGTGGCGCCACCGCTGAAGAAGAGCCCACAGGAGAGCCTCGGCAACCTCTGACTGGCCCCCTACTGATGGGAGGACCGTCCCCTCGGAAAAGCCACCTCCAGAGCTGCCTGCAGGCGCTGCCGCGAGAAGGCAGGCTCCCTACCTAACACGGCCTCCTTGAGCTGCGAGGACGCTGTGAACGCGGCTGCAGCAGCTGCCGCGGCGTTTTCCGTCTCCATGTTACCCTCCGTCAGGTCACTCCTGGGAACAGAGGAGAGGAGAGAGGAGACATTAACACCCCCAGCGACAGCCAGCCTCGTGCTCTGCTGCCATCCCTGCCCGACTTTCCAGTCCAGCCCGAGGTCACGGCGCGGCGGGCTCAGGGCCATGCGCTGTCCGTCACCGCGCTGCTGACCCCACAGGCGTTGCTCCTCGGCTTCCCTTGGAAAACCCAGTTCCTAACTGGCCCTACTGTGCTCTTGTCAGAGGAGAAGTTACCGTGCACTTAGGGACACGAAGCTGTGACCTTGGTGGCGGGAGAAGAGTCAGGGAAGCGTTACTCGCTCCTGGCCGGGTGGCGGCTCTGCGTCCCCTGGCGCCCCCTGCCCCCAGGCCGGGTGCCCATCCTCACCCGTGCGGGGTCAGGTTGGTGGTGACCAGCACGGTCTTCACCTCCTCCACGCCACTGCCATCCGCCGCCGTGTCGGGCGTCGTCACCACCACCACCTCCTCCATGTGGACGCTCACATCGGGGGTGGCCATGGCTCAGCGGACAGGAGGCGCCAGGGCACCGGGCCTGCAGGGCAACAGGGGGGCACAGGGTCTGCACGGGGACCTCGCTACCTTCTGACAGAAGCCATGCAAGAGAAGGGCTCTTCCAGGGCCTCGGGCTCTGGCAAGGATGGAGTGAGCACTGAGAGAGGAAGCCCTGGAAGAACCTCGGAGCCATGACAGGCCTGAAAGCCCAGTGGTCACCTGCGGGGGACGGGGAAGGAACCAGAATGTGGGCAGACGCCTCTGGAGGTGGGTCCCACGCCCTGAACTCAGGGCTGTGCACAGAAAGCCCGCGGAGGGACTTCCCTGGCGGTCCAGTGGTTAAGACTCTGCGTTTCTACTGCAAAAGGCATGGGTTCGATCCCTGGTCGGGGGAACTAAGATCCCACATGCTGCAGCACGACCCAAAAATAAACAAAAGAAAGCCCTCGGAGATGAATCCTGTCTTTGGTCTGGGAGACCCTCCCAGGCATTATTTTGTCTTTGCTGGCTCTGCCCTCCAGCAAGGCCCAGGCCCTCTAAACTCCATGACGGTCACGGCCAGGCAGGCACCGAAAACTCCGGGGACCCAGAGGCACCCCACTGCTCTCCTGCTCTCCATCCTCTGGCGCTTGGCTCAGGGCAGACCAGGTACTGATGCATCGCAGCACAGAGGACACGTAAGAGACCTGGCTTTTAGCCAAAGCACAAGGAAGGGGGTTCTGGGGGTCAGAGAGTATGCAGGAGACTGCGGAGAGGAGGGAGGCGGAAAGGGCTTGCCCCCAGCTGTGTGCAAAGGCCTGGGTCATTCCTCACCTGTCCGTGTTTGGACCTGATCCTAAATGGCAAACCAAAGCTTTCGAGGACTGACCTCCAGGGTCGACCCCCACCCAGGTCTCAGAGTGGCCTTGGGTGGCACCTATGGGACAGATCCAGAGAACACTGCACAGGCTGGAAGGCTGAACTGATTCAGGACCACGCCTGCCCACAGAGGGGGCTCAGAACCCGCAACCCAGGTCCATTTCCTGCTACAACAAAACGCTCCATCCTCCACGGGGTTTAAACAAGAGCCAGAATCTCACAACACAATATTCAAAGTATCCAGAATATGATCCAGAATTATCTAACACACAAAGAACCAGGAAAGTCTGACCAATTCTCAAGGGAAAAATTACCCAAGAGAAGCCCAGTCCAAGGCGACCACTGGAATCCACAGTGACCTCAGAGCTGCGGGCGCTCCTGCTTCACAAGTGGAGCACTTCACAAGTGGAGTCCTTGAAAGGGCTGCCGCAGGAAGTGAAGTCACAGCCAAGCGGAAATTTGAAAATTAAAAAATATAATAACAAATAAAAAAATCCACCAGGTGGGCTCAATATCAGAATGGAGATGAGAGTGGAAAGAGATACAGCAATGAAAATAAAGATAGGTCAGTACAAACGATCTAATCTGAACAACAGAAAGTAGATGGAAAAACAAAATGAACCGAGCTTCAGGGAATGCAGAACAATATAAAAAGCTGGCCATCTGTATCACCAGAGTCCCAGAAGGAAAGAAGAAAGACGTGTGATGCTAAAAAAACTCTGAAAAAATAATAGCTGAACACTTCCCAAATGTAGTGAAAAATACAAACTTACATATTCAAGAAGCTCAACAAACCTCAAACAGGATAAACTCAAAGAAATCTACGCCCAGAACATAATCAAACTGCCGAAAACTAACTAACGACAACGTAAGAACATTCCAAAAGCAGCAGATAAAAAGGTATGTATTTCCACATGAGAACAACAATTTGAAGGCCTGTGGGACTCTCTCCTCAGAACCACAGAGCCCGAGGCAGGGACATTCTTAACATGCTGAAAGAAAAGAGCCTCAGCCCAGGATTCTACAACAGTGAGAAGATCCTTTAGAAATGAAGGCACAATAAAGACATTTTCAGATAAAGGAAAATTAAGAGAACTGGCCACAATCAGACCTACTGCAGTACTTCAGACAGAAGGAAATTACAGCAGAGGGAAGCCTGGAACTTCAGGAATGAAGGAAGGCAACCAAAATGGTAAATATCTGGATAAACACAATAAACGACTGTTCCCTTCAGTTCTTTAGGCATGTCTGACAGCTGAAAGCAAACATTCAACACTGCTGGTGGGATTCAATGTGCGCAAACATAGACCACCTACAGCTTCAAAGGGGACGGTGCCAGGGCCTACATGGTGGTCCCGCTTCTATATCCCTCTGAAGGGGGAGAACACTGTTCTAAGCAGACAGAAAAATCAAGTCTTTCAAAATGAGAATGCGTGAGCAAGCTGGGTATTCCATGTAATGACCTCTGGAAGGTCATCCAGAGACAAAAGAAGTGAGGTACAAAGCCACAGAAAGACACGGCGGGGACTTCCCTGGTGGCACAGTGGTTAAGAATCCGCCTGCCAATGCAGGGGACACGGGTTTGAGCCCTGGTCCGGGAAGATCCCACATGCCATGGAGCAGCTAAGCCCGTGCGCCACAACTACGGAGCCTGCGCTCTAGAGCCCATGAGCCACAACCACTGAGCCCACGTGCCACAACTACTGAAGCCCACATGCCTAGAGCCCGTGCTCCGCAACAAGAGAAGCCACCGCAATGAGAAGCCCGTGCACCACAACGAAGAGTAGCCCCTGCTCCCCATAACTAGAGAAAAGCCCACGCGTAGCAACAAAGACCCAACGCAGCCATAAATAAATAAATTTATTTATTTATTTATTACAAAAAAAAAGACATGGCAGACCCTTAAATGCACACTGTGAAGTGACAGAAGCCAGCCTGAAGAGACCAGTGGTTGCCAGAGGGTTGGGGGGTGGGCAGGAGGATGAATAGGCGAAGCACAGAGGATGTTTAGGGCAGTGAAACTACTCTGTGTGATACTGTCATGGTGGGTCTGCACCATCACGCATTTGTCAAAACCCACGGGATGTACAACACCAAGAGGGCACCCCAAGGTAAACTATGGACTTCGGATGGTTCTGATGTGTCAATGCAGGTTCATCCTTCGTAAAAAAAGTACCCTTCTGTTGAGTGATTTCATTAATGGGGGAAGCCATGCACGTGTGGGGGCAGGGAGTACATGGGAAGTCTCTAGAACTCTTTCTCAATTTTGTTGGAAACCTAAAAGTGCTCTGAAAACTTAAGTCTTAATTAAAAAATATAAAAATAAAACATACATTGTACAACACCAAAAGTGAACCCCAATGTAAACTATAGACTCTGGTTGATGACGGGTCAACTGGGGTTTGTGATTGTAACAAACATACTACTCTGGTGAGCATGTTAGTGCTGAGGGAGGCTGGGAAGGGGGGTACATGGGAACTCTGGGGGCTCCTGCTCAACTGTGCTGTGAACATAAACCTGCCCCAAAATGAAGTATGTACATTACAATACAACGAATAGAGAATATAGTGGAAAATGCAAAGACAAGCTACAGGTGGAAGAAAATGCTTGCAAATCGCATGTCGGGCAAAGAACTTTCATGCAGAACATACAAAGAACTCAGCAACAGCAACACAATTTAAAAGCAGGCAGAAGTGGAGCCTTCCCTGCTGGTCCAGTGGTTAAGAATCCGCCTTCCAATTCAGGGGACGCGGGTTTGAGCCCTGGTCAGGGAACTTAGGATCCCACATGCCGCAGAGCAACTAAGCCTGCACGATGCAACAAAGACCCGATGCAGCCAAATAAACAAATAAATTTTTTTTTAATAAATAAATAAAAGTAGGCGGAAGGTTTGAACAGACACTTCACCAAAACAGAAGTCCAAATAAGCACACAGAGGGACTTCCTTGGTGGTCCAGTGGTTAAGACTCTGCACTCCCAGTGCAGGGGGCCTGGGTTTGATCCCTGGTCAGGGAACTAGATCCCGCATGCCGCAACTAAAGGAGCCCACATGCCACAACTAAGACCCAGTGCAGCCAAATAAATAAATAAATAAATATTAAAAGAAAAAACAGTAAACACATAGAAAGATGCTTGACATCAGTAACCCACAGGAAAATGCAAACTAAAACCATAACAATACGACCACACCTATTAGAACAACTTAAAAAGCACCAACACAAAGCTGACGATACAAAGACAGTGAGGATGTGGAGAACTGGAATGCTCACACCCAGCTGCTTGCTGCAGCCACTCTGAAAAGGGTCTGGACGTTTCTCAAAGGTTACATGTACTCTTATCACATGACCCAGCAACCCCACTCCTAAGTATCTGCCCCACAGAAATGAAGACTGGGGTTTCTTTAAAAACCCGTACACACAATTTTATGACAGCTTTATTTATAACTGTCAGAAACTGGAAACAACTCAAATGACCTTCAGTAGATGAAAAGAGAAACAAACCATACAAAAGAATACTACTCAGCAATAAAAATAAATAAATAAATAAGCTACTGGATACGTGCAACAACCTGGATGATCTCCAGAGAATCATGCTGAGTGGGTTACACACGCAGACCCTGGAGGTATCAGCCACCACAATAGAGTCAATGTCACAATAAAGTGAGGCACGTGACATTTTTCGTTTCTCAGTGCATATAAAAGTTATATTTACACTATATTATAGTCTATTATGTGTACAATAGCATTATGCCTAAAAATGACATACATATCTTAATGAAAAAATAATTTATTGCTAAAAAATACTAACCACCATCTGAGCCCTCAGTCTCAGTAGTAACATCAAAGATCACGGATCACAGATCACTGTAACAAACATATTAATAACGCAAGAGTTTCGAAAATCCCGAGAACTACCAAAATGTGACACAGAGACCCAAAATGAACAAATGCTGTTGGAAAAATGGCGCTGATAGACTTGAGCGATTCAAGGTTGTCACGAGCCTTCAATTTGTAAAAAATACAGTATCTGCGAAGCACAAAAAGTGAAGCCCAATAAAACAAGGTGGGCCTGTAGACTGTATGAGTCCACTTACATGACATTTTGGGAAAGACGAAGCTCTAGTGACAGAGAACAAATCACTGGTGCCAGGGGCTGGGGGAGGGGGATGCGGCATGAAAGGACAGCACAAGGGGGATTCTGGGGGTGACGGGATTGCTCTGTATTCCAGTCACGGGGGCAGCTACACGATGAATCTATACAGGTGTTAAACGCATAGAACTGTACACCAAACAACCATAAAAGTTTACCATTTGCGAATCTTTTAAAAAAATTAAATGGGCCAAAAAAAATGCTACTGTATCCTGGCATATATGGCGAACTGATTTTTGACAAGGGTGCCAAGACCATTCAATGGGTAACGGGGGCGGTCTCATCCGTACGTGGAGCTGGGACAACTGGACATCTGCAGACCACAGACAAAAGTTTACATAAAACGGATCAAAGACCCAAACATAAGAGCAAATACTGTAAAACGCTTAGAAGAAAACACAGGGGAAAATCTTCCTGACACTGGATTTGGCAAAGATTTCTTTTTCTTTTTCTTTCTTTTGTTTTTTTTTTGGCCGCACAGGCACAGCTTGTGGGATTTTAGTTTCCTGCCCAGGGATGGAACCCAGGCCCTCGGCAGGGAGAGCGCAGAGTCCTAACCACTGGGCCATCAGGGAGTTCCCTGGCAATGATTTCTTGAATATGACACCAAAAGCACAGGCAACAAAAGAAAAAACAGGTAAATTAGACTCCGTTAAAATTAAAAACGATTGTGCATCAAAGGACACTCTCAGGAGACTGAAAAGGCAACCTACACACTGGAAGAAAGTGCCTGCAAAGCATGTGTCTGCCAAGGGATTCACATCCAGGATACAGCTCAACAAGAACAAAACAACTTAAACCATGGGCAAAGGACTCAGAGTAGACATTTCTCCAAAGGAAATATGCAAATAACCTGTAAGCCACTGAAAAGGTGTCCAGCATCCCTAATCACTAGGGAAATGCACACAACCACCACAAGGAGACACCACCTCACACCCATCAGGACGGTCATTGTAAACAAACAAACAGAAAGTACATGCGGTCAGGATGTGGAGGAACTGGAACCACCGTGCACCATTAGCAGACAAGCAAAACGGTGAGGCCGCTCTGGAAAGCAGTCTGGCAGTTCCTCAAAAAGCTACACGTAGGGGGGCTTCCCTGGCGGTCCAGCAGTTAAGACTCCGCGGTTCCACTTCAGGGGGCACGGGTTCAATCCCTGGTTGGGGAACTAAGATCCCGCAAGCCGCACATCGGCCAAAAAAAAAGACCACTTTAAAATCGCCCTTAAAGTAACGTTGCTCCGTGGTGCTTGGCTCTCACCGAGGTACCGCTGCTTTCACCGGGTGGACTCCAAGGGGGCCAGAAAGCCACGCTTGAGCTCAAAGCTGCAGAAAGGCAGGGACCCACCCTATGGGCGGCTGTCCTCACCCCCACATCTCAAAACCGCACAGAGCGCTAAGCAGTGGGAACACACAAACCGAATTCCTGCCTCTCCAACATCAAGTTTTCAAAATTCTTCTTTCCCAATTAACCTTGAGGTAAAGAAGATAGGAGGAAGTATTTCTAAAGTAGCATTCTTGGGCATAAATATTCAAAAACAGGACAAAAATGTGAGTGTGCAGTCAGTACACTGGATTCAGATCTGACTTTCCATGTCTTCCAAATAAACACAAATATTTTCCTTTGATAAAAATACCACTAGAAACATAGCAGAGGTCACAAAGCAGTGGCCCACAGACACAACTTTTTTTTTTTAATATTTATTTATTTACCTTGGCTGCGCAGGGTCTTAGTTGCAGCATGCCGGATCTTCATTGCGGCATGCGGGATCTTTAGTTGCGGCATGCAAACTCTTAGTTGCAGCATTCATGCAGGATCTAGTTCCCTGACCAGGGATCGAACCCAGGCCCCCTGCATTGGGAGCGCAGAGTCTTACCCACTGGACCACCAGAGAAGTCCCAGCACAATTTCTTTGATTCTCACTGTGTTTCAAAATTTTTAATTAGTTGCCAGCTTTTTCAAATTTTACAGGGTTCACATTCTAAAAATCCAGATTTCTGGCTTCTCTTGAAAAATGTCATAAGAATTCATCCCTGGAGGTGGTCCCTCTAGTCCTGCATTTCCTTGTGAATCTGGGCTTCCTGGCCCTGCCCTCCTGGGGGGCGAGGGGGGCGCAATGCACTAGCTGCCCAGTCTCGACCACACCCTGCGTCACACCCAGCCAGGACGCACTGGGCTCTTAAGTGTATGATGTATATGTACAAATCCCCACCCCCCTGTCCAGTATGTCTTCCCAAAGTTTTATACTTCCTACAAAGAAATAATTTTTGAACAGTCTGCTTAATTTATCTTGTTACATTTGGAATTTATTTAATCCATTTGGTTTTACCCTAAACGGACTGACCCACACTGTTGTACACTGTTGGTGGGAATGTAAACTGGTGCAGCCACTATGAAAACAGTACCCAGGCTCCTCAAAAGACTAAAAATAGAACTACCATATGTTCAGCAACCCCACTTCTGGGTGTATATCCGAAGGAAAACAAATCAGGATACCCAAGAGACACCTGCACCCCATGTTCACTGCAGCGTTATTTACAATAGCCAAGATGTGGAAGCAACCTAAATGTCCACGGGTCAGATGAATGAATAAAAATTTGGTATACACATACAATGAAATATAACTTAGCCTTAAAAAAAAAAAAAAAGGGAATTCTGCCATTTGTGACAACGTGGATGAATGTAGAGAACATCATTCTAAAGGAAATAAACCAGACACAGGACAAAATACTACATGCTACCACTTACATGAGGAATCTATAATAATCAAACGCAGAGAAGCAGACAGTGGAATGGTGGTTGCCAGGAGCTGGTGGAGGAGGAATGGGACACGTCAAAAAGTACAAAGCTTCAGTTATGCGAAATGACTAAGTCCTAGAGGTCTAAGGTACAGCATAGAGCCTATGGTTAACAATATCGTACTGTATACTTAAAATTTTGCTAGTTAAGCGTTCTTATCACAAACTAATGAGAGCGGGAATAAACTTCTGGAGGTGATTGACAGGTTAATGGCATAGACTGTAGTTTTATGGGTGCATACTTAACTCATCAAGCTATATACTTCAGTTATGCACAGATTTTTGTAAGTTAAAAAAGACTCATGTAACTGAAACTGTATTTGCAGTGTTAGCAAAGAAAGAAAACGTTGATTCACTGGAAGAGTCGCTCGACTACATGAATTATAAAGTTAACCAAATATGTAACAGGCAATGGACCCATATTGATTGGTTCCTACAACGGGGTTGTTCAAGCAGATACGGGTCTCACCAAAGGGTTGCACGCACGCGGCCCCCACGGGAAAGGGGGGGCCATCCACCAGGCCCCCACGAGAGGGGGTGTATCCACAAGGCCCCCAAGGGAGAGGGGCATCCGTGCGGCGCCCACGGGAAAGGGGAGATTAGCCACGCGGCCCCCAGGGGAGGCGAGAATTCACGCGGTCCCACGGGAAGGGGGGGGTACCCACGCGGCCCTCTCCACGCAGCCCCGCCCAGGGCCCTCCCCGGCGCCCGCCGCCCGCCGCCCGCGGGCCGCCGCCTTCCGGCAACATGGAGACCGCGCCGCCGCCGACGCGCCTGACGCGGGCCCTTGACGCCCGTGACGCCCGCCGCGCGCCGCCGCCCCTCCCCCGCTCCCCTCCCCCCGCCGTAACGTCCTGACGCTCCGCAGGGACCCCTGACTGGACGGCGGCGCGCGGCGGAGCGAGAGGCCTCGCCGCGGGGGGGGGGCGGCGGGCGCTTACCTGGGCCGCGGCCGGGCCTGCGCGGGCGCCAGCGGGCGGGCGGCGACGGCGGCGGCGGCTGCGGCGGCGGCGGCCGCGGGCTCCGCTCCTTGTTGGGGATTCGGCGGCGGCGGCGGCGGCGGCGGCCCGGGCGCGCGCTTCCTAGTGACGCAGGCGGCGGGGCCGCGCACGCACGGGCAAGGGCGAGCCCTGATATTTATTTGGCGCTCGGCCGGGAAGCGGGAGGTACCGAGAAATAAGGCCCGGCTGGGCCCGACGCGCATGCGCGCGGGCGGGGGCGGGTCCGGAGGTGGGTGCTTCGGCCCCTTAGCTGGGCGGCTGCTCCGCGGCCCCGCCCCGCCCGCTGGCTCACCTGCCGGGACTGGCGGACACACACGCTCGGCGCGGACTTCCCGGGGAGAGGGTGCGTAGGGAGACGCGCTTAGGGTTGGCGAGAAAGGTGAGTGACCTGCCCGCGTGTGCAAAGGGTCTCCCCAGAGGCAGGCGGGAGGGCTGCTGCGGGAGTCGTACAGTCCGAAACCTGCGATTATCATGGTTTATTTTTGTAGCAAGTGTTAAAAACGGCTTTGAACATTCTCACTTCTCGATCCGCGCAGCTCCCCCCAGTGTTCCTGGGTCGACCCCCAGCCGCTCTCTCCTGTGCTGTAGTCACTGGCCACGTGTGCTCATTTCAGTTTACGTTCGCTGAAGTTAAAGTTCAGTTCCTGCGCTATCACAGAGGCATTAAAAGACACCCTGATGCAGGGTTAGGAACGCCCTGAAAACGCTCCTTTTTAGTGGCTGGAGTGCAAAGTCCCTGGGTTTTCCAGAACGTGAGAAGGTTAGCATCACTCAGCTTTCCTTTGACTTGGGAGCGAGTACAAACAGGCCTTGCTGTTTGATTGAAAGGTGCAGTGGGGGCCCAGGGGGTGGTGAGTGGGGTCACCTGCCCTGCCCAGGCCGGGGCACTTGTGAGGCATCCTGTTCCTGCCCCAGGACTCCTGGAGGAAGCGCTGCAGCCGTGGTGGGGTCGGCCACATCCCCACATCTCCCTGTGCTCTGTCTCCACACCTGCACCGGGCAGTCAGGGGGACCCAGAGGGTGGCTGAGGCTGGCTGTGCTCAGACCAGGGAAGGCGCGTGCGAAGTCTCCTCGTGTGTGGTGTCGCTGCTCTGGCTGCTGTCACCTGCGGGAGACTCGGGTGCCCAGTGAAAGGCTGCGGGGTCTGCGGGTGCTCCCTCTCAGGAGACAGAGAAGGCAGAAAACAATGCCTTCTTTAGGACCAAGCCGTGGACCTGTGTTCGTGCTTAGGTAGGAAGACCACGGAAGGCCATTTCCCAGACTGGGAAGTTTCAAGCAAACTTCATTTCAGTGCTGTTATAATTGGGAGAGTTACGCTTTCATTCTGTTTTCAATAATATAGAGTGTACTCAAGCAAGTGATGAAAAAGTCACTGTTTTTAAAGATTAAACTATTGAGCCTATGTCAGTGCAGTTATTTTATCATCTGGTAAATACAAGAGCAGGTGTGTCTGGTCTGTGCATGTCATTTATTTGAGTTTCCCTGTCCTTACATTCCGGAAGTAAATGCCCATAAAGTCAAAGGGAGAGGGCTTCCCTGGTGGCGCAGTGGTTAAGAATCCACCTGCCAATGCAGGGGACATGGGTTCGAGCCCTGGTCCGGGAAGATCCCACGTGACACGGAGCAGCTAAGCCCGTGCGCCACAACTACGGAGCCTGCGCTCTAGAGCCTGCGAGCCACAACTACTGAAGCCCGCGCGCCTAGAGCCCGTGCTCCGCAACAAGAGAAGCCACCGCAATGAGAGGCCCACGCACCACAGGAAGAGTAGCCCCGCTCGCCGCAACTAGAGAAAGCCCGCGTGCAACAACGAAGACCCAACACAGCCAAAAATAAAATAAATTTTAAAAATTAATTAATTAAAATAGAATGTTAAAGGGAGAAAGCTCAGAAGGATGCAGGAGGCAGACCCGGCCAGGTCCTGCTGCTGCACAGTTGGGGTGAGCTGTGGCCGCTGGCCCTGGAGGCTGTGGGCGCCCCAGACTCCCCAGCCTGAGTTTCCACTGCTGTGTGGCCTCCACGTATTTCTGCCACAGGACCTCAGGCCTGGCGTTTGAACCCGCGCTCACCCTTTCTGTCTCCGAAGCATTGGGCTCTGCTTGGCTGACAGGATGGATTAGTTCCTCCTGGGGTCTGGGGTGGTGATTTCTCCCCTGTGCTCCCAAGGGGAGGGGAGCTTCCACTCTTGGTTTACTACAGAGGAGAGTAAACCAGGAGAGACTGAGTGGCATCACGGGCCCAAGGATGCTGTGGGGTTGTCATGCCCCACCCTCTACTTCGGCTCCACCACACACAGCCCCTGACCAGACTGGAAGCAGGACCGAGGCAGGCCTGGCTTACCCAGCAATAACCTGTCCCTCCCTTCCTCCACTCTGCAGGCCCCAAGGTCCAGGACCTCCTGCCTGGGGGAGGGTGGCACACGCACTGGGAATTACGGAACCGTGCACGGGTAAAAGGTGTATTTAAGCTCAGGACAGACCATTCAACCCGTGTAAGAGTATGAAAGGTTTATTGATATGGTTTCAGATTCACAGTGCAGCCAATCTTTAAGAAACCACCCCTCATCTAGCTTTGGTTTAGTATTAAAGACCAAGCTATTGAAACAGTTTCTTTTTCCAACCATATATCTGTGTGAGGCTAGATTTTTTTCTCATATGCTTCAACCATTCTCATTAATTATTTTTTTTAGTAAAACGTCACTTTTTCATTTTAAAATGTTAACATGTAATGGGTGTATCATTTTTTAGTGAATTACTGGTTTTTTAAAATTATTTATTTTATTTTTGTCTGCGTTGGGTCTTCATTGCTACGCACAGGCTTTTCTCTAGTTGCGGAGAGCGGGGGCTTCTCATTGTCTTGGCTTCTCTTGTTGTGGATCACGGGCTCTAGGCACGCAGGCTCAGTAGTTGTGGCGCACAGGCTTAGTTGCTCCGTGGCATGTGAGATCTTCCCGGACCAGGGCTCAAACCCGTGTCCCCTGCATTGGCAGGCGGATTCTTAACCACTGTGCTGCCAGGGAAGCCACTGAATTACTGATTTTTTAAAATATGTATTTGGCCGTGCTGGGTCTTAGTTGCACCGTGCGGGATCTTTAGTTGCAGCATGCAGGATCTAGTTCCCTGACCAGGGGTCGAACCCGGGCCCCCTGCATTGGGGGTGCAGAGTCTTAACCCCTGGACCACCAGGGAAGTTCCTGAATTACTGGCGGGTTTTTTGTTTGTTTAATTTTTGGCCGCACCACACAGCTTGCGAGATCTTAGTTCCCTGACCAGGGATCAAACCTGCACCCTCAGCAGTGAAAGTGCAGAGTCCTAACCACTGGGCCACCAGGGAATTCCCTGAATTACTGTTTTTTTAATTTCTGTGTTTTAATTCCCAATGTGGTCCCTGTCAACCCGAATAGCCCACATAAACAGAGCTCTTTGGGGGTCCTCCATAAATTTTAAGATTATAAGAGGTCCCTGAAACCAAAAAGTTGGGGAAGTTTTCTCAGAAATCCTAGTACATCCATGAAATAGATGATTGTCCGACGTTTGAAGCGACGTTTGTGAGGACGTAGGAGAAGTGCGAACACATCACTGTGCGCGTCTCAGAGGTCTGAACTCGGGCTCACTTCAGCACCTCTTGAGGGGTAAGTCCTCTCCAGGGGAAGGAGTTTGGTGGATCAAGATTTCTGTGTTTATACTTTGTAGTATGCAGTGAACATGTATTATGTTTGTAACCAGAAAAAATGTTAATGTCATAAGATAATGCCTACTATTTTCCTCATAGTGGACTTTGTGAAGGTTAAAAACATTTTAATGTGCTTTAAAAAATCATAAACTACCATATGTAACATAAGGTTTTATTGACTAACATGCAGTTTCTCACAGGGCAGGGCCTGGGTGTCAAATCCATCACTGTTCTCTGGAGTGAGACACACAGATGTAATAAGCACTCACGAAACTCATGTTGAATACACAAATTACTGCATGGATGTTTTAAAATTACGAATTATATACCTACAGCTGCTGCCTGGGATTGACTTGTGTCCTCCAGAGATGTGGTGACATCACAAGTCCCAGGACCTCAGAATGTGTCCTTTTTTTTTTTTTATTTTTTTTTCACACACACACACTGTATTTTATTTTTACAAGAGATAAATAGACTGACACCAAGCGTTGTACATGGATGGCCACAACAAAAGCAACAATGATTGCAATTACCAAACATGAAACACACTCATACTATGTCATAATATTGACATTCAGTCCAGTAATCCTCCACTGTAACAGCTCCTTTACTTTGCAGTGAAAATTGATTTGTATATAGAATGTGTCCTTATTTGGAACTAGGGTTGTTGCAGATATAATTAGTTAAATAATGAGGTCGTGTTGGATTGGGGATCCCTAATCCAGTGACTGGTGTCCCATAGGGACAGACACACAGAGGGAGAGGCAGAGACACATGTGCTGCGTCCACAAGCCAAGGATAGCCGGTGTCCAGCAGAGCCCAGGCTCAAGTTCCCAGTCCCTGGGGAGGTCCCCACTGCGTGGAGGCTGGCACTGCTTGTCACAGCGCCAGCCACCTGCGGGGGATAGAAGTCCAAACACTTCGTTCCTGGCATCCTGACATCCAGGTCGCCAAGGAGAGCGCGAGGCAGCCGAGCGGACAGGACAAGCTTTACTCAGGAGAGACGAGACCAGGTCGGCTTCCACGTGGGCATCGTCCCCACGCCGGGTCCTCCCCACCCTGCTGCCCTGCACGCACCCATCTGGTGCTGCGGGAAGGACCTGACCCCTCCTGAGGAGTCCGACATGCTGAGCGCTGGGGGGTGCCTCCATCTCACAGCCGGAGGGAGCCCCCCACACAGGCTCTGTGGGCCCCCATCTGTTGAAAAGAAACGGTGCCGTTCGTTCGTGAGGGGCCCTTCGGGGACGGAGAGACTGCCTTTCCCGACAGCTGAAGCTGCGAGGGCTGATCCTGGCCCTCCCCTCCCCTCCAGTCCTGAGGGAGGTGGCCTGGCAACACCTGACTTGCAACTGAAAGGAGACACCTCTGTGGTTTCAAGGCCCCTAGTTTGTTGCACACATTACAAGCAGTCGAGAAAACTAATACAACTGACAAATAGCACAATTATTTTTCCTCGGCAGAAAGAGAAACAGCTGCAGTGTGTACCGACTCTTGCCACCTTCCCTTCTGCACAGCCACACCCGAGCTTGCCCGGCGAGGATGCGTGAGGGGCTGGAGGGAGGCCCCGCTGGGACAGGCGTCTGTCTGTGCTTCCATCTTGCCTGCCTTGCCGGACACCCTGTTTCACGGTGCGGGCCCACTGCCACCCCCAGGCACCGAGCCAGCACCCACTGTGTGCAGAACTCACAGGGTCATCAACGCAGAGTGTCTGAGGTGGTTTTAATACCTGTCCCCAGAGTCTGTAACATTCCTCCTTTCCAAAGGTGGAGCCTCACCCACCCCCCCACCTTGAGGGTAGGCTGTTCTTAATGACTCACTTGTGCTTCCGTGACTAGTTCACGCCCATGTGAGCCAGCCGACTTGGAAGTGGGTACTCCAACCCCACACAGCCTCCAGACAACCTCCACTGATGTCCTGACTGCAGCCTCCTGAGAGGCTCTGTGCCAGAACCACCCAGCTCCTGAAGTCCTGACTCGACAGAAACGATGTTTGTTGTTTTCAGCCACTGCTTGGACTCACTTGTTACACAGCAGTAGGTTACGAATACAGCTCCAACTGGCTTCCCAGGAGTCCCCCATTTGTTTGCTGCTCTTTGTTAAGGAGAAGCGTGATTGCTTTTCTGCAAAGGATTCCCCATCATCTCCCAACCTCAGAGGCTCCATATGGTGACTGCCCCTCAATGCCTTACCAGGGCCGCCTAAGAGGTAAGAGGCCCTGACCTTGATCAGCTGCTCTTCTGGGAATTCCAGGGCTGTGCGCCTCTATGTGGTGAGCATGTGTCTGTGAACCCAGATGACAGGCATGCAGAACTCACGCCTCATAAAAATATTTTCCATGTATTTCCTTCCACTCCTGCAGCTTTCTGATGTCTCCACCTTACTGGAGGCTGTGTGTCCTGGGTCTGACTTTCCCACCTCTCCCTGGACAGGGGAAGGTGGGGAGATGGTGAGAGTTCCCTGGAGCCTGGGGAAGTAGCTAGGACTGCCCCAGGAGAGGGCTGTGGGTTTGGGGAGAGGTGAGTGGGTCTCTGGGTCCTGGGGAGCAGGCATCTCTCTGGGGCCTGTACCTGAGGTCCATGTGTGGACCTGAGCATGGCTCAGCGTGGACATTACCAAACATGCCTCCTCCCCAGCAGAGGGGTCCCTCCCTGCCGGGCACCCCAAGGGCAAGTTTGGGTCCCCTAGGACAGACGTGTCCACCAATGTGAGTCACGACGTCTTCTTGTCTCTTTGCCACTGCAGGTCCCCATGTTGGGGCCAGATCTGTGTCTGTGAACAGTCAGCTGCCCAACGGGGTCCACAGAGCCATGGGACACACCCTGGGATTCTAGGACCACCCCCCATCCAAGCAAGACCCACAGCCATGGTGAGAAGGGCAGGCCCCAGACCTCAGACCCTGACCTTCCTCTGCAGCGGCAAGCTGAGAGCCCGGCCCACAGGAGGGCGCAGCCCTGGGGGAGCTGGGGTGGCCCCACCTGCAGCAGAGGTCCCAGCCTCCTCCCTCCCACCCCCACTGTCTCCTGGGGCTCCGGAGGGGAAAGTGGGCTTGCGTGCTGTTTATATGCTCTTTTCTTAAAATCGCCATTGTTGTGAGAACTGTTCGCAGTTGTGATGACACGCAGGGGTGGGGTTTCCAGGGGGACGCTTGCACAGGCAGTGGCCTCGCAGCTCCTCTGACCCCACAGATGCAGGACACACGCTGGGACAGTTCAACCGTTTCTTAAACACACACATTTTTTTTAATCGTTCATTTAATTGTTAAGTTCACTTTTACTACGTGGATGAGATGGGTTCGTATTACACTAGGGCTTCTGCTATGAGAGAGCTGCCACCGCTCCGAGAAATCCAACCCTCAGTCCCCTTTCCGAGTCCCACAAAAGCCACCGGTGGGCACTGCTGGGTTCCAGTCCTGGCTTGTCACTCCCTTGGGGGCTGTCTCGGTGGGGAACGGGAGGGGGGCACAGGTCCCAACTTCCCCCGAAGCCCACTGCAATGGATCAGTACCCACCCGTGCTCCCTGGCTTGGCTCTGGGAGGTCACCAGCAGTGTCCCCGTAGGTTTCTGTAGATCGAAAGCCAGGGGCACTGAGGGCTGCAATCATCTGGCTTCTGAGGCACTGGCTCTGGGTCCTGCCTGCAAGAAACGCCTCATGCTTTCCACCAAGAGGCTGGCCAGCGAGGACTCGGCCCCAAGCACCCAGTCGTGGGGCGGGTCTGCCGTGGAGAAGCAGCTGCTGCTGTGTCCAAGCGGGTAGCCGTCCTCAAAGGCTGGCGCTGGGGGGTCTGGAGGTCCCCCCAGGCTGAGGGGGGGGAGGAGCCCAGCCAAGGAGGGTCTTGGCAGGAGATAGAGCCAGGCCTCCAACCTGCAGGCTGGCCAGAGTGGGCCACCAGCCAGGAATGGAAGGATGGAGCAGGTGAGGAGGTGGCTTGGGAACCCTGTCCCCTGCCCCCCGACATCTGAATCTTCAGGCCCTGGTCCCCCGCCCCCCAGTATCTACTCAGGGCTCCCAGAGGGGCACTTGTGGCTGCCACCCACGCACACTGCGCCACCTGTCCAGAGGTGAGCCTGAACGCCCTGTGGCCAGCAGCAGTGTGGGAGCATCTTTTGACCAGAGCAGAGGGCACACGGGAGGGGACTGAGACTCCAAAAGGATATAAGGAGGGGTCCTCCGAGGGCATCTGCAAAGCCTGGAGAAGGAGAGGAGGGACAGCGGGAGGCTGGCTTTCCCCGCACAGGTGCTGGGCCAGAAGGAAGAGGGCCCTTCTGGGAGGAGGGGCCAGCACGTGTCCACGCTGCCCACAACCGTCTAGAGCACGGCAGCTCGCTCACAGGTCCCTGGTGGAACACGCCCACTGCCCTGAAAACTCAGGCCAAGCCACACCCCACCACCGCTCCAGACAAGGACAATGACCGAAGCTTCCCAGGCCAGCCGAGGGTGCCAACCTCAGGCCAGCGGGTCTCAGAGGGCCCCTGTGCCACCACGTTAAAGCGTGCTGCAGCTCCTACCCACCAGTTCCAAAAAGCACCACTGCACACGGGGTTCCCAGGGCTGGCCGGTGACAGGGTACCTGGCCCCCACTGCCCAGAGGTCCTTCTCTGTCCAAGTCTGTCTTCCTCCGCCCCCTCCTGCGTGCCCAGCCCCTCTCCCAGGGGAGGACATCCAGGTGGAGGTGGCTCTGCCCGCCGGCAGGAGCTGCCTCAGAAGACATGCCCTAAGTGACAAGGTGCTCACAGCACAACCCAGCACAAGGACCTGCGTGTTCCTGCCACCATCGCTGGATTTACTGAGGTCGCCACCACGTCCACTAAGAGTGCTGCCAAGAGGGGAGCCAGCCACCGCCAGCCTGGGGCCTGAACTGAGGGACTGTGTGCCACGCCCTGGGGGCTCCACAGGGACAGCCTGTGGTCAAGGCCTTGCCACGAGGACTGGACAGCTCGGAACGCGGAAAGAGAAGCTGAAGCTGGGAGCACAGGAGGGGAGGGAGGAGCGGGAGCAAAAGCTGCATCTAGACAAAGTCGAACAAAACAAAACCAAAACCCAGACGTGTTCTTGTCTCATCTCGGGATCCAGGCGCCGCGGTGTCCAAAAGGCCCCTTAGCCGGACATCTCCTCACGCTGCTCCTTGTTCCTGCGCACTTCGGCAGCGTGCAGCTCCTGCCGGGACAGGCGGGGTGGGCGGGGCCCTGCAGCCGGGAATGGCGGGGTCCTGCCCCCCCCACCCCTCCTGGGCTCTGGGGGCCCTGCCCTCCGGCTCCCGGGCTTTGGGGACCCTGGGGTCTTTTCCTCCCTAGACTGGCTCGGTCCCAGGTGCGGCAGATGCGACCAATGAGGTGACCAGGACCAACAGAGTGCAGGGGCAGGCCCGCGTCGCGGACTGAAAGTGCGGCTCGAGGGTGGGGGCTGGCCCTCGGTGAGCCTGGGGTGGTGTCCAGACCGGAGCATTGTGACTCAGGGAATTTCCCGGGGAGTGTAGGCTCGGGGCTCCCCGGAACCAACCTGGTCCCGCTCGCAGGGAGGCTGCTCCGGCCTGGGCAGGGGCTCGCCTCACCCTGGCTGGCCCCAGTAGGACGGGGCGTCACGGGGAGGCCGGACTGCGGGAGCGCTGCTGGCGTAGTGGGCAGGGACCGGCCAAAGGCCAAAATAAGGGGCTCCTGGGGGCCCCCTGCTTCGGGCCCCGCCCCCCGCTCGGGCCCCGCCCCGGCCTCGGCCCCGCTCCGGCGCGCACCTTCTCGCGCAGCCGCTCACGCAGCGCGGCCAGGTGCGCCTCGCGGATCTCCTTGCTGAGCTCCATCTTATAGTTGAGCTTCTCCTCGGCCAGGCGGCTGAAGTTGTTGTTCTCCTCCAGCGCCTTGTGCAGCACCTCGCGCTCGTGCTCGCGCCGCTCGGCCAGCTGCTTCAGCACCTGCGCCTCCTGCGTCTGCGCGGGCGGCCGGGCGGGCGAGCGTGAGGGTCGGCCGCCCCGCCCCCCTGCGCCGCTGTCCGCGCCCCGCCCAGTGCCCCGCCCCCCTGCGCCGCTGTCCGCGCCCCGCCCCCCTGCGCCGCTGTCCGCGCCCCGCCCAGTGCCCCGCGCCCCGCCCCGCCCCGCCGCCCAGCCCGAGCCCACCGCCTCCCGCCCACCGGGCTCGTCCTCGGGGAATGCGGGCCTACACTGTCCTGCGTCAGCTGTGGTGACCGCCTCATCCCCAGGCAAGCCCTCCCTGTCCACCCTCGGCCGCAGAGCTGCCCCCTCCCCGCGGGGCCCCGGGCGCCCCCGCTCCCTCCCGCTCCCTCCCGAGTCCGAGCTGCCCTCGGGGAAGGTGGGAGGTGCGGAGGAAGCTCCTGTGGGCTGTCGCGGAGCCTCCCCCGTGCTTTGCTCAAACGGCTGCCCGCTGAGCACAAAGCAGGTGCTTAATACACACCGGCTTCTGAGCTCCCTAAGGTGCCGGGGGCGGTGGAGGGGTCCCAGGGCCGCTAGGGAAGGGACGAGTTGGAACGAGGAGGGTGGGGCTGCTGGTGGCCGCGGGAGTTGAGCCGAGGCGCCCGGAGGTAATCAGCCTCCCTCCGCCTCCTTCCGAAGGCTGCTGGGCTACGTGCCAGTCACTACTAGTTAACCCTGAGAAGCCTGGGTCCCCAGGGCTCACCGGTCCTGCGGTAAGGGGGATAGAGCTGCTGCCCCTGCCCGGTGGGCTTGGGCACCAGGACAGCACTCCTGAGAGCACGTGCTTCTCTGCGCGTCTCAGTTTCAGAGGGGCTGGTGTGAGAAAGGGTGGGGAGGGGCCTGCTTCTCCCAGGGGCCCCCTGAGCTCCCAGCTCATGGAAAGCCCTTCCTTCACGCTCCCCTGCTCAGGAGGCTGTCGCCCAGCCTCCTCTCCCAGGGCCCCTCCTGGGGCTACCACCTGACCCCCCCACCCTGCCAGCATGGCCAAGGGTGCCCCTCGCGGTAGTATCTGGTTCCTCTCTCCCTCTAGCTGGCTGCCACTGAGGAATCCTTCCTCCCCCCTGTGTCATTCTGATGGCTCAGGAGGTGGCCCCGGGACCGTGAGACCCTCTGCTACAGGCCCACAGCCGAGCGAGTGCTTGGAGCACCCCGCACCTTGGGGACACAGTCTGTGGCCAGCAAGGCCCCCGACCGTCTTCATGGGGACCCAGAGGGGTGGCCCCTTACCTTCCTCCGCCCCTCAGCTGCCTCCAGCCGCTTCTGCAGCTCCTCCAGGGAGGTGTCCTTCCTCTTGGGGGGGGAGGAGAGCATGGGACTCTCCGGGGACAGGTCGGAAGGGGACTTGAGGATGACCTCAAAGCTCTGGCCGGAGGCCCTCTTGTCCAGCTGCTTCACCTCCATGTCTGCGGGGCAGAAGCAGATGGGGGCTTCAGGAGGGCTGCTCAAGGAGGGGGCGGGCCGAGCACACACCCAAGTCAAGGGTTGAGTGGAGGGGTGAGGCTGCTCACGTGGGACCCCCAGGACCGGCCCCTCCCCGCAGGGACCCCTCTCCAGGAGGCAGCCAAGCGGGGGTTCACCGACGCCACGGGAGGGGGTAGCGAGGTCAGGAGGCAGCAGGCCCTGGCAGGGCAGCGGCCGGGCACACTCACCCCCGTACTGGTAGACGGTGTTGGGGTGCGGCTGTGAGTAGAAGCAGGAGCAGATGAGTGACAGCACCGACAGCTCCTTCATCTTCTCCTTGTAGGCTGTGGGCGGGAGGCCAGCCTGAGCAGGCGCCATCCCCTCGCACCTCCAGCCCCACCTCCGCGGATGCCCAGGCCTCCCTGCCTCTGCCCCCGTTGCTGCCCCCAATGCGCCTCTCTGGGAGCCTGTTTACCTTGATCTTTTGTGTCCCACATCTCTGACTCTCCATGTCCCTCCCTCCCTCCCAGATGTTGGCTGTCTTTCCCTGGGCACGCCTCCCTGTGGGTGTCCTGCATTGGTCTTTCTGTTCCTGTCTCTGAGTCCCTGGCCCCCCTCTCTGTCTGTCTCTGTCTCTCTCTCCCTCCTTTTCTCTCTCTTGGCATTTCTGTCTGTGTCTCCGTTCATCCTTCTGTCTTTCTGGCTCTCCATCTGTCACTACCTCTCTTTGTATCTTTACGTCTCCGTGATTCTTTGTCACTGTGTATCTTCCCGACTCTCCCCTCCCTCTGCCCCTCCACGTACTTCTCCTTCCTCCCCTTTCCCTCTCATGGACACTTGCCCGGTCAGTCGAGAGGTTACTGGGCCAGCACAAATGTAGAGCTTCTGCAGGCAGCACTTTCTTGGGCTGTGCACTTAAGTGAAGCCCTCAGACCCTCCTGTCTGCCCCCAGCCCACCCCCCATTTACCCTGTAGTGTGCCCACCGTGGGATGAAATCAGGTTCTCACCAGACACGCACTGGCTGCTCATCAAAAGCCAAAGGGACGGGAGCTGTCCGTTCAGCACCACAGCCCGCCCTCTGGCCTTGCAGGGTGAGCGCCCACAGCCAGTGTCCACACTACCCAACCAGAAAAGGAGGTAAGCCTGCTGAGGCCCTGAGCCTTGTCAGGGAAGGGGAGATGCTCGCTCGCTCTCAGAATGCAAATAATTGAGCTCTTTGTGGTTTGTTCATAGCGAGCCAGGCCCCAAAGTAGACACATGGGTCTGATGTCTCACTGGCTCGCAACAATCCTGTATGCCCAATACTGTCACCCCCACTCAGCCAAGAGGACACTGGGCCCAGGTAGCTGGGTGACTTGTTCAAAGCTCCTCCAGGGCAACCCCAGTTCCTCTGTGTTCTTTCCACCACTGCAGTAGGTCCCAAAGACTAGGGGGCTCAGACCCATGCACCTGCCTCCCTGGCTGGAGAAGCTAGTATAGGTCTCTAGAGGGACACTCCATGGAGAGCGACTCTGGCTTCCATGAAAGAGCATGCACGGTTACCCACAGCATTCTTCCAAGGGGCAGACAGGCTGGACAAGAAACTTTCTGATGGAATTTCACACAAGATAATGTTTTTAAATTGATTTAACGTAAAATTGGGGAAAGTGCTGGTGTAGAAACAGGACACAGGACAGAAGTGACTCGGCCCTGTCTGAGGGAACAGCTTGCTGTGAGCAGCGTCCTCCAACAACCAGTGCAGAGAATGATGATATTTGATCTAAATGTCCTGATGACCCAGGCTCTTCTGGAGAGAGCCCAAGAAGTTGTGAAGGGAGCACAGAGGAATCCTGAGCAAGCAGCAGGGAGAGCCTTTGGGGTCTTGGAGGGGAAGCAGGGCAAAGACACATGACTTGGTCATTGGCTCAGGAGCGTGGGAGGGAGGGCCAGGTAGGGGTGGGCCTCAAAGGGGATTTTGGCCTGACTTGTCGATTTTGCTTTTTCACAAGCAGAATCTACTCGTGTATTACTTATGTCATTAAAAGTTAACTTTAGGGGCTTCCCTGGTGGCGCAGTGGTTGAGAGTCTGCCTGCTAGTGCAGGGGACGCGGGTTCGAGCCCTGGTCTGGGAGGATCCCACATGCTGCGGAGCAACTGGGCCCGTGAGCCACAAATACTGAGCCTGCGCGTCTGGAGCCTGTGCTCCGCAACAAGAGAGGCCCGCGCACCGCGATGAAGAGTGGCCCCCGCTTGCCACAACTAGAGAAAGCCCTCGCACAGAAACAAAGACCCAACACGGCCATAAATAAATTAAAAAAAAAAAAAAGTTAACTTTAGAAAGGAGGTTGAGGGGTACCTCCCAGGACGTGTGCTTGGGAGTTGGAGGAGGTAGGACCAGGCAGAGCAGCTCTCCAGGACCAGCAGACCAGGAGATACTTGGACATTCGGAGAGGCTGGGGAGGTAGCCAGACCTGTGCTCAGAAGGGAAGGTGGGGCAGGGAGTGAGAGGGAGTCTGGTCAAGGGCCTACCTGGGTCCTGGGAGAGGCCAGGGAGGAGGGGCCTCGGTCTAACCCTGCCAGCACCCACCACTCTGGCAACAGACACCAGCCCCCTACCCTGACCTTTCAGAGAGTCCTTTCTCATCCTGTGTTAAAACCTCCGACAGAGTTTACCTTACAGGCCAGGAACCTGGGGCCTCACAGCTGCTCAAGGCCCTCTCTGCCTCAAGCCTGAGATTTTTCCAGGAAAAGGGTTGCAAATTAATAACAGAGGAATTTTACAGACAAATGACAGGGGGTCCCTTCCAGGCAACTGTCACCTCAGCCTGGAGGGGGGCTGGTGGCAATTCAGGGGCAGGAGGGGGAGCTTGGGCAGGTGTGAGTGTAGGCAGGAGAGAGGGGAGAGGGCTGGGGGCTGGAGACTGAGATCAGAGTCTCTGAGGTCATGGCTGTGCCCAGGGGACAAGTGTCCAACTGGGAAGTGAGGGACTATGTCCTGCGGCTGCAAACAGGGATGCAGCTTGGCGTCTGGTGGTCGTGGCGATCCCCTGGGTTGGTGGCCCATGAGGACCTTCCTTCTCAGAAGACCCTTCCTCAAGAAGCCTAGTGGGAAGGGGCAACTCCCCAGGAGGGGGCTTGGGAGTGAGGCCTGCTCTGTGGTCTGGCTGCAGGTTAGAGGGGACTGCATGGCGGGTGGGGAACCGGCAAATTTGGAGAGAGTGAGCAGGGGGCAGCCTGCACCGGCGCTGGAGATCAGGGCTGGGCCCAGCCACATGCAAGACGGGAGGGTACGCCTGTATTTTCAGAGCCGGAGGGGCTTAAAGTTCCTCTCATTGCAGAGGGAAGAGGTGGAGGCCCGGACCTCTCCACAGACATAGCTCCAGCCAGGAAGCGGGGCCTCGAGGCATGCCCTCCCTTTTCTCTCCTCACCAGGACCTTCTCTTCCTTCCCCATCACTGACTTCAGAAAGTCATTAAAAACAAATCCCTACCATGAACTGGATTGCTTTTATCCCCCCTTCATAGTAAATGTTAAACATGCAAAAATGCATATTGGCCTTTTGGATGATTACATCTCAGAAGAGCAAGAGTTAGAAGGCACCAGATCAGCCTAGAGCACCTGGTAACAACAATAATTGTGCCCAAGGGAGATGGGGTGGGCACATCACACCCTTCCTCCAGACTGACTCTCAAGACCAGCCAGCCCAGACAGACACCCTCATCAGCCTCATTTCTACAGAGAAGGAGGTTCAGAGAGGGCAAGTGGCACCCCCAAAGTCACACAGCATGCCAGGATGGCAGCCCTGTCACGAGCCCAGGCCTCTGCACTTTCCTGTTGGGAGCCTCATGGTGGGTGGGGAGGTCTTCCAGAACTAGGAGGGAAGGGGGCCCACAGATTCCCGCTCACCCCTAGAAGGGCCCTGGAGGCTGCTGCTAACTGCCTCCTAACAGAGGGAGCTTGTTGCCACCCAGGCTGCCCCTCTCTCACTTGTCAGAGTCTCCTCCATCAGTGTCGGGAGCCCAACGTGGCAGGAGTTGCCAGCAGAATTCACCTTTCTCTGGGAAATGTGGCTGCAACAGTCATGCTGCCTGGCATGGACTGGGCACTCGCCTCTTGCCAGGCCCCAGGCCAAGCACTGTTTCCTGAAATAGCTCACTCAACCCTCAGAACAAGCCTAGGGGAGGTGCTGTCACTATCATGCCACCCAGATGGGGAGATTGAGCCCCTGAGAGGCTAGGTAGCAGGTGCAAGGCCTTGCAGCTCGCCAGAGGCGCATAAGGGGATGAACGTGAGCAAGTCTACAAAAGCGCCTGGAGAACTGAGCACCTGGGAAGGACACCGAGACGCAGTGTCCTCAGAACGTGGCCCATCAGGAGGCACTCGAGGGAGAGGCAGGGGCAAAGCTTTGCAATCCGTGCACAAAGACGAGGCCAAGAGCAATCCTGCCGCGGCCACAGACCAGAGAAGAGGTGACGCTTCAAGGCCACTGAGGCACGCAAGTCTGCTCCAATCAAAGATGTGTTTTCAGAGAGAAGCCATAGCTGGTTCACTTACACCAATTTTGGCCACAGTTACCGGCGCTGTCACGTAGCCACTTCTGGGCCAGACCTCTCTCCTATCAAACGGTTATGGCCGGGAGAAGCTGCAGGTGAGCACAGGTGTGTGTACACATGGGCTGCACTCTATAGAGAGCAGTGCTGGTGACAGAACATGGAAGGCCCAGCCCCATGTGATGTCAGCTAGGAGCAGTTCTCCAGCTGGCACTGCAGTATGTCTTTGCTGGCCATGCTGGACAAAACTGACCAATTGCACTCATGGTCTCCTCCTTTCTTTTTTCTTTAAAAAAAAATTTTTGGTTTTGGCTGCGTTGGGTCTTCGTTGCTGCACGCGGGCTTTCTCTAGTTGCGGCGAGCGGGGGCTACTCTTCGTTGCGGTGCGCAGGCTTCTCATCATCGCGGTGGCTTCTCTTGCTGCGGAGCACGGGCTCTAGGCACACAGGCTTCAGTAGTTGTGGCACGTGGGCTCAGTAGTTGTGGTGCACGTGCTTAGTTGCTCCGCGGCATGTGGGATCTTCCTGGACCAGGGATCGAACCCGTGTCTCCTGCATTGGCAGGTGGATTCTTAACCGCTGTGCCACCAGGGAAGTCCCATTGTCTCCTTCTTGACACCAGTGGTAACTACTTGGACACCCAGAACAATCCTGGGAAAAAGCATGGGTCAGCAGTGCCCCAAAGTCTGGCCAAGAAGAGGGTCTGGTGCCAGGAAGCTCTAAGGTTGGAGGGTCTGGGCCCAAGCCCTGATGGCCATCGATGGTGTGGCTTCGTCTGCGTCCCTCCAGCACCTAACCTCAGTCTGCTCATGTCAGAAGGATGAGAAGGAGGCCTGTTGTGCAGGGTTTTTACTAACGGGGTGAAAAGCTGATAAATGCTCCCAGGAGTGGCTGCCCACTGTCCCCCAGCTCAGGCACAGATGGTGAATGAGGACGCACAGACCTGCCCCAGTGTGGGACTGGGGCAGCACTGGCCACCCTCACCTGCTGGTCCCAGTATCTCTGGGGATGTCAGGGAGAGGGCAGGGGGCGTATGAAGTCCAGATGGGTAAGACCCCCCAGATGGATTTGGGGGTGTGTGTGGTCAGTGACGCACGTGGTCCCCTGCCAGGCTCCTGCGGAAGTCACTGGGGGCCAGAACCTCCGGCCCTGAGGGGCGGGGTCAGGGCGTTGCACACGTGGGTGGGCGGAGCTCTGGCGCCTCAGGCCAAAGCGGGCGCTGCGGAGAGAGTCGAACTAGCTGGGGAGAGGGGATTGCAAAGAGCCGCCCCCAGGGCGGAAGGAAGGGTGGGCGAGGTGACGGGGTGGAGGCGGGGGCCGCCCGCCCGCCTAGCCATCTCGGGCACAGAGTGCAAAGGTGAAGCCGGTCCTGGGAAAGCCAGACTGGGCAGAGCGTTCCTGGGGAGAGCGACCCCCGCGTCCTTGCCCCGGGGGTCGCCTGGCAGCACTCCCGCGTCCAGTATCTGTCCCGCGTTTCCCGCCTCGCCCGGTGCCCGCCCCTCCGCGGCAGCTCCGCGCCTGCTGCAGGCCCGGGAGGAGAGGGTCGTTGCCCTTGAGGGCGGTGGGTCTGCAGCTGGGGAGGTGGAGCGGCGGGGGAGGGAGGGGCAGACGCCCGATCCTAGAAAGGCTCGGAAACGGCGGCAGCCCATGCCCCATCCAAACCCGCAACGTAAAGGGCGGTGGCTTTTTCGACCGGGGCGGGTGGCACCGTGTCACAGAGGGTAGTCCCGAGCCCGCCGCGGCGAGGGGAGGGGGCGGCGACGCGAGGTGCGGGCGCGGCTCGGCTCAGGTTTCCGTTTCCCGTCTTCTCGCAGCGCCCCCTCCCGTCCCCCGGCCCCTCCGTTGGCGCAGGGAGAGCCCGGGCCCCGCCGGCCCCGGGATGGGACTCCTGCAAAGGGTCCCGCGCTGCTCCCTCTGACCCCCGAGAAGGCGCGGTCCGACCAGGGTCTGCGGTCGCCGGGCGCCTCCAGGGACCCTGCCCGCATCCCGCGAGCGCGCCCACCCAGGGTTCTCGGAGCCACCTTGAGGCAGTCGCTCCCGGCCTGGCACAGCGGCGCCCCAAGGGGCAAGGGCACCCCCGCACCGATACCCCCACCCCGAGCGGAGCCCCTGCTCTGCGGCCCAAGTCCGTTAGGCTGGCGCCGCAATCCCCGCCTTATGGGCACCGGGTCTCCCCACCCGGCGGCCCTGAACCCCGTCTCCTGCGGGTTCCGCCCGGAGCGCGCCCGCGCCCTTGCAGAGCGTGGGGTCCGAGATGGGAAAACACTCCGTAATCGGCCCAGCGGCGGGCGAGGCCAGACAATAGCCTCTGCTCAGATCCGCAGCCCCAGGACTCCCGAGGCCCCGGTGCCTACCGGACATGGTGCTGGCCATGGTGCTGGCGGCGGTGGGCTTGCGGAGGCCGGAGAGGCGCGGGCGGTGGCTGGAGCTGCAGTCGGCGAATGCTGCAGTGTCGGGGAGGGGAGGGGGCAAGGGAGGGCAGGAGGCGGGAGTAGCGGGGAGAGGGAGGGAGGGAGAGAGAGAGAGAGAGAGAGAGAAAGCGCCTGGCTGCTGCACGGGCTGCAGCCGTCAGAGGGAGGGGATGATGGGAGGGGATGATGGGAGGGGAGAGATCAGCCTGGGACGCAGAGCTGAGCGCTGCAACCAGTTGCCCATCCTCCCACCGCTCACCACTTGGAGCCGGTGCCCCCCCCCACCCTGGCTTTGTGCACTCTCGGGGGGATGGCGGAAACAGCCCCCAATTCCCCAGGGTGGGTGCAGCAGGACGGGATAGGCCTCAACATCAGAGTGGGGTAGGAGAGCTCTTCACTGAGGCCAGTGGAGGCTGGGCGGTGCCTTCTGTGCGCCCAGGCTTGTGCTGAGGGCAAAGCGAGTCATGGATGGTGAGGGTGGGGGCTGGTCTGGAAGGCCTCCAGGGGCATCCGAGAGCAGCTCCTGAGGCAGAGAAGAGGGTAAATTGATGTGAAGAGGCCTAGAACAAAGGCTTTGGAGCGAGACGGAGACTGGAGCCAATCCCAGCTCTGACATCTACTTGCTGTGTGACTGAGGGCGAGTTTCTGACCTCTCTGGGCCTCCATTTCTCGGGTGTGAGATGAGACAATGGTGTCAGTCCCCAGGTGGTGTAGGAGAGAGTCGCACACTTGGTGAGTCGGTGCGTCCTGCCCCTCCCCCCGCCAGACTCAGGGTTTTGGTTGATACCCCCAAAGGCAGAGCTGTTCCCGCAGTGACCATGTCACCTCTTTGGTGATGGGGATGGGAAGTCAGGCAGATGGAGCGTCATTCCCATTTTAGGGACGGAGCCACCGAGGCCAAGAGAAGTGCTGACTCCACAAGCAATGAAGTCCTAGAGCCAGAACTAGATCTCTGGGAAACCTCGGGAACACACAGAGAGATGAGGAGGGCTCAGGACCTCTGTGTGCACACACAGCAAGCATGTGACTGGTTAACATCAGTCCTGTGGTCCACACGGGGTCTGGTCCACCGTGGGAGTCCCACAAAGCCTGCCAGAGCAGACGCTCAGTGCAAGTTCGTTGACTTGATCGAGATCCCCGTGCCTGCTGAGGGGGCTTGCTATGGCCAGCCTTCTTTTCCCCTTCTGCTCACCTCTCAGGACTCAGTACCACAGCATTTACGTGTTATAATTAATAGGAGCCTGGGCAGGCAGTCCCTATGCACAATGTGTGACCAGGGTCCTCAGCTCCATTTCTGGCCCAGGAGTTTGCCAAGTCTCTGGGTCCTGGACTTCCCTTCCTTGGACTTTTGTGGGGGAAATGCCATTACTCTCAGAAGATGGGGGGTGTGGAGGTGAAAAGCGGGACTCCTGGCTCTGGGACTTGCTGCCGTCTTCGGGAAATCTACTAACCACCCCAGCCTGTGCTTCCTTTCCTCACCTGTAAGGAGTGGATCATAAAAGCACTTATCTCAGGGGTCGTTGGAAGGACAATCGTGTTAATGCCTGCATGGATGGTAGTACTGAAAGGTGTGCCTAGTGAGCATTCAGCAAGTGTGTGGCCGGGTCTCCTCTTCTCCAAGCTCCCTGCTGAGATAGACACTCTACTGTCCCCTCACTGGAACAAGTGGGTGTGGGTGGATGCCAGTGTGTGCCAGGGGCTTCCCCAAGCATGATCTCACACACATCAGCCTAGACACTCATGTGGCATTGAGGTGCCATCAGCGGGAAAACATCTGGACATTAAACAGCCCACGAGACCCTCTAAAATCAGCCTTGCCATCGACTGTGGGCTGTCACTTCAGCGTCAATTTCTTCCTGGTGCTCTTTGGGGCATGCTGGGGTCACCTAGACAAACAATTCTTCTTTTTTAAAAAAATATTTATTTCGTTGCGCTGGGTCTTAGTTGCGGCAGGCGGGCTCCTTAGTTGCGGCTCATAGGCTCCTTAGTTGTGGAACGTGAACTCTTAGTTGCAGCATGCATGTGGGTTCTAGTTCCCTGGATCAGGGATCGAACCCAGGCCCCCTGCATTGGGATTGCAGAGTCTCAACCACTGCGCCACCAGGGACGTCCATAGACAAACACTTCTGACCACACAGAGCTGTGAAGACCCCTGGAACCTCCCTGTTGACTGCCAGCTGGTGCTGGGTGCTGGGGATTCAGAGGTCCCGCCCTGACCAGTGGGGGACATTCACCGGAAAAGCGGCTGAACCCAGAGGACAGTAAGGAGAGGAGCTGGTGAGGCTCTCAGGAGCCGAGTCACGGGCAAGGGGTAGCCATTTGCGAAATTTAAGGAGAGTGATCAGCTCAGACTCAAGTCTTAAAAAGACCTCTGGGTCTTTCGAGAAAAGGGGGGAAACCACAGGAAACCTGTCAGAAGGCTTGTGCTGTTGTCCGGGCAGTTGTCCGAGGGGGCCTGGCCCAGGCGGGAAGTGGAATGGAGACCTGGTGGGGAGGGAGGAGACGGCGGGACCCCAGGTTCGTGCCCGCGGGCGAGGAGGTGCTGGTCACCGGGCTCAGGGTCAACGGAAGGGGCGGGTGGGACGTGGAACGCCGCGCGCCAGCAGAGCGCGGACCCCGCGGGAAGGGACCAGTTTCCGGCCGGAGCACTGCGCAACGGACCGGAATTGGGGGCGGAAGTGCAGCGCGTTCAGGGATGACTGCGCGCCTCAGCCCGCAAGGTCGGACCGGCTGCCGGCTGAGGACGCGGTGGTGGTGAGTCTGACGGACTGGGGCAAAGTCCTGGGGATCCCGGTCGTGGAAGGCTCCCCGCAGAGACCTTGGCACTGGAACCTGTGCCCAAGCGGCGGCTTCCGCAACTGCAACTCCCGGCAGGCCCCGCGCAGCCCTCGGGCCGCGCGCAGGCGATTTTGGCGCGCTGCATTGTGGGGCGCGTAGTGCCCGGCTCCGCGCTCGTGGAGGGGCCGGGCCCGCGGGAAGGGCGGCCCGGTGGGGTTTAGGAGCGCGGGGCTGTTAGTCCGAGTGTCCAGGCGAGACCAGGCCTCGGGAGGCTGAGTGGTTTGCTGGGCGCCGTACGGATTCGCGTCCCAGGTCAGAGCAGCACACGTGCTCTTTCGCTGCCCACCTGGGAGGGATGGGGCTGGCCCGTGGAGCGGAGGGTTGGGAGCCGCAGGGGCGGGGGGTCCCGACCGGCCCAGGCTGGGGGGGGGCTCCGCTGGGAACTGTGGCCCTTCAAGCTCTGGCGGAGGTCAATGCAGTGTTATTGCGGGTGGAGCACGTGGAGCTGCATCTGGCCCCTCTCCTGTCGCCTCTCCCGGAGCACGGTGGAGCTGCCTGGGGCGGGAGAACAAGGCAGGGCCGACACCTCTCCGAGCTCCTTGTGACAGGATGTCACAGGCTCGCCTTCGGACCTGTCTGCGGAGGCACTGCCTGAGGGGACTGGTGAAGTGGCCTGGCGCTCGGGAAAGGGTCGCTAAAAACAGTCTTGTCATTCCCGTCTCTGCCGTAGGGGCTCCCGTGGAGAACGTGTCCCAGCGGCACAGGCTGGCATAACTTACCTGGAGTGGCTGAGACCCTGAGATGTTCAGAGGGGGGTTTGTCTCGCAGACCCACACAGCCTGCGTTTCAGCCATCCTCTGTGTCCGCCCGAGGCCGAGAGTAGGCCAGCATGCCCAAGATAACCCTGAATGGGGTGACAGTGGACTTCCCTTTCCAGCCATACAAATGCCAAGAGGAGTACATGAGCAAGGTCTTGGAGTGTCTGCAGAAGGTGAGGCTGCAGACTGAGGGACTTGTCCCCGGGGGATGGGTCAGAGTGGGTAGAGCCTCAGCAAGACCTAATGTACGTGCACCGTCCTGTTTACACCGGCCAGGTCCTACTGGTGAAGCTACCCTTCTAGATGTGGGAGTCAACCATAAATAGGGTTCATGTTTTAGGTGGGGTAGGAGAGATGCTAAACAAATAAACAAAAAGGGTAATTCTAGCCGGTGACGAGTGCTGGAAAGGAAAGACATAAGGTGATAGGCTTAAGAGGCCTTGGGGGCCTCTCTGCGCAGATGGAATGTCAGCTGAGGCCCAGCGACGAGCAGCAGCCGGCTGAGGGGCTGGAGGAAGTATTTCGCACAGAGGGGCAGGTGGCGCCAGCCCTCGTTAGGGGAGGTCGTTAAACCTCAGGGGGTGCAGCTTGCTTTCTGCTGGGTTGCTGGGCATGCCCTCTTGTACCCTGCCCAAGCCCCCAGCCCTTGAGGGCTGCCTCTGTAGCTGGGCCCATGTTCCCATTCCTGCGGCAGCTTTGCAGACATGCCTGTGTCTGCCCAGGTTTCCACTCAGGCTACCGGCTGAGAGCTGTGTAGGCCGTCAGATTCCGTTCAGATAGTGTAACTGCTTGGATACAGAATCAAACTCCTATTCTGGGGCTTGACACCTAATTAGTCATCTTCCTGTTTATATTAGACTGGAAAATACCGTGGTATTTTGGGTAATGCTCTGTAAATTGTTTGCTAACGAGACCTGGTTTGATCTACAGCTCTTGGTTTGAGAGTGGAGAGGTCCTGCGGCATTTTACGTCCCCCGCTGAGTGGGGGCAGAGCAGGGGGACGCTCTGTCACTCAGCCACCTGCCTCAGGTGGGCTGTGTGGCCTGCGGAGCCTGCCCCTGCTTCCCCGTGACCCTGTTCCCCACCCCATTTAGAAAGTGAACGGCGTTCTGGAGAGCCCCACGGGCACGGGGAAGACCCTGTGTCTCCTCTGCAGCACGCTGGCCTGGCGGGAGCACCTCCGAGACGCTGTCTCTGCCCGCAGGATTGCCGAGAGGGCGTCAGGGGAGCTCTTCCTTGACCGCGCCTTGGCGTCCTGGGGGAACGCTGTCCCGGAAGGAGATGTCCCAGGTGATGCCCCTTTTTGCCCCTCTCCTGGCCCCGGGCGGGGAGGCGGGGAAGGAAGGGGGGTTGTAGCTGCCACGTCACTTCTCGCCGTCCTGGCTGTAAACCTAGGGTCAGAGCCTTCTGGCCAAGTGAGGACCCTGCAGAGACCCACTGCACTCCTTCCTGTAGCGAGTATCGGGCATCCGATGCTTAGCTGTCCCCGGGCCGAGTTAGCTGAGTGCCTCGGGTTAGCTGCACACGTGGGCCGTGACCTGTCCTGTTCCCTTGTGCCGGGCAGCGTGCTACGCGGACGTCCCAAAGATCATTTACGCCTCCAGGACCCACTCGCAGCTCACTCAGGCCATCAGGGAGCTCCGGAACACCTCCTACCGGTGGGTCAGGCGGCGTCCACCCCTGCCTCGGGGTCACGGGGGTGTTCTGCCTGGACGCCACCCTGGGCGCGTGCTGTGCTCTGGCTGTGGGGCTGCCGCCCTGACCTCAGGCTCATGCCCTGAGCTCCTCGCAGCCATCGGGGTGTCAGCTGTGGGCGTGGGTCAGGGCAGCTGCGCGGGGGGAGGCCCTGCCCCATGTCGGAGCCCCCAGCACTGCCGCAGGGGAGTTGGTGTCCCCTCCCCGCCGGCCTCCCCCGAGAGGGAGCATGCAGGTGGCAAGGTCTCCCCGAGGCCTGCCCCAGTCTCTTGGCCTGGCCTCCTTGCTCGCCCTGGATGCTGACTGAGAGCGGGCCATGCCGCGGTGAAAGCCCCTCTCGAGCCCGGGGTGGATTTCCGCCCCAGCCACTCCCTCTGGCTGCCCGGGCGGGCGTGTGAGCCAAGCTTCCCTGGGCTCCCGGTGCAGCCCACGTGGCTCCTGCCGCTGGACAGCACTGGGGCCCCCCGCTCTGATCCTTGGGCCCCCCAACCGTCTCCTCCACCAGGCCCCGAGTGTGTGTGCTGGGCTCCCGGGAACAGCTGTGTATCCATCCTGAGGTGAAGAAGCAGGAGAGTAACCACATGCAGGTGGGCTCCTGGGGCGCCCACCCTGGCCTTGGTGGGTCTGCTGCTGCTGCGTGGGTGCTGCCTGGGCTTTAGAGCCCCCAGCTGTGCCCCTGGGGGACAGAGGGGTAAAGAGCTGGTGCGGGTGGAGCTGGCAGGGGGTGCCTGGCTGGGGCTGGGGCAGCGCTCGGCCGTCACACGAGCCCAGACCTCGTCCTCACCCAGGTCCACTTGTGCCGCAAGAAGGTGGCAAGTCGCTCCTGTCACTTCTACAACAACGTGGAAGGTGAGAGGGCTTGGGGTGGTGTCTCCTGCTCACGGAGGGCGCGCTGCAGGGGGAGTGGAGTCTGGGCGCCTCTGGGGGCTGGGCTCAGTGGCCTCCTGGGCTGCTGGCTCCTGCCCCTCGGCGCTCCAGCCTGGTTGCCTCCCGCTCTGGGCTGTTGAGGTGCCTGAGCCCTGTCTCCTGATCAACATTGGCGTGCGTGCAGAGGAGCTCACGCGGTGGGGCCGAGCAAGGGCCTGAACTGTGCAAACAGCGTGGTTTGTGCAGAGTACGTGCTCCCTCCTGGAAGGCTGGAAATTGGGCGCCTGCCAGGCAGGGGTGCCCACGTGAGCGGCCCCCAGTGCCCCCTGGGCGCTGGGTCTCTGGAGAGCATTTCACTCGTGGTCTCGGCTCATTCTGGGGGAGTCAGCCAGGGAGGGGGTTCTGGAAGCTCCTCCACATGTTTTTCCCTTTGCTGGTTCTGTGGTGCATCCTGTCACTGTGTGGGTGTGACGTGCCCTGAGCCCCTGGGGTCCTCCTAGTGACTCCTCCAGCCTCATCCAGAAACGGATGAGAGTGGAAAGCACAGTGTTCGTGACAACGGCCGGCCCAGGTGCGGCGTGGTGGTGTGACCGCAGGTGCCCAGGGCCCTGTGAAGGGGGGGTCCCTTTGTCTCCTGTCACTGACTTTCTTGGGGCCCAGAGTGGGGCGGCACTGGTGCCCTTGCCTCCAGATTCCTGCTTTTCCGCCTGTGGCTGTCCTTTGTGTCTGTCAGGACTTCTAGAGCCACAGGTGATGGCAGAGAGGCTTCTCTGTGGTGTGGCCTTTCCAGACAGGGCTGTGTGGCCTTGGGGGGGGGCGGGGGGTCACGCTTCTGTGGGGTCAGGGTTCTCTCTGTTTCCTGCCTCAGGGTTGGGACTCAGACCCTGCAGTGAGCCAGGCCCTGGAGTGTTCACATTGGTGACCCACAGGCCACCGTCTACTCAGGTTGGGCAACCCCAGTGGGCCAGGCCTGTGCTAGGCAGCGGGTCAGGACAGCAGTACAGTCCCAGAGGCCTGAACTGGGAGTCCCAGCGCCCTTGGAGAGATGGAGGGGGTTGCCTGATGCCGGCTTGGGCTCCGGCGGGCCGGCTGTGGGTAGGGCTGCACGGCTTGGCCTCTGGGGCGAGGACCCAGGGTCCCAGGCTCGTTCCTCACTGCCTTCCCCTTGGCGGTGTCCCTTGGTCTGGTGGCACCAAGGACCCTCAGGACAGCAGTGAAGTGTAAGGCTGAGGATGGCCTGTGGCAGCTGTCGTGGCCCCGGGCTGGAGACTGCTGGCCGCCAGCTCTGCTGCCCCGTTAGCATCAGGCCTGTGGGTGTCAGGTCACCTGAAGGCTGGTCTCTTGTCCTCGTCCCCCCGCTACTCGGCCCTCTGCCCTCAGTCCTGCCTTCCCACGGGCCCTGGCGTCAGGCCCGTGATGCTCGACGGAGCCGTCCCCCGTTTGCTGCACTGTGGCTGCCTCCCCCGTCCTTGTCCCTGGCAAAGGGGGTTCCAGGTGTCCTGTTGGCCACAGGCCAGAGCAGTTTGGGTGTGAACTGCTCCAGCCACCTTTCCACAGCAGCTTGGAGTGGCCAGCTTGCCCTCTCTGCTGGACCAGCCCTCACCTGCAGGGTCCTGCCCCTCACCTGCAGCACCCCTCACCTCACCTGGAGAGTTCTTGAGGCGGGAGGGGCCGGGAGGCCAGGGGAGGGGTGGGAGCTGGGGGGAGCTTCCCGTCCACGGTGGAGGCACCCTTGGAGCTGCTGCGTGTGGGGCCCCTGGCTGCAGGCCCCCCCCACCGCTGCCCCAGGCCCTGCGTGGCAGAGCAGGGGCTGCCCCAGCTGGCCTGCTGGCTCCGGCCTCTGTCCCCTCCCCAGTCCCTGCCCCTGCTCTGCTGTGCTCTCTCTGCCTGCTCATCGAGGGCGTCCACTCCCCGTAAACCGGCGCACCCTGGCCGTCTCAACCTCCTTTGCCAGCTGACCCATGGGATGCAGTGGGGTGTCTCCAGCAGGTGCCCAGGCCTTGGAGGGGGAGAGGAGTGGGCAGAGACCCCAGGAGGGGTCTGAGAGGCGTGCAGAGTGGGAGCCCTGCCTGGCCACGGCCCGCGGGGAGCAAGCAGTGCGGCCTGGCCGGGCCCGTCGCCCTCCTCTCCACTGTCTCCTCTTGACTGCCCTCTCTTCCTCGCCCCCCCCTCCCCAGCCCCCCTCGCCCTCCTCCCCACTGTCTCCTCTTGACTGCCCTCTCTTCCTCGCCCCCCCTCCCCAGCCCCCCTTGCCCTCCTCTCCACTGTCTCCTCTTGACTGCCCTCTCTTCCTCGCCCCCCCTCCCCAGCCCCCCTCGCCCCAGGTAGGTTACTGAGCTCTGGGGCTGGCCTGCTGCGGAGCGTGCCGATTGGCTGGTCTGTTGCTATGGTGCTGCTGAGTGGATGGCTCTTCTTCCTTCCCCTGCCTGCTGTCTTGGGGGGGGGCACCCTGGGGGCGGTCACTGCTGAGGGCCTCTGTGTTCTGGTCTGTGCAGTTAAGGGCTGGGTCTGGTACCTGCCCCCGTGGAGCTGAGAGCCAGGGACCTGTGTCCACATGGGGCTGCCCTGAGACTCTGGGTGCTTATCAGAGGAGACCTTTGCTCCCATCCGCTGGGACAGGCCTGGGCGTCGCTGGGTTATAGCGCTTCCCTGGCCGATTCCTGCGGGCCCAGCTGGGGGGCCCATGTCCCTTCTTGAGGCCCGTCCTGCCCAGGGACACACAGCCAGCAGGGAGTGGGGCCTGTCGGGGCTGCATCCTGAGGAAGGGGCCCCGGGGCTGCGGGGCCTCAGGTGGGCTCTGCGCCTCCCGCCCGCCCGGCCCCGGCTCTGCACCCCTGCCCGGGCAGCACAGGCAGTGACAGCTCAGTGTTCCTGCTGCTGGCCGTGTGGAGCCTGGCTTCCTTCTAGAGGGAGACTATGGGCTTGTTCTTGTGTGGGAGGTGAAGCGAGAGAGGAAGGGACTTGCTGCCAGACTGAAGCCTGATTGCAGGGCAGGTGCCCCGGGGCTCATGGGAGCCGCCCGGCCTGGAGAGCGTCTGGCGGTGACAGGCTGAGGGCCGGCCCCCACCCCACCCCACCCCGGGGTCTCCTCTTGGTGTTCAGCCGCAGGCCTGCAGCTGCCCAAGGCACAGAGCAGGGCTCCCTTGGGACTCGCGTTAGGCTTGGTGCCCTGCCCAGGGGCTGCCTGTTGCCAGGAGCCATTCCATCCTGGGTGCCTCCCGTGGTCCCGGGACTAGTGGACCAGAGCGCCTGTGTTTACTCCCGGCCCGTTTGTCCCCAGAGAAGAGCCTGGAGCAGGAGCTGGCCAGCCCCATCCTGGACATCGAGGACCTGGTCAGGAGCGGGACCAGGCACAGGTAACCCCCCAGGGCTGGGCCTCCTCGACGTGCAGAGGCGGGTGTGTTTTCTTTCCCGCAGTAATGGAAGAAGTGAGACGCTCCTTCCCAGCCCCAGCCCCTGCCCCCGCCCGGTGGGCCTTTGTCTTGGGGCGCCCAGCTGTCCCCCCCATACTGCCCCTCCTCTACGACGCTGGCTGCGACCCCGCGTAGCCCCAGGCTCCAGTCGTGGTGGCGCTGCCCGACTCTCCCGCTTCTCACCATCTCGTCCACCCGCCCAGCATCAGGCTTGGTCGTTTTGTTTTTGTAGATTTTTAAATGGGGACCCACTCACACGATTGAAAACTGATGGTGTGAGGGGCGGCCGGCAAGCCCTCCCGCTGCCCCAGGCCCCAGCTCGCGGCGCGCCCCGGGGAGCCCTCCCAGCCTGCGCCGTGCCCAGCACCTCCTCCCCCTCCAGGCTGTGCCCCCTACTACCTGTCTCGGACCCTGAAGCAGCAGGCCGACATCTCTCATGCCCTACAACTACCTGTTGGACACCAAGGTGAGGCCTCGGCCTGCGTAGCTGACGGTGCTCCATGGAAGGGCGTATCCCAGGCTCGGGAGGGGCCGGCAGAGCCGTGCTGGGATCAGACCTTCGCTTTGAGCCGCAGGCTGGCGCCGAGGGACCAGCCCCTCACCAGCCCGGGGCTGTGACTCGTTCTGAGCTCTGGGAGTGTGTGGCCTGGTAGGAGTGAGGGGACCCCGCGCGGCCGGGGTCCACGTCCCTCTCTCCAGCTGGACCCCGCGAGGCCGCCTGGGAGCAGCAGCCCCAGCTTGGCGTCCTCCTCTCTTGCTGTAGAGCCGCCGTGCACATGGCATCGACCTGAAGGGGACGGTCGTGGTCTTCGACGAAGCTCACAACGTGGTGAGTGTCTGGGTGGCCTTCCCGACACCCCCTTCCTCCTGCCCACTTTCTTGCGCACAACAGCTGGGCCTTTCTGTCCAGACCCCCGCGTCCCACTATCAGGACCAAGCAAAACTGGGCAAGGTGGGCTGCCGGCCTGGGCCTGCCATTTGCACGCAAGAGCCCCAGGCCCTTCCTGCCATCCCATTCCTTCTCTTCCCTCTTGTCCCCGGCTGCTGCCTCCCTGCTGCCCGCTCGCCCTGCCACCCCCGTCCTGTGGCCTCTGTCGGGGCCCAAGGACCACGTCTCCAGGAGTGCTGGCCTTGGCCAGAGCACTGGAGGAGGCCACCTGGGGAGCCTGGCATCCTCAGCCCCGCTGGGTTCCAGGCAGTTGTTGCCATGGGGACGGTGCGCCCATGGGCCAGATTCGGCTTGGAGAGAAGCTAGAAGCTAGAGTTTAACGGGAATTTTCTAACTATAAAATGTAGGCAGCTCAAGTAAAATTGTTTTTCAAACACTGTCTGGGCCAGACATCCGTCCTCTGGGCCAGTTTGAGACCCGGCCTTGAGAACACAAGGTGGGGCTTGGGGGGCTATTGCTTCCCTCCCTCTGCCCCCGCACCTCTGCCTCGTGGAGCGCCGTGACGGGTGTGCTCGGGCTCACAGGAGAAGATGTGTGAGGAGGCCGCGTCCTTCGACCTGACGCCCCACGACGTGGCTTCAGGACTGGACGTGATAGACCAGGTGCTGCAGGAGCAGACCAAGGTGGCGCAGCAGACCGAGCTCCACCCGGAGTTCAGCGTGGACTCCGCTGGCTCAGGTGCGCTCCGGGCAGGGACCGCAGACCAGACAGGGGCCCGTCCGCCCAGGGCCCTTCTTTCAAGTCGGCCTCAGGGGCAGCGCCAGCCTCTGTAAGAGTCTTCTTGGCCTCACAGATGGGGCTGGGGGGCTGGGTACCGCCCAACCAGTCAGCACTTTCTCAAGTCCTTTTCACCGTTTCCCCGGGGGTGTGAACTTGCCTCTACTGCATAGAAGTGAAAACCAAGGGTGTCAGCCACAACAACATTTTGTAGTGACCTGCGGGCATCGTCCACAGGAGCGACGCTCAGAGAGTCATGTCCCGCATTTTCCTTTCGTAGCAGTGATTGCAGTGTGTGTAGAAATCTTTGGTGGACGCAGTTAGTTTGTCCAGACGTTCTGCATGGCCTTTGTTAGTGTTAGGAACCCACCTTTTGCTCACCCAGACCACTTTGTAGCAAGCGTTTCTACCGTCAAGTTGCTGCAGGTTCGTAGCATTTGCGCCCTGCCCTGTGGACGTCATCCACGTCCCGCCGTGTCCTTCACGCGAGTGTGGGGCGGGGCGTGAACAGCCTCAGCTTCCCGGTCCCTTTACGGTCACACACGTGGACAGACTCCAGAGGGCGCGGAGGCCCCTGCTGCCGCCAGGCCGCCTGCTTCCGCCCCCTCTGCGAGGGTCTCCAGGCCTCCTTTGACGCGCTCACAGGTTGTGTTGGGGACGGGAGGGTTTGTAAACGGCTTTGTGTGTTTAGCACAGAAGTTCTCAAACATGTTGGCTTCAGGACCCTTTATGTTTTAAACTTTACGTTCTTGAAACTTACTGAGCTTTGTTTATGTGAGTTATGTCTATGGATAATTAGTGTATTAGAAGTAAACACTAAACAACTAAATAAGGAACAGTTAGGTGTCAGTTTCCTAGGGCTGCCTTCACAAAGTACCAGAGGCTGGGAGGCTTCAACAACAGAGGTTTATCCTTTCAGTTCTGGGGCCAGACGTCCACGTGTTGGGTGTCAGCCGGGGCAGCTCCTCCTGTGAGTTCCCGGGGCATGTGCACCAGGCCTCCCTGTCCCAGCTCTGCAGCTGCTGGCCGACCTGGGCTTGTAGACGCCTCGCTCCGTCTTCACACGGTGTCCTCTCTCATAGGGACGCCTGTCACTGGAGGAGGGCCCAACCGAGTCCTCTAGGACCTCATCCTGACTGACCATATCTGCAAATAAGGTCACATTCACAGGGGTCAGGGTTTAGGATTTGAACATAGCTTTCTGGAGGACACAATTCAATCCATGACATGTTAACATAAATAACACTTTTTTGGAAAAATAACTATATTTTAAAAATTAGAAGAGTGGCATTATTTCAGTTTTGCAAATCTCTTTAATATCTGGCTTAATACAAGGTAATTGGATCTCGTAACTGTTCCTGCTTTGGGCTGATGTGATACTACACATCATGGCTGTATTCATTTCCTAGTGCTGCTAAAAGAAATTTCCAGACTTAGCTTAAAGCAACACAAATGTATTATCTCATGGGGCCCAGAAGCCCAGGATGGGCCAGCAGTGCTCTTCCTTCTGGAGTCTGCAGAGGGGGATCCGTTTCCTGGTCTTTTACAGCTTCTAGAGGCGCCACGTTGTTTGGCTTGTGACCCCACGTCTCCGACCTCTGCTTCTTTGGTCTCCTCTGCTTCTGTAAGGACCCTGCTGTTCCATTTAGGGCCACCCCGGATAATCCAGGATTATCGCCCCGTCTCAGGGTCCTCAACTCTGTTGCATCTGCAGGTCCCTTTGGCCGCAGAGCTGACCTATTCATGGGTTCCAGGGATTAGAACGCGGACATGTGTGGGGACCAGTATCAGCCTCTGGGAAACTACACTGTATATTTGTGAGAGAAAGAAGGAAAAAGGCAAATCGTGTATCAGTAGGAATAGCAGTAGCGGCAGTAGCAGCACCACGAAAATAGGTTGACTCTGCAGACGTCCTGGACGGGTCTCGGGCCGGGTCCCTTGGCCCGCTGTGCTCTGCTGCTTAGGTGTCCTCATAGATGCACCGTCCTGGCGTCACCGTCTTTACCTGCGATGGGAATTTCTGAGTCGGCTGCTTTCGACCCCGAATGCATGTACCTGAGTAAATAGGTCAGCATTTCTCCAGGGGCGTATCTAGGAATGGATTTTCTGATTGGCAGTCACACGCGTCATAAACCTTGCTGTTTTAAAATTGTCTTTTACTTTTAAAGTTGGATGTTGTTCTAGGACTTTTTTTTCTTTTTAAAGCCCAGTAATTTTGCTGCAGTTAGTCTCAGTGTTGATTTTCCGGATCGATGTACGATGAGCTCTTTCAGCCTGTAGTTCCAAGTCTCCTCTTACCTGGGGGGGATGTTGTCCCACACGGCAGTGCTCAGGGCCCGGCCTTGGCTTCGGTTTCTGCTCCAGGGATCATGTCGTGTCTCTTCCACCTGAGTTCAGAACCTGTCACTCTCTCAAATCCTTTTGTCTCTATTTTTCTTTGACTTATAAAAATTCCCCCCTTTCACCATCTGTTTCTTTTAAGATGATGTGGCATGTATCTACTTTTGTGTTCTTCTAATTTAATCTTTATTTCTCAAGTGTTTTTTTCTCCTAGTTGTGTCTGAGTTCTGTTGCTTCATTTCTGAGTTTTAGAAAACCTGGCTCGTGGTGTTGTTTCATGTCTTATGTCCTGTCCTGACACCGTCATCTTCTGTTTTCTCACCAGCTCGCAGCTAACTTGCTACAGCTGCTGCGTGCCTTCCCCAGACCCCGCGGCCGATGCTCTGCCCCATTTGACCAGCCCCCCACTGAGTGGACAGGTTCCCTCTTTCTCTGCCTCCTTCAAGGCGGTTGCCGGCCTGGCGCCTTTACTCCGTGTCTTAGCGTGTGTTTCCTGAGAACAAGGACATTCTCTTTGACAATCCGATCATAAAACCAGCATCCGTACTGCACTCTCGTCTAATCGGCAGCAGCATTAGAATTTTCCCAGCTGTCCTCGGTAAGGCCCGAAACACAGCCACCCCTCTGCCCGGTGCCGTGGTCTCCGGGCCTGTGAAGAGAAAGGCTAGTTATTTCGTCGACTGTCCTACAGTTTGGAGTTGTCTGCTGTGTTCTCATGGTTGGAGTCAGGTTTTGCATTTTGGTGGGAATACCGCGGACTTGCGTCGTCTCGCAGGTGACATTGGTGACGTTAACTTCAGTCTGGTTACGTGATGGCTGCTGGGTGTTTCTGCTGTGAAGTCACTGCTTTTCCATTTGTGATTCTTAAGTCATTTGTGGCATCCAGTAATGAGTCGTCCCTGAATTAATGATTTCCATAATGTCTGCAGAATGATGAGTCTTCTCATCCTCCCATCTTCCGTGTGAGGTCTTGTACTAACCTCCGCCTCCGCGTCAGCATGTGGGCCCACGTGCTCACGCGCTCACCCCCACACCCGTGTGCGTAGGATTGTGAGTTCACGCTCTCGCCCGCCCCAGTTTTAGTCCAGAACCACGCGGTTCCTTCTTCTTTCCTCCCTCTCCATGTTCGTAACGCCTTTTGTGAGAAAACGAGCTTCCATTTTTTCTCAGTATCGTACTTACTTGTTTGATCCTAGAACCCACAGACAGTTGTTTGAGAATTGCCAGCCCACCCACGATAAATGAACATCTACTCACTAGGTTTAATGTTTGTTCACGTCCTTTTTGTCGTTGGTCTGTGACCACAGAATGAAAACGCTCTTTCAGAGGTTCCTTGGGTTGTTTCTTTCTGCTTCACTGTGGTCATATTATTCATTTTAAGCTCATTTGTTATGTTTATATTTCATTTCATACTCCATTTTTTTTGCCATTTATGTTGATTTTATTTGTTTATTTTATTTATTTATTTTTTGGCTGTGTTGGGCCTCCGTTGCACGCGGGCTTTCTCTAGTTGCCGCGAGCGGGGGCTACCCTTCGTTGTGGTGCACGGGCTTCTCATTGCAGTGGCTTCTCTTGTTGTGGAGCACGGGTTCTAGGCGCACGGGCTTCAGTAGTTGTGGCACGTGGGCTCAGTAGTAGTGGCTCACGGGCTCTAGAGCGCAGGCTCAGTAGTTGTGGCTCATGGGCTTAGTTGCTCCGCGGCACGTGGGATCTTCCCGGACCAGGGCTCGAACCCGTGCCCCCTGCATTGGCAGGCGGATTCTTAACCACTGCACCACCAGGGAAGTCCCAGAAGGTGGATTCTTTTTTTTTTTTTAAAGTTTCTCTTATGGCTGTTTTTTGAAAGCAGCTTTTTTTTTTTTTTAAGTATTTGTTTTTTTATTTATGGCTGTGTTGGGTCTTCGTTTCTGTGCGAGGGCTTTCTCTAGTTGTGGCAAGCGGGGGCCACTCTTCATTGCGGTGCGCAGGCCTCTCACTATCGCGGCCTCTCTTGTTGCGGAGCACAGTCTCCAGACGCGCAGGCTCAGTAGTTGTGGCTCACGGTCCCAGTTGCTCCGCGGCATGTGGGATCTTCCCAGACCAGGGCTCAAACCCGTGTCCCCTGCATTGGCAGGCAGATTCTCAACCACTGCGCCACCAGGGAAGCCCCCAGAAGGCGGATTCTTAACCACTGCGCCACCAGGGAAGCCCTCCTTAGCTGCTTTTGTCCATGACAGTTTCTCAGACCTCCCTTGGTGTTTTGGAGGAGGATTGCTCTGACGTTGCGTAGAATGCCCCTTCATTGGGGTTTGGATTTGTGTGACGTTTCTCCCCTGGACGTACGGGGGTGTGGGATTTGGGGAGGAAGGGCTCAGATGCACAGGGCCCGACTCATTGTACTGCATCCAGGTCCCTGCAGTCAACTCCGCGTGACTTATGACCTTGATTGCCAGCTGAGGTCGGCTTTGTCAGGGGCTCCAAGTTACTCGTTCCCCTCCTTTCCACACTGTTCTCTTTGGACGGAGGTCACTCTGCACAGCCCACACCTAAGGAGTGGGGTTATTCAGCCAGGTATCAATCTCCATGACCCTGTGTTAGGCAGAGGCTTCTTAGAAGTAACACCAACAGCACAAGCACCCAGAGATAAAAATAGATAAACAGGACTTAACAAAATCAGAAACTTTTGTGCGTCAGAGGACACCATCAAGAAAGCAGAGACATCCCACAGAACAGGAAGAATTTTTTGCAAATAACATATCTGATAAGGGATTGGTATCTAGAATAGGGAGGAAACCTTTAACAACTCAACAAAAAGACAACCCAACCCAATTGAAAAATGGGCAAAAGATATAAATAGACACTTCTTGAAAGATACACAGATGGCCAATATACACATGTAAAAAGGAGCCCATTGGTCATCAGGAAAACGCAGCTCAGAACCACGTTCATGTGCATGTCTACAGGGTCTCTGAAGGTGACTGCCCCCCCTCAGCACAGGCTGCTGCTTCCAGGTCGAGTTCCAGCCGTGTGGATTTCAGAGCCTCTTCTGTCAGTGTCTTGCCCTCCACACCAGCATCCTGGTTCCTTAGGACGGGGTGGTGGAATTAGAAGGATGCAGACATGTGCATTTGTGCTTTCCCTTGCCCAGGGCTGAACTTGGAGCTGGAGGACCTCGCGAAGCTGAAGAGTAAGTGCGCCCCCCTCCCGCCTGCCGTGGACTGCCCCCCACAGCCCCGCCCTGAGAGCCCCTAACCCCACAGCGATCCTGCTTCGCCTGGAGGGGGCCATTGACGCCGTGGAGCTGCCTGGAGGTGACGGCGGTGTCACCAAGCCTGGGAGGTGAGGGACCTAGCAGGGCGGGTGTGCCGGGCTCTGTCCCTGCGGCATTCCACCCCACGTGGCCTAGAATGTCGCTGGGTCACAATCCAGAGAGTCTTTTTCCGTCTTGGAGGCCCAGGAGGGTTTGGTCATTGAGAGTGTCGGCACCGCCACCCTCTCCTCTGGTTCACCCCTCTGTCTGCACTGCAGTTGCCTTTTAGAACGAGGCTCCTGCCTCCGTGCCACCTTCTGTTAGGATGAAAAGTCGCCTGGAACGTTCTGAACGTCCCACAGGCCTCCAAGTCGCGGGGTTTGTTCCCCGTGGGATGGTGGCCTAGGGCAGGTATCACCCTCCTCGGTGCACCACTGCCAGCTGCGCTGGCACCCAGGCCCAGGTCTGTCGAGGCAAGGAATGTTCTGGAATGTTCTGGAGTGCTGGGCTGCCTGCCTTGTCCCTGAGCCCCATCTGCTCCGCTCTGCTCAGGCCCTCGCAGGGCCCGGTTGCTTCCCAAATGGCCCTGGCGCCTCCTTGGCTCCCACACCCGCAGGGCTTCCTCTGCAGCTTCCACTGCACACCGTCCCCCCCCGACTCTCCAGAACTGCCCTTTCGGTGCCCTGCCCAGAGCCACCACTTCAGGGGGGCCCTGATGACTACCTCCCAGCCTCCCTGCGGGGCCCGAGCCCCGAGCCCAGGCCTGTTTCTGGGTATGCCGGTCTCATGCAGGCCACTGTCCTCCCCACGGGGCTCCTGAGGGAGAGGCCTTTCACCTCCAGGTTTGGGCCTCCCCGGAGGCTCAGAGCTTGCTCTTGGGTGAAGGAAACTTAAAATGCTTTTGGCTGTTAGGTTCCCAAAGTGCAGCCTAATCTCCTGCCAGGCCTGAGCTGCCTCTTTCCTCGTAGCTACATCTTTGAGCTGTTTGCCGAAGCCCAGATAACGTTTCACACCAAGGGCTGCATCCTTGACTCCCTGGACCAGATCATCCAACACCTGGCAGGACGTGAGTCCCCCGCCGCCTTGCACCCTGTGGCTGACGCCTTACTCAAGGGCGCAGCCTGACGGGAACTTGGCCCATGGAGCTGCCTTTCTGATTCGGATGTTGAGATCTTAGCATTTTTGGTGGCATGTGTCCTATGAAGAGCGGTCTTCCCTGCTTAGCCCCTTTTAAGAAAGAGCAGTGAGGGGCCTGGGTGGGTCAGTGAGCTGTGGGCCCCACCATCCTCTCCCCCAAATCTCCTGCGCTCTGTTTCTGCCCAGAGGGTTTCCATGGGACTGCTTCCCAGAGGCTGTGCCACGGAGCCCTCTGGTCTCACCGGGGGCGCCCAGCCTTGCCATGCTCCTGGGCTCTGGGCAGCCCCAGCCTTACCTGGCTGCAGAGCCTCTCTTCTTGTCCCACTGACCCACGGGAGACCCACTGGGAAGACAGGGTGAGCTGCCCTCTGAGGGCACGCCCCTCAGCCGACACGGGGGCTGGAGAGCCCAGTGGACGGTCAGCACCCGCTGCCCCCACAGGTGCGGGGCTGTTCACCAGCACGGCGGGGCTGCAGAAGCTGGCAGACGTCATCCAGGTAGGGACCGCTGCCGCGTGGACGGGGTGTCTCCTCTCCTTTCCTGATGGAAGTTGGCGGGGCCTCGCTCTGCAGAGCTGCTGTGGATTCTAGACTTGGGGAAGGACAAGGCGCCCCCAGCACACGCTTCAAGTCAGCACCGCAGGGCTGGTTTCCTCTCGCCCTGAGCACCCGCCGCAGGCCTTGAGGGTGGGGCCAGGCGGGGAGTGGGGCCGCTTAGGGTGAGAGTCTGGTAGGTCCCTCCAGTTTTCAGACAGGCCCAGCGGCTCCTGCCCAGCCAGCTGCCGCCTTTTCTCCAGTTTCTTGCTGACACAGCTTTGCAGGGGAAAGTTAATGCAGAAGCCCGTGCCGGCGTGGGGGGCATGGACTCTGTCCCCCAGCCCCTGTTGCGTTGCCGGGCCAGCCTCGCCCAGAGGGCGTTGAGACGAGGGGTGAGTGTGTCCCGTCCACACCCATTAGGTGGGGCCTGGGGCTGCTGTCTGGAGTCACTGGGTGGTCTGCACGTCCTCTGGGCCAGGCCGGCCTCAGTCTGGGCTTTGGGATCCGCTTGGGGGGAGGGGCAGCCTCCAGGGCTCACCGAGCCCCTCCTCTGCCACACACAGAGCCCACCTTCCCCAGGCCAGGCGACCAGGGGGGCTGTCACACGCCTCAGGGCCTCTGGACGTGACGACTTCCTGCCCCTAACGTGCCGTCCCGTGCGTCCAGCTGTCCTCCTCGGGCCCAGCTGAGCCGCTTCCTCAGCTCAAGTGGACAGGCCAGGGCCCGCCTTCCTTTCGCTGTGTGCTGCCCAGCTGGCCGCTGAGGGCCGGTGTGATGGTTCCAGGCGGTCCAGCCCTCCTGCGCCTCACTGGGCCTTTCTTCAGAGGCCACTCCGCGGCCGCTGGTCCTTGGGGAAACCGGGGCACCTGAGGCCCCGTGTGGCGTGGGCATGGCTGCCCGCGCTGCGCGGCGTCACGGTGGGGCGCGCCTGGCTGCAGGCAGGGCTCAGTGGGCTCGAGGCCCTGGGTGACCTGCCCGGCAGCGCGTCACTCTGTCGCCCCCTCCTTGTCTCTCCCCACCCCTCGCGGTGCTTCCATGGCTGCACGACCCCTTCCACGCTGCCCGCTGGGCCTGCGGTCGGCCTGTGCAGGGCGCCGTCTGCGGGGCCCCTGGCCACACCCACAGGTGCTCATCACGGGGGTGTGGGATGAGCACCTGCCGGCCCACACTCCTCCAGCTGGAGGGGATGTGACAGGCTGGTGAGTGAGCGTGGCCCGTAGGCGGCTTGGGCAGCAGGGGAAGCTGAGTCACCCGCCAGGGGCTACTTAGAGCAGCTGCCAAGGGAAATTCCAAACCAATGGGGTTAGTGGTGCTTGGGTTCCAGAGAGTATGGAGCAGGGAGGAACCCGCTCCATAAACGGGTCGGGGGAGGGGAGGGGGCCGTGCAGGCCTGGAAGCGAGGGCGCCCCGGCCTGCTGGCTGTTCAGCGGCAGGGGAGCCGGCTAGGGCGGTGGAGGGCGGGAGAGGGGCGGCGGGGAGGGACGGCAGAGGGCGCCACGGAGGAGGGCCCGCCTGGCAGGGGCAGGGCCTCCAGGGCAGGGCCGGGGGGCCGCAGCTGGGGCTCGGGACTCCCTGGAGACCCAGCAGTAACGGTGGGTCACCGCCCCGGGGGGCAGAGGCCTGGGATGCTCGCTGCCCCGGCAGGAAGTGATGGGAGGAGGGGGACAGAGCCCGGGCCTGCAGGATGCCACGCTAGAATGTTTCTTCTTCTCCGTGACCCCGGCTGCCCTTCCAGCCCCATCCCCGCCTCACAGATGGGACGGAGCCCCCAGGGTGGAGTGCAGAGCTGGCCGTGGGCAGGCAGCAGAGCCCCGGCCGGGGAGGGAGGCTGCAGCGGGCTCCCCCAGGGCTACGGCTGCACCCGTGCCTGCCACCTCCTCCCCCGCCGCCCGCCCGTGCCTGGCACTCGGACACAGGGCAGCCACACCGCTGTCTGACACTCCTGCCCATCCCTTGAGGTGTGAGGGCCGCTCTGGGGCCACAACGCAGGGCTTTGCAGAGGAAGCCATGGCCCCAGAGGGGCCTCACCAGGCGGTGTGGCCTCCGCTCCGGGATCAGGTCCAGTGTGTGTGGTTCCGCCCTTGCAGGCGGACACTTTGGTGAATCGCGAGGCCAGGTGTTTTGCCGTCTGGACAATGAAAGTGCTTCTCGAAGCTCCTCTCGCCTTGGAACTTACTCCTCACAGGCTGCACTGCACCCCCAGGCCGTGCTTCTGGGCCCTCACGTGCAGGGCCATGGGGTGCCCACAGCTCCTCCTGGCCATGCGCCCACACCCCCTGGGCCTGGCAGGAGTTTGCTGAGAACAGGCTGCTGATCTGGGCTCCCGAGGCCTTTCCTGTTCGTAGGAAGACTTGGTGGGTGAGGCTTCTGCCCTTGCGCGCCGGTGGTGCCGGTCTTCTCTGTTTTCATGGACGCTGGGTGGAAGTCGTGGCCTCATCTTCAGCCTCTAACCCAGCAGAAGGCGCCTGGGAGTGGCGTGACGACGCGGGGCTGTGGAACACGCCGTCCCTTTTGAACGTGTCTTGGCCTTGTTTCCACCAGCCGAGTGTCAGAGTCAGATTGTTCCCTTTCTGTGAGGAGCTTCTTGGGCTTTGGCCGGGATGCCTTGGACGTTCGGGTTATTGTGGGGAGAGCCGGGGCTCTGTGATGTCCAGAGGTCCGGCTCTCCTCCAGGGCGACCTCACAGACTGTTCCGGAGGAAGTGACGTCTGTCTCTTGCTTTATCTATAGCGTTACATACTTTTTGTTGCTGTTGTGAAAGGGGTCTTTTTAACTCACTGGTGCTTGTGTGTGAGAAAAGCATTGACTTATTTGTTGGTCTTGTGTGAAGCTATCTTACTAAGTTTTCAGTTCTAAAAGTTTGTTGTTTGGTTTTCTGGATTTTCTAAGTAGATGGTCCTGTTGTTTGTAACGTCTAGTGTGTTGTATTTTCTGCCCCCATATTTATCCCTCTTGTGGTTTTTTTCTTGGCTTGTTGCGTTGGCTAAGAATACAATTCCGCTTATTTTATTTAGGGATTAATTTCATCCTATTACTTCTCGATGTGAACGGGGTTCCTTTCCCCTAGCCCCTGACCCAGCCCTGGGGGAGAGCGGAGAGGGCGGGCGGCTGACCTGGGCCTGGTCCCCGTGAGAGGCTTCGACTGGCTGCCGAGGAGGGGCCTGCAGGGCGGCTGTGTCTCCAGTGCAGCGGGGTCCCTGAGGGGAGGGGACAGGCAGCTCCGGCTCCTCAGCCTGGGGTCCTGCCCCAGGGACGCTGTTGGCTTGGAAGCAGGGGCAGGTGGTGGCTGTGTCCTGAGTGTCCATCTGTCCTGCGTGGGAGCGACTCGGCAGGGGTGGCAGCCTCTGGCGTGTCCTGCTGACTTTGTCCCTCATCTCTGCCGTTCAGATCGTGTTTAGCGTGGACCCTGCTGAAGGAGGCCCCGGTTCCATGGTGGGGCCGGGGTGTCAGTCCTACAAGGTGGGTCTGCTTCCTGGATGGGGGCTCCTGGGCCGGGGTCTCAGTCCCACAAGGTGGGGCTGCCTCCAGGATGGGGGCTCCCGAGTGGGGCCCAGGACACCTCTCCATTCCACCTGTCCAGGTGCACATCCACCCTGATGCTGGTCACCGGAGGACAGCTCAGCGGTCAGATGCCTGGAACGCCACGGCGGCCAGAAAGCAAGGTGCGGCACCTCGGGTGGCTGGGACATGCTCCCCCTGGGGCGGGGCCCCGTCCAGCTGCGGGCTCCCGGCCGCCTGTCGCTCCAGCCTTCTCCAGGTGACGCCCCACCTGCCCTCTAAGAGTCAGAGCTGTCAAAGTGAAAGACCTCCGAGGGCCCGCTGGCCCGGGGCCTGCCTGGAGTTTCCACAGGGGTCGGCCCTCAGACCCCTGCTGGACAGAGAAGCCAGAGCGCCCCGAGACCGGGCTCGTGGCTCCCCAGCGTGCTCTGTGGTCACTCCTGTCCTTGCTGGTGCAGGGCTGGCCCAGGACAGCGTGGGCTCGGAGCCGCGCCTCCATCCTCCCCACCGAGGGGCAGGTCCCGTCCCGGAAGTTGGAAAAGGCTTCTCTGGTCCCAGAACGTGGTTTGCTCTTTTCTGGGGAGCGTTCCTGCTGCCCTGTGACGCGGTCGGATCCGAGAGTCACGTTTCCAGCATCCGCTGTGCTCTTCCATCTCCGGTTTCCGGAGCCGCTGGGAGCGCATGGGAGGGCCGGCGTGTCTGCCCGCAGGCCGTGCTCTGGCATCCTCCCTGGCTGGGCTGGACGTGTGTAGGACGTTGCCCCTGGCTTCCTGCCTCCAGGGGCTGTGGGCCTGCGCCCCTCCCTCTTCGGCAGTCCCACCCGGAGTGTAGGGAGGGGGGCTGGCTCTTCACTGAGCCACAAGGACGTCTGGGGCTGGGGTAGGCTGGCCTCTCTGGAAGTGACTTCAGCATCCCCCTCCCTCAGCCGCAGGATGCTGGCGGGCTTCTCTGGTCTGCTTCCTGCTCCTGGGACCCCAAGGGAGGGCGGGCAGGCCCCCCAGGCTAGACTTGTGCACCTGGGCCTCAGGGCCCAGCACCGCCTGGGGGGACACACGATGGCTGCTGGGCCGGCGGCTTGGGCCTCACACACGTGCCCCTGCCCCCCGCAGGGAAGGTGCTGAGCTACTGGTGCTTCAGCCCTGGCCACAGCATGCGTGAGCTGGTCCGCCAGGGCGTCCGTACCCTCATCCTCACCAGCGGCACGCTGGCCCCCGTGTCCTCCTTCACCCTGGAGATGCAGATGTAAGGGCTGCCCCTTGGCCCCACCGCGGGGGTCCCGAAGCCAGCCCCCCCGCCCTGGGCTGCCGGGATGCTGGGGGTTCAGGATCTCACAGGGGCCACCCCCTGCCTCCCTCCAGCCCTTTCCCAGTCTGCCTGGAGAACCCACACGTCATCGACAAGCACCAGATCTGGGTGGGGATTGTCCCCAAAGGCCCCGACGGAGCCCAGCTGAGCTCCGCCTTTGACAAACGGTAGGGGGCCTGGTGGGCGAGGTGGGTGGCCGAGTGCCAGGCCCCTCACGGCAACAGCCCCCTGGTTCCCTGCAGGTTCTCTGACGAGTGCTTGTCGTCCCTGGGGAAGGCGCTGGGTGAGTGCCCGTGCTGTCCGTTCCTGGGCCCCTGCCCCGTTCCGAGGTCGCCCGCCCCCGCTCCGCTCCCCGTCCTGCCTGGTCTTCCTGAGGGGCTGGAGGGGCCCTCTGCGGACATCCTCTCCTGCTGACGCAGGCCACGGTGCTTGCAGGCAACATCGCTCGTGTGGTCCCGCACGGGCTCCTGGTCTTCTTCCCTTCCTACCCCGTCATGGAGAAAAGCCTGGCGTTCTGGCGGGTGAGTCCCTCCTTCCAGTGTTCTCTGGGGGCGGGAGGGAGCCCCAAACAGCCAAGGGTCTGGCAGGGCCGGCCGCGTGCCTTTGAGAAGGCGTGACGGGCGTCCCCTCTCTGCCTGCTCCCATAGGCCCGTGACTTTGCCAGGAAGCTGGAGGTCCTGAAGCCCCTGTTCGTGGAGCCGAGGACCAAAGGAGGCTTCTCGGAGGTCTGGGTCACCGGGGCTCCCTCCCCCTGCCCTGCAGGCTGCCCTGGGCTCAGGCCAGCCCTGGGGTGTGTGTGGCCAAGGTCCTGCTGGCCCTTTAGGAAGTTTGGGCTTGGGGACGATGGCAGCAAGTCTGCCCCCACCCCCCAGCCCCGGGGCCCCTGGGTTTTCTGGGCACGGCAAGCAGGCACTGGGTGCTGGCTCTGGGTCAGCCTGGGAGCCCGTGCCACGAAGATGCTGCTGCAGTTCTGCTGGCCTGCCTCCTGGCCCGGACGGCGCTTCATCTCGCAGGGTGGTTTCTGGGGTCCTGCTCAAGAAGGCGAGGGGCCAGGCCGGGCTGACCAGCCTCCCCTTCCAGGTGATGGAGGCTTTCTACACGAGAGTCGCCGCCCCCGGGTCCAGTGGGGCCGCCTTCCTGGCTGTGTGCCGGGGGAAGGTGAGGCCTCCGAGGTCCGGGTCCCACACACCTGGCTCCGCATCCCCGCCTGGAGCCTGTGCCTGCGGGGGCTCAGGGCTCGTGGCCCGGGGGCTGCACCGTGGGCCGGAGAGGCCGGTCACCTCCCTCAGGCCCCACGTCCAGCAGATACAGGAGGGTGTGGCCCTCCTGGTCCTGTAGGGACCGGCCCTGGGGTCCTAGGGTGGGCATTGGGGCCCACGTGTGGGCCGTGGGCAGGTGGGCCAGAGGAGCTTCTGAGAATGAGAAGCTGGTCATGGGGTCCTGGGAGCAGTGGACCCCAGGTACAGCCTGGTTCAAAGTTGGAGGTCTGTCCCACCCTGCGCATCCCGGGGGGCGTGGGGCAGGGAGGGTCCAGGCACGGGTGGGCCCTTAGGGAAGGTCCTGGGCTTGAGTGGAGGCAGATGGGGGAAAAGAGTGCCCACTGCCCCCCAGGCCAGCGAGGGGCTGGACTTCGCAGACGCGAATGGCCGTGGAGTGATCGTCACGGGCCTCCCATACCCGCCCCGCATGGACCCCCGAGTTGTCCTCAAGATGCAGTTCCTGGATGAGATGAAGGGCCAGAATGGGGCCCGGGACCAGGTGAGAGGCTGTGGGGCTGAGGGTGGGCAGGTGGTGCTCAAGCCCCCGTGGCTGAGCCAGCCCCCAACCCCGGCCCCGCAGTTCCTCTCCGGGCACGACTGGTACCGGCAGCAGGCGTCCAGGGCTGTGAACCAGGCCATCGGGCGGGTGATCCGTCATCGCCATGACTACGGGGCTGTCTTCCTCTGCGACCACAGGTGCAGGCCCCCCCACCCCCGCCACCGCTGCACTCTCGGGCCAGAGCCCTTGCCCCGGACACCGGCTCTTCCCTCTGGTGACTCTGCCAGGGAGCTGGGCTCCGGGGCAGGCGGGGCTCCCGGGATAACGGCCCCACCGCCCTGCAGGTTCAGCTCCGCGGACGCCAGAGCCCAGCTGCCCTCCTGGGTGCGTCCCCACGTCAAGGTGTATGACAGCTTCGGCCACGTCATCAGAGATGTGGCCCAGTTCTTCCGCGTCGCTCAGAGAACCGTGAGTCTGAGCGCTAGCTGGCTGTGCCCTCGTGTCCCACCCAGGGGAAGGAGCAGGGTGGGACCTCCACAATCTCCTGTGAACGTCTAGATGCCCGTGCTGGCCCCCCGAGCTGCTGCTCCGAGTCTGGGCGAAGGAGAAGGCGCTGCCTCGGTGGCCGTGTCACCCGGCCCCCTCCGCACCAGGAAGGCCATGAGTCTGGACGTGCACGTCCCTAGCCTGAGGCGCAGAGGCACAGGTGCGTGTGGCTGGGCGACATGGCCGGGTGGGGCCCCACAGGGTGGAGGGTGGGGCGCCTCCAGCAGGCTGGTGGCACGCTGGGGCCGACGACCAGAGTCCCCAGCGGGCAGTGGTGGACTCCGTCGCCCTCGCGTGCTCCCGCAGGCTCGCCGGTCGCCGGGGATGCCGAGGGCAGCCTTTGTGTGGAGTACGAGCAGGAGCCCGTCCGGGCCCAGCGGAGGCCCGTGGGGCTGCTGGCCGCCCTGGAACACAGCGAGCTGCGGGCCGAGGGGCCTGGGGAGGAGGCCCTCCCCGCGGAGGAGGAGGTGCGGGGCCCGGGCTCCCGGGGGAGGGACACGGATGGCTCGGCCCACCTGGGCTCGGGCGCCACCATGCTCACCGCTGCACCCCCGCTGGTCGGGAGGACGGGGGGGTTTCAGCAGATGCCTGGTGGTGCTGTGGGCCTGCCCCGCCCCGGCACAGCCCCCAGCCCTCAGCTGGGCCCCCAACACGCCCCCGTGCTGGACACGGTCCGCTCACTTCCCGCTCCTGCTGTGCCGGAGCCTGGCCCTTTCTGGGAGCCTGAGCTGCGGGCAGGACCTTCTGCCCTGGGGCCTTTGTCCAGAAGCCCATAATTCCCCAGCTGACCTGAAGCTCCCCACTTCCCGCCGGGCGTCAGTGCCCGCTCCCCGCTGTCCCGCCCTCTAGGCCCAGGGCGCAGCTGCCCCACTCGCGTTTCTCGTTCCCTTCCCGCCGGTGCCCTTCAGTTACTGCCACGCTGCTGCCCGGGACCTGCTCTCACACTTGGTTCCTTGCAAGGGGCTGAGGGTACTTCTCCCGCCCTGCCGCCCAGGGCAGTGTCAGGGCTTTGGGGCCCTGAGGGCCTGAGTCGGACACGCCTGTGTCGCCCTCAGGCCCCCCGCCACTCCGCCCCGTGGGGCCCTCGTGAGAAGAGGCCAGCGGAGGAGCAGCGTGGCAGGCGGAGGAAGGTCAGGCTGGTCGGCGGCCCGGTATGTGAGCGGCCCGCAGACGGCGGAAGTTTGGTGGGTGCCTCGGCCGGTGTGGCTCGGGGTGGGGTGAGGTGTGAGCGGGCCAAACCTGCCCACTGGCCTGACGCAGCTGTCCCCGCTGGGGGACAGGCTCTGCAGGGCGCCTGCTGGAGCCGGGGCCCAGGGGAGGGAGCAGCCGGGCCTGCGGGCGGGTGCAGCGGTGGAGGGAGGGCAGCAGACCCAGGGCCCGCACCAACCCCACCACCGGTGTTCGGCTGGATCCACTTCCTCACAGACGAGCTGCTTGTTCTGCGGATCCCACTGTCGCCCTCCACCCGCCAGGCTCGTGCTGTGCTGGGGCCTGGCCTGCTCTGATCCCGTCCCTCTTCTCCTTTGATATTTTACCGTGAGAACATCTCACCTCCACTCAGCTCTCAGAACCAGCACAGGGTTCCCGTGTGCCCTTTGCTGCAGTGCCACCGCCTGCCTCGCGCCTCCTCCCCCTTACTGGGGTCCCTGGGCAGTGCCCCCCCTCAGGGCAGACCCTCCACACTTTGGAGTCCTGCACACTTGGCAGATGTGGGCCTTTCATTTTGTGTTGCTTTTTGGTGGGGGGATCGGGTCCACGCAGGCCCGTGGGCTCCATCCACAGAAGGTGTTGTCTTCCCAGCTGGGCAGGAGCCAGGCCTGGCCCTCTGGCAGGTCTGGTGTGGGGCCTGCAGCCAGGCTGGCTCCCCTGGCCCAGGCCAGGCTGGGCTGTTGGCACGAACGTGGATGGTGAGGTGCCTGCGTGTGAGGCACGTGGTGTTCCCAGCCTTGGATGAAAGCAGTTAAGAGCAGCTGAGTTACATCCTAGACGCTCCGGGAAGCCCCAAATGCCAGTGCCTCTGTCTGCCTCCCTTGGCTTCTGGGAAGAACCAGGCGGTGCCCAGGGGGCTGACACTGAGGAAGTGGCCTAGGTGCCAGGGGCTTGGGCCTCTGAGGGCCAAGCTGGGGGGCAGCCTGGGAGCCTGGAGGATCCTTTTCGAGGGTCTGGGATCAGGGCTAGGGTGTGCAGCAGAAGTAGGGCACGGGGGTGTTGGAAGCCCTGGCATGTTGAGAAGCATCCCCTGCTGTGAGCAGACGGTCCTCCGAGCCCGGAGCACCTGCTGCAGCGGCCCCTGCCGTGGGCACCGGGACCTCAGCAGAGGAGCAGGAGCCGCCAGCCTGGGGAGGGCCAGCCTACACTCTGTCCCTCTGCTGTGCTCAGCGGGCCTGGCCATCTAAGCTGAAGCTAAGCTGGGGGTTCCCTGCCAGCTCCTCCTGGCTGCCCTTGGTGACCCCAGCTGGGCCAGGCCAGCGAAGCGTCCTCCCAGCAGCCCCCGACAGCAGCTCGCTGCCCCTGCAGGCGGGGAGGGTTGGTGCCTCCTGACAGGGGCACCGGCTGTGTGTTGGCAGGAGGGGCCAGAGGCCGGCGCGGACACGGGCGGGGCCAAGCTGTTCATGGCGGCCGTGAAGCAGGCGCTGAGCCAGGCCAGCTTCGACACCTTTACCCAGGCCCTGCGGGATTACAAGAGCTCCGATGACCTCGCTGCCCTGGCCGCTCACCTTGGCCCCCTCTTTGCCGAGGACCCCAAGAAGCACAGCCTGCTCCAAGGTGCCTTGGCTGGTAGAGGCTGCCCACTTGAGGGTCCCACCCTGGGGGCCGTGCTGCGGCCGTGGGCTGGGGGGCCACCAGGGTCCCTGGTTGACCTGCAGAGGTGTGGGTGGGGACCCCGTGCAGTGGCCGCAGCCCCGGGGACCTGCAGGCCCAGACCCCGCCCCTCCCCACAGGCTTCTATCAGTTCGTGCGGCCCCACCACAAGCAGCAGTTTGAGGAGGTCTGCCGCCAACTGACCGGCCGAGGCTGCAGCTCCCGGCCTGAGCATGGCCCCCGGAGGGAGGGAGCACAGCCGGCCCTGGACCCCAGCGGTGAGCCCGGCCCTGCCTGGGTGGGACCCTCAAACTCAGACCCTGAGTGTGGGGTGGCACCTGACCCTTGGAGTGGGTCCTCATGTGGCCCAGCCTCCCTGTTCCTGAGGCTGACAGATCCATGCGGGGGGCCCCACTTCGGGGAGGTGTGGGCCCCCAGAGCACACATGGCCCGGGCCTCCCAGGAGGACCTGTGCCTGGGGAGTCGTGTACGCACAGGGGTCCTGGAGCCCCGTCCACCCCTGTCTCCACCTGGAGTGGGCCCTGCATGTCCAGGGCCTGGGAGGCGCTGTTCCCATTGGTTACGGAAGAGCCCATCTCTGGACGAGCCTTCCCCAAGGACGGGAATCACAGGGGGCCCCTGGGGTTGGCGAGTCCAGCCTGAGTCACGCTTCTGCTCCCTCCTGGACTGGGGTGTCCTTGTGCCTGGCCCCCATCTAAGGCAAGGGAGGAGGCCTGCCCGCTCCCAGCTGTCGGGGGCCTCCTGCGGTTGGCCGATGAGGGTTTGAGGCCCGGTCTCCCCTTGGACAGACCCGTCCCCTCCCTGGTCATGCTCTGGACCCTCAGGGACCAGCTGGGTGCCTCCTTGTCTCCGTGTTTCTTCAGGAAGGAGGGAGCCTGACCGCAAGCTGACTGTGTCCCAGGGTGCAGCCAGGCAGCTGGACCCCCGCGAGCACCTGAACCAGGGCCGGCCCCACCTGGCCTCCGGGCTGCTCCCTGCAGGTGCCTGGTCCCGGAAGAGGCTTTGGACCAGAGCCAGGAGCAGAGGGAAGAGCCTGGCGGGGAGGAGCCTCCTGGGGGCCGCTGTGGTTCTGCGCCCCCAGAGCAGGGGAGGCCAGCGTGGTTTCCTGGGAAGCTGGTGGACTGAGGTGTGTTACCTTCCCACCAGGAGACCCCAGCCGCCGGCCTCCTGAGGGGTCTGGAGCCCCTGGAGCAAAGAAGCACCCGCCCGCTGTGAGTGCCTACTTGGCCGATGCCCACAGGGCCCTGGGGGCCACAGGCTACAGCCAGCTCCTGGCGGCGCTGACCACTTACAAGCAGGACGACGACTTCGAGAAGGTGGTGGCCGTGGTGGCCTCACTCACCACCGCAAAGCCTGAGGACTTGTCCCTGCTGCAGAGCAAGTGGCCCGCGTGGGGGGCGGGCAGTGCGGTGGGCGGCGGGCAGTGGGTGGGCGGCAGGGCCACGCCTGAGCGATGCCACGCCTGAGCCATGCTCCGCGCTCCCAGCAGGGTTCGGCATGTTCGTGCGCCCGCACCACAAGCAGCGCTTCCGGCAGACGTGCGCGGGCCTGGGCACCCAGGCTCCAGGACCCTGGGAGGGGAGCCCTGCTGCGCCTTCCGACCTCGTCTGCGGGGCTCGCGGGCCAGGTAGGGCCGCCTGCCTAGTGCTCCTGCCGCCCTGTCGCCCCAGCCCCCCTCAGCCCTGGCAGGGTGGGCAGGTGGGCAGCAGGGAAGTGCCAGGCACCCCTCGTACTCACTCCCTCCTGTCTCCAGGCCCTTCGCAGCCAGAGAAACCCCCCGGGAAGACCCAGAGCAAGATCTCCTCCTTCCTTACGCAGAGGCCGGCTCGGGGGGCGGGGGCTCCCGGCCGGCCCCCCCCCTGCCCCCTGCGGGCAGGCACAGTCTGAGTGGGGTAGGTCTCGTGGGAGGGGCTGCAGGGACCATTGGGAGTGGGGGCCCGGCCTGAGCAGGCCCGTGGCGCTCACGTCAGCCCCCTTGCAGTGGGCTTGGTGTGTCCTGGCTGCAGGGCGGAGGACGTGGTCCCCTTCCAGTGCCCCTCCTGCGACTTCCACTGCTGCCGGGCCTGTTGGCGACAGCACCTCCAGGTCGGCAGCCAGACCCTGTGGACCCGGCCGTGTCCCCTATGGACGTGGCCTGCTGGGCGTTGCCCCACATGGTGGGCTGAGGGGCTGGGGTGAGCAGTGGGGTCTGGCAGGTGTGTCCAGCGCCCTCTCTCCACAGGTCTCTAGGACGTGCCCAGCCTGCCATGCTGCCACCAGAAAGCAGAGCCTCACGCAGGTCTTCTGGCCGGAGCCCCAGTGAACGTTGAGACCCTCTGGGCGCTGCAGGGTCTGCGGAGGCTGAGGCTGCTCCTGCCTGGGGCGCAGCCTGGACACTTGCCTGTCGGCTGGGGGTGGGCCAGGCCTGATAACCAGAAACCCCTTGGCCAAGAGCGCACCTGACGGGGAGGCCAGTCCAGTGTCCGCGGGGAACCTCTGAGACGGCAGCAGGATCTCGGCCCCCTGTGAGAGGCCCCGAGGCCACCTTGGGGTCTGGGGTGGGTCCACTGGAAGGTGCTTCCCCAGAACTTCCCTGGCTGCCAGCTTGTGGGTGGAGCCCCAGCAGGAAGGAGGGGAGCCCTGCACCTTCTGTCCCGGGGACCTTCCAGGGACCTGCTTGTTGCTCAAGGGCCAGGGTTCTAATAAAGCTGCTGGCACTGCTGGGAAGCAGCCTGTGTGGCCCGGCCTTGGTGGTGGGGTGGGGGAGCCTGGAAGGAAGGAGGCGCCTGGGCAGCCGCCCTCGCACCTGGTTTGTTCAGAGGGGGAGCCGCTGCCCCCTCCACCCGCTGGTTGCCGGGCCTGGTAACGGGGTCAGGAGCTGCCCGTGGTGCTGGGGGCCCGCACGGGACCGTCCTGGCACTGGACTCTGCGGAGGGAGGGGTCAAAGCCTGGGCCCCCAGGTGGCCGACCGCTCCCCTCAGGCGGGGCGGGGCTCCGCGGGGGCGTGGCCAAGCCAGCCCTTATAGGACGCGGCCCGGGAGGCCGCTGCCACTCCAGCGAGACCATGAGGCCCCCGCTGTGGCCGCTGCTGGCACTGCTGCTGGCGCTCGCAGCGCGGGGGACGGCGGCGGGCGCGCCCACCTACCCGTGGCGGGACGCGGAGACGGGGGAGTGGCTGGCGTGCGACAAGTGCCCCCCGGGCACCTTCGTGCAGCGACCTTGCGGCCGGGACAGCCCCACGACGTGCGGCGCGTGCCCGCCGCGCCACTACACGCAGTTCTGGCACTACCTGGAGCGCTGCCGCTACTGCAACGTTATCTGCGGGGAGCGCGAGGAGGAGGCGCGGCCGTGTGGGGCCACCCACAACCGCGCCTGCCGCTGTCTCCCCGGCTTCTTCGCGCACGCGGGCTTCTGCCTGGAACACGCGCTCTGCCCGCCCGGCGCAGGCGTGGTTGCCCCCGGTGGGTGCAGGGCTGGGCCGCGGCGCCGGGCCCTCCGCCGAACGGAGCCAACCCGGCTCTCCTGACACCGGCCTCCCCGTTCGTCCTCAGGCACCCACAGCCAGAACACGCAGTGCCAACCGTGCTCCCCGGGCACCTTCTCCGCCAGCAGCTCGAGCTCGGAGCGGTGCCAACCCCACCGCAACTGCACGGCCCTGGGCCTAGCCGTTAACGTGCCGGGATCCCCGTCCCACGATGCCCTGTGCACCAACGCACGGGCTTCCCGCTCGGCTCGCTGGAGCCGGGGGCACTGGGTGAGCGGGGCGGGGGGCGCGGAGGCCTAGGTGGGCTCCTGGGAAGGGCTTCCGGAAGCGTGGTGGGGGCAGCCTAGGGGATGCACTTGGCTGAAGGCGTCAGCGCTGACGGATGATGCCGTTTCCCGCCGACGTTGGGAAACAGGCTCCGAGGGTTTAAACAGCTTGCGGGAGGGCACGGCAGCGAACGTGGCGGGTCCCCTTCACGTCGCATCCCACCCCCGGCATCGGCCCACGAGACCCGCCTCCTTGCCGGCCGAGTTTCCCGCGGTCGCCCCGGACCCTCCAGCACGGCTCCCGCCGTTAGCGCGCGGGGATCCCTCGGTCCTGTCTCCGCGAGGCGCGGAGGGACGCGCACGGCGCGCTGGCAGTTAACCGAGTACCCCCTCGCCCCTCCCTCCCGCAGGGACCGAGGAGTGCCAGCGCGCCGTGGTCGACTTCGTGGCTTTCCAGGACATCTTTCCCAGGAGGCTCCAGCGGCTGCAGCAGGCGCTCGCGGGCCCCGGGACGCGGAGTCCGCCGCCGCCGCAAAGGGAGGACCGCGCGGCGCTGCGGCGGAGGCTGTGGCGGCAGCTCACGGAGCTCCGCGAGGCGCGGCCCGGGACGCTGGGGGCGCGGCTGCTGCGGGCGCTGCGCGCGGCCAGGCTGTCCGGGCTGGAGCGCAGCGTCCGCGAGCGCTTCCTCCGCAGGCGCTGAGCACCCTCCCCGTTATTTATTCGCTCCCGGCCCGAGCCCCCCGCGTGGGCGGCCTCCAAGTCGCACCTAAAGAGGCTTTGGATCCGGCCCCTGTGGCGTTAAATTTATTTTTCATAAAGCCGATTGGCAAACGAGTGTGGTGTCTGGCCGGCGCGCGGTGGGCACACCTGGCAGGGGACACCTGGGCGGGCTGCCCGGGCGCGGCCTGCTGCCTCCCCCCACCACCACCACTGGAACAGACCCTCGATGGGGGGAGGGTTGTGGGAGACGGGGACAGCAGGTGGCAGCCGTCCCCAGGCCTCACTGCGTGATCCTCCCCGCCCCAGTTGTGCTCTCAGTGGTTAGGACGGTGTGGAGGGAGGGTCGCCCACTCCCCGGGCTCTCACTGTGGAACAGAAGCCAGCCCGGAGTGGTCAACCCGCCAGCCCATGCGCCCTGGGGCACCAGAAGCGTCCCCCTCAAGTTACCCCTTCTTTGGGCTCCACCCTCAAAGCAGCAGGGGATTTCCCAGCAAGGGACCAGCCAAGACCTCCCGGTAGGACAGCGTGTCTCACTCGCTTTCTGGGAAACGTCGCTTTTCCCTTCTGGGGCAGGCTTGGATGAGGGCTTGACTCATCAATCCAGGGCGACTCCCAGCCCTGGCTTGGCAGCCCCCTGCCTGACCCCCAGGGAGGGCCCCAGGGGAGGCAGGGTCACAGCCCCCCACTCCCCCATGACTCACATCAGCTGCAGCTGGTCCCCATCCCCAGCCCTGACTCATCCCTTTCCCAGCATCTCCTCCTGGGCCCCATCAGGGAGAGCAGCTGGGGTTGTGACCCTCAGACACGAAGCCACCAGGCCTCTGGAGGAACGGTGGACAGGAGCCACTCCAATTGTCTTTATTTCTTTCACCCACGGCTAGGCTCGTGGGGGGTTGGCAGCTCCTGCAGGGGCCGTGTGGGAGGGTCCTGAGGACCAGCCTTGCCTGGAGGGCCTCTGCTCCTGGACACAGGCCTGGAAAGGGATTTCTAGATGGCTCGCCCCAGCCCTAAGGGGGACCCCGCCCTTGACCGCCAGCTGGAAGCGCAGGCCCAGCACACCACCAGCCCAACCCCCGAGGTGGTAACTGCGGTCATCCTAGGTGGGTGGCAGGCAGGCTTGCGGGGGGCAGGGGGGGGCTGCCCACCCCCAGCACAACCGCCTAGCTTCACCGTCCTTGCTGGGGATCAAAACAAGGTGGCTGAGCCAGTGGCGGGGGCACACAGCCTCCCAGGCAGGTCTCCCCTGCCCCGTCCCGAGGCTGCATCGGGACAAGGACGGAGGCGAACCCAGGTCTCCCTCGAGGTGACACCAGCCCCCCAGCCCGCCTCCAGGATCAGGGAGGACAGAGGCTGAGGACAGCCATGGCCCCCCAGCCCCCTCCGTGGGCACGATGCATGGAGCAACCCTGGGCACTGTGAAGGGCCCCACACCTCTGGAAAAACCCAGTTCCAAGCAGCTGCCACACAAGGCCCCACGAAGGTCCAGGCCAGCAGGCCTGCTGGACAGCAGCTCCAAAGCGAGTGGTGGCCTGCCAAGGCCTCACCCCGGGGCCCCCAAACTGGGCCTCGAGGTCGGGGTCCAGGCCCGATGTGGGGGTCTGGTGGGGTCCCTGCCGCCCCAGCTCCCCTCGGCAGAAGAAGCCTCCGGATGCCTACGCTTTTCTGGATACAGAAAAAAGTTTGTCTTAGAAGAAAAACAAAGCAAGTAGAACCACCACAAGGCAAAGCCAACCCAGCCCCCAGGGGGATCAGCGGCGCGGAGCCAGCAGGAGCTCTCCGGGACGAGCGGTGGGCGCCCTGGGCCAGCTGTGCCTACGTGATGTCCCGCTGCCGCGGCGGCCGGTGCACATTCCGCACGACGCATTTCACCATCCACTCGATGCCCTCGCGCACCCCCTTGCTGTGGAGACAGCGGGTGTGAGGCGGGGCCAGCCGTGGCCCCCGGCGCCCAGGGCGAGCCCCACTCACCCCGTGAGGGCCGAGCAGGCCTGGGTCAGGCAGTCACGCCTGCCGATCTTGGAGGCGCAGTCGCTGAACACAGTCTTGATGTCCGGGATGGAGAGGCAAGTCTGGGGGAGGCGAGGCCGTGAGGATCAGTCTCAAGGCCCGGCCCCACCCCAGGGCAGTTCCTAGAGCTGCGGGGGGCACCCTGGGGCTACTCTGTCCAGGAGGGGTCCTGCCTGGCGAGCAGCCTCAGAGGAGCAGGTGTCAGGGAAGGTCTACAGGGAAGCAGGCGGTGGTCCGAGACGCACCCTGGCAGCCACGACCGAGATGCTCCAGGATCGCGCCACCGGCCTGCTCAGGGCCCCCTCCACGCGGACGGCCGCTGCACCTCCACTGGCCAGTGGTCCCAGGGGGTGAGGCCGGCACAGCTGCCGTGCTCAAGGGCAGCAGACAGATCGGGGTCAGGGCTGACTCCCACCCTGGTCCCTCTGCATTTTCTTTCCAGAGCTTTCACCTGGGTCTGCCCAGCAGGAGGCTCCCGGTCCCTGGCAGCAGGGCAGCCAGAGGCCTGGGGTGGGGGAGGGGCTCTGCCCCCGGGGCAGCCGTGCTCTGGTGTCTGAGGAAGGCAGCGGCCCTCCCCTGGGAGAGGCACCCTGTCCCCTGGGAGTGGGGCCCGCCGGGCCCAGGGGCTCACCTCAATGTCCTGCTTGTTGGCCAGCACCAGGATGGGGACACCGTCCAGCGCCTCGCTTGTGACCATCTTCTCTGGGGCGAGCGGAGAGGCGGCAGTGAGCGCCCTTTGTCCGCCTCTGCCCAGAGGTCCCCAAGCCCTCGCGGACCCCCTACAAGTGTGGACGCACTCGGCCGGGGCCCTCCTGACATGGTGCCGCCCTCCCCCACAAGCCCAGCTCTGGGAGCGGGCTGTGCAGACGGGACCACCCGCTCCCCGCCTCCCGGGCCTGGCCAGCCGCACACACCGAATGCTCGCTTGGACTCGGACAGCCGCTCCTCGTCCGTGGAGTCGATGACATAGATGACGCCGTGGCACTCCGCGTAGTACTGGGCGGGAGCAGAACGGGGTGCTGAGCTGCGGGCACCCGGCCACCTCGAGGCAGCCCCCAGCTGGAAGACCCTTCTGGGGTGCTTCCTGGGGGCGGGGAGGTAGGGCAGAGTGGAGAGGCGCCCCAGACCCCCTGGGCTGGGGTTGCCACCTCCCTCGCCCACTTGCCGGGTGCTGTGCTCCGAACACCACTTCAGCCTCCGCTCCTAGGACCCAACCACACCTGCTGGCCTGACGGCGGCCAGAGGGAAAGGGATGGGGCTCGGGGTCTCAGCAGACCTGGGGGTGGGGGCAGCGGCGGCTTGCCATCGGGGAGCTACGGAAAGTCCACCGAGGGGCGAGTCCAGAACATTCAAAGCAGCTCTGTCCCCTGCGCGGGACAGAACCAACAACTGAGCCAGCGCCAGCGAGCTCGGAGCTCTGCAGGCTGGACCGGGGCCGGGAGGGCGGCCGGCCCTGGGTTCCCTGCCAGCAGCGGCCACACAGGAGCCACCCCGACACTTAAAACCACCAGAGCCCAGGGTACGGGGAGAGCTATGGGGGGTGAACGGCAGCACCCCTGGGAAAGGACAGACACACGAAACGGGCCTGGCAAGTCAGCCTCCTGTCCCGATCAGAAAAGAGCACGGAAATGCCCACGTTGGCAGAGCGGGTGACCCCCCCCCACGCCCACTCCAGCTCCTGCCCAGCGTGAGCCCAGGAATCCGGAACACCCACATGTCCCACAGGGCATGACGCCAACTTGTCCCCGCCACCACCCCCCCCTCCCAGTACAAGTCAAGCCTTTGTACCTACACTCGCTACAGAAAAGGAAGCCCGACATGGGTGGCCTCCGGGTCTGCAGACCGTGTGTCCCACACCCGGGGCCTCTCTGGCCAGCCTGCTGGGTGACGCAGGGCCAGGAGCTGCGGCCCGACCGTGGAGGCCTCCGAGGCAGGAGGGGACAGCGTGGGGATTGCAGCGAGCCAGTGAGGGAATCACCGCTCTGCCCCTGGGGCCCCTGTGGTGGCAGGGGACTTCAATCCATGTGCAACCGGGCACCGGCAGACGGGGCGCCGGCAGACGGGGCCAGGTCCACCGCCACGCCCTCGGGCATCGGGTGACGGCCAGGCAGCAACGGCAGGGATAGGAGCGGCACCCCTGGGGCTGAGCGTGAGCCAAACCCGGAGCGCAAGGGGCTGCCCTGAGCCCGCGGCACCCGCCGTGCCCAGGCCCTGATGGTAGTGTCACCTGTGGCCTCGCACTGGAGGGCTCTCGGCTGTGGCCTGGAGGGACAGAGGCCAGAGGTCACCCCTGTGGCAGGGCGCCAGGTGGTCTGCTTGGCCCGCAGACCTGGCCTGAGGCTGGCACGCGCACAGACCCGTGAGCAGCAGTGTGCGGCACGAGCGGAGGTGTGGGGTAGACGGAGAGCAGTGGACACGCGAGTGAAGATCCGCCAGACCGTGCCGGATGGCATGGGGGTGGGGGGCCTGCCACGACATAGCGTCTCAGAACCAGAGGGGGAGCAGGAGCCCCACTTTCCACCCCTCCTGGTGACTCAGAGTTGGGGTTAGGGGTGTGGTCACCTCCATGCTACCTGCTCACAGGGGCCAGCAGGGCGCCCACCTTGGCAGGGGCACCTGACGCCACAGGCAGGCGGCAGGGCACCCACTCCACCCGACTCGCGGAGCACGCGAGCAGCCCGGGGTCCCTCCGAGACGGCAGGCTCAGCGATCGGGGCTCAGCCCCTCGTGATGCGGCAACAAGACCACGCCACCAACAGACGTGGAAGCTGGTGGGGGGATGGGGGGGCACGACCAACCCGGCTTTCCCTCAGGAGGGGCCGGTCCCCAACCAGAGGCGTGTGTGTGCAGGTGCACCTGTCACCGGCCGTGGCCTGGCTGCCGTGACAAGCAGTGCACCCGGTGCAGATCCCCTTGCTGGCTCCTGCAAGACCCACTCTGACCCATGAAGAGCCACCTGACCACGTCACAGCCGCCCAGGGCAGCCCACCGGGGTGACCTGCCACAGGGATGGAGTCCCAGCCAGCTTCACGCGACGTGGGGCAGCATCTGAGATGACCCTGCCCCTGCCCAGGCCCACGTCCCCCCCCATACACTTGCACCCCAACCTCTGCCGCAGCATCTGCCCCCGAAACCCTGGCCTATGACAGAATGTCAGGACCCGTTTCACACTCCCTGTGTGAGTCTAGAGTTTGCACAGACAGCCCCTAGCTTGGCTCTGCCTTGGTCCGACTTAAATGGCCACAGGGGGTCTGTCAGTGACCTTCTGGCTGCAGGATGGAACCTGTCCTCTTGGCTGGAGGTCAGGATGGGGGGGACACTTTGGGAGGAAAAAGGAAAAAGTGACCAGGTACCTGCTGCTGGGGTCAAACCAGAAATCAAGACCAGGGCACTGACCCACCAGCAAGTGCTGGGATGGGCACATCTGCCCCCAGAATCAGGGTGAGCCTGTCTGTGCCCCCAGCACTAGGCTGTACCAAACCCGTCACGCCAATCCATTGGGAGGGGGCTGAGGGAAGAGGCTTGTCCTGCCCTGTTCTCTACTGGACCCCAGTGCCTGGCACAGGCTGAGCTGAAGACCGACTCCAGTCTTGAGGTCTCAGAAACGCTTCAAACCTACCTCGAAAGAGGAGACACTTGCTGTGGACCGTGGAGGACACCCTCCCCTGATGGGGAAGGGGCCACCACGGAGGACAGGTCCTAAGCTAGGACTGAGGGAGGACGCAGTAGGTGAGACTCAGGCCCCGGTGCTGCAGCTGAGCACCAAATAGGCGTTGCGTCTCCCCCACGTCTGCTCCTCGACCATTCTTCGTCTCGTCCTGTTCTGATTAGCAACAAAATCTCTAAGCCAAAAGGAACCAAGTTTGTCCCTGCTCCTGGGGAGAGTGACTTGGGAACTGGGATGGAGGCGAGCCTCAGGAACCAGGTGGGTGACGGAAAACAGCAACAGGAAGGAGAGAAGGGGAGTGCCAGGCCTTCTGAGGAAAGGGAGGAAGAGACCACGGTGCCAGCTAGAGAGATGGCACGACAGGCAGGCCAGGGAGTCTATGTGGCATCCGCCCATCTTACCTTGTCCCACAAAGACTGCAGCTCCTCCTGCCCCCCTAAGTCCCAGAACATGAGGCGGGCCTTTCCAAAGTCCACAGTGCCGACTGGGGAGAAAAGGAGACAGATGAGGCTGTGGCCTTGGTCCCTGACACACGGGCTCCCAGCTCTCCCGGGAGGAGCAGGCGGTGCCGGCGCTCCGTGATGCTGGGGCCAATGGGAGCCGGAGCAGCGGCCTCACCCTCGGCCTTCGTACACCGCAGCATCCTCAGGGCTCTGCCCCCAAACCCACAGCCCTAAAGGACGCCCTTACTGTTTAGGCCCACAGTGGTAGTGATTTTGGACAGAGTCATCCCCTTGTAGTTCTTGTTGAACCGCGTCTTTGACTGCTCCAAGAAGGTCTAAAGACAGAGAGAGAGGCGTGAGATGAGAGCTGGGAGAGTTCTCATGGCTGCTTCACAAATACTCCTACTTGGGCCTATTCCTTTAAATCGAAGCAAAACAAAACAAAGTTTTGCTTTCAAGGTAGCTAGCGATAACTGTCCCATGGCCTTAAGCGAAGTTCAGATCCTATCTGGGTACAGAACATGCAGCTAAAAGCATAAAACCAACAAGACCATAGGGCAGCGGGGGAGTAAGGGTGTTGACACGGAACCGCACGTACCGTCTTCCCGGCGTTGTCCAGACCCAGGATCAGGATGCAGTACTCGTCCTTCTGGAACATGTACTTGTACAGACCTGACAGCAGCGTGTACATCCTGCCCTGGGAACCCGAGATCGGTCACGGGCGAACCGGCCCGCACCGCGCCTCCCCAGCACCCCCCGCCAGCACCCCCCAACGGGCAGAGGGTCTGTCTGCCCGCTTGACCGCTCAGAGCTGGAGCCCTGAGCGGGGCTCCTCCTGACCCGCCTCCCCTCAGCCCGGCACTGCCGCCGCCGCCTTCGCCTCCGCAACTGCTCCCGCATCGGCCCGGAGCTCCCGGCGCCCTCGCTCCCACTCCCGGCCCGGCCAGGGCGCTCCGCTCGCAGGCAGAGGGCGGCCCGTCCCGCCCCGCTTCACCCCGAGCGCGGCCCCCGCTCCCCAGCCCGGGCTTCCCTCGGGCTTCGCTCCGCTCGGGTCTCCCCGCGCGCCGCCCGCCTCGCACCCGGCTCGCCGCGGGCGCCTCTCAGAGGCGGGGCGCGTGTGTGCGGGTGGAGGGCGGCGCGGACAGACTGCGGACCGGCCGCCGGGCCCGGGCCCAGCTCCGCTCGCCCGCCTCGACTTACCTGCGCCCGCCCGGCCGGGCCGGGGAGCCGGGGAGCCGGGGAGCCGTCGGAACCGCAGCGCACCTGGCCCTCCGACCCCACGCTGACCCCGCGCTGACCCCGCGTGGCGCCCGACGGGACGACGGCTGGCCACCCGGGGAGGGGCGGAGCCGTCCCGGCGGCCCCCGCGCCAGGCACTTCCGGCGGCGGCGGCGGCGGCGGCGGCGGCGGCGCTCGGGCGGAAGTGCCTGTCGGCTGCGGGGGCGGAAGCGGGCGCCGGGCGGCTTTGGCCGGTGAGGCCGGCAGGCTGTCTGTGGCGGCGGCCGGGAGACGGCGCGGAGGAGGGCCGGGCCGGGGGCGAGGGAGTCTGGGCGACGAGGCCTGGGCCCTTGGTGGCGGGCCGAACGGGGGCGGGCGGCGCGGGGCCCGGGGAGTGGGCCCGGCCGGGGGCATTGGGCTGGGACGCAGAGACCCCGGAGGAACTTGACGGCAGCTCCCGGGAATGGAGCGGAGGCCGTGAGGCCAGCGGCCAAGGGCTGGCTCTGGCTCTTTTTCTCGGAGCTGGAAACTTCTCTCGGCCCAAACGGGAGGCAGGGCGGTTCACGGTTCCGCAGGCTGTCCGCCGAGGGCGGCGGTTGGCCAGCGCTCAGTGCCGGCCTCGCGGGGACGGCCGGTCCCGGGTTCATCCGGCTTCTCTTCCCCGCAGCTCTGGCTCCCACGCCTCCCCTCTGAGGACCCAGGGACCCGGCCCTTCCCAACAGGATGGACGAGGAGAGCCTGCAGACCGCCCTCCGGACCTACGACGCGCAGCTGCAGCAGGTGGAGCTGGCTCTGGGTGCTGGCCTGGATCCCTCGGAGCTGGCAGACCTGCGCCAGCTGCAGGGGGACCTGAAGGAGCTGATCGAGCTCACTGAGGCCAGCCTGGTGTCCGTCAGGAAGAGCAAGCTGCTGGCGGCGCTGGATGGAGAGCGCCCAGCCCAGGAGGATGCTGAGTACTTGGCTTTCCAGAACGCCATTGCGGAGGCAGTGGAGGTGCCAGTAGCCCCCGAGGCGGAACTGGAGACTGTTCCTATGAGAGAGACCGGGCCAGGACCCACGGAGCCTGGGCGGGAGGAGGACGAGAGGGAGGACGAGGACGGGGCAGAGCTGAGTGGGAGGAAGGTGAACGCCCCCTACTACAGTGCCTGGGGCACCCTGGAGTATCACAACGCCATGATCGTGGGCACCGAGGAGGCGGATGACGGCTCCCCGGGCGTGCGCGTACTCTATCTCTACCCCACTCACAAGTCCCTGAAGCCTTGCCCGTTCTTCCTGGAGGGGAAGTGCCGTTTCCAGGAGAGCTGCAGGTAAGGCCTGGGTTCCTGGGGCCCCTGGGGGCGTGGGGGGGGGTGGATTGCAGACAGGATCAGGGGCTAGGTGGGCCGTCTGGGCTTTGAAGTTTTGTCCTTCTTTGCCCAGCAGAGTGCTGACAAGAAGAGAACTTGGGGGGCAGGGGATTCTTCTAGCAGTGTCCTTGTTTAGGTGTTTACTTGGATTTTCCTCGGGTAGATGAAGAAGTATGGAAGGGCTGATGTTGAAAAGAATGGACTCCCCACCCCCACCCCCGCTCCCATCACCAGTTTTATTCTTTAGAGTGAAACTTCTAAAATTTACTTTTATTATAGAAGCTTTGTTATAGAAGTTGTCAAACACACATGAAGTTAGAGGGAGTAGCGTACAGGCTGCCCGCGCTCCAGCTGCAGGCGTCATTGTGCATCAAGGTCATGCCAGTCTTGTTGCAACTCTTCCTGCCTCTGGATTACCTTAAAGCAAGTTGTAGAAATTACTGGGCTTTTCACTTCTAAGTACTTCAGTATATCACCCTAACCTAAGTGATAAGGGTGTTATTTTAAAAACTATCTCCATGTCGTCGTCACACCTACGGAATTTAACAGCAATACTTTGTTTCTATTCAAATTTCCACAGTTGTAATGATGTTGCTTTTTGCTTAAACACATGACTTTAACTTTGTTTCTTTTTACTTTTTCTCTGCAAAGAATACTTACCGAGATTTCCAGTAGATGATTTTCTTTTTTAGCCAATAGTCCAGGGTAACTTCCTTCAGTTCTTCCGTTGTCTTATTTCTTTATAGATTCTTGCTGGGCCCAAAGTCTTACTTGCTACATTTCCCCCTTTTTTCCGTCTTTCTCTGTAAGTTTTGTGAAAGGCGTAGCGTGCATACAGGAAAGTGCACAGCAGATCAGTCATCAGCCTCCTCCAGCTTCCACAGGGTGGGCGCACCCTTATCCCCAGCACACAGTCAAGGAGCAGAGGCGGGAGCCCTCCATCCTTTCTGCCACTGGTCCCTCTGGAGGGTTCCTCCCCGTCCCTGTGCCATGTCCTGTGTGGGGATGAGAACTAACGTGTCCCTGTGCTGCGTCCTCTGGGCAGGCACTGTTCCAAGGGTTTCATGCGTGTTAACTCCCCTGGCAGCAGGCCCGCCAGGTAGGCCGTGTGGCTGCTGTGGCCGCTGGGCCTCCCAGGCAGCCGGCTCCCCTCTGCCGTGCTCTCCGCTGCCGCCTGCCGTCAGCTTTAGGCCCGGCCCGAGCAGCCCACGAACATGCCCCTCACCACCTCCCGGGTCTCATAGTTACTTTCTTGCATTTGCTTTGGATTTTAAAAATTTACTTATTGAAAATTTTATTTTAAAGATAAAGTAGACAGTGTTGCAGCACTCTGTGACCCACCACTCTGTCGCAGTCCCCTCCCCTTCTTGGGAGGCTCGTTGTCACATCTGTGGTGTGTTTCTCTCTAGTGTACATGAGACCTTTATAGACGTGTATCTGTGAATAGGACATATTTGTGCCTTATTTTCTAATTAAATGGTTAGCATGCAGGATGCTTCGTTTTGCAGCTCTTCTCACAGAGCGTGTTTGTGAGAAAAGTCCACGTTGATATTTATAGAACTATTTTGTGCATTTTAACTGCTGTGTTATTTTCCTCATGAATATGCCACATTTTATTCTGTCTCCTTCTGGTGTTTCCCAGTTTTGTTTTGTTTTTTTAATTAATTAATTAATTTATTTTTGGCTGCATTGGGTCTTCGTTGCTGTGCACGGGCTTTCTCTAGTTGCAGCGAGCGGGGGCTACTTTTCGTTGAGGTGCGCGGGCTTCTTATTGTGGTGGCTTCTCTTGTTGCGGAGCACGGGCTATAGAGCACAGGCTCAGTAGTTGTGGCACACGGGCTCAGCAGTTGTAGCTCATGGGCTGTAGAGCACAGGCTCAGTAGTTGTGGCGAACAGGCTTAGTTGCTCCGTGGCGTGTGGGATCTAACCGGACCAGGGCTCAAACCTGTGTCCCCTGCATTGGCAGGCGGATTCTTAATCACTGCGCCACCAGGGAAGTCCAGTTTCCCAGTTGTTATTTATTACAAACAACGTGCTGTGACCATCCTAGTGCACATCTTTTGTCCCTGGTGAGAATGTCCCCGATGTGTAGCAGTGTGGAGAACACGCGCGTTTTCTGTCCTTGTGCGCCGTGCGGTTCCCAGTGCCTGGTCTGCTCCGTAGTCACCCTCGGTCACGTTCTCTTACTTGCAACTTCGTGCCCACTGAGAGCTGGGGAGGTGATCTTGATTGAACTTGTATTTCCTTGATTATTAGCAAGATTGAGCATTTTTTCGTACATTTGTTCTAACTTCATCGTTCTATGTTTCAATATCCTTATCCGTAAAACAGAGATGAAGCTGTCTCTCACAGTTGTTGGGAGAACGGGATGCGCAGATAGAAGTAAAAGAATATTGAACAGTAGCTAACATGTAGTAAGGACACAGTGGACTTCAAATTTTTGTCTTGTTATTGTAAAATAAAATCAGACAGAGGAAGTAAAGAAATAGCATGAGGAATCATTGTAACACCCTAGTACTCGCTGCTCAGATCAAAACTACAAATTTGCCAGTTACCCCAGGAGCCCCTCTGTTTGCCTCAGCCCAAACATAGCCTTCCCCCTCCTCCAAAAGAAAGCACTCTCCCGACTTTTATGATAATCACTTCCTTGTGTTCTTTGTTGCTTGTTACTCAGGTGCGGCAGGGGTGTAAACGTTGTAGTTTAATCTTGCTCACTTTTTAAGACTGCTGTGTCTGCACCCCCACCCCCACCCCCGCCTTTCCTGGCCTCACAGTTTCACTGTTGACGGACCAGACCCTTTGATCGTCATCGACCTCCCTGGTGCAGCCCAGCATGTTCCTGTGTTCACCGCAGGCTGGCATATGGATCCAGGGACCTGGTCACACTCAGGACCCCCAGTTGGGCATGTCTCTAGGTGTTGTGCTTTCGTCAGGAGGCCCCTGATGTATAGCTGCCAACGGTGCTCAACGCCGAGATCCACTGATACAGTGTGGATTGCAAAAAAGAGCTCTTTAATTCTGTCAGTTCATTTACTAGCCGAATGTCATAGAGAGATGCCTTTCCTTGTCTACAATTTGGCTACCTAGTGGTACAGATCATATGGAAAAGGCAGGATAATGCCGGACTTTCCTGTTTTGTTTTCTTGGTTTCCAAGATAGCAAATTGGTTCTCTTTCATCCTGAGGTGATAAATTGGCTTTTAAAAAAATTTTAATATCCTTATGGACTGATGGATTTAAATATATTTGATGAATTTCAGTCCACGGAGATTCTGATCTTTATTGAAACTCAAATTGTCTCACCCTTGCCAAGTGGGAGCTCCTTCAGGTTGGCTCCCACATCCTTTTGACACAGCCCCAGGAGTCAGGGTTTCCCACAGTCATCTGCACTCTTCCTACCCCAGACCTGAAGGCAGCCAAGTCTCCAAGAAGCCCTGGTTTCTTTTAATGGGAGATGGTATTTCACAACCCACAGTGGGGGCACTGGGACGCACTTTGCTGCTAGTTGGTTCATTGCTGTAGGCTTTTTCAGCAGACGGAGCTAGGAAATATAGGTGGACACACACTAATGTACATGTTAGTGTATATATACACATACCACATACTTATGTTTTTAAGGACAAATACCTTGTGAATTTATACTGATACTTCCAATTCAAATTAAGGACTGCAGTGTTTCTACTTAACCTTTTCTGGATCACATCTGTATTTCTTTCTTTATGCCAGGACTCTGGTTCTCAAGGACATAGGGAATGATGGGCTCCAAAGGACCCATAACTAATTTGTTTTATCCCATTTTACACACACAGGACACTCAGAATAACAACATTCATTCTTCAATTATGATGATTGAAAACTGTTAAAAGCATTTTTACATGTACTACTACCCACATTCTCTCTCTGTCTTTGTGATTGCACTAGATCTGCATTGTTGGATCTTGTGGTCATTACAGCCAGTGTTTCCCTTTTACTCCCAACCTTAGTTCTAGAAGGACCTTTGCATTTCATGCTTACCATCATTCCATCTGTTGGGGTCTTTTTAGCATTTCGGTTGTCTGAGACTCGTTTTCTGGTAGATTCTTCAGGAAGGGCTCACAGGAATAATGTTTCCGGAGATCTGGCATGTTGATTATGTTCTGTTTGTGTCTTTTATACTTGAAGAGCAGGTTTGTTGAATACAGTAAGGCCCCTACATACGAACGAGTTCTGTTCTGAGAGTGCGTTCATAAGTGCAATTTGTTCATAAGTCCAACAAAATTAGCCTAGGTACCCAACTAACACAATCGGCTATATAGTACTGTACTGTAATAGGCTCTTAATACTTTTCACACAAGTACATAAAAAAAAATACATAAAAAACAACACAAAAAATAAAACATTTTTAATCTTACAGTACCTTGAAAAGCACAGTAGTACAGTACAACAACTGGCATGCAGTGGCACGTTTGCATCTTTGAAAGTCCGCAACTTGAAGGTTCGTATGTAGGGGACTTACTGTATAAGATTCTTGTCTCGTATTACTTTCCTTGAATATTTCATACAACTTACTCCATTTTGACATAAAATATTGTTGAAAAGTTTAATTTTTTCCCTTGTAAATCACATGCTCTAATGGTGTAAGGGTCCAGCTTCATTCTTTTGCATGTAGGTATCCAGTTTCCCAATACCATTTGTTGAAAGAACTGTCCTTTCCCCATTGAATTGTCATGACACCCATGATGAGATCTGACTGATGTGTGTGAGGGGTTATTTCTGGGTTCTCTCATCCAGTCCATTGGTCCAGACCAATGGACTGGATGTGTTTATGCCAGTACATACTGTTTGGATGACTGTAGCTTTGTAGTAAGTTTTGAAGTCAGGAAGTACATAGTCCTCAAACATTTTTTTTTCTTCTCAAGATTCTTTTGGCTATTCAAGATCCATTGCATTTCCATATGAATTTTAAAATCAGCTTGTCCAATTCTGTGTAAAAGAAGATTGGAATTTTGATAGGAATTGCATTGCGTCTGTAGATCAATGTGGGGAGTATTGCCATCCTAATAAAATGAAGTCTTCTAATTTATGAACATGGGATCTCTTTCCAATTATGTAGGTCTTCTTTAATTTCTTTTGACAATGTTCTGTAGTTCACAAGCCTTGGCTAAATTTATTTCTAAGTATTTTATTCATTTTGATCCTACTGTAAATGAAATTTCATTTTTAGATTGTGCGTTTTTAGTGTATTAAAATACAACTGATCTTTGTATGTTGATTTTATATCCTGTAACACTGTCAAATTCATTTTTTAGCTCTAATAGGATTTTTTTGTGGATTATTTAGGGTTTTCTATATATACAATTATGTCATTGACAAATAGAGGTACTTTTGCTTCTTTGTTTTTATTTTTTTTTTGGCTGCATTGGGTCTTCATTGCTGTGCTCGGGCTTTCTCTAGTTGTGGCGAACAGCGGGCTTCTCACTGCGGTGGTTTCTCCTGTTGCGGAGCACGGGCTGTAGGCGTGCAGGCTTCAGTAGTTGTGGCACGCTGGCTCAGTAACTGTGGCTCACGGGCTCTAGAGCACAAGCCCAGTAGTTGTGGCACACGGGCTTAGCTGCTCCGCGGCATGTGGGATCTTCCCAGACCAGGGCTCGAACCCGTGTCCGCTGCATTGGCAGGCAGATTCCTAACCACTGTGCCACCAAGGAAGCCCACTTTTGCTTCTTCCCTTCCAATTTGGATGGCTTTTATTTATTTTTCTTGCTTAATTGCTCTGCCTAAAACTTCCAATACGACACTGAATAAAAGTAGCAAGAGCAGCCATGCTTGTCTTGTTCCTGATCTTAGGGGGAAAGCACCCAGTCTCTCACCACTGAGTGAGATGTGAGCTGTGGGTTTTCCATAGTTGCTGTTTATCAGGTTGAGTGTTGTTTTGGTTTTTTAAAAATATATTTATTTATTTATTTTTGGCTGCATTGGGTCTTCGTTGCTGTGTACGGGCTTTCTGTAGTTGCGGCCAGAGGGCACTACTCTTTGTTGTGTGCGGGCTTCTCATTGCAATGACTTCTCTTATTGTGGAGTGCGGGCTCTAGGGGCGCGGGCTTCAGTAGTTGTGGCACGTGGACTCAGTAGTTGTGGCTCGCAGGCTCTAGAGCGCAGGCTCAGTAGTTGTGGCGCCCAGGCTTAGCTGCTCCGTGGCATGTGGGAGCTTCCCAGACCAGGGCTCAAACCCGTGCCCCCTGCATTGGCAGGCGGGTTCTTAACCACTGCGCCACCAGGGAAGTCCCTGAGTGTTTTTTAACAAGTAAGGGTGTTGGATTTTTTCAAGTATCTTTTCTATATCTGTTGACGAACTGGTTTTCTATTAATGTGCTCTGTTTCATTGAATGGTTTTCACCTGTTGAACCACCCTTGCATTCCTGGGATAAACCAAACTGAGTTGTGGTGTATACTCATTCTAAATGCTTGTTTTCTGGTTCAAGTTTTTACTTATTCTGGAGTGTATTTTCGTGAATATTGTGAAGCAGATGATCGAGTGGGGTGATGTTGGGGTTTTTTGTATGGGAAACTAATTTTAAATTTTTTCCTTACGAAATCCGTAGTGTGTGTTTTCCTGCCTCGTTGGTAACACCTCCTCTGTCTTGCGTGAATTTTGTTGTATGAGAGGCTCTTCCTGGGTGCACTTCATTCCATTGATCAGGCTGCCTGTGCTCTTGGTTGACATTCGTTTCATGGACACGCCGTTAACTACGCCCCATGGCTGGGAACTTAGGTTATTTCCGAGTCTTTCATGTTTGGGTCACATCCTTCTGGCTCAGTCTTTACAGACTTTCATGATTGTTTTAGGGTCATTCCCTAGAAGCGCTTGCTGGGTTAAGGGGGACACCAAATTTTACGGCTTCTACAAGTACCAAAGATTCTTGCAGGGAGGTTTAGTTGGCGTCTGTGGTGTCTGGGTGTGTTGAGGGGGTGTTTGGCCAAATTCACCGAGTCTGGGCCTCTTTCCTTGGTTGAAGAGGGCTCTTCAAGCACTGTGCCCACTGCAGGACACGTGGGCCAGTTTTGCAGCTGCTGGTGCCACTGGCCGTTGGTGGTACCCTGGGTGCTTGAGGAGAGTCAGGGGTGAGAAGGAACTGGCCAGAACCCCGCCAGGGAGGCATCCGAGGCCACCTTTGTCTGCTTGTGGAAGGTGACTGAAATGCCTCGTTTCCTCTCCTTTCTCCCCATGGGCTCCACCTAGGAGGACAGCCACGGCAGGGCTGGCTGTGTGTCCGGAGCGAGTGCCCGTCTTCGCTTACTCTCATGGGGTTAGAACCGCTTCCTCCTTGAAATGGGGGCACAGCAGGAGATGTGTGCGTGGTTGCTTCATGTCTTTATTTGGCAAAGTTAAAGGTTGCAGCCCTCTGTTCCCACTTCCTCCCCCACCCCCTCTCTCCCGGTTTTCATTTTGGTTTCACTGTTTCACTGACATCTAGAAGTCAAGGCAGCACTATTACAACCAGTAATTGGCTGGGGAGGACTCAGTCCTGTGAGAGCACGCAGACACACTTGCCTTGATGACCTGTTGTATCTGGTGGAGAGGCGCCAGGGAGCTCTCATCACAAGGATGTCTACCAGCCGTGTGTGTGCCTGTGTGTACATGACTCTAGCCCAGAAGGCTGGGGAGAAACTCGAAGCATCTTGTCCTCAGGGTACCCAGGTCCATCCTGAGAGTGAGAGCACAAGCACAAGTGTGTGTGTGTCCATACATGTGCATGCACATATGTACACATCTATGCACATGTGCATACACGTGTGCATGTGTATTGCATACGTGTGTAGGTGTGTGCTTATGTATACCATGTAAGTGTGCATGTGTGTGCATATATGTGTGTGTGCGTATGTATGCATGCATGTTTGTATGTGCACGTGTGCATGAGTGTGTGTGCGTGTGCATACTTGTGTGCATGTGTATATGTGTGTGCACATGTACGCATGTGTGCGTATGCGTTTGTGCACACATGTATGCATGCATATATGTATGTGTGTGGGTGTATTGTGCATGTGTGTATACATATGCATGTATGGGCATGGATGTGTATATGTGCACACGTGTGCATGGGTTGTGTGCATACATGTGTACGCATGTGTTCAGTGTATATTGTGTGTGTGCGTGGGTGTTTGTGTTGCGTGTTTGTACACGTGTTCAGTGTATATGCGCGTGGGTGTGTGTTGTGTGTGTGTGCATGGGTGTGTGTGGCATATGTACACGTGTGTTCAGCAGATATGGATGTAGATGTGTGTGTCTGTCTCCCTGTCCAGGCGGTGTCCAGGCAGGTAGACTGGATTCTCCCGGCTCATGGGGCCCTGGTGTCCGTATCTGAGTCTGCATCCCTGTGGCCCTCTCTGCAGGTTCTCCCATGGGCAGGTGGTCTCTGTGGATGAGCTGCGCCCCTTCCAGGACCCGGACCTGAGCTCCCTGCAGGCCGGCTCTGCGTGTCTGGCCAAGCGGCAGGACGGCCTCTGGTACCCAGCGCGGATCACTGGTGAGGCTGCCCGGGGCCTCCCTGACGGGGTCCTTTCTGGGAAGCCCTCCCCATGTGTTCCAAATTAGTCCTGCCTGACCACTCCTCTGTTCGGGCATTGGGATCCCACCCCACGCCCAAGAGGAGCAAGGCCCCGCCTTGACCTTGGCCCCACCCTGCTCCCAGCTTCCAGAGTGGCTCCTTCCATGTGTTGAGGCCACTGCCCTGCTGCCTCTGTGCCCCTCCAGATGTGGACAGCGGCTACTACACGGTCAAGTTTGACTCTCTGCTGTTGAAAGAGGCCGTGGTGGAGGGGGACAGCATCCTGCCCCCGCTGCGCACGGAGCCCGCAGGGTCCTCAGACTCAGACGGCAGTGACGTGGACGAGCCCAGCTATGCTCGAGGTACAGCTGCTGCCACCCCGAGGGGCTCCGGGCTGGCGGGGTCCCATTCTGTGGTCAGTGCGAGGACGCACTCGGGGCGGGGGGCAGGCGCGAGGCCCCCACAGCGGGCAGGGGAGAGGAGAGGGTGCGTGATGGGTCTGGGGCAGGTCCAGAGACCTACAGATGCAGAAACCCAGAATGATGACAGTCCCACGCGAGCCACAGGAGTGGATGGGACGCACAGGAATGGACGGTTTCCTGCAGGGCATGGGGGCCTGGCGGGTGGACAGAGGAACTGACTAGCAGTGTCTGGCCCTCCCCCAGGGGGCTGTCCACCTGGGATCTGTTAGCCAAGTTGTCCATGCTGATGGAGGGGAGGACTGAGCCGGCAGGTAGAGGCAAGTACTGCTCTCTGTTAGGGGAACGGCGGCACCCACCTCCAGGGAATAGGAAAGGGGCCACCACGTGACCAGGTCGTGACCCTGAAGTGTGGAGAGGGCTGGGCTCTGCCACAGGCTCTGCCTGTCGTTCGCACCACACAGCCCTGGGCAACTGGCAGGGAGCCAGGGGTGCCGGGGATTGGCCCTGGCCCAGAGCTGAGCTCTTGGGCTAACCTTGGCCGGAGCCCAGGATGCCCCGCGTGCAGCGGGGTGAAGCTGTTGCCCTCTGATGCTTGCAGTGGTGGAACCTGGTGCTGCTGACCCCGGGACCTGCAGCTCCGCCTTCGCCGGCTGGGAGGTGCACACGCGGGGCATCGGCTCCAGACTCCTCGCCAAGATGGGCTACGAGTTTGGCAAGGGTGAGTGTGTGCTGCACGGGGGGGCGAAGGGCTCCCTCAGCACGGCCCCAGAGTCCAGTGGCAGTGCCAGCTCGGTGTACCCCCAGGTCTGGGCCGGCATGCGGAGGGCCGGGTGGAGCCCATCCACGCCGTGGTGCTGCCGCGAGGCAAGTCGCTGGACCAGTGCGCAGAGATCCTGCAGAAGAGGACCGGGGGCGGCCAGGCTGGCGTCAGCAGGCCCCCAAAGTGCCGGGGCAGAGGGGGCGGGCCTAGGGGCCGCCCACCGTCTCGCAGTGTGTTTGACTTCCTGAACGAGAAGCTGAAAGGCGGGGCTCCTGGGGCCCTGGAGGCGGGGGTGGCGCCCCCGGGGAGGAGGAGTGGCGAGGAGGTGTACCACGCCAGCAGGAGTGCCAAGCGCGCCCTGAGCCTGCAGCTCTTCCAGACGGAGGAGAAGATCGAGCAGACCCAGCGAGCCATCCGGGGCATCCAGGAGGCCCTTGCCCGCAATGCTGGCCGGTACGTGTGGGCCCTGCCCATGGTGCCTGGGTGAGAGCTCGCCCTGACCCGAGGGCGGCGGGCTAGGTCTGAGGAGGGGCTGGAGGATGATGGGCAGTGCTGAATGGCGGGCCCCTCCCCAGGCACAGCGTGACAGCGGCCCAGCTGCAGGAGAAGCTGGCGGGAGCCCAGCGGCAGCTGGGGCAGCTCCGGGCCCAGGAGGCGGGCCTGCAGAGGGAACAGAGGAAGGCGGACACCCACAAGAAGATGACCGAGTTCTAGGGCCCCACACGTGGCATGGACAGAGCTCAGGGACCCCGGTTCCCGCTGCCCTCAGGAAGACCAGCTGTCGCTCGACAGCTAGGATGCCACCAGAAGAGGGGCCAGCCCTCACAGTTGGCCTTCTTGCCGGCCTCAGGCGTGTGGTCACTGCTGAGAGGAGACAGGCTGCAGGGGTCCCTGTCAGGTCCCTTCTTGACACTTCCTTGACCATTGAGCCCACCTACCAGTGTCCTGGGCTGTCTCCTGAACAAGGACATTAAAGTGACTTTGTTGCAGTGTCCTTTAGTGGAGGCTCGGCTGGCTGTGGGGCCTTTGAGGAGGAGGGGTCTTTGCACTGTGTCACGGGGCTGGGCTGGGGGGGTCCTGGGTGAGGGTCCTGCCCAGCACCCCGCCCAGAGGCAGAGGGCCCGGGAGGACGGGCATCCCTGCTGCTCTCCCAGACGCGGCCACAGCCCAGGGTGCCCCCCGCGTTGCCTGACTCCCGCAGACAGGTGAGCCCGGTGCTGCGGTGATGGAAGGAGACCGTGGCTGTGCGGGGCCCAGAGGGAGCGCCGTTATTGAGGCAGGAGGACCCGGCGGGGTGGGGGGTGTTGGCACCCTGGGTCCGTGCCCGCCTGTTTTGTCGCCCACACGCACCCACTGCATCGTGGGTGGAGACAACATGATTTAGGGCCTCCGATCAGCACCAGCTCGCAGCACACCCCTGCCAAGTCCCGTCTAGACCCCAGGCAGGGCCACAGCAGGTGGGTGAGGCTGCCGTGGCAGCTGCGTGAGAAGACGCGGCGTGGTGCACGGGCAGGAAGTGAGGTGGGGAGCTGGGCCGAGGGCGACACAGAGGCCTCGCGGCTCGAGGTGCCCAAGCTGCCCGCCACCCTAGGTGGCGGAGGAGGCGCACCAGCCCCAGCCTTGGTGAGTGCCGGCTCTGGCTTCCAGCCTGGCCAGGGCCCCGGGCCCCTTGGTGCCTTCCTAGGGCAGCTGAGGGCAGGGGTCTGGGAAGACTGGGCACTACCAGGTCAGGGCATTGGGACCTGGGCCCTCTGGTGAGGAAAGCCCACTCCCTGGGTCTGAGCAGACTGGCCCCCACGTTCGGAGACAGCTCCATGCTGCTGGCCCCCCACTTCTGGCACCTGTGCCAAGACTCCAGGAAGCAGACGTCCGATGGCAGGGGCAGTTGGAGGGGAGGGATGGAGAGCCAGGGGTGGGGTGGTCAGTGTCCAAAGCAGCCCTTCCTGCCTGCTGACCCCCAGCTTTCCAGCCCTTCAGGGGGCCAGTCTCCGTAGTGGACAGCTAGGGGGCATCACCTGGACAGGAGCCATGCCTGGGTAGGACATGGCTGTAGGTGGGTCTGTGGCCTGTGGCTTGCTAGCCTGGGGCGTGGCCTGGGGGCCTCCCCAGCTCTCAGGTGTGGCCTAAGTGACCACAGTGGGGCCTTGGCCAGGTCCCAGCTGCCCTGCCCCTCCTCAACTGCCCGTGCTCGGCCATCACTTGAGTCATCCTTGCCAACTCAGGTCCTCATGGGGGCCAGGCAGAGCATGCCTCATCCCTCACCAGCAGCCCCTGGGCAGAGGCGGGAGGGTGGGCGCTGAGGCTGTGTCCCCTCGGCCTCCATAGGAGGGAGGGGCTGCTGAGCCTTGGGGTTTCCTGTGTGCTGAGTCAGAGCACGGGGGTGGGTGGGGGACCTTCCGGCAGCACAAGGTGCAGAAGTGGGGCTGTCAGGTTGGTGCCCAGTCCCTCAGCCCCCAGCACCCTGTCTTCTGCCCCCAGGCCCATCCACGGCTTCGCAGGATGAGGCCACAGGTACCCTCGGCCCCTCCTGCCCTCTGGGGCCTAGGGCGCCTCGCCCTGCTCCTCTGGCTGTGGATGTCATGCACAGCCTGCCACAGGTGTGACCATCCCTGGCCCGGGTGGGGCCTGGCTCAGCTCTACAGCCAGAGGGGGCGGGACTCAGGCAGGCCCAGCACCCGCTGTCTACACACACGTCCCTACGGGCCTCTGACCCGCACCTCTGCCTCCCCGCTCTGATGACCCTCTTGCACCCAGGAAGCGGGCACAGAGGCAGCTGTCTGGGCTGCAGGGCAGTGTAATGCCAGCAGAAGCGGTGAGTGTCAGGGTGTCCCTGGGGCCAGCAGGGGACCGGCCAGCCTTCCTTGCCCCCACTCACTGCTGAGACGACCCCACCACTGCTCCCTCGGCAAGTTGGACACCAAACTGCATGAGCTGCACCGCAGCCGGCCCTGCAGCAGAGGTGAGCTGGTGGAAGGGCTGGGGCCTGGCGGTGGGCAGGCGTCCCCGGACCCCCAAGTAATCTCTGCCCTGCCCCCACCCTCAGCCCCACGGCCTGCCAGCATGGATCTGCGCCCACAATGGCTGGAGGCGTCCAGAGGCAAGACGACCAGGCCCCCGGCAGCCTTCGCACACCAGGAGCTGCCCCTGGCCACGCCCTCCACCGGCCCTGAGGCCACCTATTCCAATGTGGGGCTGGCTGCCATCCCCAGGGCCGGGCTGGCAGTCACCTCTGGGGTGTGGGCAGGGGCACAGCTGACCAGCAGCTGTGCCAGGCCTGGTCCCGAGGCCATACCCGTGGTGGCTGAGTATGCGTGTGTCCAGAAGCTCAAGGGAACAGATCGGGGCCCCCAAGGCCTGGAGCAGGGGAAAGTCGAGGCGACCCCAGCTGCTCAGGTGAAGTGAAGTGTGTGAGGTAGGGTGGGTGGGACTGGGCAGATCCTTGGCCGAGTGGATGGTGCTGACCCCTCCCTGGACTGGCTTCCTCTCTCCAGGTGGACATCCTGTATTCCAGGGTCAGCAAGCCTAAAAGGAGGGACCCAGGACCTTCCACAGACCAGCCAGACCCCAAGGGTGGGGAAGCGAGTTTGGCTCTGGGGAGTGACCTGGCCTACGAGGTCCTCCCTCTCAGGGGCCTGGGCATGGACAAGAGCCTCCTGGAAAACGTGTATGACAGCATCCAGGAGATGGGGGCTCCTGGGTACCTGGAACCCCCCAGCTCCAACTCTTACCAGGAGAGGACATGTGCAGGGCATGGAGACCCCCTGCTTCCTGTCTAAGCCTGGGGAGGGGTCTTCATCCCCTCTGCCCTGAACACCCAAGTACAGATGATCCTTCCTCCAGAGTGGGGTGCGACCTCAATAAAGCCCCAGCTCAGGGAGCATGAACACTGCTATACCTCAGCCTGCTCTTCTTGAAAGCCTGGAAGGCTTGGCGGGGTGGGGTCTGGAAGGAGTGAAAACCTCTCCTTGGGAACGGGCTTCCTCCCGCTGGGGGTGCTGGGTGCCAGCGCCCTGTCACCTGGGGCCGCCGGCTGGTCGGGCTCAGAAGACCGAGTGGGGAGGGAGGCAAGCCCTGGCGGGCGGTCCTCAGGCCGAGGGGCTCCTCCGAGCGGTGAGCCGGCCCGCAGGGTGGCTACCCCAGGGTGGGACCTGAACCCTGAACGACAGGAAAGGCTCCACCACCCAGCCCCTGGAGTTACATAAGGGGCGCGGGAGGTGGGCAGTCGTGCGTTAAAGAATAACCTGCTCCCGGGAAGCCCGCCAAGGAGACGCGGCCTCCTCCCGGGTCCGGTAGCTCGCGCACAGGCACCCCTCGAGGAAGCCGGCCCGCCCCGGCGACGGGGGCGCCGGGGCGGGGGCCGTCGGGCGGGCGGCACAAGCCGGGCCCCCTCCCGGACCGGCGCGGGAGCAGCCAGCGCGGGAGCAGCCTGCCAGGGGCGGGGTGTGGCCGCGGGGTGGGCCAATGGGCGCGGGGCGGGGCGGGCCAATGGGCGCGGGGCGGGCCAATGGACGCGGGGCGGGCGGGGCCTCCGGCCGCGAGGAGGGGGCGGGGCCGGCCGGCAGCCTCCGGGCGGCGCGGCGCGGGCGGCGGCCGATCCAGGGCGGGGGTCGGTGGCCCGGCCAGCCCGGCCCAGCCCGGCCCGGCCCGGCCCGGGGCCGCGTCCGGAGCGTCCGCCCTCGCCGCTGCAGCCTCGGTACCCGGCCGGCCATGGAGGCCGAGCGCCCCTCGGCGCCCGGCCCGGGCTGCGGGCGCCCCCCACTCCGCGCCGCCGGCCGGGACCCCGCGGCCGCGCCCGTGTCGGTGCCCGCGCCGCCGCAGGTACCGGGCTGGGGGCGCCGACAAAGTTCCCTCTGCGAAGATGGCGTCGGGCTGCACGAACTTTGGGCCCCGGGGCGGGGCGGGCGGGGGCGGCGCGTCGCCGCGCGTGTCCGTGGGTCCGGCGGGGCTGGGCCGGCGCCCGGAGCGCTTCCCGCCGCGGCGGCCGGGGGCGGGGCCGGGGGCGGGGCCGCACCGGCCGCAGCCGGTTTGGGGGCGGGCACCAGCGGGTCGGGGTGGCGGTGGGGGTGGGGACTCGGCCGATGCCCGCGCTGAGCCGGCCGCGTCCGCAGGGCCCTGCCGTGGAGTTCGCGCTGCCGCAGGAGCCGGAGCCGCGGGCCGCGGACCTCGGGGCCCCGGGGGCGGGGGCGGCGGGGCCACCGACGCCGTCGGCGCACATCCCGGTGCCAGGGCATAGGTGAGCCGGGGTTCGCGTGCCAGGCCGAGGGGGCATGTGCACCCGTGCGCCTGTGTGTGCAGGGGTGGTGGATGGGGCGCGGGCTGCTGGAGCCTTCCAGACCCCACCCCTGCGAGGGGGGCCTCGGGGGAGGGCAGGTCAGCATCCTGCACTGGGTTTCTGTCCTTGCCTTTCGGCTCCCCAGCCCTGGAGGAGTTAAGCAGAAATGACCGATGTATCAGTATGCCTTGTTCCTCCCCAAACCCTGAGGGCCAGAGCGCAGAACTGGGAGGGGGCGCCTGTCAGCCTCTGTGCCCAAGAGGCTGTGAGGCCCGCGTGGAATCGACCGTCCAGGCATCCCGGGGCCCCCGATGGCTGTCTCCCCAGCCCTGTCTGCAGAGAGAGAAACCCTCCCAGGTGCCTGACACCCTGGGCTGGCTGCGCAGGCGGGGGCGGGCTCTGGCCTTGCCCGCTGGGGCCCAGGGACCCGCTTGTGCTTCGAGCCCAGTCTCCCCTGGCTGCTGCTGACTGCTGGCTGCTCCCGCCCTCCCAGGTCTGGCGCTAGGCCCGCAGCTGCTGTTGCACAACCCTGGTTAATGTGTGATTGGGGGGAGGGCTGGGCTGGGCCTGGCCTGGCCTGGCCCCACCGGCTGGGCCTCAGACTCCTGTCCAGCAACAGGGTCTGAAGGAGCCACGGTGGAACAAAGCCCAGGCTGCAGAGAAGTCGGGCTTTGGAAAGACCCCAGCCCAGGCCTGTTCCCGGTGGTTCCTGGGGATTTGGAGCTCGGCAACCCGAGCTGGAGGTGGAGCTGGGCCTCCTGCCCGGCTCCTGGAGTGAGGGAGCTGGGTGCACACACGTGCCCAGGCCTGCACGTGTGCCGGGACGGGGACGGGCCTGGAGTACTTCTTGGGCCCTACCCACCCCTCCACCCCCCATCACCATCTCCTCCAGAGCCCCCCCAGGAAAAGCCCGGCTGGACGAGGTCATGGCTGCCGCAGCCCTCACAAGCCTGTCCACCAGCCCCCTCCTGCTGGGGGCCCCGGCTGTAGCCTTCAGCACAGGTGAGACTTAGAGGCCTGGCTTGGGGTGGGGGGTGGCGGCAGGGCTCAGGACCACTGCCCCTCCAGGACCCTACAAGCTGCCCAGCCCCTGTGGGGCGAGCAGAGCCGCTCACCTGGAATACCATCTTCTAAGTGCATCTCCTGAGGCCTAAAGCGACATCAGGACCCCCATGGCCCCTCCCTGCGGCCAAAGCTGCAGTGCCCCAGGCCTGCAGGCCTCTGTGACCTGTCCATCTCCACCTGGCTGGCCAGGCATCTCCCCACCCCGTACTCTTCTGTTTTTCCTTCTCTGTGCTGGAGAGGCTCGTCCCCGGGCTGCCGTGGTCAGCTCCTCCCGGCCACTCCCTCCTCCAAGAGGTTCTTTGCACTCAGGGACCTGTAGCCAGCAGCGTCTGCAGCACAGCCGTGGCCCCCAAAAGTCCTGATGCTGGCGCCGGTGTGTGTCCGCAGAGCCCAGCTTGGAGCCCTGGAGGGAGGCCCCGGTGCGGCCACCGGGCAGCGGCGGCAGCAGCGGGGATGGGGGCTGGGGCCCGACCAGTGACCAGTCCTCTCCATCTACCCCGTCGCCCCCGCTGCCCCCTGAGGCAGCCCACTTCCTGTTCGGGGAGCCTGCCCTGAGGAAGAGGAAGGTGAGCCAGGGCAGCCCTTGGAGCGGGGTGGACGTGGGGGGCGCCGAGGCTGACCGCCCCCTGTCGCCCAGAGCTCGCTGCAGGGGCTGTTCCAGTGCCTGTGGAAGCGCTGCGGGAAGGTGCTGAGCTCGGCGTCAGGGATGCAGAGACACATCCGTCTGGTGCACCTGGGGTGCGGCGGGGCCGGGGGCGGGGGCGGGGCGGGGGGCGCCAGGCGGGCCTCTGCGTCAGCTCGCACCCCACCCCCCGCCCCCCAGCAGGCGGCAGGCAGAGCCGGAGCAGAGCGACGGCGAGGAGGACTTCTACTACACGGAGCTGGATGTTGGTGTGGACTCGCTGACCGATGGGCTGTCTGGCCTGACCCCAGGGTCCCCCACGGCCTCCGTGCCACCCGCCTTCCCCCGCCTGGAGCCGCTGGAGCCCCCGGCCCTGCCCAGCCTGCTGCGCCCGCCCGCCCTGCCCCCGCCCCCGGTGCTGAGCTCCCTGCCCGCCCCCCAGGTGTGCCCCAGTGACCACGCTTACCAGGTGGGTGAGGCCTCGGGTGGCTCTGGAGGGGTGCGAGGCCACAGCAGTGTCTCCTCTCAGGGCTGCCTGGCACCCGTCCACCCGGAGCCACAGCCCATCCCGGTCAGGGCCTGCGCGCCAGCCCTGCCCGCCAAGCCCGGTGCCAACCCGAGGTGCGTGTGTGTAAAGGGGCCGGGGAAGGCACCGGGCAGGGAGGCTCCCGGCCCAACAGCACCCCATGCCCCCCATGTGTCCCCCCAGGAAGCCCCGAGGTGACGCCAAGAAGTGTCGGAAAGTGTATGGTATGGACCACCGGGACCTGTGGTGCACGGCCTGCCGCTGGAAGAAGGCCTGCCAACGCTTCCTGGACTGAGCCCCGCCCGCCGGGGCCTCTCCCAGCTGCAGGGCCTTCTTTTTAACCGGTGGGGGACGGTCCCCACCACTCAAAGTGCCTCTGAAGAAACCAGCCTCTCGGCCTTTTGCACTAATGCCAAACCTCACAGCTGTCCCCTTGGCCTGGGGTCCCCAGGGGTGGCCGCCCCCCACCTGTCGGCCCTGAACTTGTCAGGGGTGTGACGGGCCCTGCTCTGGGGCCACACGGGGCCATCCTCGATGCACTTTGAGGGGTGTCGGGGAGGGGGCGCCCCTGCCCGCACTTAACCTGACTGTTTGAGGGCCCGGGTGGACACTTGTACCGTGTTTGCCAAGCTCAGGTGTCTCACGTCTGGGCTGAACCAGGCGAGGAGTAACATTAAAGATTCGGGATTTTTCCAAAAGCTGTGTCTGCCTCCTGGGGGGAGGGACACGGAGCCGGGACCCCGCCACGGGCAGGGGTGGCGGTGGGCAGAGAGGAGGCCAGCAACCAGGCCACAAAGGGCTGGGGGTGGGGGTTACTCTCTGGCCCCTCTACCCAGGGTGAGGCCGGAGGAGGGGACGCTGTCTGAAACACACACGAGGCATCTGCTCAAGCAGCAATTTCCCAGTTTATTGAAAGTGATCGCTTTGCAAGAAAGTCTAACTAATCCCGTCACAGAAAGGAGACCCACAGGCGGGCCCGGAGTGCGCCCGGCAGACAAGAAATCTCAAGACCACTAGGGAGGAGGTGCTGTTGGCCGTCGATGGCTCCAGGGAAGCAGGCGACGGCCGTGATGTCCACTGACCAATTACAAAAGACTCCCCCAAATATGAAACACATCTCCAATACAAACACAGGTTTATAATAATTCATATAAAGTCGATATAATATAGATTATCCCCAGAAAAGATCAACAATCTTCAAACACTGCCCTTTTTCTGTCTGTTTTGTGTTGACAGGTTGAAAGCATGTTGAAAAAATAAATATTTAAGAAAAGCACACACACAGCGCCCTCACTACAAGTAGTTCTAAAAAGGGCCACATACAAAACACAATATAGGATCTAAAAAATAAAAACACCATTAAGTATGGCTTTCTTAAGAGTTGCACATGTCACAGAATGAGCGAAAATAAGATTATCTTTAATATAATATTGCAAAAAGTTCCAGTTTTTGCATTTTTTCAGAGTTCTCTTTTTTAAAAAGGAAGATGTGCAAAGTTGGAAGCAGTAGCTGTGTCCTTTCAGTTGAGGTCCCTATCCAGTCCTGGCAGTGTTGTGACTGTTCCCAAACCCAGAGTTCAAGCATACAACCCGGTCAGGATCCAGAGCTTGATACAAAATCTTGGTTCCCCCGCCCCTCCCCCACCCCCAAAGACCTTGCCACCCGATGGACCGCGTCCCACATCGGCGTTGCAGACACCAAACACAGACGCACACAGACGGAAAGGTACAAAATGTGAGATGTGATCTACACGCTTTTCCGCTTCATAAAAAAATATTTATTAGTTTAAACATAGATTTGAAAAAAAAAAAAAGATCACGTTAAAAAAGAAACCTTCGTTACACGTCTTTCCCTCCACGCCTCTGGAGGCGATGTGTTCGCCTGCATCTCTGAAATCCAGCTCTCAAGTTAACCGCACACGAGAATAGTGAACACACGGGGCTCGGGGGCGGGAGGTGGGACCCTCGGTTTTCCAGGGTATTGTTTTGAGGAAGAAAATGCCCTTGTGGCACTGAGGGCCCCGTTAAAAGTCAGCCAGGACGGTCCAGAGCGGGAGCGAGCAGGTCCTGAGTGTGGCGCAAAGGTGGCCCGGGGTGCGGGCGGCGGGCTGAGAGGTGGCCCCATACAAAACCCAGAGACGCTTGGTAGCAAAGGTCTGGTTTCCAAATGCATTTGATAAGAAAGTAAGTCTTTATAAAAGGGGTTAGAAAGTGGGGGAAAGGTACACAGTGGGGAGCCCCACCGAGGGGCTCAGCTGGGCCCCACTGTGAAAGGCAGACGGGGGCGCTGGCCCCGGAGGCACCCCAACCCGCCCCGGGCTCCTGCCCCCCGGCCCGGCCCGGCCCGGCCCTTCCCTAAAGATGCCGGCGTTGAGGAGTTCGCAGAGTCCCCAGCTGAGGATGGGAGGGCAGCCCTCTTCTGACTGAGAGAAAGGTGGCTATGTTTAAAACAAAGCAAAACAAAAAATGAAGCTGCGACTTCTCCCCGGGCAGGGCTTCAAGGACAGCACCCGTCCGTGTCCACGCAGCCAGCCACTTACTAAGGAGGGTTCTGTGGGATTTGCCTTTCTCCACCTAGAAAGAGTAGATGGGACCCGGGAGAAATGCAGTAAAGCCATTTGGCTTGCAGGTTGTGGGGAGAGAGAAAATCAAGCCAGTGTCTCCTTCGGCTCTAGCTCAGCACCCAAGGGGCCCTGGCACGGTGTCCCGCAGGGGCTCCCAAGCGAGGCGGGTGGAGGGGATGGAATGTATGTGTCACGAGCCTGAAAGGGAGACAGGCCGGGGTTGGGCCACAGTGTCCTCACAGCACACGGCGGGGCCCCGGCTTCTCAGAAAAAAGAGAGAGAAGGGGGTCGTAAGCGCGTTTAAAAGACGGCGAGGGGGCTTGGGAAGGAACCAAAGGAAAGACATGTCTGCGAGTGTCGTCGAGCGGGAAAGATAACACCGAACAGAACCACGTTACGTGCCAGCCTCTGTTCCCTTAGCTACTCACGGAACCGGGGCACTGAGCACCCGGGGAGGGGGCGGCCCCCGCAGGTGGCGTGGGGAGCACTGGCGTCGGGGACACCATCCGGTGTTAGCAGCAGCGAAGGTGAGCCGCCCGGAACGGTCAGCAGGAGTGGCCTGGGCGCGGCAGGACGGGTGGGGCGGAGGGGCAAGCCAGCCCAGAGAAGTGCACACAAAGAAAGAGGAGGCCCCTACGGTGGGAGCACCTGGGCCCCCCGCCCAGCTGCCTCAGTGGGGGGATAGCACCTGGGCACCCTGGGCCGAGGTCGGCAGCTGCTGTGTGTTGAGCACCAAAGCCCAGAGGCGGGAGGGCCGCGGGGCTTTCTGGACGCCAGACCTGGATCTCGCAGGCTGCCACCGGACGGCACAGCCCTCGAGGGCGGGGGGGCAGCGGCAGCCGCCAGCAGTGACCCCACGGCTGAGAAGGGGGAGCGGAGGCGGGGGCCCTGGACGGGGCCCAGGGTCAGGAGAACTCTCCTAACAGCTCCCGGACCCGGGCCTCGGGGCCACACTTGGGACCCGAGCCAGCGCTGGCCCTTTCCGGGTCACAGGCCACGGTGCGTCCGACGCCAGACCGGTGCGTCCTGGGATCCCCTGATGCCCGGCCCGCGCCCCTGCTGGGGGAGGTGACAAGGGCTCTCCCTGGGCTTAGACCCGCCCCGTGCGCTGGGGCAGCGCCCGCCTCCGAGCCCCGGGTGTCCTCGAGGGGTGGGGGGGAGCAGGTGAAGGGGGCCCGGGGCGCACACAGGCGGGGGCGGCCGCGGCCCAGTGCCCGGCCCAGCCTAGGAGGTCCAGGTGAAGTCCTTGTCGGTGCCCCGGGCAGGGCTGTGAGGCCCCCGCGGCGAGTCCTCGTCCTCCTTGTCGTCCCCCAGTAGTGCGTCCTCGGGGGCCAGGCCCACGTCGTCCTCGTCCTCACCCAGCTCCTCCTCGCCCTCGCCGCGTGGGTCCTCGGGGTCCTCCAGGTACGGCCCGTCGCCCGCGAACAGCTCAGGGGAGCCCTCGGCGCCGCCGCCATCCAGGGGCCCGGCCCCGCCGCCACCCGCGCAGTCGGCACACACGCCGTGGCGCCGCGAGCCGTGCTTGATGCCCACGCTGGCGGCCGACATGAACACGCGGCTACACAGCTTGCACACGTACTTCTTGTCCTTGCTGTGCACCTGCGGGGGGACGGCGGTCAGTGTGGGGGGGACGATGGTCAGTGCGGGGGGACGATGGTCAGTGCGGGGGAATGGCGGTCAGTGCGGGGGGACGATGGTCAGTGCGGGGGGACGATGGTCAGTGTGGGGGGATGGCGGTCAGTGTGGGGGCGGCGGTCAGTGCGGGGGGGCGGCGGTCAGTGTGGGGGCGGCGGTCAGTGCGGGGGGACGATGGTCAGTGCGGGGGGATGGCGGTCAGTGTGGGGGCGGCGGTCAGTGCGGGGGGGCGGCGGTCAGTGTGGGGGCGGCGGTCAGTGCGGGGGGACGGCGGTCAGTGCGGGGGGACGAGGTCAGTGCGGGGGGCGGCGGTCAGTGCGGGGGGGGCGGCGGTCAGTGTGGGGGCGGCGGTCAGTGCGGGGGGACGATGGTCAGTGCGGGGGGATGGCGGTCAGTGTGGGGGCGGCGGTCAGTGCGGGGGGGGCGGCGGTCAGTGTGGGGGCGGCGGTCAGTGTGGGGGCGGCGGTCAGTGTGGGGGACGGCGGTCAGTGCGGGGGGACGGTGGTCAGTGCGGGGGGACGAGGTCAGTGCCGGGGGATGGCGGTCAGTGCGGGGGGACGGCGGTCAGTGCGGGGGGACGAGGTCAGTGCCGGGGGACGGCGGTCAGTGCGGGGGCACGTACAGTCAGTTGAGTGGAGGGGGAGGATTGAGTGGCCCAGAAGGTGAGGTCTGGGTGGGTGGCAGTCAGTCTGCTAGGCTGCTCAGACCCCTAGCCCTGGCCGGGGGCCGCTGCACAAAGCCAGAACGCACAGAATTGCAGGTGCCACCAAAGCTCGTCCCCATCCAGAGGGCTGCTGGGCACTGGGCCGGCCGTGTCTCCCCCCCCACCGGGGCTTGCCCAGGGCTTGCCCAGGGCTCAGATCTGCACTGGGGGTCATGCTGCCCCCACACCTCCCAGCACACAAGGCGGAGCACTCACCTCTGCCCCGCCCCTGCTTTTGCCCCATGAGGGGATGGCCAGGGCTCTGGTGGCTCCCGGCTTGGGCCTGGGGGGCCTGGGGGCACGGGTGATGGGAGCCCAGGACAGCGTTGACCGAGAGGGACTCGAGGCACCTGCCTTCTGGGAAGCCATCAGCACAGCCAAGAGCTGGGCTGAGTGCCCAACCCGCGGGGCGGCAGGGTTGGGGGTCCCAGGGGGACCGTGATTGCTGCTCGAATGCTGCCTCCTGCCTTTCTGAATTCTCCAACCGACGGGCCTGGCCGAGCGCCCTCGGCTTCCCAGCTCAGCGGTCCCGCAGACCACCGTGAACGTCTGCCCCATCACAGCCTTCCCTGAAACCCGACCACGAGGACCTGCGACTGCTGCCAACCAGCCTAGGCAAGGCGAGAGGCCGGGTGCGCCCTGGTCGGACGTCAGGAGGAGCTGGGCCGCCTCACAGGTTTTGATTCCAGAAACAAAGCCTCAAACCACATGGTTCCCGGGACCCTTCCTGGGTCTTTTTCATTTGTTACATTTTAAACCCAGGGCTTCCGGGACCCTCTGCAAAGAACAAAGACCCCAGTCCGGTCACAGCAGGGCTGGGCGGTGGGGACAGCTCCCGGGGAGCCACGGAGCCTGTCCTCTGGGCACTCCTCCGAATGAACGCATGGATGGGCAGGGAAGGATGTGGGCGCCGGGGCGACCCAGTACTCGGCTCCACGGGGAGGCGGCTGCTGAGACGGCCCCCCCACCCCCTGCGCCCTGGCTAAGCCTCCCGGGGCGGGCGGGGCAGGAACAAGCTGCCCTTCTGCTGTCAGGGGAGGCTCAGCTGCCTCCCAGCCCTGCACACCTGCCCCTCGGGGGGACACAGGCGTCCCCGCAGTCTGCCAGCCCGGGCCCTGGCTCCGAGGGCTGCCTCCCCCTCCAGCTTTTCCACCTGGCCTCAGGGAGCCTCCCCGGGGAGCCCAGCCCCGAATGAGGCCCAGGCCGTGGGCTCTCCCTCGCTCCCTCGCGTGGCTCACCCCGCTGGGGCCACCCCTGAGGTCTCACCTCGGCCCCCCTCACTGCGGGGATGTGGCCCCTCCGCCCCTCCTCCCCTCCTGCTGGTCAGCGGATCAGGGTGCTGCGGGGGTCTGGCCCAGCCCGTGCGGCCCTGAGGTCCCCTCACTCATGACATCACCCCAGCGTCCTCTCCCCACCCATGCCCCAGCCGCCTGGCCTCCCTCGTTTCTCACCCACCCAAGGGTTCCTCACGCTGTGTTTTGGTGAATCTGCCTCCCTGTTTCAAGGGTGACCTTTTCTATCACTTCCTGGCCAAGCAAATTCATCTGCGCAGCACCTGTTCCTGAGCTGCGAGCCAGGCCGTCAGAACCTTCCAGGGGCTGCAGGGGAGAGGGGCCAGGGTCCCACAGCAATTGCAGGGCGGGGCACGGAGGAAGTGGCCACGTGGCAGGAGCCGGGGGGCAGGGTCCTGGCAGGGAAGGGAGCACCTGCAGAGGCCGGGCTGGAGCAGAGGGGGCCCCAAAGGGGAAGCTGAGGAGTGGGGCTGGGGGGAGATGTGCTCACCTGCCTTCTGCACCTGGGGCCGGGGGCAGAGCTGCTCAGGAGGGATGTGGGGTTGGGGTGCCTCCCCGCTATCCTGGTCTTTCCCACCGCAAGGCGGGCCCCACTTCAGGGCTTCCCGTGGCATCCTGGACAGCCCACGTCCCCATCCTGCCCGGACACCGCAGCCCCATGCAGAGCGTGCCCTGGACCAACCCTGTGCTGACCCCACGCTGACCCCCGTGATGACCCCTATGCTGACCCACGCCGACCCCCCACTGACCACATGCCACCCCCACGCGGCCCTGCGCCCGCTCACCAGCGTGTGCCGCTTCATGTGCTCGCGCCGCGTGAACTTCTTCCCGCAGATCTCGCAGGGGTAGGGCCGCTCGCCCGTGTGGGAGCGCATGTGCCTCTTGAGGATGCACTGGTGCATGGCCGAGAAGCTGCAGTAGGGGCAGCGGAACTTCTTCCTGATGACCGTGAACTCGTTCACTGCAAGATAGGTGGCGGCCGGTCAGCCTGCGGACCCTGCACAGCCCGCCCACCGCCCGCGCTCAGGTGTCCCCGTGGGGCTGGGGGTCCAGAGCCTCCAGTCAGGCCTGGCCCAGAGCAGAGAGGGCTGCTCCCACGTTCTAAGAAAGCACGCTTCTCAGATCAGCCAGTACCTCCCGTGTCAGCCCCTAAAACACACGAGTGCATGCGCGGAATCAACAGAAACAGGAGTGCGGACCCGTCTCCGCCCCGTCCACGTGTCCGCATGGCCGCAGCCAGGGCAGGGGTGCCACCTGGTGGACACGGCCCAGCGAGAGGACACCAGCCCCTGATGCGCAGCAAGCGTCCGGCCTCACTGTCCCTCCCCATGTTTCAGGGAGTGATACCGTGGGCCCCCGGGCCGGGGCCACATTCCAGGGGGCTCAGGGGGGAGGTCAGGAGTTGGGGTCCGTGGGGTCAGTCCCGCTCTGCCCAGGCACTGGGCAGCTCACCCCGAGTGACATCCTTTATGCTGAGCCCCCGCGGACACCACAGTGACCCCCTCTTGAGCCAAGGGGCATCCATCCAGGACTCAGACCTAAGGCCTCCTGGGTTGGTCATCCCAAGCTCACCAGGGTTGCTGGGAGCCCCCAAGTGCTCGAGGGCACTTTGTCCCGGGTAGGGAGCCCGGGGCAGATGTCTGCTCTCGGGCATCTGGAAGCAGGCCCCAGCCCTCACACCACCCACAGTGCTCGCCGGCCACACCCCAGCACCAGCACCCAGGGGACAGACCAAGGGTCCCGACGGTCAGGCCAAAGGCAGGCAGGCGGGCGGAATGAACACCAGCAGCAGCGGGACCCCTGGTCAGACGCCACCGAATGTCCGTGCCTGGCAGGCCCTGGCCACGGTCACAGCTGCCCCCAGAAGTGCCAGAGGGAAGCAGACAAGAAAACAGAGGCTGCAACGTGACACAGCCCACAGCGTGGGGAGAAGCCGGGGAAGCTAAGGTGACCAAAGCTGGCCCCTCTCGCTCGAGGGAGCCGGCCAGGTCACTGGACAAACGACGGGACAGTTCCATCCTGCCCAGTTCCCCCAAGCCCGGGCCGCCCCGCACATCACATGGGGGCAGGGCCCTCGCCGCCGTCTCCGCGAAGCATGAAGCATGCCCCAGGCCTCCAATCCATTCTGGTGCTCAGACCCAGCCCCGGGCAGGTTGCCATGGAAATGGCGCCAACTGGAAGGTGCAGTGCAGTGACACGGAGCCCAACGGCCCTGGACACACCCAGGTCCCCATGAGCATCGAGAGGCTGGTGGTCACTCTGCACCTCCACCCCTGAAACACACCAGGCAACACCGAGTGTAACGTTTTATTTTGCTTCTTAAACAAGCCGTACATTTTCTCCTGAGACATCTTAAAGGGTGCCTAAATAATCAAGCAACCAGATTTCTTCCTTTTCCAGAACGTGGGTCAGTGAGACCGTCTGCAGGGCCTGCCAGGAGCCTGGCCGTTCTCATGGACCCAAGAGCTCTCACGCTGGCATCTCCCGCACCCACGGACGTCAGGCACCAGGGACACACCGCCCAGGATGGCCCCTGTCCACGCGCAGGCCGGACAGCTTCACCCGGGGAGGCCACCACGGCCGCAAGACGGCTGTGCGGACCCCATCGCAGCTCATGACCGATGCCACCCCCAGGCCCGGCCGCCCGCTTGCCTGACGGCGTCTGTGCACACAGAAGGGGCTCCACGTCCCCACCAAGCCTGGGCAGTCACCACGTGTCTCTGAGAATCCAAGCCCTGTCCTAAGAAGTAACGCATTTTCTCACGTGTAGGAGCTTTCGACGTGCCTGTGGCTGGGAGCTGGGGCAGACGAGAGGCGAGAGGCGTGGACAGTCGCCCGTATCCCTTCACACAAGGCGGCCACAGTTCACAGTGTGACGGCTGTGACCACATTTTCATGCTACGATTTTTAACTGTAAGTTCTTAAATGTGCGAATACACCATGATTTATTCAACAAACATGTAAAGTGTTTCCATTTTTTTACCCTTGTGAACAATGCTTCAACAAAGTGCCTACAAAAGAACCTTTGCCCCTGGAGAGAAATCCTGAGAAGTGGGCCATGCCGGCCGTCGGGCCCCGTGGGCCACGCACCCTCATTCCTCCTGAGGGCCAAGGCCATGCTCCGGTACGCGGCACACAGACGGCGGTCACCGCTGTTAGCAGAACTGCTCCCTGCAAGGCCGTAGGCCGGGGTCCCGGCTGCAGGGGCGACCAGAGCATCTTGGACCCGCGAGGAAGCAGCCCTTCCCAGGTGGCGGCTCCAGCCTCCCCAAGGAGGGCCCGCAGACAGGTGGGTCCGGGTGGGGGTCCAAGACAGGACAGAGGGAAGGGCACCTAGCCTGGCACGTCTGGACGGACCGCCCCTGGCAGCCCCCACTCTACGCCTCCCTTCCTGTCTGACCCCCAGGCCCGGCCCGACCTGCCTGGTGGACGAGGCGGCAGCACGGCCCCCCACACCTGCCTCCCACCGCTTCCCCAGCACAGAGCCCGGTTTTCATGTCAGCACGAAACACAGCTCTGCAATGGAAAAGGCAAGTGAGGAGACAAGCTTTTAGGTTATTTTATTTCAAATAAATTTTTTGAGTTATTTTCTGCTTTCTATTCTGCTTCTATAAACATAAAATTAAAATCTGATTTATTCTAGCCTGCATTTAACAATTCAGACCTACATGTTAAAAAAACACTTATCTCTGTACATAAGTGCTGTATTTTTTCCCCAGAAACACAATTCAGCTGCACGAATGTGAGCGTGACCCCCGCCCCACGCCTCCACTGGGCACACAGCTGCAGGCTTCTGAACCTACCCCGTGATGAGGAATTTGCTGTTTTCTCTTTCTTTCTTTTTCTCTTTTTGGCCGCATTGGGTCTTCGTTGCTGCACGCGGGCTTTTCTCTAGTTGTGGCGAGCGGGGGCTACTCTTCATTGTGGTGCGCGGGCTTCTCATTGCAGTGGCTTCTCTTGCTGCGGAGCACAGGCTCTAGGCGTGTGGGCTCAGTAGTTGTGGCACATGGGCTCAGTAATTGTGGCACACGGGCTTAGTTGCACCGTGGCATGTGGGATCTTCCCAGATCAGGGCTCGAACCCGTGTGCCCTGCATCGGCAGGCGGATTCTTAACCACTGCGCCACCAGGGAAGTCCCAAATTTTGGTGTTTTCTTAATGTATTAGTTTCCTGCTAATACAAATATCCACAAACTGGGCAGCTTAAAGCAACAGACACCGGTCCTCTCTGTCCTGGAGGCCAGACGTCTGAGGTCAAGGTGTGGGCAGGGCCGCACTCTCTTCAGAGGCTCCAGGGGAGGGTCCTTCCTGCCTCTTCCAGCTTCTGGTGACTCCAGGCGTCCCTGGGCTTGTGGCTGCATCTCTCCCATCTCTGCCTCTGTCTTCTCGTAGCTTCTCCTCTGTGTCTTTGTCTCCTCTTCTGTCCCTTATAAGGACACCCATCACTGGATTTAGGACCAACTGGATATTCCAAGGTGATGTCATCTTAAGATCCTTAATTTAATTATGTCTGGAAAGACCCTTTTTCCAAATAGGGTCACATTCACAGGTACCAGGAATTAGGATGTGCACGTGTCTTTTGGGTGGAGGGCACCATGCAACCCACTACTTTGATGAACAGTACTGAGGAAAGTTTTCATTGACTGTTATGATTAAAATAACTTCACATGGGAAAGAAGCTAACACTTCCATACCTCGTGGTTTACAGTCTATATGTCTTAGAAAACCTTTCAACATCATGTAGTTTGACTCTCATAAACACACTAATAAAGCCTTCAAAATCCACATAGAGAAAAAGTAATTGAAATAAATGAAAAAGCACAAATAGCATCAAATTGAAACAGACACTCTCTACCAATCTGCCCTAAAAATGGAGCCCTTTTGTCTGGAACCAAGTGTCCAGGATGAACGGCAAGCTTGAAAATGAGGAAGCGACGTCAGAAGTTGGCACCAGATTATCTAAAGTATGAAGTTCAGCAACACTGAGCTACAATTTTGCAGAAATGCACATACAAGAACACCACTCAGCAAAACAGCCTTAGAGGAAGCCACGTCTCCGCCCAGCCCTGCAGAGAACCAGACCTGTCGTAAACGTCACTGACCAGTGAACGTTCCAGAACGATTTCAAGATAACGCCCAAGACACCAAGGAACTGCCAGCAAACCGAAGGCACTGGCAGGTTGCAGGTGAGTCCGGAGGGGCGGTTTCTCCAGAAGGGCACTCAAGTCTTTGATCCGTCACTGTCCTGGATTCGTACTCTTCCTGATTGTAATTCCCAAGACACTGCACTTCAAGTGCATTTCAGAAAGGGATTCTTACATGGACCAAACTTTGTTTTTCCTTTTATAAATTGACGTGGCTGCCACTTATCGTGTGTCAGAATACAGTGAAGCTATGTGTCCAAATTGCTTTCGGAAGGTTTTGAACCATACGTGAAGTGCACACACCTTAAATGTACCTCTTGGTGAGTTTTCACCTGCAGACAGACCCAGGAACCACCACCCGAACAGGACACCGCACACCCAGGCGCCTGCGGCTGGTCAGTACCACCCACCCCAGGCGACGGCCGCTCGGCTCCCCATCACCAAATGCTGGGCTACAACTCGGTCTGGGGGGACCTGACACCCAGGTGTGGCCTTGCTCACTCAACACGGAGCCAGCGTGGCCTTGCTCGTTGCCGCGTTGTCATCCACGTGACCACAGGACCCCGTGCCCGTTCGGCAGCGACGGGCGGTGGGCCAGGCTCTCACCTCTGCTGGACGCGCATCTGAGAAGAACATCTGGGCCCCAGTGGAATCGGCATCTCCCAGCCACCGACGACACCTAGCCCCTGGTCATTTGCACACCCTCTTCTGTGACGTGCTTGTCACGTCTTCTGATCCTTCACTGAGTTGCTTTTCCTTTGATGTTTTATTTTGGGGGGTATTTTTTGTTTGTTTTTTAAATTTTCTGGCTGCACCGCATGGCATAGGGGATCTTAGTTCCCCGACCAGGGATTGAACCCGGACCCCCTGCATCGGAAGCTCGAAGTCTTAACCACCGGACCTCCAGGGAAGTCCCTGATGTTTTAGTTTTATGGACGCTTCTGAACCTGGGTCCTCCGTCAGATGTATTTACCGCAGACCTTTTCTCTAGTCTGCGACTGGCCTTTGCACTCTCACAATGGTGTCTTTTAGTGAAGAAATCAGTAATTTTAATAAAAAATTTTTTTTGGCCGTGCCGTGCGGCCTGCGGGATCTTACTTTCCCGACCAGGGACTGAACCCAGGCCCCGGCGGTGAGAGCGCCGAGTCCTAACCACTGGACCGCCAGGGAAGTCCCATATGTTAATTCTTTTAATACAAAATTTTTATCAAACTTTCATCACGAGTGCTTCTTAAGAAGTGCTTAAGACACTTTTGCCCATCACCATGACCACGAGCACCACCGTCCCCTTCTAAACACGTTTAGGTTTGTGGTCATTCCCATCTTAATGCTGAGGCAGGAATCAAGATTCATTCTTTCATCCACGCCGGCATCCAGCTTACTCGGGTCCCCGTGTTGGAAAGACCGCCCGCCCCAGTGTCCCTGACAGGGGCCCACATCACAGCCCAGTCAGACCCTCGTCCACGGCCTCCTTGCCTGGCCCCCTCGGCCGCTGTCAGGCTGGGCGTCTGTCCCTCCTCCAGATCCTCCACTGTCTGCGCTGACCCTGCTCCCAGTCTCTGTAGCCTGCGGCGTCTGGGGCCCTGTGACCGCGGCAGGGCTGCCCTCCTGGGGCCGGGGGGGGGGGGGGGGGGGGGGGGCATTCCAAGAGATGATAAATAACCAGCCTGTGAGCACAGCTTCCTGGCGACCAAGCCAGAGCCACGCTGTCCTCTACCAGCTCTCACGCTCTGAGCCACACTCCCAGCCTGACCACCCCACGACCAGACAACCAGGGGCAGCCCCGTGTGCCCAACGGGGCTCCCCTCTGCTCAGTTTTGATACACCGTGTTTTTCAGGGAATTTGCCCATTTCCTCCAACTTGTCAAAGGTATTAGCACAAAATTGTTCACGATATTCTCTTATCATCATTCTAACATCCGTAGGATCTTAGCAATGATCTTTTTTATACCTTTTATTGACAATCAACCTCCCTCTCTTTTACTGATCATTGCGACAGGAGTTTGTCTGTTTCATTCATCTTTCAGTGTACCGGCGTTTGGCTTTGGTCATTTTTCTATTGTCCGTCTGCTTTCTATTTCATTGATATTTGCTCTGTTTTGCTCCTCCTGCTTTCTTTGGGTTTAATTTGCTATTCTTTTTCTCACTTCTTGACCCCCCAAATTAGAACTTTCATTCTTTTCTAATAAGTGCAACTAGAGCTATAAATTTCCCTTAAATACCACTTTAGGTGTATCCTACAAGTTTTGATATGTTGTATTTTCATTATCATTCAGTTCAAAATATTTTATAATTTCCATTGTGACTTATTCTAGTATCCTTCTGTTGTTAATTTTTTAAATCTAATTTCACTGAGGTTAGAGAGCACACTCTGTATGATTTCGTCCTTTGGGATCTGCTGAGACCTGTGTTTCATTCCCGCTTGGTCTATTTTGTAAATGTTTCCTGTGCATTTGGAATGTTCTGCACTTGTTTGGTGCAATGTACGACCTGGTTAACCATGTTGTTATAGGCCAATACTTCTCTGAAAAAAGATGCAAAACTCCTAAACAAAATAGCAAGCTGAGTCCAACTATATAGAAAAAGAACAGCATCTTGTGACTCAGTGGGTTTATTCCAGGAATTCAAGGTTAATATTTGAAAACTGTGTTCAAATCTTCTCCGTCCTTACTGATATTTTGTATGCTGATCTATCAATTACTGAGGAAATTTGTTAAAAATCCTCAACTCTAATTGTGGACTTGTTTCTTTCTCCTTTTAGTGCTGTCAACTTTCACTCCATATATTTAAAAAGCAAGCCTATGCATTTCAGGATCTGCGTTTCCCACTGAACTGACTCTCTTGTCATTGTGTAGTGGCCTTAGAGCAACACCCCTCCCAGTTTACTTTGCAGCTGACATCAATAAGCCTCTGTAGGCTGGTGTTTCCTTGGTTTCTCTTTTTTATCTTTTTGCTTGAAACCTTTCTGTGCTCTTATCTACAAAGCATGTTATCTACAAACAACAAATTTTCTTTAAAAAGCAAGCTGATAATCTTTTCTTTTTCCTGCAGTGTTCAGTCCATTGGTAATAACAGGATTATTAGTGTAGTTGGGTGACGTCTACTATCTCCCTATGTGTGTTCTATTCTGTCCTTTTATGGTTTTTGTTCCTTTAAACTTCCTTGCTTGCTTTCTTTCAAATTAATCAAGTATTATTCCACTTTTTTCTTCATAAGCCTTTGAGCTGTACGTGATGATTTTTGCCATTATTCACTGCAACTTTGTAGAGAAGGCAAGACTCATCCAACGGCCAAGCTCGCTCGCCGCGCCCCCCCCACCCTTTGAGCTGTTTGTGTCATGCGCTATGCTCCTAGTTGAGTCAAAAACCCCACAAGGAGCTGTAAATATTGCCTTAAATGATTAAGATCTTTCTATAGAGGGCTGTTTTTTAGTACTTCTTGTCAGCCGGCAGTGAATCCCCTCGGTTTTGTTTCTTTGTGTGACATTGTCATCATGTAGCCTTGGTCTCTGAGGGATACTTCTTCTGGTTATAGAATACTGGTCTCGGCATTTCTGCAGCGCCTCAGAGACTAGCGCCATCGTTTCCACTGAAAAGTCAGATGTCAATCTCAATGTTGTTCCTCTTAATGTCTTTTTTCCTCTGGCTGCTTCTAAGATATTTTTTTTTAAAAAAACCTTTATATATTTTTTAAATTTATTTATTTATTTATTTTTGGCTGTGTTGGGTCTTTGTTGCTGTGCGTGGGCTTTCTCTAGTTGTGGCAAGCGGGGGCTACCTTTCGATGCGGTGCGCGGGCTTCTTACTGTAGTGGCTTCTCTTGTTGCAGAGCATGGGCTCTAGGCACACGGGCTTCAGTAGTTGTGGCGCATGGGCTTAGTTGCTCCGTGGCATGTGGGATCTTCCCAGACCAGGGCTCGAACCCGTGTTCCCTGCATTGGCAGGCAGATTCTTAACCACTGCGCCACCAGGGAAGCCCAAGATTTTAATTTTTGTCTTTGGTTTTCAGTAGTTTGACTACAACATGCCCAGTTTTGTTTTTTGGTTGTTGTTTTATTTTAGTGTTCGTCCTGCTTTGGGTTTGCTGAGCTTCTTGAATCTGTGGATTGATGTCTTTCATCAGTTTTGGAACGTTCTCTGCTATTGTCTCTTCAGATACTGCTTCTGCTCCATTTTCGCTCCTCTCTCCTCTGGACCCCAATTACACACGTATTAGACATTTTCACTGTTCCTCTGTGTGTCTTTGCTTGTCCCCATGCTTTTCTTTCCTAAGCTTCAGCCTGGATCCTCTCCATCGCTCTGTCTTCCAGTCTCCTCGTCCTGTCTCGGGTGGTACCCAGACTGCTGTAAACTACTTAATGGATCCCAGCCTCACACATTGTATTTTCAGTTCCAGCAGGTTTGCTGGACTCTTTTTTACAGATTCTTCCTTCCCTCAAGGACTGCAGCCTTCAAGTCCCACCTGCACTGATTGCTCCCCAGGATGTGTGTGTGTGTGTGTGTGTGTGTGTCTATATGTGTGTATATTTGTGTCTATATGTGTGTATATGTGTATGTAGGTGTGTGCATGTGTGTATATGTGTGTGTGGTTTTGGGGGGCCAGCTTTTCAGGTAGTTTTTGCCTGGAGGGTAAGCCCAATACAAGCTAGTCATGGTTGAAACTGGAACTTGAAATTTTATTTCAGAATTCTTTCTTTAAAATAAATTAGTGCCTTTTCTTAGCTCCTGAGTTATGTGCAACCACCAAACTGACAATGATCCAGACTGGATTCTTATATATTTTAAATACAGTCTGAACAGTAAGTTAGTATCCCCAAGCAAGTAGGAGTCCCCATTTCTACACACATACACACACGCATGCAGACACACCCTACAACACGTGGTTGGTACCCGAGTTTGTGAGGCTACCCAGTCACATTTTGTGAAAGTGGTAATAGGCCAGGAAGCCCACAGTGAACTTGTAGACAAGGAGCAAGTTTTGTGGCTGTAAAGAGACCTAAATTACCAACCTTTTATTATTGCAATCCTTTGTATTCAAGAAAGATTAACATTACATATTGATAAATTTTTAAAAACTCTTTGAAATCAATTCCTGAGCCAGGATATTTCAATGAGAAATTCAATAAAATGTAAGCAATGGAATACCTAAACAAACTTGCTTAAAATTTCATATGCTGGATGACAGTACTGTTTTAAGGGAAATAATATTAGAACTAAGAACAAACTCAGGGGCCGTCTATCCTAAAATGTTTCCTATGTTCCCATCACTTTACCATCTACACATCTTTTTTAAAAGAAGAGATATTCTCTCTCTTTCTCTATCTTAAAAAGAAATTCAACTCATTTAAACTATAAAATGCACCAAAACAGTTCATTCATTTCTCCCACCCTCACCCTGGAAATCACCAAACTGTTTGTTCTCTGTATCTATGAGCTTGTTTGTTTTTTTTGTTTGTTTGTTTTTGTTTTTGTTTTTAGATTCCACATGTAAGTAAAATCATATAGTATTTGTCTTTCTCTGTCTGACTTATTTCACTTAGTATAATAAACTCTAGGTCCAACCATGTTGCTGCAAATGTCATTATTTCATTCTTTTTTTATGGCTGAGTAATATCCCGTGTGTGTGTGTGTGTGTGTGTGTGTGTGTGTGTGTTTGTGTGTATACACACTGAATTTTCTTTACCCATTCATCCACTGATGGACACTCAGGTTGTTTCCATATCTTGGATATTGTAAATACTGCTTCAATGAACAAACCTATTTCTTTTAGGTACAACGGAAACTTTCTGAAATTTCTTCATTATTTAAAAAAATTAACAAAAAGCCTTTTTGCACAATACTGCGGGGCCTCTCCACAGGGCAGGCCTCCTTGCAGGCACAGGTCACGCTCCATCCACACAGGGAAAAGTCCCACAAGCGAGCAAGTAACAGGGAAGCAGCTACAGGGTCGCATCCCCGGGGGCGCAGGTAACGTGGGTGGTGCACACGCGCATTCTGCGACAGCATAACCCCATCTGGACACACAATCTCTGTGACCTAACAGCCAAAGATCCCACCGTGACCAGCAAAAAAAGGAAAGGAAAGCTTCCTTTTCTCAGAAATGTTGTTTATATGCAAACAGGCACTTAATAAACCCTCTCAGAAGGAGTGACACCACCGACAGGTCTTTGAACTCCCAGGGACACTGCTCCGGCGGGGTCACCTTGGCAACAAGCATCCTGGGCCTCTCTCAAAGCCCAACTTTTCTCCATCTTCAGAACTCATCTAATGATTGTAAAGACTGGAGTGACTGGGGCAGGTGGGCAGCCTGAGCTGCACGTGGACCACGCCCTGACCACGGCCACAGCCACGGCCACGGCCACGGGGGGGTGGAAATGGGCCTGGCAACTCCAGGAATTCGGACCCTGGAATGGGCCGCCTGCTTCCTTCCTAAGCCCACCTGCTGCTTGGCCAAGGGTCCTGGAGTCCCTGCATCCTCAGCCACCCACAGACGTGGGCCCAACGCGTCCAGGGCAGCTGGACTCCAGCAAGGACAACGTGCCCTTTCTGAAAAGAAGCCAGCTTGGTAACTCTGTCTCCCTCACATGTGGCAGGCAGGGCACACCGAGGCTGTGGAGACTGGGCTTCATCCTCACATCTTTCTGGAAAGTAACGGGGTCAGAGCCACTTGGTTCCAAGATCCGACACAATCCCCACTGCCTGGAGGCTGGAGGCACACCTGTCCTACCTGCCCACCACTGGGCACTGAAAGGCCTTCACCAGGCCCGGCAAAGGATTCGGGAAGTGACCGTTTTAAAGGCTCACACCGACGCCTGGTGCCAGCTCTGCCATCACCCGCTGGCCACCTGGACCCAACGCCAGGCTGCCCGCAGCAGAGAGGCCCATGCAAACGTCCGCCCCCAAGTGCCAAGGGCCTGTTCCAGCCTGGCCGCCTCAAAACCACTGTCCGCAGCGGAGGCGTCCGTCTCCTTGGGGCTCCTTGGCTGACTTCAGGGTGCAGCCCTGGGCAAGTCCATCCAGGCCGTGAAAGTGCTCCTGGCCACACAATGAGCCAGAAGGAGACCCTGGTCATCCTGGCCGGGCCGGCGGACCCCGTGGAAAAACCCCAGGCACCTGCTGGAGCCACCTCCGGAGGGGCCCGCCCCTCGGCCCAGGCCTCCCGGTCCGAGGGACATCAACCTAGAAGGAGAGACAGATGAGTTACAGGCCGTTGGGACGCGATGGAATTGGGAAGATCGGAGTGCAGACGCGCGTCACCCCCTACTCACCGTGTCCCCGTCCAGTCACCACACGGAAACCGCCACGCGTCTGGAAAGGAAGCTGCAGTTAATTCTTGATGAACGGACGCGCGAAAAATCCACGTCAACAGAACGCCTGCCCCTCCCACCAAAACCATCCTGTTTTCAAACACACGGGGATAGCATTTGATTTATTTCAAATTACAAAATATGTGATCAAGTTCTCCCTCCTTAAATATTTTTTTTCTTCAGGGAAACAATGGAACCTAACAGACCTGTCTTTAAATAACCAGCTGTGACCTGAGGCACAGGAAGTGGATCTCAGACGCCTCGGGACAAACACGCAGCCACCGGCACCGGGGCAAAACCTGCTGGAGACAGGCCGGCACTGCTCAGTTTGAGGAACTGGGTTTTTAACTTGCTGCTGTATGAGTCTGTATATTAGGGGGGGAAATGCCTCCAAAAAATATTTTAATTTAAATATCAAAACCGATTTAACTTCATACAACACGTTGCAACTATTACTGCAAAGCTGACACCTGTGTCACCTTGAGTGACATGGGGCCGAGGGGACTGTGGAGCGGAGGGTGGACGGGAAAGCAGCTGTGACCACACAGGCTCGCCCAGGACATGCCGAGCACGCGGGTTCTGGGGCGCCATGCCCGCGAGGACATGCGCGGTGGACGGGCGTCTGGCCGGGGCTGCACCGACGTGGCTGGCCGCCCTCCCGTCTTACCTGGGCTGGGGAGGTGGCCGGCTCCCTGGGCTCCGTCTGGCCGGTCCCCAGAGCGGGCATCCCGGGCTCTGAGTGCAGGAGGGTGGAGGGGCTGGAGGGAGGTGACTCGGGTTGGCGCCAGGCCCTGGGGACACAGGAAACGAGTCTCACCCGTGTGAACGGACACCAGCTGGCGGGCTGTAGAGAGTTCAGGAAGCACCGTCCTTGGCCATCTTGCGGTGAGCCGTGTGCTGCCAGGTGGCGAGGCCCGGATCTCGCTGGGCGAGGGTGTTTGGGGGCTTCTATCAGCTCGCCACTCCCAAGCGCCAGGGTGTCCACACGTGACTTGTCTGGGGCGGGGTCTCTCTCCCAGAAGCAACATGATTACAACGGGGTGTCTGCACAGAAAGTCAGAACCCGTGGCGTGGACATGGCACACGCTCACCTGTGCTTGAGGAAGGATCTTCTGGAAAGTCCTTCATGGTGTGTCGACCTGACTATTTACCTAAAAGGGTGGTAATACTTCCATCAAATGCCCTTTCATAAGAGATTGCTTAAGATTCCAGTATCAAGCCAGACTCAAGTAAAATCCTTGATCATTTTAAACACCAGAAGAAAATACTCTTTCAGCCACAATCAGAACGAACCCAGCTGCCGCTGTTCCCCGACAGATGTCAGGGGCGTCCCCGGAGAAACACTGGGCGGGGGAAGCCCGCAGCTGGCGGCCCCCCCGGTCCAGGGCAGACCCCGCCCGCCACCACCCCAGGTCTGAGCTCTCCTCCGTAGCAGCACATCCTTCCAGCCAGACAGGGCGGCGCCGCCCATCACCGTCAGGAGGAATCCCCGACTGCCGCCGGAGCTGTGGCGGCGACGTGCGCAGGACGGTCGGGGCTTCTGGGAGGCTGGGGACGGCGCCGCCCCTCGGGCACTCAGCCCCCAACAACCAGAGCGGCTGCTTCATCTCCACTTCATTCCCGTGAAATCAAAGTTACTCATGTTCTCTCAGCATTTTTCAAGGTCCCTCCCGGATCAAGACACACCCACAAACACAGCTCAGGGAAACAGCTACATTTGTGTGCCATGAACGTGCTGGTCACGGTTTCTATTCAGTGAACAGTGACTTTTAACCAATGGGATGCCAGCCTCCTGCTGCAAACGTAATAAGAGCAAAAGAATCAACTTAAACCGAATCAGAACAAAAAGTACAAAAGTCCTCTTATGGAGAAATCAGTTAAAGAGTGATGATCCAGCAACGAAACCATCTGTGGAACTTAATTGCCAAGCCAAACGCTATCAGACTTGGGAAAGCAAGGAAACTCGGTTTTTCTCGGAGGCTCCAGAACCTTCCAGAAAGGACCTTCGGTTACGGCTCTGCACAGCCTGCGGGTTTGATGCACTTAATTTGAACATCTGCGACCACCACCCCTTTCTTCTGCAACACTGCACGCCCGGCAGGCCACACTGACACACTGCAGGGCTCGCCACCTCGAGACCAGGACGACCCAGCAGGGCCGAGAGCCCCGCTCAGCACACCCCACGCCACACAGCTGCCACCGTCAGACATCACGACGGGGACGTGCCCTCCCCCTGTTCCTCCAACCACGAGTCATGGCTACTGGGACGTCGGCCCTACAGGACCCCCAACGTCACAAAACAAAAGGCCCGGCCCTGGAAAAACCTTGTTAACAACCTGAGGAGCCCGGGGGCCGGAGTCAGGAAATAGCCCCCCCAACGCCCTCGAACCGGACCAGGGGCGAGGGACCCCCAGCACAGCGGCGCAGGGCTCCCATGTCCCTTCCGGGCCTCCCCGGAGGAAGCGTGGCAGGCTCTGCACCTACCGAGCTTGGGGGTGTCTCCACACTGGAGCCCGGGCGGCGGCGACTCTGCTTTGCCGGCACTGGTGCCCAGTGTGAAGCCAGTGTTTTCCTTCGAATGTGTTTTTAGGTCCCCGGTGCTCCCCGGTCTGGGAGTCGCCTGGGCTCAGGGCCTGCGTCACCACTGGGCGGCACCCAGGAGGGGTCTGCCCATCCGCACGCTCCCATCCGGTGACCCCTGACAACATCTGCAACTGAACGGAAACCGTGGCCCGTCTGAAAGCAGAGCGGTGGCGGGGGGTGAATGCAGGGGCTCTGGGGAGCCTGACGCTTTGTCGCGTCCGCGCACAGAAGCCGGCGCCCGTGAACTGAACAGCACGGAGCAGACGCGCCCACGGGCACTCCGCAGGGGCTGCCCAGTCCCGGCTCAACGCAGGAAGGCAGCTCGCGGGCCCTGCCCACCCGCCCGCCGGGGACGGAACGCCTGCCACAGGGAGGTGACCACACGATCTTGGAAAATAAAGTTCTTCTCTGGATATTTCCATTCCTCATTTTAGTGTATGCCCAGAACAGGCAGATTTTACTTAGGATGTCAGAAAAGAATGTTCTAAAATAACCCATTCCTCCAGCAAGCCCTTCAGCCTCTCTGCCCGAGGGAACATGGGAGCCCATGCCTGGCCCCCTGGACACGGCCCAAGTCACCAGCTCCCAGCCGCCAACTTCTCAACCCTCTCGTAAGGGCAGAACTAATGAAAAAAGTGGGAAATTTAGAGTATTTACAGCAAAGAGGTTAAAACATAATCGAAATAACAAAATATCAAAACCCACCAGTCGACTTCACCCCGGGTTAGTCACGGATGTACTAAAAATAGAGCGCATGGGGTTTTACTCCCCTGCCCCCAGCTCCCTGTGAACTGCGAAGGGGGGTGTGTGTGCACATGGGGCCTGGGGACGTGCCCGGGGCAGGTGCGGCTGCCCGATTGCGTGTCCGCTGGGAACAGACCACCCGACAGGGTCACCGCTCACCCTCTGACTCCACCCAGCTGCCCCACGTGCTGCCAGGCCGGGTCTGGGCCTCTGCAGGGACAGGGCCGGAGGAGGGGGCACTCTCGGGGGTGGAGAGCATCTCTCCCTGGGCCTCACTCGTCCCAGACCCCCACAGTCAGACCCTTGGCTCACGGCTCACGGCCTGACCAAACGCGGGTGCAACCGGTGCCCTCGGGCCACCTGGACCCCTGGCCCCATCCCTAGCTCAGTTCTGCACAGAACACCAAAGGCCTGGGGATCAGGCCCACCCCAGAGGAGAAGGCTGCCAGACGCGGGGACAGGAGGAGAAACCCCGAGAAACCGCCCCCCTCGTGACAACGCGGTTCAGCCACAAAGGAGCCGCTGCCACCTCCCAGGGCCTCTGACACGTGGGGTTCACTCCCACCAACTGGGAGCGTCCAGAAAGAGCCAGAACCAGTGTCCAGCCCTGCAGTTACACACCCAGGCTGCTCCTTCCACGACGTCCGTGAAACTGCCCAGCCGTCCCCTCAGCAGGACGTTCACCTGCGGACTCGCCGATTCTAAACCCCAGATACCGCAGATACCCTAGGACCACCTCCTCAAGCTACCGGCTCATCACAAACCCAACAGTTTCTGCTGACAAGTTCAGGGTTTGAGCTGAGCGGGAAATGGACTAATATCGTGGAGCGTTTATCAAACACACTTTACTTACGTGTCCCACGTTTCACATTCACAACAACTGTGTAAGTGACGCTATTCCCATTTCTCAGATGCAAAAAACGAGGCCTAAACGTATTTTTTAAAGTGTGTCCAACAGCCTTGGGGGATCCACCCCTGGGTCTGACTTCACAGCCAAGTCCTACAACCGCCCTGGAGTCCCACCTGCCTCGGACTCGGCACGATAAATAAAGAGAATGTGGACGCTGTTCTCTACGGTCAGACTTTATTAGCCACAAGCAATTTTCATCACAAATGCTTAGGGTATTTTCGCGCTCGTGAAAATATTGTTTTTAAAATTAGAGCAAAAATGAAAGACACGTTCCCCAGACCCCCGTCACTGGCTGCCGCTTTTCCTTTGCTTCCTCCGGGGGTGCTCAGGGACCCCCACACAGGCCTGCCAGCCACACACGCTTGGACCGCAGGGCCCTGGGGTGGAGCCCTTCCCACGCCCTCTGCACTCAGAGCCGCCTGCTTTGGGGTGTGTCACTCTGCCCCGAAGAGGGAAACGGGGCCACACCCGACTCTCCCTCACAGACACCAACCCAACAGAGCGCTTCTCTCGGGACGCCGGGGACATGGGCACACCGCCCCAGGCCCCCAGGCCCCGGGCACCCAGGGTGGGTGACGCTCAGAGCGCCCCAGCCGAGGGGGAGGGGCACCCGCCCAGGCCGGCGCCCGGGGGACCCTCGGCCAGCACCGCTGTACCTCATCCGCTCCTTAGGTTACTCTGCTATTTGCTTGTGAGCAACTGGAATTCAGCTGGAGACACTCAAGGTGTAAACACAACCCCCAAATCCTCTTTAAATCTCACACACCAGCAGCAGTGCCTGGCGGAAAGCGAGGCTCCGCAGCCTGGCCACGCTCCCCAGGCAGGACGAGGCGGCACAGGCAGGGGGCGAGGCCAGCACAGGGAGCCCGAGCCCGCCGCGTCCCAAGGCCTCCCGGGCGCGGGGCTCCCAGTCCCAGGCCCGCACGGCCCAGCACGTGCCAGCTCGATCAGGGTTTAGGGCTGGATGCCTCGATTTCAAGTATGAGCGTTTGGACAAGCCCTCGGCCGCTTCCCTCCCGGCGCCCCGACAGCGCTGCCTCCTCTCCGAAGGCCCCTCGACCGCCACGACCCACACGCACGCACGCGCCCTCAGCGCGTCTGTCCCGTCGCGGCCGAGGCGCGTCACCCCGCCCCCGCGCAGCGCCCGCGCGGCACTTACGGGACAGGGAGTGGGTGCCCTTGGGCAGGTACTCCAGCAGCAGGGAGCTGTCATCCGCCAGCACGTCGGCCTTGAGGGCCAGCAGGCTGTTCTTACTCATAAGCGCCGCCCGCAGGTTGGCCACCGCGGTGGCCTGGTGCAGCGCGTCGTCCTTCTCGGGGGTGAGGGGGGCTCCCGGGTAGCTGCCTTCTCCTCCCAGGAGCCCCTCGTCCACGTGCGTGTAGAGCTCGGGCCTCTCCCCGCGGCTGTCCGAGCTGCTGGCTTCAGCGACGGTCAAGTCCGCGTCTGGGGAGGGAAACACATATTAGAGACCTCGCCCGCGACTCAGGACCCTCCGAACAGCAAGCAGGCAAGTTTTAGGAGGAGCCGGAGCCACGAGCGTCTTGAACCCCAGCGGCCTGGCCTCAAGCCCGATCCCGGCCTGCCACGAGGTCCCAGGACAGCGGTGACGTCACAGCCAAGACCTCGCGAGGGGCTCAACCCAGAACCCGGGGGCGGGGTGGGCGCCCACCCAGGACCGGGGGTCTGCTCCGGGGCTGAGCATCTGGGTATTTTCATCTCTCAGAGAAGGGGCAACACGCAAAATGGATCAAAAAGCCCAAACTACACAACTCTTAGAAAACCTCCGCGGCCTGAGACTGGGCCACGGGTTCCCAGCTGTGACACCAAAAGCACAAGCACTAAAGCAGATTAAACTGGACTTCGTCAAAAATTAAACCCCTGAAGGCCTCAAAGGACACCATCAATACAGTGAGAGGATGGGTGGGAGAGAATATCTGCAAACTGTACGCCTGACACGAGAGCCTCTCTAGACACTACAGAGGACTTTACAGCTCCACAAAAAGACAAATACTCCAGCTTAAAAGTGGGCAAAGGACGTGCACAGATATTTGCCCAAAGAGGACACACAAATGGCCAGTGAGCAGTGCTCAGCGCCATTCGTCGTCAGGGAAACGCAGCTCAGCACCAGGAGGTCGTCCCCAGGCCCTCTGGGACGGCTGCAACCCACAAGTGCCAATGGGACGTGGGACCCTGGAGCCCCCCCCGGCTGCTGGTAAAAACGTAAAATGACGCAGCCGTGGTGCAAGAGCTTGGCGGGTCCTCAGAAGGGTGGACACCAAGTTCCCACGTGGCCTGGCATTTCCACTGGTGGGAGGACGTCCAGGAGGGGAAAGACCCACGTCCGCGCTCAGAGCAACCGCACCCGTAACAGTCAGAAGTGGAGCAGCCCAAACACCCAGCTGCCAATGAAGGACAAACACAGAGGAATATGATTCAGCCATAAAAAGGAATGACGCGCTGGCGCAGGCTACGATGCGGATGGACCTCGAACACGTCATGCCCGGTGGAAGGGACAACTACCGTCCAATTGCACTCACGTGAAATACCTAGAAAAGGCAAATCCATGGGGACAGAAGGAGACTGGGAGCTGCCAAGGGCCGGGGGAGATGGAGGGGGTGGGTCTTGGGGTGACTGTTAAGGGTGCAGGTTTCCTTCTGGGGTGATGAAAATGTTCTAAAGTCGACTGTGGTGACGGCTGCACAGCCCTGTGAATAGACTAGAACCCAGCGAATCACACACCTTAAATCGGTGAGTTGTCAGCAGTGTGAATTACGTCTCAATAAAGCTGCTACTAACAAGAGGATTTGTGACAACCTCTAGCTCAGGGCCGCACAGGCAGGACCAGGAGCCTCCTGTACCATCTGGGCCATGGAGGTGCCCCCAGAACGGGCCGGCGCCAGATGGACCCCAGGGAGAGCTGCTGTCTGGCCAGGGCCCCCCTGGGAACAAGTGGTGACTCGAGAAATCAAAACAGAAATGGGAAAGCAAGACCATTCCCGAGAGGAGATGAAGGCAGGCGGGGGAAAAGGGATGGGCCACCCTTCTCCTCCCACCCCCAGGCTGTCTTGGGAGGGGGGCAGAGGAGGCACTGGTGGCGGGGGGAAGCTGGGCAGCCTCAAATGTGGGACGGGCTCACGACCCAGTCCCGGAAGCGACAGGTCCCTCCTCAGAACCCAGGGAAGCGGGGCCCAAGGCTGCGGAAACCAAAGAGACCCCGAAGCAGCCTGAGTATCACGCCCGGACACAGCCTCGTGCACCTGGGAAGTGCGGTCAGCAGGTGCCAGGCGGCACCACAGGTGGCCCCATGTGGTGGTTCTATGGCTCCTCCCACAAACACATGCTTGGAGGTGAGCGGAGGGCGGTGGGTGGACCGCCCGCTCACAAAGCGCAGGACCCGGTCCGCGGAGCCAGGTGTGCAAGGCAAGGGCGGCGGGGTCCTGGGGACGCACGAGCTCCCCGCAGAGACCTGCACGCTAGGGTGGTGCTGAGCACCGAGGCAAAGACGCAGGAGGTTCCAGACAGCTGAACCGAACATGAAGAGGGAGAGAGCCCGGTGGGCCTCCCCATGAGACGCAGGAGGACAGAGGGTCCCCTCTGTCCTGAAGGGGCTCAGCCAGCCTGCCCCATGATGGCCCCCAGAGAGGCAGAGCGACTTCCATGACTCGGCCACTCCTTAGCCGCCTTGATGGGTACACGAGAAAACTCAGACCCAGCCTGCTTCGTGGTGCGCCTTTGTTTTGGAGGAAATTACTCGAAGCTGCAGACCCAGAGGGCACGGAGGCAAGAACCACCATCAGCCAATCCACCAGACTCACCCAAAATGCCTCAGACAGCTTTCACAGAACAGTTCAATAATTGCAAGAGACTGGATTTCTGACTGCGGTCCTTGAACAGGAGTCAGGATCAGAACCGAAGAGCCAGGGCAGGCAGTGCCAGGAGCCAGGGGCCCAGGCACCTTGGGGACACGTGGCCACTGACCGATGTTCGCAGACACTCCCGAACTGGAAGTGCACATTTGTCCACGCAAGGTGCATAGGAACTGGGTTTTGGGGTGTGGGGAGGGCCCACCTCAGCAGAGAGCCCCTCAGGTGTCGAGCGCCCTGGGGGCGCTGGGGCCCCGGGGAACAGGCTGAGAGATCACAGGGGCCCTGACCAGGGGCGTCACGTGCCGCAGGGCAGCACACCCTGGGTGCCTCCACCTGGATGGGTCACACTAAGGACACTACGAGACACTAAGGACACCGTCGAGGTGTAGCATCGGGCTACTGCTGACCGAAGCTCCGGAAGGATACTTTCTTTTTTTCAAACTGTGAGCCTTTTCATATTTTTCTGCCAGTTCCTAAATGTTATATCAGTACTGATTTTGCATCTCTAGCCACTAAGTGTAGGGATTAAATCGAATTGAAATGAAGGCTTTTTTTGCCTCTGTCTGCACGGGCTCCTGTAAGACTTCAGTGGGTCTCAGTTCCGGGGCTGGAAAGGCCAGGATCTGGGTCCAGCAGGGCCCCGTTCCTGGGGGAGGCTGCTTCCTGGCTTGCAGACGGCCGCCTCCCCGCTGTCCTCACCTCGGTGGGTGTGCAGACGGAGGGCAAGCTCCAATGCGACGCAGATGCCGAGGGCCTCCGTTTATCCTGATGACTTTCTCACCGGCCCCATCTCCAAATACAGCCACACCAGGGTTAGGGATTCAACATACGAATTTAGGGGACACAAACATTCAGCCCATAACAGACTGAAAACTAAAAAACACCAGGTTTCAAAACCAAAATTTTAATGAAGTTATATTAACAGTTTAAGTTCAAAAGTGTGTAAAAGAAATCGAGATTAGCTGAAAGATTCCAACCACATGTGAAAAGCTAAAAGTTGGGTTTCGAAGGATGTCTGGGGTCTGTCGACTGAGAACTGCCGTGAGACGAGACGCGGGAGGGACCGGCGAGCACGAACCACAGACACACTTCATGGGTCGACGTCCTAAAGATGCTGGTGGGTGAGCGGTGAGGGTCCACGAGATGCAGGGTGACCGTGAAGGAAATGAAGGCCGTCAACTGAAAAATCCCCACATGAACATTTATGACTCAGGAAAGGTACCACCGTCCAGGGAATCAAGACCAGACACGCCTGTGAGGCTGTCAGGCTACCTGCGGTCACTCAGTGACCTAACCTAGAGCCCTCGCGGGTCCGGTGAAGAGCCAGCTGCACAGCCCCGAGCAGCTCGTGAAAGGACACGCGGACACGCTCCCAGCACCTGAGTGCACCCTCCATCTCCCAAGCCTTGCGGTCTGTCTGCTGAGCACCCAGGTCGAAATTCAAGCCCCCAATTCCGGAAACAGCACTTGGGACGTCTCCCAGGATAGAGGTGACACCAGTCAAACGAAGCTTGGAAGGAACCGGTCATTCTGAAGACGAGAGTCGTGAAGGAGACCAGAGGGGCTGAGGGCACTTGACTCTCCGACGTCATCCTGATGGGCCGGGCACACGCACAGCACGGCCTAGGGCGCCCCACGCTGGCCCGGGTGGGCTCCTGCGCTCACTCTGGCACCCACTTTGGAGGTGCAGGGAGACCCAGTTTCCCCAGAATTTCTTGTTCAAATGAGAAAGCGGAGGAAAGTGCCCAGAAGGGAGAGGGTGTGAGGCCGACCCTGGGCCCTCCCAGGTCCTGAGCCTCCTGCCGGGCAGACAGGCTGGGAGCCTGGCGAGGGGCAGGGGGCAGGGGAGGTGCCTGGGGGCACCGGCCAGGCGCCAGGAGGGAGAGCAGGTCCTTCCCAGGCCCTTGCAGACCACAGCTTGACTTCAAAAGGAGGGATTAAGACGATGAGGTCAAAAACGAAATTCTACAAACAGAACAGGGAGTTGAAAGCAATAGTTAACATTGCAACAAATCCTTTCATAGATAAAGAGTTTGATGTTACCTAAAGCCACAAAATAGGCTCTTACTAGATTATTGTTATCAAAAAACTAAAACCATTCCAAATACTCTGGGGGGGGGGGGGCGGGGGGTTGGGACCAATACAGCTGTCCTACCCGTTAGCAGTAGCAACGGCTTTTCTTTAGCAACTTGACATTCACGGGTTAAACTCAGACTTCATTTTGTGCTGCTTTCAGGTGGATCCCAGCAGGAGCCGGGAGAGTTGGGAAGCCAGGCTCGGACCTGAGCTTCAGGAACGGCCTCCAGCCCGAGCCATCAGCCACCGTGTGTCACAGGACTGTCCCCAAGTCCCCTCCAGGCAGGGACATCTCCTGAGCGAGGACCCCAGGGGCTCCTTCCTTCAGCTGCTAGAGCTCATCCACCAAGTGACAACCCTGAAAACATCTCATCTAACATTTTGCCTCTGAACAGTCTTTTGTGACGAACTTAGACTCAGTGACTTAGGAAAAAACCTTAAATGGTGATGTTAAAAAACTGACAGAGACTTCCCTGGTGGCGCAGTGGTTAAGAATCTGCCTGCCAATGCAGGGGACACGGGTTCGAGCCCTGGGCCGGGAAGATCCCGGCCTTAGTTGCCTCGGAGCAACTAAGCCCATGCGCCACAACTACTGAGTCCACGTGCCACAACTACTGAAGCCGCACACCTACAGCCCGTGCTCTGCAACAAGAGAAGCCACCGCAATGAGAAGCCTGCGCACCACAACGAAGAGTAGCCCCCGCTCACCGCAACTAGAGAAAAGCCCGCGCACAGCAACAAAGACCCAACGCAGCCAAAAATAATAAAATATTTTTTAAAAATGTGCAGACCCTTTGAGCCAGCAATTCAACTACAAAAAAAAAAAAAAAAACAAAAACTGACAAACCAGGGGCCAGATGAGGTGCGACGGGCTCAGCTGTTAGCTGTGGGGCGGTGGACCCCTTCCGGGTCACCTGATGGTGCCGCAGGGGGGCGGCACTGCTAGCGGCTGGACGGGGAGACCGGCCACCAAGACAGGGGACAGAGTGTGTGTAGCCATTTCACACATGCGTGTGACAGCAGGAAATGTCCCCACACCGACCGCCCGGGGCAGGGGAAAAGGCGCTCAGGGCTTCTTCCCCAGGCTGACCTCTTTTTAATAAACAAGGCAACCAGGATGAAAAATATCAACATCTAACTGTAAAGTGCCAAGTGCTAAATGTAAAGATTGATTCTAGAGCAGAAAGGGGTTTGGGGGGGGGGCCTTCTTCCTTTAAGTGATACATTATAACATTTTGAAAATTTCACTCACTTACAACCTTTAGCTGAAAAGCAGAAAAGAGATTATAATTAAAATAAACAGAATTTCTAAACAAGTAAACTAGAAGACGCTGTGTGAGCCGCAAAGTGGGGAATAAACAGATGATGCAGCAGAGGAGGGAGCAAGTCCAGGGCCGGGGGTGATGGGACAGGGCCCCCCTCACCACGAGGGCCTGGTCGAAAGCAGACATTCGGTTTCTAAGATTTCCCCAAATCTCCACTCTTCACGATTCTCAAAGATGTTCCCAAGCTGCCTTTGAGAGGCTTCCTGCAGATGCCCCAGCCCAGCCGGCGGCCTCTCATCCAGGGAACAGGCACCCCGCGAACACAGATGTGCAAACAGCAACACAGCGGAACTTTCTGGACGGGTGGAAACTGCGGGGCCAAGTCTGTCTCCCCGCGGGACTCCACCCTCCCGAGTTACAGCTCAAACCAGACCTTAGTCCTAACTTCCGCTAGACCTCACGAACAATGCAAAATAAAGTTCAAAAAACTGTAATTATGCACTTTGTCCAAAATCTACCTTCTTACTTAATGTGTCTAGGGTGTATTATTTCTTAAGTGCTTCTTTTATCCAAGTTAAATTCAAGTTACCTCATTTTCTTTAACTACCAAAATGTTTTCACTTCATACAAGAAATTCTCTTTAATTAAAAAAATATATACAGCTAGTAAGGCAGTTCCACGGGCAGGTGGTATCAGAACAGCTGGACCCCACATGCAGAAGATGACCGTGAAGGCGGACCCCTCGCCTGCCACATGCAAACATCAGCATGCGTCCCGGCCTGCAGTCACGCCCAATCCTCCAGGGGAACCACGGGAGAAACCTTTGTGACCTTAGGCAGAGGTCCCTTGGATTAGACCCGAATAGCATGAACCACAAAAGAAAAAAGTTCACATACTGGCCTTCATCAAAATTTAAAATGTCTACACTCTTCAAAAGACACCGTTACAGGAAGAAACGAGCCAAAGGCTGAGAGAGAATGTTTTCAGAGCACACACCTGACGAAGGACTTGCCACCAGGACACTCGGAGGACGCTCCACTCAGCAGAAGACGCTTCCCCAGGAAGAGGGGTCAATGGCAACTAGGAAACGACGCTCGTCATCAGAGCGGGACCCCGGCCAGCACAGGGTGCTGGACGGCCCAGCTCTCAAACCCACCACCATGCACAGCCCTGAGCAGAGACCGCTCAAAGGAAGACAGGGGAGGCTGGTGAACCCCTGAGAAGACACTCAGAAAACCATAAGGAACCTAGGGGCAGGACAGGAATAAAGACGCAGACGTAGAGAATGGACTTGAGGACACAGGGAGGGGGAAGGATAAGCTGGGACGAAGTGAGAGAGTGGCATGGACATATATACACTACCAAACGTAAAATAGATAGCTAGTGGGAAGCAGCCGCAAAGCACAGGGAGATCAGCTTGGTGCTTTGTGACCACCTAGAGGGGTGGGATAGGGAGGGTGGGAGGGAGGGAGACGCAAGAGGGAGGGGATGTGGGGATATATGTATACGTATAGCCGATTCACTTTGTTATAAAGCAGAAACTAGCACACCATTGTAAAGCAATTATACTCCAACAAAGATGTTAAAAAAAAAAAGAAAGAAAACCATAAGGAGGTGCCCCCACGCCCTCCAGAACGGCTAAGATTTAAAAACGAACCCAATCCACGTTTGCGGGACGCTGACACGAGTGTAGATCGCACACACCGCTGGTTTCTTGCACGCTCACTACCCGACGGCCCAGCAGCCCAGTCCTGGGAGGAACGCGGACGAATCACACAACTACTCGTCCTGGGACGTTCACGGCAGCTTGATCATAATTGCCAGAAATCACCCAAATAACCCAAACGTCCATCAGCAGGTGTGTTACAGCAGAGAACGGAATAACGTCTGGCAGTGAAAGGATGATTTGTGGACGCACGTGACGGCCTGAGCAAACCCTGAGAGCATGTTGGAAATCACAGCCAGGGACAGATGAGAAGTTCCCGAGGCTGTGGAGGGAAGCAGCCCAGGGTCCCCTGGTGGTGACCGTGCGGGGCCAGGTTGGCTTCCTGGCTGTGATGCTGACACGTCAGCATTGGGGGAAGCTGCTTAACAGGTACACGGGCTCTCTCTGCATTATTTCTTACAAGTGACTGTAAATCCGCATCATCTCAAAATGGACACAAGCGGACTGCACAGCACACCCTGTGTGACGCCCTCCCTTGCGACCCCCAGGCTGGCAGGAGGCGGGGTGGGGTGGGGGGGTGTCCAGAGGCTGAGGGGATGTCTTGAGGGGGACGTCTGTCATCCAACGGCACATGTACGGTGTGGGGACCCAGCCTCAGAAATGCGGGCTCCGGTGAGAGGCTGGCCGGAGTGCTGGGATGAGGTGCCGGTGTCAGCCCCCTGAAATTCAGAGAACGAGGCGGGTTCGGATGGTCAGATGCATAAACATGTAAACGCAGCAAGACGTTAGCAGGCGGAGAATCTCAGCGCTGGCGGAGCATCGCAGCGCTGGCAGAGAATCTCAGCTCAGGCGGAGAATCTGAGCGCTGGCGGAGCATCTCAGCGCTGGCGGAGCATCTCAGCGCAGGCGGAGCATCTCAGCGCAGGCGGAGCATCTCAGTGCAGGCGGAGCATCTCAGCGCAGGCGGACAATCTCAGCACTGGCCGAGCATCTCAGCGCAGGCGGAGAATCTCAGCGCTGGCGCAGAATCTCAGCGCAGGCAGAGAATCTCAGCGCTGGCGGAGAATCTCAGCGCTGGCAGGCTCACTTTCGTTTTTCCAACTTTTCTCTAAGTGTGAATATTTCCCCCAATAAAATGGCAGGGAGAGAGACAATAAATTATTCAAACCGTACGCTTGAAATCGGTGCAGTTTATTTTATTTTTTTAATAAATTTATTTATTTTATTTTAGGCTGCATTGGGTCTTTGTTGCTGTGCACAGGCTTTTCTCTAGCTGCGGCGAGTGGCGGCCCCTCTTTGTTGTGGTGCGTGGGCTTCTCATTTCGGTGGCTTCTCTTGTTGTGGAGCACGGGCTCTAGGCGCGTGGGCTTCAGTCGTTGTGGCACGCGAGCTCTAGAGCGCAGGCTCAGTAGTTGTGGCGCACGGGCTTAGTTGCTCCGTGGCATGTGGGATCTTCCTGGACCAGGGCTTGAACCTGTGTCCCCTGCATTGGCAGGCGGATTCTTAACCACTGTTCCACCAGGGAAGCCCTGTGCAGTTTACTGAATGTATATCATACTTAAAACAATAGGAAAGGGAATGGCAGTTTTCACCAAAACACCTCGTTATTATCTGTGTTCCCATGATGGTCCCCAGGTATCTGGGTCTTAATCTCCGAGACCGTGAACATGTCACCTCACGTGGCAAAAGGGACTTTGCAAGTGTGGTGGGAGATCACCCTGCCCGTCCAGGGGTCCCTGTCCACACAAGGGTCCATCTCAGAGGAAGAGGGAGGCATGAGGGCCAGAGACAGAGAAGGGGATGCGGCACCAGAGCTGAGGTCCGAGTGACACGGGGCCACGGGCCAAGGAACGTGGCGCCTCTGGAAGCTGGAAAATGCTGGGATTCTCCCCTGAGCCCCCAGAAGGATCCAGCCCTGCGAACCGGTGACATCTGGGCGACAGATAATACAGCTGGGCTGCTTCAAGCCACTAGGTCTGCGGTGATTTGTCATAGCAGCAGGAAACGGACACGCCCCTAGAAACACCTCTAGGTCTACACCAAAAACACACATGCCACCAGCACCAGAAGGCATGCACCGAGGGTCCTGGCAGCCAGGCCCATCAAGGTCAGGACAGAGCCCACGGCTCAGGAAGGGGCGGGCACCCCCGGGGGCTCCTCAACAGCAGGATGACCGGGAGAAACCAGCACACAGAGGCCGAGTCAGGACACACTGCCTGGGGAGGTGGTGCCCAGGACGGGCGTCTGGGTGTCTGGGGGTGGGTCATGCCCCCCTTGCCGGCTGAACATCTGGGATTTGACTTAGAAGAGTCAAATGTGCATGTTCTGCTTCCATTTTTTAAAAGTTTGAAAAAAGCAGTAGCATAAAAGTTTTCAAATGAACAGTTAAAAATTACTTTCACAACTCCTTTTAGAATCTCCATTTAAATGTAAGCTCCTAAGCTGTGCTTTTAAGTGTATGTATGTAAATACACGTATATACAGCAAATACAAAATATACGACCATCTCCCTGGGCACTTCAACACAACCAGAGCCTCCTTGTCCCTGGGAGGTGGGTGCCTGCGGGGCTTCGGTCCCCACGCCAGTCGGCACCCGGGGGGCGTCACTGTCACAGTGTCCAAACATCAGAAGAAAACACACACTCGGTTGAAGAGGACAAAACCCCTCAAATTCAAATGAAAACAGGACCCAGCGAGGTGGTGGCATGTCTGCGAACCCGCCTGGAAGCAGCAAAGGCAGGTGACCTCGGTGTCAGGTCAGCAGGGGGCGCCCGCGAGACCAGGAAGAGCAGAGACGCACCCTGCAGCAAATGAGCCATGGAAAAGCTACCAGACAGCTCTGCCAAGAGAAGGGCCCCAGCCAACCCCCGTCCCTCTGTCTCGAGCGGAGCCTTGGGGGTCCCGAGAGTGACCGTGGGCCGCGCCCACCTGTCGCCTCCCAGGGGCCCCGCCTTGTCCTGACCCACCCAGACCCAGACCCTCCAGCTCCTCCTCAGGGCGGGGTCGGGGGGGGGGGGTGGCCCCGGGGGACCAGCCTCGGCTTCCACATCTAGATGATGAGAGACCTCAGGGGCTCTGTCTTCATGAACTGAACTTTCTAGAAAGTCCAGGAACTTCCATTTCATCAGAAAAGAAGCCCCGCTGGCCATTCAGCAAAGCCACAGTGACGAGGCTCTTCAATCCAGGTGGTAACTCGGAAGTGCGGCCTCAGGCCAGGACTGGGCGGCCGGGGGGCACAGGCCAAGGGTCTCAGGGCCGAGCCCCGCCCTCGCCCAGGCCCCGTCCCCAGCGATCCCGCTCTCCTGGGCCAGCACGAGGGCCCCTCCCCACCTCCCTTCTCAGCAGCAGGTACGTTCCCAACGTACCGCCCGCCCCCTGAAGACCACTGCTGAGGTGTCGGGGCAGCAGCTGCCCCCTGAGCACGGCCCCAAGGTCGACCAGAGGAATTCCAGGCAATTCCGCTCATTTCTGTAAGGAAAACATCTGGGGGTACAGCCAAGGGAGGGGTTACCGGCCTGGCTTCAGCCCCAGCATCGAGCTGCGAGGGAGGAGACCCTCCGACCTGGGCAGGGGAGGGCTGGGCCCTGGTCCCAGCGGGACGGCAGCTGTGAGCTTAGAGCACCCACCAGGGTCTCCGGGGGCCACCTGCAAGCCCTGAACCCGCTCTGCTCTTCCAACGTGCTCTTCAAAATCCCAGGACGCCAGGGTCCGCCCTTACCGAGGTTCAGGGATAAACAGTTCCTTCACAAGACGCACACGCTTTATTCTAGCTCAGAACTTTATTTCTGCAGATGCTTTTCGGAACACGTGTGGGATGTCCGGATGGGGCACCTGGGCTCTCCTGGCACCAGCTTCTGAACGAGTACAACCCACCGCATCGGAGGCTCACGGTCTCGGGATCATAGACAAGGGGCCGAGGCCGGAGCCGGCAGCTACCACGGGCCCGGCCTGTGTCCATCGCACCTGCACGTGTAAACGCCGTTTCCCACAGCTGTAACCCGGAGGTACATTTCAATGGATGTTTTCTTGGAAGCTACTGGGTTAGAAAGCACTTGGCTGCCTGCTTGGAAGAATCACTTTTAAATGCGAACAGGCCCCAGAGTCCCTGACGCCGAGGTGGGGACACACAGGGGACAGGGGGGCGGCCCTGCTGCAGGGCTGGGCATCGGGGCATCTTCGTCAAGCGCCCTGAGGGATACGCAGGAACCACCTGACACATTCCTTTGGAAAAGGGCCTTTTCTCCCATAAACGGGATGAGAATAAAACAATACTCTCCTCTGAGATGTAATAAATCTTTAATGAAAGCAAACTCTCCTCCATTGGGGATCACAATTTACGCTTCCAAACCCCAGCCCAGGGCCAGGGCAGAGGAATAAATGGCCACCGTGACGGGCAGAGCCGTCCCACGCAAGCCCACACCTCGGGTCCTTGTCTTAGCAACTCAGGGGAAATCTCGCAGTTGCCTTGGTAACCCAAGGGATTTCAGACATTAGCAAGAGTACACCAGCAGAAATCACTTGTTGGATTCTAAAAACACCTTCTGCTCGACAACTGCATTTAAAACATCAAACCCACAGGCTTAAGGCGCGTCCTCGTTCTTAACGTGTTGATGGGCTCTCCGACCTAGAGCCTCCAGCCCCGCAGCCCACCGGACGACTCGTGATGCAGCAGGTGTAGGACAGGATGGGAACGCTCTGCGGCCCTGACCCACCCAGAAGGTTCCTTAAGTCAGGCCCTGTGGACGCTGCTCTCCAGGCTTTAGTCAGAGCTAAAGGGACGTTTAGTCGTCACGGAGAGAGCAGACACAGACGACCACCGTGCCGACCGCTGGCAGGGAGACAGGTGGGCTTTCTATCATCTCAGAAACTTAACCTTCTTTTGACTTAGTTCAGTTACACTCAACGGTTCTGCGGGGGGCTTCCCATCAGGGACACTGGCAACGTCATGACCAGGGGTGGGCGGCTCCTGGCATCCAGTGGGCGGAGGCCAGGGCACTGCCGATGTCCTACAGCGCTAAGGACGCCACCTCACACAGAATCATCCTGCCGAGGGGGAGACACTGGTGAAACCAGCTTGGGCTGAACCTGCAGGAGGCTGGCCCAGCGCTCGGGGCTGGGGACACACAGGAGCAATGAGAATGAGAACCTACAAGAAAGGCTACAGTGTCTCCTGGGGGTGGTGAGAAAGCTCTGGAGATGGATAGTGGCGATGTATTTAATGCCAACACACTTAAAAGTGGTTAAAGGAGTGAAGTTCATGATACGTATGTTTTACCACAATAATCAAGCTAGTGTATCAAGAGCCCCAGGGTTGCCCACCCAACCCCAGCACAGGCCTAGCACTGGAGACACCTTTCAGGGCTTGTGCCCACGGTTCACTGCCTTCTGTCCACCTCTGAGCCCCCACACTGACTTCTAACCCCTTTCCTGGAGGGGCCTCCCCAACGTGGTCACTTGCCGAGAAGCCTCCAGCCTGCTCTGGACCAACCCCTGTCCCACCAAAGCCCCTCCTCACTCCAAACGCAGCCCTCGTGGCCCCATCTGCCACTCGGGAAAGCTCGGTGCAGCCACAGTTATCACATGCTCGGCGCCAGCAAGAGCACCTGGCATCTAGGAAACATTTCATTTGTTTACTAGCCTGGGAGACAGACAAAACCATCCTCCAGAGGGTGAAGGCCGGCGTCAACAAAGCTAAGCTGAGAGCCCTCAGGGCTGACGGACTCGGGGTCCAGAAGGGGCTCCCCCCCTGCGCGGTAACGCCCACCGGCTGCTCTGCGGGCGGACCACAGAACCCGCACTTGCTGGCAACGAGGAAATACCCCTCACTGGGAGGGGAGCTTGTGGCCACGAGCCCTCACGTGCCCAGGACGAAACACACACACGTGGTGTTTCTTCCACGTTGACAACAATGGCCATGGCCGGAGCCCACACGCCTGGCCTGTCCTATCCTTCCACCCGAGTCGCGTCACTTCGTGCACTTCTTCATCTTTTTAACGCTGTCACGTTTACACCTTTAAAAATTAAGTTACCCCACCCAGTGCCTACGAGAGGCTCCTCCACACCCCATGCTGGGGCTCCTTCCGGGTGTCACCCCGCCTTTCCAGCTCCAGAAAATCCCCAGCCCAGCAGCCTCTGTGTGCCGGCGGCCCTGGCGCGCCCGCTGGGACGCGTCGGCCACTTTCCCTGCACTCACACCGATTTACTACAGAAGGGGGTGACCCGCGGGAAGCCACCAGCGTCAGCCTGGAGAGGTGCCACTTCATGGACAAAACGAGCGGCCCCGCGGCCACCGACAAACAGCGCCTTTGGGCTGTCCGTGGCCCCAGGGCGCCTGAGCCCGGCCTGTAACAAACGAAAGGCTTACTTGAGTCTCGGCTGCCGAAGGGCCACCCGGACGTCGGGAGGAAAGACGGCAGCGGGGAGCCGGCGCGGCTGTCGTCCTCCGCGTGCTGCGTGATGTGCCGGACCGTGTCTTTGTTCTTCCGATTCTTCCTCCGGCCCGTGGGCTGCCAGCCGTCCCCCGCAGCCTGCTCGGAGAAGGAGTTCTGAATGGCAGCGTCCCCGGCGGAAGGCGGCTCGCTCCCCCCGTAGTGGGTCGGCGAGAGCTGCTCCTCCTTGACGTGCAGGGGCCCGCAGCCCACGTCGCCGGGCCACAGCGGCTGCGAGGGGAGGTCGTCGGGGCCGTCGGCCTTGGGCTCCTGGTCCTCCTTCCCGTAGCTGCTCCCGCCCTCGTGGCAGCTGGCGATGGCCGAGTCCCCGGAGGAGTTGGCGGGGCTCGTGCGCCGGGCCAGCCACGGGGAGATGCTCCTCCCGGCCATCACGGCGGAGATGAGGGCGTCCGCGCCGCTGCCGGGTGGGGCGCCCACCTCGAACTCCGAGAGCTCGTCTGAGGCGTCCGGCTTGATGCTGATGTCCAGCGCGGCCTTGATGAAGTCATGGCAGGCCTGCACGATGTCCGTCATCTGCAGGAAGCTGGCCGCTGACATCACCTCGATGACGTTCCTGCTGGTGAGGGCCAGGTGGGCGGAGTACATGAAGTCGATGATGGCCTTGAAGCCCTGCGCCGTGACGATGTCCAGGTGCGTGACCGTGGCCTGGTCGGACGCCTTCTGCACCTGGCAGTAGAGCGTCTTAAAGTAGCGGCTGCTGCCGAGCAGGACGTTCTTGTGGGCCTTGAAGACCTTGCCCTCGACCACCACGCACACGTCGCACAGGACGCCGTGCTGCCTCTGCTCGTTGAGCTCGTGGAGCAGGTGCCGGTAGTGGGACGCGATTTCCATATCTTCCCGCCGGTTGTTCATCTGGGATCCCGGGGTGGTCTCTTCTACGGACTCTGTGGGGCAAGAACGGAAGGGTTACCCGCACGGTCGACACACGCACCGAGGGAGTTAGGAGGGTGCACGGAGGGCGGCCGCCGGGCACAGGGCACTCGACGGTGGGCACCTGAACCAGCGTCCAGTTTGAGGCTCACCTGTCGTCGGGCACACGGCGCTCTGAACAGAATCCTACACGCTGCAGCCAACCCTCCGAGCAAACAAATATTCCAGAAAGGAGAAGAACACCCACCCACAGTCGAAGCGACTCTCTCCCCCAAACAGAAAACCAGAACATCTAGGCCAAGTAACCCAGGGGCACCTTCATCCCTCACCCTTGAAGAAGCACCCTTTAAAAACAAAGCGACAACAACATGCTGCACAAACAAAACCTCTAGAACAGCGAGGACTGAAGTTGGACGTCCACAAACTCCCAAACTCCAGCCCGAGCCAGCCCCAGAGGGAGAAGGCCCTGTGACCAGCTCAGCCCCCAGGAAGGTGTCTGGTGCGGGGAGGGACCCAAGGCGATGAGAACCCCCTTCGCGGTCCCAAGCGCCCGAATCATTTCTTGACTTGGGCCCCACGCGGTGCTCTCCCCAGACTCGTTCCCCAGATCTTTGCTGCTCCCAAAGTTTCCCGGGGCCACCCGACTGGGCAGACAAAACAACAGAACTTCAGTGCCGCCCAGACTGGAGGCCAGAGCCTGACCAAGGCCGAGGTGCGGGCAGGACTCCCTCCGAAGGCCCCGCCGGGGGATGCATCCTGGCCTCCGTCAGCTTCTGCGGTGACCGGCAATCCTCAGTGTCCTTGGCTCGTGGAAGCGTCACCCACCTCTGCCTCTGCCGTCTCCCTGTGTGCGTGTCTGTCCCAGTGTCCCCTCCTACAAGGACACGGTCATATCGGATTAGGCCCATCCTACTACCTCAGTACAAATCACATCCAAACTAGGTCAGGTTCTGAGGCGCTGGGGGCTAGGACTTCACTGTACGAAACCTGGGGCCAGGCTCACCACATAAGATGCCCTGCAGAAGACAGGTCTTCCCTGATAAACACACCGTTTTCCAGCTGGTCAAAGGTGCGGACGTCCGTCCACCTTTCCCGGGGTGGGGGGGCGAAGGGCGGAGAGCGGGGGCCGCCTCATTTGTGCAACACCTTCCTTTAGACTTTACGTTTCGCACCATCATCTGAGGTCACCTGGAAACGCCCACAGTCCCCAGGCTGGGAGAACGAGGCTGGGGAGGGTCCAAGCCTTTCACTCCCTTGTCTCCCTCGACAGCCCACCCAGCACCGGCCCTGCCAGGCGAGAACAGAGACCCCCCCCCGCTCCAACCAGCCCCCCGACTCAAAGACCAGAAGGAAACACGCTGCTTCGATCAATCGTGTGACAGCAGCGGGACCTGACCCCGCGGGCGGGCCCCGAGGAGAGTAGGCAAGCTCAGAACTGGCTGCGGGGGCCCTCGGCTCACAGCTGACACCAGGGGTGCTCGGCCCTGGGTGCGCAGACCACCCCCGAGGGTGGTCAGCCGCCGGTCTGCCCCTCCCCCAGGGCGTGGGAGGCAGGGAGGGGGACAGACAGGCCGTCCAGGTGTGGCTTCACACCGCACACCTGGCGTTACAGGCTCAGGTTAGCCAGACGCTGAGGGAGGAACCAAAACACGCGTCAAACCAGGAAATCGACCATTTAAACTCAAAGCATCGGCTTCACGCCCAGAGTCCAGGCGGAGCTCCGGCCGAATATGGGGGGAGGTACCGAGAGCTCTAAGGACCCTGCATTCAAGTTAGGGAGAGACATGTCTCATCGCCTGGCTTCCTATATGAATAATAAGCCTCTTTACTCGCCAGTGAAACAGAGAGTCTAAGAATTAGGAAGAACACTGAAAAGGGGCAAAATGCCAGTGCCATTTTAGAGAAGCAACAACTACCTCGGGGGCTTGCATTTCTCAAATAATTTCAACTCATATGGAAAGTTCTAAAATAAGTTAATATTCAATCAGAGCAGCTTAAAATCAGTTATGTACTTCACAGAGATTTTGTCGCAAGAAAACACAATTTTCATTAGGGAAAAAAGTCACCTGTACACTAAAAAGAAAAGGCATCTAAAGGAATGATAATCAAAAATAGATTAGTCTGGGGGGACTTCCCTGGCAGTTCAGTGGTTAGGACTCTCCGCGCTCCCACTGCAGGGCACACAGGTTCGATCCCCGGTTGGGGAACTAAGATCCCAAGTGCCGTGCGGTGCAGACAAAAAAAAAAAAAAACAGATTAGTCTGCTATGGAAGTATTAAGGATACACGTAATTTATCCAATTTATCCAGGAAGCTTTAGGGGAATAACTGAATTTGCATTACAAAGTTGGTAATGTCTCCACATCAGTAAGAGGTCATGAGGGTCCCACCCACCTGACTGCAGCAGAAGAGCGGCTGCCCAGTTGCATTTCAGCAGCTGTGACCCTAAAAATGGAAGCATCCTGGGTAGTCACGTCATATGAGGGCCTGATAAGAAAGATGCAGGCTTCAGACTAAAGCACGCTCACCACAGTTTTTCTTTGAGGGAAAGGGTAGCAGAGCGTCTGCTACTGTCAAGTGAAGATGCACCTGGCCGTGGGTCACACAGCTGTTCAGGGAACACACACCTGTGGACCCACACCCGTTCACAGGACACACATCTGATAACCTGACTGTCATCTCTGAATTACCTGTGCTGCTGCACAGATCACAGGGCATTTTCATGCATCCAAGGGTCCACGCGGGCAGCCCTGTGAGGAAGGGACCCTCCGAGAGAAGCCTGCGGTCCTCAGGGACTCAGATGCCACACTGACAGGAGCAGCTAAGGCTGGGTGAGACCAAGGGGCATTCGTTGCCACACCGGCACCTGAGACTTCACCAAAGTGACCCACGTGCCACCTGGAAGCCACACCATCTCTCCAGTGTTTTTATTTCTCCTGTGGGGTCTCTACTGTCTATTTTATTTATAGCTTGCTAATCTCAAGACACTTCAGTTTCGGACAGAATCACTTATGAAACGTGACCACTTCGGTGCCAGAACAACTTGAATCCATGTTCCAGACCGAACTCCACAAGCTGCGTCGTCCTGCACAGTGCGGGGCTCGGGGCTGGCCGCCCTCACACGGGTAACCTGGGGCACAGGGACCATGCCAGAGACCCCACAGCGAGGGACGAAGGGGGCAGCCGCGGGTCTGTCCTGCCCAGTGGGCAGCCTGCCTGCTGCAGGACCCACTTCCAATCCTGCAGCCTCCGGGAAGGGCGGAGGTGGTCTCCAAGCTGCCAGGCAGGGAAACTGAGGCTTGGAGATTCCCAGAGTCCGGCCGACGGGGAGCCACCAAGCGCGTGCTGGGCGCCACCATCCCAGGCCCCCGAGTCTCACTGTTGCGAGACAGCTCCCACGACCCGAGAGACACAAGTCTCGGCTGCTGAGCACGGTGACCCAGGGGTGAGGGGGGCTTTGAGGTCTCCCCCAAACAAGCCGCACTCAGATGTGAGCACAGACCTGCTCTGCCAGCCTCCTCTCTGAGCGGCAGGTACCCAATGTGGGTGTCAGGGGTGCTCCCCTGTCTGTCACTTCCAGGGTTCAGAGCCCCCGGCACCCCAATCCCAGAGCACCTCCCGAACCTTTTCCCTACAGCATCTGAAGGTAGAGGGGTCTCAACCAAAAGCCATCTTCACAAATTATCAGCAGGAGCTATGTGTCTTATTCACCCAGCGCGTCCATGAGACCACTGATGCTTCGTGGGCAAAAGCCAAATAAATCGCCAAGTCTCAAAATGCACAAGAACCATGAAACGTGGAGACTGCTGTGAGTATATGTCATTTGCTGCACTGTGTGTTCAAAGTAGTAATTCCGGGAGCTGGATGGGGTATTTTTTTCCTCTGGTACCTAAGGAGCTCCACCTGGAAGGCAACTGGTTTCAATAAGAATGTAAAACAGTGGATGCAATTTGGACGTGTGTCCTGCTGCACCCAAACAAGCCCCAGGTCTGTACAGGGACCTGGGCCCCTGGTGGGCCGGCCCCTCCCCCAGGCCAGTCACCAAGTCTCAGTCCAGAAAAACCCAACCCTAACAGGTAAGTGCCTCCAACACCCACAGAACCTCCTTGCCAACACAACTTCATCTCCCTTCTCACTTCTGCATTTTCATTGCACTCAATTTACACTTCCTTGAAATTTTCCTTCAAATGTTACCTAACAGGCAAATATTGTTTTAAAGCGGAAGCAAGATACCTTTAGTGCTAGAACCAAGCCGCCCCATGCTGGCCTGCAGAAGCCAAGCTGCTCCCCGCAGGCCCCGCGAGGCCGCTCCTCCATGCACCCCCCACAACCGGCCGAGCCCATCTAAACGGCCCTTCCACAAAGACACGGGTGAATCTCTAGATAACTACGCAGCGTGAAAGCAGCTGGACAAAGGAGACAGTGCAGGAGTCCCTGCCGTGAAACCGGAACCTGCAAAGCGACCTACAGGGAAGGGGACAGAAGGCAGGTCAGGGGCTGCCGGGCCTGGGGACAGCGAGGGATGGAGACCCCAGGCGTGTGCAAACCCATCCAACCACACTCTCTGATGAGCAGTTTGTTGTAAGCAAATCATTACAAGGTCGATTAGAATCTATTTTTATGGAAACATTCTTGTTCAACTACAAACGTGCATATCTATTGCCTTTTGCTGTGGGTCGCACCGTATCCCCCAAACTCACTAGTTGGAGTCTTAATCCCCAGACCTCAGCATGTGACCTTATTTGGAAATAGGGCCCTTGCAGATGTAACTGGTTAAGACAAGGTCGTTAGGGTGGGCCCTGATCCAACGTGACATGTGTCCTTATAGGAAGGGGACACTGGGACACAGACACCACACAGGGAGACGGCTATGTGACAACAGAGATGAGGCCACAGCCAAGGAACCACCAGGAGCTGGAGAGATGCCCGGGACAGAGGGGGCGCGGCCCTTGCCCTCCAACTTCTGGCCTCTGGGACTGCGATGGAATAAATCTCTGTCGTTTAAGACATTCAGCCCCGGCTTCTGTCAGGAGCCCCAGGACATACCATATCTACCACGGAACACCACTGACGCCAACGGGGTGATTCAGCGTAGATGAAAAGCACTCTGATGCTTCCCGACAAGAAGAGCCCGCGCTGCCTAACCCCGCGCGGCCCACGGGCAGGACCCAGGCAGCCCGGCACCCTCGCTGCACGGACACTACTTCCCTCACCCCGAGGGTTACGACGTTCTGAAAAACCCAAGGTCAAGACACCAACGATGGGAAATCATGTTACAACCCACAGTTTATATACATCGTATTGTCAGTGTTCATGGTTGCCTTTTAAGATTTAAAACTGAGCTCCTGCCTGGAAAGAAATACCCCACGTGCGTTAACAGAAGTCATCCTTAATGCCTGATGGGGGCGGCTTCGCCCAAAGTTTCTCCGGTGACCACAGTCTGACGCCCTTGGGTGCTGGAGACCTGCGTGGTCTCAGAAGGCAAAGCTGGGCCGGCAGGATGGGCCCCGCCCCGCCCCGCCCCGCCCTCTCCCTTGCTGCCCCCTCTTTGGGTTCCTTCGCCTCCATCCAGGCTGGAGTGCCCCCCACCCCGCCTTTCCTACCTGCGTAAACGTCACCTCGCTCTCAGGGTGCGCACCCTGACCGCGTAGGGCCAGACGCGTCCTGTGACCGCGGGGACCCCCCCTTCCAAGACCGTTGGGGCGGCTTCCCCCACCCCCCCGCCTGCCCAGCTCTCACTCTCAGCGAGGAAGGACCCACAGAGTCCCAGGGTCTCACCCACATACCGGCGTTGCCCCAGGCCGTTTCCGAAGCGGCCCCTGTGGCGCCCAGGAGCCTGGAGCTGCGCTGGGTGCTGGCGCCCAGGAGCCTGGAGCTGCACTGGGTGCTGGCGCCCAGGAGCCTGGAGCTGCGCTGGGTGCTGGCGCCCAGGAGCCTGGAGCTGCGCTGGGTGCTGGCGCCCAGGAGCCTGGAGCTGCGCTGGGTGCTGGCGCCCAGGCTGAGGACGAGGCCCCCCCAGCCGCGATTCCAGAGCAGCACACAGGTGCCGCGAGGGCGCCCGTGCTTGGGGAGGGGCCAGGATCGGGGAGGCGTCCCAGATGGGGGCACAAGCCAGTCAGGACAAGGGAGTAGGGGCTGGGGGTGGGGCGGGGGAGAGGGCCCCAGGAGGAAGCAGCACGTTGCAGGTGGCGCTGGCCTCCGCCCAAGGCCCCGTGAGCTGCCATTCCCGGGTTCAGGGCCTCGGCGCGGGGGGGGGGCCCTCCCACGCTGACCCTGGCCTGGGGCTAAGCAATCCTCAAGGGGGCTGGAGAGAGTCCACCTTCGCACTCCAGGTCTGCGCTGGCATGGAGACAACACAGCCACCCCAGCGACCCAGCCGAGCCCTGACCCTGGAGGTGCCAGGCCACCGAGCCACCGCCCAGGCCGTTCCAGCCCAGGCCCAGAGGACCGCGGCCCTGACCCACGGAAGAACCGCACAAGTCGGCCCCAGCACCCTGGGACACAAGAGCCCCTGTGTTTCAGGATGGTCAGAGCGCAGCGAGCGGTGGCCAAAACACAGGCAGCCCAGAGACGGCACAACACCTTGGGCATCTGGCGGGAGAGAGCACGCGACAATGAGACGGGGCAGGGCCAGGGAAAGACCCCGCAACCAGCCAGGGCGGTGCCAGTGTAGGCCTCAGGGTGGCACTAACCACCAAGACCGAGAGCCCAGGGCCCAACACACTGAGGGGAGACCTGGACTCTCAGGGGAGATCAGCCCCCCCGGGGGGTCCCAGATGTCCTGATTCGGGTTCTGGCACAGGGGAGGGTGCCCAGGGCCCTGGGAACAAGTGTAGGGGCAGGGAGAGAACAGAAGAGGCCAGGCAGGGACAGGGGAGACCTCCCATAAAGGCCTAAGTGAGAGCCAAGGCCCCAGCTGGGCGCGTCGGCCCGAGAGCTCTGTCACTTCTGCTGGTGGGAAGCTGGTGGGGGGAATTTGTTTTGTGGGACTGGGGAGAGAAAGAGGAAGAGGTCACCACTTTACCTGCGCTCCCAGGCACCTCCTGCTACACTCGACTCCCATTCTGGACGTTTTGTCTCTAAACCACGCTTCATCATAACGGGCAGCTGAACTATCAGCTCCCTTGGGCTGTGCTGGGGCACCGGGCAATACAAACGTGCTTGTTTTACAGGTGGAGCGACAAAGGCAATCCCTGCTGTGGAATACGAAAGGGATGCAAGCGCCCAGCTGGAGACACTGCCTCCTCCTCCAGGGAGCCTCCAGGGGATCCTCCCACTAGGCTCGCAAGGTGCCTCTGTCACCCGACACCTTCACACCTTCCCGCCGAATCTGAGAGCTTCTCCACACAGGGACCACATCTTGACGCTGAACAGTCCCGGTGCACACCCTTGGGGGTCAACAAAACGACAGTACCGGGCTTCCCTGGGGGTGCAGTGGTTAAGAAACCGCCTGCCAGTGCAGGGGACACGGGTTCGAGCCCTGGTTCGGGAAGATCCCACATGCCGCTGAGAAACTAAGCCCGTGCGCCACAACTACTGAAGCCTGTGCTCTAGAGCCTGTGCTCTGTCACAAAGAGTAGCCCCCGCTCGCCACAACTAGAGAAAAGCCCGCATGCAGCAACAAAGACCCAATGCAACCAAAAATAAACTAACTAATTAATTAACTAATTAATTTTGTTAAAAAGACAGTAGTACCTTTTTCACCTGAAACCTGGGACATTGACATCTTACGTTTTAAAATCAAGAAATATTGTTTAAATGTTCCATCTTAACTGTTGACAGAAGTAGAAGCAGACAGCACCTTCTTGACCCTGGGTGGGCCTGAGGGTGGACCGTGAGGCCGTGCCCCCGACCAGCCACGACTGGCCACACGCCCCACGACATCCCAGTGCCACATGCTGTGGGTCTCGCAATTCAGAGCTGACACCGCAGGTGTGGCTGGGAAGTGGGCTCCAATGGTCTGCGTCAGTCACAGCTCACAGCAAAGCTGGGGGGTGGATACAGAGTCACTCGCTATCGTGGGGTGAATTTTGTCCCCAAAAGACAGTACCTGTGAATGCGACCTTATTTGGAAATTGGATCTTGGCAGATTTAACCAAGTTAAGACCCAAGTGGGTCTGATGTGTCACCAAAGGGGGAAATCTGGACACAGACATGCACAGAGGGACAAAGGCAGAGACGGGAAGGACGTGGCCACAAGCCCAGGGGCTCCTGGGCCCCAAGAGCTGAAGAGGCAGGAAGGACCCTACCCCAGAGCCCCCAGAGGGAGCACAGCCCTGGACCCCTTGCTAAGAGGGAACACATTTCTGTTGTGTTTGCCATCAGTTTGCGGCACTCTGTTACAAAAGCCCTAGAAAAAGCCACACATCCACTCAAAATTTTTGTAAATTTTTCTTAAAAAGAAAGCTGATCAGCTTAACAAGGCAGAAGAATGCTTTCCAAGGGTTTTAAATCTGAGATACACTGTGACTGGAGATGTTAACTAACACTTGTGCTCCCTGCCGCCAAGAAAAACGTAGAATCTAAATAGGAAATAATGTAAAAGCAATGCCTGTTCTTAAGCCATAGGATGGAATCTTTTGTTGTCTTTTTCAACTTTTTACTTTGAAACACTTTCCAACCTAAGGAAAAGTTACAAGAATAATTCAGAGAACTTCCACCTAACCCTTAACCAGAAACACCACTCTTTTTTTTTTAACATTTTGCAACATTTGTTTACATCAAGTAACTGCTGGAATCTTTAATAGGTCTTTCTCTTCTGTTTGTTTGTTTATAAATTTATTTTATTTATTTATTTTTGGCTGTGTTGGGTCTCCGTTGCTGCGCACGGGCTTTCTCTAGTTGCGGCGAGTGGGGGCTGCTCTTCGTTGCAGTGCGCGGCCTTCTCACTGCGGTGGCTTCTCTTGTTTCGGAGCACGGGCTCTAGGCACATGGGCTTCAGTAGTTGTGGCACGCGGGCTCAGCAGTTGTGGCTCAAGGGCTCTAGAGCACAGGCTCAGTAGTTGTGGCGCACGGGCTTAGTTGCTCCGTGGCATGTGGGATCTTCCCAGACCAGGGTTCGAGCCCACGTCCCCTGCATCGGCAGGCGGAATCTTAACCACTGTGCCACCAGGGAAGCCCTATAGGTCTCTTTTTTCTTAAAAGTTGCATTGCTGGAAACCTAAGGTGCTGCCTGGGAAACCCAGTACTGATGGGTCGCTGGGCCTGGACCTGGGGCAGGCAGAAACGTGGTCCATCATTTTCCGGCTAGCGGCAGTGAGAGCACCACGCAGGCTTGGACCAGCACAAATGTTTGCTCTGGCATCCGATGGAATTTCAGCCACTAATCGGACGTTTCCAAGTCCCCACTATCACTTCCGCACAGGCCTTTCAGACGGTAAACACTCATTAGATGCTGAATAAATGAAGGCTGGGTGGACGGCTGCTGGGTGAATGAAGAGTGTGTGTCCGCCACGAGGACCTGCACCACGCGGCCCTCCAACAGCATGGACGTCAATGACCCAGCGGTCCCGGACCTGACCAGGCCTCAGCAGTGAAGAGGTCACACTGGCCCCTGATGGCGGGGGGGGGAGGGTGGGCTGATGCAGCAGCAGCTGGGGGCACAGGCCAGGCCACAGGGTCTGAGGCAGGGGCGTGTGACGGACGCAGGAGGCCAAGGTGGGACAGACCTGGCGGGAAACGGGCCCCAGCATGGGGATTACCTGGACCCACTAGGATTCAGCTGGGCGCCAGCTCAGCAGGTGCTGCGGGCCCCGGGGTGGGGGCTCCTTTGGGGAGAATCCCTGGGGGGAGGCCCCCTGGCTGGGGCCGGGCTTGGGCTCCAGGGAGGGCCTGGAGGTTGAGGGCACCCTGTCCCCCCTCCAGCGTGGGAGGGATAGCCTCCCCCCCAGGGAAGCCCCTCTCTGTCAAGTGCGGCTGGGACAGCTCCAAGGTGCTTTAAGACATGAAACCCCGACTCACGAGGTCCCAACTGGGAGCTGCCACTGACCTGGGGAGGGCCTCGGGGACACAGGGGTTCCCCCAGCCCGCCCTGGTGACAAGTGGCTGCAGCCCACGGGTAGGGGTCCCCCACCCACCCGGGGGCTTTGCCTTCCCTGCCACAGAACCGTGCAGCACAGGGCATGGGTGGGGGTCAGGCAACGCTTGCTGGGGGTGGGCACCCCTGGGTTAGGACAAAGTCCGCACAGGGGCCGTGCCGTGAAGCAAGGTGTCCTTCTGGAACTCGTGCCCCGAGTCACGCATGTGCTGCATCTTCACCCCGATTCTATTTTTGGAACCTCCCCCAAGGAAATAACCCCAACACACTGAGAACGAACAAGCCCCAACTCAGAGGAGCAAAAAAATGTGCTTTCCACGGGTGCTGAGAATTCATGAGAAGTGGGAATCGGAGCAGCACGGACCCGGCACGTGTGCTCTAATGACCCCATTCCTCCACGCCAGTCCCTTATTCACAGGCTCAGAGATCAAAGGCCTGTCCACCACCCGCTCACATGGGGCCGGATGACACCAGACTAACGTCCAGGAGGCAGAATCGGCATTGATCAGAGAGAACCCACGCTGACCTTCCTACTCCTACTGGGCCCCGAACGCGGGTGGGCTGGGGTTACACGGCAGGGGGTCCATGCTTGACTTTCACACACTTGCCTGAAAGGACAGCGGACGGGCCACCCCTCAGGGCCCAGAACCCCGCAGGGACGCACTGTCTCATCCAGAACCTCAGGCTGCCCTGGGGCGGGCCGCCGGGGACACAGGCGGCTCCTTCCTGCCCCCGGCCCTGACTTCCGAGGGGCAGAGGGAACCCCTCGCCGGTGCCCTGGGTACAACCAGCACTTTCTCCAGTGTTTCCTGGGAGCCTGGAGGAAGGCGCAGGCTCAGGAGCAAGCGGCTAGGCATGCTGTGCCGCCTTATAGGTCCCCTTAAATACGGTGACATTGCTGAGTGACTCCAGGAAGGGGGGTGGCAGCCACGTGACATTTCCCACCAGGACCTTGAGCTGGACTCATGACCACTTGGACACACCCGCCGGCCGGTAAGCACACGCTGGGGACAGCCCTGCAGGGACCCGCCGTGTCATCCTCTGGGGCCGGGGCTGCCCCAGCGCAATTCTGTGCTGGCTGGTATCAGGGTCCAGGCGGCGGACAGGAACACACCCGAGAATCTCACCTTCTCCGGACTTGGGAAACTGGGCAACAACTACGAGCAAACCCCACTTCCCTCGCCAGCTCGGCCAAAATCCCAGTGTTTTCCTCACGAGACAAATTCTAGACTTAAGCTCCCATCACTCATCCATACACCTATTTCATCAGCTGCCACTGCTCTAGAGGGGCCAGCTCACACACTTCAGACCCAGGGCTGGTTTTTACCCAGGGATAAAAACGACTTACCTGGGAAAAAACTAAGGTAAAAATAGCTCATGGGGGCTTCCCTGCTGGCGCAGTGGTTGAGAGTCTGCCTGCCAATGCAGGGGACACGGGTTCGAGCCCTGGTCTGGGAAGATCCCACATGCCGCGGAGCAACTAGGCCCATGAGCCACAACTACTGAGCCTGCGCGTCTGGAGCTTGTGCTCCGCAACAAGAGAGGCCGCGATAGTGAGAGGCCCGCGCACCGCGATGAAGAGTGGCCCCAGCTTGCCGCAACTAGAGAAAGCCCTCGCACAGAAACGAAGACCCAACACAGCGAAAAATAAATTAATTAATTAATTAATTTTTTAAAAAAATAGCTCATGGCTCCAAACAAACATTAAAATATTCGAAAGGAATAATCTTGCCAAACAAATTATGTTAAAAAAATTCCAAGATGTTCCTATACTTTATTAACCAATGGCAAATCTAGAATTTTTCAAATAAAACTTATATAGGTGATAATTATCTTGAAAATTCCATATACATCTCCTTGGGACTTCCCTGGCAGTCCAGTGGTCAGGACTCTGTGCTTCCAATGCAGGGGGCACGGGTTCGGTCCCTGGTCGGGGAACTAAGATCCGACTGCCTTGCAGCACAACCAAAAAAAAAAAAAAAAAAACCACGAAAAAAACCCAAAACATATACATCTCCTTAACGGAAGGTACAAGTATCTTTCAAAGCAGGCATCTTTCAAAGCAGGCAGCAAATATGAAAGTGATTTGTTTTTAAGTCAGAAATTCCGATGCAGACGTCACCGTCACACTTTGGACCCTGAGTACCAGACACATGGGTCCCCCCCGCCTGGCCCTACTGACCCCTCACGGGATAACAGGGCAGGGCTCCTGACGGTCAGAGGATGCCACCAGCCAGACCACCACGTGGGACCCACAGCTCCGATTTTTCAACAAACAACACGAAACAGAATAAAGATCTCAGAGGCGCCACCCCTAGTGCAACCCGCCCCGTCCCACCCCAGCAGGCGAGGGTCCTCATTCAGGGGGTGACCGTGAGGGTGAACCAAAGTGACAGCAGGGACCCTGGCCTCCCAAGGTTGTGGGGCCCCCAGGCTCCTGGTGACCTTGGGACCCACCGTAGAGGGACTTCACCCGTGAACGTGGAGGACACGCCAGGGACAACAGCCCTGCCCACAACCACGGCCGCTGGTCACCACGGGGCACCTCCACACTCTTCACTGTAGGAATCAGGCCTTCAGACCAGCCACTCGACGGCCTTACTTGATGGTACGTGAGGTTCCTCTTGTTACTACAGCGTGGAAGAAAGTTTTCTAGATTGTGAGACTATGTTTCAATAGCTGCTACACTTTGTTTTCCAGTGTCTCCTACAGGAAGCAATAAAAACGCCATCCAGAAAAGGGGCCACAAGTCTCACCAGCTGCCTGGGGGCGAGAAAGGCCTGGGTCCGACCTGGGGGGCAGACAGGCACATGGGTATCCAGCCGTGCAGAGGGGGTCCAGAGGAGGGGTCGGGTCCTGCTTTGGAGCGGCGGCAGCATGTACCCACCCCAGTGGCCCCGTTGGGTACCCTGGGCTCTGCCTCTGCTCCCCGCCCCACGCCCTCCCTCCGGGCCCTGCCGCATCCCTCTCCGTGGCAGTCGTCGGCATCTGCCTGCCCTGTCCTTTCCCCTCTGGGAAGTAGAGCAAGGACCTTGTTGGCTGCTGTGTCCCTGGACCAAGAGCCCTGCTTGCTGCAGGCGTGGGGGTGAGTGCAGGTCCGCAGGGTGAACTCACCAATACCGCTGTCACCGGCCACGTCTGCTCTACCAGCAAGGGAAGGGCAGGAGTGAGAGGTGACAGCTGGAGACACACAAAGAGGCCTCAGGAAACGCTGGGATTGAGAAATGTATGTGGTAACGTGTCAGGCAAATACAAGCTGTAACGGTGTAGTGGGTTGAATCACGTCCCCCCAAAAGATATGTTCAAGTCCTAACTGCAGGGGCATGTAACCTCATTTGGAAATAGGGTCTTTGCAGATGTAATAAAGTTAAGCTTAGGTCATTACGGTGGACTCTAATTCAGTGTGACTGGTGTCCTCGTAAGGAGAGGGAAATTTGGACACCAGGGTGAAGGCCACGAGACCAGGGCAGGAGGTTGGAGGGATGTGTCTTGGCCATGAGCACCCAGGACTGCCAGCAGCCACCAGAGGCAGGAAGGGCCCTTCCCTGGAGCCTCCAGAGAGAGGGTGGCCCTGCCCGCACCTTGATTTAGGACTCCTGGCCTCCAGACTGTGAGAGAATAAAGCTCTATTGTGTTAAGCTGCCAGGCTGGTGGTCCTGTGCTCTGACAGCCCCAGGGAACTCATTTAAACAGCAGCCTAACTTACACCAACTGCTCCCCGGTCAGACGGTAGGAAAGGCCTCTGAGATGGGGCATGAGGGGTTCCCACCCAACATCCGCACAGTCCAGTCTCACCCCTGGACCCTGGGCCAGGGTGCTGGTCCCCTCCCAGCGAGCGGCTGAGGGGGATACGGGGAGTGCACGTTCCCTGCCAGCAGGAAAAGGGACAAATCATGGTCTACCCTAATAGTTACATGTCCGTTTCTGTGTGCACCAAGAAAGATATAACTGAGATACCAAACTCACGACTCCATGGATATTCCTGCTTCTTAAGACGAGGCAAAAAAAATGTAAGTAAACGTGAGGTCGGTGTGACCCACGGGCTGCATCGGGTGAGCCGGCGCTTGCCCTGCGCTGCTTCTCCAAGGCTCGGTGAGTCTGCTGATCTCAGGGGAAGACACCCCGTCTTCGAAGGACCACCCGAGCCTCAGTGGAGCAGACCTGCCAGCCACAGCGGAGGCGGGTCCCCTGGCACTAACCCTTCCTGACCTGCTTCTCGGGCCCGCAAGGGCACTCACACACCCAGAAGTGCTCCCAGCTCCACAGCCCCCCGCTCATCACAGAGGAACCACGGTCCCCGCAGCCACGTGGTACTGCCACCACTGGGAACGTCTACCCTCCCTCTGCTCCCGGGTCCAGGCAGCTGGGATTTCCACCCCACAAAGGAATCAGAAGCAGCAGGTGATGGAGACGCCAGACCAGAGAAGGAAAGAGATTTAAAAGACCACCCATCCACAGCCAAGTGTGTATCACACTGTCCAGTGGAGCTCAGTGACTTCAATGGTAAGGGATGTCCAAGGACACCGTCACCTTGTCACTCCTTGTTCCGGTCTCTTTCTGCCAACATCGTAAGAAAAGAATAGGGGGAATTCCCTGGCGGTCCAGTGGTTAGGACTCTGTGCTTTCACTGCCGAGGGCGCAGGTTCAATCCCTGGTCAGGGAACTAAGATCCCGCAAGCTGCGTGGTGTGGCCAAAAAAAAAAAAAAAAGAAAGAAATAGGAAAGGTCAAGGTACCCAACATTAAAGACCACTTTCTTCAGGTACCTAGTGAGCCTGTCATGATTCATGGTCCCTGAACTTCTGAAAAGTTCTTCAAAACACTCTGAGGTTGAGGAGGGAAAGTCTTCATACAAAATAAAAGCGATGAAATAACAATGTTTCTGTATCACCAGAGGCAATGGAAAAACACCATTACTTCCGGCTGGCCAGCCTGCTCCACTTTCGGTGCGAGAGAGGGTGTGGGCCACGGAGCCGGCCGCCACAGGGCTGCTGGGCAGGACCGGGTTCCAGGCGCAGACGGGCGGCTTCTTTAGAGGACAGGGCTCAGGGTGGGTCCGAGGCCAAGGAGCCTGGTTCCCTGGAAGGGGCGGCGGCCGCCTGCGCGCATGAGTCTGAGCATCAGACGTCTCGGCCTCGACCTCGTCCGGAGCGCAGCGGACGTCGCTGGCCCAGGACCTGGACGGCGGGGACCCGGGCTGAGCAGCCAGAGGCCCTGCGATTCTGGGACCGTTCCCCGCGGAGCCCGCTCGCTCCTGCCCCTGGAGGAAGCAGAGTCGTTTCTGAGCTGTCTTTGAACTTCCTAAGGAAAAGGAAACTGCTGCTCGAAGCGACATGACTTTGGATGGGATGGGATGAGAAAACACAATAAACCTGCTCCAGACTTGGATGGGGCCACAGCAGTAGGCGAAGGCCCATTCTAGGCGCCGGCCTGACCCGCTCGCACCAGAGGCGGATGCGCTGCCCACTTGCCCCCCCCCCCGAGCTCCCCCCGGCGCCCCGGCCCCCCCCCCCCCCCCCCGGGAGTCTGCAGCACCCCCGACGCTCACCCTCCCCCGCCCGGTTCTTCTGGGCCACCCTCCTGGTGGCTTCTCCATCACCCTGTCCACCCTCTCACTGTAACCAACTCTCCGGTGCACACAGAGCCCTGGTGCCCTCCCTCGCCCAGCGGGCCCGGCAGCGGGTCCTGTGAGTGTGCTTCCAGAAAGCCCTCCTGCCCGCACCCGCGCCCACACCGTCCCCGTGTAACTCGGTGCGGCCACCTCTGTGCCTGGGGGCGGATGGGCCCGGGGAGCCCGTCCGGAGAGCAGCACGCCCGCACCGCAGGCCGGGGAGCGCCTGGTCTGGAGCGCTCGTGTTCTGCTGACCGACGGTCTCGCTGTGCTCTCCTGCCCCAGGCTCAGCCGTGGACAGCGTTCAGGGCGGCCGCAGGACACAGGGCAGACCCCCCTCGCACCGACTGACACGCGCTCAGAGGGTGACGCGCCCAAAGCCGCCCGGGCCGTGCCGCCCACGTGTGTGCACCTTCACAGAGGCGGCTCTGGATGCCTGAGATTCTCGAACCGTCCATTCGCAGCCCAAGACACAGAGGTGCCTTCTTTCTGCTCTACACAGAAGGGGTCTGACGCGGGGCCTCAGGCCACCACGCGGCACTGACAGGAGAGTCTTCATACACAAATGTGGATCTTTTCAGAAGAGGGCTGCACACCTGGTCCACTCAGACAAGCAGTGCTGGGGTGCCACTTGGGGGCCAGGAAAAGGACAGCTTCCCCGAGACTTTTCCCCAAAGACGAAGGGTGGTCTGTGGGCGTGGATGTTCAGGAAGTGATTCCTGTGCTGAAACACGGGCTTTGGAAGACGTCATTTGTAACTACACCACCTCTCGCCCCCATTCTGACAGCCAATCAGCCCCCAAAAGCTGCCTGGCCCCAAGAGTCCTGCCCTCTCACTGGCTACCCACTCTCGGCAAAGCAGAAGTTAGAACAGAATTTGCTGCACACGTACCGGAACCGGAGGCTGGAGCCATGGGCCCATCAGGGGCGGGAGAGGTGTCAGCACGAACACCCTTTCCCTCCAAGAGTCTTTAGAGAGCCCACCAGGTGGGCTACACCCTGTCCTGCTCCGAGCTCTCACTAGCACCTGTCACCTGTGGTTCCTGTAGGCCCCCGCCCCCCCACCCTTCCCAACGGGTCACCGGCCCCTCCGTGGGAACTCTGTCCCCAACCTGGCCTGAAGGCTGGTCCACAGCAAGCCCTTGATAAGGTCAAAAATCGTCATGAGTAAGAAACTCTGGGAATGTCTCTCTAACATGACTCAAAAAACACACCTGTCAAAACACAAAACCTCTGTAAATGCTGTTGAAAAATATGTTAACATTGTTTCTCAACTTTCTAAAGTGCCTAGGTCACTAATTTTTAAAATCCAAATAATGGCATTTAAAAATACTTAGTCATTTAAAAATCTAAGTAAGAGTTAAATGGCACTGTTGAGAGATACTGAAGGGAAAACTTTGCATAAGTCACACTAAGGTCAGATCTGACTGGTCTAGCTCGTCCTTATCCTTTACTAGAACAACTTTTCAGTTTGTTAGAAACAGTTATTTTTCTTTTCCATGATTTCTCCATCTACAAGCAGAACCAGAGGACGTGTTCTGTCATCAACAGCAAACCAGAACACGAAGCCCGAGTACGCACGTGTCAGGCACACAAAGTACTGAAGCTAGAAAGGCAGAAAAGAGGGAAAACGCCAATGATCCCATGGTTGAAGACCCCAGCTGTACTGGTCATACCAAAGCCAGAGCCAAGAGCAGAGGACACGAGAGCCAGGATTAGGACAAGACAACCGTATTTCAAAGACTGAAATGAGTCTTGTGGCCTCAGTAGAGATTTTTCAATCATCTGTTTATTCTTGGGAGTTAGGCCATTCAAGCACACTTGTGGCAAGAAGAAGAATCTTTTTTGTTCAGGGGAGGGAGCAGATTCACAAGGGAATTCTTGACAATCTACCATCACTCAACAGATTTCAAAGTAGAATACATTCAATCAGACAGAAGAAAAATCCTCCGTTTTTATGAGAACACGAAGCCCCCAGACCAGGGCACAAGAACTCTCCACCCACTTCAACACAGAGGCCAAGAGCGCACCTGGGCACATAAAGCATCAGCAAAATGAGGAATGAGTTCAAGTTCACGGCTCGTGGAGCCTGCTGAAGATGTTCTGCTGGGCTGTCCTCAGCCGGTCCAAGACCTCTGGTAGAGAGCAGAGCGGGAGCACAGCTGCCCCAGAAACACAGACCACAGGGACACAGTGGCCCAGTTTCCCTTAATTTGAAAAACCCCACATAAGGACAATGTTGGAAAGTTTGTTAATATTTGGTTTAACGTGTTTGCAAATAACACATCTTCTGACTGTAAAAGGGTGTCCTTCCAGGTCCCCGGAGGAGTCTCACCCATTCTCAGGGTCGACCTCACCTTCCTGTGCTAATGTGTGACCGAGGAGAGGGCGGTGGCCCCCTGACCCTGGGTGACAGAGCAGGGACACACAGCACCCAAGAGCCCCTGCAGCCAACAGTCTGCCAGTCCTGAACATCAGAAACTGGACGTGGAAAAACAGCTCATTTTCAAACACGAAATAGCTAAACCTGAACAGAACTTATCTCATCAAAACAAAATTCTTTCATGCAGGATGATGTCAATGAGGCCTAATGAAATCCTGTCTGGAGGCTGGCCTCCAGGAAAGGCTGAATTTTGGGTTTAGCCTAAATGCGTCCATTCCACCACTCCCTAAAGAGAACTCTCAGAGTAAACTCCACACACACACCTCCTTCCCTTCAGTAAAGGATATAAAAATAATTACTAGCTTTTTAGGGGAACATAGTGTCTAAGTTCCTACTTAAATCTAGCAACTTCTGCCTCAGTACGCCCCTCACTTAGTCCTTTCTGTAATAGCAAGGTGTCCCAAAGTTTTCAGTTCACAGCACCTAAAACTACCATGAAATACAGCAAGTAGAACGAGTCTACTATGATAAAATTCTATTGTTTACTTCATTATTCATGTGCAAAACCCTTCCGTAAATTTGCCTTTAGGGAACAAACTACTTCCCACTCCTGTAGAGTGGAAACACTGCTTTCACAGGCAGCACGCAGGCCAGCGACAAAGTAAATCCACATTCTGCTACCCAAAAGGGAAGTTAGCTTTGATGATAAATGCAGTATGAAAGATTCTACAACTGATACAATTAAAACGCACGCGAGGACTCCGCACAGGTGTCTGCGCCCAGCCGGGTTCGCTAAACCCGTTGCCTAATTAGCATTTCTGTAAACAATGCTGATAACAATCTTGCCTCCGCAATCCACGACAAACGCGTCGCTGAGATTGGAACACGGAAAGCGTGAGGAAATTCGCTGCGAATCTCGGTCAAACTTTCTTTTGTTTGTATTTCCTCGGTGTCAGAAAATATCAGTTCTTTGCCCATTTGGTTTGTACCCAGGCTCCTCCGTCCAGCCCTATTGTGCGTGCTCCGTTAAACCTACAAATAATGAATTTGTTAGCAGGGGCGGAGGAACCCCAACTAGCCAGAACCCTATTCCTGGTGCAGAAAATCCCCCATTTGCCATCGGGATTGAGTTGTCAGACAGTGACTCTTGCTACCCTGTGAAACTGACATGTCTATTTACAGAGAAACAAAGACGCTGCTCGCGGCGGACCCCGCTCCCTCCGCGCGCCCCGTCCGCTCTGCGCGCCCCGTCCCCTCCGCGCTTCTCTAGCCGCCCGGCCTCGGGGCCCCTGCGCCCAGGTTCAGCCCGTAATTAAAATGGAGACGAGGCCGGTGCCCGGCTTCAGGGGGAGACAATGACCCCCAAGGCCCGGCGGGGCGCGGGGAGCCGCCGCGCCCACCTCCCGCAGTTCAGACTCCTGGCAAACTCGGCGCGGGCGGGTCCGGGTGCGGCTCGCAGGCGCGGGCGGGGGGCGCGCGGGGCGGAGCGGGCGGGGGGCGCCAGGACGCCCCCGGGCTGCCTCCTGGGGCCGGGCGTTGACGCAGCAGAAATTACCAGCTGGAAAATTCCCCTTTCGGAGGTGACGGGGGAGGGACCGCGGCGGCGGCGGCAGGAGGCGCCGAGGGCGAGGGGCGCGGGGCAGCCCCGTCGCCGCCGCCGCCTCCGCCTCCGCGCGCAGCCCCGCGGGGACCCCGCGTCGCCCTCGCCCGCCCCGCCCCGCCCGCGCCACCGGAGCTCAGGGACCGGAGGGGGCCGGGCGGGGGTCGCTACCGCCACCCCCGGAGCCGCAGCCGGGCGCGCCGACCGCCTTCGGGAGGGCGCCCCCGCGGGGCGGGGCGCGGCGGGGCGCGAGGGGCAGGCGGCGGGGACGCGCCCGACTCGGAGCGGCCCCGGCCCGGAGCAGCCGGCTCGGCCCGAGCCCCGGCCCCGCCGCGATGCGCCGGCCCGGCCGCGGACAATGAGCCGGCGCCGCTTACCTGTGACCCCATGGGGCGCGGGCGAGGGCGGGCGCCGCGGCCGCCGGACCAGCGCGGGTGATCGCCGCGGCCGCCGGGCGAGCGCTGCGTCCGGGCGGGTCCGAGCTGCGCGCTCGCCTCGGCTGCTGTGTCCGTCTGTCGGTCCGTCTGTCCGTCAGGCCGGCGCGCGCCCCCGCGCCGCTCCAACCCCGCGGCCCCCGCCGCCCGCGCGCGCGCCCCGCCTGCGGACCCTGACCCCGCCCCCCGGCGCGCGCCCGGCCGCTGCTGATTGGCCCGCGCCCCGGCCCCGGCCCCGGCCACCGCCCCGGGCCCCGCCCCGCCGGCCCGGCCACCGCCCCGCCCCTCGGTCGGCCGGCTCCGCTCGCGGGGCGGAGGGGGCCTCGGCGGGGGTCGGTTCGCCTCCGCCCCCCCGTGGGCGGCCGGACAGCGGAAGTGCGGGCTGGAGCTCGCTCGGAATTGTGGGAAGCCCCCTCTGCGGGGCTGGCGGGGGGCGGGGGCGGCGCGGCGTGGGGTCTCCAGGCGCCCGAGCCCCTTCCCACGGGGACCCAGCAGCCGGGAGACCACCGATGGGAGATGCGGGTCGGGACGAGGGCAACCCAACCCTGCCCGGACTGCGCCCCTGGCGTTGCCCACGCGCCTGTTCCTCGGGGGCGCGGGGTCCCCGGGCCGCAAGCTGTCCGCGCCCCCCAACGCACAGACGCGCCGCGCGTGTCTCGCAAACTTCGCGCCTTCCCCGCCGGTTGTGCTGGCTGCGCGCTGTGCAGAGAATAAGCGCTCCCACGGCGCCCAGGGGCTCGGGGCCGCGCTGTCGGGGACCTCGGCGCGCCCAGCGAGAGGCGCACCGCGGGGCAGGGGCCACGGGACAGTGCCTGCCACCGGGGCTTGAGTTTGGCCAACTGAGGAGCGTCGGCGGTCGCGCGCGCGTCGGTCCTTCCCCCCGCGAGGTCTGTCTGGGGGGTGCGGGGTCCTGCGAAGCAGCGGGTGCCCCGCTTCCCCCGCAAGCGATCTCGAATCGTGCTGCCCGAGATGGGCCCTGCGCGTCCCTTCTCGCCCCCGCTGTCCTCCAGTCCTCGGGCGGGCAGAATGGGAAGCGTGGCCCCGCATTCTTGGCTGGCCTGTGCGGGGGCAAAGGCCACCTCGCTTCCTCTCCCGGACGCGACGGTGGGAAGGGAGGTGAGCCTGTGGCTGGCCAGCCGCGGCAAGGGAGTCGAGCACGACCTGGCCATCCAATGGGGAGGCGCCTCAGGCCGTCTGCTCCCTACCTCCCTACGGGCCCAGCGCCGCGGAATTCCTGGGAAGGTGGGAGGCGGCGGGCCATTATGGATGCTTTCTCAGGATGTGTAAGGAGGCATTCACTGGGCTGCTGGGGGAGGGCAGGCTTGTGGGGGGGGTGGATTCTCCTTCAGTGAACAAGGGCGGCCGCGGTCTGGCAGCCAGCGATGAAAGGCTGGGACACTCCCTCACTGCAGCCGGCGCCTGGAAATGGCTGTGCAGACACCCTTACCCCACTCCCCGCTGCCTGCGCTGGCCCTGCCGGCACAGGGCCCCTCCCAGGCCTTTCCTCCGGAGGACCCCGGGTCTGGCACCGCAGGCCCACGTTTCCTGGGCCCTCTCAGGTGGGGGCTGGGTACAGCCATCCTCAGAAGTGGCTGCCTCTCGGCCTCCAGGAGGGTCTGGCCGGTCACTCTGTCCTCCCTGAGGAGACAGAGGGCACTCTCTGCGGGGGTCCTCCCCCACCCGCCTGCCTGGAGTGCAGTTGTAGCCCATGGAGCAAAGAATGCTGGGGAGACTGAGGAGGGCGGCCGCCAGACAGAGGAGGACCCTTCCCCTGATGGCTGCCCCCCGCCCCCGGAGAGAGCCCCCCTCACCACCAAGAAGGTTCGACCCCCAGCCACTCTCCACGAAGAACAGCATTGCTAGGATGCCGCGTCCATGGTCCCTGCAGAACGGAGAGCTGCAGAGGCTGCCCTGGTGGAGCACGCAGTGGTGCTCAGCCATTGCTCAGGAGGCCTGCCCACGAGAGCCAGTACCAGGGCTCACCCCACCTGTTAGCCTAGGGCTTCTGGTCTTGGTAGAAAGTCTTACTGAGTTCTGGAATGAGTCCCTGGGGTCCTGGAACTCTCTCTCCCCTTCCCCTGCCCTGCATGATGATGAATCGACCCTCCCGACCCCAGCAGCCCTGCCAGTGACTGCGGACTGAGACTCTCTTCTCTTCCAAGAACAAACAGAAGGGCAAGCAGCCTGAGGATGAGGCTGATAGACCAAAAAGGCGGAACCAAGGACCGTCCCAGGGAGCTCTGACCGAGCTTTGCCTAAGACTGAAGACAGTGAAGCTTCTGGGAGCTAATAACCCCCTATCATAGGAAGGAAGGGAGAGAGGGAGGGAGGAAAAAAGAAAGGGACAAAGGGAGGAAGGAAAGAAAAAAGAAAGGGAAAAGAAAAGAAGGCAGAAAAGAGCCAATAGTAGCAGGTGTGGCCTCTCAGCAGAGCTGGGAGGAAGTGGAGGGTCATGCGGCTGGACTCCCGGGGGCCACCTGGGTGCATCTGCTCTGATGGGGAGATGCTGGCAGCACAGACCCAGGGGCCCCACGTTCATCAGTGCCCAGTGCCCAGCGGGCAGACGCCAGGCTTGGTCAAAAAGCCTCCACTCTTGCTGGGGTTCCCTGGACCCTGGAGCAGGTGACACGCACTGCACTTCACCCCTGATACTGGCATAGACCCTAGGAGGGATCTGCACCTGACAGCCAGTGGGTCCTTCACCATCAGTAGAAGTGTGGCCTCCGTGAGGGCAGCTCTGCCCCGGAGGTGGCTCTAGCAACAGGCAAGGACCAAGCATGTGGGGTTGGCCTCAGTGGCACTCTTCAACCACGGCACCCGGTGCCCAGAGGCAGCAAAGCCAACAGATGGGAGTCTGGGAGGGCCTGGGGAATAAGGTGCCTGAGATGCCACGATGAACCAGACGTGGTTCCTGCCCCTCGCTTTGCTGGAGGACAAGACAGATGAACAAATGGATGGTCAGTGGTCCGTGCCACATGCTGGTCCTTCTGGAAGTTCACCCCCAGCCACATGTGTGAGCGTGTCTGGAGCCTGCCCAGGAGACACCTTGAGGAAGGGAGGGTCTGGGGGCCTGGAGAGATTAAGCATCCCTGAGGCCAGGGCTGGGGACCCAGGGGCCAAGGTGCAGAAGCGGCCAGGCCCACAGATGTACTTGCCGATGGCTGCCTCTCTGAGTGCGCTGCCTTCACTCCCACCTGCAGACCCCGGGCCCTTGAAGGGCAGGCTCAGTTCCGAGAGCTGCCTGGCTGGCAGGGCCCCCTGCACCATGTGCTCAGCCAGCCCTCCACCTGCCCTCCACCCCACACCGTGTGGCTTCAGGGGGCAGAGTTGTTGGGAGGGGACCCAGCCCCACACCGGGTCTGCTCCTGTGAGGCAGAGCCCCAGAGGCGCTTTGGGAAGAAATGTCCCTTCACCTCTCCCTTCCTAGTGTCCCCCTGGGCCAGCCCCCTCGCCAGGCCCTTCACCCCCACTGCCACCTCCCCCCCCCCCTGGGCAGCGTCTCCCCCTCTACCCCAGCTGGGTTCTCTAGGGCTGTCTTCAGGGCAATCACTGGTCAGGAAACCTGCCTGTCTATCCTCCAGCCAGTGGTGTTGCTCAGCCGTCCCCATGGCAACAGCCCCGGGAGTCCTGCCCCTCCCAGGAAACTGCCCAGAACCTGTCCCTGTCCTCTCCAAGCCCCTGCTGGAAGCGGACAGGGAGGGAGAGAGGCTGAGGGCAGGGCAGGAGACGCAGACTAAGGATGCCCGGGCTGCGCGCAGAAACCGCCCTCTGCGCGTCATGCCGGGCCCCGCGGGTGGACTGGGGGCCGGCCCTGGGCTGCAGCAGAGCCCCACCCGTGGGCTGGGGGCCGCCTGGCTGAGGCTGGAGCCTGCTCCTGGGCCTGGCTCGGCCGTGTCTGGTGCCAGCTGGCCCTGCCCTCCCGCTGGGCCTCCCCGAGAGCTCCCTCCAGAGCCAGAGGCTACCTGCCAACCCCACGGCTGCTCCACCCCAACTGTCCTCCCGGCCTGCGCCCCTGCCAAGCCCCACTGCCGCTCCAGCTGCCACCGCCAACTGTCACCCCGTTCCATTCCAAGCGCTCACCCGCAACCGTTCTTCCAAAATGCCACTGCCAAATGCCAGCCCCCTCCCTTCCTGAGCCCCCGCCCCCTCAGCCCCAGGCCCGCACCAGGGCCCTGCCTTCCTGACCTTCACTCCAGACAGAGGCTGGGCCACACCTGCTGTGTGCCTGGGAGGGGCTGGTGTCAGAGGGCAGGGGCAGAAAGCTGGAGGTGACGTGGGGCTGACCCCCCGGGCGGCGCGGGAACCGGGCAGAGCAGGGGGGCACCACGGGGCGGAGCCGCTGTCCCTAGTGGCAGCGCACAGCCAGGCCAGCTGGGGGGTGGGCCGCAGCCTGGGCAAGCCCGGGGGCTGTGGGTGGAGCTGGTGCCTGTCCCTGCGGATCTGTGAACAGCTTGGCCTGACCGCTGACCTTGTCCTCTGCTGGCACTTCACCTCCCACCCCACCAGGCCTCTCTCTGGGGGCCACCAGCCCGCCCCAGCTCCCCCCCCCCCACCGCGGGCCCTGCCCCCAGGGCTCAGCTGTCTGAGGCCGGCCTGAGCGTGGATGGTAGCACCAGGCTCCCCACTGGGCTGGCCAGGGTCCCTTTATCATCTGACCCCACCACCTCTGCGGCTCCAAGTCTTCTCCTTGCCGCCCCCCTTCCTCCCTAAGCCCCCCTTGGCCTGTTCATCCCTGTGGAGGCGTCGTTCCCTGAGGACGCTTCCCTGATCCCTGCCCCACCCCCACGGGGGGGTCTCCACAGCCCCCGCTTCCCCTGGGCACACGGCAGGCATCCTACCCAACTGGGACCCCGCTTGGCCCTGGGAGGAAAGGGGAAGACAGGGCCCGGCTGAGCCAGGAGGCACCGCTGCCAGCCGCAGGTGCGGGCCTGGGGCTGTAATTCCATCTCAGGCGGGCTCTGGAAACTGGGAGGCCGCGGGGGGGGGGGGGGGGTGGGCAGCCAGTCAGCGCTGGAGCAGGGCAGGGGGGCTGGGGGCCTCCATCCCCGCCGGAGGAACGCAGCTGCTCCCCGGGGCCACAGCCACGGAGGCTCGCGTTGCAGAAGCTGGTGATGGCTGCAGATAGCCATTGGGGGTGGGGGTGGGGAGGGACAGCGGGCTCTCCCCAGGGTCCTGTTCGGGAGCCGCCAGGCAGGGACACGAAGGGGGGTACTGGGGGCTACAGTCAGCCAGAGCCTGACGGAGCTCTGTCCTGGGAGCAAAGGGCGAGACGGGGCACATTTTCTGAGCACCTACTCTGTGCCAGGAGTCTCCCCATGGGGTCACCTGGCCCAGCTCCTGTGCTAGGGGCTGGGAGAGGGAGGAAAAGGAGGTGATGAGGGGCCCTGTCCCACGCGGACAAGGTACAGGCCCCTCCCCTCCCACCAGAGGAGGGCGTTCTGGGGTCCCTTTGGTGGGCTTGGAGACGCCCCAGCCCCGTGCAGTGCCAGCCCGCTACCTCGGCCTCATCCATCCATCCGTTCACGCACTTACTCGGCAACATTCATGGAGTGCATTGAACCTGCCACATGCCACGTACGTCCCAATATTGGAGAGCAAGGCAGGACGCCTGGTATTCTGGGAAGGAGCCAGGCGGCGAGCAGGTCAGCCGAGAGCTCAGCCAGGGTGGACCCGGAAAGGGGGCTCCCTGGAGAAACGGCCGATGAGAGGGCGGGGCAGGGAAAACGCAGGGGGAGTGTGTGGCAGTGCTGGTAGGACGGAAGGGCTCAGAAAGCAAAGGACAGAGGGACATGGGAGCTGATGGGAAAGGTGGCCGGGGCCATCTGAGCATCAGAGTAACGTCCCGCTGGATATGACACAAAGCACGAAGTGACGCGGCCGACATAAACGCAGGGCCGTGAGTCTGGCGTCCTCCAGGAGGTGGAGGCGAACACTCACACTCCTTGAGCGTGGAACCCCCTCTGAGGAAGAGCGCGAAAAAGGGAAAGTGAGGGGCTTTAGCGGGGAGAGGCCTGGCAGGCAGCCCCCTAGCCAAGTGATCAGGGACATCATGGGACGTCAGGCCCTGATATGATGTGACAGGAAGGGTCCCTCACCTCTGCTGCTGTCTTCCCCCCAACTCATAACCCTGGCGTGATCATGAGAAAACACATCAGACAAACCCAAATTGAGGGACATGCGACAAAACACCTGACCGGCACGCCTCAAAACTGTCACGGTCATGAAAACAAGTGCTGTCAGACAAACGGTCCCAGCCCAGAGGAACCTGGGGAGACGTGAGGGCCCTGCAATGTGGTGCCCGGCCTGGGGTCTTGGAGCAGGAGAGGGACACTGATGGAAGAACGGGTGAAATCCAAGTAGGGTCGGAGCTGCACTTAAGAGAAGCTGCCTCAGGGTTGCAGTGGTAACTTTAGGGGAAGCTGGGCCGGGGGAGGGGCACACAGGAACTCTGGGGACTCCCAAACGTCCCTGCTTTTCCATCTACCTAAAATCAGTCCAAAATAAACAGACCCAACCAATCAATGGGACAAAACCTTCAGGCCTGGGGCTCGTTTTCACTTTTGGATCCGAACACTCCGGCGGCTCCCAGCCTGCCCACCCTCAGGGCGCAGCAGCCAGGGGTGTAAACCCTGGACCCACGAAGGACTTGCCCCAGTGCCCTGCCGAGAGCCTTGACCCAGCCTCAGCCTGGCCTCCACTTGCACCCGTCATGTCCCTAAAGGTGACCCCAGCCCCCCACACTGTCTTTTTGCTCAAAAAATCCCAATGTTGGGGCTTCCCTGGAAGTCCAGTGGTTAAGACTCTGGGCTTCCACTGCAGGGGGCGCAGGTCCGATCCCTGGTCAGGGAACTAAGACCCCTGCATGCTGTGCGGCACAGGCAGAAAAGAAATCCCAATGCTGCCAAACCTCACAATGGGCTTTGTCCCAGTCTGTTCTCCCTTTGAACCCCCTGCATCTTTGTCTCAGCTGGAGTGGAGTCTCTCCCCGCTGCAGTAGACCGCATGAAATCCATCTCGCTGCCTCGAAGCCTGTCCGGGGCTGTTTCTGCTGACAGCTGCCATGAGCCTTCGTCATGCCTGTGTGTTTGCACACGTGTTTGTGGGCTCCTCAGGTGTGTGTGTGTGTTGGTGCACAGGTGTGTGTGTGTGTCTGGGTCCGCGTGAGCTTGTTCAGAGGCGACCGCCAGGTTTGTACAAGAGTGTCCTGCTTTGCTCACTCCGGAGGGAGCCAGGCCCAGTTCTGGACACTGGGCAGGAGGTGGTCCCGCCCAAATCTCTGGAACGAGGGCAAGATGCCCTCCGGATGGGGAGGGGGGGACGTGGCTGCGGAGGTGACAGCGTGCAGCTTGAGCTGGGCGGGGGGAAGTCCTCGCTGGGCCGAGCCCAGGTGCTCTGGGGGCGATGACCTCAAAGGCCACCTGCGGCCATGTGGCGACTGCCAGGCAGGAGCTTCTGGGGTTTTCCACAGCCTGTAGGTGCCGTCACAGACTTTTGAAGAGGAGACGGTCTCGATCGAATGATCCAGAGAGGTGTTCAGGACGAGGTGTTTAGGTGTTTAGGTGTTAGGACGAGGTGTTTAGGTGTTTAGCTGACGAGCCTTGGGTGGAGTGGACACGGTCGATGAGGGAGAAGCGGGGGGAGCTGCCTCTCCGCTTGGCCGCGGGGCGGCGGGTGCCCGTTCAGGGGACAGGAAACCAGAGCGGGTGTGGGCGCGGGAGACACGCGGGTCTGTGGAGCAAGGCCGGGGCTGCAGGTGCCCAGCGGGGGCGGGGAGGCCTCGAAGGAGAGGAGCTGGCTTGGGTGCCTGTGACCCTGGGGCACGCAGCCCACACCCCAGCGTGGCTGGGGTCAGAGGAGGTCATGTGGCAGAAGGGTGACTGCAGGGCACTCCTCTCCCCTGCTCACTGGGGTTTCAGAGGTTGCTTGGGCGGGGGCCCGCGCAGAGCCCTACCCTCGGGGCACCTGGGCCCTGGCGGGTCGGGGGGGCTCCCACAGCTGTGCCTGGAGGGCCACCCTGGCTTGGACCCCCTTCTCCAACCAGCCTCAACCACAGACCCCGTTAATCCACCCAGGACTCTCTCCCCACCTCGGCTGAGGGGTGGGACACCAGAGTCCGTGCTATGGGCCTCAGGGGCCCCCATTAAGTTGGGGCAAACTGACCTCCACTCCTGCCCAGGTGGGACCAACCCCCGAGGGACCCTCCCCTCACCCTGGCACAGCTCTGGGATGCAGCCAGCCCCACCACAGCTAGTGACACTCCCTCCCACGGATGCCCCACACAGCCAGCGTCCAGGACAGCACAGCCCGAGGGCAGCAGGGAGCACCTGAAATGAAGTGGAATACGCCCCACCCTCCACTGTGGGTGCCTGGGGCGTCCCTCCACCCCATCTGCCAGCCTGCTCAGGAAGCCGGCCCACCCCTCACCGCCATCCCCTGGGCCGGACCTGTGGACAGGTGGGTCCCAGGCCCACACACCTGCTGTGGACGAGGGAGACTGCCAGCTGCAGGGGCACCACGCCTGCCCTTTGGCTTTGCCTGACACCAGCTTCACACGCCAGCCCGCCAGGGCCCAGATGCGGCGGTTCTTCTGCCCCAGGGCCTTTGCACCTGCTGTTCCCTCAACCTGGAATGCCTTTCCTGCTCCTACCCACCTGGTGGTTCTCAGCCGTCCTGAGGACCCACTCCCAAGCCTGCCCCCCAGCCCTCCAAGACAGCTGTGCACTCTTGCTCAGGGAGAGTGGAGCCCACCCAGACAGGACTCCACTTTGGCCTAACGCCTGCACTTTTTGACTGTCCTTCACCCCTCCCTGTGCTCCATGAGGGCATGGCCATGTCAGATTCCCTCTTGTGTCCTGGGTCCTGAGGGGCCAGCCTGGCCAGAACTGGGATCAACGCCCACTGTGTGATTTTGGGTAAATCACTTACTTCTCTGGGTGACAGTCTGCACCTGAAGAACCCACCTGGCATAGCTGAGTGGACTGAGCAAGACGGCAGGACACAAAAGCGGCCCCAAGGTGCCGCCTCCCTTGTCATCATCGTTATCATGGGGGTTAACAGTCACCAGGGCCAGGTGGGCACGATAAGGGGCCCGGACCAGGCGGGCACTGAGAGCAGCCTCCCGGCTTTCTGCTGCGGTGCCAGCCTTGGATGTCCTGTGGGCACATCTTCCTGACAGGATTTAGGCTGGGGTCACCCTGGGCTGCTGCTGGGAGCCCCCAGGCAAGGCGGACAGGCCCTGGGAAGAGGCCGTGTTTGCCTGGTGTTGGGAGGTGAGTGAGAACTGCGGGGCAGTTTTCCTCCTCTGAGCCCTCAACCCCACACACCCAGGAGAGGGGCGGGGGGGGGGAAGCCGGGGGAGGGGGCTGGAGGGGGCCCGGGGCCTTTGCCTCGGAAGGGCCTGCCTGCGTGGAGCTGCTGGGGGGAGCCGGGGGGAGCACCCATCCGACCTGGTCTGACCAGCCCCGCCTCACTGCCCCCAGACCCGGCCAGGACCCTCACAGACCGTCTCTGTGGCCACGCGTGTGTCTCTGTGGTTCGGGACGGGTCTGGGAGCGCGAGAGCCCAGTTCCGCAGTCCCCAGCTGCTGCGGGCCGGGCTGCGCGGGGCTCTGCACCCCCTCCCCTGGGGGGTCCTGGTGCCGGGGTGGTTTGAAAACCAGAGCCTGGAGGCCTTATCAGACCACAGGTTTTCCTGAGGAAGGAAGGGTGGGTGTGGGCCGCCGGGATGGGACACCTCCTCTGGGCGTGCCCGCCGGGTGGAGGGCGCATGGGCGCTGCCCTCCTGGGGGGAAGGACAGCCTCGCCCAGGGAGACCCTAGCCCAAGGCCCAGCCCGGCCAAGGACAAACAGACCCCAGGCTGGAGAGGCGCTAGGCCAGGCCTCGAGTCTAGGAGCCCCAGGGTGTGCACTCCCTGAAAGCAGGAGCAAATTGTAGCATTTCTGGGAGTGTCCACAGGACCCCCATAATATCCTCAGAGAGAGCTGTGACCATTCAAACCTCAGCTCCACTTCTAGGGGGGCCCAAGGAAATATGTGCTCAGGTTCACAAAAACCACACGTCCCAGAATGTTCAAGGACGCCCTCTGCAATAGCCCCAAACTGGAAAAACCCACTGCCCACCAGCAGCAGAGTATGTAAGTGAAATGCAGCTTGTCACACAGGGGACACTGGACAGCCAGGAGGACAGCCACCTGTGACTCCCGGCTCCACAGTGGCCTCGCCTCCACGACAGGCCACCTTCAGAAACGGGCGGGACAGGTGGAGCCAGTGAGGTCAAACAGCGATGGCCTTTGGGATGTGGGCCCAAGGGGGCCTCCTGGACTGGCCAGGTCCTGTTCTCCTGTTTCGGGTGCTGGTGACAAGTTGTGTTCAGTTTATGAAAATTCATTAACTATGTACTCAAGGTATGTGCACTTTTCAGTATGCGTGTGGTATGTCAATAAACAGTTATACCAAAAAAACCCAAATCCTCCACTGACCCCTCCCTGAGGGAAGATGCTTCCCTGGGGCTGTCTGTCCTCTTCCCTCCCTGCCCCGACCTGCCTCCTACCTGGGGCTCCAGGGAAGTGGGGGCCAGGAGGGGGCAGCCCCAGGGCAGGTGCTGGGGGCGGCCCTGGGGCCTCTCCTACCTCTGGGGACTGAGGCTCTGCCAGGCTGTCTGCCCCAGGGCCTTCTCCGCTTTCTCAAGAGCAGGGCCCGAAGGAGCCCCAAGGCGGGGGTCCCGAAGCCTCGCAGGTGGGGCCGGGCGGATGTGTGACCCGCCCTGCTGGAGCCGGGCTGGCTGGCCTCGGAGTGCTGGCGTGGGCCCGGGACACCCGCCCTCTGCCTACTGGGCCGGGGGTGCCTCCCGCCCTCCGCCCTCCCCCCGCGGGTGCCTCTACCCCTTCCGCTTCCAGAGGCCCCGGGGCTATTTTTAACTCGCCAGAGCTGCTGAAGGTGGACAGAGCCTGGGGGTGGGGGGGAGAAGGCCCAGCAGCTACCTTCCTGCCACCATCCCTCCCGGGGTCCGGGCTTCCTGGGGGGGGGGGACTGGTCATTCTTGACCTTAGAGGAGAAACAGCACTCCACCCCACAAATATAGGCATACAGGAAGGCCACGTGGATACCCCAAGATTCAGACACATGCCTGGGATACAGACTCAAGCACACACGCATGTGCATACACACACAGGCACACATGCACATGCAAACACACACGCACGGCCCAGGGACGTGCTCAGAAACATACCAGATGCACAGAGACTCAGGAGACAAATACAGGGACACATAGACGGTCTCTCAGCCCTCCCCAGTCACCTAGTCCTCCTGGAAACACACACACACACACACACACACACACACGGGCAGACACACAGCACAGATGCTGGGGGTGCAGGGAGGACCCTCAGGCCACATTCTAGACTGATGTGGGGAGGGGCCTACAGGTGCGGGTGCTCAGCGCACCCTGTTCCAGCTCCCCAAGCACCAGCCAGTTTCCCTGAGCTCTCAGCACCTTCCCAGCCCAGATGCCCCACCCCGGCCTCCCCCTCCCCCAGATGAGGGGCAGGCCTGCGGCAGGAGCCGCTGAGCTGACTCGCAGCCTCTTCCCCCGCACTCTGGCCCACGCCCGCTCAGGACAGGAAACCGAGAGAGGGATGGGGGCGGCAGTCCATGGCGCTGTGGCCTCAGGGCCTCCCCTTCCTAGCCCTGCTCCCCACTTCCCCTCTCCTCCCCTGGCCTTTGTTCCCTGGAGCAGCTCACCCCCCACCCTGCAGGGGAACCAGAGTCTATCCTGGAAAACCCCAGGTGCTGGGCTGGGGGCCTCTGTCTGCTGCATCCGGGTCCAGGGGGAGGAGGAAGCCGGGAGGACAGACGGAGCCGGGACCCATTGGCCGGGGGGCAGCCGGTTGGCTTCCAAATCCCCTCCACCCCCCACACCCCCACCTCTGTCCCTGGAGGCCCCAGAGGGATGGAGGAGGGCGGGAGCCGGCCTGGAGGACAGGACATCCTCTTGGCAGGACACAGGACGCCAGGCCGGAGGTTCCCAGCCCCAGTCAAGGCCACAGGGGGAAAAGGCCACTGGGGCCTGGGGCTCACCAGTTCCGAGATGGGCCCGGGCACCGACAGCTGTGACTTCGGGAAGGATAGCAGAGCCAGAACCAAAGAAACACCCGAGTCCCTGACACTCCCCCAGGCCCCTTCTGGCCCGCCAGTGTGTGGACCCACTCCCGGTGGCACCAGGCCCAGGGCCCCGCCTCAGGGAGCCCCACAGGTCACGGGAGAGGCCAGAAGGCCAGGGGGTCACCATCGCCTGCACCGTGGGGCGCCCCCACCCCCGCTGGGAGTCCACTCCTGGGAGCCCACGTGAATCCCAGGGCCCAGGGCCCAGACCTCAGGCCGGCCCAGCCCTCCCCTGCCCAGGACTAGAAACCCAGGGACAGTCAAGGTGGGGTGAAGGCCACGGGGAACCCTTGCTCCTGCACCCCCTCCCGCAGCAAAGCAGCAGCCCCCCAAGCGTGGCCCCCCAAGCTGACACCGTCAGCCCACGGCTGACCGTCCGCTCAATGGTCTGGGAGCTGACGGTCCCAGGATATCGCCGCATCCAGGCTGCCCGACCTGGGAGCAAGCCTGCGCCTGTTGGCCAGTGGTGAGTCCGACACAAGTGCCCACTAGCCAGTCACAGACACTTCTGCCAGCCTGTTCTGGTTACCTGGGTGGGAAACGATGTCCCATCTAAAAACAGCCTATAAAAATGAGTTACCTCGGGGCTTCCCTGGTGGCGCAGTGGTTGAGAGTCTGCCTGCCAATGCAGGGGACACGGGTTCGAGCCCTGGTCTGGGAGGATCCCACATGCCGCAGAGCGACTAGGCCCGTGAGCCACAATTACTGAGACTGCGCCTCTGGAGCCTGTGCTCCGCAACAAGAGAGGCCGTGATAATGAGAGGCCCGCGTACCGCGATGAGGAGTGGCCCCCACTTGCCACAACTAGAGAAAGCCCTCGCATAGAAACGAAGACCCAACACAACCATAAATAAATAAATAAAATAAAAAAATAAACCCAAAAAAAAGTAAAAAAAAAAAAAAAAAAAGCGAGTTACCTCAATGCACAGCTTGAGTCTGGATCTGCCTCTGTTCACCCAAGTTAAAATCACCGAAGGGGGGGCTTCCCTGGTGGCGCAGTGGTTGAGAATCTGCCTGCCAATGCAGGGGACACGGGTTCGAGCCCTGGTCTGGGAAGATCCCACATGCCGCAGAGCAACTAGGCCCGCGTGAGCCACAGCTACTGAGCCTGCACGTCTGGAGCCTGTGCTCCGCAACAAGAGAGGCCGCGACAGTGAGAGGCCCGCGCACTGCGATGAAGAGTGGCCCCCGCTTGCCACAACTAGAGAAAGCCCTCACACAGAAACGAAGACCCAACACAGCCAAAAATAAATAAAATAAATAAATTAATTAAAAATTTAAAAAAAGAAAAAAAAATCACCGAAGGGGAGTTAACCACGGACTTAGCTCATGACCCAAGAGGAGCGACACCTCTGCCAGGAAGACAAGGCCAAACCCAGCCCTCACAGCTCCCAGCCCTCAGTTCCGTCCCCATCGCCTCCGCATGCTTTCCTTGATTCCACTCACAGTTCTTACGTCTTTTGAAAAATGAGGCTTTATTGGAGTATAATTTACATACAATGATATTCACCAATTTGAAGCATACAATTCAATGAGCTCTGACAAACAGTCGTGTAACCACCCCCACTGTTCCCCCACTATTATGATATAGAACATTCCTATCACCCCCCAGTCCCCTCAGCCTCTTGGTGTTCATTCTGCCCCCGGCCCCCCGGCCCTGCCCTGCCCTGCCCACCACTGATCCGCTCTCTGTCACTATAGTTTTGTCTTTCCCAGGATTTCACATAAACAAAGCCGTGTAGAATGGGGTCTTCTGGTCCCGGCTCCTTTCCCTTAGCAGGGATGCTCATTCTGAGCAGCAGTTATCCACTCCTTTTCTTGCCAGTGTGTAGACGGACCATTTGCCAGCTGACAAATTCATTTCACTTCTTTGGGGCAAGTTCCTAGGAGTGGGACTGCGGGATCATTCTAATGCTTGTTTTCTAAACCTCTGAGTGTGTTTGTCTTCGCTCTGCCCCACGAGGCTGTAAGCTCCACCAAGGGAAGAGGCATCTCCTGTGTTGTTCATCGCCACGACCAGAGCCCAGTGCAATTCCATGCCAGGACTATTGCCCACAGAGTGAGTGAGTGAATGAACCAGTGATGGTGGTGCCTGGGACGGTGGATTTGGGTGATGCTGATGGGAAGTGATCATGGCGCTGAAGGCAATAGAGGTGACGATGGTGATGGAGGTGACTGTGGTTAGGGGACAGTGACGGGGCTGCTGGCGGTGACAGAGGTGGTGTCTGTCACGGTGAAGGCTAGAAACGCCTGCTTTGCCCTCCGTGGAGTCGTCGTGAGGGCCCTCTTTGAATGTCTCCTCCACCTCCCCACCTCCAAACACCTCCAGTCCCCCACTCCAGAGTCACACCTTGGAGCAAGTTGTCACCTAAACCTCCACCCACCCTGAAGCGACTCTTCCCACCAGCTCCCGCTGTGGCCACACCCCCACTCGCCCACAGCTGTGACATCTCACCAGGAACAGCCCTCCTTTCTCCCAAGCACTCGGCTTTCCCCTCTCTTGGCTTCCTTCTTATCCTGTTTAGATTTCATATTTTCTCTCGAGAACACCAGAAGTGTTAGCGTATCCATCCTCTCCTGGTACCACTCTCTCCTTGCCAGCGCCTAAGCCGCTGCTCTCCGCTCGGAAAATCAACCGGGAGGCTGGTGCCACCAGAGAGCAGCCCAGGAGCTGACCCTGACACTCCGGCCCTCAGCGTTCCTCCCAGGCCGCTGTGCCCGCCTGCTCCCACGCCCCCCTTGCCGGCCCCTCCCTGCCTTCTGGAGCCTTCCTCCAGCCTAAGCCGCGCCCCCGCCCCCAGCCCTTCCTTCACAGAGCAGTGACTGCTCTGAAATGCAAACGTGAGTCTGGAACTTTCTTACTGAATCTTTCAGTGGCTTCTGAGAAGTGGCTTCCTCTCAAACCCCTCTCCCCAGTTGACCAGGCCCCACGTGATCTGTCCCCCATTCCTGGCCTCATTCCTGTACCCCCCTCCCAGGTTCCAGCCACACTGGCCTCGTTCTTATTCCTCCAGGACGCCAAGTTCCCTTCAGCTCCAGGCCTCTCCCAGGGCCAGGCTGCGAACTCCTCGCCACCTTCCTGGTCTCGGCTCCTGCCCTCCCCACTCTAGGCTGGCGACCACCCGGTGTTCCCTCCTGAAAAGCCCTCCCTCAGGCTAAGCCCTTACTTGTGCTCAGCAAGCGCCCTGGGGCAGCCCTGTCCCCCGCCACCAGCCCAGCAGGCCCTCCGTGAATGGTGCTTGTTGGGAAAGTGAGGGGGGATTGGAGGCGGGTTCTTCAGTTCATCGCCAGGCGCAGAGATGACCAGAGGAGGAAGAACTAGCTCCATCCGGGCTTCCTGGGGGCCAGGAAGGCCAGGCCCAGGCGGTGGTCACCAGCTGGGGTATGGGGGAGCCCCCCCCTCCAGGATGCGAGGCCCAACCCAAGGGACCTGGGAGACTCCTGCCCCACGCGGGTCCCAGGCACTGCCTGGGACTTTCCAGGGGGCTGTGCCACCAAGGGAACCTCTGCTGCTGGGGCCGGGGCACCCGGGCATTTCCTGCCCAGCCTCACTCCCGGAGGCCCCAGCCCTGTGGCCCCGCTCCTTCCTCCCCCGCCAGGGGGGTTTCCACCCAGCCTGAGCCCTGCTATTTTTAGCTGAGGGAGAGGGACCAACTCCTGGCCCCATTGCTTCCCCAGAGGGAGCATGGGCAAAATGGGGGCTGGGCGCCAGAGGCTGGGGAGTTGACCCCCTAACTCCCCACACCAGGGCACACCTGGGCAGCCCAGGTGGCCAGTGCATGGGTCCAGTGGGCAGGGGCTCCAGCCCTCGGGTGGGGTGGGCCCAGGGCCTGGGTGGGCTACCGCCCACTTCCTGCGGCCTCGCCCCAGCACTTCAAAGGCTGCTGGCAGCCCTGTGGTCACTCCCGGCTCCCACGCAGCTCAGCCTGAGGGGCGGGCCCGGCGCAGGAGCCCCGGCAGCTGAGTCCCGCTCCTCAGGCAGCTTCAAAGTGGCTGGGTGGGCAGCCCTGCGGTTAGATCCCCAGGGCGGGTGGGGGACAGGAAGGGGGGGATAAGGGGGCCCTCTCTGCTCCTGTGTCCTCCCCGCCCCACTGCCTTCCTGGGTGGGCTTAGGGCAAAGGCCCAGACGCTTTCCTGGCCCCCAGATCCTGTCCTGGAGCCAGGCCGCCTGGGGGTGGTGATGCCTTCATGACTGTGATGTGTGTGCGGTCCGAGTGGGCTCCCCCTGGAGGGCAGCCCCCTGGGGAAACCTCAGGAGCCAACGCGGGGCGCCCCTCCTGGACCCCTCAGGGCCCCGGCTGTGGCGAGGGGTCGCGGACCCCTTCCCTTCCCCCATCCCCCCTCCCTTCTTGCCCCACTTTTCTGCCTGAAGCGGGGCAGCCGGGAGGGGAGGGGACGGGGAGAAGGGCCTGCCTGTCTGGGCCCTGGCGCGGCCCCGCCCACACCCTCCACGGAGGTGGGCTGGATGGGCTGCGGTGGGCTTGACCTCGCGCCAGCTCCCCAGAGACCGGCGGGGTGAGAGGGGTGGGGAGCCCGCGCCTCAGAGCAGCCGCCCCGGAGCTGAGCAGACGCTGAGAACAGAGACTGTCTGTGAGCAAGTGGGGGGAGGAAACTTCCAGGGTCCCCTGGGGTCAGCTCCAGGACAGTTGCCATTTTTAATCTGCGCAAGAGACTTAGAAGGAGCCGCGAGGGCTGTAACCTAGATCCGCTCAGAGCCAGCTCAGGAGGTGCCGGCAGTGCAGCCCAAGGAGAGCCCCCTCCCCCGGCTGCGTACCCCGAAGGGCAGAGCGGACCCTGTGCCAGAGACCCCAGGAGATCTCAGGGGCCTTGCAGGGCTCCCCCTGCTCTGGGCTGGCTCTGCCCCGCCCCCAACCTCCAGACGCTTCCCCCTCCTCCGCTCTCTGGTGTGTGTTGGGGGGCGTCAGGAAGGAGCCCCGCTCGTGAGCCCCCAGCCCTGACGCCGGGCCTAAGCGGAAGCCAGCTTCAGCCCACCCACCGGGGCAGGTGGGAGGGCCACGCCCCAGGAAGGCTGGCCCTGGGGGTCTCGGGTGGAGGCCAAGGGGATCCCCACCCAGTCCTCGCCGAGGAGAGCCGAGGGCTCACTCCTGAGACCCCTACCCACGCCCCCCACCTGCTTCTTCGCTCTTGGGCTGGCTGCCTGGACCCAGGATGCTGCTGGGGGTAGAGTGGGAGCGTCCCAGTAACGGCCCCGCCTCCAAAGAGGAGCCGCTTCCCCGCTGGAGTGTCAGGAGGAGGGGGACAGGGCACCGGTGTGGGGGGCTCCGGGTCGCCCTCCGGAGCTCTCCAAGGACCACTGTGTGGGTTGCCCCTTTGGAGACACCTCCCACCTTCCGCCTCAACACCAGGAGACAAATGTTGATGGTTCTGGGACTTGGAGGAGCCAGGAGGGAAAGGCAACATCTGTGCCCCCTGGAGACCCCCACCGGTGGAGTCAGAGTCCCCAGGAGAGGCTCTGTGGGCAGGAACCAGGGCTCCAACTCGGGGGTGGGGGGAAGGGGGGGCGCTGGGGCAAGTGGGCAAGGAGCCATCTCAGGCCCTCTGTGCTGATCCCCTTTCCCGCCATCATCACTGGTCTTCAGGGTCCCCTGCTGAAAACACGTAGCACCCCCAAACCCCAAGACCTGACTCCCAGGCCGAGGGTACCCCATCCTTTCCATCATCCCATCATCCCCGCCCCGCTTAGTCTCCCCTCTCCAGAGCCAGGGCTGGCTGAGGTCCAGGCCACAGTTTCCATCTGGCCACCACGAGAGAAGCTGGCCAGCCCGGGGTCCCACAGGTGAGGGACCTCCAAGGGGCAGCGGGCAAAAAGCAGGACTGGATTGCCTGACTGATGGAATGGCTCCTGGTGCCTGGTCAGCAGGTCAGGATCAGTCAACACTCATTAAACTTATACACACGTAGACCAACAAATACTAAACCACCACACTCCCTGGCCTTGCTGCAGACGCTCCCCACATGACTCACAGGCCAGCACAAACTTTTGGAAAAGCAATCTGGCCACACCCTGGCACACTCTTAGGACTCGGGTGTGGAGGGGAAATCACCAAGAGGGCAGGGTCCTCAGACAAGGGTGTTCTTGGCAGCCACGCTGAAGGGAAAGATCTGGAAACCTGGGTATCCACCAGCAGAGGGTACGCTGGGGCGTTAGTGTCTGCACATGGGGAGGAGTGGCCACTGGCCAGCCGCGGGCATGCGGCGATGCTCACAGGCCTGTAGGTGGGCATGTCTGCAGGCAAGTAGAGAAAGGTTAAGACTTTTGGGTACCAGAGAGGGGCTTGGAAAGCACGGTCCCCTTTCATACACTCTGCCTGACTCATGGCAGGGAGCCTATGTGACTCTTTGTATAACATAATGCAGCCATCACCTTACATCAAACCCTGAGTGGGGGCTGCGGGAGTGGAAAGGGTAAGGTCCGCCCTGAGGAGCTCCGCCAGCAGCGACCCGGGGCTCCGAGCGTGCACTGATGCTTCCAGCCATGCATGGGGCCCCGGGGACCACCCTAGGAGCGGGCCTGAGGCCTGCACACACTGTGCACCACCCGGGGGTGTCGAGCCCCCGGGAAGTAGGCCCGCATCCGACTGGCCTGGAGGGCTCTTGACCCCAACCCAGGCTTTACCCTGATGGGGGGACAGTGGGAGGGGAGGCTGAGACTGACCCGCAGGAAGGCAGGAGGAGAGGGCGGGGGTGTGCACAGCTCCCCACAAACCCCGCCATCCTTGAGGGCGCCGGTAACTCTCTGTGATTCCAGATGTTCAGCAGCTGTCTTGGCCATTTCCGCCCCTTCTCTGACCCCGCATCCGCCAGGAAACGTCCCCTCCTGTCCTCGGGCTCCGAGCCACCCCCTACCTTCCCTGCACCCCATTTCCTGAGCAGAGGCGTTTGTGCAGACTCAGCTCCCCCTCCCGTGGGGCGGCTTCAGCTTTCCCAGGGCCGGTGCTGCCCCCAGAGCCTGGACACCCTCTGCCAGGGGCTCTGATCCTGCCCCCGCCCCTCTAGCCTCTGGGACTGGTTTTCCCTCTCTCCCTCCGTTCCTCCTCCGAGGCTGGCAGCCTATATCGGGGCCTCTGGGGAAGCTGAGCAGAAACGGCCAGGAGGGAGCCCTGCTCAGTGGGGGAGGGTGGGAGCCCTGTGGGGTGGAGGCCAGAGGTCAGAGACCCCAGCCAGCCCTGGGGAGGGGGTGGGGGAGGGGGGACGCACGCTCAGATGTCTGCCCGGTGGACACTGGGGGGTGGCCTCTTCCATCTGAGCACCGAAAACAGGGGACACAGCCCCACCTTCGCTGAGCAGACCGGGGCCAGGGGGATGGGGCACAAGAGGTCACTGCTGCTGCAGCTGGTCCTGTCTGGGGGGTCTTCTGGAGAGGGGACAGCAGGAGGAGGACTCCCTTCCTGTCATGTGCTTTCCTGTCTCAACAGAGCTGGTGGTTCTGGGGCACTTGGGCTCCTGTGGGCTGGGGGCAGGGCTGGTGGGGTCAGGGGCCAGGCCAGACACAGGGTAAGGGCTCCGGGGGGCCAGCAGCCCCAGCCCGTTGACCTCTGCCCCCCCAGAATCCGGTCTCTGGCTGTTCCCCCTCCTCCAAGCTTCCTGCTCTTCCGGGGGAGCCAAGGGCAGGTGGGCCCGGCCAAAGGGAAGCCTCTATTTCCAACCAAGATGGGAGACTACCCCCAGGAGGACGCTGCTCCTCCATGCCCCGTCTTTCCCCGGGGAATCAAAACAGAATGTGATGTGTCCACCATACCGTGCAGACGATCCCGCGGGCCGCCCCACCGCGGCCGCCATGTCTGCCTGGATCCGGGCTGAGCACAGGACAAAGCCTCTGCTCTGCGGCTGGGGTCGCTCCTGAGGGCTCGCAAAGTGAGCCTGGAGCCTCTGGGTCTGCACGCCCCCCCCACCAGGATATGAGTTTATGAAAGAGGTCCCTAGGAGAGTAAACGCCCACACGCTCCCCCTAACCTCAGGGCCGGGGCAGACTTCTCAGGAGGACCAGGCATGGGGACTCTCAGAGTCCCCATGGGCGGCTCTGCCCATCCCCTGACCCCAGGCATGGCACCCTGCGGGCTCCCTCCTGGGGCGGTGCCCCCATGGCCCCTGCTGCCACCCAGGACCTAGTAAAGAAGAGAAGTGCTTTCAGGGCAGAAGGAACAGGAGCGGAGCCTGCACCCGGACTCTGAGCCGCCCTCTTGGGCCTCAGGACCCAACTGATGAGTGAAGCAACCCCATCTGGGACACGAGCTGGATAATCAGGAAGATCAGAATCTCAGCGCCTGGGGGCAGGGGTGCTGGGGGCAGAGTTGCCAGATTTAGCAAAAAATAACAAACACACCAAAAAGCAGGATGTCCAATTACAGTTGAATTTCAGATAAATGATACTTTAATATGAGTATGTCTCATGCAATATTTAGGACATACTTACACTCAAAAAAAGTATTGGTTGCTTATTTGAAATTCAAATTTAACTGGGTGTTCTGTATTTTACCTGGAAACAGGGGTTGGGGGGATGGCTATTCAACCCTCTCAACTCACTCACTCTGCCCATTGGCCCCTCCTGCCCACCAGCCCTGGAGGGCAGCAGCCGTCCTCAGCTCTGTGTCCCAAGCCTGGCGGCAGCTGACCAGGCCAACAATGCCCCCAGCTCAGCGTCACAGGGCAGTGGAGCAGAGAGGACTTGTGGGGCCTGGAGCCCCCTCCCCAGAGGGCTGGGGTCTCCAAGGCAGGCCTCTCGGGTTCTGAGGGTCCAGGTGGGTCTGCCAAATTCCCTTTCAGGTCCAGGCAACAGTTGAAGGAGCACCCCCCCCCCCCCGGAACCTGGCTCTTGTCTGCCTCCCCCCATGGACTCTGCCCTGCCCTCTTTGCCCTCAGGTGGGCCGGCCCACTTTGGTGCAGGAGAGAAAGGAGAACCCACGAGAGCCCTCCAAAAAAGGAGAAGGGACATCTTGTGGGGTGGTTTCAGGGAGAGGAGGGCTCGACCAGGGGCTGCAAATGAGGAACATTGGCCAGGCAGGACCCACCTGGAGAAGGTCATTGCCTCTGCAGGCGTCAGTGGAAAGAGGATCCAGAACAGCCCGGGGTGGGGGGGCAGGGTCGGGGCAGGGGGGGTGGTTTCCAGCCTGCGCTCACCCCCTTTCCTGGGAAGGAAGGCGTGGAGGGCAGGGGCACAGGCAGTGAGCAAAGAGCCCCACCGGCCAGACTCGCTGCTCCCCCAGGGACTTCCTGGGCGTCGCCCTTGCACTGGGAGGGCTGGGCAGGGAGCTGCTCCTCCTGGCTGGCCTGTTGGGGGGCCCACGTAGCCTTTGCGGACTCTCACACAGCCTGATCCCCAGGGCTGCTTCATCCTGTCTCTGCTCCCTCTCCCACCCGGGCAGGTGCCGCGGGAGGTAGCGGGGGTTCAGGGCCGTGGGCAGCCCTGCATTTTTCCCGGTGAGACCCAGGAAGAGGTCAGCACTGTTGATTTCTGGCCTGTGTGTCCACCTACAGTTCAAGGAGGAGGGGGCCAGACGCTGCTCAGGCGCGGGTGGAGATGGCCTTGGGCGTGGGGTGAGAGGCTAATGAGGCCCCGGGAGGATGCGGGCCAAAGAGGGCCTGGCGAGGGTGTGGCCGCGCCAGGGTCCTGAGGCTGTGGCCCGGGCGGGGGTGGGGGGCGGTCCACCGCGCCCGGGAACCCTTTGTGCGCCCATCACAGAGTGCCGCCTCTCCCGGGCAACGGTGACTCACAAAGCCGGCCCTCGCCGGGCAGAGGACGTCTCTCCCGGGCCCCGGTGGGCCCAGGTCATAAAGGCCACGAGGGCCAAGCCCTGAGGAGGCATGTCCCGAGGCGGCCCTGCGCGCGCCCGCCCCTGCCGCCGCCCTCCGGGCCGGACCTGGGCCTCCCACTGCAAGCGCGACCCGGCCCGGCGACTGGGCCTTAGGGCTCTCTGTCGGGGACCAGCGCCTCGGCGCCCATGTGCGTGGTCTGCTTCGTGAAGGCGCTGGTGCACCTGTTCAAGATCTACCTGACAGCAAACTACACCTGCAACTTCCGCGGCTGGCCTGTGGACTTCCGCTGGGATGACGTGCGCGCCGCCGCCAGGGGCCGCAGCGGTCACCGGGCGCTGACGTGCGCGGCGGCCGCGGCGGGCGTGTGGCTGCTGCGGGGCGCGGCGCTGGGCGAAGACGCGCAGGGGCGACCGCCCCGCGGGGCGCGCAGCCAGGCGCAGTGCCTCCTGCAGCAGATCCGTGAGCTGCCCGGCCAGCTCGCCAGCTACGCGCTGGCCCACTCAATGGGCCGCTGGCTCGTGTACCGCGGCTCCATGTTCCTGATGACGCGGGCGCTGCTGCCGCTGCTGCAGCAGGGCCAGGAGCGCCTGGTGGACCGCTACCGCGGCCGGCGCGCCAAGCTGGTGGCCTGTGACGGCAACGAGATCGACACCATGTTCATGGACCGCCGCCAGCGCCCGGGCAGCCATGGCCGCGGCCTGCGCCTCGTCATCTGCTGCGAGGGCAACGCCGGCTTCTACGAGATGGGCTGTCTGTCGGCGCCGCTGGAGGCCGGCTATTCGGTGTTGGGCTGGAACCACCCGGGCTTCGGGGGCAGCACGGGCGCACCGTTCCCTCAGCACGACGCCAACGCCATGGACGTGGTGGTCAAGTACGCGCTGCACCGCCTGCACTTCCCGCCCGCGCATGTGGTGGTCTACGGCTGGTCCATCGGCGGCTTCACGGCCACGTGGGCCACCATGACGTACCCGGAGCTGGGCGCGCTGGTGCTCGATGCCACCTTCGACGACCTCGTGCCGCTGGCGCTGAAGGTCATGCCCCACAGCTGGAAGGGACTGGTGGTGCGCACGGTGCGCGAGCACTTCAACCTCAACGTGGCCGAGCAGTTGTGCCGCTACCCCGGGCCGGTGCTGCTGCTCCGGCGCACGCTGGACGACGTGGTCAGCACCTCGGGCCACCTGCGCCCCCTGCCGTCGGGCGACGTGGAGGGCCACCGCGGCAACGAGCTGCTCGTGCGCCTGCTGCAGCACCGCTACCCCGCCGTGATGGCGCGCGAGGGCCTCGCTGTCGTGACCCGATGGCTGCGTGCCGGCAGCCTGGCGCAGGAGGCCGCCTTCTACGCGCGCTACCGCGTGGATGACGAGTGGTGCCTAGCCCTGCTGCGCTCCTACCGCGCGCGCTGCGAGGACCGGCAGGAGGACCAGGAGGCCTGGGGCCCGCACGGGCTCGCTTTCCCCTGGCTAGTGGGCCAGGGCCTGAGCCGGCGGCGGCGCCGGCAGGTCGCGCTGTTCCTGGCTCGCCAGCACCTCAGGAACGTGGAGGCGACCCACTGCAGTCCGCTGGAACCCGAGGACTTCCAGTTGCCCTGGAGGCTGTAGACCGTGCTTCTGCGTGTCCCTTCTCCCACCCCCCACCCCCCACCCCAAACCAGTAAAGCTGGCCCTGCCCAGGATCCCCACCTGGTGTCTGGGGGAGGGTGGGGCAGTGCATAGGGACCTGGCACTCTCCCTCACTGGGGCCTCCCCTTCCCTCCTTTCTCTTCCTCCCTCCAACATTTGTGGACGGTCCCAGTCTGCTCCCAGCTGCTAAAGGGAATGCAAAGATTAACCTGACCCAGTTTATGGCAACACTGTGTGATGGGTGCCTTGATCACCTAGAAAGGATGGTGTGAACATGGGCTGTGGGACGCCAGGAGGCGTCCTTCACCTGGCCTGGGTTACAGGATGACTCTGGGAAAGATGAATGTTGAAGGGTCTGTGCAAGTCGCCTCTAACTATGGAAGGACACTGACTTTGGAAGGGCTGTAGAAGTCTTAGCAGCTGGACCTCCCCAGGAGTGCGATGCTGCTGCTTCATAGGGCTCCCCCCGCCCCATTCCTGGCTTCTACAGGATGGGGTTCACCGTGGAAGCACAGACTCAGAGTAAGTGGCAGGCAGTCCAGGTGGGACTACAGACACACCTGCACTGACCACTCACTGCTTTGCTCCTGGCTCAGGGATGCCACACAGAATGAGAGACAAGCCCTCTGCCCACCACCATCTGTAATGCAAGCCCTCTGCCCACCACCATCTGTAATGCAGTCGCATCCTCACCACCTGCCCTTAATTGTATGAAGCAGGGACTACTGGCTGTCCTCAGCCCCTGGGGACAGGGGCTGGCCAGGGTGGTTTCAGCTAGAAACTCTGGAAAAGCTGAAAGAAGGCAAGTGGGGCAGGCATATAATTGACGGCACCAGAGCAGGACCTGGCCTGGATGCACCTGGGCCAGTGCAAGCAGAGGCAGGTACTTAAGGTGACCTAAAGTACCAGGAAGACCTATTGGGAGAAGGTGAGCTTTGAGCTGAGACAGTAAAAGGAGTTAGCCAGGTGAGGAATGGGTTTCCTTCCTAGGGATCAGTACATGTAGGGTGGCTTGACTGTTAGGGGGAATGCTGTCCAGAAGGGTCAGATCCTCAAGGGTTTGAATACCACTAAAGCAGCGGTCCCCAACCTTTTTGGCACCAGGGACCGGTTCCGTGGAAGACAATTTTTCCACGGACGGGGGGATGGAAAGGTTCAGGCGGTAATGCGAGCGATGGGGAGCGGCAGATGAAGCTTCGCTCGCTTGCCCACCGCTCACCTTCTGCTGTGCAGCCCGGCCCCTGCACTAAAGGATTGCTTGCAGAGGCAATTAGTAGCCAAGGAAGGGTAGTCGTGGGACTTGTTTTAGCGGGACCGTGTTGCCTAAAGGCTACACACCTCTCCTTTGACAAGTTTGGCAAACTCTTCTCCGGAGCCTGCAGGAAGCAACTCAACTAGTTGAGTGATGGGCAAGTAACTCTGGCCTCAGTTTTCTCATCTGTAAAGTGGGGAGGGCCCCATCTGTCTCACCGGGTTGCTGTGAAAAGGAAGTGAGAGAACACGGGGTCGAGGGGCGCCTCCAGCCAGAAGAGAGCAACTTGTGGTCGCGCCTTTTTCTGCGCAACCCCCATACAACTTAAAAATCCCTACAAAAAGGACAGACCCAAAAAGAAAAAGAGCCCCAAAGTCAGTGGGTCGGGCCTCGGAGGGATCGCAAGCGGCCTGAGTCTGACCCGCCGAAGTACGTGAGCCGTGGCGCTCGCAGGCAGGGGCAAACACCTTGGAGACCTCCAAGAGGCCCACCTCCAGGATCCCGTAGCGCCATGTTGCACGATCCTCCGAGTTCCCACCTTACCCCGTGCACCTCAAGACCGTTCTACCTGTGCTTCTCGCTGGTGGACCGGCCTCCCTTTCCGGCTTCGTCCGCAGCCTCGGCCAATCAGGTTGAAGCTGATGAATCGGGACTTGGCCAAACCACTCCCTCATTGGATACCGCTCGTGGGGGCGGGACGGGGGGGCGGAGCGCGCATCAAAGCGGAAGTGGGTCGTCGCGCTGTTGATCACGTAATGCCGCGGCGCCTGAGGCGATTCAGCTGGTTGGTGCGTAAGCTGCGAGCGACACCTGGTGCGGCCCGCTCGGTTCCCACTGCGCCCGCGACCCCGGCTTCGACGCCAGCTGCGGTCCGGCCGCCGCCTAAACATGGACTCCGCCGGCCAAGGTACCTGCGGGCCCGGCGCCGCGTGGCGGCCTTTGGGCCCCTCCGCCTGCGCCCGCCCATCCCGCGGCACCACTTCCTCTCCCAGGCGCGCGGCCTCGAAGCTCCTGGCGGGTGTTCCGCCCCCGCTGGGACCGCTCTGAGCACTGGTTCCCCAGCGCCTTCCCTTCGCCCCAGAGTCTTGGGTTTCGTCACTGCGGGTAGCTGCCACTCTGCCTCCGCCCGACTCTTGCCCGGCGGGCCTCCCTCAGTCCCTGCGCAGGGCCCTCGGGGACACTCCATCCGGCCCTGGATGCGGGCCGAGGTGCCGTGCGCGGCGCCCGGGGAGGGGAGGGGAGGGGAGGCGACGCCTCGCGTTGGGCGCAGCGTCCCTTGGGTGGCAGCGCAGCTCGGAGCCCAGCCTACTGCAGAGTTGTCTGGAGGGGGAAGGGTGCAGTGAGTCAGGGGCACACCCAGCATACCAAGCCGGTTTCCGGAACAGACCTCCCAGACTAGTTTGAGGTGGCCGCTGTGGGGTGTGGAGCGGGCCCAAAAGCTTAAGATCTTGAGGAGGTGGTACGAGTCTGTCTTCCATCCTGGGGCTCTAGAGGGGGTGCTAATACTACGTTGATGGAACTACGCTGGATGATTTCAGGGTGCTTTTCTATCGTTTGAGCTGTATCAGCATATTAATTAAACATTAGAATTCGTCACAAGCATGGGGTTCCGGTCATGAGAACGACAGAAAACATTTACTGAGCACCTACTATGTGCCAGACACCATTCCAAGCCTGTTTCTCAGATCTTTTTCCATTTTCGGAATAACCTTTTTAGAATGGTCCAAAAAAACCCCGTTTTGCAGATGATTATACAGGCTGAGCTGAGACTCACCCAGGTGAGGGGCTCTAGGCTCCTCGTGTTGCCTACTGCACCAGCCCGTGCTAATTCTCTCTGTAGGTCCTTTGGTAAGGACCTTGGTCTCCTCTAAGTCAGGGTGTGAATGGCATCTGCCTGCAGGGGGTACTTAGCTTGGTCTCACCCAGTGATTGGGCAGTGCATAGCATGTTTCGTGAGTGTACAGTTTTATCTGGGGGTGATTTCCGTGGGATCCAGTTTTAGTTTTATAAGCAGACACTGTCTGAGGGCCTTCATCTGTTTTTTAAGAATAGAAAAGTTGTAGGGATCTTAAGGCACTTACTGAATTTGAGTAGGTTCAACATAGCGGATACAAACGAGGAAGTAAAACCACGTAGGTTGATCTCAGTTAAATATTGAAATCTGTTGATTAAAAAGAAAAGCTTCATTTAGTGAACATCTCTAGAGCACCACAGAAGTGCATGGCTCCAGCTGTGGGACATGTGAAGGGAATGACACGGCCAGCTAAATAGAGTGTCTTTGGTTTTAAGGGCATTTCGCCTATTTTTAGCAGACTCTAGGGTTTCTAGAGTAGACAAACATACCTGCAGTTAAAGACACTTTTACTGTTTTGCAGCCTTCGTGCCTTTAATTTACCTTTCTTTCTTTTTTTTTTTTTTTGGCCATGCCGCGCTTGGCTTGTGAGATCTTAGTTCCCTGACCAGGGATTGAACGCGGGCACTCGGCAGTGAAGGCGCAGAGTCCTAACCACTGGACTGCCAGGGAAGTCCCTTTAATTTACTTTTAAATGTGCCAAACACCATACAGAGCCCGTCTCTTCACAGAATGTGCTGATCAAAAGGGAAGATGTTTTCAATGCTGATTGTATAATGTACTGAACAACGACGGCCTTGCATTTGGAATTGGCAAGAACTGACGTAGACCTGTTCTTCTTGTAAACTTCTAGTGCATACGGGAAAGCGCGTTTAACGTGGAGAACAAACGTGACGCAGGGGTTCGAACCTGGTCTGGGTATAGCAGAGGTGTGAGGCGGCAGTGCCCTCTGCACACCGCCGCCGCCTTCTTGCCACGGGGTGAGGGTCGGGGGTGAACTGAACGGATTTTGTTTTGCCGACTCCCACAGGGGCTGGCCGACTGTGTTCCTTGTGTGTCATCTTAGCCTGTGCCCTGGCAGAGCCGCTGATTGGAAAGTGGCGCTGCTTGTGTTTACAGCTGTATTAAGTTCCTTCACGCTAAAAAATGGCAGAGCTGTTGGATCCAGCGGCTTTGTTTTTAACAAAGGTTTCCTGTCTGTGAAGATAGTATTCTTACAGGAGGAACCAGATTTAGGGAGTGGCTGCCTTGTGCCAGCATTTCTAGAACCTGAAGAAGCAACCTGGGTGGCCTGAGATGTGGCTGCTCCCAGTCTGGTGGCCAAAACCGTCTTTGCAGAACCTTTCAGAGAAGAGGCGTTGTCTCCACGGGTCCCCCGCTCCTTTCCCCTAAACCTGCCCTTGCACCCTTGCTTTCTCCCTTGGTGGAGACCTCTGTCCTCTGTTCCTCTGTGACTTTTTATGTGATGCTCTCTGACCGCATTTTGTCTCTGGCAGATATCAACCTGAGTTCTCCTAACAAAGGTCTGCTCTCCGACTCCATGACGGACGTCCCTGTCGACACAGCAGTGGCCACCCAGGCTCCTGCTGTTGAGGGTCTGACAGATGCTGAGGCGGAGGAGCTCAGGGCTGAGCTTGCAAAGGTGTTGTGTCATGGCTGTGCATCTGGGGGTGACTGTGAGGCCCTCCCAGCCTAATGAGGGGCCAGAGTGCTGGCTGTGCTCTGGAGAAGTTGCCCTGGGAGATGGTCCCTGGAGCCCCACAGAAACTGCCCTCTGCAGCCCTTGGTTTGCGTGTGTCTGGCACCTTGTAGGTGCTCCATGTGGAGAATGCCCACATGGGGCAGCTGCTCTGAGCACACCATCTGCTGGGAGTTTCTCTTTTGGAATCAACACGACATTTTCAAGACCCGCACGGATGTATCTGTCCCTGGATGTTCATTTTTCTTTTAAAAATACTTTTTCTGTAAAAAGCGTTTCATGTGATCTTTTTAAAGTGAGAGCTCTTTAAGAGGAAATAGGAGTTAAGAACAAAAGTCTCTGCGTATAATTTTTATTCAGGCTAACTGCCAAGAGTGTTTCTTTTTACGGTGTGATACAGAGTCTAATAGTGACTCACTTGAGATTCCAGAATCTGGGGAAATGAACTTGTTGGCATCAGTCAGGCAGAGGCTGGAGCACGCTTGTTGCAGTTCTCTGCTCCGTCTTCGGAAATAAGCCTGTCCTGATACATCCTGGGTCCCGGCCTGGGTCTGAGCAGAGCTGGTCATGCGGACAAACCCAGCCCCAGGACCAGGTTTTAGACCATAGAGGAAGCCGCCCTTTCTGAATTGAACAGAGGTTAAAGGAGAAGCAGCAAGAAGTCCCAGGAGACTTATGTTTTGCCTTTTATTTCAGGACATGTTGGTTTAGAGAAGAAAACCACAAGGTCTTTTTCAGAGGTGAATTGCAAAATGAAGAAGCTCTCGTGTTTCGTAAAAATTTCAGCTTGTGTGTCCACGTGCCCTTAAGCCCATGTGCCCAGAGCACTATAAATGGAAAGGTCAAGTCACTGAGTGTCACTGCTGGGGTGACTGGTAATAGTTTGGCCTTAGATGATCCTGTAGTTTTGAATCGTTTCTTTTTCAGTATTTTCTAAAGCAGAATCTAGTGATATGCAGGGCTCTAGGCTGTTGTTAGTGCCTTAATCCAAACAGTCATTTTTTTAAGAAAGGAACTTTTGTTTTAGAGTAGCTGTTCACATAGGAGCAGGAAGTATTGAGAATCTAAAGTAGGAAGGCTCTAAAGGATGCTCCTCTCTGTAGTTCACTCTTTGTTTTAAGACATGAGAAGGTTCTGGTCTTTATTGTCAAGATTTTTTCTGTTGCCCAACTCAAATTAAGCAAAAAAGAGAATTTTCTTTGGGCTTGTGTAAGTGGCTTTTGCCGAGGCCTGCAGCTGACCTTGGGAACACAAATGTTGTCATAAGGGTTGTTTCTCCATCACGTGGGTCTCTGGCCACCCATCCGTCTGTCAGCTCTGCTTCCTCACCCCGACGTGTGGAATTCCCCCGTGGTGCAGATGGGGCCTGGCTGCCAACCCTCCCCGCTTCTGTTACTCACACCCAGACCCGGAGCCTGGACAGAAAGGGGCTGCTGTCTTCTAACACCCGTTCCTAGTCCCAGGGAAGAGCTCCGACAGGCCTTGCTTGTCATCCGCGGTTGGGCACTGTGGTCAGTAGCCCCGCCAGAACACTCGGCTTAGGGGGGCGGGACAGTTCTCCAGAAGAGGTGCTGGTGCAACATTCAAACAGAACCGATGCCTGCTGTAGACTATTCCTAAGACGAGCTGTGTTTCTGTAAATGGAAAATTCTTAGGTGATTCTGAGAAGGCCTTCACTGCGACGTGTGTAAGGATGGTGGTCACTTCCTGCCGTAGTGGTGGCTGAATCCTGGTAACCGTGCTTTTGCAGGTGGAGGAGGAGGTTGTCACTCTGCGCCAGGTGCTGGCAGCCAAGGAGAGGCACTGTGGAGAGCTGAAGAGGAGGCTGGGCCTTTCTGCCTTGGAGGGCCTGAAGCAGAACCTGTCCAGGGGTTGGCATGATGTGCAGGTCTCTAACGCGTGAGTGTCTGCTCTACCTGCTTGATGGGCGTTGAGTCCTGGGGGTGAGGTGCCTCCTGGGAACGGGCAGCAAGTGTGCCGCTTGGAAGCAGCCAGCTGGGGGCCCTGAATCCTTGCCAGCAACTGAATTTGTATTTATTCAGAAAGTGTAGAGTCTACACGTGTTTTTAAGAGGCGGCAGACACGCTAGCTAGTTGTGCAAGCAGAAATTGACAAGAAGAATATGTTTCAGGGTCTAAATTGGAGAGAACACGAATTAGGTGCTTAATGAGGCTGGTTTTCCAGTGGTCCCCACAGGTCAGCGTCTGCCGAAGTGGACATGAGTCCTTCTCATGAGCTGACGTGGTCAGGACCTCTGACCCAGACCCCTGTGCCGCAGCTCTCCGAATTTGGGTAGTGCGGCTGTGTGGCTCCAAGGTGGAGGGATGGGAGGCGCTTCCCACTGTCTGAGAAGCCATGTCCGCACAGGAAGACCGAGTCAGTTTTCATAAATCTGCCCTAGGAAAGGCCCAGTTCTCTGTCCTAGGAAATTGCAGGCCTTGAACCCCGAAGGGTGGCTGTCAGAGTACTGTGTTGGGGCCAAGGGCTGTGCCCTCCTTGCTGCTCCCAGCTGTCCCCAGGAGACAGCTTCCGTCGAATGAGCAGGCCCTCGCTCGGCATGAGGAGAGCGGCTGGGCCTGCGGGTGCTGAGCAGAAGCAGGCTGAACGCCCAGTCTTCCCGCCAAGTGGTCCTTCTCTGCTTTCCCTGGAATCTCACTTGCAAGTTTGAAACCTGAGTTGAAGTCGTTGTTCTAAATAATTTACCACAGACTTTCTGTTTTTAGCTACGTGAAAACTTCTGAGAAGCTTGGAGAGTGGAATGAGAAAGTGACCCAGTCGGACCTGTGAGTGCCTCTGCTGCCGGCACCTCCATCCTCTCCCCTCCTGACGCTTCTCTGAGGGACAGGGAGGCTGTGCGCACTTGGCTCAGACCTAGTCGTGGTGTTTCTTGGCTATTTTATTTTTAATATAATTTTTCTCCTCTCAAACACAAAAGAAACTGTCCTTTAAATACTTCTGGAAGAGGGTGCAGACGCTGAAGGAAGTTCACTCCGCCACCAGACCGCACTGAAAACTTGCCCCTGCCTGATGTGTGTCCCTCAGATCAGAGGCCGGAGCCGAGCTTGGGCCGCGTCTCTGGCTGGTGATGCACCTGGGGCGCCATCTGGACTGACGCTCACGGTGCTTTTCCCCCTCCTTCCCCTGCAGACCTGGCTCCAGCTGTGGTGCTCTCAGGGTTTCTTGCACTTAGGGGTGGCTCTTGAGCTGGGGGCGCAGCGTGGGCCGTGCGGGTCACATCTCGAAGGAGCTCCTGTGGCCTGAGAGGCGCCAAGCTCTCAGCCACACAGAAAAGAAGTAGAGCGCAGAACCCTCATGGGTAGCTCTCTGTCTGACAGAGCTCTGGTCCAGAAGGACTCCCGACGTTTTATTTGAGTTTCTTAAACAAGGTAATAGCACTTCATTCGTGCTCCAGTCTGGTTATAGCCTTTGAACTGGGTGGTGCAGGATTTTATTTTATTATTATTTTTTAGATTTTTTTTAATTTTTTGGCTGCGTTGGGTCTTCGTTGCTGCACGCGGGCTTTCTCTAGTTGCGGCGAGTGGGGTCTACTCTTCATTGTGGTGCGCGGGCTTCTCATTGCGGTGGCTTCTCTTGTTGTGGAGCACAGGCTCTAGGCGCGCAGGCTTCAGTAGCTGTGGCTCGCGGGCCCTAGAGCGCAGGCTCAGTAGTTGTGGCTCACGGGCTTAGTTGCTCCATGGCATGCGCGATCTTCCCGGACCAGGGCTCGAACCCGTGTCCCCTGCATCAGCAGGCGGATTCTTAACCACTGCACCACCAGGGAAGCCCCTGCAGTATTTTAAAATAGTCACTTTCTGGGATGTCTTGCTTAGAAGGAAGTGCTGTCGTGGTTGCCAGAAGGCATGGGCAGAAAGCCCTTCACTGTTGGGCTGAAAGGAAACGGTTGTGACCCAGCTTGTCTTGGAGGTGCCCGGAAGCCCAGGTTGGCCAGCTGTGTGCGTGGAGCCTTTGCAGCCTGGGGTCACGAGGGGAGCCGGGCACCAAGTGGGTTTGGTGGTTGAAGTTTCATGCTGTTTGCGTGGCTTGGTAGGGCAGCCCGTCGCTGCAGGCAGGCTCACGGTGCAGACCAAAGCTGAAAATAGCCTTGGGAGATCTTAGTGCTGTTCTGTAAAGCCAGTTGACGGGAAACTGCTGGGATACCGTTTCCGACGATCACGGTTCTGACTCCTCTGAACGGACCCTGTGGCTCTGGGCCTGCAAGTGTGGCTGGTGGGATGGCCCTTTTTTTTGTTGTTTTATACTGATACTTACAATCCAAATCCAGGATTGTAGTGCTTTTTTTTTTTTTTTTTTAATTAATTAATTTTTGGCTGTGTTGGGTCTTCGTTTCTGTGTGAGGGCTTTCTCTAGTTGCGGCAAGTGGGGGCCACTCTTCATCGCGGTGCGTGGGCCTCTCACTATCGCGGCCTCTCTTGTTGCAGAGCACAGGCTCCAGACGCGCAGGCTCAGTAGTTGTGGCGCACGGGCTTAGTTGCTCCGCGGCATGTGGGATCTTCCCAGACCAGGGCTCGAACCCGTGTCCCCTGCATTGGCAGGCAGATTCTCAACCACTGCGCCACCAGGGAAGCCCGGGATGGCCCTTTTCACGCGCTTCATCAAGCAGCGGCCACGAGGTCTTAGCCCCAAGTCTGGTGGTAGAATTGTCAGGGCTGGAGGCGTCTCTGCAGTGATAGCCCAGGACGGGGACAACACGACACAGCTGCTCTGCACTCTCGGGGGCGCCTGGCTGGTGCCTCCCTAGCGGTGACTGCCGGAGACCGCTGCCGGGGTTCCGCGTCCAGAGCCTCGGAGCCACCCTGTCTTTCGCGATCCGTGTGTTGGTGGATCCCTTTCGGAGAGCACTGCCTGCGGGGAGGAGGCGGGCGTGTGCAGCCCGAGCACTTAGCTCTGGCGCAGTGGTCCTGTCATGAGTGGGTTGGTGCCATTTGGGAGGGGTCTCTTCCCTCAGTCAGCTGTTAACTCAGCAGCCATGCTCTGTTGGTCGTGAAGTGATCACCTAATGGGATCCTTTTTAGGTAGATCATAGCTAAAATCGTGCTTTGCGTGGACACCAATAAATCGCATAGTCACTCGTTGGCATATTGAGTTCTTTGATCGCAGGTGACAGAAAGCACAGCTACAGATAGTGTCAGCCTAGGAGGGACGGGGAGGCTTCGCCTGGCGAGAAGCCCCAGCTCCAGACCCTCCACCCGGGGCTCCGACCAGTGCTCCCAACCTGTGTCCCTCCCCCTTCCACTCTCCCCACAGTGGCTTTGTTCTCAGGTAGCTCCTCTGTGGTCAAGGGGTGCCTGGTGGGGCTGGATGGTATCTTCCCAGCCTTGCAGACCAACAATAAGATTGTGCTTTCACTGTGGTCAGGGAGCTGTAGCCTCTGGCCAGGCAGTCTGGGATCACGTGCCCCACCAAGCGGGAGGTGGAGACGGCCCCCCAAGGGAGGACCCTGGAGGAGGAGCATCCAGCAGCTGCCTCCCTCTGACTGACAGTCACGCTCACTGATCGTGGGAGGAGGCCTTTGTTTTCCTAAAAGGTGAAAGGAATTCCCAGAGGGGCAGCGGCCAGGGCTGCACAGCCTGCTGCTCGCAAGCGCGGGTGGGGCCGAGTTACCAGGACACGGACGCTGGCTCTGCCCTGGCCTCCGCACCACATCTGTCCCAGAGGGGTGCTGCCCTGCAGAGTGGCCCACAGCACGCGCCTCTCCTGCTGGTGATTCAGTGCCTGGGCCGCCTTCTGAGTCACCCTCAGGATGCTCCACTTCTGTTGCCACCGTCTTGAGAGATGCTGAGACCGGCCGTGGTGTAGGTGGCAGCTCCGGGTGAAAGCGTCTTCAAGTCAGAAGGCGCCTGGGAGAATTGCGACCACAGTCTGTGTGGAAGTCCTCTGAGAGGAGGGTGTGGACTTTGGGTTTTAGTACGATTCAGCTGTGGCCTAGAATGGACCTTGTCGCTCGGCCCAGGGGATCCTGTCCAGGCCCCAGTTGTCCAGATACCTGGGTCGCTGGGCAGGTGATTGGACTTTGAGTTCCTGTTCACTTCAGTTCTGTGATCGTGTCAGACTATCACTGGGGGAGGAATTTCTCGTTGTCAGGGTTTTCTAAGGCCTGGGTTCAGAATGAGGCATCTTACTAGTTTTTGAATCCAGAAAACGCAGAGGCAGATTTTTCAGCAAGGATTTTAGAAATTATTTTTTCGCCGTTATTAACAGTGTGTTCCAATATTACTGACCTTCTGGAAGCTGAGATAGACTCAAGTGTCTTAGCGATTTCAAGATATTTCCAAACTCTTGCTGGGAAGCGACGCGTGTTTTGAGGCCCGGGCCCTGTTGTGCTGTGCGTGGCTGCAGCTGAGGGGAGGGAGGCCCGTCCAGGGTGCGTGGGGCCAGGCCGTCCCCACGGGACGGGGAGTGCAGGGCTCCAGGTGGGAGGCTGGCCTGAGGGAGGCAGGTAGCAGCCGCTCACGTGGGGCCTCCCGAGGGCGACGGTGCGGGGTGGATGGGAAGGGGGGGCCGGGAAGCCCCACTGCTGGTGCTGTCTGAGCCAGCCCCCTGTGACCTGGGGGTGCCAGGGGGGCCGGAGCCGGCTGGCGTCTCTGGAGCCCTACCATCTCGAGCCATTATTGTGGGGTTGCCAGTTTGGCTAGAAAGGAGCTCCTGGGTTCAGGCTGTTGTGTCTTCTGTTTCTGGTGGGGGCTGGACGGGGGGCGGGGTGGGGTGCTGGCGGCTGTAGGTGTTGGCTCTCAGCCTGGGCCTGAGGGTGTCCTTGCCGTCCCTGTGGCCCAGGCACCCTGCCCGTGCCTGTGCCACTGCCGTTGAGGTCACGAGCCATCTCGTTGTGGGTGGACAGGGCAGGAGGGTGTGGAACAGGCCGTCTCCTTGGGGCGCCAAGACCACCCCCCTTGAACCAGTTCTCAAAGGACATGGTAGATGGAGAACAGGAGGGTGGAGGGCTGGAGGGGCTGCTCGGGGTCTGAAGGCTGGCCCGGCACAGGCCGCACTGCCCGCTGCATCCCCTGTGGGTGTGGTTGAGCTGTTCTGTCCTCAGAGGACTGTCTTAGACGAGAAGAGAAAAGAGAAGCCTCAGGAGGGCCTGAGGGGCTGGTCTGCTTGGCCGCAGGCCCTGGGCTCTGTGGGCCTCTTTGCTGCAGGGGTCGAGAGAGGTGGGGCAAGTAAGTTTCCACGGAGGGGAGGGGAGCCTGCATTACAGGAAGAGCAGAAAACGGCGTTATTGCAGGGTAGGGGGTCGTGACCTGGCAGTGCTGCGTCTGTCCCTCATGCAGTCCCCTGGGGGCCCTGAGACAGGACACGTGTTCTCTCCCTGGTGGCCAGGCTCACTCACCGCCCTGACCGCCGCCTCTTTCCTCTGGGTGCCTTGTCCTTGCTGTGGGGAGGCGTGGCTGTGCCTTCAGTGTGGTTGGTTTAACTGGTGTTTCTCCTTTCAGCTACAAGAAGACCCAGGAAACCCTCTCTCAGGCAGGACAGAAGACCTCAGCAGCCCTGTCCACCATGGGCTCTGCCATCAGCCGGAAGCTTGGGGACATGAGGTGAGACTCCCTGGCCTGACACCTCCACCCTGAGACCTGGGACGGGCAGGTGGGGTTTTAGGGGGTTTAGATCCACTAGAGGGTCTGCAGGAAGCCTGCCTGAGCCTCCGGGCTCAGATGCACATGCCTCAGGGGCCCCTCACCGCCCGCAGGTGTGGCCACACCAGCCCCAGACCAGTTGGTTCACAAACCCTTGTGTACCGGCTGCCTCTGCCATTTAATTGTATGTTTCTCGGGGTGAGGGGTGGGGGGAGGTCACTGGTGCCTGTGGGGAACTTTGGTACTTGGGGTGGGTGGAGGCGATGCTTCTTGTTGAAGTTCCATGGAGAGAAAACGATTCGGCCTGGGGGCAGCGTCAGCCTGGGTGGCCTGCCAGCCTGGACAAGTCGAGGACAAGCATGGTGTTTCTCAGGGTGTTTGCCAGGCCTGCCCTCAGAGAGCATGTGGCTGCGCAGTAGGGCCCCCGACTGAGCGTTCTGCCCCAGAAGTGGAGGAGACCCTGGTGGCCACCCGAGTGCCTCTGGGGCCAGGGAGCGTGGGGGGCCCGGGCACTAGGTGGACCGCACGCAGCAGTGCCCACCCCCAGCCCGATGGCCACGCCGCTCCCAAGCCAGGCTTCACCCTGAGTTTCCTGCTCTGGGCTTTGCTGCTGCCCCCGCAGGGCCTCCTTGGAGCCAGAGGCCAGGGTGTGACTCCTGGCTGAGCTCCCTCCTCGCTGTGCCCTCACGAGGGCCTCCCTCGGGGTTGTTGGGACTAACTGGTGAGAGACAGCGGGCAGTGCGGGTCATCCCCATCGCCAGCACCCTGGGCTTGGCCCCCCGGGTTCCACTGCCGGCCCTGCCCTGTCTCCTCATAGCCAAGAATCCTATGGAGTTGCCGTGGGTCTGGCCTGCTGACCATGGCGTTGGGGGTCCCCTTGGCCCTGACCCCTCACCTCTCACCCTTGAGTGGGCTCCTTCTTGCCTGCTTAGGGTAAGCATTTCCCTGCCTCACAGCCTGTGGCTGCCTCGTGGGCCTCAAGGTAGGAGCCCTGCCCTGGCCGATTGGCCACAGGCACTCACGAGCCCCGGGCCCCACCCGGCTGAGCAGAGAACAGCTGGTGCCTGGAGCCGTGCTCACGTTTTATCCGTGTTTGTTTGACATCGTTACCCCTCTCCTCTCCCTGACCCCCCAGCTTTTTATTTTGAAAAACTTCAAACTTTCGGAGAAGCTGAACAGTCAGTACTAGGCAGTCTGGGCCTCAGGGGTGCACCCTCTACACTGGGGGTCCTTGCGGGCCACGCTCGGATGCAGGCCTTGCCCACCGCGGCTGTGATTCGGGCACAAGAGGGACCCCCCAGGGCGGTGGCTCTGCGCTGGCAGCAGGAGGGCCCGTGGCAGTTGCTCCCCAAGGCTTCGCGCTGCTCGGCTCACGCTTGACTCTGGGTGTGTTCCTGGATCGAGTCTCCCGTGACGCTGCATGGGATGCCTACTGTGGCCACCTGAGCCAGGCTGATGACACACCCCTGGCAGCCAGGCCTCACTCCCAGGGCCCGTCACAGAGCGAGGGGAGCGTCTGCTCGGGTCTGTGCTTTCCTGCAGAGGCTGGCCTGATGACAGGGCATCTGAAGCAGGTGACAGAGGTCTGCTTCGTCCTCTTCTGGGAACATTCTCTTTTTGGTGTCATGCGCTCACGTTCAGTATTCTCACTAACTTTTGAGCGTGTTCGGAGCACTCTGGGTGGAAAGCAGGCGAGAGGGCAGAGCCCCGGGCGTGGGTGGAAGCGGCTGCGGGCAAGCCGGCTGGGCAGTTCCTCACACGAACGGCTTCGATCTGGGGGAGCAGTGACGCGGCCCATGCTCCGTCTGCCCCCGCTCTCTGCTCAGAACCCGGAGTGGCCCTGTCGCTGCAGGTCCCGTGCCCGCCGTGCGTGAGTCAGCCCGGCAGAGGAAGTGGCGTGTGGTCACGGGGCCTGTTGGCCGGGGTCTCGTTCCGGGGCCTTGTGTGCCTGCTGCTGGTCTTGCTCTCGTGATTCCAGTGGTGCTGTGATCTCTGGGTCTCAGGGTCCTCGGTGTGTCCCCATCGCCTCACCACGTGGTCTCAGGTGGTTTCTGAGGCCAAGGCCCATTTACGTCTGTGGTTTGGAGCTCGAGGCTGATGGAGTTGCCCGCTTCTTGAGAAGGAGAACCAGGCCCAGGGAGGTCTCCCTTGCACGTTCAGGGTCAGGGGCTGCTCAGTCCTTCAGGACAGCAGCCCCACGCTGGTGTCTCGAAGGGCCCGTCCAGGAGTAGCCCGGGTCGAGAGGCCTTCTGCATCCCCGGGGGTGGGGAACTGGATTGGGGCCAAAGGCCCAGTTAAAGCAGGGTCAGGCCTCCGTCCAGCTGGGTGACCTTTGACAGGACACGTGCCTCCTCTCACCATTGGGCTCGTTCTCCCGCCGAGCGGAGCAGGTCCTGCCGCCCACCAGAGTGGTGTGGGTACATCAGGCCACGTGACTGTCACTTCTGAAATGATCTCCGTGTTGGGGTGGCCTCGTCCCCCTCCCCAACCCCCTGCCCCCCCCAGGGCAGCTGCCCTTGGACACGCTCAGATTTCTCGGTCAGCTTCTGTCATCTGTGGTGATGGAGCCAGAGCATGAAGTTCTCAGCCCTGGGGGTGTCGCAGGCCCTGTCGCGGTGCAGGGGGCGCCCCGGCCCAGCTGGAGTGCAGGCTGATGGGGTCCTGGGTGAGGCACGGACCCCGGGGGCCGAAGAGCACCTCACGCCCTCGCTCTGCTTGTTTCTTTGGGCTCCTTCTCTCCAGTCTGTGGCGTAGTCAGATGCGAGGGTCCCTCGTATATGACCGCATCCGGGAGGGTGGGGCAGAGGCTGGAGAGGGGGCACATGCCCTCCTCCGGCAGCGTGGTCGCTGGGGTCCCTGTGCTCTTCCGGAGCTCGAGCAGAGGGGCCGGGGCAGGACCAGGCGCCCCTCCTAACGCTGCATCTCTTCTCTCCTCCTGCCGCCGCTCTCAGGGCTCGGCCCTTCTCACACTCCTTTAGGTAAGACTGACGCTGGACACGCCGGGCACGGCTGGCCCCGGGGAGGCTGTGCGGATGAAGGTGGGGGTGGGGCCAGCACAGCAAGGTGGTCACCGGCGGCGTGATGGGTGCAGGGCTCCTCCCCTGATTGTGCAGCCCGCTGGGTCCTGTCGCCGCCCGCTCTGACCCGGCCTCACTGAGTGGCCATCGGCCCACCCCTGACTCTGTTCCTGGAAGGGGCCCTGCCAGCCCTCAAGCCGTCGTGTCCCCACGTCCTCCTTCCCCAGGGCGGTCCTGCCCCTCCAAGTGGAGCTGCTCTCCTTCTCCCCGCAAGCAAGCGCTCTTTCTGCCGCGGGCGCTTGGGACCGGCTCAGACAGCCTCCCGAGTGTCCTTTACCTTGTGCTGATCAAGCCGCTCCTCTGCCTTGGAGGTCTGGAACCCAAATCCAGAACAGTCTGTGACTTTAAATATTCCTACTTGCCCTGCTGGTCTCTCTGGAGCTTGCTCTGAAGTCACGTGGGGACACCTGGTGGTTCTTGGCACCAGAAGTGTCTTTAGCACCCCAGGCTGAGAGCGTCTTAGTTTCCTTGTCCCAGCACCCTCCTCCGGCAGTGTCACGCTTCTGGGGCCACGCAAGGGGCACCCGGGTCTGGTTCTCCCCCGGAGGGCAGCCTTGCGGCTTCTCTGTGCTTCAGTGGTGTGGGTTGGGCGGGGGCTCAGCTTCCTGCACGGGGAGGCGGGTCCTGTCCTCGCCTTAACTCTCCTTCTCTGCTCCTACCACGCCTCCGAGCAGCAGCCACTCCATCCGCCACTCCATAAGTATGCCGGCCATGAGGTAACGTGCCCCCGCACCCCACGGCTCCCCGAGCCCGCTGGACCCCACTGGGAGGCCGGTGGGAGGGGGTGGCTCCGGCTGGTCCGTCTCACTCCCCAAACCCCTGAACCAAGGACCACCTTCCCCCTCAGCGTCCTCTTGGCTCAGGGTTGGGAGATACCTCTTCGAGGCTGAAGAGCTGGTGGGGGTGAGGCCCCAAACTGGGCTCCACCTGGAACTTTCCAGGGCTGCCCTCAGGGCCGGGCCGGAAGGGGCAGAGAGGCTTGCACACGCCAAGAGGCCTCAGGTGTCTCCAAGATTTTTATGGTGGCTGTTTATATCCTGAGAACAGTCAGAGCCGAGACCTGTTCCTCCTCGAAATCCCCACTTGTGCTCGCTCCTGCTCTGTAGTGCAGCCTGGGTCCCCGCAGAGCTCATGTCCCCGTCCCAGGAGAATCTGCTGCAGCTGCTGCCCCCCGAGCATGCCAGGGGTCACTGACAGGCTGCCTCCAGAGGCCTGGGCTCAGGGAGCTGCGGAGCCAGGGAGGGGGACGGGGGCTGGGTGGGACCAGGCCTGGCCTGCTTTCTCCTCTGCCTCCTCGTCACTCTCTGCTCTCCGAATGCTCCTTGGTTTTCCTCTTGCTCGACTTCTGTGAGAGATCTGTGTGAAGAACACGTGGGACTTTCCGTAACCCCAAGATGTGTGCATTTAGGGCGCAGCAGAAACGTGCCCGGCATCCCCCGGCTGCCCAGTCGAGGGGTCCGCAGTTTGCCCAGGTGAAGTCGGGCCCACCCGCTGGTGGCACGCAGATCTTCTGTCCTGCAGTTGGGGGGCGTGGCTGACCTCGGTTCTGTCCTGGGGAAGCCTCCGAACATGTGTGCCCCCTCTCCTTGTTTTGGCTCGTCACGTTTTTGCAGTGAGGCCTCGGCGTCTCTCAGGGATCTCTCTGGAGGATGACCCTAGCCCCGAGTTCCTTCAGGTTTGGGAGGGTGACAGAACAATGTGCTCCTTATGCTGACATCTTTCTCTCTCTTTAAAGGAATTCCGCCACCTTCAAGTCATTTGAGGACCGAGTTGGGACCATAAAGGTAACTGGGTCTGGACCGCCCAGTTCTGCCGGGGTGGGACATGTCACTAGTCATTGTAGGTTCACGTGCAGTTATGGGAAATGATACGGAGAGCTCTTGTACCTTGTGCAGTTTCCGCCGGTGGTAACATCCTGCAGTGTCACAACCAGGAGACAATGCTGTTACAGTCACAACAGAGCACAGTTCCACCATCCCCACAAAGATTGCGGCCTGCCTACCCCCTGCTCTATACCCTTGGCAACCCCTAACCTGCTCTCCGTTTCTGTTGTGTCAAGAACGTCATGTAAATGCAGCCATGCAGCGTGTAGTCTTTTGGGGATTGGCTCTTTTCACTCTGCCTAATTTCCTAGAGAGATATCCAGCCTGTTTCCCGTGTTGGTGATTGTTTGTTTTATCGCTGAGCGGTGTCCGTGTCACATAAACTCACGTAGAGATCGGACACCTTGAATTCCCAGCACGGGCCTAGGATCTGCTAGGCGTGTGTGCTCTGTCTCATGTTCTTCTTTCTTGGTCTTTTCCCATCTGTAGACTAAGGTTGTCAGTGGCAGAGAGAATGGCAGTGACAACCTTCCCTCCCCGACCGGGAGTGGAGACAGACCCCTGCCCGATCACACGCCCTTCTAAGCCCGTAGCGGCTTTGCCCGGCCACGGCACAAGCACACCCTCATCGCCACAACTGCAACCTCAAGCGGCGGGTGTTGAGGACAATCACGCCATCCCCGTGGAGACGTGGCTGCCGCGCTCGCATGGGTCAGAGAACATGTCCTGTACACAGATGCCTCCCCTTCTGTCGGTAGATCAGCAAATCACTGCGCTGTCCTGCCTCGGAGCAGGAAGCGGGCAGGGTGGCGGGTCCCGGGGTGTGAGCCAAAGCCAAGCTCTTGTTGGGAGTCTTGTTAGTTGATCAGCATGTTGAAAGCGGGGTGGGGGTGGGGGGAAGAGCGATAAGTATAAAATGCGTGGTGTTTTCTAAACTCCTTCCCTAAGTCGCAGAAGGAAGAGTCATCCAGAAAGCCCTGCCGGATCTGCAGTTTTATTTCAAAATGCTAAACAGGAAAACTACCCATTTTCTGAGACCTTCCAGAAAGCTGATTATCAGCAGATGCCTAATCATTACACTAATGATCTAGCTTTAACAAAAGCAAATTCTTTATTTTTTAAATGCAGCAGGTTTTTCAAAAAGTAAAACTAAGCAAAGCAGCTTTAGCCTCACAGTTAGAAAATATTATTCCTTTGGACTCAAGCTGAAGTGCACGCCTTATATCGCCTTATGTTTTATTTGTTTATAATGTTTTTTATATATATAAACGAGGGTTCTTTAGTGGATTTTGAGCACTATGTAAAATCCTGCATCCAGCCGAGGGGCAGCACCTCTGTGCCAGTGGTGTGTTTTATTTCACGAGTGCATTCCATCCCCGTATAGAAAACTGGCTTCTCTCTTCTCTCAGTGACCGGCGCAGCTCCCGCTGGCCGATGGGGGTGGGAGAAAGAAAGACCAGCACCTTCACAGCGGGCTGGCGCTGCCCCTGTGCAAGCTGGGCCTGGCTGGCACGTCGCCGATCAGCGGCTCCAACCTAACCTGCGTGTGTGGCACACGCCAGGGCCAGCAAGCGGCAGGCAGACCCGCAGGTAGGTCAGAGCCAGGGCGTCAGGTCAGCTGGGACTCTGCTGTTGCCTTTTCTCAGGAGCTACAAAGATCTCTTTCCGCTCCGATGCTGCCACAGCCCAGCAGCCTCTCACCCAGGGCCCCACGTCTGGCGCGCCTGGAGGGGCAGCTCTGTGCCTTACAGGCTCTTAGCGGGCAGAGGCCTCGCCTGCATCTGTGCACTCTTCGAAGGGGAGGAGCCGTCAGCTCAGTGTCTTCTCTGGTCGACTGTGATGTGCTGTCTGGTACCTGAGTGTCTGCTGGTCACTTCAGACACACGGGGCGGGGGGGGGTGGCTGCAGTCCACACTCGTGCCTTGGGAGGAACGCTGCTCTGTGCTCTTTCCCCAGGGTTGGAATCTCTCAGATGGGGTGTGATGGGAAGGCAGGATGCAGGTGTAATAACTGATTTATCTTTTCCTGAAAGTAGATAACGGGTGATTTGTCAATAAAGCATTTCTTTGGGGGAAAACCCACTTAAGCTCGTGTGGTGAATCTTACTTCATTCAGGAAGGTGGCGAAAGAGTGGCAAAGTAACCGACAGGCAGGGTCCCTGCACCCTAGGGAGAGGCAGGCAGGAAATAGATGGTCTCAAACACAAAGTCTAGATCTGCAGTGCCGTGAGAGGGTGTGTTGGTGACAAAGCTGTGGGGTCTCTCGGGAAGGGGTATGGAGCATGGGGAGGAGCCGGCCAGGTTACAGTCGAGTCTGGGCTGAGCTGCCAGAGCCATGCAGGCGGGCATTACAGCAAGAGGGTGGCCGGCCGGCCAGGATTCTCCCCACCGAAGGGCTCCGGCCTGGCGTGAGAGCTGCTTGAACTTCTGAGGTCGTCCGGCTGCAGCTGTAACAGCTGTGGTGCAGGAAGGGCACACGTGTCCTCGGCCGGGTGGGCGGGTGGAGGGGCTCACTGAGAGGGGGGTGGGCCTTGGGAAGAAGAGGGTTCTGTTCCTTGGGCCAGCAGTGTGCGGCCATCTTCCCGTCCTCATGGCCCTGCTCTGCTGGGGCACCACGTGAAGGTGCCGACCACAGGTAGATGACAAGTCGTGGAGGAATGAGGCAGGGGTGGGTGAGCTCAGGTGGTGCAGAGTGGGGAGCAGGGACCTGGGGGTGGGGTGCGGGGATGCTGCGGGGAGGACTTCTCTGCTAAGTGTCTTAAGGTCCTCTGTGTACAGGATTCAGAAGTCCAGACTGGGTGTGAGGCCCGCTCACATGTGCCCGTTCCCTGCACACCCCCCACCTGCCCTCTACGATGACTCTTCATCCTCCCAGTGCTTTATTCATGCAAAACCGAGCAACTACGAACGTGTATTCTCATTCCCTTCCCATCCTTACTCAAAAGATGGCTTACAACTTCCTGCACTCTGCTTTTCCTTCTTAATGCTGTGCCCTGGAGTGCTAGCCGCACCACCCCCAAAACTCTTCCCGGGAGAGCCTCGCTCTGTGCTGCCCTGGTGCTTCACGTGTGTCCATTCCTGCTGTATTGGGTGTGCCCAGTGGGAAGTACCTTCACTGGGAGCATCGGACTTCCTTTGGGGTCAGAGGGCATGGCTTGCTTGAGATGCAAGAGCAGGGGAAGTTAATGACTTCAAATTGTATGAGATACACGCCCCGGCCCGGCAGTCCAACACAACATGAGGCGGCACCAAGTGGAGAAAGCACCACTGCTGCCCCCAGTCAGCATTTACTCTCATTGACGATGGAAATGGGTTCCATGTGGTCTTCACTTAATTCAGTATTTAAACGTCTGTGGGTAAGAGTTTGCTAGGCTCTTGTTCTGGGGTACAAGGATGACCCTGACATGGACCTAGCCCTCAGGTGTTCCCCCTAAATAACGGACCCGTGAGATGAGCTTTGAGAGCTTGAAGGACTGTAGCAAGTGGTGGGGCTGGCATTGGAGGGCAGCCATGGCACCTGCTTCCCTGAAGTCTCAGTTTCTTCTCAAGGTGAGGATAAGGGCACCCACCTGGCCCAACTGAAGGGCCTGCAAAGCACAGGGCTGGACTGCAGCCACTGTTGGTATTTGACAGTATTCTTCCTCTTATTTTCTCCAAACAGGTTGGCTTGTTTGTTTATAAACATATTTGTAATAATGTACTTCTAATATATATCGTGCATTTTGCTCATTTTACTTTGAGGAGCTATCACAAAAATTTTCAATGCTATTAGGTAACCCTTGTATACATCTTATAACTATATTCCATTTGAATGTGCTTATTTGTACAGTTGTGCAGGTTTCCATTTTCACTATCACAAATAACACCATCAAGAGCAGCTTGGTGCACACAACTTTTTCTGTATTTGGGAACATTTTCTTAGAAAGAATATCCCTAAAGTGGAACTAGTAGGTCAAGGAGGGACTCACTAAGGCCTGCTTCATTCATTCTTGCAGTGCCCAACACAGCTTCATTCTGAAATTGGTACCGGGTTCATTTGGTTCTCTTATTCCTCCTGTGATTCTGGCCCGGAACCTTTCATCCTTTTGAATCAACAGACATAGACACTAATCTGGCCCTTCTGCTTCTTGGTTTTCAAAGGCCTTTTCGTGCCTGCTTGACGTTGCACAATTTAATGGCTGCCAGGCGACTTCCTGAGCTCTCTGCCACTTACCGAGGCCCTGAGCCTCGGACAAACTGGGCAGTTCAAGGCCGGCATGATGGCAGAGAGGTGTAAGAGGGCAGAGGTAGACGGGGCTGGAGCTTGTTGGCAAAGAGTTTGGATTTTACTCAACGTGTATAGGGAGGCTTGGATGTCATGAAGTTTCTGTGTTAAGAATATGACTCCGCTGAGTGGAAAATAGCCAGTGGGCAAGTATGGAAGTGGGGAGGCTGGCCAGAAAATCTGTTGGATGGCTTCTAGGATGAAAACTGGCACATACCGGTGTACCAGGCACAGAGCAGGCACTCAGTAAATGGTAGAACTGTTTCTGTCATAAGAAGTGATAGGGAAGGGTAACGAGCAGGTCTCCCCTCCCTCAGGGGGTCAGTGAGATGAGCAGTGGTCGTACCTGGACAGGGAGGGAAGTGAGTGGAAGTTGGTTCAACTGCCCTTTCAAGACATTGTTTGTAGGTGGTTCTGGGAGGGCTCGGACAATGGCGGCGGCACTTCGGTGATTGGGCAGGCAGGCAGGAAGTCGCATCTCTGCGCTGCAGGGATGAGCAAACGTCAGTGCTAAACAGTGGCTCAGGGGCCGTCGGCCTCCTGGTCATCCCCACCAGCTCCCTCTCCTGTTCTTTGACGAGAACAATTAGGTTTTCTCAATCTTACGTAAAGCGCGGGGCAAACTCAGCTGCAAGACAAGTCCCCGCACCTCTCCCTCAGTGCGGCTGGCCGCAGCACCTGCCGGCGCACCGGAGAGCACCTGACGCTCTGGTGAGCAGGCCCCGCCCCCGCGCTCGGCCCCGCCCCTGCGGGGCGGTGGACGCTTCCGACTCCGCGGTGCGAGCTCCACCCACAGTTCCCGGGGCCCCGCCCGTGGGCTGTCACTCGGGGCTCCGCCCCACTAGTGGGCGGAGCCTTCGCCCAGCGCTTTGGGCGCACGCTCGGCCTGCCCCCTCCCGCGGCTCCGACCCGCCGGCGCTCACGTCCTCCCGGGAGCGCGCGCGCCGGTGCGGGTGCGTGCGTGAGCGTGCGCGCCCCCGCCGCCTCTGCCGGTGCTGGTCCCGCGCCCTCTGCCACTGCCCCCACCGCCGTCTCCGCTGCCGCCGCCGCCGCCGGGTCCCAAGGCGCAGCCCCGGCTGAGGAGCGCGTCGGCCGGCTGCCCAGCAGCGCCGCGCAGGGAGGAGCGGAGCCGGCGGGCGGGCGGGCAGGCGGACAGGTGAGCTCGCGGCGGGCCGGCGGCCTCGCGTCAGGCCGGGCGGGCGGGCGGGGGTTCGGGGTGACGAGAGCGGGATGAGGGGGCGGGGGCGGGGCGCGAGGTGAGGGTGACGGCGGGTGGGGTGAGAGGGTGCGGGGTGGCGGGGCCGCGCGCCAGGAGGCGGAAATGGCGACCCTCCCTCCCCCCTCCCTCCCCCCTCGGGACCGGGGGCGGCGGCGCGGCCGGAGGAGCGGCGGGAAGGCCCAGGCCGTGCGCCGCGGTCGGGCCACCGGGCCCGCGCTTGGGGGCGGCCAGAGACCCGACGTGCGTCAGCCAGGGCCCCCCCCCAACCCGAGCGCAGCTCGCGCTCCGGGGCCGGGGTCTGCGCGGGGCGCCCCCGCCCCGGGAGGGGTCTTTGCGGTCCTGAGGGCCGAGAAGAGGGGCTCCGCCGGTCCAGCAGCCACGTAACCTGTGCCTGGGTCGTAGGGTTATAGCTCGCGGAATTGAGCTTTGTTCCTTGACGTGCTGTAGATTAATCTCGCGGGTGAAAATCATCTGGTTTGTAAGAAAAAAATGTTTTCTCTGCTCGCGAGGACATCTGAAGCAGTGCCTTGTGTTGTAGTCTTACCGAGAGAGGGTTAGGAACTCATTGCCGCGGGTTCAAACTTGTTTGTGTTGAGCGGCTGGATCAAGGACTCGCTTTTTCATGTGCTTAAGAGATGAGTTCTCAAAATTCGCTCGGTTGTGCTATGCAGGAAAAGGAAGCAAAAGTTTCTGTTTTATTTTGGTTTTCAGGTTTAGGTGTGATAGAGGTCATAGACTGAGAGGTGCTGTGCTGGACGCCTTTGTCCTTACTAGTTGTCTGTTTAAAAACTACTTGGCTGACATCGACAGTTAAAATGCCCCGTCTTAAATCTGGTTGCCTGAAAGCAGAACTCTAGTCAAAGCTTCTGAGATTTTGTGTTCATTTATTTGCTTCTCTCTTGTTAAACGTGGTGCTGAGTTTCAGGATCGAGACACCTGTCAGACTTTGAGAGATGAAATTATGAGGCAGGACTTATGGGCTTTCAGAAACTTCCTGAGAGCGTGCAGCTCTCCTTCCACCTGTGTCAGAGTTGCGGGACTTGGGGCACCTCTGATGGCACGTGGCCAAGCCATGGGCTGAGTGGCAGGTGCTTTCAGCAGCACGGGGCTCTGAGGGGCACACGTGTTGCAGGACCCCCATGCCTGGCCCCCTTGGCCCTGGTGAAGTCAGAGCAGCCAGGGGTTGTCTGGTGAGCAGACACTAGAGAGGCACGTGGAGGAGACAAGGCCTTGCTGGGGGATCTCAGCTGTGGAACCAGTGTGGCCTCGGATGGGGACCCTTGCGGGGCAGGGATGCCTGTCAGGCCACCCCCATCCTCTGTGACCAGTCTCCCTACTACTGGCCCCCTGACTCACTCTGCGGGCCCCCCGCCACAGTGGCCTCTTTGCCAGGCTCTCAACAGACTCCTGTGCTCCGTCCCTGGCTCTACCCAGATCACTGGCGCCCTCACCCTTAGGCTCCGGGAGGGCAGGCCTTCCCTTACTGCTTTACCTGGAATTTCAGCTCGCCACTTCCTGTTTCCTGTCTCCCTTTCCTGCTTAGTTTTCCCACAGCACTTCATTCTTCTAATGTCCTGTGTAATATACTTATTATACTTAATGTTTTACTATGAGGTGAAGTCCACAGGGAGGCTGTTTTGTGCAGAGAACAGTGGCTGGCACATACTGCGTGCCCAGGAAATACTGTTGGAATGAATGGAAGCGATGATCGTAGTAGCAGCTCTGCAATACAGTGACCTTGTCACTCGGAAGTCATTGTGGCTGAGTACTGAGTACTGTGGCTGGGTTCTGAGGGAGGTGTGTGGCAAGTCACCTCCCCTTTGGGAAAGGACAGCCAGTTAAGAGGAAGATCAGAAAGGTACTTAGGATCTCCCTGTAAATCTTTTTGCAACTTTTAGTCTATAGTTAGTGCAAAATAAAAAGTTTTTTGTCAGATCTACCACTGGTAATAATGCTTTTAGAAATTTTGTCTTTGATTAACCCCCCAGAAAGTAAAACCCACATGCTAGTCCCAAATACTCAGTGACATTTGTTTTGTTTTGTTTTTAAATTTATTTATTTATTTATTTATTTGTTGGCTGCGTTGGGTCTCAGTTGTGGCATGCAGGCTCTTCCTTGCGGTGTTCCGTCTTCTCTCTAGTTGTGGCGCGCAGGCTCCAGAGCGCGTGGGCTCTGTAGTTGCGGCACGCGCGCTCTCTGGTTGTGGCATGCAGGCTTAGTTGCCCCGCAGCATGTGGGATCTTAGTTCCCTGACCAGGGATCGAACCGGCGTCCCCTGCATTGCAAGACCGATTCTTAACCACTGGACCATCAGGGAAGTCCCGACACTTGTTGATTAAATGGGTGAGGTGGAGTAATCTGTTAGAACCACATGAAAGTGAGCTGTTCCCGAGGCCTGCTCTGAATCCTGATGTGTGACTGAAGGACTCAAGTCATTTCCAGAACCTTCACTCAGAGTGAATTTATGTTCTTGGTTTTTCATTCATTGTATTAATGTGGTGCTGGGACTGAACAGATACTGCATGTTTCTTGGCCCTTTGTGTTCTTGAGTCCCCTTCACTCGAGGAAGGATGGCTCTGTGCTCAGTGCTGAGCTACCCTGGAGACGAGTGCTTTTTGCCCAGTCTCAGACCTGGCACTTGGAGTCGGGCCTCTGCACTGGTTCCTGTGCTGACCCACCTGACCCCACCGGGCAGGATCCCTAGGAAGCTGCTGGTGCTGCATCTCAGAGCCCAGGTGTGACATGCTGGCCTTGGTCCTGGGCTGCGGAAGATGCTCAGTAGGTGCTGGATGGGTGACTAAAATTGAGGCTGTGAGGCTGGGAGTAAGGAGACGAGGTGGAATTTTATTTAAGGTGGGACTTTGCTTTTAAAGTCAGGGAATAAAATGAGCATGATTTTTTAAAAACATTTTTATTGGGGTATAATTGATTTACAAATGATTTTTTTTCTTTTTTTTTGGCCACACTGCACAGCATGTGGGATCTTAGCTCCTCAACTAGGGATTGAACCCTGAGCTCCCTGCAGTGGAGGCCTAGAGTCTTAACCACTGGACCGCCAGGGAAGCCCCAAAATGAGCATGATAGACACAGATATAATCACCCTTGAAAAATTCCTGAACGCTTTTGTAAAGTCCTTTGTACAGGGTTTGGAGCATACAGTGCTGTAGGCAAACCGTATCTCAGCCAATGAGGGCAGCCAGTTTTCCAGTAAGGAAACAGACCCTGTGTCTTCAGGGGACAGGTGTGGAGGGTGACGGCCAGCTCTTGCCCACGAGGTGGACAGGAGACTCTTGGCTCTTGACGGTGCCCTGTGAGTCTCTAGGTGCTCCCCATGCAATAGTTAAAACTGCAGTGCTCCCCAAATGGGGCTCGTTTTTATGTTCTTATTGGATGGTCAGATCAGAGCATTCTTCAGCTGCAGACTCATCTCCTGCTCTGTCACAGTCCTTCCCTGTCTGTGTGTCAGCAGAATCTGTACTAGACTTTACTTCCTGAAAGAGGACGAGACTCGGGCTCACATGATGGGGCCCCACTAAGATGAGGGTCATGGTACCTGCCCTTACTGCCTGTCGGGGGAGTACAGGAGATGGTAAGTGGGAAGGTATGTCATCAACTGCTTCCTAAATTTAAGAGACACAGATTCTGAAAAATGACAGTAGTCATATTTTATGAAAATGCTATCCCTCATTTAAGAGGGGGAACTGTTGGGACTTCCCTGGTGGTCCAGTGGTTAAAACTCCAAGCTTCCAGTGCAGGGGGCGTGGGTTCGATCCCTGGTTGGGGATCTGAGATCCTGCATGCTGCGCGGTGCGGCCAAAAAAAAAAAAACAACGAGGGAACTGTTATGCTTTTACTGTCCTGATAGCAGGGCCAGTGCTCAGGTAGTGACATCCCCTGAAGAGGATTAACAGCAGTCTGTTACTGGTCACTCGAAATTCAACCCAGAGGATTTAAGGATTAGATTACCAAACAATTTTTAGTTTTGATTTTGTCTTTCGTTGTTTTTGCATTAATTTTGTTTGAGGACGTTGTATGGGTGAAATGGTATGTTCTCTCGGTTATTAGTACTTGCAGACATTTAATAGGTTTTGGTCTTTAGCAGGTAAGAGTTGTTTTAAATTCTAAGAGTTTTGCAAACATATTGGTAGCTCACATTGAAATTGCAGAAAAGAAGTACAGAATCTCATTCTCCAAAGAGAGAGTATGTAGTGAGACCATACATTCAGTGGGTGTCACTGAAAATGCCTTCGTAAGTGGTTTGCTTTTTGAGGGTTGTCTGTATACATCAAAGGTCCACTTCACTCCAAAATCATACTCCACTGTAGGTGTATCTACATCACTGGTTTTTAGAACTTAGTTCTGTGGCAGAAACCGTAGTCTTTTTTTCCTGACATTAAACCCAACTAATATTTTCAAATTGTGTGATACATTGTGAGTGATCAGTGAATATTTTTTGAATGTATGAGTGTAAATGAACCTTGTTCATCATCATGAGTTACTTATAATTTACTAAATATTTTTTTATTTTTGGCTATATTGGGTCTTCGTTGCTGTGCGCAAGGCTTTCTCTAGTTGCAGTGAGCTGGGGCTACTCTTCTTTGCGGTGTGTGGGTTTCTCATTGTCATGGCTTCTCTCGTTGCAGAGCACGGGCTCTAGGCGCGCAGGCTTCAGTAGTTGCGGCACGCGGGCTCTAGAGCGCAGGCTCAGTAGTTGTGGCACAAAGACTTAGCTGCTCCACGGCATGTGGGATCTTCCCGGCATGTGGGATCTTCCCGGGCCAGGGATCGAGCCCGTGTCCCCTGCATTGGCAGGCGGATTCTTAACCACTGCACCACCAGGGAAGCCCTGAATTACTTATAATTTTATTGTGCCTTTAATTTCTCTACACTGAACATGTAACACCGGAAAACAGGGCGGTGTACACGGTGAAATGTGCAGTCATTTGGCGTCTCCATTGCTGTGTTCTGAGGAATTCTGTGCCAGTTGGTTATAAAGTTGCAGGCCTGGAAGTCAGAGGATTGGAATGCTGACTTGCTACCCTGCCGGCTGAGCCCCGCCCTGGCTATCTCTGGGATGGCCAGCCCCTTTCTTAGAGAGCTCGCTCTGCCCTTCACCTCTATTCTTTTCACTGGGTGGAGTGAAATGCGTTATAGTGAGGCCATCAGAACTGAGTTCTCCTGTACTCTCTGGCCCTGTGGTGCTTCAGAGGTCATGAATTCGGGCGCCGGGGGTCCGAGACCATGGGCTCCCCGACTGAGCTGGACCGGGCTCTGCAGAGGGAGCATGTGCCACTGCCTGGCTTTAGTTTTTTCCTTCTGTTATTGGAAGGGATTAGCAGCATAGCAAATGTTTGATTTTTAGTTAGGTGGTCCCATTGGATTTTCCTTTATTAAAAAGGAGTGTCTTTAATTGTGAGAGGGTTTCTCTAAGATAAATAATGAAAAATTCTAGGTCAGAATACAGACTTTATTATTTTTGTCATATATTGCTAAATTTATATTTCCTCTGGCAGTGTGTGTCTTTTCTTCTTCACCTACACAGGATTTTAACACTTTATATTTTATATTTTGCTGCTAATTTAACTACTGCTATAGGGTTTGGATAATAAAATGTGAGATTTTTTCAGCCAGTTGCAAAAAATTTTGCTGTGTCCTTTAAAATAAGAATTTTAAGTAAATTAAGAAATAAAGAGTGATAATTTAGTGATAAATAGGCTTTTTAAGATGCGTGAAACCAGGCCACATCTGTTTTGGTTTTTTTTTTTAATTAACTGAAAAAGAAATTGTATTCCGGATAACAATTTTTACTGGACTGTATTTACCTGATACTTTGAATCATGAGGCTCATCACAAGTAAAGCTGAAATTTTTTAATGCAATTGAATGGCCCAGTTTCATTTTGAGATGAAACTAGAACGTCTACAATTTAAGGATTGTCTACGAAGTATTTCTTAACTTGTCGAAGCATAGTTGTCGTCTGTTGGAAACAGTTTGTTTTCTTCTAAAATTCACTTAGAGGATGCCTCCCCTCCCCCTACAGCAAACCCTCTGAAGCAAAATCTGCTTGTGAGCAGGCCAGGGTCACTTAATATGCATCAGCCATAATCCCCAGGACAGCCTTGCAAGGTAGCTGTTATCCAATTGTATAGATAAGGAAACTGAGATGAACATATTTTCTCTAGTATGAAAGTGTGGTATTGAAGAATAGCACAAATAATGCCGTCACACACCTTGAAATGACAACACGGAATTTACCTCTTAGAATGCTGTTTCTGTTGGTGACGTTTTCTCTTGCATCATCCTACCTGGTTGGGTGACCCTAACTGACTGTTAACCGACAGCATCCTCCCTGGTGTGTAGTATCCATGTGACTCCCACACTTGTTTCATCTGCCCCTTCCCTTTCTTTTATGAAAATTGATCCGTGACAAGGGTGACTGTAGCCCACTGTCTGAGGGGCTGTCCTGGTGGCCGAGTAGGCCAGCCTGTCCAGCCAGCTCCTGACGCCGTCTCATCCTCACTCAGGCTGCTGGACTGCAGTGCACGTAGGCGTTAGGGGCACTCTTGGACCTGCTCTCCTCTGGGGGAGCTGTGCCAACCTTCATAAGTGTCTGTGATCTGCCTTTTACTTGTGGCATTCCTTAAACTGCTCACAAAGTCGCAGTGTCGTGAGGCAGACCTGTCACTTCATCAGACCCCCCTGCTGCTCCCTGGAGTGGGCAGGGGTCTTTGTCCTGTCCTCACCCCAGAAGGACCATCCAGCTGGCCAACAGCTCACCTCTTTGCGGTGGTCACAGGGGCAGAGCGTGTGTCAGTGACTAGCAGCTCGGTACAGCCTTACCTGATTAGATGCCTGCCCCGTAAAGCCTTGAAGGCAGGTCTTTTCCTATATTTTTAAAAGGCAAACAACACAATAAGGCAAATCAGTGAAGTATGGATTTTACATCTAAAATGTATGCAACGATAATATTAGTGTTCAAGCTGAGAGTCAAAAGTACAGCCTACATAACTTTTATTCACCATTATAAACTTTGTGTATTTATTTTAGTTTAAAAACACAGTAAAGGGTTAATATAGTACCTAATTTAGATAAGGCTTGTAGGTTAGTACAAGAAAATAAGTTATTTGTGCTCAGGGCAGGGAAAAATTACTCCCCTTTGTAAAATGGTTACCGAGAGTCAGTCAGATTGTACAGCACTTGGAGCCAGACTTGGATTTGAATCGCAGTCCTGCTGATCCCTGGCACAGTGACCTCGCGATGGCTCCGTTTCTGGGCCTTAGTCTTCTCATCTGTAAGTTGGAGGCCGTAACAGTAACGGCTCGTGTTAATCTTGTACCCGGCACTGTTCTCCGCACTTCACACGACTCGATCACGGACACACTGTGCCAGGCTGTCTGCGGCCCCACTGGACGAAGAGGAGATGAAGCTGTTGAGTAACTGCCCAGGTCACTGAGCCCATGTGTCGCAGAGCCAGGCTCCAGCCCAGGCAGGTAGCCCAAGAGCTGCACTCTCAACACCCACTGGACCGGGCACCTGCCCCACAGGCTTCCTGGTCCAGAGCATGTGTGCCCCTAACTGCCTGCACGTGGTATGTGCTCCCTAGGTTGTAGGTACCATGTTGGTAAAATTACAGCAGTGATCGTAAGTTCTGTCACCAGTACAACTGTGATAGTACATGCATGTGTCTTGACACGCTTCTGACATCAGGCATCTCTTTACACTTGGCTCATCCTGGGGTAATTCGTGCAGCTCATACTTGGTTTCGTACTAGATTTGATGGAATGGTTGGTTTTGGTCATCGTTGCAGGGTCCATTGCTTCATCAGAGGCAGTCAGTCCAGCAGTGGGAACCCTGGGCGGCCCCCGCCCCAGGGGCTTTCACATGGGGCAGCCCCGGCTGGGGCGTCCCAGTGCAGCGCGGTTTCTAGTGGATGCGTTTCGAGACACGTTCCTGCTGGAGACACAGAAGACGTCGTGGCTGCATCTGCTGCGTTTGATGAACTTAGAGCCGCTATGTGTGTCTTAGGCGTCTGCTCATTCTGGAGTTGGAGTGTCCAGTCCCCTCGGTGGGGGCGGAGCTGCCTCCAAGGTGGTGGGTCGTTGGGTTGTCGGTGTCACACACTGCACTGCTCTGAGCCTGTGGGCTCTCCTGGAAGCGTTAAGTAGGTCCCTTAGCCTACGCGCTACTGTGTGACCGTGACTTTGGTCACAAGTATTTTCATGTGATATTCAAAGTTGAGGATTTGAATGTCGTGGTGGTCTCTAGATAGTGAGAAATCCTTCCTGGTAAGCATTCATGAGAGTGGACTTGCACCTGGTTGCCAGTCAACGTTACGCCCTTTCTGTCATGATACAGATACCTCCGGTTCTCCAGTCTGTCTGCTGACCTGCAGGCCTAGTCCGCGGAGGGCCGGGGGCAGCAGGTGGCTGCCTGGGTTGAAGGGTACCTGTGACTTCAGTACCTGAGATTGTAGGGGTTGTGAGGTTAGAACAGCAACACCCAGAAAGCTCCCCTGCTCATTACTTTTATAAGAAATATTTTTGCCTTCCACTGTCTAGTTTCATATTTAGCTTTGAGACTATGTTAAGGTTTTCTGGAAATGTTTGGTCATAGCAGTGGTCCGCCTAGAATCTCTTTCTGCAGCCTCGTGCATAGGTGAGTACCTGTTGGCTCCAGTGCTGTGATGATGGAAATGTCACCTATGTCTGTCGGTCATGTTCTGGTGTCAGGCTTCCAGCTTGCTTTAGGCCCGCTTTACACAGAGGCAGTGTCGCCCTGTTGTTTGCCCCTCAGGATGCTGAGCAGGCAGGGCCAGGAGGGCCGGGTCGGAAGTGAGGCTCCCGTCCACATTGGACCACGGGCAGCCTCCTCTCTGAGGCACAGGCTTTTGAGAATGTTCAGGGTTTTTTTTGACCCTCCTTGTATTCAGACACATAGTTAGAGTTGTTTTGCTCAACTTCTGACCTTTTCCTTTTGACTGACTGTATGTAAGCGTTAGTTTATGAAAGAAAATCCTTATTTGGTTTCTGGACATAAGTCACTACTGATAAAATTAATTCCATAGACCGTACTGAATGCTCGGCCAGTACTGGGGCAGTCGCTGAGTTTATTATACCTCGGAAGGGCTTAGGGTGCGGCCGTGCTGGGGCCTTTCAGCTCCCCCGGGGGTGTCTGCTGAGCCCTTGCTGGTCAGCCTCGGGCTCCCTCTGTGAGGGCCGAGTGTTCGGTGTCTTTAGTACTGGAATGCATGCTCTTTTTGTGACCAAGCATTGTGCTTATTGTTAGGTGAAAGTGCTACTTAGTTACTGTTCTTTGGTAGGTTGGCCAGTCTGCCTGGGGTTTAGACCCATTCTCTCTCGTGCTTTGATGATTGGCGGGGAGCCCTCCTTAAAGACGGATCCGTTTGACTCTAATTCTCTCTCTTTGTCTTAAGGTTCGGCATCACTGTTGCTTTTTATTCTTCTTAGAATTAAGGAAGAAAGATGACATCATTAGGGGTTCCTCTGTTTTCCGGAAGAATTTAGGAATTCTTTACGTTTGAAATTCATTTTAGGTTAGGAGTAAAGGTGACGGACGACTGTGGTCCTCAGCATCGGCCCTTTTACCCCTTCCACGTTTGTTGACTCTTGCTTATAATTCTTCAGATATATCTGCGGAGGTCATTGGTGGCCATTTCCTTCTACTCTGCAGTGTATTAATCTTTTCCTTCTGGAACAGATAATGAGCTCAGAGTCATGCATTCAAACCACTGGTTTTCCACCGTGTTCTGAGTGTGTCCCCAGCACTGGTAGGAGTTGGCCCTCCCTTGCCTGAGGAAGTGAGGTGCTCCAGACCCAGCTGGTTCCTTTTTTTTTTTTTTTTCCCTAATATTTATTTATTTATATATTTGGCTGCTCTGGGTCTTAGTTGCAGCATGCGTGCGGGATCTAGTTCCCTGACCAGGGGTTGAACCCGGGCCCCCTGCGTGGGGAGCGCAGAGTCTTAGCCACTGGACCACCAGGGAAGCTCCCCCCCCTCCCCCCCCCCCCCCCGCCCCGGCCAACTGTTTCTTGAATGTCCTTTTTCCAAGGTTCATCACGGATTTTAAATGACGATTCCTTCAAAGAAGAGAGGTCAGCTGTCTTTGGAACACCAGTTGTACTTCGTCTTTAGTATCTTTATTTTCAGTGAAGTTTTTCTTCTGTGGGGCCAGGCCCCAAGTGTGGGAGGCTATGCAGCCATGCCCGCACCGGGCTGCACCCCATCCCCTCCCCGAGGTGCTGGCTCATGGTCACTGCATCGCACCTCATGGCTGTGTCCCGACTCATCACCTGGCGGATCCCCTGTTCCTTCTGTCCTGACCCAGCATAGCTGCGCTTACCTCTTGTCTCCTGTGTGACAGGACTTGGTCCTGCTCCATCCACAGCATGCATTGTCCTCTCACTAACTGGAGGGTGTTGGCCTTTCTTCCTTTCTTCCCTTCCCCTCCTCTGACTTTCATTTGTCCTTTTACTTTTACACTGTCAAGAGAAATTTACGTTGTGTTTTGTAAACATATAGTTGCTTGTCTGTAAGTTTATTGCTGAAAATCCATAAATTGTTTACGTTATTCCCACTTGTGGAAACCATGTTTATTACAGAGCCTGGACCCTGCTCTGATGACGTTTTCTTCCTAGAGTAGTGCCTCTCTCTCCCCAGGTTCCTAACAGCCTTTTTCTTACATTATTAGCCTTTTTCTTAGCGTCTGTATTTTCAGACTACCCATGATATGATGTATTATCTTTGTGGCCTGGAACTTTCTTTACTTTGCGCACTCTGTCCTCCTACCCCTGGCAACACAGCGGCTTTCAAGGCTGCCTGTCCAGCCACATTCCTGCGATGACCAGCAGCGGGTGGGGAGGCTGGAGCACCTCATGGCAGCCCTAGAAACCTCTGCATCTCGGAGGGGCATCCACAGAGACAGTGAGAGGCCCTGGTGTGGCCTTCCCACCACGGCCTGTCCCCAGGGGACACAGGGGGCAAACCTGTCTGCACACCAGGAGGTGTGGCTCTTGGGATTACCTGCTCATCGCTTTTATTTTATTTATTTATTTATTTATTTTTATTTTTATTTTTATTTTTTAAAGGCTTGCCTTTTATTTATTTATTTATTTTTGGCTGTGTTGGGTCTTCGTTTCTATGCGAGGGCTTTCTCTAGTTGCGGCAAGTGGGGGCCACTCTTCATCGCGGTGCGCGGGCCTCTCACTATCGCGGCCTCTCCTGCTGCGGAGCACAGGCTCCAGATGCGCAGGCTCAGCAGTTGTGGCTCACGGGCCCAGCTGCTCCGCGGCATGTGGGATCCTCCCAGACCAGGGCTCGAACCCGTGTCCCCTGCACTGGCAGGCAGATTCTCAACCACTGCGCCACCAGGGAAGCCCTTTATTTATTTTTTTATGTTTTAGTTTTTTGGCCCTGAGGCGTGTGGGATCTTAGCTCCCCGACCAGGGATCGAACCCACATCCTCTGCATTGGAAGGCGAAGTCTTAACCACTGGACTGCCAGGGGAGTCTCTGTTCATTGCTTTTAAACCCACCTTGTCTTTGTAATGGATGCTTGTATTAAAATATGATTGTTTTAAGTATTATTTAATGATGTGTGTAGAAGTAACAGAATTTGTAGCTTTTGTAAAAATTTTTGAGACTGCCTCAGGTAATTTTGGAGGTTTTTGAATAAAGTACTCTGAGAATGGAACCAAATAGAGACCCCTCACCACCACCCATAGCCCTCCCCTGTGGAAGAGTGCACCCGCAGGTCCCAGGGGAAGACTGGACATTCTGTGGGGGCATCTGGGACTTTGGGGCTGGCATTGCTCAGACGAGTGATGCTGGTCTGTGTCTCATGCTGGGCCCAGGTTAACCCCAGATGGAGCGGATGACCTGTGGGTGACAGAACTTTAGAATAAAGTGTAGGAGAATTCACTTTGGATTTTGGGGTGGAGAAGGATTTACTGAACAAAAAAGAGAAAAAATACGTTCACAAAGATTTGATATATTCAGTTACATAGAAATTAAACTGTGAGAGGGAATTCCCTGGCAGTCCAGTGGTCAGGACTCTGCGCTTCCACTGCAGGGGGCACGGGTTCAATCCCTGGTCAGGGAACTAAGATCCCGCATGCCGTGCAGTGTGGCCAAAAAAAAAGAAAAAGAGATCTGCTGCATGATAATGTGCAAATAGGTAACACTACCAAACTGTACGCGTAGGAGTGGTTAAGGTGGTCGGTCCTATAGTTTTTACCACAATAGAAAAATGTATGAACTTGTGTTCATGATAAGTAAAAAGAGATGGGTGGGAAATCGGGAAGCCTGGGGGCGCCCATCATTGTGGGGTGTGGTCATCTGGGTAGCGGTTGGCCGGCCCCTTCTCTGGGACCCTAAAGTTCCACTTGTAGGTACACACCCTACAACAGTTCTTCCTAATCTGTTTGTGGTGAAGGACCAGATTTTATTTGTTTTAATTTCCAATGTGTCACAGGCTGATACTTTTGTAAACTACAATGAGAATGACTAGCTAGAAGAATAAGTCACAAACAAAACAAAAAAATGCAAGCCCAGATTTTTTTCTTTTTACGTTTTTAAAATAAGCATACAGTAAAATTGACCTCTTTTTCGATGTTCGGTTCTCTTGAGTTTTAGTACATAGAGGTTTGTGTAACCCTCACCCTGCTCAGGCTGTGGGACACGTTCATCGGTACCCGCCCCCACGCCCACAGCATCCGCTGTTCTGCTCTCTGGAGGTGCAGCTGCCTTTTCAAGAACGTCATGTGCATGGAATCGCAGAGCTTGTAGCCTCTGCGGCCAGCCGCTCGCTCCGCGCGGTGTCACTGACAGTCCTCCACGTCGTGTGGCGGGCGCTTCGCTCCTTTCTGCTGCCGGGTGGTGCTCCATTGTGTTCGCCTTCCGATTTGTTATCCTTTCACAGGGACATATGTGTTGCTTCTGGGTTTAGCGATTATAAATATTCATGTACAGGTTTTCCATGTGAACGTTAATTCCCATTTCTCTTGAATAAATGCTCAGGAGCGGGATTGCTGGGTCATGTGAAAGCCTATCTTTAACTTTATAGGAAACTTCAAACTCTCTTCCAGAATGGCTGCCCCATTTTGTGTGCCGCCAGCAGTGTGCGAGTCTAGCCGTTGTTCACCCTCACCAGCACTGGGTGTTGTCTGGTTATTTTTTAAGCCATTCTGATACATATGTAGTGGTGTCTCATTGTAGTTTGAAGCTGCATTTCCCAAATGAGTAGAGATGTTGAGTATCTTCTCCTGTGCTTATTTGCTATTGCTCTGACAGTTGGGTAAGTCTTGCTGTCAACTTCTGCCCTTAGCACTAACCTGAGCTGGCAGGGCATCACCCCATGCCCGGCACTGCCCTAGAGAAACTGTAGGTGGGAATTGCTCAGAAGGTTCAGAGGACCCCAGTAATAGCAAAACCTGGGAATAACCAGGCATCCTCCAGTAGAAGAATGGATTGATAAGTTGTGGTCTGTTCCCAAAATGGAATTTGTCCAGTACTAGGAATGAGTGAATTATAGATACATCCAGCAACTTGGGAGAATCTTAGAAATTGAGTTTCAAAAACAAGTCACGGGCCAAAAAAAAAAACCCAGCAAGTCACAGAAGGCTGCATACACAGTGTTAAGACCATTTTTTTTTTTAACAAGGTGTTTTTTATTTATTTATTTATTTATTTATTTATTTGTGGATGCATTGGGTCTTCGTTGCTGCACACGGGCTTTCTCTAATTGTGGCGGGCGGGGGCTACTCTTTGTTGCGGTGTGCAGACTTCTTATTGCTGTGGCTTCTCTTGTTGCGGAGCACAGGCTCTAGGCGCACGGGCTTCAGTAGTTGTGGCACACGGGCTCTAGAGCACAGGCTAAGTAGTTGTGGCGCATGGGCTTAGTTGCTCCATGGCATGTGGGATCTTCCCGGACTAGGGCTCAAACCCATGCATTGGCAGGCGGATTCTTAACCACGGCGCCCCCAGGGAAGCCCAGGACCATTTTTTTAAGCTCAAAAAATTAAAACGAAATATTGTTTAGGGAGAAACATATGAGGTAAATTTCTTTAAGCAAGAGATTGTAATAAACATTGCTTCAGGGTAATGTATATGGGGAGAATGCAGGAAGTTTCAAAATTATTGGTAATTTTCTAGTTTTTAAATTGAAGGATGGGATCATGGTGTTTATTTTATCATGATGCATCATGACTTATGTGTGCCATATCTTCCTTTCTCTGTATCAAATATTATATAAAATATTTAAAACAGAACGAAGGGACTTCCCTGGTGGCTCAGTGGATAAGACTCTGCGCTCCCAGTGCAGGGGGCCTGGGTTCGCTCCCTGGTCAGGGAACTAGACCCCACATGCATGCTGCAACTAAGAGTTTGCATGCCGCAACTGAGGAGCTCACGTGCTGCAACTAAGGAGCCCGCCTGCCGCAACTAAGGAGCCCGCCTGCAGCAATTAAGACCCGGCGCAACCAAGAAAGGAAGGAAGGGAGGGAGGGGGATTGTAAAAAAAAAAAACAAAAAAACAGAACCAAAATAGCCTTCCTTTTAAGACGTTTTCAAATCTGTTTCTTCCAAAGTTGGCATATGATTTTTCCGAAGTTGGCATATGATTTTTTCCTGCAATAGTAGGTTGAATTCAACAGCAACTCTTAATAAACATTCAGTGCATGCTGATATTACACATGGAGATACAAGAGTCAGAATATACATCTCTTTGCCCTGAAGATGTTTAAGTCTTCTAAGGAGCATAGACGTGCCCTGTGAGCACGGGGATTTTGGTCCGTTTTGCTTATTCTGTTCACCGCTGAATCCCCAGCTTTGAGAGCAGAGTGTGGCACATGGCAGGTGCTTCATAACCATTTGTTGAACAAATAAACAACACGGACATGTGCTCAAGGTTCAGGACGGCTCCATCGAAGGTGATGGGCTCTGCTGTGCATCCGTGGAGCGGGCGCCAGGACCGGCCTTCTGGGACCAGGGATGCCGCCTCGGGGTCGGAGGTCTAAGTAGGGGTTCCGCGTAGGAGGGGCAGGACGCTGAGGAGGCCCCGGGTGCTCAGGGCTGGCAGCGCTGCCTCTGCCTAAGAGCGAGCTGTCAGGCCGCGAGGCCCGGTGGGCGCAGTGGCGGGAGGAGGCTGGTGTCAGACAGGGTCTGTGTCCACAAGGACCTTGTAGGGCAGGCCCGGGAGCTGGGCTTTGATGCTGCAGCCAGTGGGCTGTTGGAGAAGGACCTGAGTGGGGTGGCGACAGGAGTAGAGCCATGCTTTACAGACTTGTCCTGGCGGCAGTGAGGGAGGACAGACTGCGTATCCTCCAGAAAAGCCTCCCCCTTACCGGACCCCTGCCTCTTGGGGATGGCGAGCTTTGACTGGTTTAAAGCCCATTTTTCCCTGCTCGTATGTGGCTTGTGTTGTCCGCCCCGCAATGTGGACGAGCCCCAGTACTCTTCCTAGCAGCACCAGGAGGCACTACAGATTTGCAGAATGTGCCCATTGTTTGTTTTTAAAGGTATGTGTTACTAAAAATGACGCAGCCTAAAGGTCAGGACCTAACCCTCCTGGAGCCAAGGCTGGGAGCATAGCTGGGATGGCGGTTCCTGAGCTATAGCAGGTGTAGCTCAGGTAGATGTGGCTGCTCCCCAGGTGCTGACATGGGCCTCGGGGATGCCTTTGAAATTTAATCGAAACGGGTTTAGGAAAAACCAAAATGCTGAGGTGCTACCTCAAATAGCAGATGCTACATTTCCTGGTGGTCCAGTGGTTAGGACTTGGCGCACTCACTGCTGTGGCCCAGGTTCAATCCCTGATCGCGGAACTTAGATCCTGCAAGGCACACAGCACAGCCAAAAAAATACAAAACAAAACAAATAACAGGTGGACTCCTGGACTCCTCAGGCAAAGACTAGTCACCAACTCAGCACAGCTGGCCTGTTCCTGGACCTTGAGGCTGGCGGCAGAGGACACCTGGTTCCCCCGTGACACTGTAGTGGAGCCTCCTCACGGCGTTGAGCCTGGAGCTGTGTGCCCGTGGTGCCAGGTATTGGGGAGATGGGGGAAATCAAGGGAAGGAGCAGGCAGGTCACAAGACCATGGGAGAAACCAGCTCTGGGGAGGGGAGAGCGCTGACCAGGTGCAAAGGGGATGGTCTTCAGTTTGTCACTTGTGGGACATTATTTTTAGGATGATCTTTTTTCCCGCTTTGGAAAAATGTTTATTCCTTTTAAATCATTAAAGTATACCCGATCACTATAGAAAATTAAGAAGGATAAACAACAAGGTCCTACTGTATAGCACAGGGAACTATATTTGATATCCTGTGATAAACCATAATGGAAAAGAATATGAAAAAGAATATACATATGTATAACTGAATCACATTGCTGTACAGCAGGAATTAACACATTGTAAATCAACTATACTTCAATGAAATAAATTTAAAAAAATACAATTAGAATAAACCTCAAAAAAAGAAAATTAAGAAAATAAACTATTAAGACAACTTTTGAAAAAAGTTGATTTTAATGATTTAAAAACCCCACAAAACTTGATTCTTTCTCTCTCCCCTTCACTGTCTTCCACAACCTTTCTGCTTGCCAGGAGCCTCCTAGATGCGTTTCCCAATATCACACATACTGAGAATGAAGTCAGATCTGTCCATTTGCAGTTCAGGTCTCTCTCTTAGTTACAAGACCGTGTCCCAACTGAGCGTGAAACTTAAAAGTGCGTACTTCCTGGCAGTGGGTAGGTTCTAACTAGAATGTTAACTATTGAAACGTGTGTGAAAATAATGTAGAAATTTACATTTAATAATTTTTATGCTTGGACAGCATTTATTTCATTTTCTGACCCAAAATTATAAAATACTGGTTTGAATCATGTTCATAGCAGCTATTTTATTCTTAAAGGGCCAGACGGTAAGTATTTTCGGCTTCCTGGTGACACAGTCTCTGCCGAGAGCAGCCACAGAATGACAGACAAACGGATGTTTTTCTGTGTCTCCATGAAAGTTGTTGTAAAAACAGGCAGCCTGCCATCACAGATTAGAGAATTTTATGTTTCATTTGGTTCTCTTGTAGTATCTAATTAATGTTGAGAACAAATCACATTAATTACAACAGCGGCTCTTTTTACTGCAGGTAAACTTGACATACAGTGAAAGGCACAGATCTTAACTGGATTTCAGTGAGTTTTGGTGTGTACACTTGTGAGATCACTGCTGCATTTAAATTAAGAATATTCTTGTCTCCTAGGAGGTCCCCTTACTTCCCTGAAACAGCCGCTTTTCTGGTTTATATCACGACATTGTTTTTCCTGTTCTTAATCTTTGTATAAATGGAGTCATTTTGTGTTTAGCTTGTTTGTGTAACACATTGTGTTTGAGATTTATTGATTTCATTGCTGTGTCAGTATGTTATCCTTCTTTTATTGGTAAGTAGTGTTCTGTATAGAATAGACCAGAAATTGTCAGTCCTTCTGTTGATGGCCCTGTGTGGTGTTTGCTTTTCTTAGAGCTCATGCTGCCCACTTCACATAAGGCGTCCATTTCTCCCCACCCCCTGCCTCTCTGTGCGAAGGTGTCCTGTTTGTCTTACTTGCAGCACAAACCCCACAAGCCAAGGTTGATCGTTCCTGCTTCCAGCTGTCCTGTGTATTTTTTAAAAAGAAAAAGGAAAAGATCATCTATTACCTACGTGCTCACCACTTCCAGTGGCCTTCATTCCTTCTAAAGACGCTGGTTTCTATCTGGTGTCATTTCCCCTCGGTCCAGGTAACTCTCATTGGTGTTTCTTGAATTTTAGGTTTCTGTGATGGGTTCTCTTAGTCTCTGTCGGAAAATGTCTTCATTTCAGCCTTTGTTTCTGAGGGGTGTTTTTTCTGGAAGTAGAATTCTGGTTTGACAGGTATTTTATCTGAGCGCTTTCCAGTTGGGTACCACTGCCCTCTGGGTCCTGTGATTTCTAATGAGGAGAGTATGGTTCACACGCTCGTTCCTCTGCAACGCGTCCATTTTCTCTTGATCTCTGGTTTTCAGCAGTGTGACTGGGGGGCCTGGGCGTGATTCTGTCCATATTCATTCTGTCTTCTGCAGCCAGCTGATCCTACAATGGGCCTCTTCTGCTCCCATCACAGTGTTCTAGGGGAGTTACGCTCACCCTGATTCAGGGTGTCTTCCCGCCCCAGCACTCCCCGGCATCAGGGGTGGTGTCTCCTGCCCAGCACCCGGCATGTGTGTAAATGCTTTTGAACCCGTGACCCTGGGGAAGGGTCAACGCCCTTCGAGACAGACGTGTGTCCTGTGAACAGAGTCATCGTCGTTGGAGCCCCAGCAAAGCACACTGAAAGTCGTCTTTATTGCGTGGGTGTAGCGTTGCACTGTCGCTGTGCCGGCATCCGTACCCGCCAGCGGTGACAGGAGGGGGGCGTCATCCTCGGGGACAGTTTGTATCTGATGCTGTCAGCGGGCTCTCCTCGTGTCAGTGGAGAGACTCACAAAGTAGACGATCTCGTTTCTCTGTTCTTTGCTATGAAGATATTATCAGGGTCATTGTTCCGTATTACATGGGAACCTAAGATTCCAGTTGGAAAAACCCTCGGAAGCCAGAGCTAGTGGTGCTTAAACCACGATCTGAAGTAAGAAGAGTGACTGACGGGGGACGACAGTGAGCAAGCACTCTTGGATGGTTTATGTCAAAAATGCCATCACCTCGTTCACAGCTTTTCCAGCAGCTTTTCGGGGTGGGCGCTGTTGCTGCTGTCTGGCCTAATCGCTTCACGTTGCAACAAATTTCTTTGGATTTTGCCATCTTGATTGGAAATGCATATTCACAACATTTCTTGCCCACGTCTTCGTTTTGTATTTGTGCAGAGTTAACTTTGAGGACCGAAAAGGAGTCACAGTAACTAAGCCGACACTTGCCCACAGCACACAAATGTAAGTGCCTGTTCACAACACCCAACTTCCCTAAAATAATTCACGAGAGAGCCATTACTTGACCCTTGGGGCAAGGGTTGTGCCTGCTTCTGTAATTAAGTCAGGTTTATGGGTGCACAGTTGTGCCCGTTCTTTTAGACACTGTGTGCTTCCATGCTTCAAAGGCAGAGCTGAGAACTCGGGACGCGGAGACTGTCTGGATGGCCCACAAGACTGAAATGTTACTATCTTGCCCTTTACCAAAAAGCTTGCACACCTGCTTCTAGAGTAATAATACTTTTATGAATAGCACCAAAGTAAGCCTTGGTGTTAAAGTCTGTGCTGACTTTTACTGTCCCCAGCTTGCTGTTTTCTGGTGTTTGACTTCTTGGCTTAGACATAATTAAATTAGGCTTGAGCTGTCCAGACCCATCGCTGTGCTGTCAGTGATTTCATTAAAATATAAGGAAGTTTATTTAGTCTCTCACTCTTAACTGTTTGTGATGTCAGAAAACTCTGATTGAAAATTGGGTTGGAGGGAGTCCACACGAGGATGTTTGCTGGTTCCTAGGAGAATTTGGAGTTGACTAGACCCTGGTTGGCTGGATCCTCCATTAAGGTCCCTTTGATTGGCTAGTAGCCAAAACAGATTCCCAAATGGACAGCTTGCTCTTGAACTCTGATGAGAAGGGATTCTGTGGGGACTGTTGGAGGCTTGCTGGCTGTGAGAGGGAAGTTAGTGCACAGGAACGTGGGCCAGACTCCTGGGGCTAAAGGACCTTGTTGCCCAGGAAGGCTGGGTTCTCAGTACCCCCAACAGTCCGACATGCTAAAGTCGTGTGTCCTGGAAGTGACTTGTGACAGAGCCTCTAGGAGGGCAGACATGCGTCTGGAAGCACAAGGAGAACGACAACTTTGTAGTTTTTATTAAAAAGATACATATATAGATTTGTAAAAAGTTCATGCAATGCAGAAAAGGCTACAGAAGAACATGATTTTAAAAATCAAACAATAGTATGGGAATAGGTAAAGAAATGGTAGACAACAAAGAATAAGTCTTTTAACCTCTGCTCCCTGGTTCTTCCCAGAAACAACCAGATTACCAGATACTTACCTTCCGAAGATATTCACATCGTCTTTTATTTTATTTTTATTACTTTTTAAAATTTATTTATTTATTTATATTTTATTTTTGGCTGTGTTGGGTCTTTGTTGCTACGTGCGGGCTTTCTCTAGTTGTGGCGAGCAGGGCTTCTCTTGTGGAGCACGGGCTCTAGGCGCACAGGCTTCAGTAGTTGTGGCACGTGGGCTCAGTAGTTGTGGTGCATGGGCTTAGTTGCTCCGCGGCACGTGGGATCTTCCCAGACCAGGGCTCGAACCCGTGTCCCCTGCATTGGCAGGCGGATTCTTAACCACTGTGCCACCAGGGAAATCCCCACATCGTCTTTTAAATAGAAGCGTTTGTTCCAGTTTCCCTCGAATCTGGCAAACAAAAGATCACGGTGATACTAATAAAACTGCTGCTCCCTCACCACAGCAGACCCGCCCCCTTAACCAGGGGCACCCGTGTGCCAGGGTCCGCTGGGGCCGTGGGGCTGCACACACTGTGCCCACCTGTGTCCTGACCCGCCGCTGGGGCCAGGAGGTTTGCGGGGGGTTTGTTGCTGGAGCTCCTGCCGCTCCTCAGTCGGGGTCTTGCACTTCTGTGGGTTTGTCGCCTGCCTGCAGACCTGTTGCCCCGGCTTCCATTTTTGATGACTTTCCTCTGGTTCACATCTTCACTTGCTGGATTTTATCACCAAGTCGTTTTTTCTGGAAGCTCTTGGTTCCATACGTTCTTGAATGCACATGAGCATTAACCTGTCCTCTGTGTGGGGAGAACTTGCCTGATGGTGTCAGTGTCCAGGCAGAATGTCCGGCGTTGCTCCACCACGTTCTGGCACCGAGTGTCACAGGGTCGCGCCACACCTGGTGGGGGAGGGAAAGCTGCCGGGCACTAAGGACTGGGAATGCGGAAGCTGATTTTAATCCCTGGGATTGAGGAGATATGTTTATTATTAAACAAGTATTGGCCTTTTAAAGTTTGGTCATAGTTGCTGGCAGTTCATTGAAACTAAGAAAATTAATTCTGGGACTTCCCTGGTGGTGCAGTGGTTAAGAATCTGCCTGCCAATGCAGGGGACACGGGTTCGAGCCCTGGTCCAGGAAGTCTTCCACATGCCGCGGAGCAACTAAGCCTGTGCGCCACAACTACTGAGCCTGCGCTCTAGAGTCCGTGCTCTGCGACAAGAGAAGCCACCTCAATGAGAAGCCCGCGCACTGCAACAAAGAGCAGCCCCCCGCTCGTCACAACTAGAGAAAGCTCGTGCACAGCAACGAGACCCGATGCAGCCAAAAAATAAAAAATAAAAATTTTAAAAAATAACTAAATATGGAAAGCTTTCTTAAAACTCAGCAGTAGAAAACAAACACCAACAAAAAAAAACAAAAGAAAATTAATTCTAAGGTTTTGAAAGTCAGTGTCTGTCTGTACCTGTGAACAAGCAGGTGGTGAATCACAGTGACTAGCTTACCTAGTAACTAAGCCAGGTGTGTGCTGATTTTTCTTAGGGTGGTTCTGTCCTAGACTAGGAAATGTTGCCCCTTGTTGCAAGAACGTCTGTGATCTCTGGTGTAAGCGGTGCTGGAGAATCATGACTTAAATGCTAAAGTTCCACAGGGAATTCTTTTTAGTCAAATTAAGTAGCTGACTGCCTCTAGACGTCTTAGATAATTATATAGTTACTTCTATAAGCAGATACAAAAGTATGTATTGATATTTTCCTGTGGATGGGCTTCTAAAAGTGCTATTTAGTAGGCACTGAGTAACTGAGAATACAAAATAATTTGTCAGAGTTGTATTTTCTGTAACAGTACCTAAGGACCAAAAAAATTACTTAGCCAAGTAGTAATTAAACTTGACGAAGTCATGGTACTTCTGTTGTGGAGTAAATGAACAAAATTCCTAGTAATGGAGACTTGACGAGAGTATGTTCCGCCATCAACATCACTGAGGGTCCCTGGGCTCTGTGAAGCCCTGCCATGGGGCGGGGGGTAAGGGGGTCCTTGTGTCCATCCAGGTGAGGAGGGAGGCTCCAAGCACTGCAGCGACTTGGCCACGCCCAGCATCTGGAAGCTGTCGGAACTGGGCTTAAGGGTCCTCACGCCGTGATGCCAAAGCCCACCATCTCTGGGATTGAAGTGAGGCGTGTTTAATTTCCTGCCCTCAGCTGTACACCACCGTCCCTTAGGCTTCGTACCAAGGTGGCTGACCTGGTGTCCCTCAGCCGAGAGGCCGTGCCCTTCGGTTTGGGTTCAGGTCCTGACTTCACCTCTCTGTGTATCTGTCTCTCTGTCTGTGACATAACCGTCAGAGTGCCTGCGTCGTGAGGCTACCGGGGGCCGGGGGAGCCCAGCCCCTGCGGACCCCAGTCTGGAGGGAGTTCATGTGCGTGTCCTGTGTTGTGATCAGAGGTGACCATGCCACCTGCAGGAGAGGGCACTCCTGGGCCACTCCCCTGCAGGCCGGGATACCACCACTCCTCTTATCACATCTTTTCCTGTTTCTTGATTTCTTTCCACATTTTGTTGAAATACGCCTCAGATCATTGTTTCGTTGAAGATGCGCGAGCAGTACTTTTCCCAGACTCTTGCATTTATACCTTCTTCTGACTTTACACTTGTTGATAGTGGAATCCTAAGGTGAAACTCCTATCTCCTTAGAATTCGAAACGTGTTTTGTTTGGGGAAGTTCTTAGCGCCCAGGATGTTGAAGCATGGCCTTGGTGCTCTACCTGGTGGGGCCTCAGTTTGCACACTTGTGCTTTCTTTCAGCTCTAGTTTTGTTTTCAATTGACTCTTTTTTCTCAGTTGTCTGTATTCTTTGCCTTTCAAATTCCTGCCTGGCAGATTTTCTCATTTTCTGTTTTCTCTGTGCTGGTTCTGTTCAGACGCTTCCTGGATTGTGCCTTCTCTGTACTCTGGCCCTGAGCCGTTTCAGGCATATCGTTCGTTGTACCCGTCTGCTTCGTTGACAACTTCACTGCTCAGATAGTGATTTCCAGAGACTGTCTTATCCTTCTGTGCTCCTTTTTCTTCACAGCTTAGTAATCTCAGTCTCTGAGGATAGCAGAACTATTGTTTAAGGCAGTTTTAGGTTTACACAAAAATTGAGGAGAATGTGCAGAGAGTTCCCTTGTACTCCCTGCCCACCCCAGTCCCACAGTTTATTAGCATTGGTGTGGTCCATTGATACAGAGTAACTCAAGTTTGTAGTTTACATCAGGGCTCACTCTTGGCGTTGCACGTTCTGTGGGGTTTTTCAAACGTATAATGACATGTATCTGCAATTGTAGTATCAGAATAGTTTCACTGCCGTAAAAATCTTCTGTGCTCTGCCTGTTCATCCCTCCCTCTCCCAGCCCCTGGCAAACACTGATCTTTTTACTGTCTCCATAGTTTTGTCTTTTCCAGAATGTCAGAGTTGGAATCATTATAGTCTGTAGCTTTTTCAGATTGGCTTCTTTCACTTAAATGCATTTAAGGTTCCTCCTTGTCTTTTCATGGAAAACACAAGTTTGCTGAATAATGTTCCACTGTCTGGATGGACCACAGTTTATTTATCCATCACCTGCTGAAGGGCATCCTGGTTGCTTCTGAGTTTTGGCAACTATGAATATATCAACTTATTTTTAAGTAGTAGCCTATAATCACGCACAGATTATTAGATCAGTAATGAGTTTAGAAATTATGTCCGTCCTCTTTTCTTTGAACTGCATGTTATTTAGAAGTGTATCGTTTAATATTTAAACACTTGAGGTTTTCATAGATATTTTCCTTTGGATCTCTAATCTGTTAGGGTTGGGGACATACTGTGTATGATTTCAGTCCACTTAAATTTGTTAAAACTTGTTTTAAGGCCCATCATGTGGTATGTCTTGGTGATTTTTAAGAAGTGTAAGTTCTGTGGATGTGGGTGTCGTAGAGGTAATTGGGTCATGGTGGTTGATAGTGTTCTTTAGATTGTCGGTATTTTTCCTGATTTTGTGTGTGTGTCTGTTCTGTCAGTTTCTGAGAGAGGGGTGTTAAGATTTTTGTGACTGAAGTTGTCTGCTTCTCCCCTTATTTCAGTCAGCACTTGCTTCATGTATTTTGAGGCTCTGTTTTTAAAGTGTCTCTCGCAGACAGTGTCTAGTTGGGTCTTGCATTTTTTATCCATTTTGACAATCTCTTCCTCTTAATGGAGTTTTTAGTCTATGGAGTTTCATTTTCATTTTCCCTTCAGCTTTCTAGCTTTGCCTCCTTACGTCTTTATTTAGAGGTTGCCCAGGGGATTACAATAAACACACTTAAATTTTTTACAGTCTACTTAGGGTGACAGTAGTGTAGCACAGTTAGAAACTGCCCCTTACCCCCACGTAGGACCACACCTCCTTCCTGCTGTAGTTGAATGTGTTATATTGGTGTACGTTGTGACCCCTACAAAGTGCTGTGATTTTTTTTTTGCTTAAAATAGTCAAATGGAATCAAGTCCATCAGCTCTGCGCTTGGCATTTTTATCTGTACTTTTTGATGTTTTCTCTGCGTTCTCCTTGTAGACTAGCCTGCCATGGCAGACCAGAGACAGCGCTCACTCTCTACCTCTGGGGAATCCCTGTACCACGTTCTGGGGCTGGACAAGAATGCAACCTCGGATGACATTAAGAAGTCCTACCGGTAAGAGGCCTGGGCCCGGGGCGGGCGGCTCCCGCCCCTCCTGTCTTTTATCTGCGTGTGTTTCCCCGGCCTACTCGCTGTTTCACTGGTAGCCATTCCATTGCATCTTTGTGTGTGTAGTGTGTTCCCTTATAGCTTACGATTATTACCTTAATGTTTTCTTGGCAACAAAAAAATAGCAGTTTGTGGGTCATGTGTACTCCCTACCCTGGAACAGACGGCTCGGGGGGCAGGTCTGGATGTGCTGAGCTGTGAGGGCAGGGTCTGCACACCCCGGGGTAGCCCTCCCGTATGGCTGAGCTGGCCCCTCCCGTGCGGTGTCACTGAGCGGCTGCCAGAGACCGACACCGTCCTCTGTGTTCTCAGCTTATCTCCTCATCAGTGCAATAAAATGCCTGTGCCGCACGCTCCTTGCCTGTCCCTCTGTTTGGCAAATGTACAGTCAGGACGCTAGAGGGCAGCAGCGGGGTTGGAAGTTCTTGGGAGTGCCCGCAGGTCAGCTCTCACCCGGGCACTTGCTGCTCTGTGGATGGTTCAGGACGGGAGGCTTGCCCTGCGACAATTGCAGAGATTTCTGTTGAGCCTGGCGTTCTCTAGTTCTGTGGCCGGTTGGAAAGGGAGGTGGTGACGGGTAAACGTTCCTCTGCCGGCCCTCCATCCGGTGGATGGGCATGAGACGTGAGGCCAACAGATGGTTTTGGTTTGCAGGAAGCTGGCCTTGAAATATCACCCTGACAAGAACCCAGATAACCCAGAGGCCGCAGACAAGTTCAAGGAGATCAACAACGCCCACGCCACCCTGACGGACGCCACGAGGAGAAACATCTACGACAAGTACGGCTCGCTGGGGCTCTACGTGGCCGAGCAGTTTGGGGAGGAGAACGTGAACACCTACTTCGTGCTCTCCAGCTGGTGGGCCAAGGTGAGGACGCAGCTCCCACACTCGCATCCCGCCAGGTGGATCTGGGCACATGGCGGGCTCCTCGTCCCCGTAGATAGGGGCAAAAGCCCGGTCCCAGCGGACTGTAGCTGGCCTGTGGCCTGCCTGCATCCAGCCCGAGCGCACAGAGCGAGCTCTGTGCTGAGTGGTGGCGTCCACAGCATTTTCTTTCGTGAGTCACTGTGGTAGAAGTAGGAAACGAGCTTTTTCATCACTTTGTGATTAGATTTATTTTTGTGATTAGGGAAGACTTGTTAGAAATATCTAGCTTGAGAAACTTCTGAAGAAATATTACTGTTTTATATCGTAACGTTCCTGGGTTTCCTGATTCTGTCCAAAGCATGTGTCGTGTAAGGCCCGAGCATGTGGCTCGCTGCCGGGCACTAGGCTGTCGGAAGCCGGTCTGGCCGCGGCCGGTCAGCCCTCCTCCCCTCTCAGAAGTCACCCTTCTTTACGCAGCGGGTCTCCTCCCTCCTGCCCTCCTGTCTTCCCGTGTTCAGTGCTTTCTTTATTCTCCTTGATCTGGAAAAGAGTCCGCTGCTGGTGTGGGGACCCCTCTGTGACCCTGGCGGGGGGGGGTGCCGGGTGAGCGCTGCGTCCCGGCCTCGCCGCACAGCCACGTCTCCCGCCCCCAGGCCCTGTTCGTGTTCTGCGGGCTCCTCACCTGCTGCTACTGCTGCTGCTGCCTCTGCTGCTGCTTCAACTGCTGCTGCGGGAAGTGCAAGCCCAAGGCGCCCGAGGGCGAGGAGACCGAGTTCTACGTGTCCCCCGAGGACCTGGAAGCGCAGCTGCAGTCCGACGAGAGGGGTGAGTGTGCCCGCCGCCCGGGGCGCGCGCGAGGGGCGGGGCCGGAGCGGGCCCTGAACGTGTCGCCCTGTCTCGTCAAACAGGAGGGCACTGACACTGTGCGGGAGTGTTTGTGGTGGCGGCGGGACGGTTGAGGTGTGAACGTGGACGCCGGAGGTAAAGCAGGCGCGGAGGGCTGTCCCCGCCGCCGACTGTGGTGGCTCAGTAGGCGGGGAGGGCCGAGGGCCGAGGCCGCCGAGGAAGGTCGTGTGGGGCGGAGGTCCTGGCAGCCTCGCCCCGCCCTGGGCGCTCGTCTTAACGACCTCCGACCCCGGTTGAGCCACCAGGTGGCCGAGCGTGTCACCCAGAGACGGTGTCAGGGGCCGCGAGGCCCACCGGCCCGACCTGACGCCACGCGTCGCTTGCTTGCAGAGGCCGCAGACACGCCGATCGTCATCCAGCCGGCGTCTGCCACGGAGACCACCCAGCTCACAGCCGACTCCCACCCCAGCTATCACACCGATGGGTTCAACTAAATTCAGGAGAAGCTGTGATTCGAGGGTCAGTCAGCACCCAGCCGCTCGACCTTAGAATCATGGACTGTAGTCCCAGAGAGGGGGCGGGAGCCGCCCTGGCCCCGGGAGCGCAGCGCCAGCCCGCCTCTGTGCCCGCCCGCCCGCCGATCCCTGACACACGAAGTGCGTAGCATGCAGTATTTAAAGCAGTTTAGCTACGGTCTTCTTCTTCTGTTGTTTCCTTTTTTAATAGCATGTACGGGGTTACGTTCCATGTCTGTCTGTGTTGTGAGCGTGTTGCAGCCAGGCCGCATTCCCCGGACGTGGGGCCGCCTCAGGGCTCTCGGGCAGGTCGACGCAGTGGTTGGACGGCCTGTGTGGTCCCTCACGGTCAGGCGGGCTCGGGCGGGACGGGCGCTCCGTTCCCCGTGCCCATGGGGGCCTGAGGCAGGTGCTGCCTGGCTGGAGCCGTGGGGTCTGCTCCCTGCCCCGTGCCTGCCTACGATGTGGCCACAGGCAGGGCCTCTGGACTCACCTGCCAGGAAGGAGCTGGGCCCCCTCTCCCAGCGCCGGGGTGTTTCTGTGGCGTTCGTCCCGAGGACAGTCTGTGCGGGACCCGTTCCCCCCGTCTGCTCAGCCTCGTGGCAGTTGTTCCCCATGTCTGTGAGGCCCCCGCACTTCGAACGTGCTCCCTCCCGGGGTGGGGACGCTCCCACACGTCCCCAGGCCATGAGCTGGATGGAAGGGGCGCCTCCCGCGGCCTCCACTCTCCCCTTCCCTGCATCTCCCTCCACATTCCTTCAGGCCCTCCTGGCCTCTTGCTAATGCTTTTTTGAACCTCTAAGAACCACAGATGGCAGCAGCGGCCCAATTAGTGGTGGTCAGGGGGGCTGAGGGTCCCGGCTGCCGGTGGCAAGTGGGCTGCACAGCCCTCCCCTCTGTGCTTCCCAGAGCCCTCACCCACCCGCTTTCCTCCGACTGCTCCCTTTGGCCGTCGTTGATGGTTTGGGCAGAGCTAGAGACATCGGGCTCATGGAGAAAGGACCAGCTGGACCAAAGGCACACTCTGGGCAGAGGGTTGGGTCCCCAAGTGGCCCTGGTGCCCTTGGGCTCGTTAGCCCGCAGCCAGACCACGGAAGCCCCGCGCACGTCTGTCCGTGCACCGTCTGTGGGCTGTTGGAAGCCAGTCTGTCTTGTCCGCGTCCAGATCTGTGGTGGCCCCTGCTCTGAGGACTTGGAGACGTGGTTGTGCTGGGCCCGTGTCAGACCAGCACCTGCCCCGGGACCTGCGTGGCCCAAGTGGGTCTGGTTTCCCATCGTGCACCTCGCGACCGCTGGGCTCCTCCGGAACGTCCAGTAGGGAAGGCCGTGGGGCAGAGGGCTGCAGGCAAGGAGGCCAGACGCACCAGGACACCTTCCCGAGCCACTGATTACCCCCGCCCCGCCCCGCCCCGCCCCCGCCCAGGCCCCAGCTTGCCTGCTGCCCTCGCGGTGCTGTGTGGGGTGAGCAGCCGGCTCTGCAGGCACCAGGTCCGTGGGCACGTGTGGGTTCCATCTTGTTTGGGGTTTTGCCCTTGAAAACAATCACGAAGATGTTCAGCAAGAGGGGAGATCTGCGCTGATGTTAAATGAGAAATAATCTGCTGAAATCCGACCTCTCAAAAGGACAAGAAATCCATTGTTTGACCTACCCTGGAACAGGGAGGAGGCCAGACACTAGGACAGTCTTAGGTGCCAATTCCAGGCCAGCAAGAATTCAGCCTGAGAGCAGGCCCTAGTCGGCCTTCCTGGCGTTTCTGGAAATGACTTAGGAAGTGAGTTGTCTTTCCCTGGAGTGGCCAAGCACGAAGTTCAGAGGTGGGGCTTCAGGTGGGCAGCCGCCCCTCCCACCGGGACTGTGTCACTGCTTCGCGGGCAGAAAACTCCGAGGCCCATCACGCAGGTCAGGGCGAGTCCCTGCCAGGTGTCTTTTGGTTCCCGAATCTTACTGATCGTCCGCTAGAAACGTGATGCTCCCCTGGAGGCCAGAGGGGCAGGTCCGGAAGTTTGTTGAACCCAGTCTCCTGTAGAATTTGTAAAAACTAAATAAATCGTGACGGTGGTGACAACAATCCTCGAGGCGGTGCTGATGACTCCATGAGAGCTGGGTACCCCAGGGGCCAGGCGCAGGGTCTGGACCACGCCCCCCCCCTCCCCTGACCCCGACCCCAACCCCGAAGCACGTCCACTTTGTTGATTTGGAGGCAGAAGCCCTTTCAAAGTCTTCCCTGTCTGTGCTTTCAGGCCCTTCCCCTGACTGAAGACCTAGATCCCTGGTTGCATTTCCCTTTTCTTTGTGTGGCCCACCTGCTTCCCTGGTGAGCAGGGTGTTGTGTCTGGAGGGCCCCCGTTCGTGTGCTCGGAGGGGACACCCTCTCTGCCTGCTGTGGTGGGAACAGGAGCGCCTCGGCCCTCGCTCCAGGGCCGCCGAGGCCAGTGCTGGGTGCCCTGAGGCTATGGCAGCACTGCCCGCCTGTGGCCTGCAGGGAGCATGGAGAGGCCACAGGGTGCAGACGGGAGCTGCCGGCCCGTAGGTTTCTGCTTTTGCTTGGTGACGTGGTCTCTTGTCTTTTCCGGGCGTTTTTCTGTTTTCAAACTGCTGTAGATGTTACCGGTCGTGCGTGAGCTTTCCTACTTCTCTGATGAGTCGAGCAGCCAGCACCGCTGGGGCCCCTTAGGCGTGCTGTGTCCACAGGGCTCCTGCTCGGGGAGGGGCCCTGCCAGGACCATCTGGTGTATTCTGACCTCGGGCGGTCTGTTCCAGGGGAGCTTGTGCAGTGCCCACCGGGGAGACGGGCAGCCTCCGTGGCCCCTGGTGTGAGACCACCTGTGAGGGGGGTGGGCACCGGCTCGTGGGCTCTCCCTGGAGGGGCCAGGCTCTGCGGGGGCAGAGCCCAGGGGCCCCGTCCATTCTTCCCTGGCTCTCAGCACATCCCGCCAGGGGGACAGCGCGGGGTGGGGGGGGGGGGGTGAGGGGCGTGAAAAAGTGACTGATCTCATTCCTTTCCCAGCGTTCTGAGCTGTGAGCCCGTGTGACACAGGACTCACCTGTTTTGCTGTTTTGGTTGTGACTCCTTCTCCTGTGGAATTTGGCAAAAGCAGCATTTTTACTGTCCTTTCAAGCACGGTTGGCGTTGTCTCTGCTGTAGGTGTGGGCAGTGTGTGTACATATGTGTATATGTATATATCACCCAGCGGCGTGACTGCCGCCGTCCGGGGCAAAGCGACAGTACAATAAAAGCGGGCTCCAAAACAGCCTCTGGTTTCTTGACGAGTCGGGGCAGGAGCAGGGGGTCTGGGCGAGCTCCTCTGCCAGGTGCACAGAAGGAAACACCGGCCCTGTTGTGTCCCTGGAATCAGTGTGGACGGCAGGCCGGGCGCCCGAGCGCTGCGGGTGTCGGCTCCTCCAGGGTAGGGTGCAGGGCTGCCAAGGTCACACCCATACCTGGGGGCTCACCTGACCCAGAGTTGAGTGGCTGGAAACCCCTCCCTCCCCTGAAACATTAAAACCAATTTTCTAAGCATCAGATACAATCAGTGACAAAGCCACATTCAAAGGGGTCTCTGTTCTGACCCCAGATCCACCCTGGAGGGTCCCCGGGGCAGGAAGCGGCTGGGCCTGGGGTCCTGTGGGCAGCAGCTTTTGGTGATTTTGTCTCCCTGGAATTAAGGGTGTTTCAGGGTGGGCGAGGGGAGCAGTTTACACTGAAACACGTATGCGTCATGGTTAGAAGCTAAACGCAGGCGCGTGGACCACGATCGTCCGTGTGCTGCTGTGTCCTGCTGCTGGGACCGGCCTCTGCCCTGAGCCCACGCACACACCTGGGGCGGGGCTGGAGGGTCACGGTGGTTCCCCATGGTGATGGTCTCTTACGTCTGAATGTTGACCTATAATAAAGATAACTTGTAAAAAATAAATGTTTTCACTGCAGACTGGGTGTGTGTCTTATTCAGTGATCCCTGCACAATCCGGCTTTAGGGGAGTCTTGCACTCTGGGGGCAGCTGACCTCAGCGGCCCTCCTGAGTCCTCTGGAGGCTGGGACCTCACTACCACCTGCCTGGTCCGAGTGTGGACAGACCCCTCCATTTTCTAAATACCACGACTGGGGTGAAGGAAGGAATGTGTGAGCTGGGAGAGCCACACGCCACGGGCAGCTTGGACTGTGGGTCCTGGAGCCCTCCTGGGACACGGCCAGGAAGCCAGTGGCCAACAACCACTGGTCCCACTGTCCCCTCCTCTCCACCCAGCTGACCGTCCTGCCACCTCAGCCTCTGGGAACCATCCCTGCTGCCCTCAGACAGCGGCCCCTCCATCCTGCTGCCCGTGAGCAGCTGCCTGGCCGGGTGAGCGGGGCTGCAGCTCTCCAGGAGAGCAGGCCAGTCCTGGGCCTGTCCTCAGCTGGCAGCACAAAGTCAGGAAGGGCTACCACAGAGGGCACCTGGCCAGCTCCTCTGCCCCTTGGGCAGCCCCACCCACGTCCAGCTCCACCCAGGGCATCGGCGTGGAGTATGCTCGGGTCCTCACGCCTGGACACCGCTGCCCCGTCTTCCTGGGTTGTCGCCAAGCTGCTGGGGACCCGGCCCTGCTCTCTGGCATCTCCCAGGCAGGGCCCGTCCTCCTACCTGGCCCCCAGAGAGTTCTGAGATTTACCTCCCCCCCATCACCTGGACGACAGGGAGAGAGGAGCAGGGGACAGCCTGAGCACCACCACGCCCCCCTGGACGTGGTGCAGGCAGGTGCCTTTGTGCCTGTCTCCCCACCCGAGACAAGCATCCACTCTTGGGCTCTGGCAGGAGGCGCCATCTCTGCCTCAGGGCGTGTATGTCCATGGGGGTTCACGTCCACCACGTGTGCCCTTCTGCACACATCGGGGTGCTCAGGCCCTGAGGACCCTGGCGTTAGGTGGGAGAGGCCACCCTAACCCAGGAGGCCCATGGGTCTGACTACCTGGCCCTGCAGGGCTGTCGGGAGCAGGTGCCTCCAGAAACACCAGGCCCCGGCTGCGGTCGCCACCTTCCACACCCCGGGGGGTGATGGCCCCTCACGCTTGTGCCCCCCTCGGGGGCGGGGGGGGCGCTGGGTCTTCCTTCTGTGTCCTTGGTCTTAGCGAAGGGCCTGGCAGAAATGATTTCAAAAAATCAAAACTGCCTAAAAATACTAAGACTTGTATAACAAACACCTTGAAACTCTTTATTTGTACATAACAAATACGAAGTAGTTTAATTTAGATTTTCCAGAGAAGAAAACATGACAGTGAAGACCCATTTGTACCTCTCTCCCAGGCCCAGAGGTGGCCCACTAGGCACTTCAGCTCACTTCTGTTTGTGGTTTTAAACCCTGCCTACCAGTCTCAGCATCCATAAATAACATGTACCACTGATTTCTAAGATTTACATAAATTGTACAGCACTAAATCACTGTGAGTGTTCATTTAGTGCAGGGTTTTTTTTTCTTAATCCGTGTGGCTACATCTAGGTCTAGTTAATTTATGTACAGCATATATCATATGAATTAAACACAAGTGGTTGGTGGTCTTGTTAATTGAGGACACAGGTGGGTTTTAGTTACTGGCTGGTGAAGCAGAGCTGCACTGCCCTCGCCGGGGACCATCGCTGGGCAGGGGTCTGGAAGCCCTCCCTTGACTGGTGGCCCCAAATGCCCTGCACATCCACAGAGAGGAAGGCCCCCTTCCCATCTCCCTGCCAGCCGTGGCGTCCTCAGACGTTTTTCCTTATTTTCAGTATTTTCTACCTGGGATACTTAAAGAGAAACAGGACGTGACAACGTGACACCAACCCTTAATGATGCGCATTCAGGGTGGTGGGCAACGGGACCGCCAACCCTACTGGCCCGTGTTTAGGGGGACCGAGGGCCGCGGGCGTGGCTGAATGGCGCTTCGGAAAGACTCCGAAGTCCCCCCGATGCCCCTTGCCCTCCGGTGCCCAGTCCCAGGACCCTGGCTGAAGTCGTGGTCGTCGGGGTCGCAGCGTGCGGGCAGGGTCCTAGGCGCACCTCCCGCCCCCCTTCCCCGCCCCACTCGCAGCACCACGAGGCAGCCCCGCCCGTGGGCGCGCGGGGCGTGGCCACGAGGAGGGGCGGGGGTCCGCGCGCGCCCGGCGTCACCTGCCCGCGCGGAGCAGCGTCTCCCCGGTCGGGCTCCGCGCCCGAGGACGCCGCGCGGCCCGTCCCGGCGGGAGGAACCCGTCGCTGTGGAGCGGCCCCGGTCCCCGGCGCGCCCGGCCGCCCACCCGCTCCAAGTCCCGGGGACTCGGCTCCCTCTGGCCTCAGGGAGACCCCCCTGCTCGGACTCCCCAGAACTCCGGGGGGCCCCGAGGCAGCACCCGCGGCGCCCGAGACCGCGGCTCCGTCCAGCCCTGTGCTCTCGGCCCTTTCCGTCCGGGCGCGTGGCCCCCAGCAGCCCTGGGCCGGGACACTCCGCTCGCGCTGGGACTGGGGGGGGGGGGCGTGGTGGCGGTTGGGGAGGGTCCAAGCCAGCGCCAGTCCCACCCCCAGACACGTGACGCCGGGGCGGTTCTCGGCCCCCGCAGTGGGCAGCCATCGGTGACCAGCGGCGCCCGAGGGCCCCGCGCGGGGAATTAGGCCGGCCCGCCCGCCTGGCAGTGCGGCCGCTCTAGCGGATGTGTCGCTGCTGATGTCGCCATGGCTCCCATCCCGGGGTCACAGACCTGGGTCCCCGTGAACCCCGTGCCAGCTGCCCTTTTCTTACCCTTCTAACCCAAGCACAGCTAAAACCCACCTGCTGCCCCTGCCCTGTTCCTTCACATCTGAATCCACGGCCCCCTCCCTTCCTGCTACCCACAAGCCCTCAGCTTGACCTCAGAGAGCCTGGAAGTCTCCCAGCGGCCCGCAGCATCTCTGGCTGCCTCGTGCCCCGGCCCTGGCCCGGGAACCTGTACAGGTGCCCCTTCCTCGGACTCACCCTGGAGCACTTAGGGCTGCGTCAGGCTGGGCCCAGGATACAGGCGTCTTGTGGGTGCGTCCTGACGCCAGGTGGCCCAGCGGAGACACCGTGACGGGCGGAGTCCTTGCCCAGGTGGTACCGACCCTCCAGATCCTTCTGCCGACTGGCCCAAGTGCACGTGCCCCTCGCCCCGTGGCAGCTGCTGCTGGGGAGGGGGCGGCACCTCGCGGGCTGACGAACCTGAGATTGTCCCTGGATGCTCACCATTCTCAGGTTGGACAGTCCTGGAGGCGCGGCCCAGGCGGCTGATGGCGCCTCAGCAGGCACGTTGCTCCTCTGGGCTCCTCACCCTGTGTCCCAGGAACTTCTGGACAAGTGAGGGAGGGGCTCCGGCTCTGCTTCCCGCCCCCTGTCCTGTCCCGGGCTCTGAGGCTGCAGGCTGCAGCCCCACCCTCAGCTTCTTCCCCTTTCCCCCGACCCCTCGGCCTCTGCTGGGCCCACAGGAGCCCAGGTGCCCGGAAGGCAACACCAGGGGCTGCTAATCAGTCCCAGCTGCCACACAGCCTGAGAGGTTTTCCCTGGGGGTGGGCTCCTCCGGCCCTGAAGGGCACCGCCCAAGGTTTCTTCCCAGACGGGAAGCCCCCGATGTTTCCAGTGGCTGTGCTGAGCCCTGTCCCCAGCACAGCCTTGGACCTTGGATCCTGGTCCTGTTTCTGGGACCAGGAGGCTCCCTGGGGCTGGAGGGATTGCCCCTTCCTCCCATCGGCACCCCGAAGACCCTCTGTCAGGTCTGTTTGGAAGGTGACCCTCTTCTACCACCCCTTGGGGTCCTGGCAGGAAGTGGCCCAAGAACTCCCCTAAGCCGTGACCTCGTCTCTGATGAGGAACCCCAGCCTGAGCAGGCAGGGCTCGGCCCTAGGCCACCACTGACCCTCGAGAAGTGGGAGGAAGCCGTCCCACCCCCAGAGGCTGGTGGCTGAGTGAGGTGGGGGCCCTGAGCTGCATCACACACATGTGTGTGTCTGGGGCCATGTGGCCATCTGCACACGCATCAGCACATGTGGGTCTGATTTCTTCTGTGGGAGCTGCTCATCCTCTAGCTGGACTCGGGGACCCTCCCAGGACGACCTAGCTCCTGCCCAGCTCCTCGTCAACAGTTTGCCCCATTGCTCATCTGGGAAGAGCTGGCCAGACAGAAGGGTATCAGCCGCGTCACAGCACCTGAGCAGGGCCAGGCCTGCTGTGGCCTCCAGGCTCCAGGCACAGAGCACAGGATGAATGAATGAACCAACCAACCAACCAACGAATGGGGCCCTGGAGATATGGGGGAGGGTCAACTCACCAGGTTGGGGAGGAGATGCCCCTCTTGCTGACCTCGGGGCTGTGTCGCTCCTCTACCCTGGCGCCTGGCCACCTCTGGACAAGCTCCCGCCTTTATCTGCTGCCCTTGGCCTGGGCCCCACCCAGGGACTTCCTGTCCCCGCCCCATGACAAGCTTTTCCATGACATGGCCTTTGTGAGGTGAGGGGAAACCGAGGAGACCAGGAGGGCAGGAAAGGGCAAGTGCCAGGCCAGGAGGCGGAGGACGGGGTGGGGATGGTTCTGAGAGCTCACCCGCAGCAGCTGCGAATCGATCGGCATCAGGCTCTCGAGCCAGGCTGGCGGTACCCTCGCCGGTGCCCTTGCCCAGGAGTGGTGAAGGCAGGGCGGGATGTGGTTTCTGACCCTGAGCGGTGTGGCCGGCTCAGCGAGGCACCGGCCACGTCCCCTGCAAGTGGGGTTCCTGCGAGGCCAGGGCCGGTTCCTCACTCCCTCCTCCAGCCCCGCCCACACCCATTTCCGCCCCTGCCTTGCGGACAAACACGTGCTGGGGGAGGGAAGTGGTTGTGGAGGCTGTTGACAACTTCTAAGACCCAGAGCCCCAGGCCCAGGCCAGGTGGCCACCGAGGGGCCAGTCTAGCAGGGCCAGGAGCTGCAGGCCCAGCTCTGCCCTCTCCTAAATCTGCACTGACTCTAGACGGTGAGGAAAGCCACGTACAAGACCAGAAGCTCCTGTCCTGCTGCGGGGAAGGCGGGGGCCTAACCAGGACCCAGCGGAGGCCAGGGTCCTCAGTCCCTCCCTCTCCACAGTGGCCTCGCAGCTTGGGAGCCACTCCCCAAGCCCCGGGCCCAGGCGGGACACCACTCCCGCACCCCAGCTAACCAGTCACAGCTTCATTTTCAAGTTTTATTTTACAAAATATTTAGACAAGGTACACCGGTAACACGTTTTTTAATTCAAATAAGTTAGCATCTCTACTCTGTAAGCCCCGGGGAAGCAGGAGGGGTTGGGGGCGGGGTGGGCGGCTACCCCGCAGAGCCCCCTTCCTCCTCATCGCTGCCATCGGGGACGGCGTCGGTCCCGAAGTAGCGGTCGCCGAAGTTCCCTGGGGGGAGAAGCAGGTCCTTGTGGTGGGGACTCAGGCCCACCTGCCCCCCCACCCCAGTTGTCGCTGACAGGCCCGGGCAGCCTCACCTATGCCGGGGATGATGCGGAAGAGGTCGTTGATGCGCTTGTCCACCGCCGTGGTGATGATTCTCACGCGCGGGAAGGCGTAGGCCACCGAGTGGACGCCCATCTCCGCCATGAGCAGCGACAGCAGGAAGATCTTGTCCTCGGGCACGTCGTGGTCCTGCGCGGCGAGGGCGTGAGCCGGGCCCAGCGCCCGCCCCCGCCCGCCGCCCCCCTCCCGCCCACTCACCAGCAGCACCCGCACCGCCATCATGGCCGCCGCGCCAGTGGACACTGTGCAGTCCATCAGGATCACGTGGTCGTCACTGATGTCCTTGGGGAGCCGCAGGTAGTGGAGCTGCAGGCGGCCGCAGGGTCAGGGCGGCCCAAACGGAAGGCTGCGCCTGGGCTCCCCGCCCCCCCCCGACCCCAGGCCCCCCACCTCGGGCTCCCCGGTGAACTGGTTGGTCTGGATGAGGATGGTGCCGATGCGCACGTCCTTGCACACGGCCCGCAGCGCCGGCTCCATGGTCTCACCGGCCCGCAGGATGGACACGCCTGTGATCTGGGGGGACGAGGCTGAGCTAGCCAGGCCCCCGCCTTCCGGCCGCCCCAGCCCCTGGTCGCCCAGGTCAGGCCCCTGGTACCTGCTTCCCCGCGTAGCACTTGCCCGAGTAGTCCTGGCCCTGCGGGGTCTGCACGACGCAGTCCTGCGCAGGGCGGGGGCGGGGCGTGAGCGCGAGGAGCCTCCCCTCCCCCCTACTCCCTCGGCCCCCTCCCTCCCCCCGCCCCGCACCTGGAAGGGCAGGAAGGAGAGCGCGTGCTCGATGAGCAGCCGCATCAGCCTCTTAGAGTAGAAGATGAACTCGTCGCGGCTGGTCTCCCGGTCCCTGCCAAGGGCGGGCCCGGTTGGATTAGCGAAGGTCGGCCCCGCCCGCCCGCCCGCCCGCCAGGCCGCGGGAGTGGGATGGGCCTCACCTGATGATGGTGTGCATGCCCCGCACCTGCGGCGTGCTCTTGAGGACACTCAGCGTCCGGGGCAGGGGGTGGCACTGGTGCGCTGAGGCCAGCGCGGCCCTGGGGACACAAAGCGATTGGGAACTCAAGAAGGGGCATCTCCCCCCAGAGCCCCATCCTCCCGCTGCAGACTGTAGGGGGCAGTCGTGGTGGGCACGGTGGGTGTGCAGGGTGGAGGCCACCCTCCCAGTGGCTGATCTGGAGGGAGGGGCCCATCCCGAGATGCCCTCCCCCGTAACAGCCAGGCAATGGTTAACGGACAGGGTGGAAGGCAGAGCAGCTGACCGTTAGGCAGGAAGCAGGGGCTGCGGTGCGAGCCTCTCTTCCCGCTCCAGGTCCCCTCCCCGTTCGGGACCTGGCAGTGGGAGGGCGAGGCCTCACACGTGCAGATGAATCTTAGCCCCCAAGCTGGGCATCTGGACCCCAACCTCAGGACACCTCTCCCTGGGGAAACAGCTGAGCTTTGGGGCCAAGCCGCGCCTAAGGCTTCCCCCCAGGTGATGTGCGGCCCCCTCAGGAGAGGCGGGCAGAGCTGGCTTCGCACTGCCCCTGCTGCCCCAGCCTGGAGCGGGGTGGGGCGGGAAGGAGGAGGAGGAGTGGGGGAGTGGGGGGGTGGGTGGGGGAGTGGGGGGGTGGGTGGGGGAGTGGGGGGGGTGGGGGGGAGGGGAGGGGCGGAGCCTGCAGAGCGCCGGGCACACAGCGCGCAGGCAGCACCACGGCCAGAGCACTCTGTCCTCACAGATCCCAGCGCAGCTTCCTCTGCCCACCGGGTGAAGAGGCGAAGAGTAGGTCAGGGAGGGAACAGGGCAGGAAACCCCAGGGTTTACAAAGAAGAGGAAAAGAAGAGAGAGAAAAGACCACTTAGCGGGGAGCACGGTGGTCTCCGTGGCCACCGGCTGGCCTGGGGAAGGGAAGAGCAGGAGGCCGGGTTGGTGGCAGGGAGACCCTGCGGCCCGCGCCCCCGGGCCCGCGAGCACCCGAGAGTCCACTGCATTCAGCCCTGCGGGTCCCTCCCTCCCACCCACCACAGCCACGCTTCCTGGAAACTTTTATTTCTCTGAACCAAGGCTTCCAGAGGACATGACGTGGCCAGACCCGCAGGTGCCCCGGGCCGGGTGAGAGGCAAGCGGAGACTCATGCGTGGGCAGGAAGCTGGAGGCCGGCGCCCGGGCCTGGAGGCATTTCCAATGCAGCTCGAGCTGGAGGCTCGGTCTGGTGCTTCCCAGCTCCGCCGACCACTGCGTGGGGACAGGCGCCCCATCCCTCTTGTGGGCAGGAAGGACACGCAGCCCAGGACTCCTGGGGGCTCCTCCTGGCTCTCTGTGCCTCAGCTCCAGGGCCAGGGTGGGCCGGGGTGCTGGGACGCGGGGGGTGGGGTGCCTCAGCACCGCTTGGGGGAATAAAGACCCGCCCCTCGGCTCAAGCAGAGAAGGCGCAGACCCAGGCCCTTTGGCTGCTGAAGGACAGGCCTGTGGCCACAGCCCTGGGGCACAGCGGTGCTGGCTCAGGACAGCTGTGCCCTCGGGTCCGACCCCACACAACCAGCCCCAAGTCGGGTAAGAGCCTCCAGAGAGGTCTGGCCAGCCTAGAGTAAGGGTGCTGTGTGAACTTGGGCAAACACCTTAACCTCTCTGGGCCTTAATTCCCTTGACTACTGGCAAGGGCAGGTAGAAGCGGTGTGGCGGCCACCACACCACTCCTTCTGTGCCTGGGGTGGGTCCACCACAGGGGGTGGGCATGGTGGGAGGGGACCTCGCTGCCTGCCTGGGTGACAACCCAGACTCCGAGCTCCCTGTGGATGTTGGAAATGCCTCCGTCTGTGCAGACAGGTGTGGGAAGTCTTACCTGACACTGAGCTCACGCTGCGGCAGCGACACAGGGAGACACAAGGGAATGGGGTGGGGCATCAGTGATAGCAGACTGCTCACCTCGGAGTCACCGGACGGCACGGCCTGTCGCCACCGTGTGCCTCAGCCAGCCGGGCCGCCCCCACCCAGGCACGGACACACCACAGCCCCGTAGCGGGAGAGTCCCGGGGGGCTGCCTGCCATGGGAGGGGGCCAGCTCCCTGTGGCCTCTGGCGTGGGCACCTCTGGGCTGAGCTGTCAGAGCCAGGACCCTTGGGGCTCTGTTCCGCAGGCCCCGAGCACCCCATCGTAAAGCCTGCCCGAAGGGTGGGTGGCGCCCTGGGCCGCCCCGCGGTGTGTGACCTCCTAGGATGCTCAGGACGTGGGACTCGGCACCAAAACCCAACGGTGGCCCAAAAGGGTTTGGAGGGACAGGAGCGCACCCTTCCGTACGAGGCCCAGCTCAGGCTGGGGGCGCTGGAGATACTCCGTGCCCCGTGGTCCCTCAGGGAGCCCAGCTGCCTCTGGCCGGCACACGACGGGGCAGTAAACGTGGGCGCCGCCCAGGCAGGCGGCAGTGGGGAGCAGGGCCTGGACACCGGCTCACCTCTTCCAGCTGGCTGTGCACGTGCTGCACGATCAGGTCGATGGCCACTGTGTTCCCGCTCCCTGGGTCGGGACAGGAGGGAGGGTGAGGTCCGGCCTTGCCCGCCCCTGCCCTCCCCCCACCAGGTGGGCCGCAGGCTCACCCCGGGGCACCACAATGTCCGCCACGCGCATGGTGGGCTGGATGTACTGATCGAAGGCGGGCTTCACAAACTTGTTGTACTGCTTGATGACACCCTCGATGTCCCGGCCCCGCTCGCTGATGTCACGGCGCAGCCGCCGCACGAGGCGGATGTCAGAGTCCGTGTCCACGAAGATCTTCATGTCCAGGAGCTGGACGGGGAGAGTAAGTTGCTGAAGCGGGCCTGACACAGGGGGCTGCAAGGCCCTGTCACCAGCAGGACCAGAGTGAGCAACAGGGGACGGCCTCCGGCAGAGACGTCTGGTCCGCGTGTGGGCCCGGGAGCAGACCAGGCCTGCGCGGCACCTCTCGGGTCTGGATGGGGCAGGGGGAGCGTGTGGTGTGGCTGCGTGTGTGGGGGGGTGTGCATTGCACGTGGAGTGTTGTGTGTGTGCGTGCGTGGCGAGCAGTGGGGTTCCTGGGGCCTGAGCACGCTCACACTCGGGACCAGCGAAGGAGCAAGGACAAGGGCATAGCCGGCTGTGCCCCCTCGGGCCTTGGCAGGGCGGGGAAGGTGGCTCCCAAGGCCTGGCCCGGAGTGGGTCACACCTGGGGCAGCTGCCCAGAGCCTCCCAGGGGACAGGATGTCCTCACAAACAGTGCAGACGCAGAAGGCTGGCTCCCTCCCAGGCAAGAATACGCACATGCGCACCCACAGGTGAACCCACTCCCACCAACATCGCTCTGACCTTGGCAGCCACGTGGACCGAAGAGAACAGCAGCCAAAACCCTGACTGGGGGGGGGGGGGGCGGTGAGATTCAGGAGACAATGTCGTTCCTCACCCAACCCTGGGGCTACGGCACGGGATGGGGATGGAGGCAGGTTTAAGGTGAGTCCCACGGGAGGATCCGGGAGCCAGGCCATCCATCCTGGAGCCCGTCCTCACCTCTAGCAGTGTCTTGTCAGCAAAGGCCATGATGCCCTCGAAAATGATGACGTTTGCACCGTAGAGCGTTTTCTGCAAAGGAATCGTGTGTGTTGAAGCGGCCCTGAGGCCCCTGTGCCAGCCCCGTGCAGCTGAGCCTGCGGGGCCTACCCAGTCCTTCTTCCGGCTGTGGGTGGTGAAGTCGTAGATGGGCACCTTGACACTCTTGCCCTGCTTCAGCTTTTTGAGGGTAGAGATGATGAGGTCAAAGTCAAAGGCATCTGGGTGGTCGAAGTTGAAGTTGTTGTGGGCGGCCTGTTCCTGCTGCTGCCTGGTGAGCACCTGCAAGGGGAGGAGCATCTGCAGGGGGAGGAGCACCTGCGGGGGGAGGAGCATCTGCAGGGGGAGGAGCATCTGCGGAGGGAGGAGCACCTGGGGGGAGGAGCACCTGCGGGGGAGGAGCATCTGCAGGGGGAGGAGCACCTGGGGGGAGGAGCACCTGGGGGGAGGAGCACCTGGGGGGAGGAGCACCTGCGGGGGGAGGAGCATCTGCGGAGGAGGAGCACCTGCGGGGGGAGGAGCATCTGCAGGGGCAGGAGCCGTGGACCTCATGGAGGCAGCTGCTCGTGCAGGACACCCTTACCTTGTAGAAGGAATCCATGGACAGCAAGACCACCCAGGGCACGTCCAGGGCCTCGATGATCATTCTGGCCACAGTGGTCTTCCCAGAAGCACTGCCGCCTCCCAGGCCTGTGGGGAGGGGCAGAGAGACCCTGAGCGGAGTGGCCCAGGTCAGCCTCACAGATGGGTCCCAGCGGTGCCCGCCACCCGACGCTGCCTCCACCCCGGGCTGACCTGGACCGAGGGGCCCGAGCGGCACGGGTCAGGGAAACACCGGCTCGGGCATGGCGGTGGGTTCTGCCTGACCCGCCCACTCGGGGGTCTGGGCGGGCGGCGGCCTCGGCCCACCCATGCACCACAGCCACGCTCACCAATGGCGAAGGCCTCCTTGGACTGGGTGCCGTGCTCGTTGTACCAGGGCGGCCGCCCCGCCGTGTAGATGGTGCGCTTGCTGGTGCGCAGCAGGGGCGGCTCAGACTTGCACTGGCTGGTGGTGCGCTTCCGGGGCGAGCGCCCGGCGCCCACGGGTGGGAGAAGCCTGTCCAAGGACTCCGCGTTGCTGCTGCTGCTGCTGCTGGGGGTGGGGCGGGGGCACGCTTGCCTCGGCCCAGAGCCACCAGCCCCCCTGCCACCCCACACTGGGCCTGGAGTGACTGGTCCACGTGGTGCCTCCACGCAGGCACGTGGGCACGGCCAAGGTGAGCGGGCTCGTGCGCGGGACACAGCAAACCTGGCCGCGGCCCATCCGCTGGGCCCGGGGCCTCGGACTGTCACTGTCTACAAATCCAGAGGGACAGCAAGTGGCAAGGAGGACACAAGGGGAGCGCTGTCCGGGCCCAGCTCTTCCTCCCACGTGGACTGGGCTGCATCAGGGCCACGAGGGCCCCCTTTCCCCCAGGAGATGAGAGGTGGGCACGCCAAGGACACTCAAGACCCTGTCGAGGACTATGCCCTCTCCCCAGGCACACTCTGGGCGGCCCTCTAGTTTTGTGCCACCCTGCGGGGCACGCAGGGAGAGGGGCTCCAGAGACAGAGGCCGCTGACAAAAGGGATGGGCCGGACGTGGTGTGGACGGACCGGGAGGGAGACCCAGGGCGCCCTGCCGAAGGGCGGAGGCCCCCAGAGGCCGTGCACAAGGCGGGAACCCGCCTGGGAGACGCAGACGCCACCTGTGCCTGCTCTCGCCGTGCCACGCCACTCAAGTGGGGCTGTGCTGGCTTCTCTGTAGGTTTATACCCCTAAAGGGCACAGAAGTGATGACTGGCCCAAGGCCTCAGGGCCTCAAAGCCTTCAGGGACAGCTGGGGAGGCTCGGCTCGGCTGAGGGCCCGCCGAGAGGTAGCGTCTGCCCGATGCCGGCTCAGCCTATGCTGAGAGGCTGGGACGCAGACCCAGTGTGAAGGTGGCCCCGGGGGCAGGACCAGCTTAGGGAGAAGGCGCTTCCACCACTGCCTGAGAGAGAGGCTGCTCACGGCGTCAGCTTGCAGGCCCGCCCCGGAGACTCCGGAGGCAAGCTGATCGGCTAGGCAGGAAGAAAGCACCGGGAAGCTGGGGGTGCAGCGGACAACCGTGGCAGGACGCGTGTCCACCCGTGGCTGGAGCCCCCGTGATGCTGCTCGGGGCGCGGGCGGGAGCCGGAGGAGGCGCCACACACGGCCGGCCTCACACACGGCCGGCCTCCTCGAGGCACCATCAGGTGAGACGGCAGAGCGCCTCGAGCCATGAAAGCCAGCGGGAGCCTGTGAGACGCCCTGTGAGACGCGTGCACAGAGACGGCCACCAAGGGCAGGAGCAAGGACTTCCGCTAGGTTTGCATGTTTTATGAGCACACGCCCCTGCTTTATCAGAAACCAAACCACGCCTCTGTCTGTCCTTGAAGCTCGCTGTCACCGCTACAGCCTGCTGTCCCAGCCAGGGCGCAGGGTGCTGTGAAAGTGGCCTCGGGGAGATGTCCCCGCGAGGGCAGGGCCGGCTGGCCCAGGGCATGACAGGCGCCTCCTGCTCAGGGTGGCCCGGGCATCCCCCGCCAGGAACACTGGCCTTTCCAGCTGTGCGGTGCTCCCAGCACACCCAGCGTTGCCAAGAGCCAGGAGGACGGCGTCTGTGTGCACATGTGTGTGGGCGGGGGGAGAGCAGTGGGAGGAATTAGCTCAGGCCTAACACGTGACGAGCCACACCAGCAGCTCTCGAGGGCACAGAGGGCCGTGTCAGCACAAGTTACGCAGCAGGAAAGCCGGCCATCGGATGTGACAGGAGGCGTGCAGCACCGTCTGGGGGACAGAGAGCACCGGGCCGCCTCGGTCCTCCGTCACTGGGACGGCGTGGGGAGCGAGCCCCGGGAGTCACTGGCTGCCTGTGTTGCCTCTGGAAGCAGCAATTACGCGTCCGTGGAGCAAACAACACAGTGGGACACCCAGATGACAGGGCAGTGACGGCTCACTTGATGTCTCACTCAGCCAAGCAGGAGACGGACGGAGCGCAAGCAGTGGTGTCTTCAGGCCCCGGCCAGAGGGCAGCGCTGGCCATTGCCCTGGACGCACTTGTCCCCCAACAGCGAGCACGGGGCCCCCAGGGCTCACACACAGCTGCCCTGCCCGCAAGCGACCCACAGACCCTGGAGATGACCGACAGCCTACAGCTGGAGAGGGGAGCTCCGCACAGCCCCAGAGAAAAAGTCCAGTCTGCGCCTCTACCCGGGGAGGAAAAGCCAACACAGAAAGCCTGGCTTGCAAAGGAGCAGGGCCTCAGTGCCCCAGCAAACCAGCCCCTGTGCCCAGCACGCTCACGGACAGCCAGACGGCCTCGCGGGACCGATGTGGGATGGGAGGCCTGGGCTGGCGCTGCTCCCGTTCCCCTGCGTTTCACCCCAGGCTGGTGCCCTTGGCCCGTCCAGCAGGAGCCCTCACCCCTTTCGGTGACTGGCCCTTGTCCTACTGAGGTGACGACGACCACTACCACTGACAACGTCCAAGGCCTGTGGCGCCAACAGCCCGGGACGGACGCCTCCTCGGGGAAGAGCCGAAGGTTAGCCAGGGACGACCTTGCCAGAAACCCGTCCGGCCACAGGCCTGCAACAGGCCTGAACGGCATCGGGCCGGGTCCGCAACGAAGTCCAGCTCCGCTGCCTCCTCCAAAAGCCCAGCTCCCTCTCAAAGCCGGGAAAGAGCTCACTGTGCCCTCAGAGCAGGCCTCACCCCATTTTCACAACAGGACAAACTGTGACGTGGGAAGGACTTCACCTCCCTGCTCACAGATGGCCAGGGTGCTGCCAGCCACAAGGACAGAAGGCAATTTCAACCAAAGGGTTATGAGCCACATGGACACAGGTCGGCTGGTAACTGAGAGCCCCAAGCAAAGCCGGCAGCTGGTCCCCACGAGCACCTGCCTGGCCTGTCTCTGCCCTGATGTCCACTAGACACGGCACACGGGGCTGGGGGCGGCCGAGACGCAGCAAAGACGGGCATCCTCACCGGAAGACAGCAGGCCTGCCACTCACCTGCCTTCTGCGCCAAGGGTCCAGCACCCCGAGACCCTGATGCCAGGGTAAGCTGGGGGGCTGCTCATGGCCAGGACACAGGGGAAACCGGGACGGCAGGGCGATCCCAGGTGTGTGCAGGCCATCATCGCGCCGCCTCTTCGACCCCCGGCAGCCCCCCAGCACAGCTCAGCAGCCCCCGGAACTGCTCCTCCACGGGTGGGCGGCACAGCAGGTGAGGAGCCGAAGTGGGGTCCAAGCCCTGGCTGGCAGAGGCTGTCCCCTGGGAGGCGGGGGGCCAGCAGGTGAGAGGCCCCGGGAGCCCGTGCCGAAGCAACAGCACTCACCGCTGGCCTCCGAGGCCGAGGCTACCGGCATAAGAGGATCACCCGGCTGGGGGCCGTGCGCTGGCCTGATATTAATAGCACTGACCTGCCGAAGACAGCCAGGCGGACCTCAGGCCAGCATCGGGTGTGAACTGCCCCTCCTGTGCTCAGGCTGGCACGCTGCCCACCCAGGGCTGGCTGAGGACCACTGTGCCCCCTCCTCCAGAAGAGCCTGGAGAAAGCTCCAGACCCCTGGTCTGCCGGGGACTGCAGGGCCCACCCCCGCACCCCCCCCCCCCCCGAGCGGGACAGGGACATCGGAGGTGTCTCTCGGCCGGCCAAGCCGTCAGCGAGGAGCGGCGCTGAGCTGGGCACCCCTGCCCCCAGGTGCCTCCGAGAGGCATAAACAACCTGAAACTCTAGCCGGCTGAGGCCTCCTCTGAGAATAACTGCCCGCCCCACCCCTTCCACGGCGGCTCCAGCTCGTCCCCCAAGGCCACCCGCGCTCACTGCTCAGCTGGGGACACAGCCGCGCCCCAGTCTGGCAGCAGGAGGAAGAGCAGGCCCGCGGGTGGGCGGCTGCAGTATTCACTCCTGTCCCAGGTCCCTGGCCCCCTCCCTGTGATTAATCCAGCCTATACACCAGCTTTCCTAGTCGGCTTCCGACAACATCAACGTGGAGACGGCTGGCAGGGGCTCAGAGGAGAAAGAATTTCACTTGGGGTCCGCACACTGAAGGGGGCCCCTCCCGGGCGCTGCCTCAGGGTAACAGGCCTGCCCCACGGTAGCTGCTCCCTCCTGCTCCCGCCCTGCCCACCGCACTCAGGCTCGGGGCTGAGGAGCCCTGATGCCCCGTCCTGCTTTAGGAAAGTTTCCCAGGGGACTGAGTCAAATGAAGCCAGAAGCAGGAGGGAGGAGCTGGCCCACTGGGGCCTGGCCTGGGGAGGCGGGGCGGTCCCAGACTGGCTCAGGGACAGGGAAATCAGGGCAGCTTTCTCAGAGCAGGGAGAGAACTGGGGGGCTGGGGGGGCTGCAGCCCTAAAGGGGTGCAACAGGCTCCAGGAACTTGCACTGTCCCCACCCCCCCATTGGAAATCCCCCTATGGGACCCCCTCCTTCTCGCTGCTCTAGGTGAGTCCAGCCAGCTTCCTTCCAGGCGCCCAGCGGCAGCCCCCAGACCCGTGCCCACCTGGACCTCACCAAGGGACAGCCCGAGGGATACCCTGTCACCACTGCGAGGTGCTCACTTGTCCACCAGCATGTCCAGTGCAAAGGTAGGCCGAGGTCCCCGTCCTCACCGGACTGACCTTCCGGAGGGACAGGCACACAAGAAGCCACGGCAAGGTAGACCGACCACATCGTGCAGCCACGATGATGCGGAAGGCGAAGCCGGAGCCGTGGTCAGGCGGGGAGAGCCTCGGTTTGGAGACATCTGCACAGACACCCGGACACTGACCAGAGCCCGCTCTGGCCCCCTCAGGCCATGCAGGGACGGAGGGGGAGGGCACGTGCTTGAGGAACATCGCAGAGAAGACAGGGTGTAACGGGAGCGATTTCCCCGTGATGTCCAGAGGCAGCTCCAGGGCCACCCCATGGGCCCTGGCTCCCCTCCTGTCCCCTGAGGACCACGCTCCGAGGAGAGGAAGACCACTGCCGCCCCGGCCCCGTGAGGGGCACCCATGCCCACTACGCGGTCTGTGCACGGGGCAGAGCCAGACGGCTGCTGCCACCGTTCTGTGTCTGCAGGGAGTGTTCTTCTCAAGAGCTTATGTGGTCTCAGGCTACATCAGATTCTCTGGAACTAATAGGTGTCACAGACTCAGATCCTCCCTCCTCCACCCTATCACCCTGAGCCAGGCTCGGAGTCACTGCTCCCCAGGAGGGGGTGAGCCTAGAGGAACACAAGATGCTCCTCCAGGCCCAGGGAGCCTCTTCCTGCCGGCAGCTCACCCCTGCGACCCGTCTCCCCGCCTGCCCAGCGGCTCTGCTGGCAGCACCCAGACAGTCCCAAGCAGTCCAGGCCACGGCACTTCCCAGGAACAGGTACCTGGCTGGAAAAGTTTCCTTTGGCCCCAACCTGGGGCCAGCGCTGGCCCTGGCCCAGGGACGGTTCAGATCCAGAAGTGAGGAGCCAGCCCTCGCCCGAGCGCCGCTTAGCCGTCACCCCCTGGGGCCTGGCCCGAGGCTGACAGCGGAAGCCGCCCCCCCAACCAGGTGACAGTGACCCCCACCACCTCCCCTCCTGCAAAGCCCCCAGAGCCTCCAGGGTCCCCTCCCCCGGAGCCTGGCCGGCAGTCGGAAGGCACTGAGCACCGCGCCGCCCAGCATCACGACCTCCGGCCTCGAGTGGGGCAGGCCGAGCCCGTGCGGCTCCCGGAACGAACTGACCATCTAGGAACATCCGGCGGGCGCACAGTCCAGCCCGGGTGCTCGCTGGCCCGGCGCCCCGTCTGCTCGGGACAGACCGAGGCCCCACGCGGGCCCTGCCCACGGGCCCCTTCCCGCGGCCGTCCGCGAGGGCCCGCCACCGCCAGGCCCCGGGGACCCTCCGCTGGTCCAGGCTCGGCTCCCGGAGCCGCCCCCACCACGAGACGCGAGGGGCGCGCCGCGCCTACCGGTCCTCGCTCTTCCCCTCCAGCCGGTCTGGCCCGTCTCCAGCCGCTAGGGGCGGCGGCACCGGGCGGGGTGCGTCGGCTGAGGCCGGGAGCGCAGCCATAAGCTCGGGGGCCTCTCCGCGGGCTGGGCGGGGCTCGGGGGCCGGCCGCGCAGCCTGTCGGAAGCTGTGGTTCGGGGCCGGCACCAGGCGCCCGCCAGCTCACCAGGCGCCCGCCAGCGCGCCCCGCGGACTGCAAGTCCCATCAGGCTGCGCGCGCCCCGCGGACTACAAGTCCCACCAGGACGCGCGCGCCCCGCAAACCAGAAGCCCCACGAGGCCGCGCGGCGCGAGTGCGGGGAAGGGCCCCAACCCGCGCTTTACCACAAACTCAGCTGCACAAAACCCCTGGAAAAAAATCAATAAACATTTATTTGATACAGTCATTTTTAATACATACAGTTGATGGCCCGCCCCCGTGCCACTTGGGGCCGGGGTGCGGGGACGAGGACCGGGGACAGATGGTCACAAGGCGGGCAGGGCCCGAGCTCACCGTCAAAACATCTTGCAAATAAACACTTTGTAGATAGAATATATACGTATATATATGGTTACAAGTTGATAGCCGGAACCTCTCTTTCGAAATGCACTTATTACGGAGAACTGGCATTAAAACACCCAAACCAAGAAACCCCAAGTACAGGACGTGTGGCTGCCAGGCAGGAGGTGCTGGCTGCCCCCCAAACCCCAGGCCTCCAGGACAGCTGCCTGGGGCCCACCCAGGGGGACACACCGGGACAGCCCTCCCCTCTACGGGTCAGGGTGCACCCATTCTTTCCCTTCCTAACCAGAGGGACAGGAGGGGCCTACGACTGGGAGGGCCACCACTCACACCAGGGGACACTCATCTGCCCTTGCATGAGCACAAAAGCGCATCCTATTTTCGTGTGACGTGTCGGTCCCTTGAGTCGACCCTTTCCTGTTCTCAGGGCAAGGGGGCGTGGGCTGGGCCAGAGGTAGATCTTCAGAAAGGGACCTGACATTGTGCCCTGGTTTGGGGTCTCAGGCAGGGTCCACACCCACCGCATGGAGGGGGGTGTCTGCCGCTCAGTCCCTCTCATTGAAGGTGTCAGTCAAGGCTACCTGGCTGCACTCCCACCAGAGTGGGAAGTGGGCAGATCTTGCTGAGCCGCCCAGGGCTCTGCCACCGTAGGAGGAGGGCTCTGAGGACCAGCTTGCTGCTGCCACCCACCAGCCAGAGCATGGAAGCCGGGAGGGGAGAGGGGAGAGAGAGGGGTCCAACCCAGCGCCACTTTTGGCAGCAGTCCCCACGCCCACCTTAAAGACAAAGAAGGGGGTTAAAGTGCTAAACATCAAGTTACCCAGGACCCCACCTCTTCCCACATATCTGGTGGGGTTCCCACGCCAGGGACCACATGTGGACTTTCGGGGGTGACAATGAAACGCATCCCCCAGCCAAAACCAGCCCCCGCTCCCCAAGGGCCAAGTACCTGAGAGGCCGGGGCAGGCAGCTATCCCCAGCAGAGGTGTTGAGGTCCAACCTCCTCCAACCATTGGTGACAAGGACAAAGTGCGCGTGGGGCTCCCATCAGTGCCTGCTCCCCACCCTCCCCCCGGCAGCTGCCCCTGCAGTGGCTGCCCGACCCACCTCTACCTCCACCAGCTGCACCCCAGTGACACCCAGGAACACAGGAAAGAAAGCCCTCCTGCCCCGAAGTCATGCTGCTTGCCTCAGCCTTTGATGCTGGATTACCTGCACCTGCCCAGGCCTCCACCCCCTGATCAGATCAGGTGCGTGTGAGTGGCGGGGGAGTCCACGTCTCCACACCCCCTCCCTAGCACATCAGGCCAGGACTGCCTGGCGTCAGAGCATTCTGGCTGAAGGAAGAAGCTGGAGACTGGGCAGCACGGCGCCTCGGCCCCAAAGCCCTCCCGGAAACTGTCTCCCTAGCGCAGGGTGAGGAGAGCTGAGCCCGGATTGCAGCCCCTCCTCGCCAGGGGCTGGAGGAGGACAGGAGCTGGGGGGCAGAGGGGTGCCCAGTCAGCACCGCCTCCCTGAGCAGGAGAGGGACCCCAGCCCAGCCCCCAGATCCACCGTCGGCACCAGGAAACCCTTAGCACCAAAATGTCAGATTGTTGTGAGTTTTCGTATAAAAAACAGAATTAAAAAAAAGGTTTGTTACTTGTCACAGCAACAAGACTGGCATCCACTACACCCAGGAGACACACGCACACGGGCAAATATCAAAATTCACATCATCCAGGGTCGGCAAGGCCGAGCCCTCAGCCCACCCCCACCCCCCCGTGGAAAACAGCCTCCATCCAAACGCAGCAGCTCTGAGCACCCTCCCTGTCCCAGCGATGCCATGGTTGGAAGGTGGGGCCCAGGCAGGAGGTCAGAAACCACGTGGCCGCATCCTCAGGGTGCCCTGGACGCCACCTGACCCAACCTACAGACCTCGCTGCCCTCAGGGCACCAAAGGGAGCCAAGACAGAGCCCTGGAGCTGCCACCAACCTACTGTGACCTTGGCCAAGCTCCCCCTGGCCTTCGGCTCTCACATCAAAAGGCCACACAACCAGAAACGAAGGAGCAGGTAAAAAAGGGGGAAGGAGGCTCCCACGGGAGCTTGGCCATGGGCCAACCCAGGCCAGCGACAGAGGCTGCTTCCCACAGTGGTCACTACTCGAGCCAGGCCCCAGGTCCCCGCCCCTCATGCCCGTGGGCCCCAGGTGACCCCGGAACCCAGACTGGCCCATCCCTAAACCCATCAGGCTACCCGACTTGGGCCAGCGGCGTTAGCGAAGCTGGAGGCTGAGGCCAGAGCTCACTTCACGTGGCCCCTGCTCCACAGCCCTGCAGTGGCAGAAGCAGAGCCTCCGCCTGGCCCCCAGTGGGGAGCGCTACTGGGGACGGTGCAGCAGGGCTGCCTCCGCCACCATGATGCACACGGGCCAGTGGGGCAGGGCCCGGGCACAGCAGGGGCTGCACCGCAGGGGAGGGTGGGCCTGGAGAGGTAGAGAGCGGAAGTGCAGGAACCAGAAGATGGCGGGGTGGGGGTGGGGGTGGGGGTGGGGGTGGGGGGGATGGGGTGCAGTGGGGCGGGCAGGTCAGCACGGCAGCTGTCAGTCTTGGGGTCTGTCCCGGGAGGTAGCTGGGGGGTGCCGGGGTTCCAGTGTCGGGTCACGAGGTGAGGCTGCTCAGGTACCCTCATCAGCCCAGAACCACGGGCCACCAGGGACCCCCGAGCCTTGGGCCCGGGAAAGCAGATGGGGCACGGAGCTCACACGCCGAGGACCAGAAGGCCGTCTGCCTGCTCCATGCCGCCCCAGCACCGAAGCCCAGGCTGTAGCCCTTCCTCTTGCCGGCCCGTGAAGGTCCCTCCAGACTATTGCACTTCTGCAGCTGCCCTGGCCCTCCCGGGAGCCCCAGCCCAAGGTGCCCTGCGGCAGCCCGCGTGGGGCAGGGCCACCCTCGGGGAGGGGAGAGGGCTGGCCGCCCCCGCTGGACAGATGAACAGGCAGGGGTGGGGGGTGGAGACCTGGAGGGCAGGAGGCTCTGGAGCCCCACCCTGGACAGAGGGGGCCGGGCCCCACCCACCTGCCAGGCTCCGAACTCACTTCTCGGGCGCCTTGCCGGCTCCCACCTTCCGGCCAGCAGAGCCCCGGGCCCCCTTGTCTCTGCCTCCTGGGGGCCAGTCGTCCCGGTGGGGAGGCGTCCCAGGGGCTGGATCCTCAGGGGGTCGCTCCTTGGGCTTGCGGCCCCGCTTCTTCCCGCCAGCCGGACTCGTCTCCTTCCTGGGCACCAGGGAGTCTGGGCCCTTGTGTCTGGGAGGCGGGTCTGCCGAAGTGCGGAACCAGTTCTGGGGGAGGGAAGCAGCGATGGAAACCCTGGGCCCCAGGACCCTGGAGGGCGGGGCGGCAGGGGACCTGGGGCCTGGGGACACCCGAGCTTCTAGGGAAGCCGGAGGCTGCTCTGCAGAGAAACCAGCAGACTCCTCAACGTCGCCCACTCGCTCAAATGAAGAGCCGTCACCCTGACGCCCCTGCCCTTCCCGGCCCCCTCCGTGGGGCCAGCGCATCCAGCCGCAGGCCCGGCAGGGCTCTCACACCAGGCCCGTCCCTGACGCACCTCCGCGTGGGCCTTGAGAATGTGGTACTTGACGCCACTCTCGGAGCTGAACTCCTTGGGACACAGCAGACAGCAGTACTTCCCCACCAGGTGGTCCCCCTGGAAGGCACAGGGCAGTCCGGCCCCTGGAGGTTGGCCCCCACCACTGGTCCTTGGGGGACCAGAAGTACCCAGACGCAGCCAGGACCACCCCGACCTGTGGGGCTCATCTGGATGGGTGCCTGACAGGTGTGCTTTGGGGACCCACGAGGCCACTCCGTGGCAGGACCACCAAGGTGCCCCCACTGCAAGGGAGGCGGGAAGCAAGGAGAGGGTGAGAGGAGGCAGGTGCTCCTGGGAAGGGTCGCAGCCCTTTGCTAAGGGCCCTTACCCCAAGCCCAGGTCGGGCTGCCCCGGCACAGACGAGCAACCCCCACAGGCAGAACCACCCGAGACCGAGTGACTGATGGCCGGGGCTGGAGGCGGCGAGCGTCCTGGGCTGCGCTGGCCCTGGCCCCACAGGGGCAGGGGCGCACACCCGGTGTGTGCGGACCCCTGGGGGGCAGCTGGGAGCACCAAGCACGCACGCCTGGCCGCCGGGAGGGCCTGGACACTGACCTTGCTGCAGCCGGCCAGATGGGCCTTGAGGCCGGACACGCTGGAGTAGACGGCTTCGCAGCACTGGGGGCAGGAGGCGACCGTGGGGGCGGGCCCTCCGGCAGGCGCCCCCCGACCAGTGTGCACCCCTCGCCCAGCCCGGGGGACCCGGGGCCCATCTCGGGCAAGTGGGGGGACTTGATCCCAGGAGTCACCCCTGCCCAGGGGTGTGGGCAGGCTGGGCCGCTAGGGCTGAGGTCAAGGCCTCTCTGCCTGTGGGGCTCCGTCTGAGGACCCTGCAGGGGCCACGTGGAGGGCTCCCCCCCCCCCAAGTCCACCCCTGGGCCCTCCGTCCTGAGTCCCAGCGTTCCCACGCCTGCCCAGCCTCCCTGGCTCACATCGTTGGGGCAGTTGACGTGGCCCTTCTCCTTGACCTCATTCTTCCACTCCTCCAGCAGCTGGGGGTTCAGCACAGGAAGGCCGGGCCGCGTGTAGTTGAGCTGCAGACGTGGGCAGGTGCCAGGGTAAGCTCGGGGCTTGGGCTGGAGGTGACCCAGACGCTCCCTGCTGAGCTGAGAAAGCCCTCAACCACGCCCTCCCAGGTCCTGGGGGCCTCAGGCTCGGAGACTGGGAGGCTGGGCTCACCCGTGCGGTCTCGGGCACCAGGTCGTCCTTCATCCGCCGCTTGGTCCAGTCTCGGGCCAGCTCGTCCTCCGCGATCTCCTGCAGGTGGAACACAGCGACCTGGGCCGACGTGCGGCGGATGCGGCCGCTGGGGGTCCGCTCGACACCCAACAGGTCCTCAGCCTCGGGGGCCTTGTCTGCAGGCTCCTCGGGGGGCTGTGGGGGTGGGGAGGGGGAGGCCGGATGAGCCACGGGAGCCACGCGGCGCGTGCCACAGAGAGCACGTACGAGCAAGCACCCTGGGGACACGGAAGCCCACCCCAGGCTCACTCCCCCCGACCCATGATGCACGTGGGCCCCTGGGAGGGAAGGCGGAGCACGCGTGGCAGGCAGCACATGGACGCGCCTGCCTGGTGCCCGAAGAACAGGAGGCCGGGCTGTGGGCCGCTCACCGGGGCCGCGTGCTCCGAGCGCACGTGGTAGTCGTGGCCGGCCTTGGAGCGGTAGGTCTTGCCGCAGTGGGTGCAGGGGAAGGAAGGGGTCTCCACCTCGCAGGGCGGCTTTCCGCAGCGTCGCTGGTGGTACTGGTAGCCCATGAGGCTAGAGAAGGCGGCCCCGCAGCCCTGGGGCGCCGGGGGCAGGTGAGTGGCCGGAGCGCGGCGGGCCCCATCCCGCCTGGCGCCCGCACCCGCCAGCCCACTGACCTCCTGGGGGCAGCGCAGCCGCCCCATCTGCTTCAGCACCTTCCGCAGCCGCTCCCGCCGCTCCTGCTCGCTCCCCTCCGAGGCCTCGGCGTCAGAGGGCTGGGGGGCAGGCCAGCCTCAGTGCCCCCGCCACCACGGGGCCCCTGCCCCTGCCCAGGGGCCGGGGCCACGGACGCCCCCAGTCAGGCACGGGAGCCACTAGGCTCTGCTAGTGAGAGGCCAGCAGGCAGAGCTGCGCGGGTGCGGGGGGAGCAGACCAGCGGCCAGCGGGCAGGGCCAGACGGCAGCTGGGCCCAGTGGCGTACCTTGGCGCTGTGCTCAGCCATGGTGTGGTAGTTGAGGCCCGCCTTGGACTTGAACTGCTTCCGGCAGTGCTGGCACTTAAGTGCATCCTGCAGCTGCAGACGGGCACGCTTGTGAGCAGCTGGCCCTGGGCCGCCTCCCCTCCCAGGAACCGGGGGCAGCCTTACCTTCTGACACACTTCCATGTGCTTCTTGAGCCCCACGAGGGTCTTTCGGGTGACCACGTTGCAGGTGGGGCAGACGGCCTCCCCCCGTTCGTGGATGGCCCGTTGCCACTGCTCCTCAGGGCCACCTGTGGAGCAGGGCCAGGGCCTCAGGGGCAGGCAAGAGCTCCCAGATGCCCTGGACGCCAAGCATAGAACCCAGGGTCCACGCTCGGCCCCCGTCCCCGCGGCTCAGGACCCGCCCCACCATCAAGACCCAGCCTGTGCCCCGCCACCCGGCAGCTCCCACCTGGGGCCGGGTGGGCCACGGGGGCCGGCACCTCCTTGCTGACGGCGCTGGTGGGGGCTGGCCCCTTCTTCCGCGCCTCCTCGGGGACCGGCCCCTCCTGCTTCTTGGCGCGGTGGATGCGGGCTTTGTCCTCCGCCTTGGCCAGGCCTACGTGCACACGCGGGAGGGGCAGGTGCAGGCTGAGGGCGCGGCCGCCGCGTGTGCTCGGCCCCCCAGGTGCCCGGCTGGTCCAGGCCTCACCTTTGAGTCCGAAAGTCCCTGAGATGGAGGGCTGCTCACCCGTAAACTTCTTGGGTGTCTTCTGTTTCCTTCCTGACTCGGGGGAGAGAAAACAGAGAACAAGGCTCTGGTCAAATAACCATCGGGAGGCTCGGGCCGACTGGCCGCCGCCCCCGCCCTGCCGCCGCCCCCGCCCTGCCGCCGCCCCCTGCTCTCGTCTTACTGTGCTTCGTGCGCTCCGCACCCTCCTCAGGCAGGGACACGGGGCCCGCGGCCCTCGGCGCTTCCTTGCCCCCCAAGGGTCTGCTGCCCAGAGAAAGGGGGCTGCTGCTGGGGTCTGTGCTCAGCGGGAAGGCTGAGCTCTGGTCTGTGGCGGACGGGCCGTACTCCCCGTTCTCCGGCCTCGCCTGCTTGGGCGGGAGGGGGCAGGCACCCAGGCCGTCTGCAGCCCTGCAGAGAGCAGGGAGGTAAGGGGCGGGAGGGCCCGCTCTGGGCCCTGTTACCCCTGAGCTGCAGCCGGGGACACCCAACCCCAGCCCAGCAGGAGACCCCATACCTTTTCTTACCGCTGCTCCTCCCCGCGGCCCGAGGAGCTTTGTTCTCAGACTTGGTCAGCAGCACCATCTTGCAGGGTGGCGTGTGTCTGCTGATGGCAATGGGCCTGCTGACCGTCACCGGCTTACTGACCACAATGGGCCTGCTGACCGTCACCGGCTTCGCAACTGGCACGGGTTTCGTAACTGTCACAAGCTTTGTCACAGACACCGGCTTGTTGATGGTCACTGGTTTGGTGACCGGCACCGGTTTGTTGACTGTTACCGGCTTGGCAATTGGCACAGACTTGGTGACCGGTATAGGCTTGCTGACTGGCACAGGCCTAGTGACCGGCACAGCCTTGGTGACTGGCACGGGCCTGCTGGCTGTCACTGGTTTGGTGACCGGCACAGGCCTGCTGACTGTCACTGGCTTGGTGACCGGCACGGGCCGGCTGACCGTCACTGGCTTGCTGATGCCGATGGGCTTGCTGATAGTGACAGGTTTGCTTACTCCAATGGGCTTGCTGACCCCTACGGGCCGGCTGACGGTGACTGGCCGGCTGACCGGCCCAGGCTTGGGGGCAGGCAGGGGTCGGTCCATGTGGTTCCAGATCCGGTGCTTCTCCAGCTGGGTCTTAGAGGTGAATGCAGCCTCACAGAAGGGGCAGGGGAAGGTCAGCCTTTCTGAGATGGCACCCTGGGTGGAGAGGGCAGGCGTGGACACCCCCAAGCCAACAGCCAGGGCAGGGTGGGCCCCGGGCCTCCCCTTCCCCAGGCCGCAGCCCCTTACCCCTTGGCACCGCTGGTAGTGGTACTTGAGCCCGTAGATGCTGGGGAACTCCAGCCAACACCCAGCGTTTGGACACTTCACCCTCGAGTGTGCCTTGAACTCGTCTTTCCACTGGTTCATCAGGGAGAGCTGGGCGTGGGAAAGGCCAGGCTGTTGACCCTGCAGCCACCCAGGCCTCTGCTGGCCAGCCCCCGACTCAGCACTGTCCCCAGGCCTGCAGGAGCCCCGCACAGGACCCGCTGGGCCCCAGGCCGTCTCTCGAAGCCCTCGCACACGGAGCAGCCAGTGGATCCGGGCTGAGGGCTCGGCACTGGACACGCAGCAGGCAGGCCTGGCAAGGCAGTGGGCTCCCCCGCAGACCCTGCAAGAGCCCCACCCAGCCCTAGGGGAGCTCACAGGAATGTCTCGGAGTGCCTGGTTCTCGGCTTTTGGACGCCCCTTTTTCTTCCCTTCCGTTCTGTCGCTGGCTGGACTTCCCGGGTCAAAGCAGAGCGGGGCCTGGCTGGGCGCTGTCTGCCCACCCCGGACTACCGGCAGCCCTGCAGCACACAACACACCAAGGCTCAGAGGCTGCATTCCCCGCAGCCTTGTCTGCCACCCAGGGCGCTGGTCCCGCCTGGAAGGAGCCTCATTCCGCCTGCACTGAGGCACGAGGGGCAGGAGGCCGTGGTCCACCCAGGGCCCCAGGCTGCCCCCACCCCGGGAAGCCTCTCAGGAGCCAAGGCTGGGCGCCCAGGAGCTGGACATCCAGGGAGGCCCACACCCAGCAGCGGCTGCCCGTGACCACCTGGAGTTGACCTTGCCCTGACTCCTCTTACCCAGCTTCGGTGGGTCGTGAAGCATGGGAAGTCGGACCTCATTCCGGCCGCCATCCTTCCCAGGCCCACTCTTGCTGGACCCCGGGAGCCGGCGGCCTCCTCCAACACAAAAGGGATCGGTCATCTCTGCAGAGCAAGTGGACAGGCCCATGAGGTCCACTGGGCCCAGCTCAGGACTTGACATGGGCTGCTCTTGACCCTGCCCCAGACAGGCCCACTCTCCGGCCTGAGGAAGGGGAGCCTGCCCACCTGTGTTTTTGGCCACAAGGGAAAGCAGGTGAAGGGGTGGATGGGCGGGGGGTGTTCCGGTTTAGGGGAGGGGCTGCTCAGCCAAAGTCTCCCTGGATGACCCAGAAAACACTATCAGCGTGGAAGAATCTAGCCCTGTCCTGAGACCTTCACCAGCTCCCGGGGGCTCCCTGCCTCCAGACACACAATCCCAGAGAGCGAGAGAATCATGCACCTTTCATGCACCTCGTACCTGGTGCTTAGCTGGGGATGGCTCCAGGAGAGGCGGAGTGCCCCAGGGGAGGGAGGCCAGTGACACCCCTCGGGGGCCAATTATGACACCAGCGTGGCTGCCGGCTCACAGGCTGTGCTGGCCCAGCACCTAGAAACACCTTCCCCCACAGCCCCACCCAGACCCAAGGCCACGCTCTGGGGCCCAGGTGGGTGCCCTCGCATCCTTCTCCCCAGGACACAGTTGGAAGATGGCCCAGGTGGGCACTGAGGGCCCCAAACCACTCCCCAACTGCGCACACACCCTCTCTAGGGGGAGCAGACCAAGGACCCTGCAGCACCGGCTTCTGGTCCCTGTGCCAGCTGAGCCACCCTCCCTGACCCCCTGCCCTGCTTTGTTTCCCGCTGGGGCCCCTCCAACCAGACGGACGCCTCATGCTGGATCCCTCCACCTGGCTGACCTCCTCCTCACCTCCACCCTCAAGAGACTCTCTGTCCCCAACCTACAGGCCCACCAGTGCCACTCCAGAGACCACAGGCCCCTGGCCACAGAGAACATTCCGCCGACTGAGGCTGGGCTTCTGTGGGCCTATTCTGCTGGGGGACCCCAGGCTCTGAGAGCTGGGGCGACTCTGAGTTCAGCCCTTTTGGGTCCTCCCACAGGGACGCTTAAGGCCACAGAGGAAGGGGGGGCGGCATGTGGGAAGGTTACCCCTCCCCTGATGGTTTCTAACTTTTTTTTTTTTAAGGCTGCGCCACACAGCATGTGGGATCTTCATTCCCCGACCAGGGATTGAACCGGTGCCCCCTGCAGTGGAACCATGGCGTCTTAACCACTGGACCGCCAGGGAAGTCTCCTAACTTCTAACAGAGAGAAAAGGAAGGATCTGCTGTGCCTAGGAGGTCCAGAGGCCATCTGGGCGGCTGAGATCAGAGATCGGGACACTCACTGCCCATGGTCAGGGGGCTGCCTACATCCTGGGCCTGGGGTCGGTAAGGGTCCAGAGGGCTCTAAACAAACTTCTCTGGAAGCCCTCACACTGATACTTCCAAGGAGACATGCCAGCGCCCTTTTGACCCCAGCAGAGGCTACTGTGGGTACCTGCTGAGCCCCACCTTTCCAGTCTTCCTCCAGCTTGGGTGGAGAATTCGGAGTTGGGAGCCCCCGGGACCAGGGCTGGCCTAGGAAGCAGACTCCCCTTCCATTCAAGGCCTGTGACTCGCGCACCAGGAGGAGAAAGGGCTCGCCCCTCCCCAGAGGGGCCAGCAGGGTCGCAGAGGTGGGACCCTCTGGAGGGGGTGATAGGAGCGCCTCGCGCTGACCACAGGCGACGCTGGCGGTGGGACCGCGGCCCAGGCCGCTCGGCCCGGGACCCCGGCCTAGGCCCGGGCGCGCGGATGAGGCCGGCCAGGGGACGCACACCTGGGGGCTGGCCTCGCCACCCACCTGTCACCTGCGGCGGGTGCGGGCCCGGCGTGGCCCCGGAAGGGCCGATCCCGGGCGCCTGGGGAAGGGGGGGCCCAAAGGCAGTGAACCAAAATGGCGACTTTTTCTGGAGAAGAAGGAGGCAGGGACGCGACGCCGGCGCGGGGCGCGGGGCGCGGCGCGGGGGTCCGGGCGCGGCGGGGGCGGCGGGCGGGGGCTCCGGGTCCGGCCCCCCGACCTGCGCGCGGGGTCAGGGTCGAGGGCGCGGCCGGCGCGGGGGCCGCCCGGGGTCCCGGCCGGGAGCGCGGCCGGGCGCTTACCTGCGGCGCCCAGCGGGCCGGGGCCGGGCGGAGGCCGGGGCCGGGCCGGGCCGGGGCGCGGGGCGCGGGGTCCGGGCGGCGCAGGCTGCGCGCCGCGCTGCGCACATGCGCGCTCCCGCCCCTCCCACCTTTGACAGTTTTACTGTGGGGGGGAGGGGGCGAACTCTCGCGGTATTCCTGCCGCTATCCGCGACGGGAGAGACGGGTCGGGGGAGGGGGCTCGTGCGGCCCTCCGCTTGCCCGGTACCCCGTCCGTCGCCTGCGTGGGCTGGGCCGTCAGGGCGAAGTGGCCAGTTATGCCTCCGTCGGGCGGGAGGTGTTTTTCAGGCATTGGGGTAAACTGAGGCACGATGGGGCGCTGGGTGCTGCCCCAAGCCCAGGGCGCACGGATGGAAGCGACTGGAAGGGGCAGCGAAGGAGGCCGCCCTCCCCTGGGACCTTGACCTCCTGGCCCCCGGGGGCCTTGAGCCTGCAAAGCAGGATCCAGCCTCTTTGCCAAGCAGCCCTGTGACCACGTCTGCCTGTGGCCACGCTCAGGAAGTGGCCCGGCTCCTGGCACTGCCGGGGCAGTTTGAGGCCGTGGGCTTTATTGGGGTGACTGAGCAGCCTGTCTACTTTAGGGCGGTGGTCCTAGACCAGCAGCCAGTGCCCTTCTTGCTCCTTTGTGCCCCAGAACTGGGCTCTTGGCAGGGATGCTTGGATCAGGTCTGGGGGTGACAGGGCACCCACCTCACCAAGACTTGGGAATGAATGAAGTAGGGAAGGAGTGCTAGTTTGGAGACAGAGGTAAAAGGTGCTCCTCCTTCCCCGAGGCTCTTTCTACCTGCTCTGTCCACGCTGGAGCAGGTTCGGCTACACTGTTTGTGGGCAGGGCACAAAACATGTGGGCAGATTTGGAGTCTTCCTTTTCTCACAGGGACCTTTGGGAGCTGCTTCTCTCGAGGCACAAAGTGTCCATACTGGGGCAGAGGCAGGGAGGGGCCCTCTGTGGAGGGGTCAGTCAGTCCTTCCTTTGGAAATCAGAGCCAAAGAGACCTGTGTAATCCCTCCCTCATTCACTGTGCCCACCCCAGGGTCAAGACATGCAGGATTTTGGGAGGGGGAGCTCAGTGTGTGTGCCCTCAGGTGCATCCAATTGGTAGGTGTGTGTCTGCATGACCACATATGTCAAGCTGTGTCCTGTTTGGCCATCAGGGTGTCAGGGTATGTCTCTGTGTCCCGTACTAGGTGACAAAGATGCTGGTCGTATGTTAGTATCCGAGTGACTGGACACAAGGTGTGGCGGGATGTCTGGGTCTTGGTGGATGTGTGTCCAGGCCACAGCGCGTCTGCATGTCAGGGCAACGTGTGATGTTGTGTGTGTTGTGTATGGGGTGCACTGTGCCTGGTGTTTTTCTGTATGTTAGGAGGTCATGGGATGCTGGGACCCTGTGTGTCAGTGTGTTGTGTGTCTGGATGCTGGTGTCATCGTGTCTCTGTGTGTTGGTGCATGTGTGTCCAGACTGCAGGGCTCGGTTTATGCCTCTGTGTTAGTATTTGTGTGTCTGGTTGCTGTGTGGGTATGTGTGGGGGCATGTGCTGTGACATGTGTTTCTTATGTCAGGGCTTTCACTTGTGTGGGGGGCTAAATGGGGATCCCCAAAAGATAGTCACTTCAGATTCCTGGAACCTATGAATGGGACCTTATTTGGAATAACGTTTTTGCAGACGTGATTAAGTTAAGGATCTTGAAATGAAGAGATCATCCTGGATTATCCAGGTGGGCCCTATGTCCAGTGACAAGTGTCCTTGTAGGAGGGAGATTTGGCAGAGATTTGGAGATTTAGGAAGAGGTGATGTAACCCCGGAATCCAGGATGGAGTGGTGTGTCCATGAGCCCAGGGATCCCCCCAGGGCAGCCCCCAGAAGCTGGAGAGACGAGGAAGGGTTCTTTCCTGAGCCCAGGAAGGAGTGCTGCCCTGCTGGATTCCAGACTTGTGGCCTGTAGAACAGTGAGAAAGTTCGTTTCTGTTGTGTTAAGCCTCCCCGTCGTGGTCATCTGTCACAACAGCCCCAGGAACCTAACACACCTGTGTCCATGCCTCTGGGTGCGGCCCATGGGGCAGCTGGGGCCAGCAGGGGCCTGGGGTAAACAGGCGCCCCACCAGGACGGGACACCACTGCCCCCTGGTGGCCCCAGCTGGAGGCAGCTGGCCCGGCGCCCCCTCCTCCCAGGCCCAGGCCCCACTCAAGGCTCTGAGTGTCCCCCACATGCCTGGGTGGCCAGAGCCAGACACCACACTCACGGCACTTGAGAACCAAGTTTACTTCTCATTTTTTTGTCAGAATATAAAAAAGCGCAAAACAAGGAAGATGAGACAGGAACACAGCGGGGCTGAGGGTCCAAGACAGGGAGGGAAAAGGGGAGAGAGACAGGAAGGGCTCCCTGGAAAGGGTCATGTCGTGATGGCATGAGATGGCCAGGGATATTCAGGGAAGCCGGGCAGGATGAGGGGCTTCCCATGGGGAGGCACACGGGATGGGGGGCACCAGGCCAGTTGTTCAAATTCCACATGGGACCTGCAACAACCAACCTCCCATCCTGAGGCTGGCACAGGGCACAGATTGGGGTCTGGTGGCTCAGCCTCATCTGTCCCCAAGATTTTCAGAATCCCCTAGGGGATTGAGTGGGCAGAGGTGCAAGAGGGTGGGGCTGCCAGGACTGCCCTAGCTACCCCTCTGCTGGGCCCACGGAGCGGTTGCTCAGGTGCTGGCTGGGTCTCCACTGGGTGGGCATGGGGGGTGCAGCTGTCACAACAGTTCTTGTGTGGATCCGGGTTCTCCTGGGAAAGGGGCAGTGGGAACGCCCACCCATGACTAAGCCTGGAAGGCAGTCTCCATGACCCTGGGAGGAGGGAGCTGTCCCCCAACCTAAGGCCAGGACACAGGTGAGCCTGGTGCTGGGCACTGGGCGTGGGGTCCTCCTGGGGGTCAGGTCTTGGGCGTGTGTCCAGTCCCCATGAGTAGATGGGGGCGTGGTAAGGGTTTCAAAAATGCGTGAGAGCACTTGGCACGGTGGCTGGCTGGGCTGGGCCAATGACCATTCTCTGGGCAAGGGCAGGGGAGGGGCACACACCAGAGGGAGCCTTGGCAGCTTACCCCACCTGTGCGGGCAGTCCTCTAGGGGCCGGGGGAGGGCGTAAACGGGGCGAGGGGGCAGACCTCTGGCCCTGGGAGAGGGCAGGAGGCCTAGAAGACGCGTGATTCAGCGGGCGATGGAGGGCGCAGGTGAAGGGAATATAAATAAACAGACTCCTTGGGAGTCTGGGGGGATGTCCAAGCCGGCTCTGGCTCCAGGTGACTGCCCTGCATGCTGCCAGCAGCACCAGGGGGTGGGCCTGGGCTCAGGTCCTGGGCGGAAGGGCCCCACTCAGGCAGCCCCTGCCCGCCCGCCCGCCCACTCGCAGGCACAGCCCGGAGTGCACACCCAGAGGTGGCTGGAGGTGGCGATGCTGGGGCTGGGCTTGGCCCCTGGGGCCTCACGCGGGGTCTGAGAGGGGCTGCACGGCCGGCTCTGCCTCGTCCTCGTCAGGGGCTCCGGTCACAGTGCTGAGGTCCGGCGTTCAAGCCTAGGCAGCAGCTAGGACATGTTTCCGAAGGAAGCTATGGGGTGAATGGGGGTGAGGAGGGTCGGGGGCCTCTGGCATCATCCCCTCTTGCCCCAGGTGCAGTACAGCCCTTACTGGGGTCCCCGGCCACCCTCCTGAGGTCAACCCACCCACCCTGCACTCCGGGACCTCGAGGCCCAGCCCCCCCCCAGGCCTTTCTGAACCTGTGGGCATTCCTGGCTCCTCCCACTGACCTTGGCTGAGCAGCTGCAGGCTCCGCCCCTCCTCGCGCACCTGCAGGCGCAGCAGCTGCTGCAGCACCTCCTGCCGCTGCGCCTCCTGCGCCAGCCCCATCCGTTGCAGCTTCTCCGCGTTCAGCCGCAGCAGTGCCCGGCCTGGGAGGGAGGGGAGAGGGGTTGAGCCGAGGTTGCCATCCAAGGGGCTTCGAGAGCAAAGGCGGAGAGAGAGAAGGGAGAGAGAGAAAGAAATGGGTCGGGTGGGCAGAGACAGAGATGCAGAGGGAGACTCAGAGAGACAGGGCAAGCGAGGGAGAGAGGCGGAGGGAGGGCAAGGAGGAATAGAGGCTGAGCAGAGCAAAGACAGGCGGCGACAGAAACAGAGACAAAGACCCAGACGGAGAGGCAGACCGGGGAGGAAGCAGAAGAGAGAGGGGAGGGGGAGGAGGTTCTCCGGGGAGCCCGCCCCTGCCACACCCCAACCCCCCAGCCCCCACGGCACCGGTGATGGCGTGCTGGGAGAAGGCCTCCACGTAGACGAGGTAGTTGTGGGGACAGTGCTTCTTGAGCCACTTGCAGACGTCCTGCTGACTCCACAGGACCACGGGCCTCGTCAGGCCACCCAAGGAGGGACTTGTGTGGTACAGGCCATCGTGGTCAGAGTACAGCCGGCCCTGTGGGAAGAGGGGTGGCCGGTGGAGTGGGGTGGCAAGGAGGGCAGGGGCTGAGGTGGGTGTAGTGTGTGGGTGGGTACCTGGGGGGCCTCGGTGCCGGGCTGCTGAAGGAGCTTGACCTGCCGGCTGCCAGCTGCCCTCTGGCTGCGGGAGTCGTGCCACGTGAGGCTGGTGCCCTGGGTCCGAGGCAGGGGGCAGGGGATGCTCTCGGCCGACACCGTGTGCTCCAGGAGGGTCCGGCAGAAGCTGAAGTGGGCAGTGGCTGCAGAGCAGGGGTGCCTGGTCACAGCGGTCAGGGGCAGGGCCTCCCTCCCTGTGATCCGGCTTCCTGCTCAGCCCATCTTCCCTCCACGGAAGAGGAGAGGCACGTTCCCAATTAGGGGTTCCCAAGCCTCCCCAAAGAGAAGGAAGTGTGCACGAGCTGTCCTGAGGACTCCACCTTCCAGAAGCATAGTCTGTGCTCTGGGGAGCAGGATGGATTCTGTTTAATTAGAGAGAGACGTGCCCACCAGGGAGCCTCGCACTCAGAACCAGCTGGGGCTCTCCTGGGAGGGCCCTGACCTTCTCCTTGGGCTGGCACAGCCACATCAGACCAGGGCGCACGCACGCACAGGCTTGCCTGTGAGGAAACGCGGCCCCCGCGTCCTGGGAGACTCTGTGCGCTGGGGAGACCCCTGTGGCTGGGCTGCCTGCCCACGTCGTCGAAGGCACCTGGTCCCTGCAGCCCCACCTGGCGTTCGTTGGAGGCTTGGCCTCCGTCCTGCTATGCTCACTGGCTGTGACTTGTGAACAAGAAGAAGCCTGAACTCTGGGCAAGCCCACAAGGTTCCTGCTCCCCCTTCCTGCAGGCCCCCCGGCCCAGGGCAGCTCCTGTGCGCGGCAGCGTCAGCGCAGGCACGCAGGCTGCAACCACGCGCTCGGGGACCCAGGCTGACGCCTTGTGCTTTCTCTTCCCACGCCAGCTTCGTTACGCTCATCGCGTTTTAGTTTTACCATCATTTCTGTGCTGGTTGCTGACAGGAGTCGGGGGGGGTGGGTGACACCCGGACTGACTCCTCCCAAGGCCTTGCACAGGTCTCGGGACACAGGAAGTGCCCAGAAACACGGTGAATGACTGAATGGATGGATGAAGGCTCTGTGTGGTGTCCACGAGTCAACAGAGCCCTGGGGAGAGACAGGAAGCAGGGCCCAGCCTTGGCCCATCTTGCAGCATCCGCGCCCTGACTCAGCAGGCGGGATCGGGTTCCCAGGCCGGGGTCCTTCCCGCACCCCCTCAGCAGGAGAGTCAGTGACTCCCCTACCACAGACACAGCCCCTCACCCCCACTGAGGGCAGGGCTTGGTGGTGTGCCCAGGAGGTTTCAGTAATGAGGGAAACCCACATCTTCCTCCCCCTCCTCCTTCCCCAGTCTCGCAACTTTCTGGAATTGGATGGCAACTCTAAATTTGAGGTCTGGGGTCAGACAGAGGGCGCGGCCGAGGGTGGTTCTAGTACGGTGGGAGGAGACTCATTCTAAGCAGGCACGTTTCGGGGGACGGGCGCCCGGGTCGCAGGGCTTCGCCTGGAGGGGCCTCCAGGCGGGAGAACCGGTCGGATGCCTCTGCCCGCGCCGCACCTGTCCTGGGCCAGCCGGGCCCCGCCCATTTCCTGCCCGCGCTGGGGGAGGGCTCTCCGTCCGTCTGTCGGTCCGTCCCTCCTTTCCAGCCCCAACGTCAGAATTCCAGGAGGAAATGGGGCGGGGACCCCCTCTGGGCCCCACTGCAGGGGCCGGGGAAGGTTTTCTCCGCGCGAAGGAAAAGGTGACCGCAGGGTGGTGCTAGCCTGGGGACAGGAGCCTCGGCGGGTCACCTCCCCCAAACCAGGGGGCGCCGATCCCCGAGGCCTGACCGCCGCCCGCCCCCCCGCCCTCGCCCCAGCGCGGGATAAAGACACCGGGAACCCCGTTCGGCCGGGACGCGCCCCCTACTCCGAGCGCGGCTGCAGTTCGGAGTTCGCTAGGAGCCGGCCTTGTCCCTCCGGTCCTCGAGCCCCCAGACCGCGACAGCTCCGCGCCCGGGTCCAGCCCTGCTCACCGTCCACATCCCGCTGCTCCCCGAAGCCGGCGCGCACAGCCCCGGCGCGGCCTTGCGGGGGGCTCGGCTTGGGCCTCAGCTCCGTGAACATGGGGCCCGCTGGTCCCCAGCCGGTGCACACGCCCCTCGCCGGGCGCAGGGCGGCCGTGTGGCCGGCGGGGAACGCGCGCCGCTGCCCCGCCCCAGCCGGCCCCGCGCCCGAGCCGGTCCCCGCGCCCGGCGAGTCTGCGCGGCGAGGCACCTGCTGCCGAGCCCTGAGAGCGGGGCGCGCTCCGGGAGCTCCGAGGGGTGTCGGCGGCGCGCGGATGTGCGAGCGCGGAGGGCGTCTGCCAGGGCAAGGGGCGGCTGTGCGCACCTGGGCATGGCTCCAAGGACGAGTGACTCTGTGCGGCCGCCCGGGGTCCAGGCGTCTGCAGGAGCATCTGAGGGTGCCTTAGTCCTCTCTGCGTATGGAGAGGAGGGGGTGTCCTACCTGCTCCTGGGACCCTCTGCCCCATGGGGCCTAGGTCAGGGGCCAGACCCACCACTTCCCTCCATTCTCCTTTGTCAATTTACTTACTGATTCCTTTATTCATGCATTCTCCAGACCTCTCTGGAGGTTTCTCCATCGAATGGGCACTTGCTTCCCCAGAGAAGCCAGTTTGACCCTCTCTTACCTCCCCATCCCCACTCTGTGAACTTCAGGAGGACATCAGGGTCTCTCCCCTTCCCTCTGTAGCCCCAGAATCTGGCTCAGTGCCCAGGATGTGGCACCGAAAAGGGGTAGGCTGGGGACAGGGAGGAGAGAGAAACTCCGAGGGGGCTGCAGCAGGCAGGAGGGATGTGCTTGCTTCAGGACTCCAGTGAGAAGTGTCAGGGTGGGCTGGGGGCTGCCTGCTCCAGCAGAAGGCTAGACTTGCGACCAGCTTTTTGCCTGCTCTGCCAAGAGCCCAAGGGCTCTCCCCAGCTGTATGTGGGGACCAAAGAATGTTCCACTGCCACCTCAGCAAAGGTGCACATGGACACACAGTCATGTATCCAGGTAACAGTCCTGCGCGTCCACCTAAAATATGAGCACGGGTGGTCGGACTTGCACCCGTGCGCACCAACACACACGGAATTCACCCACATGCTGTGACCGCCCATGCCCACATACTGACTTGTTCTGCTGCATTTATTTATTTTCGTCAATTAGCTCTCTAGGGTCTGGGCTCCCACGGTCACCGGAATCACCGGAATGTTCAGTGTATCGTGGGGGTGTGGGCGGGGCCCGAACTGGGCCCAGGAATCTGAGCGCGGAGAGCTAGGGCAGCAGTCTGTACCGCGATCAGGGCACATACACCCCGCACACCGCGATCAGGGCACATACACCCCGCACAAGCCCTACACAGTCGGCTAGGTGTGCAGCCTGCTCAGGTGTGTTAGGCCCTACCCCGCGGCCAAGGCGACTCTGAAGGGCAGGGTGGGAGGCTCAGGGAGGAAGGGGACCCATGGGTCCTGCTCGTACAGGCAGGTCTCGGAAATGCATCGAAAACACGCAGTAGGCAGGGCCGCCCCTGCTCAGTTTTGAGGTCCCCCAGGGCTAGTCCAGGAGCACATCGCCTGCCCGCCGCACCAGGAGCGGGCGCTACAGCACGTGCGCTCGCCGCGTCTCTGTCCCCTTAACCTCGGTCCAGAGCCGCCGGGAGCCGCCGGAAGTCGAGTTTCGGAAACTTCCGCCCAGGGAATCGGCGGTGGGCGGGGCTACGTGGGACCACGAGCTCTGCTTCCGGGGCGCGGGTGACGCGGGCTGTGATCCTTCCTGTTACAGAGCTTCGGCCGTCTGTGGTTTTTTCGCCTCCGGCCGCGGCCTCCATTCCTCCCCTTCTTGGCCGTCGGCGTCACCGGCGCCATGAACAAGAAGAAGAAGCCGTTCTTGGGCATGCCCGCCCCGCTCGGCTACGTGCCGGGGCTGGGCCGCGGGTGAGGCCTGGGGCGGGCCGCGCGCTGGGGGAAGGGGCCCGGGTCTGGGCGGCCGCCGACAGCGACGGGGAGGACGAGAACAGGGATGGCGCGGGGTTGGCCTGATCTTGGTGGGAAGAACGGCGCTCTGGGTTAGGGCAGACCTGAGGGAGGCTGTCTGCCCCTAGGAGGCGGGACGCTTGGGCTCGAAGCGACGGCTCTGAGCCCGGTTTCTGTCCCCGGGGTGGATGGCAGCACCGTCTTGCGAGTCTGCCGTGGCGAGGACGTAAATCTCCGTCATGTAGTCGGAGTACCGTGGCTACCCTCCCCCCACCAGGCCGGGCAGACCGGCCCCCCCCTCCATCCTTGTCCTGAACGTGACTGATTCTCTCCCCACGATCCGGGCTGGAGTCCTCTGTGTGGCCTCTCACGGTGGTACCTTATTCTTCCCCTGAGGTGCTGGTGGTCACATTGCTGCTGCTTCAGACTCTCTGCTCCGCAGGGGTGGGGATGGCATCTGTGAGCCTTGTGACTGGGTCCCCCAGGTCAGATGACCACCACGTATTGTCGAGTACGTGAGCAGGCATCGTCACCCTGTTTATTTGTTATTCATTTGATCAGGTTTCTCTTGTTGGGAGTATTATGTCCAGCGTTATGGACGTTAGAATCTGGGGCGCACACAAGTCTAAGATCTTGACAGTGTCTTCGGAGGACCTGCGGTTTACTAGGGGAGACGAGGTGGTTGCATGAATAAGTGCATAAAGAGGAACAGATTTAGAACTCTGGGGTTCCCGCGATCAACATCTGCGCCAAGTTCAGAAGGAGGATGTAGGGGTGTACAGATGTGGCAGGGTTAGAGGAGAAACTGATGCTTTGCGTGTTGGGCGTTTGAGAAGGAAGATGAGGCGTGGAGGAAGAGGAAGGAACTGTGAGGAGTCTGTGTGGGTGGGACGTGCGGTGCGTGGCGTGGCGCTGCGGGAGCAGAGGGCCCAGAGCCCCCGTAGGCACTGCAGAAGTAGACACCTCAGTACGCCGTGCTCAGAGCTGTGTTGAAGCAGAGGAAAGCTACGCGCGGGGGTAGCTAACTTGGATCCCAGCCGTGATGGGAGTCATGGTCTCGGAGGAGGGATTTTGGCGGTAGACCCCGCAGAATTTAGAGACAGATGGGAGGGAGAGGGAGGCAAAGCTGATGCCGTGGTGCCTGGGACGGCACTGCCACCATCGGCTGAAACAACCCAGAGCAACCGTAGGGCAGGCGCAGAAGAGGAACTCCGACTGGGCCACGTTGGGTTTGGGGGCCTGGTTGGATTCAGACGGAGGGCTGATTGGCAGATTGTTGGGAACGGGAGACTGTGACCTGGGAGCAGAGAGATCTGGTGCCCGGGGGAATCTCCCTCAAGGAGAATGTGGGGTGGCAGAAGGTAGCCTCAGAACCTTCTCAGGTTTCTCTCTTGACGAGGACAGCTGTGTGGAGTTCACTGCTTCTGGGCTCTTTGGAGGTTTCCCAGAGGAGTTAGAAGAAAAGGTGTCATTAGGTGACAGCTGTGGAGGGTCTTGGCACAGGAACAAGGCTACTCAGATAAATGGGCATCTTGGGGTCTCCTGCAGTGCCACTGGCTTCACCACCCGCTCGGACATCGGGCCTGCCCGGGATGCCAATGATCCTGTGGATGACCGCCATGCGCCGCCAGGCAAGAGGACTGTCGGGGACCAGATGAAGAAGAGCCAGGCCGCGGATGACGATGACGAGGATCTGAATGACACCAACTATGATGAGGTGACTTGTGAGGGGCCCCCCGGCCAGCGTGCATGCTCTTAACCCAGTGTGCTGTTGGCATCTGTGATGAGTGGCTTGGAGTGCTGGGTACATTGACTACTTCAGCTAGTCAGGGGGTAGGGGATAGCTCAAACGGAGTTTGAGAGGGGAGCAGGAAAGGTATAAAGAGATGTGCCTTTTTGTGGTCTCTTCAGAAGAGATGCACTTGCAAATATTAGCACTGTTGCGTTGGTGTTGTGTCTTGGCTGGTCTTTAATGATGAAAATTTTAAGTGGAATTGGTAATATTTACCTTCTTTTGCTTTAGTGCTTATTTTCTTAATGAATTCATGTTTGGTCTATTGAAGTGTTCTACAGATAGATTACAACATTTTTCCTCAGAGAAAAGTTTTTTAAAAATTCAATTTCGAGTAATTTTAAAGTTACAGAGAACTTTCAAAAATAATATGGAGACTTCCTGCATACTCTTCACAAGTTTCTCCCCATCTCACGTGACCCTAGTACTATTATTATTATTTTATTTTTAAATTTTTAAGAATTTTCATTTTTTTGGTCACACCGCATGGCATGTGGGATCTTAGTTCCCCGACCAGGGATCGAACAAGTGCCCCTTGAAGTGGAAGCACAGAGTCTTAACCACGGGACCGCCAGGGAAGTCCCTATTTTTTAAATTTTTATTTATTTTATTTTTGTTTTTATTTTGAGGTATAGTTGATTTACAGTGTTGTATTAATTTCTGCTGTACAGCAAAGTGACTCAGTTATACAGATATATACATTCTTTTCCATTATGGTTTATCCCAGGATATTGAATTGGGTGTATGCACCCTAGTACTGTTATTGAAACCAGGAAATTAACGCTGACGCAGCAATATTAACTAACCTGTAGATCTTACTTGAATTCCACTGGTTTTTCCACCTGTGTCCTACTTCTGGCCCAGGACCCCACCTTGCATTTAGTTGTGCTTCCTTAGTGTCCTCTGGTTGGTGTGGGTACTCTCTCTTTCATGCCCTTGGCAATTTTGAAGAGTACTCATCAGCTATTTTGCTATCCTTCAGTTTGGGTTCGACTGATTGAAAAAAATTGTTGAGCAAGCATTTTGCAGCTAGACGTGTTCTATTGATGTTTCTGTTGGCGGGGGTTGTATTGGAGAAAAGCTGACACTCTAAGTGTGTTGTTTGGTTCTCAGTTTAACGGCTATGCTGGGAGCCTCTTCTCAAGTGGGCCCTACGAGAAAGATGACGAGGAAGCAGATGCTATCTATGCAGCCCTGGATAAAAGGATGGATGAAAGAAGGAAAGAGAGAAGGTAAGACAAATTATCGCTCTTCATGCTGTGTTTATCCAACTTAAAAAAAAGTGTGTGTTTGTTTGTTTGTTTTTGGGCTGCACCGCGTGGCCTGCGGGATCTTAGTTCCCCGACCAGGGATCAAACCCGTGCCCCGTGCAGTGGAAGCGCAGAGTCTTAACTGCTGGACTGCCTGGGAAGTCCCAAAAAGTTTTGTTTCGATTTATTTCAGACTTGGAGAAAAGTTGCAAGAATAGGACGTGTGTCTGCTCAGCTTTGAGGCTGCCTGGGGCTTGGTCTGTGGCAGCCACACTTGGAAAACCCTGGACTGTTGCAGAGTAGCCTTGGGGCCTGGGGACTGGAGTGGAGAGCTTAGGAACTCCATGTTTGACTTCCCAGAAATCGACAGAATTTGGGGGATTATTCTGCCTATGCATCAGGGTTACCATCTTTGAAATGGGCCTGGTGATGTCGATGAGTGTATATTAAGTAACTTGGAGGTTCACTGAAGATGGCAAATGACCATCGCGGTCCTCGTGGGCATGCGGCTGTGTCTTGAGAATCTTATTGCACACGTCATTGTTGAGCTGGGCTGGTGGGGACGGACTCCAGTGAGCTGGAGGGTGCGAGGCCCAGGCAGGCTGAGGGAGGGGCACCCTCTGTTCCTGGGGGTCCGTTGGGGGAAGACCACTCCCTCTCAGAGCCCTCCTGTTTTCCCTCTGGGGCTCTCAGGTGGGTGTGTTGGACTGAACTTGGCCCAGCACGTCTGTCCTACTGATGTTACCTCATCGGCAACTTTCTGATTCCTTGTCGTTTTCTGGGGAAATATATGCAAAGTCAACATAGGATCTTGCAAACTATGATAAGTTTTATTGCTTCATAACATTTTTATATTTTTTACTACAAAAAGAATGCATTCTCACTCTAGAATATTAGGACAATAAGATTAAGTGTAAGTAAGAGCATAATGTTTATTCACAAGCCTGGAAGGTGACAGTTAACATTTTGGTTTACGTTTTTCTTTCTTTTTTTTTTTTTTTTTTACATTTTTATTGGAGTATAATTGCTTTACAATGGTGTGTTAGTTTTTGCTTTATAACAAAGTGAATCAGTTATACATATACATATGTTCCCATATCTCTTGGCTCTCGCATCTCCCTCCCTCCCACCCTCCCTATCCCACCCCTCTAGGTGATCACACAGCCCTGAGCTGATCTCCCTGTGCTATGCAGCTGCTTCCCACTAGCTATCTATTTTACGTTTGGTAGTGTATATATGTCCATGCCACTCTCTCACTTTGTCACAGCTTACCCTTCCCCCTCCCCATGTCCTCAAGTCCATTCTCTAGTAGGTCTGTGTCTTTATTCCGGTCTTACCACTAGGTTCTTCATGACCTTTTTTTTTTTTTCTCTTAGATTCCATATATATGTGTTAGCATACTGTATTTGTTTTTCTTTTTCTGACTTACTTCACTCTGTATGACAGACTCTTAACTCCATCCACCTCACTACAGATAACTCCATTTCGTTTCTTTTTATGGCGAGTAATATTCCATTGTATATATGTGCCACATCTTCTTTATCTGTTCATCCGATGATGGACACTTAGGTTGCTTCCATGTCCTGGCTATTGTAAATAGAGCTGCAGTGAACATTTTGTTACACAACTCTTTTTGAATTATGGTTTTCTCAGGGTATACTTTTTTCTTTCTATTGCTCATTATACATACAGTTTTCTTTTCATAACTTGTAGAATTTTTAGCTTTTTCAAAATCATATTAGAAGAGTGAAGTACCATTCTTCAGGGGAGTTTTTTAAAAGCACGTTATTTTACAATGGAATATTACTCAGCCATAAAAAGAAATGAAATGGAGGTATTTGTAATGAGGTGGATGGAGTTAGAGTCTGTCATACAGAGTGAAGTAAGTCAGAAAGAGAAAAACAAATAACAGTATGCTAACACATATATACGGAATCTAAGGAAAAAAAAAAAAAAAAAAGGCCATGAAGAACCTAGTGGCAAGACGGGAATAAAGACACAGACCTACTAGACTTGAGGATATGGGGAGGGGGTGGGGTGAGATGTGACAGGGTAAGAGAGTGTCGTGGACATATATACACTACCAAATGTAAAATAGCTAGCTAGTGGGAAGCAGCCGCATAGCACAGGGAGATCAGCTCAGTGCTTTGTGACCACCTAGAGGGGTGGGATGGGGAGGGTGGGAGGGAGGGAGATGCAAGAGGGAAGAGATATGGGAACATATTGTATATGTATAACTGATTCACTTTGTTATAAAGCAGAAGCTAACACACCATTGTAAGGCAATTATAAAAAAAATTAAAAAAAAAAAATAAAAGCACGTTATTTAATCAATGTGCATGAATTTATATGTATCGTAATTAGGTGGTTTTGCATATTAAAGAAGACTTGATTCCAATCTTCTGGAATTCATTCATTAAAAAAATCTGAGTGATGTGGATACATACAGAAAGTTGTTGTATTAAGTGGTTTTAGGGAAGTGGTTGGCTTTTGAAAACTTTTCACAATACAAAAAAGCAGAAAGAACCGCGCAGCAGACAGGCGTGTGCCCGCACGGAGTCTGCGCTATTCGGTTTGCACGTTCGCTGCTTCTGCTTCTGCAGGTGGGCTTTGCTGGGTCCCGCTGGGGTCCGTTCGCCCTGGCGCTGAGCAGTCCATCCTTGTTACCCGGCAGCCGGTCCACATCCACTGTTCCCTGCTTGTCCCCAGAACGTCGTAGGACTGCCTTTGACGAGCCATGCCGCAATCAGCACCACTCCTCGGGCATGTCTCCTAGCCACCACCCCCCCTTTACGGAGTGACTGCCCACCTCCTCATGGCACCCTTTTACTTGTTACGCTCTCAGCGTTTCCTGTGGATTGGAAGTTGGAGCCTGAGGCTTGATTCAGATCAGGTGGAACATCTTTGGCCAGAAAACCTGACGGTATCTGTGCGAGTTGCTTCCCATCAGGAGCTGTGATGCCAGGCTGTCTCCAGCCGGTCGAGAGGTGTTTGTCTTTTCCAAGCATGTCATTATTCACAACGCATTCAAGTTCCTGTCTAACCTTATGGAGGGAAATATAAATCTCAGCGTTGGGAAGCCCTAGCTGCTGGGCTCGTGTCTACTCCGGTTTGCCTAACTTGGTCGACACTTTGTCACCATTGCCCACGGCTCTTTGTGTTCACATATGACCTGGTCCTAAGTCACCAGGAACCCATTTGGATGGGCAACTAGGACAACGGTTCAGCTTTTCTTCTGAGCTGAGTTATTCAGAGGATGGCCCTACCTTTGGGATTTTATAGAATTTTAAAGCAGTAAATATACTTGTGTTCAAAGGCAAGTATTTAATGGAGTAAGACAACTTGCTTTTTATTTTAGTGAGTTCTGCATGTTTTCATCTGGTAGCGAGTTGAGTTATTTGTGAATGTATCCATTGTTGCCTTAAAATAGATTTGATTTAACTGCTTAGTGTGTGGAATTACTTTTTTTTTTTTTTTTTTTAAAAGAGCTCCTGACTTATTTATTTATTTATTTATTGCTGTGTTAGGTCTTCGTTTCTATGCGAGGGCTTTCTCTAGTTACGGTGAGCGGGGGCCACTCTTCATCGCGGTGCGCGGGCCTTTCACTGTCGCAGCCTCTCTTGTTGCAGAGCACAGGCTCCAGACGCGCAGGCTCAGCAGTTGTGGCTCACGGGCCTAGTCGCTCCGGCATGTGGGATCTTCCCAGACCAGGGCTCGAACCCGTGTCCCCTGCTTTGGCAGGCAGATTCTCAACCACTGCGCCACCAGGGAAGCCCTGGAATTACTCTTTTTGGTGATTTAAGTAGGAAGGATAATAAAGTGACTTTGTTTCAGAATGGACATCCAGGATTTCTAATACGTGCACATATTTTACTTCTAGGGAGCAAAGAGAGAAAGAAGAAATTGAGAAATACCGTATGGAGCGCCCCAAAATCCAGCAGCAGTTCTCAGATCTCAAAGTGAGCAGATGGGTGGCCGGCTGTCCCTCGTGGGCTTCCCAGCGGAGGACAGACGCTCTGGATTACAGCTGTGCTCGCTCTGCTCTTTCTTTCATTCCGGGGGGAGAAGAAGGGCCCTGCTTGGCTGTGCTGAATCCTACATGTGTGTGCAGAAAAGCTCTCCTCCCCAGAAAAGGGGGGACAGAGGGGCTGATTTTCTTTGTAACTTTGTAACCATGTCCATTTAGACATCACGTTTTCTGAACTGTGTTCCCTGGGCTTTGACAGAACAATTTACATCTGAGTGAAGTAGAGCAGATCCAACAGGTTGATTTTTCTAAGCGAAGTAGATAAATCATGTCTGCATCAGAGTCCTTAAGGCGTCATGATTTGGGCAATAGGGGTCAGGGAGAACATAATTTTTCTTGTGCATGTGCAATTCTGCCAGAGAATTAATGTTTGGGGGCCGGGTGTTTTCCAGAGGAAGTTGGCAGAAGTCACAGAAGAAGAGTGGCTGAGCATCCCTGAGGTCGGCGACGCCAGAAACAAGCGCCAGCGGAACCCCCGCTATGAGAAGCTGACCCCTGTTCCCGACAGTTTCTTTGCCAAGCATCTACAGACTGGAGAGAACCACACATCAGTAGATCCCCGGCAGACTGTGAGCACCCACAGAGAAGGCACACGGGGCTCCTTGTGTCTGGTCGGACAGATCAGTGCGGGGGGGTGGGGGCGGTGCTGGAGGAGCCGGAGTATGTGCTCCTGCTGTGCTCCTGCTGTGCTGCGGCTGAGTCTGTCCGATGGTCCAGATGTCGGGCTCCAGTGGAAAGAGTTTCCAGAGGTGAGAATGAAATGCATGCAGATGCAAGCCAGCGTTTTGTCCTTGCTTCCCCCAGCAATTTGGAGGTCTGAACACACCCTATCCAGGCGGACTGAACACTCCATACCCAGGTGGGATGACACCTGGATTGATGACACCCGGCACAGGTGAGCTGGACATGAGGAAGATCGGCCAAGCCAGGAACACTTTGATGGACATGAGGCTGAGCCAGGTGAGAGGTTGTGTCATGCGTTATTTTCCTACAGATTATATTAAAGAATTTTTGGTTTTGCTTATAAAACTAATTTATATTTGTGAAAAGTTCACCCTTTGAAGTGCTTCGTCACATGTTAAACAGACCTGTGACATGTCCAATTCCTTGTCCCATTACACAGTGTGACGGGATTCTGCACTCAGGCTGGCGCGTGTGTCGACCCGGAGGGCGGGCACAGGTGTGCTGCATTCGGTGCCGGCAGCAAAGGGCCACCTGATGCGGTTCTCCTGCTCCCTTGGGGCTTGGGGTCTGTGGCAGGTGACAGAGGGCTGCCTGAGGAGCAGCCCAGACAGGCACTCGTGACAAGCCACGTGCTTACTGTTGATGTCGCTTAATGCCCTTCCCTCTTTATATAAAAGTTAAACATACGTGTGTTCCTCCTGCACCCTAGTGAATCCTTGTGTCCTTACGGGGCGTGCACTTGGTTCTGTGCTCTAGAAAACCCAGGCAGAGTGAAGACCCTTTCTCATATGACACACACGTCAGAAACCGTGAAGGAAAATACTTTCAAATTGACTACATACAAATTAAAAACTTTTGCACAATAGAAAGCACTGTAAAGTCAAGAGAACCAGCAAATCGGGAAGGAGTCATCCTGCACATGAGAACCAGACCCAGAGTAGTCGTGTGTGTTGAAGAGAGTGTGGGTCTGCACAGGCCAGGACGTGACCAGGGCGGCGCACCCACACCACTGCGGAATGCTTTGTGTTAGACATTTTTATGGAAAAATTTCACACGTACTTAGAAAAACAGCAGAGTGAAGTACTCAACCATTCCTGTTGCTGCAGTGGAAAACTTAAATTTTAATTGAGCTTTTGCTATACTTGAGGTTTTTTGTTTTTTTTTTAATTTATTTTATTTTTATTTATTTATGGCTGTGTTGGGTCTTCGTCTCTGTGCGAGGGCTTTCTCTAGTTGTGGCGAGCGGGGGCCGCTCTTCATCGCGGTGCGCGGGCCTCTCACTATCGCGGCCTCTCTTGTTGCGGAGCACAGGCTCCAGACGCGCAGGCTCAGTAATTGTGACTCTTGGGCCTAGTTGCTCCGCAGCATGTGGGATCTTCCCAGACCAGGGCTCGAACCCGTGTCCCCTGCATTGGCAGGCAGATTCTCAACCACTGCGCCACCAGGGAAGCCTATACTTGAGTTTTTTATGGTGAGCAGATATTTTACAGTAAAAAAAAAATAGTAGCTTACAGATCCAAAAAATTGCACGTTTTCATGTTGCTAGATATGTATTTATAAATTGGAGAGTAGTTCATTGTGAATATCATGATTTAGTCTTTGATTGATGGACCTCTTGGGTGGTTTCTGCTTGTTCGTGGTTACAAACCATGTTTTTTTTTTATTTTTTAATAAATTTATTTATTTGTTTTTGGCTGTGTTGGGTCTTTGTTGCTGTGTGCAGGCTTTTCTCTAGTTGCGGTGAGCGGGGGCTACTCTTCGTTGCGGTGTGCGGGCTTCTCATTGTGGTGGCTTCTCTCGTTGCGGAGCACGGGCTCTAGGCGCTCAGGCTTCAGTAGTTGTGGCACGCAGCCTCAGTAGTTGTGGCTCGCGGGCTCAGTAGTTGTGGCTCGCGGGCTCTAGGGCACACGGGCTCAGTAGTTGTGGCGCACGGGCTTAGTTGCTCCGCGGCATGTGGGAATCTTCCCAGATCAGGGATTGAGCCCGTGTTCCCTGCATTGGCAGGTGGATTCTTAACCACTGCGCCACCAGGGAAGTCCCACAAACCATGTTTTGATGAACTCCTCGTGCTTCTATCTTTGCAGATTTAAGTAAATATTTTTACAGTATCTTTAAAGTGGAATTGTTGGATTGGCGTATTTTCACTTAGGTGCCAGATTGTCTCTCAAAGGCACGACATTTCACACTCGGCAACATGGGGGAGCTGGCTGTGCGATCGATCGCCCCCCACCCCCACCCCGTTGGCAGCTCTGGTCAGGGGGCCTTTGTCTTTGTCTTTGCCAATCTGGGAGGCCCATTCCCTCCAACAAGCCTCCACTTAATTTGCATCCTTGTGAGTGGTGAAGTTGAGCTTCATTTATGTTGCGTGGATCTAGTTTGTTGTTTATCTTTCACACTTGTGTGTAAAATGTAGAGAAAAAATTGTAATTTTTTGTGCTAAGATATGTATAAGATAAAATTTAAAGTTTTAGCCATTTTTAAGTGTATAGCTCGGGGGGCATTGAGTACATCCATATTGTGCCCCGTCACCACCATCATCTCCAGCACTTTCTCATCTTCCCAAACTGAGACTCTGTCCCCATTGAACACCTACTCCTCATCCCCGACCTTAGCCTCTGGCCCCACCATCCTACTTTCTGTCTCTGTGAGTTGACTGCTCTAGGGACCTCATATGAATAGATTTTCATACAGTATTGGTCCTTTTGTGGCTGGTTTATTTCACATACTTTCGTTTATGTCCTCAAGGCTCACGCATGTTGTAGCAGGTGTCAGGATTTTCTTCCTTTTTGAAGCTGAATGATGCTCCATTGTATGTATGTATAAACTGCATTTTGTTTATCTTGTTATCTGTCGTGACACTTGGGTTGCTTCTGCCTTTTGGCAATTGTGACTAATGCTGCTGTGAGCCTTGGTGTACAAATATCTGTTCAGGTCCCTGTTTTCAGTTCTTTTGGATATAAACTCAGAAGTGGCATTTCTGGATCACATGGTAATTCTAGGTTTACTTTTTTGAAGAACCACCATACTGTTTTCCACAGCAGCTGCACCATTTTAGATTTCCAGCAGCGCAGCACTGCACAAGGGTTCCAGTTTCTCTGCATCCTTGACAATATTGGTTATTCTTGGCATTTTGATAGTAGCCATCCTCATGGGTGTGAAGTAGTAGCTCATGGTGGTTTTTCATTGGCATTTCCCTGATTGGTGACGTTGAACATCTTTTCATGTGCTTATTGGTAGTTTGTATCTCTTCCTTGGAGAGATGTCTGTTCAAGTCATTTGCCCTTTTTTTTTTTGGGTGGAGGGGCCGTGCTGCACGGCTCGCGGGATCTTAGTTCCCCGACCAGGGATTGAACCCGGCCCTTGGCAGTGAGACCGCCAGGGAATTCCCCGGGTTGTTTGTTTTCTTGAGTTTTAAGAGTTCTCTGTGTATTTTGGATAACAGTTCTTTATCTGATATGTCTTTTCCAAATGTTTCCTCCTGGCTATAGCTTGTCTTTTCCTTCTCCTGACAGTGTCTTTTTTTTTTTTTTTTTTTTTTTTTTTTTTAATACAAATGGTCTCCCCAAGAGAAGACACTTTTTTTTTTTTTTTTTATTTTATTTATTTATGGCTGTGTTGGGTCCTCATTTCTGTGCGAGGACTCCCCCCAGTTGCGGCAAGCGGGGGCCACTCTTCATCGCGGTGCGCTGGCCTCTCACTGTCGCGGCCTCTCTTGTTGCGGAGCACAGGCTCCAGACGCGCAGGCTCAGTAGTTGTGGCTCACGGGCCCAGTTGCTCCGCGGCATGTGGGATCCTCCCAGACCAGGGCTCGAACCCGCGTCCCCTGCATTGGCAGGCAGACTCCCAACCACTGCGCCACCAGGGAAGCCCTGACAGTGTCTTTCACAGACAGAAATTTTTAATTTTAATGAAGTCCAGCTTATCAATTCTTACCTTCATGGATTGTGCCTTTGATGTAGTATCTAAAAAGTCATTGCCAAACCTCAGGTCATGTAGATTTTTTCCTGTGTTATTGTCTAGGAGTTTTTTTTGCCAGTACCACACTGTACTGTTTTCATTACTATACCTTTATAGTAAGTCTTTAAGTTGGGTCGTGTTCTCCGACTTTCTTCTTCTGCTTCAATGTTGTGTTGGCTGTTCTGGGTCCTTTGCCTCCTCTCCATGTGAACTTTAGAATCTGCTTGTCAATATCTACAAACTAACTTACGGGGATTTTGATTGGGAATGTGTTGAATCTACAGATCAAGTTGGGAAGAACTGACATCTTGACAATACTGAGTTTTCCTGTGCATGAACATGGAATCTCTCTCCAGTGATTTAGTTTTTCTTTGATTTCATTTGTTAAGGCTTTGTAGTTTTCCTCTTACAGATCTTGTACGTATTTGTTAGAGTAATGTCTAGGTATGGTTGACCCTTGAACAGTGCGGGGTGTTAGGGGCACTGACCCTGTGTGCAGTCGAGGGCCGTTCATGGCCATCGGTTCAGCCAGCTGCAGATCGTGTAGCGGCGTGGTATGTGTTGAGTGGAAAAATCCAAGTATAAATGGACCCACGCAGTTCAAACCCGTGTTGTTCAAGGGTCCATTGTGTTTCACAATTTTGGGTGCTCTTGTAAATGTTGTGTTTTTAATTTCAGTTTCGACATATTTATTGCTGGTACGTAGGATAGTGATTGATATTAACCTTGTATCCTGCAGCCCTGCTGTAATTACTTATTAGTTCTGGGAGTTTTTTGTTGATTTTTTTCAAATTTTCCACATAGATAATCAATCAAGTTACCTGCAAACAAAGGGAGTTTTATTTCTTCCTTCCCATCGCTTTTCCTCTCATCCCTTTCTTGTCCTGCTGCATTTTTGCCCATTTTTTACTCAGGTGGTTTTGTTTTTGTTGTTGTCATGGTAACTTTAAGACACAACTTGAGAGAATGCTACAACGAACTGCTCCGTGAAAATGTAAAGAACGTTAGTTGAAATCATCAATCTTTGTGATTTCTGGGTTTCACTCATTCTTAGATGGACCTTATGTTCAGTTAGGCTTTTCCCCCTGGGACTTTTATGTTTTCTTTTTTTTATAAAATCTTTGTTCTGTATGGGTGAAATTTGCTTATTATCGTTACAAACTATTGTTTGAGTTAAGGTTGTTTTCTTACTTAAAAGTTCCCATGTCCACTGGTAGTCGGGATTATGGGAAGGGGCTTCAGGGACCCTCCGAGGACCTCGTTCCAGGCATTCCTGGCTCTGTCCGACTAGCTGGGCTTGGCCTGTCTTGCAGGTATCTGACTCGGTGAGTGGGCAGACTGTGGTTGACCCCAAAGGCTATCTGACAGATTTGAATTCCATGATCCCGACTCATGGAGGGGACATCAAGTGAGTACCCTGCAGGGCCGGCAGCTGGGTGGGCTCAGGTTGCCGGGAACGTGTTGGATTTTATTTGAAAAATATGCAGCCAAAACAGGATGTGGATATTCTAAGAAAGGTAGAGTGGAATTGTTTGATTTCTCGTTTAAAGCATATCCGTACCCGTTCATCGTGGACATTAAATTTGTTACAGATAACATTCCACATCTGTGTGTGTGCCGAGCTAGCGAGCAGCTTGCCGATTGCGTCCCATGTTTCTGACCTTGACCTTGGGCTCGACGCCTGTGTGTGTGGAGGTGCCACAGACTTGGAAGCGTGCCGACTGAGTTCTGACTTGGTTCTGTCAGCAGGGGCATCCGATGTGACAGTTTGGACGTCGTGTCTGCAGTGGCACCCTCCTCCGGGCCGGGCACGCCCTCGGCAGGTGGCGGCCTGACCCTGTGCTTTCTCGCCTGTACAGCGACATCAAGAAAGCGAGGCTGCTCCTCAAGTCTGTTCGGGAGACAAACCCTCACCACCCGCCAGCCTGGATCGCGTCGGCCCGCCTGGAGGAAGTCACTGGGAAGCTGCAGGTGGCCCGGAACCTCATCATGAAGGGGACAGAGATGTGCCCCAAGGTGGGCGCCCTCCCCAAGCCGCACCAGGCCCCTGAGGGGCTTCGGCGTCTGGGCCGCGCAGGACGCCGTGGGCGTGAGCTGGACTTGGAGGGAATTGCCTGCCTTTTGGTGTTGAAGCTGCAGGCGGTGGGACAGGCGAGGAGGGGAAGAAAGCGGGAAAGGGTTTTTCCTGCTTATTTTTACTTGGAGTGAAAGCCCGACTGCCGCTGCTTCAACAGGGAGATAACCTTAACTGGAGAGAGCAAGATTAGCCAGCCCTTCCCCCTCCCCGATGTCAGAAACCTGGAGGTGGGCCTGACTCTTAGGGGGTGGGAGTAGATCAGCTCCAGAAAGTCCTGAGACCCTCTGAGGGACTGTACGCTCACTGTGAAGGCTGGGGCACCCTGACAGCCAGAGGTGCCCTGTGAATTCTTCCCCCAGGACGTTAACATCAATCCGAACCTCCCAGGCAGACGCAAGGCTGCCTGCCTGTGTGTCTCCACCTCGTCGTGGGTTGACTTCCTACCCTGAGGGCAGGCTGTGCTCTCCTCACAGTGTGGTGGCGTGTCTCCCACACAGGCACAGACGTGCTGTAGCTACGCTCCCACGTGTGGGGCTTTCAGGGGGTCTCTGGCGCAGGCGTGCTGGGTGCCCAGCTCACCGTAAACCTCGGCCCCCTTGGGTGGGAGGACCCTGGCCCCCCTGTCTCCGAGGCTCGTGTGCGCCCTTCGGGGGCGCCTGCTGCCCCACCAGCCTGTGCGTACGCTGCCTGTCCTGTCCCTTTGCCCCCCAGAGTGAAGATGTGTGGCTGGAAGCAGCCAGGTTGCAGCCTGGGGACACAGCCAAGGCCGTGGTGGCCCAAGCTGTCCGTCACCTCCCACAGTCCGTTAGGATTTACATCAGAGCAGCAGAGCTGGAGACAGACATCCGCGCCAAGAAGCGGGTTCTTCGAAAAGGTGAGCCTCCCTTAGGGACCCGGCAGGAGCCGTGCCCCCTGGCTGTGTACCTGAAGGTGGGGGGCAGCCTCGCCGCTGCTTCGCTCGGGCTCTGCTGGGAGGGCTTAGAGAGTGGGGGACGCTCTCCAGGCCTTCGTCCGGCCTGGGTTGCTTCTGCCCTTGGAGCCTCTGTCAGGGAAGCTTCTGGCTGAGGTGCTCGGGCTTAGAGCTCACGCCTGCCTTTTCCTGCTGTGTGGCCTTGGTGAGGGCAGGTGCTCTGTGGCGCTGTGGAGTGCCGCGTGCAGGTGCTGTGTGCAGGGCGAGGGAGCCACTAGAAGCTGGCCTTGCGGCGCTAGCCTTCCCGCCTCCGCCTGCAGCAGGTACAAGGTGCCACCCGGGTCTGAGTCTTAACTGCCTCGGCGGTCGCACCAGAATGGCACGTGAATTAACTCTGTCCCGTCTTGGGAAACTCCTGCAGGGCAGCGTGTTGGCGTGTACACCGTTGGCTCGTGGCACGCTGAATGGTTTGCACGCCAAGGAAACTGAGTCCACCTAGGACTCACTGCCAAGATGGAGCTTTTGTGGGTAGTTTGCTTTTCATTGTTGCAGAAGTGAGAAAAGAACAGCGTTGCTCCCTTCACTGGAGCTGTAGAGGAGATGCTGCTTTTGACTTTTGTTCCAGATTCAGCACCAGCTGGTCGGAGGGCTGACCTGGAGTAAGCCTGTGCAGACCGCTTGTTCCCCTTGAATTTGTAGCGTGGGTAAAATTAGGTGTGTTTTGGGGAATTGAGGGCAGCTTGCAGTGGGCGGTTTCCAGCTCTTGTTTCTAAGGTGTGTGTTTGCGTGAACCGTCAGGGGCGTGTGATGTCAGATATGCAGGGGCTGTTGGCTGCGGCCTGTGGTGCTCTAGTCTCTGTGCTTGATAGGGGCCAGGTGGTGGCCACCTTGTGTGTGACCCTGACCGCGTGTGAATGTGTGTTCCAGTGTGTTTTCCTCTCTTGGGTCTGGTTTCTTGATGGCAGCCCTGCCACACTTAAAATGAGGCCGGGGCGGAAAGTTAGCCCCTGTCCTGGTTTATAGAGATCAGCTCATCTCCTTTCAGCCAGGAAAATAGTTCTCTAATGACAAACACATTAAACTCTGGGTAATTAGCACGATTTATTTAGGAAAGCGCTACTGAATTTCCCCTGCCACAGTGTGATGAATGGTCAGAATGGCTTTGTGGCCACTCCCTGTTCACCCCCAGATTACCTGGGTTCATTTCCAGTTGGCTTCAGATTTGGAGAGGGGACTGGGCCTGGAAGGGGGCCTCCAGGGGAGTGTCGAGTGATTGGTCTCCAGGCCATCCTGGGCCTCAAGGGGAGCGGGCTTCCCGGCTCTGCTTTCCTTCTGGCCGTGCTTCCCTTCTGGCCGTGCTTTCCTTCTGGCCGTGCTTTCCTTCTGGCTGTGCTTTCCTTCTGGCCCTGCTTTCCTTCTGGCCGTGCTTCCTTCTGGCCGTGCTTCCTTCTGGCCGTGCTTCCTTCTGGCCGTGCTTTCCTTCTGGCCGTGCTTTCCTTCTGGCCGTGCTTCCTTCTGGCCGTGCTTCCTTCTGGCCGTGCTTTCCTTCTGGCCGTGCTTTCCTTCTGGCCGTGCTTCCTTCTGGCCGTGCTTCCTTCTGGCCGTGCGAAGGTGGGGAGAGCGTGGAGTCCCTCGCTCGCCTCCGCCCTGCTCCCTGGCCCTGTTCCTGGCCTTCCCCGTCCTTAGGGGGTTTCCAAAAACAGTGCTCTTTCTCTAGGTGCCTGGGGCACAGCTGGCGATGCCTCCTTTAGCTCTTGGTGAACCTGACAGCTACTGCCGGAAGGATCTGATATTTGGAAACCAGTGACAGTTACTTCCATCAGTGACTGGGGAGGACTCGTGCCAGCTCTCAGTTTCTGCTTGAGCTCTGGGTCCCAGCTGGTGCAGCTGACATCGTGGTCCTTTGTTGGGAGAACCTGAGCTTCACATGCTACTCTGAGACCTGGGGCCTTAGGAGGCTGAGTGACGTGGGGTGGGTGCTTGGCCTCAATCTGCGTGCTGTCGTCTGTAAGGGCCCCTGTGGGCCTGTGAGCGCTGCGCTCCGGGGGCCAGGCTGCGGCTGCTTCCTGTGGGCTTCGCTCGCGATGAAGGTGTCAGGCACCATGTTCCTCTGCTGATCATGCGGGCCTGGAGCAGTGGAGTGGCTCTGTCTCCAGACAGTGTGCTCTGGTCCGTAAGGTGAGTCCAGGATGGCACCGTGTGTCCCACCTTGGGGCCAAGGGCCAGAGAGTGCATTGGCCTCTGATCGCAGGCTGTCTAGTTCAGACTGCTCCGTTCCTGACCGGGCCGGCCTTTCCACCCCGGCTGGCCACAGCACTTGGAGATAGCCTTGACCTGGCGTGGTGGATGGTCTCTGGGGAGCACCTTGGTGAGATCTGGACTCGCCAGCAGTGGTTGGCTTCAGCTCCGGTCCTGTGGGCTATTGATGAAATGCCAACAGAGGAGTTCCCAGTCTCTCCCGAAAAGTGGGGACTGTCCTGGGCCTCATGCCCATCGCGGGATGAAGTTAATGACCCCATGGCCACTGGCGTGGAGTGTGACCAGGGGGAGGGGGCGGCGGGGTGGGCCCCCGCAGACCTCCTTTTCTGACATCACTGCTGAGGGGCTGTTTTCTCGGTGGTATTGGCTTTCTTGGGCTGCTGTGCTTCCTGGTGACTGTCACTCCGGGAAGTGGGGCTGCTCAGCCAGGCCTCAGGACGCTCTGGGCTGTGGTTGAGGTCTCCCCTCCCGCACATGGTGGCAGACCGGTCTCACCGTGGGGGTCAGGGCTCACCTCGCCAGCCGGGGCTGGTCTGGCAACACGTGGAGGCCAGAGAGCTGGCTCAGCCTCTGCCTCCAGTGCAGGAGAACCACGGCCACATCGTCCCTCGGGATGAGACCTCTGGACAGCTGAGTTCAAACCCGTGGGGACAGGGACCAGGCTCCCCCAGGGATGGCCACGTGCCTGTCGGCGCTCCCTCCTGGCCCTGGGGGTCCTGCTCGAGTGAGAAGCACTGCTGTCACCGCGTGTGGCCTCCTGCGCGGGTCCCCCAGCTGGCGCCCTGCTGGCGCTGGGCTGAGTAACAGGTGTGGTCAGGCCAGGGAAGCCCAGGGGCCAAGCCCGTGGCTGCACCTCTTCTGCAGGCTGGTGGCGCTGTGGTCCTTGCAGAGCCCTGGGCCTCAGGCTTGGGCATCGTCTTGCATGGCAGGTGGTTCCGGAGTGGCAGCTTGTTTTTTGTCCTAGAGGGGAGGTCCCCATGAGCCCTGGACCATGGCAACCTTTGAAACTCACTGGGGGTGGGCCCCTGGGGTTTGTGGGGTGTGTCTCCCCACCTCTGGCCCACTGGTCTTCAGCATCTCGGGCACGTGCTGCTTCCTGCTCACCAGCCAGGGAGGGACTGGCGTGGTGTGCGGTGACCTGGAGCCACTGCCATCTGGTTTGGCCACAGGAGAGAAGGGGCACCCCTTTTTCAAGGGCCTATAAAGGGGAGAGGGGTGCCCCGTTTTTACAGGGCCTATAAAGGAGGGAGGCCCGTCTCCCAGAAGTGGGAGGGGCTGCTTCTGCTGAAGGGAGGAACGCGAGAGACTTGGTGGGTCTGCAGATTCTGCACCATTGCATCTTAGGGCTGTTTCCCGCAAGCTTGGCCCGTGTGGTTTCTGGAAAGGAGATCTCCTTTGGGCTGTTCTGGTTTCCTGCCTTCATCAGCTCTTAGTCGCCGTCACTCCTGCCAGGGGCTGACTGGAGGCTTTCCCTCAGCCTCCCTAGTCCCCCTGCTGCAGGGCTCTGTGTTTAGCTGCCCAGTGTTTTGGCCTTTTCAGTATGTTGCATCTGAAGGAAGGGCTCTGCTGCTTAAACAGAGGTTTGGGAGTTTCCGGACTGCAGGATGTCATAGCTTCTCCTGGGAGTTGGTCCCCCTTTCCTGCTGTCACTCGTGTGAACTGAGGCCCCGAGGCTGCCAGTGTGGTGCAGCACCTGGTGCCTTTGCTCTCGTGCTCCTTGGGGTCCAGGGAGGAGCCCTTGCTCTGCCGTCCTGGGCAGATGCGGATCCCAGAGTCATTGGCACTTTCTGTCCCCGTGACTTCCGCACACTCACTCGCATGTAGCCTGCTCGGCTGGCCCTTCCTGGGCAGCGGGTGTCTGGTCTGCGCTGCCTCGTTTTCTCGTGTTGATTTTCAAGTGTGAATGGGTGTGAGGTGACGCACAGCCTTCTCTGCCACCCTTGCTTGCCGATTCGGGACGTCTGCACTGGTCTCGTTGGTGTCTGTCCAGACCCGAGGGACCCGTGTGAAGTCCCGGCCTGTCACCCCGGACGGAGACCATCTGGACTTGCTGGCAGCAGCGTCCTCTGTGACACAGTGTCTTGCTTTCACTTCCGTTTTTCTGTGATCTGGTTTCTTGTTTGACCTTTCCCAGCCCTTGAGCACGTTCCAAACTCAGTTCGCTTGTGGAAGGCGGCCGTGGAGCTGGAAGAGCCCGAAGATGCTAGAATCATGCTCAGCCGAGCTGTGGAATGCTGCCCCACTAGCGTGGAGGTGAGTCGCCTGCCCTGCGGAGGCCTGAGCCCGAGGCCAGTGTCTGCAGGAGGTGTCGGCGGGGCCTTGAGCTCACTGAGGGACTCCTGGGCTGCTGCCCTGTGGCCCAGCTGCCAGGCAGCACAGTGACCATATGCTCCCGAAGGAAACGCAGAGCAGACCCTCAGCTCGGCCCGACCCCGTGGGGCGCTCCGCGCTGAGCACTCCTCTTCGGGGACCGGTCCTCCGGGTTCAGCTCGGAGTTTGTCAATGGGACCTGAAGGGTGAAGGGTGACACAAAAGACTGGCGTGTCCTTCTGCCGGCCCAGCGGGAGGTTGGCTCTGCCTCAGAGCTACTTGGAGCTGCTTTCTTTAGTTTTAAATTTTCTGGTTCACAGCGTTTTGTGATGTGACTTTTAGTCATGATTTTATGATGTCCAGTCTGTCTTTAATTATCCTAAGGGGTGTTGTGAAATTCTCCAAACAAAATTAATCTTAATTTATTTACATAAAAATAAATAGAGCCCACACACATTTTTGGTGATAAACTGTTGCAGAATCAAGGCCTGGGGTGTGAGAACTCCAGGCAGCTGGACACCTGTGTCCTTTCAGTTTGCGCAGGCGACAGTCACACCCTGCTCACCTTCTGTCCTAACACTGTGTACCTTTAACCAGTGTTTGGAACGCGGGGCTGAGAACCCGTCAACTCTTCATGTTGCCCACATCACTAAGTAAGTTGGAAGCATAGCCAAACAGCTTTCAGATGAGGCAGAAAATGCCGCCGCACACGTTCCTGGGCCCTGTTTAAATGGTCCTTGAAAACTTGTACAGAGGATTTTGTGCAAGGGCTGTGGCCTGTGGAGGGCCTACCTGACGTGGCGGGTCTCTCCGTGCAGCTCTGGCTCGCCCTGGCCAGGCTAGAGACCTACGAAAATGCCCGCAAGGTCTTAAATAAGGCCCGGGAGAACATCCCTACGGACCGGCACATCTGGATCACGGCCGCCAAGCTGGAGGAGGCCAATGGGAACACGCAGATGGTGGAGAAGATCATCGACCGGGCCATCACCTCCCTGCGGGCCAACGGCGTGGAGATCAACCGCGAGCAGTGGATCCAGGTGAGCTTGGCAGGTGCCGTGGTGCCCGCTTTAAACACGGGTGCCCTCCTGCTCGTCAGACTCCCTTGGAGGGTGGGGACACCGGGGTGGCACCTGAGAGGCCCGTCCTCACGTTGGCAGGCACAGCAGGCACAGGGGTGGCCTCTCCTTACGTGACCACCTCGTGGCTTTTTATGGAGGTGCAAGCCTGAGTGCACCTTGGGGGAAACTTCAGTGTCCCGATGCTTGCGACCAGCCCCGCTTTTCCAGTAGAGAGGATACGATTTAAAAGAGAGTGAGCCTCAGAGCTTCTGTCACTCAGGTCCCCGTCTTTAACTCCTTCTGTAGATCGTGGCCAGCGAGGTCTTTGAAAGCGCTCTAACCCGCCGCCAGGCCACAGCTGCCCTCTCCTGCCTCCTCCTGCCCCTTTGCTTCACCCGCTGCCCTCAGCCTCGGAAGGCGGCCCCAGACCTCTGCCGCCTCCTGTCTCGCGCCCCTGCTGCCGCAGTGCTGCTTGCCCTCTCCCAGTGGCTCCAGCTGCTGCGCCGGAGCTGCTCCAGCGTCTCCCTCCTCCCGAGGAGGTGGCGATGGATCAGTGCCTCTGTTCTCTTCCCTTCCTGTGTTTGGGCAATGTTTTAAAATCTCAGGTGCAAGGCCTCATATGTATCTCTAAAATCTAATCATCTAGATTCAGCTCCTTTATTTATTTAGTGTTGTTTAACCATTTTTGACATTCTCATTCCTTTGTGTGGATCCCGGTTTCCAGCTGGTGTCATCTTCCTTCTGCCTGACGGACTTTTTTGAACATTTCTTTCAGTGCAGGCCTGATGGTCAGTTCTTCCAGTTTTTAAATGTCTGGAAACAGTCTTTATTTCATCCCTGCTTTTGAAAGATATTTCCTCTGGGTGTAGAATTCTAGGTTGACAGTTTTTTCTTTCAGTGTTTTAAAGACACTGTTCTTGCCTGGGTTGTTTCCAGCGAGACACCTGCTGTCATCTTTGCTCCTCTGTAAGTACTTTTTTTTTAAATTAAATTAAAAATTTTTTAATTTCTAAATTAAAAGATTTCTATCTGCTTTTAAGATGTTTTTCTGTATCATGGGTTTTGAGCAGTTTGATTGTAATCTGACTTGGTGTGGTTTTTCATGTTTCTTGTGTGTAGAGTTCGTTCAGTATCTTGGATCTGTGGATTTATAGATTTTATCAGATTTGGAAAATTTGTGTCCCCTGTTTCTTCAACTCATCCTCTTTCAGGCACAATTACCTGCTCATTAGGCTACTTGAAGCTGTCTTCCAGCTCATGGTGAGCTATTCATTTTTTAAATTATTCTTTCTGTTTCATTTTTTAACAGTTTGTTAAGCTATAATTAACCGTCCATAAAATTTACCCATTTAAAGTGGGTAATTCAGTGGGTTTTAATATAGTGGGTTATTTATCTTTTTATTGTTTATTGTCTATTTTTATTATTGAGTTTTAAGAATTTTTTGTATATATTTTGGATACAAGCCATTTGTCAGATGATTGTATTGCTTATAGCACAAATGTTTTTGATATAGTCCAGTTTATTTTTTTCTTTTGTTACTCGTGCTTTAGGTGTTATATCAAAGAAACCTTCCCTAACCTGAGGTTATGAAGATTACTCCTGTGTTTTTTAAGATTTTTATTTTTTTAGTGCTTACATTTAGGTCTGTGATCCATTTGCCTTAAAAGAGTTGAACTTCATGCTTTTACAAGTGCGTGTCCTGTTGTCCCGGCGCCACTAGATCTTCCCCTGTTGAGTAGTCCTGGCACTGTTGTGGAGAACCAGCTGGTCATAAATGTACAAGTTTACTTCTGGAATCTCAGTCCTGCTCCGTTAGGCTGTATGTCTGGGTTTATGCCAGCACCACACTGTTCTGCTTACTGTGGCTTTGAAATGAGGAGGCTTTGTGAGTCCTCCTACTTTGTTCTTTACAGATTGTTTCGGCTATGCTTGGTTCTTTGTGTTTTCATATGAATTTTAGGGTCAACTTGTCAGATCCTACAAAATAGCCAGCTGGGATTTTGATAGAGGTTGCGATGAATCTATACTACAGATCATCTGGGCGGACTGTTGCCATCCAAACAGTAGTAACTCTTCCAGTCAGTGAACGTGGAGTGTCTTTCCATTTATTTAGTTTTTAAAAAATTTTTTTCAGTAATGTTTTAGTGTACTAGTATTACACTTATTTTATGTAATCTAAAGTACTTTATTATTTTTGATGCTGTCATAAATAGAATTTTTTCTTACTTTCATTTTCCGGTTGTTCGTTGTTAGTGTGTAGTAATACAATTGATTTTTAAGTATTGATCTTATGTCCTGTGACCTTGCTGAAATCATTTATCAAATTGTAATAGTTTCAGCAGATTCTTCAGGATTTTTTATGTATAGGATTCTACCGTCTGTAAATACAGTTTTACTTCCTCTTTTCCAGCACGGTACCTTTTATCTCCCATCTGCTTGCCCGGCTAGAAGAGCAGTGGTGAGGGTCCCCACCTCTGGTCATGGACCTGGGGGACGTCTAGTCTTTCCTGTGGGTGTGGTGTGAGCTCATACGCCCTCTGATGCTCTGGTCGGTTACAGAAATACTCTTCTTTCTCTCAGTTTCGTCTTGGATAACTTATATTGCTTTGTCCTCAAGTTTCGCTAATCTTCTGTAACGTCTAATCTGCTGTCTATGTCATCGAGGACATTTTTCATCTTAGATCTTGGCAGTTTTCACTTCTAGGAATTTTGATCTTTTTAAAAACCTTCTATCACATCTTTCATGTTGCCATATAACATTCTGAACACGGGGATCATGATTATAATAATTGTTTTAGGGTCCTTGTCTGCTCATTCTAACATCTGGGTCAGTTTGGGGTTGATTTTGGTAGACATTGAATATTTTCTTCTTCATTATGAATCGTCTTTCCCGGTTTCTTTGCATGCCTGATAACCTTTGCTTTGCTGCGGACGCTGTGCGTTTTCCCTTGTTGGGTGCCAGATGCTTTTGTGCCACTGTGAGCGTTCTGGGCTTCGGTGTTGGAGCGCGGTTCTGTTATTGGAAACGTTCTGACCCCGTGGGTCTTGCCTCGACCCTTGCTGGGTGGGACCGACCGTAGTCAGTGTGGAGCAGTTTGGGACTCGCTCTCCTGTGGAGGTGACCTCTGGGTGTTGTGCTCAGTGCCGTGCATCTCCTGGGGGTCTCCGCTCTGGCCGGTGGGAACAGGCGCTGTTCCTGGACCCAGGTGTACTCCGAGGACCATTCCCACTAATCCTTTTGGATGGTTTTTTCCAGCCCGCCTGTGCTGGGTTGTGCTCAGTGGAGACCACGGGGGACCCTCTGCAGAGCGGATACCCGGGGCTGTCTCCCTGTGTGGCTCTCCTCTCTCGTGCCTGGTGCTGCGTGCTCTGCCCTCCGTGCTCTTCCGGGGCGCTGAGCTCTGCCCCTTGGCTGTGGGTCAGCCTGTGCCCTCTCCTGAGCCTTTGCCCTCGGCTCTCCTCTGCCTGGGATGCCTTTCTGATGCTTATTACCGTGCCCGAGGGGCTCAGGCGAGGGCTGCCGTGCTGTGCTCCTCTCACAACCGGGGAAGCCTGGCTCGGCGTGTCCAGCCGGCCTGGAGTCTCTGGGTGATGGCATCAGCAGGGTGCTTCCTACTCCTTTAGCTGTTGCAAACAGTGCTACAGAAGCGTCCTGGCGCATCCGTCGTTTTGAACGACTGGGAGTACGTTCCTTAAAAGGCATTGCTGGGTCAGCCTGTGTGAGTTTTGTTTTGATAGGGAGCTTGAAGCTGCCCGCGGTAGAGGTCGTCCCTGTGTCCATCCTCGGCTGCACGCACGTACCTCTGTCCCCACCTTTGCCTGCACACTTCGATGTCGTTGGTCTGACGTGTGTAAACGCGCGTTCCTCTCTGCATTGCTGGTCCTTCCCACCGGCCGTGCAGGAGGCTTCAGTGGCCCTCGGTGTCTCGTCTCTGGAACCACGACTGTCTTCTCTCTGCTTGTCCTGAGGTCCAGTGCTTTTCTGCTGGTCAGCCCCCGCCCCCTGCCTGCCGGAACGCCCTGGTGGCTGGTCCCTCCCCAGGTTTCCGTCTCACCTTCCATGTGCTGGGCTCCTTCCCCCCGTCAGGTCTGCCTCTTTGGGTTAGAGTGGCTCTTCCTTTTGTCCATTTCGAATCTGGATCCCAGGCCGACAGTACGAGTGTGAGTGACCTCATCTTTTACCCCCAAGTGCTTTGGAACTTTCTTAGCATAGCAACCCCTTATGGCCACTGAGTTGCCTACTCTAGTACTTTGTACACTGTAGGTGCTTATGTAATGTTTGTTCAGTGGGTAGGTTAGGGATTTGTGGAATACTTACCTGCTGGGTGGCAGGGAAGGATGATCACAGTCAGCGGGCGGTGGCAGGGCCACGAGGGCATCAGAACCCTTGGCGCTCACCCCCTGCAGCCCGCTCCGTCCAGGCCTTGCGTCCACCTGTCAGGCTCCTGCAGCTCTGGGTGGTGAGTTCAGTTCTGTGTCCCTCTTTCAGGACGCCGAGGAGTGTGACAAGGCTGGGAGTGTGGCCACCTGCCAGGCGGTCATGCGTGCCGTGATTGGGATTGGCATTGAGGAGGAAGACCGGAAGCACACGTGGATGGAAGACGCTGACAGCGTGAGTGTGGCCACGTGGGCCTGGAGTCTGTGTTTGTGGGGAACCCGCTCTGGTTTGGAAATCTTTCTGATCTGCTGATTTTTATTTTATTTAATTAATTTATTTATTTAATTCATTTTTGGCTGCATTGGGTCTTCGTTGCTGCACGCAGGCTTTCTCTAGTTGCAGCGAGTGGGAGCTGCTCGTTGTTGGGGTGTGCGGGCTTCTCATTGCGGTGGCTTCTCTTGTGGAGCGCAGGCTCAGTAGTTGTGGCTCGCGGGCTTAGTTGCTCTACGGTCCATGGGATCTTCCCGCGCCAGGGCTCGAACATGTGTCCCCTGCATTGGCAGGCAGATTCTTAATCACTGCGCCACCAGGGAAGTCCCTGATTTTTAAACATAAGTTGCAACTGTAAGGAGTACAGTTTTCTATTAGTCTGCTGCAGAGCTGGAATTTGAGCGCTTGCTAACCTGGACCTGGAATCCATCTCCCAAGCGTTCTCAGCTGTTCACCACTGACCTCTGGGCCGTCCCTACCTCTGGTCTTTGCTATTACCTGAGCTTCAGAAAACATTTGCACATGAAGCTCTTGCCCCCTCTGAAATGATTTCCTTGGAGTGGTGTTCCAGAGAAGAGATGATGTGTTCAAAATCAATAAAAACATTTGAGGCTTTTAATACCTTAAATGTGGCCCTCTCTTTTTAATAGCCTCTTCCCCCCCGCTGTGTTGGGTCTTCGTTGCTGCGCACAGGCTTTTCTCTGGTTGCGGTGAGCGGGGGCTACTCTTCGTGGCGGTGCGCGGGCTTCTCACTGCGGTGGCTTCTCTTGTTGCGGAGCACGGGCTCAGTAGTTGTGGCACGTGGGTTCAGTAGTTGTGGTTCGCGGGCTCTAGAGCGCAGGCTCAGTAGTTGTGGCGCACGGGCTTAGTTGCTCTGCAGCATGTGGGATCTTCCTGGACCAGGGCTCAAACCCGTGTCCCCTGCATCGGCAGGCGGATTCTTAACCACTGCGCCACTAGGGAAGCCCAAATAGCCTTTGATTTAAAAATAACTTTAGACTTACAGAAAAGTTGCAAAAATGTAAGAAGAATTCTTTTACACCCTACACCTAGATTCCCCCAGATTTACCCGTTTCACCACATTCGCTTTTGTGTTCTCCACACGTGCACACACATGCCCCTTATTTTCCCTGAACTGTTTGAGAGTACATTGCACGTGTGGTGGCCCTTTCCCTCTAAACATTTCAGTGTGTGTTTCTTTAAAAGGGGACCTTCTCTTATGCAACCACAGCATAGCTATCAAGCTCAGGAGATCACTGTTGATGTAGGACTATGATGTAATCTGAGGCCTTATTCAGATTTCACCGATTGGCTCACTAAGTGCCTTTTGGCAAAAGGAAAAACCCAACTGTGTTCTGGTTGAGGAGCTGCCCGGGAGCTGCCCAGGGTCATATCCACAGGTCTCCGTGGCCCCGAGAGTTCGGGGGAGGGCTTTGGTTTGTCGTGTTTCATGAGTGTGACTTTTTTGAGGGGACAGGCCCCTTGGTTCGGTCTCCACGCTGTGTCCTCACGGCCGGGCTCTGATCTTCGCAGGACTCTGTCCTGCTGGGTCAGTGGGGGCACATCCCCTGAGCAGCTCAGGCGGTGCCTGCCAGGCCCCTCCCCTGGAAGGCTGCTGTGGCCCTTTGTAACTAGTCAGTGTTTTGCGGGGAGACACTGAGACTGTGTGAACATGCCGTTGCTCACCAAACTCTGACCTGCTAGTTTGCGGGTCCATTAATGATGCTTCTGGCTTCTGTCAGTTATTACTGTGGTATCTGTCAGGTGCTGGTTTTCTAAATATCGTGGCTTCTGCGTTTGACGAGAGTTGATCAGTTGGACTCCTGCAGTGCAGAGCTTTTCTTTCTCCCTTGTTCGTGTGGGCGCTCTCCTGCTCCTCCGGTCCCTGGATGCAGGCCGTGGCCGCTGTCTGCATGGAACTCACGCGGTGTCACACGTGTGACCCGGGTGCCTCGTGAGCACTGAAGTCTCCAGTGCCAACATCGTGGTTTCAAGGCTTTTTGTTACATGACATTTGAGACAGAAAAGTGTGAAGAATGACCTCACAGGCTCCCACGGTCTCCGCCCTGGGAGGAGACCCCCCCAACGTGTGGAAGAGCCCAGCTCCCTCTGGTTGTTGAGTCCTTTTAATTCTGAGTGTGGACTTGAACTCTGTGCTTCTCCTTACTTTCCTCATCGCCCTTGACAACACAGGGGCCTCGGTGGGCGTCAGCCTGCAGACAGATGACAGACTGTGGGAGCAGTAACTCTGGAGCCCTTTCAGACTTTCTTCCGTTTCTCTGTCGTCTCTTCACTTGGGCTGGAGCAGGCAGCTGTCCTTGGCGCTTTGTGACCTGCAGGAAGAGCGGAAGCCCTTGGTGCCCACGAGCGTGGGGCTTTCCAGGGCTCACCCCCAGAGATGGGCTGGCCTGCCCATCCCCCAGGCCCTGAGCGACTGTCACTTGGTCCCGTGGGGCCACGGAAGCCCCAGAGTCTTTGTAACTGGCCTACAGGGCTCAGGTCAGGAGTCGCAGAGCAGGTACCCGTCCTGGGTCGGTGCCGGGCTGCCCTGTTCATGGCCCTCTTTCTGCCCTAGTGTGTGGCCCACAGCGCCCTGGAGTGCGCCCGAGCCATCTACGCCTACGCCCTGCAGGTCTTCCCCAGCAAGAAGAGTGTGTGGCTGCGGGCCGCGTACTTTGAGAAGAACCACGGCACCAGGTACGTGGCAGGCCCGCCTTTCTGCGCCGGCTTTAGGCCTCTTGTCCCCGCGGGTGGGCTAGGGCCTTGTTCGAGGTCCAGCCTCTGCAGCGAGGGGCGGAAGCTCTTGGGCTTTTCAGCCAGGCTGTCTTTCTGGCACCTTCTGCGCTAGCATTGCTGCTGTTGTATAGTGCCAAGGCACCGAGGGGCCCATCTGCCCAAGTGCCTGCAGCTGAGCCAGGGGCACTGGTGGTTTGAGGGGTCCCTGGGGCAGGGCTGGAGCCCAAAGTCCCGCGTGTGTGGGGCTCTGGCTTCGGCAGTGTGGGCGGTGCAGCATCTGGGCCCCGGCAGGCCTGTTTTTCATTTCAGCTGTGCTGCATTTGGGTTTGGGCTGGTTTTTGTGCTCCGAGGAGGTCCTTGACAGTTTTAATTGTGCTCTTTAATTGAAAAAACCTTTCGGGTCTGCCTTATTGGCTGTAACTGCTGATTAAATTAGATGTTGCAACGTCTGCAGTTAGGTGGGCAGCCTCTGCCCGGGTCCTCTGCTGCGTCCTCTCTGCTCGGGCCTTGCTGGTCCCACCTGGGCTGCAGCTGGGAGCACGGAGCCCCTGTTGCTTTTCTTTTGTCTCATCGATCAGTCTTGGGCTTTTCAGGGAGTCTTTGCTGCTGAAGTTCCCGTTCCCACCGGCTGCTGTGTGTTTTGCAGTTAACTCCTTTGGGGACATTTTGAAATGACCCTGCCGGTTCACCTGTACGAGCTCACCCGGACAGTCTGTCTAGAGCAGGGCCGCTCCGAGGGTCTAGGTCCCTGGGTTCAGGGGCAGTTCCCCTCCCCTGGCTCTGGCGTCCTTGGCGGGCTGGGGGGGCCAAGTGCTTCAGACCTGGGGGTCTTGGTTCCGGGGTCGAGCTTCACGCCATGCAGACGATTCTGTGCGCTCACTCGGTCTTGCTGCCGAGGCCCGGGGAGGTCGTCTGTGCCGGGGGTATTACAGGGGTGGTGGGCTGCACAGGGGTTGGGGGCTTCACACCTGAAACCCAGGCTTCTTGCTTGATGGTGACCTAAAATAACTTTCTTCCAATAAGACAGTTTCTCTGGATGCCGGAGAGTAGACTCGGGTCGTAATCTTTATCGGCGGATCTGTGGTTAGAGATGAAAAGGCCCCCGGCCCCCAGACCGCGAAGTTATCACGCCTCCAGGACACACGGCTGTAAAAGGCTCTCTTGAGAAGTTCCATCAGACTCTGCTGTTTGAACAATGCATTGCTTTGTAGCACCCTCTTCAGTAGTTGACTTTCGAGCCTTTATGGAGAGAAAAGATTTCCCCACACTCTCCCCATTGTAAAAGTCTGGTAAATCATTGACAGCGTCGAACTTTGAAGCGCTAACTGTCTTTTCAGTGCCCGCGGCTTGGCTGAGAGCGGCCTGCATGCTCTGGTGGTGACCAGCCCCTGTCTTGCAGGGAGTCGCTGGAGGCCCTGCTGCAGCGGGCCGTGGCCCACTGCCCCAAAGCAGAGGTGCTGTGGCTCATGGGCGCCAAGTCCAAGTGGCTGGCCGGGGACGTGCCTGCGGCGAGGAGCATCCTGGCCCTGGCCTTCCAGGTGGGTGAGGGGTGAGCCTTGGCCTGAGGGCGCCAGGGTCCCGTGCCCTCCTCAAGCCCTCCCCCCTCGTCGACAGGAGCTGACCCTAGAGGGGCCGAGCATGGTCAGGCCGCGTGGGACTTGGGCTGCTCTGTGGGCAGTGGGGCCCTGAGGGGGCCGGAGAGGAGGAAAAATGGCCCAGACGATGGACACCTACCTCTCATTTGCCGCCACTCAGTCTGACCTCGGGCTAAGTGTTCCACAACACAGACTCAGGGAGACAGGAGGGACAGCGCAGCAGCCAGAGCACCACGTCCCCACACGAGGGCACGGCGACAGCCGCTTTCCTACGTGAACATCAGGGTGCCCAGTCCCTGCAGGAGGAAGGCCCGAGCATGGGTGCCTGCATTGGGGTCACACGTGGGCCACCTGGCGCTGCCCAGGCCCGTCGGCGGGTGGAGTTGGGCTCAGACAGCTGCGCCTAGCAGGCTTACCACGGCTGATGCCGTGAGCTGTGCATTTTTCGTTTCTTTTTTTAGATTTTTTTTTTCCTCTTTTTTGGCTGCGCCGCATGGCATGTGGGATCTTAGTTTCCTGACCAGGGATCGAACCCGCGCCCCCTGCATTGGAAGCGCAGAGTCTTAACCACTGGACCACCTGGACAGTCCCTGTGCGTTTTTCTTAGGACCTGATTTTGATTGTCACGTGTAACATCCTAATACTTTATGACCACAGGGGTGTTAGCCAGTGGTTTGCAGCACGCTTTTGTATAAACGAGGGAGTCTGCGTCACTCTGTTGTCACCCAGGCTGGCATAGTCAAACCTGTCCTTCCCTGAGTAAATACGTGGAGGGGCCTGGCCTGGGTCTCCCGTCTGCTCTCAGCTGTCGTCTGGGCGCCCAGGGTGGAGGACACTCCTCCTCTCCCAGTGGTCCTGGCGCTCTCCCGCCACTGCCCGGGCAGTGCCCCTCTTCTCCTTAGCTGCCACCGGGGGGCTGCTTCTCAGGTTGGGGACGTGGTCAAGCTGAGTGTGGCTAGCAGCTGGCTGTGCTTTCAGGAGGCCGGAGGGCGCCACCCCCGTGTCTGCTGGACTCTGGGTTGTACGTGACCCAGTCCTGACCCTGGGAGCCCTCTCCGCGCCGTCCGTGATGTCCCGGGCATCCTTCCGTCCTATCCACGTTGACACACTGGGACGGCCAGTTCCTCATTGCCAGGCTTGGGAAAGAGCAGGGTTGGGTTGGCGGATCCACGCGGGTGGGACGTGAGCGACGGCGTCAGCAGGCAGAGGGTGGCGGTTGGCACCACGGCCCCAGTGCCATGGAGGCTGCACGTCTGTGCCAGTGAGACAGGCTGGCTTGTTTGTGAGGAAGTCGGTGTCCCGGGGCTGGACTCTGCTGTGTTCCCCGTTAGCCCAGGCCATGCCTGGGTCAGACGTCCTGCTGCCGGGTGAGGCCCGGTCTGGCTGCCAGGCGGGCTGCCTTTGGTTAGGGTGCCCTCGCCCTGCTCGCTTCTCATGCTGCGTGCTCGCCCCGCAGGCTAACCCCAACAGCGAGGAGATCTGGCTGGCGGCTGTGAAGCTAGAGTCCGAGAACAACGAGTACGAGCGGGCCCGCAGGCTGCTGGCCAAGGCGCGGAGCAGCGCGCCCACCGCTCGGGTAAGCAGAGCCGCCCTGCCCGCCGCGGGCGGGGACCCCCGCACCCCCGCGCCCCCGCGCCCCGCCTGAGGCCACGGTGCTCGGAGCTCATTTGTTCGCTCTTGGCTTTAAGATGCATTCACGTGTGTAGCCCTAGCTTGTCCCAGAAGATACGAGACAGCGCTCGGGGTGAGCTCTCGGTGAGGCGAGTGCCAGGAAGGGGCCGGCCCGGCCCAGGCCCAGCGCCGGAGCCGGGCTGAGGCTGTCTCATCCCTCAGGTGTTCATGAAGTCTGTGAAGTTGGAGTGGGTGCTGGGGAAGATTGCGGCCGCGCAGGAGCTGTGCGAGGAGGCGCTGAGGCACTACGAGGACTTCCCCAAGCTCTGGATGATGAGGGGCCAGATGGAGGAGCAGGAGGGGCTCGTGGAAAAGGCCCGGGAGGCCTACAGCCAGGGGGTGAGCCTCCGCCCGGGCCCGCGCGCCCTCTCCTCCCGCAGCAGCCGCTCAGCGGCCTGCTCGGGCCCAGGCTCGCAGGAGCTGCGGGCTCGGGGCAGACCCGTCCCCTAACCTGGTCCCGGCTTCTGCCCCCCACCAGGCTGTGCACTCAGCAGCGTACGGTTTACGGCCCACGTGAGGCACAGGCTGCTGAGTCAACACCCGTGTGTGCGTGCACATGGCACAGCGTGCTCATGAACACGCAGCCCGTGCACGTGTGCACAAGACAGCCGTGCGTGTAGACACGCGCCTGGGCGTGAAGCGGCTGGGTCTCTGGAGGCAAAGGTGGCCCTCACTCCCGGCTGGAGGAGCCACCACGGCTGTTACAGCCCCTCCCAGATGCCAGCTGAGCCCTCTCTCACTTGTGTCTGTGGCTGCAGTTGAAGAAATGTCCCCACTCCACACCGCTGTGGCTTTTGCTTTCCCGGCTGGAGGAGAAGGTTGGGCAGCTGACCCGAGCTCGGGCCATTCTGGAGAAGTCTCGCCTGAAGAACCCAAAGAACCCCGGCCTGTGGTGAGCCCCTGCGCCGCCCCGCCGTGAGCCAACCTCGCTCACACCCTCAGGCCGAGGACTTGGTGCAGCATTTCCAGCTCAGGCTCCGTGGGAAGGTGCCAGCCGTGAGGAGTCCTGTCTCGGCCGTGGGAGGGTTCAGACGGGCCTGGTAGTTGGACACAGTGTAGCTTGTGTTCAGATTAAGGGTTCCTCAGGAGAGCCAGGAGCTGTTGATGGGGCATCGGGGGTGGATGACACCGAGAGAGTGGACTCTACAGAAGAGGTGATATCTGGGAAAGGCCTTGAGGGACGAATAGGAGTTTGCCGGGTGAAGAATGTCCATAGGAGGCTGTGCACACAGAGGTGCAGCGTGCGCCTTCAGGGCGTCAGCTCACTGCGGCGCCCCAGCAGCCATCAGCAGGCCTGTCTGTCTGCATCCTGGCCGTCTTCGTTCGCACCTCAATGACATCAGAGTCCCAGGTGTCGGCTCCTGCGGCGGCTTGAGGGTGGGGGGTCACCAGTGTCTCCCTCCTCTGTTAGATGAGCCGCTGGGCAGAGCAGGGAAATCCAGCCCCTGCGGCTCTCCAGGACCTTCCACTTGTCGTCGGGCTGCCAGTGGACGGCGCTCGACCCCCGCCTTGGGCCTCTCTCCACAGGCTGGAGTCCGTGCGGCTGGAGTACCGCGCGGGGCTGAAGAACATCGCCAGCACGCTCATGGCCAAGGCGCTGCAGGAGTGCCCCAACTCCGGTGAGCACCCCGCTCCCAGGCCAGACAGTGGGCGTCAGGTTCAAATAGACAGAAATACATCTGTTATACGCGGTCATTTAGACGACTGAATCCAAGCCTCAACGTGAGGAGTTCGACCTCGTGTTCTGAGGTGCTACCATTTCTTTTTTTATATAATTTAATTTTTTACTCTTTCATCTCAAGTCTGTAAGTTAGTGCATGTGCAGTATAAACGAATTTGGAGCAGAAAAGGACATGAAAATCACCTGTAAGCCCAGTACTCGGAAATCACTGCTTTTAGCTTGTTTGTCTTTTTACAACTTGTATTATTGCACAAAAAGTCATACTGTGTGTTTGGTTTTGTGCTTTTTTTTTTTTTTTTTTTTTTGACTGTGTTGGGTCTTCGTTGCCGCACGTGGGCTTCCTCTAGTTGCGGCGAGCGGGGGCTACTCTTCCTTGCGGTGCGTGGGCTTCTCATTGCGGTGGCATCACTTGTGGAGCATGGGCTCTAGGCGCGTGGGCTTCAGTAGTTGTGGCTTGCGGGCTCTAGAGCGCAGACTCAGTAGTTGTGGCGCACGGGCTTAGTTGCTCCGCGGCATGTGGGATCTTCCTGGACCACGGCTCGAACCCGTGTCCCCTGCATTGGCAGGTGGGTTCTTAACCACTGTGCCACCAGGCAGGGAAGCCCCGTGCCTTTTTTTAAAGCTGAAAATTTTGTGAGAATTTTTCATTATTGAATTCTTAAGATCGCACATTTTTTAGTGGCATTGTAGAATTACCTGCGTGTATGTCAGAAATACACCACTCACTGGGGGCCAGTTTGCAGGCTGCTATCAATCCCAGGTTGTCTTTCTGCCTGAATCTTTAGTAGCACTTTTGGTTATTTTGTTACAATAAATTCTCAGCTGTGAAGTCACTGAGGCCCTGGGAGTGAACCCTTGGAAGTTGTTGGGGCTTCCAGCCTCGCCGCCTCCATCCGTGCCAGTGGGGCCCTGTGGCTCCAGGTGGGCAGTGGGACCGGCGGCACAGGCGGCCTCTGCTCTCTGCCCGAGCAGACGTGAGCGGCCATGCGGGAGGTGCAGCTGCGGACACCCTCAGTCTTCGAAGGCTGCCCTTGGGCAACCTGTGTGTGGACGGGCACATCTCTGAAAGCTGAGGCAGACGTCTGTGTGTCTGGATTTCAGGGGTCCTGTGGTCTGAAGCCGTCTTCCTGGAGGCGAGGCCCCAGCGGAAGACCAAGAGCGTGGACGCCCTGAAGCGGTGTGAGCACGACCCGCACGTGCTCCTGGCCGTGGCCAAGTGAGTCGGCGTCCTGGTGGCGGTGCGGCGCCTCCCACTGGCCCCGGAGCAGGGCGGGCTCCCCTGGTCCGCGGCCTCTGCAGCTCCATGACCGCGTGCATCTCTGGGCAGAGTCCCCCTGGACATGGGCTCCCTGGATGGCCTGGGTCGTCCTGGACCCCCAGGAGGGCGGCCTCTTCTGTACCCCGACCCTCTGTCCTGGTTCTTTCCTGTGGCTCTGCTCTCTCTGTCTCTACTACTCAGTTTATTCCTATGCGGGCCTTGGGTTGCAGGACAGACAGAGGCTTGCTGAGGCTGGTCCACACGGAATTTAGGTTACAAGCGAACCTTCTTTGGTTCAGAGGGCTGTAAGCAAGACAGTTGTTTCCAGAAACCAGACCCTTTGACCTGTGTGACCCCGAGAACAACCCAGGGCCCGTTGGTCAGGCCGTCAGTGTGCCTGGGGGTGTGGAGGCCACCTCCCAGCCTCAAGGGCAAGAGGAGGTGAGCAAGCGACCTCCCACTGCAAGTTCATGCAGGGTGCTGGGTCCGGGGCTCCCTGGGGAGGCGTGGAGGGCCTTCAGAACCTGCTGGCCTGGCAGGGTCTCTGCTCCCTTCTAGAAGGAGGACGACGGCCTGAGAGGAGCAACCTGAGTACCGGGCCGGGTTGGGTGTGGCCGGGCTAGGAGCGACTGGGGTTGGGGCGGAGGGCTCCTCGGGCTCTCAGCTGGGCCGGGGGTGTGTGGGGCCCAGGAGCTCCTGTGCGCTGTTGCTGCCCCGGCAGGAGCCTGGCCCAGCTGCTTGCTCAGCTCCTGCCAGCACCTCCTCCGTGGGGGCCGAGGGCACTGCGCGTGGGACTTCCCGCAGGCCCCTGAGGCGCAGCCTGGGCCGCAGCCTGGGCTGCCCCCCACCTGGCGGCTCCCTCCCTCCCGCCGCCCGCCCGCCCTGTGCTTCCGCCTCCTATTCCTACTCCATTCTGATAGGGCTGCCATAAAACCTCATAAAAGGCTTTGTAAGGTAAACAGGCCCCTCCTTGCTGTTCCCAGGCTGGTGCTCTGTGTGCTGCTATCTGGGTTTGTGCTCTTTAAATCACAGTTTATCTAACATTAGCAATTAAGAATACCACAAGGCTTAAAAAACAATCAAGCTATCAGAGCGTGAAATTGTTCCGTTTTGTAGCTGAGACCAGCCCAAACAGCTGCCTGGAGGGTGCGTGGTGCACGTCTGCTCTGGTGCTTCTGGCTGCGGAGCTGGGTGGAGGATGGAAGCCACCCACAGGCCCCGGCTGTCAGTGCCCACCGTGCCTCCCCGCTGGCCTGCCCGTCGGCAAGGCTCCCTGGGCCCTGACTTGGTTTCTGACGCTGTGGGTCCTCTCCTGGGCCTAGTTTTCAGGTTTCTGTGTCTGCTGGTATAGCCCAGGTTCTCGCTGTTGGCTTGGGTTCCTGCTGGAGCTGCCTGGTAGGGCAGAACGTTCCAGAAGGTGAATATGGAGGAGCAGGCGGAAACTTCACTTTCCCTAATCAGAGCCTTGACTTAATTTTTGTCAGGTTTATTACTTTCATCTCCCTGTATTTTACTCAAAGGAAAATAATTTAAGGGAGTTTGAAGTTCTTGCTCTGTGGGTGGTTTTTTAAGAAATGCTTTGGTTAGACACTTGAAGGAGGGTTTCAGGTTAGTTACCTGGAGTGGTTTCCGGGTTGTCAGGACTGGTTCCTCGGCACCCCTGTGGGAAGCCCAAGCTCTCCAGGGAGAGGACAAGACCAGCAGCGCCTGCGCCAGGCTCTGTGCCGCTGTGGCTGCCTGTGGCAGGCCACTAGGCTCACCAGGCTCGGCGTCCAGCCCACCCGGGAGCGAGCTGTGGCTCGAGGAGGCCAGGGCCACCCCCAGCGTGGCTCCTGCGGCCCCGGAGTGCCCCCCAGCACCATGCCCTGGCCACTCACTCGGTCCCGCCCTGCTGCTTCCCCACAGGCTGTTCTGGAGCGAGCGGAAGATCACCAAGGCCCGGGAGTGGTTCCACCGCACCGTGAAGATCGACTCGGACCTGGGGGATGCCTGGGCCTTCTTCTACAAGTTCGAGCTGCAGCACGGCACGGAGGTGAGTCACCTGCCGCCCGCTCCCCCCGCCCCGCCTGTCCCGCAGCGCTGACGGCCGATTCAGCTTCCACGCGGCTTTCTGGCTACAGCCTTGGAGCCTCTCAGCCTGACATTTAGCTGTTTGGGGCATCTTTTAATGAGTTGGTTGTGATGGGGGCTCGGGCCATGGCAGAAATGGGGCTGGAGCTGGAGGCCTGGGGGTCGTCCTTGTGCCTCGGGGGCCCTGTCCTGCTGTGCAGGAGCCCTCCCGGAGCCCAGTCCCGTGGGGTCCCCACGGGACGTGGAAGCCAGGCTTGGGGGAGCTGGTCGGCTCCTAGTTGGGGGGCGGGTGCGGGCACTGGTGTGAGGCCTGGTGGAATGTGGCGGGCCTGCTCCCGGGGGGCGGGGCTGGGGGCGGCGGGGGAGTGGGGGCGCCTCACGCGCCCGCGGTCCCCACCCAGGAGCAGCGGGAGGAGGTGAGAAGGCGCTGCGAGAACGCCGAGCCCCGGCACGGGGAGCTGTGGTGCGCCACGTCCAAGGACATCGCCAACTGGCAGCGGAAGATCGGGGAGATCCTGGTGCTGGTGGCAGCCTGCATCAGGAACGCCTTCTGACCGCTCCGGCCGGCACTGGCTGGGGGCGGGGCGGGGGGCGCGAGAGCGGTCCGTCCTGTCTTTGATTAAAGGCTTTCTAGTAGTTGTGGGGCTCGTGGCCGGCGGGGGTTCTCCGAGCCCTCCCCTCACGCGCTTTGGCCGCCCCAGTCTGCCCCACGCTGGACGGGGCTCACTTTCCAGGAGGCCTCGTGAGAGCCCGTGCCCACAGGGGAGACGCCAGGGGAGCGGTGAGGCTCTCCAGGGCTTTATGGAGATGGTGGCAGGACCTCATGTCCTGGGTAAAAGCCCTGCGTGGGGACAGCCGGGGCCTGGCTGGCCCGGTGGCTCCAGCGCCCCTGCGGGTGCACGCGCTCTCCCGCCCCGGGGTCGTCCGCGGCCCCCACCCGCCCACAGCGGCAGGCTGCGTGCGCCCCTGGGTAGGTGACTCTCCTGGGTGCGGACGGGCCTGGCCCCTGCGGTGCTGCCCCCAGCGTGTGAGAGGCTCGCTCCCATTGGCAGGTGAATTCACTTTTGCTAATTTGTAGTCAGCAATTTTATGCTAAAGCACTTATAACTGTCCTCTCTCTAGACTGAAAATGCATTATTACTTGGGAGACTTGAGTGTGTTTTCACCATGTGAGGATGAAAGACTTCCTCGGGCTCTGGATCCCTGCGTCTGTGTCCAGTTGAAAACTAGCTAGTTCTCTTGGAAGGGGGTGCGTTGGCCACGGCTGGAGACATCTGGCCGGAGGCCAGGGTTGGTCCAGAGGCCATGGGCCAGAGAGAAGAGATGCAGATTGTCACGTGTGGTGACGAGAAGGGCGGCTGGCAGTTATTCCCACACGTTCTTCTGTAAGAAACGATCCCAGAGGGGCTCCTCGGTGCCTCGTTCTGCGGGTCACTCACTGACCCGTGGCTTAGCCCTCTGGCAGCAGCCGAGGTTGGGGAGCATGCCCTCCTCATCAGCACCAAGGGCGTGGGCGTCTGCCTGCAGAGCGCGGGCCCAGCCGGGTCCACCTCCGATGCTCTGGGAGCCACAAGGACGTGGCCAGCCCTGGGCGGGATCGGACCATCCCTGTGTGGGGTCAGGAACTGTTGGTGCCAGGGTGGGCGGCCGGGGCAGGCCCCGCTCACGGATGGTCTGTGGCTCTGGAAACCCTTCCTCTCCTCACCCGAGGTCAGCCGGTCCCCGAGGGCCGTGCCGGGGGTTCCTGGGTGTGTGCACTGACCCTCAGGAGTCGCCTTTGGTCTCTTCTGGAGGAGGTGGGAGGGATCCTGCCCGTCGCACTGAAAAGCGAGTCCTGAAGTTTTTAGGAGCTTGAAAGCCTGTCCCTGTACAGATGTGGAAACTGAGGCCCAGGAAGGGGCAGTGACTTGGCTGCGGCCACAGGGCAGCTGGCAGCCCTTGGTTGTGGCTTCTCCCGGACACTTTCTCTGATCTCAGGTCAGGTGAGGCCTCCCACAGGGCCTTTGGAACGTTCCAGAGCATCTGATTGTCCACGTGCAAATGTCTTTCCTCATTTGCCTGGGGATTGTTTTCTCAGTGCCTCGAGGTGGTGGTGAAACTACTTTCCTCCCTGGGAAAAACATATCTTAGCTTTTCTTCCACTGACATTTTTCAGTTCCAGCTCAAGGCTAGCTGAGTTCCTAGGCTTCCCTTGTTCGGAGGCACTGCTGGGGGCAGGGCTGGGCAGCACCAGGATACCGCCCAGCAGGGTGCTGCGGCCCAGCTCCCTGCAAGCCTGGCTGGGTGAGTGGCCGTGAGCTCCCCCAGCAAAAGACCCCCCTGAGCCCAGGACGGGCGAGCAGTGGGAAGCAGCTCTCCCCTGAGTGCTGGGCCAGCGGGGAGCCCGGGAAGTCCCCTGCCTGGGACCTGCTGGGGCAGGACCCCCCGGACGTCAGGGTGGGGGAGCTGGGGGGTGGGGGGGGTTAAGTCCTGCTCACCTGGTCCTGCTGGTGGCCAGGCTCCTGGCAGAGGCAGCACCTGCTGACCACTGAGGAAGGCCCTGGAGGAGGGCGCAGGGCGGCCCCCGCTTCTCCTGGCTGCCCTTCCCCACCAGCTGGGCCCTGCCCTGCTCTCTGCCCACGGAGCACCCTACCCCCTCCCCGGCAGAGAAGATCTCCCAGGTCCGATGGCTTAATCCAAGATCCACTGGGTGGGAAGACAGCCCGCTGGGGCTGGGCTCCAGGGTCAGGTTAATTGAAGAAGTGATTGGATAGCGGTGGGGAGAGGGAGGGGGCAGGGCTGGGATCCTGGGGCCTCCCTGCTGCTCCCTCCCCCCTTTGCTCAGAGGAGCCAACTTCAAAAGCCTCGTCTGCCTGCCGTCCAGGGAAGCCTTGTTGGCCAGGCTTGGAGCAGGACCTGGAGCGCAGCGGCACTCCCCACCTGAGGACCCCAGGACCATGTCCGAGGCCCACTGGCGGGAGTGAGGGAGGGCCTGACCCTGAGAAGCCCATGGTGAGCAGCGGTGGGCCGCTGGGGAGGGGCTGACTTCGGCTGAGGGGCAGGGAGCGTGCCCAGCCCAGGAGAGGCTGCTGTCCCGCTGTGTGCCCAGCCCAGGAGAGGCTGCTGTCCCGCTGTGTGCCCACGCCCAGGAGAGGCTGCTGTCCCGCTGTGTGCCCAGCCCAGGAGAGGCTGCTGTCCCGCTGTGTCCCCACGCCCAGGAGAGGCTGCTGTCCCGCTGTGTCCCCACGCCCAGGAGAGGCTGCTGTCCCGCTGTGTGCCCACCGGGAAATCCCCCTTGGTTCCCGTCACCGCAGCCCGCAGCCCGGCCCGGAGTGCTCCTGACTGGCCTTCCCGGCAGCGGCGGGGGGGGGGGGGGGGGCGGGGAGTCTCCCTCCTGGAGCTGGGGCCACCGTGTCCTCATGGGTTGGGCTGGCCTGAGCCTCGGGCCCTGGTCAGGGGCAGACAGGCCTTCCCGGGACCCCCTGGGCAACCAACCTACCCCACTTGGACATCCTTCCAGCACCAACGGCTCTTATTCTCACTATGATCTCTGACCCTCAGCAGGCAGAGGGGGTGACCGAGTCGACCATCATGCTAAGCCTGTCTAGGGAGGGGGTGGGTTTCGAGAAGGGCCCACAGCTAATTGCATTTGATCCTCCGGCCAACGCTGCCAGGTGCCTCAGGCAGGGAGCCCCCACGGACTCCAGGTCCGGCCCTGCGTGGTCAGGCTCTCCTGCCAGGCTGGGAAGCAGAGTCGAGTCCTGTGTCTTGAGTCCCAAGTCTCGCTGGGTTCGCATGATTGATTTTCCAGTGCTGTGTGACTCCAGTCTGGGGGCTGGGAGCCTGCAGACAAGCTGCTCTTTCTCTCTGATGTTTGGGCTTGTGAGTGGGGGTGGGCTTCTTCCCCGTGAGAGCCAGTTCTCTTCATTCTGGGGGAGGGGAGCCCTGGTGGTGTGGACTGCAGTCCCCTTCCTCCCTTCGCCTTGGGCTTTCCCCAAGCCTTCCCCTTCCAAGGGGGTGTGGCCTTGAGCTCTGAGCCCTCACCCCTGTCCTGGTTGGGTTGGGGGTGCAAGGGAACCCCAGCTCCCACGGCTCTCAGAGCTGGTAGCAGAGCCATGGGGAGGGTGAGGAGGAGCTGCCCGGCCATCGAGGGGGCAGATCAGTTCTGCCCTCTCCTGTGGGGCACCTGGAGATGAGCCCAGCTCTGGTGGGCATGGGTCAGGGCATGGCCAAGGGTGAGGCTGTACAGGGGGTGCTTCCTGCTGTAGCCAGACCTAGGTCAGTCCTGCCCTCCAGTCTTATGGGCACTTGGGCCCTCACACCCATGCAGACCAGAGCTGCGGGTGCTGTCGTCTGTCCTTCCCCAAACCTGCCAGCCCTGTGCCTAGAGCATTTGTTGAATGGCATGGCGACGTCTCCGTTATACCAGCTCAGAGATTCCTTTGTACGTGTGTGTGGAGTCGGGTGCAGAGGCGGGGAGCACGTTGCCCGCAGTGCTGCAGGAGGGTCGGCCCCTCCGCAGACTCTGAGCCTGTATCCCTTCCAGGGGCCCCCCAGGCCCGCGCTCTGGGCGCTCCTGCTGGCGCTGCTGGGGGCTGCACCGGGCCGGGCCAGGCTCGGCGCCTGCAGCGTCCCCGACGTGCTCCACCACTACCGCGCGGTCATCTTCGAGGACCTGCAGGCCGCGGTGAGGTGGACCGGGCCGGGCTCCAGACAGCTCCATTTCATTCAGAAAAACCTGACTGGAGCCTCGGCCTCCCGATGGCGGGGCCGGGTGGGAGCCTCCTGTGGCGCCCAGAAGGTATGGAGACATCACCACCCAAGCCCTCCAGCCCCCTCCCCACGGGGCTCCTCCCCCAGTCCCCCGCTTCCTCCCCTCCCCAGGAGCACAGTATCCTACTGTCCATCGTGGCCCTGGGTCGGACCCTACGTGGGGCGGTGGCCGGGGGCCGCCGCGGGGCTCTGGAAAAGGCGGCTTGGACCGTGGCCGTGCGCACCGAGGCGGTGATGCGGCGCCACTGCCGGACGCTGCGCCAGGTGCGCGTCCCCGCTCGCTCCCACGGCCCCGCGGTCTCCCTTCCCAGGGGCTGGACACGAGCTGCGGGGGAGGGGGCGGGCGGGGACCGTGCCCACGCCCTGACCGACGCGTCCCCGACAGCGGAGCCGGCGGCCCGAGACGCGCCCTGTTCGGCGTCGGGGCGGCCGGAGGCGGCTCCTGCTGCGCGCCCTGGACGCCGTCGCCACCTGCTGGGAGAAGCTCTTCGCGCTGCGCGCCGCGGCCACCGACGGCTCCTGGGGCTCCTAAGCGCCCCGAGCGCGCGGGTCTGGGAAAGGGCCTTGCGGCCCGGCCCCTCCCTCGCCGCGGCCCGCACTCCTCGGAGGGCCCGGGACTGGGAGGCGGGGCCCGCCTGGCGAGCTGGTCCCGGAGGGGGCCCGCCCTCCGCCCCCAGCAAGGCCCCAATAAACTGAGCTGGTGCTGCGGCCCTGTTCGCTCTTTCTTCGCCTGCCAGCTGTGGGGCCAGGCAGCCCCGGGTCCGCGCCTCGGTGGGGAGGGGGCGCTGGGGCCTCCCGCACACGCGGTGTGGGGGAGGGGGGAGCGGCGGTGCTCCCAGGCTCGGCCAGCAGGGGGCGCCTCGGGACGGGACTCCTGCTAAGTCGGCGCTGCAGGCTTGGGCGGGGGGCGCGGGGGCAGATGGGGACTCCTGCTGGTCCTAAAATGTGGCATCGTATCCGTCCTGCTCCACTCTGGGATGGGGGAAGGGTGGAAATGGAGGGGAGGGGAAGGCTGAGCTTTGTGAATTCGGAGCAAAACAACCGGATAAAGGAAACGCGCCTGAAGGGAAGCGAGCTGCGGCCCTGGCTGCAAGCTGGGCCAGGCCATTTCCTGTGGCCTGGGAAGGGTGGCAGCAGCTCCTCTGCGGGACTGGCCAGGCCAGCCAGGGACCCACCGTCTTGTGTCCCGGGACCTTATGTTTGCGTGGCAGGGTGGAGGGCTGATCCCTGGAGTCCCGCACCTACAGCCGCGTAGGCCTGGAGGTCCGCGGCCCCCTCCCGGATCACAGCCTGTGGAGGGGGGGGCGCAGCGGGGCAGGCAGAGCACCTGGTCAAGGTGGATGCCTGGTCGGCACACCTGTCGTCATGCTCTTCCCTGACAGGTGGACGGACCCAGTAGGCACCGAAGCGGGCCTTGCCCTGGGCACCCTGGCAGAACAGAGGCAAGCAGGAGATGCAGACAGGCCTTGCTGGCGGAGCCGTCAGCGGGGCGCAGCTGGCCCTGGCCGCCCCCACTGTGTGCGTGTGAGCGCGTGCAGCCCGAGCAGCAGGAACTACTGTCCCTGGTTCGTACACTAGGGAACTGAGGCCCGGGGAGCTTTCAGGACTTGCCCCAGATCTCACAGCCAGGAAGTGTAAGAGCCGCGATGAGAGCCAGGCCCCAAGCAGATGACAGCCCGCCTGTGCCCTGTGTGCAGGTTGGGGACCTCAGGGTGCATCCCGTCACCTTATAGGCTCCCAGGCCACGTGGTTGCACTCTGAGTGTGAGGGTGGCCTGGGCAGGGGGCCTGTGTGGTTGGGGTGCAGCTGGAGGAGGTGGGCTTGGCCGTGAATGGGGTGAGGGGAGGTCCGGGCAACCCCAGGGTCCTGGCCTGAGTCCCTGGGGGAGTCCTCATCTTGAACTTGGGGAACACTGGTGGAGGAGCAAGCTGAGGGGCGCGGTCACATCGCTGGCTCCCGCTGTGCAAGCCTGGGGCTGTGGCCAGGTGTCCGGGTAGGAGGGAAGAGTCCTCCTTTGGTTGGAGCACAAAGCTTGGGGGAGCTGAATCGGGCCTGGTAGAAGGTCAGTAAGAGAGTCCGGGGGTCTGGGTGTGGGGACGGGGAGGGGACAGGCCCTCCACAGAGGCCCCCACCATGCTCCTGCTTTCCCAAGGGCACCTGGCTCCTTGCACTCGGACCTGCCTCCGCGCCAGGGCCTGTGGGGAGAGCGCTTCTCCTAAGGGCGCCTGGGCGTGGCCTCTGGGCCGTCATGGCTGCCGCCCGCCCACAGCACTCCTTGCTGCCGTGGTGAGCGGGCAATGGGCAGCCCTTCCGTCCGCCCACGCCTGAGGCGGTTCCCAACAAGCCCGTTTCAGGGGGGCTGGGAGGAGGAGCAGAGGCCTCAGTTACGGGGACACAATCTCCGCCTGAGTCCTGGGCTGCAGCCATGGTGGTGGACGAGATGCTCCTGCGCCCTGGCCCGGCTGCTCCTCCCTGGGGGCTCCTGCCAGAGCCTCCCCGGTAGTGAGCGTGTGTGTGTGTGTGTGTACACAAATGTATATGTCGAGGTGTGTGTGCGCAGGGATGTGTGAGTGCACGGGTCCAGGTTCCTGCCCCACGCTGCCTGGCAGGGCGCCCCTCTCTCAGGCACACCCTCCTGACGTCTAACCCTGGTCTGTCCTGGCAAATTGACTGCCTGGGCGTGGGGGCTGGAGGCCTGTGGCCTGAGCTCGAAGACCCCAGTGGTCCCTCCCTCATCTCACTTCGAAGTTGTTCTCAGCACAAGACCCCCACCCCCCGCCCCGGCCGCCGCTGTCCACCCTCTGCACTTTCTCTCGAGGCCTCGGTGCCAGGCAGAGGCTCTGCACATCGTGCCCAGGCCTGCTTCTGCCAGCCCCGATGACGGGTCAGCATTATGGCTGTGGGGACGTGGGCCGCTGTCCCCATATCTCAGAAACCATCTGTATTAGTTTCCTAGAGCTGCTATAACAAATTACCACAAACTAGGTGACCTAACACAATAAAATTTTCTTCTCTCACAGTTCTGGAGGCCAGAAGTCCAAAATCAGTATCATTGGCCTGAAATCGGGTGTTGTAGGGCTGGGCTGTGCTCCCTCCAGGGGCTCCAGGGGAGAAACCATTCTTGCTTCTTGAAGCTTCTGGTGGCTCCGGGTATTCCTTCGCTTGTGGCTGCGTTGCTCCAGTACCTGCCTCTTGCTTCGTGTGGCCGTCTCTCCTCCCTGAGGATCTCTGCTGCTGGATTTAGTGCCACCTGGGTAATCTAGGATGATCTCCTCACCTCAAGATCCTTAATTACATCTGCCAAGACCCTTTTTCCACATAAGGTCCCACTCATAGGTTCTGGGAGGTGGACGTATCTCTGGGGCCACCATTCAACCCACTTCAGCATCTTTGCTCATGCAGGATGAGGGCAGGGTGGGCTTCTGGCTTCTGGGACGAAGTTCACTTGTCCAGGGCGGGGACATCCCAACCAGACCACGTCTGGGGCAGGTGGAGGGAAAGCTGGGGCCGCCCTGCTCAGCCCTGAGGTCTGGCCCTCCAGGCTCGGCACCGGGGCACATGAACTACCCAAATCTTTGCTGGCTGGAACTGACCAGAACCAACAGAGAGATGGAAAGAGACTCAACGGTGAGGACAGAGCCACTGGCCACGGGTCACGGCGCCACGGAGGGCAGAGTGTAGGCGGTGTGACCCGGTGGATGGGCCCCGCCTGTCGTGGACTCGAGGTATCTGCCAGGCCCCAGTGCCCTGCCTTCCCTGCCAAGGCCCCGGGCATGTGGCCTGAGCCTGGTTCTTCCCCCATAAAACACTCTTTCTGGGGCACACACGTGGTGGGGTTGGGGCCTGCACCCCGTGGTGTCCTGTCCTACACGCGTGCCTTCTCAGCTGCTTCCCCGGGGCGGAGTGGGGGGAGTGGGCGCTGGGACCCAGGGGGAGGGGCTGTGCCGGGGTGGCAGACACTGGCCAGGGAGCCAGACCGCCCATGTGCAGCGCTGCAAGGAGGGGCCAGGCAGGCTTTGAAGGGTAGTCCGGGTCCCACGGCCTTCCCAGACTGGGAGCCTTTGAAAGAACATCTGGAACACGGGCGACAGGCAAACGAGTCTCTGGATTCAGAAAACCAAAAACGTGACCCCAACTGTGCCACTTGTGTGTCCCCCGCCCCCGCCCACAGGCCCCTCTCTCTCCCGACCCCCACTTCCCACCTCTGCCCCTCCTCAGGCTGCCAACAGACCGCAGGGGTGGGGTCCGTGCCAACCTCGAGCACTGGTCCTTCTGAGGGTGGCAGAGCGCCTTTGCCCTGCCTGGGGCCCACTCATGGGCCCCAGCGGCACCTCCCCCGTGTCCCCTCCCCGACTGGCCGCCACCCCAGCCCAGCTGAGCACCAGGAGGCGGTGGGAGGTTGTGGGAAAGACGGGTGCCCGCCATGCCAGGCCCTGAACAGACACACCTCCGTGTTCGCGGAGCCAGGGCTCTGGGACAGGACGTGAGTCGGCCGGACCCTGCATCTGGCGCTGGGTGCCGCGAAGGCGCGGAGGAAACACCTGCAGCAGACCTGAGGGCCCTCGGGCTCTTGCCTGTGAGCCTGAGTGTGGGGTCCCTGCCTGCAGGTGTGCGCGGAGGCGCCGTTCCAGTCGTGGTTGACGCGGAAACACACGCGGCCCCCCACTCCAGGAAGCAAAGCACATACTCATGGGGCGGGGGGGAGGGAGTGCCAGGTGTTGGAGGCCCATTGTCCCTGCCAGTGGCCTACGGGACCCTGGGGGGCGCCCAGGGACAGTCCCCATCCTGCCCCCTCCCCAGGAAAAGACCCAGCTTTGTAAACACAGAAACAACCATCGGCGCGCCGTCCCCCCCCAACCCAAGAGTTAAAGTCCGGAAGAAGCAGCAGGGAGCCCGCACCTGCAGGGCAAAGCGAGTCCTCTTAAGGGGGGAAACGGGGTGGTCAGGGCCTGGGGTGGGGCGGGGCGGGGCGGGCCAGTGTGCGTTGTGGGGAGGTGGGGCGTCCTGCGGTTGGACACCGGCCCCTGGGTCCCCGGGCTGGAGGGGCACAGCCTGGCCCAGTGAAGTCCTGTCGCCTCCCTCCATGGCCCAGTTGTGACAGTTGTGGCTCGGTGGTAAGGCGGCCAGGGCCCCCCGCCAGGTGAGCAGGCCTGTCCTCCGGCCGCCCCCACGTCCCCTGCCCGGCCGGCGCGGGGCGTGAGGCCAGGGGTCCGGCTGGGGCCCGAGATAAGCGCCGCGCCCGCCGCCGTTTCCTGCGTTTCCTTCCAGCGCCGCCGCCGCCGCGGGCCGCTTCCTGTTTTCTCGCGCGGGCGGGCGGGGGCGTGGGGCAGGGGGCTGGGGTCGTGGGGGAATGGCGCGGGGGCATGGGAGAGGGGTCCTGGGGGATGGGCCAGGTTGTGCTGGCCAGAGCAGGACGGAGGCGTGGGTCGGGGGCGTGGAAGGTAAGGCAGAGGGTGGGGAGCCCTGCCGGGCTTCCCTGGGAGGCTGGGTGCTTGTGCAGAGGTAGAGGGGGTGGAAGGAAGCGGAGTGGGCTGTGTCCTGAAACACAAAGAGGAGGAACACTGGTGCTCCCATCCCTCCTCCTCCCCAGTCCCGGGCCAGGAACTCCCACACGCTTGGCCAAAACCCACTGTGGACTGGACTGGAGCCTGCTCCTGGGGGCCCCACCCCAAGCCTGGGGCAGGAGTGGGGGTGGGTGGGCTGGGTGGAGGGTTGAGTTTTGCTTGTGAGCGCCCAGTTGGGATTGGAGATCAGCTGCTCTGGAGCCCCCCCTTTGGGGGTAGCTGCTCTAGCATATGATTTTTTTTTTTTTTATGGAGTATAATTGCTTCAGAATGTCCTGTTAGTTTCTGCTGTACAGTGAAGTGAATCAGCTCTATGTATACCTATATCCCCTCCCTCTTGGACCTCCCTCCCACCCCCACCCCCCATCCCACCCATCTAGGTCGTCACAGAGCACCGAGCTGAGCTCCCTGTGCTATACAGCAGGTTCCCACTAGCTTTCTATTTTACACATGGTAGTGTATTTATGTCAAACCTAATCTCCCAATTCGTCCCACCCTCCCCTACCCGCCCTGTGTCCACATGTCCGTTCTCTACCTCTACATCTCTATTCCTGCCCTGCAAATAGGTTCATCTGTACAATTTTTCTAGATTCCACATATGCGTTAATATATGCTATTTGTTTTTCTCTTTCGGGCTTACTTCACTCTGTATGACAGGCTCTAACTCCATCCACGTCTCTACCAATGACCCAATTTCATTCCTTTTTTATGGCTGAGTAATATTCCATTGTATATACGTACCACATCTTCTTTGTCCATTGTCCTGGCTATTGTAAATAGTGCTGCAATGAACATTGGGGTACATGTGTCCTTTTGAATTATGGTTTTCTCAGGGTCATTTACCCAGCATATGAATTTGAGGTAATCTACTTGTTCAGACTTGGTCATTAGAGATACACACTTATGTTACTTTACTGAAAACACATCCACATAAAACCTTGCACACGAATGTTCATAGCATCAGTGATCACAGTAGCCAAAACATGGAAACAACCTCAATGTCCATCAGCTGATGAAGAGATAAAGAGACTGTGTTCCATCCATACAATGGAATATTATACAGCCTTAAAAAGGAATGAAGTATTGATTCAAATTACAACATGGATGAACCTCGAAGACTCAGTGCTCAGTGAGAGAAGCCAGACTCAAAAGGCCACTTATTGTGTGATTCTACTTACATGGAAAGTCCAGAATAGGCAAGTCTACAGAGACAGAAAGCAGATTAGTGTTTCCCAGGAGCTGGGAGCAAGGAGGATGGGAAGTGACAGCTAGTGGGGACGAGGTTCTTTTGGGGTGATGGAAAAGTGCTGAAGTTAGTGATCATAGTTATACCACCCTGTGAATAGATTAAAAACCACTGAGTTGTCCCCTTAGAAGTGTCTGTAGGTGTTGGAGGCTGACAGCTGAGCAGCTGGAATGTCTAGCGTATTTGTCCATCAAGTGGACAGTTAAGTTCCTCTTCGTCTGCCCAGCCTGGCCTTGTTGGGGGCGGGTGTGTGAGCACAGCTTTGCTCCTGGTGTGGTGTGTGGCTGGTTGTGTATGGGGTGTTCCTGAAGGTGTTGAGGTGATGATCGTGCCTACTGAGGAGAGGGGTGCACCTTACCTGCTCTTCCCCCCCCCACCTCCTCCTGTGGGCGGCTTGCTGGGGAGGGTTCCACACCTCGGCTCAGGTCACCCCCGGGCTAGGCTGGGTCCTGGGTGTGGGAGCTGTGGCTTAGGCCAGGCCGGGCTGCTAGAACTTCCCGCCAGGAGCTAGGTCGCCTGGGTCTGTTCCTGGCGGGCCTGACTCAGCGGGAGCTGGGGGTGGGGACTTCCCTTCTCTGACCTTAGGGGAAGCAGGTGGGTGGAGCCGGTGGGGGCGTGGAGGGGGGGAAGCCTGACCCAGGGCTGGAACCACCCAGGCCCTGGAGCTGTGGTCCTGCCTAGGAGGGCTGCCCAGCCTGCCCTGGGTCCCTTGGGAGGGCCCCAGGCATGGTGCCCACCTGAGGCACTCCCTGAAAACAGCTGCCCTCTGTGTGTGTGTGTGTGTGTGTGTGTGTGAGTGTGTGTGTGTGTGTATGTGTGTCCCCAGTCCTGATTCTGCTCCTGAATGCCCCCAGCCCCTGGCTCCAGGAACTTGGTCCAAACTGGGACCCCCGGACCCCCCCATGCCCCCCTCCTGGCATCCCACCCTGGCACTGAGGGAGGGTCTTCTGGGGAGCAAGCTACTCGGCCCTTCCCCACTTGGGCAGCGGGGCCTGTGCCACCCCAGGCACCTTGGGGCCCCCATCCTCCTGCCTCCGAGGGTGGGGTGAGGAGGACGTTAGAAAACTGTTCCACGTACAAGAGAGACAGCCTTGCCTGCCCGTCTGCAGCCTCTCTCTGTGTGTGTCCATGGCTGTCTCTGGGGTGGGGCACAGGTGAGGCGATGCCTGGGCCCGGGCAGGGGGGCCCTCCGAGGGGCTTGTCACCTGGCTCTAGGCGGTAGGAGAGGCTGGGCTGGTCTTCCCTTCCCCCGGCCCTGGCCAGGGGGTGGGGGGAGGAGATGGGAGGGTCCGCCCCTCAGGGGGTGGCAGGGGGCAGAGGCTGCTGGACTCTGGCGGCTATGGGTCCCCATCCGCACAGAGGCCATCCCCACGGGGGGGGGGCGCACGTTGGCCCTGCTAACCCAGGGCTCCAGTGGGTGGGTCACCTGTCCCCTTACCAGGGGCAGGCCCAGAGTGGGAGTCAGGGGCCATGAGAGCTGGGTGTGCACACTCATGGGTGACGTGAGCCTTCGTGCGTGAGCCCAGGACTCAGCATTGGTGTCTCAGAGCTCCCTCCGCCATGACAGATGCGGCTGGACTGGACCACCCTTGTCGCTTAGGGCCTCATTCCCTGCCTCCTTCCTGTGTACCAGCACTGTCCTTGGTGTCCTGGGGGCCATTTCTGTTTGTGCCTCGACCCGCCCAGGGCTCCTCTCTCCACCTCCGAATCCATCTCCTGCCCTCCTCAGCTTGTCTTTCTCTGTCCCTTTGTCTTTGAGGTTTCTGGGCCCTGCTCACTATGAGGTGGGTGTGGGGGCCCAGGTGTCGCTCCCCGACTCCACCCACCGAGGTGTGGGGCTCATTCCAGCTAACAGAGAGGTGATGTCCCCGTGCCTCTCAGAGGCAGGACACCTGTAAGAACAGCCCCACACCCTGTTCACCTCTGCACACACGCTCAGGCAGCAGACCCACGTGCACGGACACCCAGGCTGACAAACAGACACACGCATGCGCACACAGAGTCTCAGACACCCCGGGTGTCACACACAGTCATCCTCACGGAGGGTCCTGTCGAGTCACATGGTCACACTGTCACAGCATCACAGCCATGCTCGGAGCACGTGCACGCACTTGCTCACACGCACTCATACACACGCAGTCGGATTCAGGCTCACGGCAGCCACACGGCAGCGCACGTCATCAGAAGATGCCCACGCCCCAGGGCGCACGCACTACATCAGAGTTGTCAGAGGTCAGCGGGACGCCCCCCCATATGCTACTGGGGCAGCACAGGCCAGGGGGACACACGACCTCTCGTCTTGGCTGGGAAGACCCGTCAGGCCCTGGGAAGGGTGTGAGTGTGTAGACGCCTCACTTCAGGACCCGGTCCCAGGAGAGAAGAATCGCCCAAGATGATTGTTGCCAACTTTCCCTGAACCCATGGGCTCCCCAGTGAGGGGGCGCTAGTGGAACCAAGGAAGCCGTGTGGAAAGAGGGTGTCCGGTCCTGCTGGGAGAGGGCCCAAGGCTAGTGTGATGGGTTCCAGAGGTGGAGGCTTGAGACGTGAGGCCTGAGCTCCCCTGCTCTGGTCATTGACCGCGTGCCACTGGTAGAGCCCACACACGTCACCCTGGCAAGCAGTGTGGATTTGTCATGGTGCTGCCCTCTCTGGGGACACTGGGTTGAGAGAGAATGACGGATGGGAGTCCCAGGATGTCATGTCTGCAGACAGGCGTCAACCCCACCAGCCTCCTTCAGAGAGGGGCGCTGTCCTGGGCACTCACTGGGCTTGAAGGACGTTGTTTTCAGGATGAGATGAGGATGGTGAAACCCGGGTGAGGGTGTGGAGGGAATTTCTGGGTGTAGTCTGACCGCGATGAGGCTTGAGTTAAAATGGGGGTTGGGGGGGGTGGAGAGCTGGCAGGGTGCGGGGTGCCCACACCCCCTGCCTCCCATTGGCTCTCTGGGGTAGTGTCCTGGAAGGGTGGAGAAGTGCGTGCCGTGGAGCCCAGCTGCGAGTCAGGGTCCCTGGGCTTTGGAGGGAAGGGCGCGCCCAGGACCCTGGGGGGAACTGCTCCCCCACCCCCAGCGACCACAGACGCGGGAGTTCCGAGGAAAGGAGAGGCACTTTATTGTGGCCTCGCCTGGGGCACCCAGCTCCCGGCTCCTCCTTTACAGCAAACGAACGTTATTTAAAGAGCCCTTGCTACACTGGTGCTTTGCATCACTGAAACTCCTTGCAAGAAAAAGTTTAAAAGTTTAATTAAAAATTAAATATATTGTTTCACGTATATAAAAAAGGCAAAGTAAAAAATACAGCCTAGTTCTAGAAAATACACGGCAAGAAAAGGATTAGGCGCTTCAAAAACTTAGCCCTGGCAGGGCCAGCCCACACGTCTTAGGCCTGGGCTTCCCGGCCAAGCCCCGGGACGTGTGGGGACCGCCCCGTAGGGGCGCCCTCCGCCCGGCCAAGCCCCGGCGTTGCCGGTTCCTGCGGAGCTATGACGAGTAGCGGCAACTCCGCCTGCGAGAGAGACAGAGCGGTGACACGGTGACACGCGGCGCCCCGGCCGGCCTAGCCGGAGATGCAGGCGCTGTAGTAGACGGCGGAGCTGGCGTCGGACAGCGCGGCGAGCAGGCTGCCCTCCTCCGGGCAGGACATGGCTCGCGGGCCCAGCTTGGCCAGCGCCACGTGGTACGGGAGCCCGGCGGCGTCGGGGCGAGTCCGGCCGCAGTTGAGGTACTGGTCGAACTCGGTCAGGTCCACGTCGCCCCACAGATCGGCGGCGGGCCCCAGCGGCTCGGCGCCCTCCAGCGGCGGGGCCTCGGGCGGCGGCGACAGCGGGCCGGGGTAGGGGCCCGGGCCGGGCACACCCGGGGCGCCGTAGTAGAGGCCGCAGAGCGGCGCGGCGGGGGCGGGCGCGGTCCTGAGCGCCTCGGCCGGGGGCGCCCCGAAGCAGCCGCCCGGGTCCCGGGGCAGCTCGGCGGGGCCGTAGGGCGCACGGAAGGCCCGCAGCGCGCAGTCCTCGGGCGCCGCGGGCGGAGGGAAGAAGGCGGCCTCGCCTGCCTCCAGGCCGTCCAGCGGCGAGCGCTCGGGCGTGGGCAGCCCCAGGCCGTCGAAATCGGCGCCCAGCGGCGGCAGCTCGCGAAAGGCCCGGGCCGGGCCGGTGGCCGCGGGAAAGGGTTCGGGCGGCGGCGGCGGCGGCGGCGCCAAGCCTGGGAGCAGGAGGCCGGGCTCCAGACGCCGGGCCTTGCGCGCCTGCTTCTTGCGGCGCGGCCGGTACTTGTAGTTGGGGTGGTCGCGCAGGTGCTGCACGCGCAGCCGCTCCGCCTCCTCCACAAAGGGCCGCTTCTCCGCCGGGCTCAGCTCCTTCCACGCCTTGCCTGCGGGCGGCGGGCGCGGGTCAGCCGGGTGCCGTCGGGCGGGCGGGCGGGCGGACCGCCGAGCTCCGCGAGCGCCCTGGCGTGAGGTCCCCGCGCGCCCCGCCCGCCCCCCCACGCCCCCGCCCGCCCGCGCCCGGCGGCCACTCACCCAGCATCTTGCTGAGCACCGCGTTGTGCAGGTCTGGGTTCTGCTGCGCCAGCCGCTTGCGCTCGTCCTTCGCCCACACCATGAAGGCGTTCATGGGCCGCCGGATGCGCGACTCGTCGGCCGCCTGGCGCTCCCCGCGGCCGGCCGGGCTGAGGCCATAGCGCCCCTGCTCGGGGCTGCGCGGCGGGCTGCGTGGCGGGCTGGACGGCGAGGCGGGCGCGGCGGGCGCGGCGGGCGCGGCGGGGGCGGTGGGGAGGCCGCGCGGCTCAGCGGCGGCCCCGGGGCCCGGAGCCCATGCACAGTCGCGGCGGGCGGGCGGGTCGTCCTGTGCGCCGTAGCCGGGCGGCGATCTCTGCATTCCAGCTGGGCGCGGCCTGGGCGGAACGGAGCGCGGGAGCGCGGAGGGTGGGCAGCGGGCACGTCGGGGTCGGACGCGTGGGGCGGGTGGGCGGCGGTAGGGACGGCGGTGGCCTCGCGCCGGGTGGGCGCCCAGATATAGCGGCGCGGGGCCAATGGGCGGCGTGGCGGACGGGGCGGGGCGGGGCGGGGCGGGGCGGGCCCGGGCCGCCCCCTCCGCCCGGGGGCTCCCTTTCTTCTCGGCCCGGTCGGATTCCGCCTCCTCTGCGCGGCGCCCCCCGCACCCTCTGAAGGAGAGACCCCCCCCGAGTGGGAGAGGGTGGCTGATGTGACCCGAAGCTTGGCAGGAGGCGTCCTCTTGGGGGCTGTCAGGCTTTCAGAGACGAACCCACACACACAAAGAGTCAGACCCCCCGGGGAGGAACTGGGGAAGGCTGCCTTCCCAACCAGAGGCTGGCTCCAAGGGAAGGGCGCCTAGGGAAAAGCAACTTGTGTCTTGGGAGAGCTGCTCTGGATAACCCCGGGGCATTATGCTCGCCCACCCTCCACCCACACGTGGAACTTGCAGCGCTGGGGGCTTGGAGCCCCTCCGCCACCCCAGGCCTGTTCATGGGGTTAAAGGAGAAGACGGTCTCCGTGTCCCCCACCCCACTCCCAAACCAAGTGGGAACCGGGCCAGCCGCAGCTGAGTACCGGGAGGGAGAGGGTAGATGCCCCGGACCCCTAGCAGAGCCGGAGGGGAGGGGTCCAGAGTGGGTGGAGCCCGGGGCCTCATCCCCCTCCCCCGGGCCTGATGGGACCAGTAGTAGCTGGTTACCCAGCGGGCCAGACCAGCGCTGCAGCAAGAGAATGAGGCTGGACCTCGAGTTGGGGCAAGTGGGGCGAAGAGGGGCCCTCCCCTGGGCCATCAGACCCCAGAGGGTTTCCAGAGGAGCTTCTAGCCTCCTTGCAGTCCCCTCCCACCCCATCAGGAGGGGTTCTGGGCTCCAGCCATTGAGGGGTCTCCCCCAGGGCAGGCTCCCTCCCCGCCCCTCCTGCTGAGGGTGGTTCTCTTGGGGCTGGCATGAGTTTTCCCTCCTGCACATCCATTCGCAGCTTGGGAGCTCTGTAGCCCCACTACCACATCAGGAGCCCCACCCCATGTGCTGGGAGCTCCACGGTGCGTGCGTGACCATAGGTGTCGGTGACCCTGGGTCTGTGTGGCCAGAGCTTCTGGGTCCTCCGTCCCTGGTAGTCCCTCTAGGCCACAGTCAGTGCTTATGAGTGGGGCGGGTCCCCTGTGGGTCCGACAGCTCCCCCCAACGGCTGCTCCTGAGCTGTCCTGGGGAGAGGCCAGCGCACCCACAGGGGTCCTCTGAGGGCCGTTGGGCGTGCACCCTGTCCCCAGGGCAGGTTCTGTGGTGTAGGGCTGGGTGGCTCAGGCTGGTTTCCAGATCTCCCAGGCCCTGGCACCTAATTCATGGACCCTCACCCCATGCTGGGGCACTGGGGATAGTCAAGGTGGGTCCTCTTGGGTCTCAGGGGAAGACTGGCTTTTCCTGGGAGGCAGGCAAGAACGGGGGGCCTGGGGGTGGACGGGTGCACAGCCCCTCCCAGTGGTGCCAGCTCGCCTTTGACCAGTGTGGGTGGGTGGACTGGGCAGCCTGCAGAGGTTGAGGGGGGAGACGTGTGAGGAGGACTCCAGGCTGAAGGATGGGTCCAAGGGGCCAGCACTCGGCAGAGGTGGCCTCTCCTTGCAGCCTTCTGGGTGTGATCTAGGGTCACCAGGGCCTGGCTCAGCCTGGGCAGCCGTGGGTCTGGGATGATCGTCACTGGGCTTGGGAAGGAGGCTTCCTGCTTCCTCTACTGTAGCGCCCTACCTTGGGACGGACTTTGGGTTCCCCTAGGGGCCCTGCCTGGCCCCGTGCAGCCCCTGACAGCTGAGTTGCTCAAGCTGCTGGGAGCGCAGTGGCCACAGTGCCCGCCCCCCAGGGCGGCTGCTTCTTCTGGCGCCAGCCAGCGACCCTCCCTCTTGGCTGGGCTGCGGAACTCAGGTGTCCGGCTGTCACGTCCTGTGGGCCAGGGCTGGGCAAGGCAAGGGGAGCGTCTCCTGGGGTAACCACCCACCTCCTGGGGGTCAGGCTACCCTTCCCTGTGTGCTGCCCGGCAGGCACAAGGACGGTGGCTCCGGCCCATGGTCCAGTTGGGAAGACAGAGGGGTGGGAGCTGCAGTCAGGGTGGCCCTGACCTTGGAGCCTCAGGGCTGGGGGTACTCCCTGGGGCTGTAGGGGGGCCGGCGTGGGTGTGGCCAGTTGTGCATCCGAGGTGTGTGTCTGTGCATCTGTATGTGGTCTGTGTGTTCGTGTCTGTCTGCCCGGGTGTGGGGGTGAGGCTGGACTCTGCCGTGGGGAGATGGGGCCCCGCGGGGAGTAAGAGTGGAGGTTTGGCCCTGGACACCCACCAAGGGAGGGGTTCCCCAAGACTTCTCTGGCTACCAAACTGTGGCCCCTGATCCATCCACAGTCTGGGGGCGTTCCTACGTCTCCAGGACCCCCCTCAGGCTGGCCTGGTCCAGGTCTGCTGCCGCCCACCCTTGGGGGGGCCCTGTCTGCAGCCCACATCTCCCCAGACAGAAGGTGGGAGGGAGGGCAAGCTTGCTCGGCGAGCAGGGGCTGGCCTGGGCGTCCAGTGGACACTGCCTTCCTGGCCCTCCGCCCACTCCCTCCCTCAGCCTGAACTGGACCCCTAGACTCTGGTTGAAGCCTGCAAGGGATGCTGGGTAATCCCCTCGGTGGCTCTGAGTTGGGGCTTGGCTGGGTCCTGGGGGTGGCGGACCTCCCAGGCGCTGCTGCCCGGGGCAGAGACCTCACAGGCTCCCAGCCACCCGGGCCTGGCTGCTGCAGGAGCCGCGGGGCTGGGACCAGTTACTGAGTCCCGCGGGGCAGGACCCTCCTGCTCCCAGAGGGCGGGGGTGGGGTCCCCGTCAGACGCTCATCCAGGTGGAGAGGGCTCTGGTCTCCTGACACCTCGGCTTTGGAGCCAGGCCACCCACTTCAGACCCTTCCTTGTGGCCCTAGAGACCAGGGCTCCAGGACTGGCCCGGATCCTCCGGCTTGTCCTTGAGGCTGCTCCAAAGGCTGGAGGCGGGTGGGGATGGGGGTGGCTTCGGGGGAGGCCACCCGATGGCCTAGAACCAAGTGGGCACACGCCCAGCGGCAGGCCTGATCCTGGTGGACCCTGGGGCTCAGGCCTGGGGCTGTAGGCTCACGCCACCCATGCTTTCCTGCTCAGTCCTGGGGTGCCGGGCCCAGTGTGCAGAGGGCCACGGGGGTACGAGGGAGCTGGCATGGTGCTCACGCTTGCAGGGCGGTGCTCTCAGGAGTGCTGGGGTCAGTGCATGGTTTGCCACCGTCGTGGGACCTGGGAGTTCCAGAAGAGCTGGGCGCTGTGGGAACTAGGGTGTCGGTGTGCTCGTCGGGGTGCCCCGTGGGCATCTTGGGCGCGTGGAGAGAATGGCGCCATTGCAGGTCTCAGGGCTGTTGCGCAGGGGTTGGGCCCGCCCCTGAGTGCTTTGGGCCAGCAGGAACAAATGGGTGGGGGGCTTCTCTGGGTTGAAGGGACCTGTGGGTGGAGGGGGCACTGAATGCAGTGTGTGTGAGGAGGACCCCGTGACGGTGGCTTCAGGGGGGCAGGCGGGCTGTGGGCAGTTGGGTTAGGTCACTTTTGTGGGTGTCCCAGGTGTTGGGGTCTTGAAGAGGCATTTCCAAACGCCGGGCTGCTGTGCTGGAGGGGAGTTGGGGTGCTGAGCCCGGCGAGCCCGGGGGCATCGGGGCCATGCTCATCATCCAGCGACCTGCGTCCTGTGTGGGCCCCGCTTGGTGCTCAGCGGGGGCTCCGTGGGAACCCGGGGGCAGGGGGCCCAGGCCCCTCTTGGTTTCCACGGCAACAGCAGGGAGGAGCCAGGAAACACCAGCTCAGGAAGGAAGGCCGCAGCTGAGAGGAGGGAGAGGAGGGCCAGCCTGATTGAGCAGGCGCCAGACACTCTGTCTGTCCAGTTGTCCGGCCCAGCTGGCCAGCCAGGCCCAGTGTTTCTGTCTTTGGCTCCACCCCCATGCCGCTCAGTCCGGGCCCCGGGCAGCCTCTGGGAAGGCTGTCTTTGCTCAGACCTCGGTGACCCCGGCCCAGGTTCTCCAGGAATGGTGCCCTGGTCCCCCTCAGGGGAGGTGGGGCAGAGATGGGGCTCTCCGTGTGTGCTGCTTGGGGGACTGTGTGTTGACACACTTGCGTATCCCAGGCTCCCACCCCGACTGCCCTGCCCTGGGCTGGCCTGGCTCCTCTTCTCTCCTACTGGGCTCTGGTGACAGTTCTCGTTTGCCCTGGGAAGCATGGAAAGAAGGGGCAGAGGCCCCCAGGTGGTCGGTCACTGGCCCACGGGGCCTGGTGGGCACGGCAGCTGTGAGTTTCTTTTCGGCTGATGCCCTGGCTTTGGTGACAAATGGCTTTGATGGTCCAACCGGTTGGGGCTGCCAACTGGCCGGGGGGCAGGCCTGTGTTCTTGGGGACCATCTACCCCTTCTTGCTCAGGGGCAGGAGCCATCCATTCATCCATCCATCGATTGGTTATCGACCCCACCGTGGGTCAGGCCCTGTTCCAGGAGATAGGGATTTAGCAGCGCAACAAAACAGCCCCAGGCCCTGCTTGTGGGGAGTTTCCGCTCTGTTGGAGAGGGAGCCGATCAACAAATCCACAAACAAGTCAGAATCCGGAGCGCCAGGCTGTGGAGGAGAGAGGGCTATGTCGGGGTGCTCACTGCCTGCCCATTCAGGAGGTGACCGTGGAGCCAACCCTGAAGGAAACATGTGAAAGCAATGAGGGGACACGTGGGGAAGAGTCTTCTATGCAGAGGAAACAGCACATGCAAAGGCCCTGGGGCAGGGACCTGTGCTGGAGAGGTGACCAGGGGCTGTGTGGGGCCTGGGAGGGTCTCGCTTTCTTATCTGAAGGAGACTTGGTGGCTTGGGAGGGTTTTGAGCAGAGGAGGGGTGTGATCTGGTTTAGCTTTCCACAGCTGCTGTGTGGAGATGGGCCTGTGCAGGCAGAAGGACGGACTCACCAACTCACCACTAGGAGAGAAGGGCAGGGGTCTGCTGTGGGAGTGGGGCTGGCCAAGGCCACCTCCCAAGGCCTGGCTCCTCGGCCCCCAGTCTGCCTCTCCCAGGAGTTTCCTCTGTCTCTCTCCACCAGGGCAGGGCTGGTGTGCCTGGACCGCTAGGAGGCACTGCCTTGGGGACCCCTGTGAGTCAGACCCCCTGCTTTCACTGGAGCCCCTGACCCTGCGGCTGCTGGGGCCCCTGTGGAGGGGGAGGGTGGAGTGGCCGCCAGGCTGGCGGGCTGGCAGGGCAGGGAGGGCGGTGTTTCTGGGAATTGTGTGGGGGAAGCGCATTGTTAGAGCGAGCCTGGAGCAGGCTGCCAGGGCCGGCTGCTGCTGGCCTCTGGGGGATGCCTCCTGCCTCCCCCAAAGTTCTGCCTCTGGGGGAGGGAGCTGGGCCTGGGCCAAGGCTGTGGGCTGGGCTGGGGACTTTCCGCGAGAGGCTGCTGGGGGCAGCGGTTCTTCCCATTCTGCAGACTGGGAGACCGAGGCCCAGAGAGGGGGGCGGCTGGATGGCAGAGCCGAGATATGCACTGGCACATGGGACAGGGGACTCGTGCTGGACTTGGTCCCTGGTCACTGCCCTGCCTGAGCTCAGAGGCCGGGATCGGAGGGAGGCCTGGATGGGGTTGGCTGGGGTCCGAGCTCCACAGAGCCCCTGTGGTGGGGGACTGCAGCCCCCGGGGTGGGCTGGAGGGTCTGATGAAATAGGGTACGGAAACAGCTGGGTGCCTGGGTCGGGGGAGAGCTGCCGACAGGGTGACAGGGGAGGGGTGGGGGCTTCTGGGGCCGAGAGATCTCCCTGCCCCACCCCCGTGGCCATGGGGAGAGGGGGAGCGGTCTCCGTGTGAGTTTGGCAGCACTGGCCTTCCCACCGAGGCCCCTGCCCCAGCCAGAAGGGAAGCACAGATTCGACCTGCTGGGGTCATGGCCGGCTTTGGGCGGCAAGTGGTGGGGGACACAAATAGAAAAATAAATGGCCTGAGCTTCCGATGTTTCCGTGCACTGAGGACGGGGGAGGGGCAGGCCTCTGGGCCAAAGGTGCAGCCCGTCCCTTGGGGGATGGACCCTGGACGTGTTGTTGGGATGTCCCCAGACCCCTGTCAGGGCTGTGTCTGCCCCCTCAGAGCCCCCAGGACAGGGCCAGGCTCCCTACAGAGCAGGACTCCTGAGGGCAGACCCATGTATCTCTCGCCATAAAGGGGTCAAGCGTGGAAGACCCCTGCAGGAGGGGACACAAGCCCTAAGGGGGAGCTGGGGGGTCAGCCCCAGGGTGGGGGCAGGAACAGGGCTTCTACCAGGCGCTTCCCTGGGGACCATCGCGGGGACGGAGGGAGGCCCCCTGGCGGTGGGCTGGTGGGGTGTCCAGGAGGGCATCCTGGAGTAAGGCAGCTGGGTGGGTCTGGGAAGGTGAGCTCGTCTGTCCCCCACCCTTGGGGGCTCTGTCCCTGCTCCTTGCTGATTCCTCTTCACCTCTGACCTCTAATCAGGAGCCCTGCCCCCACCCCACCCCTGCTCATGGCTCACAGTCTCCAGACACGGCCTGGCACCTCCTTGTTGGGTGCCCCTGGCCCTCAACTCTCCGTGCCCCACTCCTGCTCCTCCTGGGCCCATCTCAGGAGGAAGTGGAGGGGCTGGGGTCCTAGGGAGAGGGCCCCACCTGATTCTAGGAAAGTCTGTGTGTCAGGCCTGCAGCCCGGAGTAGCAGGCAAGTTGGTCCCGAGCTGGCCTCTCACGGGGTGGGGGGGTGGGTGTTTTGGGGGCTCCCCTGCTTGGGGGTGGCCAGAAGGTGAAGGTGTAAGTTCTTTCCAGCTCCCCCCAGGGTGCCACGTTCCTTCCGTTACCCAGTAGGTGTCTGGGGGCTGGGATGCAGCAGAGGGTGGAACTCAGGCCTGGTTCTCCTGGCTGAGCAGCCCGGGGAGACAGACGTCTCACGGCCCCTGTGCGTGTGTGCGTGTGATTTGTACCATGCCCGGCGTGCACGCACGTGGGCAGCTTCACGCGTCCCCCACGTGACCCGGGTGGTATGCCGACTCCCCGGGTGCAGCAAGGAGGACACGGGCTCTGGAGCCCCGGTAAGCACGCTGTTGTGGGCACAGCCAGGCTCGCAGTCCTGGTGTCACCCTGCAGGCACAGCTTTCTGAGGGTGCGGGAGGGTCTGGGGGCCCAGGCAGCTTGTTGGGGGACGTTCCTTGGAGGAAGAAGTTCTCAAGGTTGGGTAGGGTCCGAGGGGTCTTGGGTGGGCCGTGACTGACCTGAGCAAGGTTCTGGGGGTTGTGAATTCATGAGGGGCCCTGGGACCAGGGACTTCTAAGGTGGGGAGTTGGGGGTTTCGGGGTTGGTCAGTCAGTGCTACCCTGGCCACGGTGGGACCCACCGACAGACCCCACACGTGAGGGTCACTCTCCAGGACTAACCACAGCCCCACCCAGGCTGCTTCGAGGTTGTGGCTAGAACCCACTGGACCTCCTGGGGGGTGGGGAGGGTGGTGGCCACCTGGCCCGCAGGCCGTCTGTGGCTCACTCCTGCCACCTAGCGGCCTCTGCTCATTGTGGGACCTGCAGGACACAAGGCGGGTCACCCGGGCCGGACCCTGCGTGGGGGTGGCTTCCACGTGGGACTGCACCGTGTCAGGGCTCAGAGCTCCCGTGATGGGGCGAAGGGCCATGGTCTGCAGGTCCCCAGCTGGGAAGCACCCTGCCTCCCCTGCCACGTACCCCCGCCTGCCCGTCCACTCCCCCTTCCCCACCACATGCCCTGCCCGGGCCAGGCTCCCCAGGCTGGGCCCTCCTGCCGCAGGACGCCCCACCTCCTGGCCACTCTTCTCGAGCGCCGTGGCGTCTTGGTCTCCCTTTGTGTGCAGCCTTGGTGGCCTTAGTCGAGAGCTTCTGAGACATGTCAGGCTCCTGACGAACTGTCTCTGTGGCCCTTGCCGGAAGCTCCAGAGGTAGAGACCACCTGGCCTCTCATGAACGAGGACGAAGGCCTGAGGTGGGCGGTCTGGGTTTCCCACTGGCCGAGCCGGGGCAGGGCCCTGGTGCTCAGCTGACAGCCCCTCCTTGCCTCCCTGTCCTCGCTCTGGTGCCACATCGCGGGGCAGCGCACAAAGTAAGCCCATGGGGTTACCATGGAAACCAATTACACTGAAACACAGTTACCAAATTATTTTCTAAACTGTGTGATACGGAACCTAAGTGCTTCTTTATCGCTGCAGCTCCCGACAGCAGTGGGCCTCGGCAGGACGCTGGGGTATCAGCAGGATGGCTGTGACACAAAGTGGCTCTAGTTTGTGCTGTGGTCAGTCCCAGCCCTGCTGTGACACGTGGTTCACTGCTTCATTCGTAACTGAAGGGACAATACGTGTCCCCTAGAGAGCAATGCAGAGGCGACCGGGAGTCTTTCCCACCAGTCTTTCTGCCAGGGCGTTGGTTCCTGACCCGCAGGTTGACACCCTGTCCTATTCTCCCTCCCCCCCGACCCAGTCCCCCTCCTCAGCTCCCAGACCTGCCCTGTCTCCATCTCTGCCCCCCGCCCCAAGTTGGTCCCTGTCCTGCGGCCGCCTCTGTCCCTCTTGGCAGCTTGGATACGGTCACGGGGGCTGGGGTACAAACTCTGCATCCTTGGAATACAGTCCCCAAGCCCCTGCCCTCCTCTGTGTGCCCAATGTTCAGTGTCTACCCGGCTGGCTGGGGGCCGGTGCCTCTGCCACTTGAGGAGAAAGGACAAAACCCTAGGGCCCCACCCTTGGGGGACAAGGGGCAGGGCCCTTCCTTCTTAACCAGCTTCTAGGTCATGCTTTAGAGTCTCTGTGGCTTGAAACATCCAACCCAGTCCCACACATAGAAGCCTCCCTCACTCAAAGCCAGGACAGAGGAGGCTGCGCAGCTAGGCCTCCCCAACAGACAAAGTTAAGCTGATTCGAGGACTGATAGGAGGAAATTCCTCCTCCAAGCACCACGACAGGGCATCCTGAGATGCTGAGCTCAGCCATGGCTTCTGACAAAGGCTGGAGCACAGGGGAGAGCGTGTCAACCACACGGTCAGCATGCAGCAAAGCACTCAGCCTCTCCCCTCTGGAGTGGGCGCATGTATCTCCGAGAAACCTCAAAGCAGCTTCCGGTCCCTAAGATTACAGTCAGAAAGGTGAGGATCAGGAGAGGCCTCCCAGAAGCATCACCTGGGCTGTCAAGAAGGGCTCGTGCCAGACGGTCCAACCCTGGCGGAGGCACCAGTTGAGGCAGGGTGTGGGCCATCAGCACAGCCCCCGGGAGTAGGTCACTGTTACGGAGCCAGCCTCGAGGCCAGTCCCCATCTGATTTCTCCGCAGGGCAAAGGAGGACAAAGTGCTGGGGGTTGGGGGTGGGCATGCAGAAACCCCGGAAAAGCAGCCTGAGGACACCCCCCTTGACCATGCCCCGAGGGTCCCCGAGGCCACAATCCCGGCCGCAGCGCTCAGGAGGTCGGGCAGCGGCCCCGGGACAGCGGAAGGTGGCGGAGGAGGGCTCATGGGGCGGGGAGAGGGGACGGACCTCAGCGTGCCTTTGCGTCCCCGCGCAGTCGGACCCTGGCCGCCCCCGCGAGGTGTTGGGAGGAAAGCGCGGGCTCGGCGCCGCGGCCCCCACGCACGGCCGCGCCCTACGCTGCCGCAGCGCCCTCCTCCGGCTAACCGGTCCACAGGCGGCTGCCCGCGGAAGGACTACACTTCCTAGGATGCCCAGCGCGCCCCCTGGCTCCTGGGAGTTGTGGTCCGGGGCAGGGCGGGCGCGCGCGTGGCGGGCGGGCGTGAGAACTACGTGTCCCAAGATGCAGCGCGGTGCCGCGGGGGCAGGGGGTTTGAACGGAGGGTCTCCCGCCCGTGGCGGGGCTGCGTCTGCTGCGGCGGGTGCGGGAGGCTGCGGCGGCCGGGGCCGGGGTCCGGGTCGGGAGGCCGAGGCTGGCGCGGCGGGCGCTGGGGGCGGTGCCCCCGAGGCGATGATGGGCAAGGAGGAGGAGATTGCGCGGATCGCTCGGAGGCTGGACAAGATGGTGACCAAGAAGAGCGCGGTGAGGGGCGCGGGCCGCCAGGACCCCGGGACCCCCGCCCCGCCGAGCCCCCGCCGAGCCTGCCGAGCCCCCGTCAGGGCCGCGGCGACCACCCGAGGGGCAGGACGAGACTCCGCCCCGGGAGAGACTCCCGGGACACGGGGAGACCCCCGCCGGAGGCCGAGACCCCCGCCCTGGGCCAGCCCTGCCCTTCATCTCGCACCCACGGCAGAGGCCGCGATCCGGTCTGGACCTTGTCCCGGGAGCCAACCGCTCTGGACTCAAACCCCAACTGCCAGACTGAGACCCCGCAGGCCTGGGATCCGCCCGCTTCCTCCCCTCACTCCGGAGCCCCTCGGGAGCCCGGGCTGGTGGAGACCCTCCTCGGCCCAGTCCCTCCAGGCCCTGCGGAAGCCCCGGCCCGTGCAGCCCTGACTGGCCGCCCCGCCCTCCTCGCCTTCCTCCTCCCCAGCCTGGGCATCCTCGAAGTCCCCCAGAACTCCCCGCCGAGCCCCATCCCCGACTCAGAGCCCTCTGTCCCACCCTAGGTCTCCCACACCCATTCTCCGCCTTCAAGAGTTTGGAGTGTGAGATTGGACCCCCTTTTCCCCTGGAGCTACAGCGCCTCCCCTACCTCTGCCTGGCCTGGGGTTTGCGGCCCCCATCGTCTCATTTTCACCGGCCAATCGGCCAGAGGCCTTTCTTGTCTGGGAGGCCCTTTTTTTTTCCTTGTCTGTTCAGCCCCCCAAGAACCAGGTTGCCCTAATAAATCCTTTCCCTTCTTTAGCCAGGGCTCAGCCAGCAGCTACTGGGGAGTGGGTAGATGCGTAGGCACCCTTGGGAAAGAGCCCTAGGAAGCCCCCAGCCTGGCCTGGGAATACGCGGGCGCAGGACTCCCCCCGACCCCCGCGACCAGCTGTGCTCACTCTGCGGCCGGCTTCTGTCGTCCCTCGGCCAGTGCGCCTTTGGGGAAGGCTGTGCCCGGTCTCGGGCTGGTGGTGGTAGGGGTGGACAGCACATGGGGCTTCAGTTTCAGGCCCCTCTCAACTTTGGACCTTGGTGGTCTGGGTATCCTCGCAGGAAGCATCTTTGGTGGGTGGTACCTGCCTCTAGGGGGTGGAGAGGAGTCCTGCTGGCTCCCTGAGAGGCTCAATAAACGCGACCTGCTCTCTCCCCAGACTGAGCTCCTGGGGCGGGCCGAGTGGTGGTGGGGGCCGTGAGGGAGGCTCAGTTGGGGTCTTGAGATGCCTGCCCAACCACCCCAGGGCTGTGTGCCTGCACTGGTGGTTTGGGGGTGACTTTTGGGCTGAGCATGGTTGAGTCTGGGTCTTTGGACAGGGTTCTCCCCCCGGGGCTGGGAAGGGGGCTGGCTCCCACGCTTTCATTCATCCATCAAGCAGCAGCCGCCTGCCCCAAACCCTGCATGATGTTCACACCCCTGGGAGGCTGTGGGCAGCACGGAGCAGGGATGTGGGAACATCTCTGGCTGTTTCCAGAGATGACCAGAGAAAGAAGCTGCTTCCCCTCTGAAGGAGACAAAACAAATGCCCCCCAGGTGGGGGCAGAGATGGGCTACGGAACCCACGGAGGGCTGGGTCGGGCCAGGCAGGACTGGGGCAGGGGGCATCTAGCTGGAGCACCGCATGGATGGAAGCCCAGGGGAGAATGAGGAGGGGGGACAGGTGTGGACTGGGAAGGGGGCTAGGGGGCTTGGGGTGCCATGGAGTGGGGAGTGAGAGCTAGCAGAGGCTCCTGGTGGGTCCCAGCACCTTTGAGGCCCCTTGGGGGAGTTGGGGGCCGTGACTGGGAATCACGTTTAAGCCCCTCTGGTCCGGAGGCCACAGAAAGCTGGCGTTCTGCAGCCCGGGGCTCCGTTTTGGGGAAGATGATCGATCGCAGAGTGGCTCTGTGCCCTCAGTTCTGGTGCCCATCTGTCCTCTCTGAGGAGCTGACTACAGGGCTGGACTCTGTAGCCCAAGGGGCAGGGCCTGCGGGGGTGATGAGGGGGGGGCAGCAGCCTGAGCAGAGATGCCGTCCAGATCAGGGATGGGGCAGGTTCTGCCCCTCCCACGGCCAGGCTGCAGGACATCTGAGGCTGTCACCCCTTGGATGGCTGCCTCCTTCATGTCGTGAGAGAGACACGCACACGTGAAACCACACCGGTGGGTTCCGTGAGCCTTCTGTGGAGGAAGGCAACGCAGGGAGCGGATGGGGTGGTGCCAGGCTGCTTGCCGTCTTCAGCGGGAGAGGCCTCACCGAGAATGTGTCATTTGCACAAAGCTCTGGAGGGAGAGTGGGGCAGGCGTGTCGCTGGCAGTGGGAGCAGCAGGGGCAGAGGTCCCAGGGCGGGCAGCTCGGCCCCCTGAGGGGCCCTGGGGAGCTTTGTCTGCTGTGGAGCCATGTGGCCCTTGTGTGTGCGGCTGCGAGGAAGCAGATGCGGGCAGGGGTGCCGGGCAGAGCAGGGAGACGGGGCTCTGTCACAGCCGTCCAGGCGAGGTGACACGGCTGGAGGGAGTGAGCAGGGGGTGTGGGGTGCACATGAGGGGAGCAGAGGCCCCTGAGGGCTTGGCCCCAGCAGGCGGCACTGAGGAGAGGCGGCCTGAGCCACGTGGGCGGGGGATGTGGGACCGGGCAGGTGCGGGCACTCCTGGGGCTGCGCCTCCACCTGGTGCGGCGCCCCTGCTGGGGAGGGGCTTCGGCCCTTCCCCCTGACGGCCCTCGGGGGCCCTGGGCTGGGGTTAAGTGCACAGCTGCTTCCCCTCTCATGCCTGCCTTCCCTGGGCATCTGACCCCAGGTGGATCTGCAAACCGTCACTGCCTTGTGTTCCCCCAACCCTCGTGTGTGGGAGGAGCTGAGCTTGCCCACTGAGACCTCAAAGTCGTTCACGAGGGTCCTCCCTTCTCCTTCCAGGATGGAGCCCTGGACCTGCTGCGGGAGCTGAAGGCCATGCCCGTCACGCTGCACCTGCTGCAGGTAGGGCCCTGTGTGCCCCCCCAGCTCCCAGGCACCTGGCAGAGCTTCCTGCCCCCCACCCCGGCCCTTGGTTGGCATGAGTCCCTGCCCCTGAGGAGACTGTCCCTTGCCTTTCTCTGATGCTCCAAGAGACAGGGAGGGGCGTTCAAGGAAAATCCACTGCGTCCCTCACTGAGCTTCCCGCAGACGGGGCAGTAACCGTCAGGAGGGCATCCCTCCCCTCGCTGGTCCCCAGCCTGCCCTGTGGGAGTCACCGAGGGTCTGTGGGGAGGGTCTGACCGCTGCCCCCAACCTGGCCGCTTGCCTTGCAGTCCACCCGCGTCGGCATGTCCGTCAACGCCCTGCGGAAGCAGAGCTCGGACGAGGAGGTCGTCACGCTGGCCAAGTCTCTCATCAAGTCCTGGAAAAAGCTCCTGGGTGCGGGTCAGGCAGCCTAGGCTGAGCGTGGGGGCAGGGGGCACCCACGACGCGCTGGCCCTTCGCAGACTGTGCTGTTCCCGAGCCAGGGCCACCTGGGGCCCAGTCCCGGCAGCACGGGCTCAGGCTGGGAGGAGAGGGGCTCCACGGGGAGCAAGGGGAAGAGTAGAGGGGAGGGGGCTGCGCTGAGCCCTGGAGGGGGACCTGGCAGAGCTGGGGGAGGTCGCCCGGGGGAAGAGTCAGAGGGCAGGGGGCAGCTCCGGACGTGGGGAGGGGAGGGGGCGTGGCGAGGAGGGGGAGGAGGAGGAGGGAGGGGGGTGGGGTTAGGAGGCGGAGGGAGGGGGGTCTGGAGCCGCTCAGGGGGAACAGGGGCAGCCTCTTTCTAGGGACAGTGGGGCGACTGGGATGCCACCACTGGACCCTGAGGTTCCCCTCCCTTCCCAGCCCCTCCTGGGCTCTGTCCAAACCCTTGGGAAACAGAGCTGCATGTCCTGGGCTCCTCTCCAGTCCTGCGTGGCTGTTGGGCTGCGTGTTGGACAAGCGTATTTATTCTGGTGGCGTATGGGATGCTTCTCGTCCTGTGGGAAGGTCCCCAGTGCAGGCTGGGGCTCACTCAATGGCTCGCTCTGGGGCCTGAGGCCCAGCTGGGGGGTGGCCATGTCCGGCCTGCCTGCGGTGACCAGCCTTTGTCCAAGTCCAGACGTGCCATCCGTGAAGGCCGTCACTCTGGGGGGGATTTCTGTACTCAGGGAGACTTTTCAGGACCTTCCTTGGCTGGGGAGAGAGGACCCCAGTCGTTCGCAGGAAGCTGGGGCTGGGGGCAGGGTCCGATGGCTGGGGCTGTGCCTTGGTGGTGGTCTGCCCCCCTCCCTGGCCCTGGCCCTGCCCTCCGGGTCTGCCTTCTCCCAGCCAGCCCTCCCTTCTTTCCCGGCACATGTAGATGCTTCAGACGCCAAAGCCAGGGAGCGGAGGAGGGGCGGGCCTCTGCCCACATCGTCCTCCAAGGAGGCCTCCGAGGCCCAGGACCCCAGGTAGCACGTCTGGAAGGCAGACACACACCCCGCCCACGGCCCCACCTTCTCGGCAGACCAGGGTGCGGATTTCCAGGGGCCCTGGGTGCGGGGGCCGAGGTCATCAGCCCTTTCAGCTCCTCGGGAGGGACTCTCCCCAGGGTCAGCCTCTTGCTGGACATTTTCCCTCCAGAGATGCCCCTGGATCTTTTAGCCCCAAGCATGTGAGGGCGAGGCCCTGTCTGCCGGGCGGCACGGAGCTGACCCACAGCCTGAGCGGGCCTGTGGGCGCCCATCGCCCACGCCCCCGGATCCAGGCCCCGGTCCAGGGTCTGGTTCTCGCGGGCTAACTCTGGCTACCCCCGTTGGCCTGGCGCCTCTGGCTGCCGGCCCCTCCCTCCCCGGCGCTGCCCCAGGCTGTGGCATGGTGCAGGTTTTGGGGCTACTGAGGCCTCCCTGCTCCTGCCGCCCCAGGGATGGGCTGTGGCTGAGAGGCTGCTTTGCCCTCGACCCCACTGGGCAGCAGTGGCCAAGGGCGAGGGAAAGCTGAGCTTTGGATTCATGGCATGGCCGTGCAGAGACGTGGGCTCATCCGCCCACCTGCACGTGTTATTTTTCCTCCAGGAAGCCGCCTGCTTCCACTGACTTCCGTGGAGGTCACAAGGTCACGAGATGCAGGGGCGTGAGAGGAGGGCCGTGGGTGGACAGAGCCTTGTGGACAGGCAACCCATGGAGGGGGGTGCCCAGACCTACAAAGGGTGGGGCTGCCTGCATAGTGGTACTTGGTCTTGGGTGATCCCTAGTCCCGTCTGCCTGTCCCTGACCTGGCAGTTTGCGTCGGGCAGTGTGGCCCCGTGTTCCAGGTCTCCCTGAGGGTGGGGATCCCGTCTGGAGTGTGTCCCACCCAGTGATCCTCACTGCCTCTGGCCAGACCGCATGGACATGCTGGACCTGACTGCAGATGGGCAGGGTTCTGGGCCGCTGTCAGGGTGGAGCAGACGGGGTCTGGGGGCGTCGTGGCTGTGACATTGGCTTTTCTGGGGACCGGCATCTCATGGAGGTGCACGCGGCCCGAGCGGGCCTCTCTCCAGCCGCAAGAGGCCAGAGCTGCCCAGGACGCCATCGACACCCAGGATCACCACGTTTCCTCCGGTGCCGGTCACCTGTGACGCCGTGCGCAACAAGTGTCGCGAGATGCTGACTGCTGCCCTGCAGACGGACCGTGAGTGCCTGGGCCGGGGCCACCCAGCACACCTCGGGGTCCTGGCTCCTGACACACGCTGGAGTCCCAGGTGGCCTGGGCCCTGCCTGCCTGTGGAGGCCTGAGTCCAAGCCCGTGCTGCTGACCTTGGGGGCAGGGAGCCGGGGGTCTTGGGGGAGCAGGGAACCTGGATCCCGCGCAGGCTGAGGCGCTGGGGGGAGGCGGCAGGGCAGCCGGTCAGGGCTCCTTCTTGCAGATGACCACGTGGCTGTCGGTGCAGACTGCGAGCGCTTGTCGGCCCAGATCGAGGAATATATCCTTTGTGCAGCGGCTCGGGGGCTGGAGTTCTGGAGGACTTGCGGGGCCGGCCAGGCTCAGCTCCCCTCGTGGCCACTGTCCTGCGCCCTCGCCAGGGGGTTGGGCGATCGGGCGGGCTTGCTTGTCTTGACCAGGGGGCTCCTCCCAGACCCTCTGGGGTCTGACCGGGCCTGCGGTGGGCCTGGGTCCCGGGCCTCCAGCCTGCAGTTGGGTCTCAGCCGGGAAAGCGTCAGTGTCGACGACCCGCTGTGGCTGGCTCTTCCGACACGGCCCCCACGAAAGGCCCTGGCTGACTTGGGGCAGGGGTGGAGGGCAGGGCATCGGCCTCCCTACGGGTCCTTAAACGTCCGCACGCATCTTCCGGGACGTGGGGAACACGGACATGAAGTACAAGAACCGCGTGCGGAGCCGCCTCTCCAACCTCAAGGACGCCAAGAACCCCAGCCTGCGGCGCAATGTGCTGTGCGGCGCCATCACGCCCCAGCAGATCGCCGTGATGACCTCGGAGGTGAGCCCGTGGGGGCGCGGGGGGCTGCCCCTGGGGGGCCGCGGGCTAAGCACGCGCCCCTCGCCCCAGGAGATGGCCAGCGACGAGCTGAAGGAGATCCGCAAGGCCATGACCAAGGAGGCCATCCGCGAGCACCAGATGGCGCGCACGGGCGGCACGCAGACCGACCTGTTCACCTGCGGCAAGTGCAGGAAGAAGAACTGCACCTACACGCAGGTGAGCGTCGGCAGCCCTCCCGGGGCCCCGCCCCTCCTCGGAGCCGCCCATGCCCCTGCTATGCAGGCTGGATCCCCCTTGCGCCTGGACACGTGCGGTGTGAGTGGCGCTGGGACGGGGGTCCGACAACCTAGTCTCCGATGGGGCCGGGAGCTGCGGTCACCCTTGGGGCCTCCCTCTTGCCGAGGACCCCTGCTCCCCAGTAGGCAGTCTCGGGCGGTGGGTCCAGCCCGTCCTGGGGCACTGAAGTTTGGGAGCCCGGCCCCGCTGTGTTGCTGCTGGTGGGAGGGTGGGTGTCCGGTGGTGGTAGCAGGACTACACTCAGAGTCGTGGAGGTGGACGCTGATGTCGGCCCCAAGAGATGTCGGGGGGCCCTGTAAGAGGAAAGCGGTTGGGGCGACTCCAAGGTTGGGGTTGCAGGGCAGCCTCAGCCCAGGTGACGTGAGGCCAGCGCGGCCCGAGGCCATGGGTGGCGGCTCCCCAGGTTGTGACTCCTGGGAAGTCCTGCTCCCTGGGGCCTCCAGCTGCAAGTGACTGAGGCCCTGGGGCTGGGCCCCTCCCACCGTGGCCCTCCCCACAGGTGCAGACCCGCAGCTCCGATGAGCCTATGACCACGTTCGTCGTCTGCAACGAGTGTGGAAACCGCTGGAAGGTAGGTGGGTGAGCCCAGGCCATCCCCAGCCCTGTTCTCTGGAGCTGGGTGTCTCCAGCCTTTGTGGGGTCTGTGGTGTGACTTGGGGGATGGCCATGCCAGTCAGCCCCCTGGGAGCTTTGGAGATGGTGGATGGAGACCCCAGCCCTGCCTCCTGCCCTTTGGGGTCCTGCGGGCCGCACGGCTGGATGGACGCCTCTCACCTGTTTCTTGCAGTTCTGCTGAGCCCTGCGCATGTGTGCCTGCAGCCTTGGGCCACGGCCAGTGCGGGCCATCGCCCTTTCCCCATCCTCTGCCAACAGATACAGCTTGTCTGGAGACCTGCCCTTTGCCCACCTGGCCTTCCTCAGAAGGCAGCACACCCTGCCCCCCACCCTGCCTGCAGTGCACCTTTCTTCCTCTTTCCCCCCAGTTATTAAATGTTTCATTTTGCCACTGTTTTTTCCCTGGCCCTTGGTCCTGGTGGGCCATGCACAGGCTTGGGCTTCAAGCTGGGTCCCCCATCCCCTCATCTCTGGTTTGATCCCCCCAACCCCCGCCGCTGCGGGGACAGCCCACCTCCCTGGGGTCAGGTGACGCTGAGGCTTGGCCTCGTGGAACAGCACTGGACGGAAGAGCCCGCTGGCTCTCAGAGGGGCCCGAGTGCGCCCGTGGGAGGGGCAGGGCTGGGCACGCATAGCATGAGGATCAGGTGGGGAGGGCCGTGGGCGCACGGAGGAGCCGGGGTCTCACGACCTCTCCAGGCACCGCAGCTCAGGGTCCAGGGATTATGGGCGGGAGGCTAAGTCTGGGCCCCACAGCCGTGCCTGCCTGCAACCCTTCACGATGCCCCACTGCTCGTGGAAGCAGTGTGGATGGGGGTGGACCCCTGACCAGGCCCTCTGCGCCCCGGTTGCAGCGTTGAATCGCTTTACCAAGCAGAAACTCAGGGAACAGGGTGGCAAGTGTGTGCCTTGTGGGGCCCGTGAGACAGTACAGGTGACTGCCCGGCACCCAGGCTCTCGGGGAGGTCTCCCCCGTAAGTGTCCTGCCCCAGCCGGCCAGCCCCTGCCAGGGACCCTGCCTGCCCAGGACCTGGCCGGTGCCTCTTGCTGCGTTGCCACCCTTGGTGGCCAGGTGCCTTTGGGGCCACAGCGCCCTCGCGTGGGGAGGGCGGAGCACAGCTGCCTGCTGAGGCTGTTGCTCTGAGGGGCGGGGTTGGAGCAGAGCACAGGGTCCCTTCACTGAGCCTGGCTGCTCCCCTGCTGGGGGTCCTGGGCAACTCCTCCTCCTCTAGTTGCCCCCACAAATGTGGACAGAGGGGAGAGGCTTTTACTTTAAAAATATCTTCAATAATAAGATTCTATTTTGGGGGGGAGAGGAGTGGAGTTAAATATGAAAACTTTTTTTTTTTTTTTGATAAAACACACAGTGCCATGTTTCCTGGTTTAAACTCAATGAACATATAAAAGAGAAACCGGGTCCTGCTGCCTTGAGCCTCGTTCTGAGGTCCTGGGTCTGATCCCGGGGTGCAGATGGCACCAGCTGGAGGTCTCCTCTTGTCACAGAACTAGACAGTACAGAGGTTCTGTTCTCCACCAAAGGCATTTCTCAGGGCCCCCAGGAGCCCGGGGAGGAGGACCTTGTGAGCTTTGTGGGTCCAGGATGCTTTCAGGGAGGGCGCCTCCTTTCACCAGGTGGGAACCCCAGCAGGAAGCGCTCAGTGGGGGTGGTGGTGCTGGAGGGGCCGCCTAGGCCCAGAGGCCCTCACGCCTGCCTCTCGGCTGGATCCTGGGGCGCTGGGTCCTCTGGGTGGGGAAGGGGGCTTCTGGCCTGCCCTGCACCTGGAGCTCCTGCCTGGGACCGCCCGGGGCGCTGGGCCCGGCGGGTGTGCCCCACACGTGAAGCGCTCTTGTGAAAGGAGTCTCTGCCCGCGGGAGGGGTCCCGCGTCCAGGCAGCCACGGTGGGCAGTCTAGGCTTCACTGGAGGACGTGGAGCGCCCCCGGAGCAGCAGGGCGCGGTAGGCGGGGGAGCTGAGGAAGCGGGGGTAGGAGTCTCGGTGCATCAGCGTGTAAATCTGCAGCTGCGCGTCGTCAAACGTGTGCGCCGACGGCTCCTGCATCTTCTTGTTGATGCCCTCCCGCACCCGGGAGTCCAGGCTCACCTGCGGGACAGGGGCCGCGGTCAGGGGCCCGCAGGCGCCCCCGCCCCCCACCCCGGCCCCGCGCGGCGCACCTCCTTGGGGGACAAGATGGACACATAGTCCTCGTAGATGAGGCGCGCCTTCTCGTCCACCACGTGCTGGTTGGCCTCGGCCTTGAGCTCCTCGCACGCCAGCCAGAAGAGCATGTTCTCCTCGCTGTACTCGGTGCGCAGGAACTCCCGGAACACGCTGCGGCCCGCTGGGCTGTGCATCAGCTTGTCGAAGGACTGCGCCCAGCTCCGCACCTCCTCGGGGCTCGGTGTGGCGCTGCGGGGAATGCGCATCCCGGTATCCGCCACCGGCCGCGCCAGGCCCCGCCCCCTCCGCCCGGATCCCCCCACCCGCCCACACCGCGCAGACCCCCGGCCAAGACTCACCAGGCTTCGCAGCTGGGGAGGGGCTGCAGCCTGCTCTCCCGGGAGGCCCGCCACGCTCGCCGCCGCTCCTCGTTCCTGCCGGCAGAGGGGAAGGTGGCACTGCCCTCCGCGGCACGCGTGTGCGCGCAGGAGGCTGGTCACACAGTGACACCGACACGTGTCTGTATGGGCACGAGGCCTAGGGGCTCTCAGCACACGTGTGAACCCCCTGCAGGGTGGGTCTGCTCCTTTCCCACACTCCGGTCCGGCCCTGGGCCCGTTTTCTTGCCTTTGGTGTTTCACAGGCCCCTGGGGTACCTCTCCCTCCCTGGCCTGACCTCGACCCCCACTGCTGTCTCCCAGAGACTCCGGCTGATGTGGAGAAAGCCCCCAGCCCGTGTGTCTGACCCCTGACTCTCCCTCGGGGTCCTGCTTCTCTCCTGCGTTCCTGGCACAGCGTCAGTGCTGGCTCCCCAGGCCACACCTCCAGCTGGACCTCTCCCCAGGGTCACTGAGACAGCTAACGGACACCTCAAACTCAAAGGGCCAGACAGAACTCAGTCCCACCCTACCCCCACCCGCCAGACGCCAGACTCCTCGCTTGGCCCCCACGGCCAGATGCTCAGCGGGCCCTAACAATTCACGGCCTCGTGTCTCTACCCCCAGGCGCTCCCTCTCCTGTTTCAGGCCTCAGTTGCTCACTGCACTGGTCAGCTGATCCCCCTTTGGGTCCCCTCAGCGCTGTCCACTCAACAGCCAAGAGATGGAAGCCCGAAAAGGGCCAGGCCTCTGCAAGGCACAAAAACCCCAACAGGTTCCCTACGTGCCTAGAAACCACATTCCCCCTGGAGGCCCCATGTCCACCCCCTGCACTGTCCCAGGGCCAGGTCTCTGCTTAAAGCTCCTCCACCTGACACAATCTGTAGGACCTGCTTTTGTTCTGCTGTGGGTCCCCAGGGCCAGTCTGGGCCGGCTTACAGTAGACACGCGCGCACGCGCGCACACACACGTACACACGTGCGCGTGCACGTGCTGGCTAGGTGCCTGCATGTGGACACAACCTCGGTACACCAGCCATGAAAGTCACACACACAGAGGGGCCTGGGCACTGGCCGCCGGTCACCAGGCCCCTGGACGAGGGCTGTGGGTGATGCCTCAAAGGCCCCCGAGGGGCTGAGTGGGGTCCTGGGCCCCAGGTCCGCTCAGTGCCCCCCTCCCCGCCGGGCACACGGTGCACCCCAGGCCCACGTACCAAGAGCAGCTGCAACAGCAGCACCAGCACAAGCAGCAGGGGTTTCGCCCGGGGGGGGCCGGGGGGGCCGCATCAGGACTGGACATGGAGGGAGGCTGGTCCCCCTCCTCTGGCCCTGTGTGCTGGGGGAAGACGGGGCCACCTCAGCCTCCAGGCAGAACCTGTCGGAACCACCTGCTTCACCCCCCGCCCCCCGCCTGCCTGCTGGGGGCCGTGCTTGCTCCCGGGGGGGGGCATGACCCTTCTGGCCTCCCAGGTGTCCAAGGGTCTCCCAACTCCTAGTCATACCCCCAGCCCGCCCCCGAGGGACAGAGTCAGCGGTGGAGGTGGCCCACCTGCTTCTCAGCCTCAGGCGGGGTGGGCATGGGTGGGTGGAAGAGGTTGCCGGGGCTCCGTGGTGCCTGCTCCAGGACCCTCACCACAGCCTGGGGCTCTGAGAAGAGAGGCCGGGACTCTGGCGGAGGACCTGACACCGGTGGCGGCCTGCCGCCCTGGAGAGGTCCCGATCCTCCCGGAGGCGTCCCCCCGCCCCCTGCCCGGCCTCCCGCCTCCAGACTGCTCTGCCCAGGCCCTGACCCCCACTCCAGTCTACACTGTGGCTGTGAGGGGATGTGAGGTCAGGAAGGAGGGGACCCCAGACAAGATCTCCACAGGAGGTTCTGGGACACCCCCATCTGCTCGCTCCCTGGGAAGCCGGAAGCCAGGGTTCCTCTTTCTTGGTTTCCGGCTCCTGGCCCCTCCCAAGGGGGCTGGAGGCCCTCAGAGTCTGGGGCTATAAGGGCGGTGCATAGGGGTGGTGGTCAGACATTTAGACCCCCCCATCCCAGCTCCCTCCATCCCAGGTTTTCCTCGGCTGGTGGGAGGTGGTGAGGGTTGCTCCCCACGAAGGAGTCCGGATCAGCCCTGGGGAGGCTCCCCACCTGCTCCTGGGGACTCAGCAGGGGCAGCAGACCAGGCCTGCCACAAGGAGGACTTGAGTAGGACTTGGGGCTGGGGCGGGACGTCCTGAGGGTGCGGGAAGTGCAGCAGGCGCCGGTGAGGAGGGCCGAGAGCCGCCAGGGACCGCCACCTTCTCGGCCCGGTCACTGGCCCGGCACCCGAACACTCGGCTGGCACCTTCCCGCGCCCAGGGTCTCCCGGCCTCCCTTCCCCTCCCCCCCGCCAGGCTGCGGAAACCGCTGCGGCCCCAGGCCTCGCCGCAGGGCAGGGCAGGGCAGGGCGGGCGCGCCGGGCGGCGGCGGGGGAGGGGGCGCGTCCTGCTCCCGGGCGGGTCGGAGCCGCGGGGTCCCTTCCGCTCGGCGTCGGGGCGCACCTTCCACGGTGCGGGCGCGCGGGGGACGCCGGCGCCCCATCCTGGTGAGCGGCCCCCGCGGGAAACCCGCGGACCCGAGCCGCGGGGGCGGCCAATCAGGGTCCAGGAGGCAGTTTTGAACGCCTCCCCACCTGCCTCCCAACCTCTACCTCGGCCTGCGCCCACCTCGGCCCAGGCGAGGCGCCCCGCCCCACCGCCGGGGCCGGGGGCGCCCCCTGGCACGTCTGCCGCGCGGACCTTCCTGAAAACCCGCCGCGAGATGCTCAGGACTTGGTTTCACTTTATTTTCTCACTAAATGATCATCCTCCCTGCTGCCCCCCCATCCCTCAGCTCCTGGCCTTTTAACGTCTGTTTGGTCCATGTTGGCCTCGTGGGGTGTCCGATGGCAGGAGAGGAAAGTGGACGCTCTGGGACAGGCCCCGGGTCAGTCACCAGGCTAGGCAGCTCCTGCCTCCCAGCCACTGACCAAGTGCTGCGCTCAGAGGTGACAGCCCGGGATATGCACAGCTGGGGCACCTCTGCCTCCAGAGCCTGGGCGTGCGGAGGCCTCGGCCTTGACCCAAATCTGGGGGCCAGGTGTAGGGTCCCACGGGGCCTTGGCCACTCGGCCACCTGCCTGGCTTCCCCTGAGATCGCTGGGGGCGACCCTCAAACTGGATCCCACTGGCTTCCAGCAAACAGATGGGGAAGAAGCGGCCCGACAGCATGCCTACCCTCAGGGGTCAAGTTTCTAGGGAAAGGAAGGGGTGTGGCAACCTCTGAGGTCTGGTAGCTGTACCCCAGATGGGCTGTGACTTCCCCAGGCAGAGCCGCTCTTCCTCCTCTGCACCCCTACCCACTGTGAGTGGGGGCAGGGCCCCACCCCCCACCCCCCCCAGCACCCGGAAGGCTGTACCCCTCTAGGCTGCCTTCTCCAACTCAGCTCTGACTTGGACGAGGGGAGCTGCCTGAGGGTGCAGGGCCCAGGTGCTGGGGCCGAGTCTGGGGTGGGGAGGGGCAGGCGGAGAGGCCGTCCCTTCTGTCCTGGTTGTAGGCCCTGCACCTGGTCACCCATCCCTGGGCCTGGCTCCCTGCACCCTCCTCAGGCTGGCTGGGGCCACCTGTGCCCCTGGGGCACCTGCTCTCTTTCTTGGTGGGGGTCCAGGGTCTGAACCAGGGTTCCCGCTCCTCATTCGGGCACGTGGGAGGGGGCTCCCTCCCCTTCCCCAGCCCCTCCAGGCTTTGGCCCCTAAGTCTGGGATGGGAGAAGCTGGACAGGCAGCAAGTTTGGCCTCTGGGGACCGAGGCTCCCTCGGGAGCGGCTGCTGCTCTGCTCCACAGAAGGAAAAAGAACGTCCCCGAGCCCGCCCAGTCCAAAAAAAGAATTAGAAAATGTGACAATCCCAGGAAAGAAATGCCATAACCTTTGGGAGGGGGGTTGACAGAGGGGCTCCATTCCCTTCTTCTCACCCTCCTCAGCACCTTTCCTGTCTGCTGCGCCGCCCCCCTTCCCCGTAGGGAAGTCCCAGCCTGGCTCCTCCAAGGCAGGCCAGGTCTTCCTGGCCCTGGTGACCCTTGCCACGGCCCACCTCTACAATGGTGGGGGCAACCCACTTCTCTCTCCCTCTCTCTCACGGTAGGGTTTGGCCTGGAGAAGTCTGCCCCTTCCTCCAGCCTCTGACGCCCCCACCCCAATCTCAAGGAACTCGCCATGCGCCCCACTCACCAGCGACCCAAAGGCGAGGCAGGGGCGGGAGGGGCCAGGTTCGCTCTGGGCCCCACCCTGGCTGCCGAAGGGGCGTGTACTGCAGCAGCAGGACTCAAGTCAGACGGCAGGAGGTCCTCCTGCGCGTTCTGGAGCGAGGCTGGCGCCAGGAGCCCCCGATCGGCTCGGGCCGGGGGCGCAGCGCCTCCCCTGCGACTGGCAGGGATGAGTGGCTGCCAGATCCAACAGGGTGGGGGCGGGGGCAAACCGGGTGTCCCGCCTCGGCCCCTCCCCACAGGCTGAGGGGGGGGGACGGGAGACGCGGAAACCTGGGTTCTTCCGGCCCCCCCACCCCCGCTTTGAGCAATCACTTCCCCAGGCTTTGAGCTGCAGAAAAGGGGAACCCGGTTGCAACGGCCCCTCCCCCACGCGCGGGGACGGGCTCCAGTCCCGCCGCGGCCCAGGGTCCACGTGGACCCCGCGGCGGAGTCCTTGGGGCGCGGATTCCGGCGCCGGTTTCCGAGGCTCCCGCCCCGCACGGCCCCCGGGCCCTGGCCGGAGGGGCAGGGCCGCGGTCCTCGGCGCCGCGCGCGCGCACTCACCGGCCGCGCTCCCGAGCCACTCGCGCCGCAGCCGCCGGCCCGCGCGCTCCGAGGTCCGGCCGAATCGTCGGGGAGCGGGCGCAGGCTTCAGTGCGCAGGCGCCTCGGCCTCACTTCCCCAAAGCGCGGGGCCGGGACTTCCTCGCGCGGGCAGACGCCGGCCCGGCCCGCCCCGCCCGGCGCGCCCCGCCCCGCGCTCGGCCGGCTCCGCGCCCCACGCGCCCACTCCCCACCGCCCCGCGCGCAGGAGCGCGGCGCCTCCGTCCCCACCGTCGCTTAGGGTGGCCCGTGCTGATGATGGGGCCTCTGGCCCCCCGGGCCGGCTGAGTTGGTACTGCGGCAGCTGGGGGTGTGGCCGTGCCCCAGCTCTGCTCGGCGGGGCCGGTCCAGCGTTGCCGTTACGGGGTGGGGTGGGGTGGGGTGGGGTGGAGGTGGGGGGGCGTCCCCATAGGCTACTTGCCCCGCTCGAGGGAGAGGCCACTGGAAAGGACTGTCCCCCGTGGTCAGTCCCGGCCCGGCCCTAGCCTCTCTGGCACTGGGTGTCCTCCCCTGTGAAATAGGGTTAAGGGCGCGCTGTCACCGTGCTGCAGGGGACTTCCCAAGGAAGGGGGTTCCTGGGCTTCGGTGCCAGTGATGCCGGGGGTACTGGTTCTTATATCCGGGGTCGCCAAATGTCCCTGTCCGTGGGGCCTGGCTGAGTCCCTTTCAACCCCTCCAGTTGCCCCCAGATGTTCTACAGTTTAAAGCCACACCTCCCCTTTGCCACGAATGCCTGTCCCTTCTCTTTGGACAACTCTCCTCATATTTTATGACCTGGTCTAGCTGTGAGTTAAATTCCTTATCCCAGCATGCTTTGGGCCAGTGTCTGGGAGGCCCTGAGCCTGCTCTGGAAGTGGTCTGCAGAGTGTCTGAGTCCCCCTGGCCTCCGACCGTATGCAGCGCCTGTCCCCTGGTGCCCAGGGCCCGCTCACAAAATGCCTTCCAGTTGCTCAAGTTGTAGGTGATCACTTTTTTCAGTGCTCTTGGGGGTATAAAGGGGAGTGGAGATTTTACATGCGCTCTTCATTCATCCAGCAAATGTCTGCGTGTCCCCTGTGTGCCAGTCAGTGGGACCTGGCAGTGAGCAGGACAGACAAGCCCCGGAGCAGACAAGAAGTGGACTTGCAGACTGGGTGAGAGGTGAGGAGGGCTAAGGAGAACCACAGAGCGCGGAGGGGGGTGTTTCAGTGCTGCCTCTTGCTCAGCACAGGACAGAGCTGGAGCCGCTAGTAGAGCAGCAGGGCAGGAGCTGAGCTGAAGAGAGTGCGGGCCAAGGTCAGGGAGGAGAGAGGGGCCCTGCAGTCTGGGGGGCCTCTTGATGCCGTGTGCCCAGGGGGCTCGGCTGCCATGTTGACAGGCTGGCTGGAACAGGGCAGAGGCTGGAGGCCTGCCCAGATGGGAGGTGGCTGCTTCTTATTTAGCCTAGATAACAGTCCTGGGAGGTAGGTCCTTCAAAGGCGGGCCAGAGCTTAGTCAAGGTCACACAGCCCTGCCTATGCCATGGTGCTTGACGTGGCATCTTCACCCACCTCCTGAGACGTGTGGGGCAGCTGGATGCGGGTGTGGGTCAGCGCACTTCTCTTCCACTCAGGCCACACTCTATACGCTTCTCTGGCCCGCCCCTCCCCCTCCCAGCCCTCCATACACTGTCCTTCCTCTCGCCACCCCCGCATGTCCCCCGGCCACTTAGGCCTCTCCATACCCCTTGCCTCAGCCCTCCTGGGTCTTCTGCCCTTCCTCTGGGGAGTCTATCCCATGTTCCACAGGAGGAACCAAGTGGGCTGGGCAGGGGCTCATTCAAGGCTGTGCAGCAGGTAATGCTGGGGGTGGGAATTTGAACCCAGGACCCTCTGTCTAGAGCATGAGCTCCCAGCCCCAGAGACCCACCTGATCCCTCACAGCCCCCAGTACCTTGGGCTGTGGCCTACATGCTTTGCTTTCCCATAGCAGAAACCTCCTTCAGGCCCTGCAGAAACGTCCTCGGGCACTTTCCCGGGCCTTCTCTGCAGACCGAGGACCCCTCCCTGGTGTGGGGATCAGAGGGTGCCCATGTGCCAGCCCCACACCTGGTGCAGAGCTGTCTGTGAGGCCGCCCTCTTGCTGGCCTCCTTAGGGCGGTGGGTGCCTCTCTCGTCCTCTGTCCTCAAGTGCCTGCCTGATGCTCCCCTTCCCTGTCTCTCTGCCCCTCGCCCAAGCCACCTTCTCTTCCCCTGTTCCTTGTTTCCCCTACCTGCCTGAACCGCCCCCCGCCCCCTCCCGCCCATAGAGAGCTCCCCCCTCCCTCATGGAGCTTCCAGTCTCCAGCTCCACACACAGTTCTGGGCTTGGATCAACGCCAAGGGTGCAACAACCCAGAACAGGCGAAGGGTCCTGTGAGGGGGAAGGGCTCGCTGAGGACACAGAGGGCTCAGGTCCCCATTCTGAGCTGCGTCAGGGAGGGTGTTGGCCGCCACAGAGCAGGATTCCTTGCTGGACCCCAGCTCTGACCTCTGCCAGTAGAGGGCCCACCCCTCCAGGACCAGTTCTCTGCTGCAGGCTGGCAACTCTGCCAGAGCCTCCTGGCAGGGGAGGGCCTTGTCTGAGGCCCCCACCTCTGTAGCCCGCTGGACTGCTGGGAGGGAGGAAAAGGGAGAGCCGGCTAAGAGAAATCTCAGTCTCTGCAAAGAGCCTGTGTTGGGCAGGAGAGTAAGTTCTCGAAGGAGAGATCTGTGCAGAAACTTGGGAGGTTCTTCAGAATCCAGGGGGTTTGCAGGATGTGGGTTTGTCAGAATGGAACAAGGGCGGTGTCCTTCCTGTCCTCTGTGTGTGTGCATGTGTATGTACGTGTGTGTGTGTGTGTGGGGGGGGTCCAGTAAGGGGGATCACAGGGGCAGAGGAGGACTATCAGGATGGAAAGGAAAACCCGAGGGTGATTTCTGCCTGAAGGGGTCTCCCCTTCCCCAGTCTCCTGTCCAGAATGTCACCTTCCTCTCTGACCCTCTGATGGAGTGACCTGCAGTCTGGGGGCGGCCCACTTGGGTACCACTTTCTCCCGGCGGCTGCCCTTACCTCTGGGGGTGTGACTGCTGCTGCTGCAGGCTCTCCCCATCACGCCCAGGCTGGGGGCTCCCACGGACTCGCAGGGCACCAGACTGCCTGATGGGGGCAGCGTGGGATTTGGGGGATTAGGGGCGCCCCTGCCCCCCGTGAGTCTGATGCCAGCCAGCTTGCAGCTTTCCACTTTGTTGGAGGAGCTGCGCTCTGAGTACCCCAGTGTCTGTGACATCGGATGTGGGAGACGCAGCATCCATCCGTCCCCCTTGCCTCCCAGGGGACCTAGAGAAAGGAAGCCTAGAGACCAGGGGGCGCTTGGAAAGTGAGAACTTTATGTATGTAGGAGGGTGGGGCGCAGTCGTGCCCTGTGGGGTCGCCATCAGCGCGGGAAGATGCTGCCGTCGACTTTCTCCTCCAGAATGGTTTCCACGCGCCTCCGCTGCCGGGGAGGAGGTGCTGGGGCCCGGTGTGCGGGGCGGAGGGCGGGCTCCCCCCTCCCGGCCCTTCCCGGGCTCGCAAGCACCTCTTGACGGTCCAGGGGGTCTGGGATCCGCGTGGGCTTCAGCTGCGGCGGCAGGAACAGCTCCAGCCGGAGGGCGGCGCGCGCGGACTTCTGCCGCAGGATGAGGAGCGAGACCTCCTCCGCCTGCGGGTGCCGGGGTCAGGGCGCGGGGGTGTTGCGGAGCCTTAGCGACGGGCGGCCCCGCCGCACCCGCAGAGCCCCGGGCCGGGTGGTCCCCCCGTCCCGACCTCGCCCCGGCCCCGCCCCTGCCTCACCCGCAGGCGGGCGTAGCGCAGTCGGAGAGCGCGGACTCGGCCGTGGGCCTCGGCGGCCTTGAGGACGCCGAGGACCCGGTCCTGGCGCTGCGCGGGCGGCTCGAGCGGCAGCGTCCACGCGCGCGGGTCAGGCATGCGGTACCCCAGCTCCGCTGACTCGCTCGGGAAGACGGAGGCGGCCGCGTCCACGTCCTCCAGCAGGTCGCCGAAGAGCAGGTGGCTGTGGCGCTGCGCGGGCCGCATGGCCGCCAGCCCCTCCAGCGTGAGGGCCCAGCCCGGCGTCGGGGGCTCCGCCTTGGCACACCCCACGCGGGCCCCTGCGCCCTGCGCGCCCTTGCCCGCTCGCTCCCGCGGGACCCTGCGCGCGGTCCCCTTCGCCGGCTCTGGCTGCATCCTCGGGCCCTGCCGAGGGAAGACGATGTCCCGTTGGCGCCCGCTCCTTCGGTCTGACCTGGCCCCGCCGTGGGTTCCCAGCTCCGGCCCCTCTGGACCCCGCGCAGCCCGCCTTAGGGCCCGCACCTCTGACCTCTGCACCTTTGCCGCACCTCGCACACGTCCCGGTCAGCTCGGCCTCCTTACTCACTCCTGCATTCCGCTAGAACTTTCTGATCCACTCCCTTCCTGCCCACGGGCTGTTTCTGCCGCCCTGAGTTGACCTCAGGCACTACCCAGGGGTGGAGACAGCTTGAGGCTGCTCTGGGTGAGGCTAGGAGGACACTTCCTCCCATGCCAGGACCCTCGCTCTGTTCAGTCCCCCATGTCTGCGTAGGCCTCAGATCCCTCTGTCTTAGTGTTAGGGGCTGGAGATGGAGGGGGTGGGCCTTCATTATATCTTGGGCAGAGGACTCATGCTTTTCTGGGAGATGTGTGTGCGTTTGATGTTGTTGTGTGGGTCCGTTTGTGTGTCTGTGGGAGGTCTCACTTGTGTGCGGGGGAGTCGCAGAATCGAATGGACAGCTGGCTTGCTGCAGGGGAGACGCCATCCCCCCAGCCTGTCCCCCGCTGGGTCTAGATGGAGTAAGGGAGAGAGGAGCCCAGGGAAAAGGTGGTAGAGGGGGAAGGGCCCACGAGGTGGGAGAGGGAAACACCGCGGAAGTCCCGGTGCAGCCCTGCAGGGCTCCTTTCCTCGCCCGGCCCAGCCCACAGCACCCCAGACCCCGGACCCCAGATCCTGGGCCGGGTCCTGGCCCACACTGGGACAGAGGCTGGCGTCCGCTCCCTCCCCCGCCCCGTCCCTAGCGGCGGCGGTCGAGTGCCCGGCCCTTGCCTCCCATCTCCACACCCCATACTTTCCGCCTTCTCGGGTCTGGGCCTCCAACGCAGCCCAGACTCTCTGGGACTTGTTGACGCGGTTGCTCGGCAACCAGGAGGCCCGCCCCTCCCCCCAGCCAACGGGGGCGGAGCGAGCCCTCGGGGAGGTGCGTGGTCAGAACCGCGGTCCGAGTGCGCTGAGGTCCTCGGCCAGATGCCCCGCCCCGGGACCTCCCGGCTGTCAAGGACCACGAGGGAGATGACCGCCAGCTTTAACAGCCTGGGTGCGCTCTTTTTCCTTTCTGAAGAGTCCCAAACGCACTCTTCTGCGGGCTGCGGGCCCAGCTTCCTGGCTGGAGAGGTCTTTGCTGGTTAGTTTTGGGGTCAGGGGGCGCAGATCTGAGGAGACCTTCGTGGGTGAGCCCCTTCCCCCTCCTCATGGCCCACGAGGCCTCCCACAGCAGAACTCAGGACTCTTCACCTCTTCCAGGGCAAGTCTGGGGATCCCAGGGGTGGTGTCGGAACAGAGTCGGTTTTTTTTTTTAGTCCATTGGTTTTTTTAAAAAAAATATTTATTTTCTTCCTTGTTTTCAAATAAATTTATTCATTTATTTATTTTTGGCTGCATTGGGTCTTTGTTGCTGTGCACAGGCTTTCTCTAGTTGTGGAGAGCTGGGGGCTACTCTTCGCTGCGGTGCGCGGGCTTCTCATTGCGGTGGCTTCTCTTGTTGCGGAGCCGGGTCTCTAGGCGCACGGGCTTCAGTAGTTGTGGCACGGGGGCTCAGTAGTTGCGGCTCGAGGGCTCTACAGTACAGGCTCAGTAGTTGTGGCACACGGACTTAGTTGCTCCGCGGCATGTGGGACCTTCCTGGACCAGGGCTCGAACCCGTGTCCCCTGCATTGGCAGGTGGATTCTTAACCACTCCGCCACCAGGGAAGTCCTTTCTTTCTTTTTTTTTTTGGGCTGTGTTGGGTCTTAGTTGCGGCGCGTGGGCTCTTCGTTGCGGCACGCGGGCTTCTCTCTAGTGGTGGTGTGCACGTTTTCTCTCTCTCCTTGAGGCGCGTGAGCTCAGTAGTTGTGGTGCGCGGGCTTAGCTGCCCTGCGGCATGTGGGATCTAAGTTCCCCGACCAGGGAGCAAACCGCGTCCCCTGCATTGGAAGGCGGATTCTTTACCACTGAACCACCAGGGAAGTCCCCAGACTCGGGTTTTGACTTCTGGGTCCTGGGTCCTAGATTTCTGTAATTTGTTTGTGCATTTGTTAATTTCATAATATTTTATAACTGATTCACTTAATTGATTAATTCTTTAATTTGTTCGTGCACTCGTCAGATTATTCTGGATTCATTAATCCATGTACTCATTCCACAGTTGATGTTAGGCCAAAATTAGTGCATTAAGTCCATAATTTGTTAAAGTATTGGTGGTTCCCACAGTGTAAACATGCCTCTCCCCTTCATTCATGGATGTACCAAGGTGGTCACTGAGGCCCATGGATGGTGCCGCTTTGGGAGTTCACAACCTGAGTCCCTGAGGGGAGAGACTGTCCTGGCTTTGGGGGTGGGGTCTCAGCTGAGGTTCTGGCCTTTCTGAAGCAGGCTGTTGACTGTTCCCATTGATTTTGGAAGCTTGCTCTGGCCTCCCAGTGAGAGGGTAAGCTTTTTTTTTTTTTTAATACATCTTTATGGGAGTATAATTGCTTCGCAATGCTGTGTTAGTTTCTGTTGTACAACAAAGTGAATCAGCCACATGCATGCATATATCCCCATATCCCCTCCCTTTTGTGGCCCCGTATCTCCGGAGCTGGCATGCCATCCCCTCCTTCCCAAAGCTGCATGGAACTGTCCATCCTTCCAGCCCCCAAGCCTTTGCAGGAGCTGTTTCCTGGATGCTTCCCCTTCCTGCCGCCGGGCTTGTGCCTTTAGGGGGAGGCCTGGGCCTTGGGATTCAGCATCACTGAGGGGCTTTTGAAGGCAAAGGTCTCTGGGCTCCAGAAGAAGCAGTGAGGGCTTAGGCAGGCTGACCTACCTCCTTCAAGCAGTCCTCCTGGATACACACAGCCCAGGCCAGTACCACCTCTGGCCCTCACTCTGCGCTCCCACAGGAGTGAGTTCTCTGAGACAGGAGTCTGGGCCCTCCTCTCAGCTTCCCAGGGTCCTGGCCAGGGAGATGAGGGGAGGAAGTGACTTGCACTTGGGGAGAGGGGGAGAATGGGCACACTCTCCTGCAAGAAGGGGCTTGTAACTTTCCCTGTGTTTCTGTAGGATTGAAAACCTTTGACACCCTCTCCTCCCTAATTCCCAGAGGGCCTGGTGTTGGCACAGTTCACATTCCTGAGAGGAGCTTCTTCCTGCTTCTCCACCCCCCTACGGCTCCCCTGGGAGGGGAGGTGCTCCCTCTGTCTGGGGCCCAGCCACTGGGAGGCCCCGGGCCACGTCTCCCGCCTGTTTCTGTGTCCAGGATTCACGTGTTTTTCAAGGGCTGATGGAAATGCTGAGATCTGAGAGCATGCTGATCAACGCCAAGGCCTGAAAGTAAAACTTCAAAATAGTATTAGTAAGTATTATGAAATGACTGCAAAATTTAACATTATATTGCAAATCTACAATTCTCTGTCACTGTACGTGAATATTAGGAAGTTAAAATCACAAGGAAAAAGTAATATTTTATGAAGAAGCCCAGAATTATAAAAATCCGTTTACTTTTTTTTGCACGCAGGCTCTTCTCTAGTTGAGGCGAGCGGGGGCTACTCTTCGTTGCGGTGTGCGGGATTCTCATTGCGGTGGCTTCTCTTGTTGCGGAGCACGGGCTCTAGGCACGCGGGCTCAGCAGTTGTGGCTCGCGGGCTCTAGAGCACAGGCTCAGTAGTTGTGGTGCGTGGGCTTAGTTGCTCCGCGGCATGTGGGGTCTTCCCGACCGGGGCTTGAACCCGTGTCCCCTGCACTGGCAGGCGGATTCTTAACCACTGCGGCACCAGGGAAGCCCCATTCCTTTTACTTTTTAACAGCACAACTGGCCTGGTGACTGAATCCCTGGGGGTGGCTGTTCTGGGTGAGGCTGCTGGCGACTGTGCTTTGATTCCCGTGCCCTACTCCCGGGGGTGGGGGGGTGGCAAAGCATATGCGGACCGAGGGGCAGCAGACAGTGTGCCATCTGGCGTTGACGGGCCCTGAGTCACTGCGTGCAAGAGTGAGGTGCGTTCACCCCAGTTTGTGGGTGTCACCGGCACTCTGGGACCTGGGTCCTGCCCGGAATGCCTGTTGACCTCCAAGTGTAGCCCTGGTCAGGCTGTCACTTGATACGTTGCGGACCCGTGTTCTGTGCTGTCATTCACGTAAGCTGCGTGTCTTGGGCTGTCGCTGGTACCCTTGCATGTTTTGTTTGGCCTGCATATGATGTGTGTGTTTGAGGTTGTCTTGCTTTGATACAGATGCTCACACGTGTTCCCTGCTGCCTCATGTGTGACACATACGTTCTGTGTCTTATCCTGGCCGTACAGGGGTCGAGAGAGGCTGGGCCATTTCCTGGGCCAGGCCCCCTTTGTGGGAACCCTGCAGGGTCCATGGCTGGGGGCTACCATCCCCAGGGAGTGTCGTCAGCACCCTGGCCTGGCCCCCCACCGTCCTGTCCTTGGGCTGAGACTGCCCGTGCGGGCAGGTGGGCCCAGGCGACCTCATCCTCGGTGCTGTCTCCGCCCGATGTGCCTTCATGGGAGGTCTGTCCAGACGGGAACTCACACCCAGCCTCAAGGCAGCCTCCTAGCCCCGCCCTTTCCCCAGGCTGAAGGCCATTAGGAAATGCAGCTTCGTAAACTGGCGGGCAGGTGGGCCCAGGTAGTGGGGGTGGGAGGGGCTGAGGTTGGCTGCTCAGGCCTCGGGAAGCCCAGGTCGGGGAGGCTGCAGGAGGGCAAGCCCCTGGGGTTCCTGCCCTGCGGGGCTCCCAAGGTCAATGGGATGGGGCTTCGAGCTTTGCCTGGAGAATGTGGTGCACGTGTGTCCCCTGGGCGTCTGAGGCTTTGATCTGCCTCTTCTCCCGTGTCTACCTCGTGCCTCACGTGCACCCTAGTGTGGGTTTGCGTGGGTGTGGCCCATGCGTCTGTGGGTCCCTTCGAGTGTCTGTGCGTCCTCTGAGCATGTACCCATGTCTGTTTGTTCACCTGTGTGCCTATTTGGGCATCTTTGTGTGTGTTTTTGTGAGTCTTTGTGTCCTGAGTGCCTCTGTGGATGTGCCCCATGTCTCCACACGTGTCCCTGGGTCGACTGCAGTGAAGATGCAGAGATAAGTCCTGGGGGACAGCCTGGGATGCTGAGCCCTAGGGTATTTGCCTGCTCTGTCCTCTCCTGATTCGCCAGGTATCCTAGCGACGCTGCTGCCAGTCGCCTAGCAACCAGGTCCCCATCCTTGGAGACAGATGCTCCAAGCAGGGTCTGGGCTGTGTGGGCAGAGCCCGGGCAGGAAGAACGACCCCTTGACTGGGTGGGGCTGGCAATTCAGCTCAGGGGTCACCCACAAGGCATGTGACCTCAGGGATGGGAAGGAGGCAGCTCCATGTTCTGCTGTGTGGGTGCTGGGGGCCCAGGCTGTGAGGGAATGATGTTCAGATGTTGTCCAGGGACCCAGCTGTGGCAGAGGTGCCCTTGGTGGGTCTTCAGGTGGCAGACAGACCTGGCTTTGAACGCTGTCTCTGCCACTTTGACAGGTGGCTTCACACTGCTGAGGTGCTGAGGCTTACTGCTCTTGTTGGCACAAAGGTGGTGCTGAGGCCCACAGTTAGGGGTAGTGGGGATGGACAAGCTCGTGCTTGTGACGGGCTTGGCACCCAGGAGGCACACGGGACACACTGGACAGTCCAGACATCCTGCTTGTTTATGAGGCTCTGATCTGATCAGGGCTGGCTGGGCAGGGCCCCAGCCACCCAACCGGCGGCCCCCTGTGGCTCAGCTGCCCTGGGATCCCAGCTGAGGGGCGCTGTTCTGGGCATGGAACTCCGACTGGGGCAGGTCTGAGTCCGTCCAAGGCCCTGCTTCTGTGTGAGATGCAGCTTCACGTCTGTCTCTGTCTTGTGTGTGTCTCTCCGAGTCTCCGTTCCATGGCTTTGTGTGTTTCTGCATGTCCTTTGTGTCTGTTCTTGTGTGTTTGTCGCTGTGCCTCCCTGTGTCTGTCCCTGAGTCCCTGTGTGTCCGTGTGTGTGTGTGTGTGTGTGTGTGTGTGTGTGTGTCCGTCCACGCGTCTGAGCTCTCACGTGCACCTCTGTCCCTGTGTCCATGTGTTCGAGCCTGCCTCTGTCTGGGCTCTGTGGGTCCAAGCCTCTCTCTGTTGTTCATCTCTAAGGGTGCACCCTGGTCCCTTTGCATCTGTCCCCACCCAGCCTGGGGCCCCCTCCTCCATCCTGCACGGCCCCTCCCCCTCTGGAGCTGCAGCCTCCTCCCCTCCCCCAGCTCCGTGCACCAGGCTGCTGCGTCTGGTCTGGCGTCTGAGAAGGAGAAGGAGCAGCTGCCACTGAGCGGCAGCCGCAGTCCCGTCCAGACCCAGAGCTGAGTTGGGCTGGCGCTCCCAGCCCTGCTCTGCCGCAGGCCGAGGGTTCGGGTCTCCGGGGTCCCAGCTCCCAGGGAGGTCACCGAGGTAAGGCTGAGCCGCTGGGGGCTGGCGTGGAGGTGACCTGCGGTGGCCGCAGCCCTCAGGCAGGGCTGGGGAGGGGCAGCAGGAGGCCCTGGGCTCGGTTGCCCTGTGTCCAGTGTTCCAGGTGCTTCTGGGCGTGTCTTGGTCCCTTTTGTGTCTGCGTGTGCACGAGGGCAGCTTTGGGCATCTGTGTGTGTGTGTGTGTGTGTGTGTGCGTGCGTGTGTGTGTCTGTGAGCCCCCGTGGGTGGACACATCCCGCTGCGTAAGCGCATCCCATGTGGGAGCCCGCAGGCCAGCTGAGACCGTGTCCCTGTGTGTGTGCACGTGTGCCCCTGTGTTCGTGTATCCCTGTCCCTGGCATACACGTTTGCGTGTCTCCATGTGCCCCGGTGTGTGTGTGTATGTGTGTGCGCACGCAGTGCCTCCGTGTCTGTGGCCCGGGGCAGGGTGGGTGCTGGGTGCCGCGCTCACATGCCCCTGTGCCTTCCCAGGTACCGCGGGGCTTTGCGCGCAGGGCGGGGCATGGAGTCCCTCTTCCCTGCCCCGTTCTGGGAGGTCCTCTACGGCGGCCACCTGCAGGGCAACCTGTCCCTCCTGAGCCCCAACCACAGCCTGCTGCCCCCGCACCTGCTGCTCAATGCCAGCCACGGCGCCTTCCTGCCCCTCGGGCTCAAGGTCACCATCGTGGGGCTCTACCTGGCTGTGTGCATCGGGGGGCTGCTGGGGAACTGTCTCGTCATGTATGTCATCCTCAGGTAGGCTGAGCCCCCCCCCCCCGACCCAGTTTCCCACTGGTGGGTCTCGAGAGCTGCCTGCTCTGGCAGGCTTGGCAGGTGGGGATCTCCCATTCCCCTCTTCAATTCCCGGTCCCCCTGCCACCGGGCAGGGTCAGTCCTGAGGCCCTGGTGGCTCAGCCCCTCGGGAGGCACTTGACTGGGGGGAGGGAGAGGCAGGGGCCAGTCCTGGCGTGGGAGGAGGTGCAGCTCCGTCCCACATGGAGCGTCACCCTGACTCCCGAGAGGTGACGTTCCATCTGAGCCGTGGGCCAGGCTCCCAGCCAAGCTGCCGTGTGAGTACCCCACGGGCCCCCACGGTGATCCCGGAAGGCAGCTCTTGTCGGCGGCGTCCAGGTCCGGCGCTGGGACAGCCTCACGAAGCCCCTTCCTCAGCTCCGGGGCTCCGTGTTCACCGCTGGTGTTTGGGCCGATTCCAGCATTTGCTGGCGCTCAGAATGGGAACGCTCGTGGGGTCAAGGATGGCAGCCACGCTGCTGGGGGGACATAATGGGGGATGGTGTGGGGACATTGTGGAAGGATGGCCGAGACAGTATGAGGGGACAGCACGGGGAAACAAAGTGGGAAGAGCGTGGGAGAGAGTGTGGGGACAGCGTGGGGGACAGCGTGGGGACAGCGTGGGGGACAGCATGGGGGACAGCGTGGGGATGGCATGGGGAGCCAGAGTGGGAAGAGCATGGGGGGGGAGTGTGGGGACAGGGTGGGAACAGTGTGTGGGGATGGCATCGGGATGGCGTGGGGACACACGCACGTGTGCATGTGTGTACACACGTGCATACATGTATGTGTACGCATGCACGTGAGCATGTAAATGGTTGTGTGTACACACATGGGAGTGTGCACCTGTGTGAATGTGTACACGTATGTGAGTGTGTGCGTGTCTGGGTGTGTGCATATACGTGTGTGTACTGCACTTTGTACATACATCTGTGTGCATGGACACAATACACACGAGCATGTATGTGTTTGTACATGTATGTGAGCGTGGGCGTGAATGCGTGAGCGTGAACACATACACATGTGTGCATGTGGGTACACGCACATGTGCTCGTGTATGTATGTACACACACGTGTGCATGCGCGCACATGTATGTGTGCATGTGCACACGCCCTTGTGGCTGTGTCCGTGTGTGTGCATGTGTGTGAGCATGCCCTTGTACATTTGTACGTGCTGGTGTGTGTCGTGTGTGTGCTCAGACAAGGGGCTGGGAGGAGCAGCCGCACTTCCCCCAGTGCTGACCCCGGGGTACTAGACTCACGTGCCCCTTCGTGGCTGGATGGTGTGCTATGGGTGAGAAATGTGGATGGGGGTGGGCTTGTTCCTCCTTCCGGTTGTGAGTGTTTCTTTTGGGGCCTCTCCTCTGTGCGGGGGCATCAAAACCCTCAGAGGCACGTCTTGATTAGAGCAGAGAGGGGAGGTCATCTTGCCCACGAGCAGTCCCCACGGAGAGTGGTGCCCGCGAGCTGCTGTGAGCACGCCGGGCTCAGAGGCAGAGCGATGTGTTCTGAGCCGTGGGGCTGGGGGGGACTGCCTCAGCGGCCAGAAACACCCAGCTCCAGTCCCTGCTCTTTTTTTACAGACAATGTTCTTAAAGCAGTTTTAGGTTCACAGCAAAATTGAGGAGAAGGTACAGCGGTTTCCCATATAGTCCCTGCCCTGCCCTCCCCTCCCCAGGCATAATCTCCCCCATTATCAACATCCCCACCAGAATAGTACATTTTCACAACTGATGAACCTACATTGATACATCATAATCACCCCAAATCCATAGTTTACCTCAGGGTTCCCTCTTGGTGTTGTACTTTCTATGGGTTTGGACAAATATACAATGGCACGTATCCACCATTACAGCATCACACCGAATAGTTTCATTGCCCTAAAAATCCCATGCTCTGCCTTCTCCTCCTTTCCCACCTCCCAACCCCTGGCAAACACTGATCTTTTTACTGTGTTCATAGTTTTGCTTTTCCAGAATGTGGAATCATACAGTCTGTAGCCTTTTCAGATTGGCTTCTTTCACTTAGCAATATGCATGTAAGGGTCCTCCATGTCTTTTCATGGCTTGATAGCTCATTCCTTTTTACTGCTGAATAATATTCCATTTTCTGGGTGAGCCACAGTTTATTTATTCATCCACCTACTGGAGGACATCTTGGTTGCTTCCAAGTTTCAGCAACTATGAATAAAGCTGCTATAAACATCCGTGTGCAGGTTTTTATGTGGATATGTTTTCAACTCCTTTGGGTAAATATCAAAGGGTGGGTGATTGCTGGATCTTATGGTAAGAGTCTGTTTTGTAAGAAACTGCCAAACTGTCTTTCAAATGGCTGTA